>NC_092814.1:242417800-243914050 GCF_023375885.2 Dermacentor andersoni
TTAAGAGTATAAGCTTTAGCTAGGGGCCAACTCAGATGGCCCTATTCATAAACACGTATACACGCATTACCATGGTGCACGTTAGCGCTGCAAGCAAACGCATTCGAGCGACTCGGCCAGATTCCGAAGCCGACGTGTCTGGCCCTGGATAATTTCCGCTAAGGAGACACGGCCGCCACCTCAACACTGAACGCATCTAAAAGCTAGCGCCTTTCTCGAGAAATCCCTGCTCACGCAGATTTTCTTCAAGACTTATTATTCCACTTGTTTGTTTGTTTGTTTGTTTGTTTGTTTGTTTGTTTGTTTGTTTGTTTGTTTGTTTTCTTTCTACCGCGGGTGTCACCGTCTGCCACTTTCTCCTCCCTGTCTCTGGCTGCACATGCGTCTTCTCGAGCGTGCTCACGCAGCTTGCGCCCTATTCAAGAGCTAGCGCGTGCATACACGAAGAGCACAGCCGCTGTGGAGCCAGGAACCCCTCGCGTCACGCGCAACCGCAGGCTACGGCACCCGCGTTTCGTGACCACGGAGAAAAACCAAAGCATGGGCACACAGCGTGGATGCACGACAGCAGCTGGGCAAACCGCCCTGGTGAGCGCACGTGGCCCCTCGAGCTAAGCAACACGCGTGCGGTTACAACTGCGTAGCGCCACTGCAGCTACTTGTTTATATGGGTGCCAGCTCGGCTCGTCGAAAACAGAACCCGTACGCAAAGTGCGCGACCTTCATGGAATGAAAGGAAACCCCATTATTGCTATTGGAAACCCAAGGCGCGCATGCGTGCGAGGGACAAACACCTTAATTAAAATAAGGCTGACTAAGAAGGCAGGAAAAAAGGGGGGGGGGGGGGGGAGTAAGGGCGGCAAATATACGATCATCATACTGTAAAACACACGCAAAGATGATGGCGCGGATGTGGATATACTAGAGCATGCCAATTAAGCCAATGGTTCGAAGGAGTGAGAAAGGAAAATGTAAGCCTTGACGCTGATTTAAATGAGAAGGCAAAGGAACAAGTAAGCTTCCTAGCTCTATCGGTTCTTGAGAAGCACACCCAATTTTACTCAAATATCAAGTCCTTTCGCCTCTGCATATAAACTGTGCATTCCAATAAATATGCTACACTGTTCTAACGCACCTCAGTTATCACAGTAAGGATTGATGCTTAGTACACGATGGCACAAGTAGCTGTTGGTGAATGCCTCGTGCTGAGCACGAGGTCGCGGGATCGAATCCCGGCTTCGGCGGCCGCATTTCGATGGAGGCGAAATGCGAAAACACCCGTATACTTAGATTTATGTGCACGTTAAAGAACCCCAGGTGGTCGAAATTTCCGGAGTCCTCTACTACGGCGTGCCTCATAATCAGAAAGTGGTTTTGGCACGTAAAACCCCATAATTTTTGTGAATGCCTCGTCCAGACGAATCATAAGAAGCCAACAAACACTGACACCAAGGTTAACATAGGGGAAATTACTTGTGCTTAATAAATGAAATAACGAAATGATAAATTAATGGAAATGAAAGCGGATGAAAAAACAATTTGCCGCAGGTGGGCAACAATCCCACGTCTTCGCGTTACGCGGCGCCCGGTAGCTCAATTGTTATAGCATCGCACGCGTAATGCGAAGACGTGGGATCGTTCCCCACCTGCGGCAAGTTGTTTTTTCATCCACTTTCATTTCCATTAATTTATCATTTCTCTACTTCATTTATTAAGCACAAGTAATTTCCCCCTTGGTGTCACTGTTTGTTGGCTTCTTATGATTAATAACAATCGGGCCCCTCGGTTAACCCCCTTTCATCTCGTTCGTCCAGACGAAGCCGCTAATCATCATCATCATCATCATCATCATCAGCCTGATTACGCCCACTGCAGGGCAAAGGCCTCTCCCATACTTCTCCAACTACCCCGGTCATGTACTAATTGTGGCCTTGTTGACCCTCCAAACTTCCTAATCTCATCTGCCCACCTAACTTTCTGTCGCCCCCTGCTACGCTTCCCTTCCCTCGGAATCCAGTCCGTAACCCTTAATGACCATCGGTTATCTTCCCTCCTCATTACATGTCCTGCCCATGCCCATTTCTTTTTCTTGATTTCAACTAAGATGTCATTAACGCGCGTTTGTTCCCTCACCCAATCTGCTCTTTTCTTATCCCTTAACGTTACACCTATCATTCTTCTTTCCATAGCTCGTTGCGTCGTCCTCAATTTAAGTAGAACCCTTTTTGTAAGCCTCCAGGTTTCTGCCCCGTACGTGAGCACTGGTAAGACACAGCTGTTATAAACTTTTCTCTTGAGGGATAATGGCAACCTGCTGTTCATGATCTCAGAATGCCTGCCAAATGCACCCCAGCCCATTCTTATTCTTCTGATTATTTCACTCTCATGATCCGGATCAGCAGTCACTACCTGTCCTAAGTAGATGTATTCCCTTACCACTTCCAGTGCCTCGCTACCTATCGTAAACTGCTGTTCCCTTCCGAGACTGTTAAACATTACTTTAGTTTTTGGCAGATTAATATTTAGTCCCACCCTTCTGCTCTGCCTCTCCAGGTCAGTGAGCATGCATTGCAGTTGGTCCCCTGAGTTACTAAGCAAGGCAATATCATCAGCGAAGCTCATGTTACTAAGGTATTCTCCATTTACTCTTATCCCCAATTCTTCCCAATCCAGGTCTCTGAATACCTCCTGTAACATGCTGTGAATAGCATTGGAGAGATCGTATCTCCCTGCCTGACGCCTTTCTTTATTGGGATTTTGTTGCTTTCTTTATGGAGGACTACAGTGGCTGCAGTGGAGCCGCTATAGATATCTTTCAGTATTTTTACATACGGCTCGTCTACACCCTGATTCCGCAATGCCTCCATGACTGCTGAGGTTTCGACTGAATCAAACGCTTTCTCGTAATCAATGAAAGCTATATATAATGGTTGGTTATATTCCGCACATTTCTCTATCACCTGATTGACAGTGTGAATATGATCTATTGTTGAGTAGCCTTTACGGAATCCTGCCTGGTCCTTTGGTTGACGGAAGTATAAGGTGTTCCGGATTCTATTTGCAATTACCTTAGTAAATACATTGTAGGCAACGGACAGTAAGCTGATCGGTCTATAATTTTTCAAGTCTTTGGCGTCGCCTTTCTTATGGATTAGGATTATGTTAGCGTTCTTCCAAGATTCCGGTACGCTCGAGGTCTTGAGGCATTGTGTATACAGGGTGGCCAGTTTTTCTAGAACAATCTGCCCACCATCCTTCAACAAATCTGCTGTTACCTGATCCTCCCCAGCTGCCTTCCCCCTTTGCATAGCTCCCAAGGCTTTCTTTACTTCTTCCGGCGTTACTTGTGGGATATCGAATTCCTCTAGACTATTCTCTCTTCCATTATCATCGTGGGTGCCACTCGTACTGTATAAATCTCTATAGAACTCCTCAGCCACTTGAACTATCTCATCCATATTAGTAATGATATTGCCGGCTTTGTATCTTAACGCATACATCTGATTCTTGCCAATTCCTAGTTTCTTTTTCACTGCTTTTAGGCTTCCTCCGTCCCTGAGAGCTTGTTCAATTCTATCCATATTATACTTCCTTATGTCAGCTGTCTTACGCTTGTTGATTAACTTCGAAAGTTCTGCCAGTTCTATTCTAGCTGTATGGTTAGAGGCTTTCATACATTGGCGTTTCTTGATCAGATCTCTCGTCTCCTGCGATAGCTTACTGGTATCCTGTCTAACGGAGTTACCACCGACTTCTATTGCGCACTCCTTAATGATGCCCACAAGATTGTCGTTCATTGCTCCAACACTAAGGTCCTCTTCGTGACTTAAAGCCGAATACCTGTTATGTAGCTTGATCTGGAATTCCTCTATTCCTCGAAGCCGCTAATGCAGTGTCCCAAACTGACGAGGAAGCTCATGGGAAAGTTTTGAATTTTGATCGGGATCAATTCAGTACAGAAAGTGATGCTGATGAAGCGGCTAATTTTACAGGCCGATTCCTTTCCGCGCGGGCGTATTTTATTGCAATAGCAATGATAGGACACTCCAAGCGAGTTTCTGTCGTCGGCGTCGCCATCACCGTGAGGTTCCGTATAAAGTCCAAGGGTGATAAAATCATCGCCGCGCGCCGTATGCTGTATGTGCAAGTGAAAGCTTGCGAGGGTGAGCCGGCGAAAGTGGTTCAATTTCGCGCACGAAAGGGAGGAAAACGGGGAGAAAGCACACAGTCTTCCGTCGCACGCAACGCTCCTGGAGGATGGGAGGGAGGGGGGGCGCATTCTACTACGGACCGCTGTATCTTGTAAGCCATGCGACGGGGACATAGTCCTCCGCGTGCTGTGTTTTCGCAGCTTAGTTCGCGTTGATGCGAGCGGCAGCACGAAGGTCGATTCGCTCGCTGCTGCTGCCGCGCTTACTCAATGCAGGGTATTGAGTGCAAGTTTCTGCGGTCATCGATTGAGATGCGTTCATGTTTGCTTGTGCGCGCGTGACACTATGCTGGTTAATTTAGTTGGTATACCTATATTTACAAATTTATACGGCCGATAAAACTACTATCCTTACTTCGTATAGCTGTCCACTAATGTGCTATCGCAATGAGCTAAATCTGCTTTTTTTTTCATTTCCGCATGTGCCGCAGTGTCGAGGAAACCAGTGGAACATGACAATGTACGGGGCACACACCGCCACATAGTCTTAGGAAGAAGACGAATGACGTGACCTGAGCTTGAGTAACCCAAATAAAATAAAAAACTTTTTCTCGCCTTATCTCATATCGATAATAAACGAGCTCACCTGGCCGAAGGGCTAGGCTTGTCGATAGGATACAACCGCCTGCAAAGCGAAACATGCATAACCTCCTGGACTAGTTCCACGTCCTTCGCAGAAGGTATCTTACATGTATAGGTAGAGTAGTACAGCGATGCAGAACCTGTTAATAAGAAGCTATCAATTTAAAATGGCTATCAATATTGCTATCAAAATCGGTTATCAATTCGAAGCGTAGCGTAAACGATTTGGAGATGCTGGCTTTCGCTGTAGAAGTTCAGCGTCCCTAAATTAATACTTCATTCTCTCTCTGAAATGTCTATACCATATATCGCACCGCTTGACCATTAGTGTCCTGTTTTCTTAGTGCCCTGCGTCACTTCTTCGCAAGAATTGCTCACGCAGTTCAAAGTACGAGTCATTGAGTATCTTTTATTTATTTTTTTCGGTAATGTCTCACCGTCGCAGCGAAACGCTATAGGAGTTGCTTGTTGTTTAATAAGTGTAGTTAAATGGGAACATAGGCTACATTGGAGTCAGCTATTCCAAGGCAAGAAATTGAGGTTACATACCTTTCCCCATATGACACCTACACACATATCACAAACACAATAACATATAAAGTTTACAAAATAAATTAAAATCGTAAAAGTAAACAAGACAAGAAAAGCAGAAGGGATCCCATATGCATCCGCGTCAAATGACGTAAGTTCACGTCCGCCATGTAATAATAGTCGTATTGAACGCGCGCACACGCATGCCATTGTTCAAGTAGTTCTGAAAGTGACCACTTATTGTTAGTACAGTTCTCAAGAGCCTACAAATAAGATGAATCAGTTAGCTTGCTGTTCACAAGAAAATCCCATAGGGCTGTCAAAGCACATCTCTGTTCGGCGGGGCATGCATGGCCATGGACCAAGTATTTTGCTTATAGAGAAATCACGCCGGTCGAAATGGTTCAACATATCGCGCAAATGAACTCTCTCTGTTTACCATATTGCGGACAGTGCACGAGAAAGTGCCCCATAGAAGCGCCTGGGGTGTCACAGCAGTGTCATTCGGTGGTTGTCTTCCGACGCGATGCAAAAAGCAACGTGTGTAGGCTACGTCCTGTTGTAAATGGTGTAAAATGGTATCCAACCACTTTCGGCGGATTTTCATGTTTACGGGAAACCGTATATCATGGCCTGCTCGATACAGTAAACAAGTTTTGGTTTGCTCGTTGAACCACATGTTTTCGGACATAGTCCTACGCAGCTGACGTGGAACGTTTTTCACATCAAATGGGACGAATTCCAGAGGGGTCACGACGTTCAAGGATTGAGGAGCAGCTGCCAGTGGTTCGCCTACCTCGTTTCCTGTTATACCAGTGTGTCCACGGACCCATTCAAATTGAACTCAATAGCTCAAAGAATTAGCAACGGTCAACGTCTTTGCAACAACATATAACAACGAGCTGCAATCAGCATAAGAACAATAGGAAGCCAATGACTCCAGCGCCGCCTTCCGAATATATTACCCAGCTCTAACTGAATTTGTGTTCATGTGCACCCAGCGGCCAGCGACAAAATATTGCAGGGCACGAGATCTGAGAAAAAGCTGAATATCTGCGCAACCTCACAACGAAGTCTGGTATTTGCTTTTCGGGCCTCGACTAGAATATGGTAACAACATTGTCGTATACAGTTTTACTGGCTACTAGCTACAGGCTTTTTGGGAATTGAACGTTTTCGGAGATCCCGTGATCCATAAACTTTTGTCGCCGGGTGTACCTCATAGCCTGGATAATTCCAAACAGTTCTTCTGCAGTAAGTGACGTCTTGTGAGACAGGTGGCAGCTTCTTTCATTGTTTGCTGGGACCAGGAAAGCGTACGTATGTTATGCTGAAAGACATATCTTTCAGAAATAATACAAGCATTTTCCTTTTTGTGCGCCTTATTTGCGGCAAATATGTGTTTTGGCAAACACCAACTAGTTCAACAAGCAGTTCTATTTGATGTTATATATTCATCGGTAAATATGAACGTGATACCGCCTTGCAATCGGCTCATGTGCAGGAGCGTCAGAAATTTAGCTTCTAGTTGAAACGTCTATGTTTTTTTATCAACCACTGGAATTGTCGAAGCCGCAGAGGATACGATGAACAGCCAAGGTAGAAAGTTTAAGTCTGGGAGAATTAAACGAGGTTGTTGAAAAATATATGACTGATGACCAGAGCGCAATGCATCGCATATTTGTAAAAATCTTTAAAGGAGAACAGCTCTTAAATTATGATTATTATGTTGTCTTATTAACAGAATGAAATTCCGAAGAGCCTTCTGAACACATAGAGCTTTAACAGGTGGTTCCCTGGCCTCACCTATTACAAAGCTGCTTAATGTTGAGCGAGGCAGTTTTATGCATGTTACGAGACTCCGAGCAATTAGGCTAGTTATCATTCGATCACAGGAATCGGGCCGTGTATTACAGGCAATGAGGAGGTAATGGTCTGGCAAACAAAAGAAACATGAATTTTAAGCAGCTAGTTTCATGTGCTGCCCCACTTAGTGCCTGAAATAGACCGTAATACGTTGAGAACTCGATTGACGCGCTCCTCACGATAATATACGGGGTGTCCCAACTAATATGCACGATGCTTTAAAGACAGGTCATTCGACGCGAATAAGACCACGTGCATATTGCTCGGAATCAAGTTGTGATACTTCCAGTAAATTCTAAGTCCCATCCACCCAATCAGCTAATTAAATGTAATTGACGAACTTTTAATTGTTTCAACTGCGAATATGTTAATTAGGCAGTTGTAGAGAATCGTAAGAGACATCAAAATTTCATGTTTCCAGCAAGATTCACATCGCATGTTAATCTTTTTCTAGCGAAACGAGACATCCAGCAAACCATTAAAAACGTCATGTGACTTGTTTGATCAGTTTGTTTGCTCAAATAACTCGAAAAAAATTGTTAGGTAACTTAGTTTCACCTTGGAAAAACGCCTTACGTGTTATTTGTGGTTTGACCTACAAAGCGCATACACATGATATATTCCTAAAGTTAAAAATTTTGCAAGTAGAACATCTCTACGAATATGAACTTTCATTTCCTTTTTAATGTGAGACAATTAATGGTAGTACTCTAATAGGAGACACTGCTACGTTGGACCAGAATCTCGCTTTTCGCCTAAATTGATACCCAGCACACTGGGCAGTTGCGCGCCCACGTACAAATTCCGTCCATCAAACACTCTCTTACAGTCTTCCCACAACACTAAACAAAATAGAAACTAACAGACCAAAGCGAACAATACATTACTGCATGTGTTTATGTGAATACTCGTTAATAGTGTTGCCTGAGAAATATGCATTCTCCTGTTTTGTCACCATGCCAAGTGGCGACGTTCTTGCTGTTGCCGTTTATGCTATATTCTGCATTACCACAAGCGTGTAAAACAAAATCTCAGTGCCTTCCACTCTGTGAAGAAGGATGACCAGCGAAGCTATGTGGGCCCCTTAATGGCGAATGCACCTCCGGCGCGGGTTGGCCCGGCATTGCACTACCTTCTGGATCGGCCCACGTATGGGGAGTTTTTTGCTTACCACAACGACACGAAAATTTCCTTGGATGGTAGAGGTGTACAGCTTCGCTGTAAAGGTGTTGCCATGTTTTCTGTCTAGTTCACGGACAGGTGGGACCAGTCAAGCTGTTTTTATGCTACTTTTATCCTACCATCTCCGCCACTTATGTACACGAATGTGTGGTAAATAAATTTCTTATGTCTATGTACTATGACTACCTCCTGCGCGTATGGGAAATCAGCAGCATCAGTCTCAGTGTGAAAGTAAGCTGTTCAATTGTGTCTGGTTTGAGGGATTATGACAACAGCCCGCGTGTTCTTTCCAAGACGCGCGTACAGCTCGCGGCGATAAATGAGTACCAACGTCGAGAAAACGCGTTGCCCTGAGCGTCAAACCTGAGATGAACCGCTTGCTTTCCCACTGTTTCTTTCCTGGTGTTGGGAGAGATGCTAAGCAATCATGCGTGGCGTGCTTACCTGAATATGCTCAAAAGTCTAACTTCGGTTCCCAATGGTCGCTTCATTGCGCCCATGCGTGCACATGTCACATTTTGTGTTCAACAAAAAATGTGGCCACATGGTCGCAGCATGGAGAAGAGAAAAGCGGGGTTGGGCGACCAAGATGATCGTTGGGGAGAATACGAGAACATAAAGGCATTATGGTATTTTAACCCTTTGTTGCATGAAGAAAAATGGCACATTCATGCTAATTGTTATTACTTTTAGTTTTCTTTCAACGTGCGTTCAGAAAAAGCCAAGAAAATTTTGGGGGGGCTTTTGAATGTTTATTTTACAGGATACAGAATGTCCACTACAGTAGACAACATGCACACTAGCTACAGTTAGTTTAAGTGCCGATACTTTTGCTCCAACAGGCGATGTTCCTGCACCTCATTAACAAGCGTAAGCTTGAATACAAATATTTGGATGGGGCGCAAGTTACTCTGCGTTATAGAACATGATAAACTTTTGCGGTAATGCGCAAGTACACCTTGCAGTAACAGTGGGGCCGGGAACTAACTTCAGAGGAGGGGGGCACGTATTAGACCGGAGAGGGAGTGGCTGGGCAGACGAGTGCTGTCGCAAGTCGCTATATGCCACGTATCCTGATACCTAAAAATTCCGGGGGTGCGTCGGAGATGGGGGCACATGTCCGGTGTGCCCCCCCCCCCCCCCCCTATACCTTGCATGATGCGCAACTATATGTCTCTTTGCACATGTCAACCGACGTTTCAGATATTTGAACAGTACTTCATTTCTGACAGGGAAAATGACTGACGTCATAACGCCCGTCGGTAGTAACTAAATTTGCTTGGATGGCCGTCGTTTTGCTCTTGCCGGAGCTGCTGGTAATTCATTCGATTGTTTTTCCTATTAGCTCACTGGATAATATAAGGAACAAAGTGTTATTACATGAATATATGAGGCGCATCTAAAACAATCTATTTGAAATTGTAAGGAGGGAGAACTACACTGCGCAGAAATTGCTCCCACGTACATTCTCATGCATGGCGCCCACTATAGTGGACATTTTAGAAAATCTGTTGCCAAGAAAGAGCTTGGCTTTACTCCGGGTTAGAAGACGCCATAATATTTACAGCTCTTGCCTGCGGAGGCTTCTTCTATCCCACTTAGAAAAGTATATGTACCAAACCGCAGTGCCATGAGAGTTATAAGTGTTGGGACGAACGAGGCATACCCTTTGCAACGACAGTACGATATCTTTGAAGCCGAGCTGGGGTAAAACGGGGGTTGGTGGCGCCTTCTAGGCCTGTATGGAAAACTTCTGTTATCCACTGACGTTGACGCTATGCGCAAGAGCTTCTCAGAAGCAATAAACTTGCGACAAAAATCACTGAAATTTGTCCACAGTAGCTGACAGCATGCAACGAAAGGTTAAGCGTTACAGCGACTTTCTGTGTAGTATTTCGAAACTCCGCGTCAGCTTTCACACGGAGGCCGCTAGTACAGGCAAACTAAACACCCTCTTAGCTTTTCTCGCAAATGCCACAGCGGATACATAGCAAGCACGACTTTATCAACATTGGGAACGCTATGAAATCGTTAAGGAAATAAATTAATTTTGCAGTTGCGCGCCAATATCATCGCTTTCATCGACGTCAACGACCACCAGCTCATTTCTATTTTGATTGTAATGCGAATAGCATTATTAGCCTGCTTCAGTCGTTTTGAGCCTGTCTATCTATCTAGACTTTACGCCGACCCAGTAGCACAAGTTTGCGTTCTGCTTCAGCCACTAGGTATGTGTTCCTAGTCGTGATGCCGTCGTAGTCGTTCCATTGTCGTCATTCCACATTCATGATATCTTACTCTCGTCATGCCGTCGTCGTCCCGCCTTCTAGCGTGACCCAGTGGGGCAAGTTGTTTATTGGCACAAGGTATGAGCTTAAGTTCGTGATGGCGCCGTGGGCGTTGCATCGCCGTCATTAATTGCCATCCGCCACTCGTCATGCTGTCGTCGTCACGCCATCGTACAGTCACCATGCATTCCGTGTCACACCGTTATTGTAATGCCGTCGTGGTCGTTCAATGGTCGTCATTCCAGCCTCGTGATCTACCTGTCGTCATGCCTGTCGTCACTCCGACTCCAACCCAGAGTTCTAGTTGCCTGATACCTTTAGCCACTAGGCATGTGTTTGGGGTTGTGATGCCGTCGTGGTCGTTACATCGTCGGCATTCCAGGTTCGTCATTAGACTTTCGTCGTGCCGTCGTTATCACACCATGGTTGTCACCCGGTCATCGTCATGCCGTAGTCGTCACGCTGTGGTTTTATCATTGCCATAACTTCAATAACGTCATACAATTTTCACGCCGTCGTCGTCATACCGCCTTCGTCATTCCATCGACGTCGATCTTTCTTCGTCATTTCGTTGTAATCATGCTGTCGTCATTTAATCGTGATTATGCCACCTATGTCATGTCGTTATCGTCAGACAGTCGCTGTTGCGCCTTCGTTGTCAGACCGTCGTTGTAATGCCGTCGCGGTCGTGTCATCATCGTCACTGCAGCTTCGTCATCCGACTCGCGTCATGCCATCGTCGTCAGGCCATCGTCATTGTGCAGGTTTCACGATGCATTCATCTTCACGCCATTGTCACTATACACTCGTCGTCATCCCTTCGTCCTCGTCCCATTGTCACGTCATCGTTTTCACTGCATCATCGATTCGTCGTCATGTATTCGTTGTCATACCTTCGCTGGGATCTGGTCCCGGTAATTCCATCGTCATCGTTGTAACTACGACATCCGTCTCTTATCACGCCGTCTTCGTCATACGATTGTCGTCATGTCATCGCCGTCACGCTGTTATTGGACTATCGTCATCACTTCAGTATCATCATCCCATTGTCATCATGCTATCGTCGTCAAGCGACCTTCTTCGATCCGTCGACGTCATTACTTGTTCGTCATTCTATCGTAATCATGCAGTCGTAATTCAATCGTGATTATGCCGCCGTTGTCAAGCCATCATCGTCATTGCAAAATCTTCACATAGATAATATCACGCATCCTTCGTCATACCGTCGTCGTCATGCCGTCATGGTCGTGCCATCGTCGTCTATCCCGCTGTTTCAGTCAGTTTCATCATACCATCGTGGCCGTGCCATCATCGTCAGTCCAGTTACGTCATCCGACTCTTGCCATGCCGTCGTTGTCATTGTAAAGGTTGGGGTCGAGCATGAAATAGATGGTAGCTGGCCCATGCCGTCGTCCAACTTATCCACGCTGAGGACGTTGTTGAAAGGAGAGACTTCTTCTCATCGAGAACGAGGAATATGGTATTTATTTACAATATCTACATGAAGGTTGGAGAACGTAATAGTTCATCAGTCTAGCATGACTGAAAAAGAATGCACATCGGAACAGCTGACAACGGCTGCCTAAATACACTCTGTCCTCCCTAGATCCCTAGGTGAGGGAAAACGGCCGCTCAACCTTCGACCAAATGGGAGCGTCCAAAGTCATCGTAGCCGACTGGCCTTTGAGGGGGAGGGTTTACACACTCACTTCCGCACAGGTTTCACTGAACAAACCGAGGTGAGAGGGTTCTCGCAGACAGAGGTCTTGACCCGAGCAGGCGCCTCTTTGATCACAGAGCTGACCCCGCAGACAGTGGCTGCCGCGTCTGTCCATTGATGTGACCTCTTCTGGTGCCCGCGAGACCACATCGCAAAACATCTCCTTCCAGGAGTTCCCCCGCTCCAAACAAAACGAGATGGCGACGGCGAACCCACTAACAATATTTGGTCCGCCGACCGCGTCTAGACATGGTGGCGCCTATGGGCTGTTGACACGGCGCATTGTCGTCCTTACAAAGCGAGTCCCCGCAGCGGGCTGCGAGAGTTCGGAGGTCGCTTCTCCTCTAGATCGCCAGCCCCGCAGCTGCGGCGGGCTGGGAGAATTTTGTAGGTCGGTATCTCTAAAGGTCGATTGTAATATCGTACAGGTTTCGTGATACAGTATCGTCACGCAATTGTGATCATACACTCGTCACCACCCAATTGTCTTCATGCCGTTATCAAGCCATCGTCGTCATTGCATTGTCTTCATACAGTCGTCGTGATGCATTCCTTGACACACCATCGTCGGGATCCCGTCACGATCGTTCTATCATCATACTGTAAGTTTGACATCCAACTCTCGTCCCGCCGTCGTCGTCATACCACTATCATCATGCCATCGTCTTAACGCTGTTGTTTCCCCCTCGGCATCACTAGTATTGTCATCCCATTGTCGTCATGTCGTCGTCGTCGCACCACTTTCATCGATCACCGACGTCATTTCTTGCTCGTAATTCTATCGTATTCATGTTATCGTCATACAATCGTGATAATGCTCCCGTTTTCATGCCATCATCGTCATTACGTCGTCGTCCCATAGGCGATGACATGCACCCTTCTTCATACCGCCGTCGTCATGCCGTCTTCGTCGTGTCATCGCCGTCATTCCCGCTCCTTCATCCGGTTATCGTCATACCACCGTCGTCATCTTATTGGCCTCTTGTCGTCGTCGTCGTCGTGCCTATAATTTAGCAATCTACATATCATTGTCGTCATGCCGTCTTCGTTATATGCCTTTATTGTTCGATCGATACAATTCCTTCATTTCATCATCAGTGCGTCGGCGTTATACAGACATCGTCATGCCTCCATGCTGATGGGCGACCTAGGCAAGCGAGTGCCATAGCAAAGTAAGACGATACCGGAGTATGTGGCATATAGCCAAAGCAACGGAACTCTAAATATTGACATTATACGCGTGTTAAATAAACGTGACTTCAGGAATATCGTCTGTCGCTACATTGCTCGACTGCTAATCGCATTACCCTCGACAGTCATCGCGTTGATGAGTTCTGCCGTTTCTTTTTTCGTTTTTTTTTTTTGTTTGTTTGTTGAAGAGACCAGGGTAAAACGGTCTCAGCGGGCAAGTGGATGTTTAAGCTAATCAGTACTGCGTGCATTATCTTCATATGTGTATCTTGCTCATCTGTGCAACTGCTTATTTCAGACTGCATCGGGGCCCCGCGTACGTGTTTGGAGCTCTGCATACGCGTATATGTAGGGACTGAGTTGTGATGCAACTTGTCCTCGCCTTTGATCTTGTATGTTCGTGTGTGTGGGGCGGGGGACTGTACACTCTAGATTTTTTAATGGTGACGTTTTTTCTTGATACCTTAAATATATTTTTATTTTTGTTGCTATTATGTGACAAGGATTAGCCGTCACCATTATAGGGTTGACTACATATCTTTCTTTTGTTTTTGTTTCAGTAAAGAAGTATTTCATAGCACTACTACAATGAAAAAAAGTGCGCTCTTTATCCACCCATTGGCTAGAGCAACTGAAGCCCATCCACAAGAACACTCAGGGTAGCTATTATGTGCCATACAACACCTGCAGTCTGAAAACGATTGTTTCATACGCTACCAGCACAATTGTCAAGAGCACTGCTATATATATTTTTTTTCGGCTTAAAATATAGGTCGCGTATGCCTGTGAGAGACAGACATACAGATAAAGAGAAATGAGATGCGAAATGCAGGGCGTCTCACTAGAAAACAAACATCCGGTTTGCTGCCCTACATTGGTGCATGGGTAAGGGGAGACAGAAGAAAAGCGGAGACGGTAAGCACTTGAGCAAAAAGAAACACATTCACACTCACAAAAAGAAAGAAAACGTGGGGCAGTTTACGGATGATGAACTGATGGAGGCATATCCTATAAGAAAGAAAGGCCAAGAACGTGTTAGTGATACTTCTATTAGGCTGTTTCAGTCGGAGATAGATTTTTTTGGTAAGTGGTTGCCCCGCTAGGCTGATGAGTGGTCTTGTTGCTGCGTTCTGCGCATGTTATATTTGTCGATATATTGCCACGTCTTGCCCTGAATAAATCAGTTAAAAGTTACCGCTGGTGTTGTCGTTTTGTATTCTCATCCCCTGTCCTCGTTTTTATTAGCGGTCAATATGATATGCAGTAAACACCAAGTCAAACTGAAGTTCTTCTGAAGTTAGAGTAGTTCAGCACGGTCACTTGAATGTATGCATTTTAGTAGCCCCTTCGTCACCTCCTGGTGCGACGACTGTGCAAGCTGGCATTCCAAGATCGTCTGCCTCGAAAGCGGCGGTTCGTCGACGCGTGCTAGCGCGGTCGCAAGCGGCCGCCTCGGATGCGACAGGCGAAAGTATTAGTAAATGCTGCGCCAAGCCACAGTCGGCAAAGAACAGCTGCGTTGGTTCGAGGAAGTCCAGATGGGCTACGGAGTCAATGGAAGAGGGTTCACGCAATGGAGATGGGTGTGCCGAAAACCTGGTGTACTCCATATGCACTATGTGGCATCACGCGCGAACATGCGAAGCTTTGTTGCTGTATCTCTAGTTGACAGCGGGATGGATTTCAGCATGTCATCTTCGTGAGCACTGCATGCTATCAGATTCAATGGCATGTTCATCGCTCATGATGCCACAGTGTCCTGGAAGCCAATGAAAAGTGACATCGTCGTTCAGTAAGTTGATAATATAGCTCCCTAATGTCGAGCGCTCGTTGGTCGCGTGGTTCACGCCATAGCGGATAGCAAGCACTCAATGATAGCAAGCAATCAGTGCAGACGGCCATATTCATCTTCATCAAACATTACGTGCATCTCTGTTTTCTAAAACAGAGATGGCCCCGTTTTGTGGCACCGCCACAGGAGTCGGGCGCTGAGAGCCCACAGTGTGAGTGCGGCCATGAGGACGAAGACAGACGTTATCTTCTTTTCGGATGCTTTCATCATGTGAGGCCAAGACACCGCCTGTCATTGTCATTATGACATTATATCGACAGACCATACAGTTTAAAGAAATTGCTGCGACCATGGCCAACAAAGGGCATGCGGAAATGCTGTCTAATATGTTTTAAGTATTTTCTTGGGGACAATTGCATAGTTCGGCGCTCCGTCCTATCGCCCTTCTTTCTTTCCTCATTTTTCGCGCTACTTTCCATCATGTCTACACACCAACAAGCCCAGCAAAGCAGCTTGATTAGCTGTGGAAACATTATCGCAGCTATTTTCTAGGATATTCCCGTTTGATTCATGCATTCCTTGACTACGCCATGGCTCCATCACTGCTGGTATCTCTGCTGCATCAAACGCCTTTTCGTAATCTATGAAAGCCATATATAGAGGTTGGTTGTGCCCCAGAGATTTCTCAATGAACTTATTGATGACATGCATGCGATTCGTTGTGTAGTACTACTTCCAGAAGCCAGCCTCCGTGTTCGTGGGGTTGACAGACGTCAAGGGTTGCATTAACTTTATTAAAAATTACCATGGTGAATATTTTGTACGAGACCGAAAGCAAGTTAATGGTCCTACAATTCTTCCAATTCTTTATCGTTTCCCTTCTTATGGATTAGTACGATCCTGGCATTCTTCTTGGGACGGCACCAAGAAGATCCGTAACGTGTGCTTTGCACTCGAGGATGCAGCGTGCATATGGTTCGTGAACCACAAGTCTTCTCTGACGAGTTGGCTCGACCTTCGGCGACAGCGTCGCGACACCTACAGCAGCGCTAAAATGAAAGAACAAGCTGAGCAAGCCATCGCGTCATGAAACCAGAGGCCAAACGAGAGTGTTGCTGTGTTTGTCGAAGAAATGTCTCCCCTGTTTCGCCGAGAAGATCCCTCCATGTCCGAGGAAAAGAAGGTGCGGCTCTTGATGCGGGGAGTCAAAGAGCAACTCCGTGCCGGCCTTGTTCGTAATCCTCCTGCTACTGCAACGGGGTTCCTTCTTGAGACAGCATTCATGGAGAGGATGCTTCGGCAGTGTTCGTCGCAATATGAGCGAAAAGCCTCACAGACCTCGTACGGCGCGTGGTGAGGGAAGAACTTCAAAAGTTACTAGCAGCGAGACCCCAACCAAATGTGACGGTAATTACAGATGTGGTTCGTGACGAGATCCAGCAGGTAATGCAACCTTTCGCACTCCCCTTGATCACTTATGTCGAAGCGGTGCGTGCGCCAACTACAGTCCGTTTCTCGTCTACGACGGGACAGACCGCACCGCGGTTTCCTAGCGCTGCAACTCAGCGTATGGCAACATACAGTGACCTTCGACAGAACATAAGGAACCCGCCGTGGCTGCTAAGCGGCTGTGGTGTTGGGCTAAGCACGAGGTGGCGGGACGAAATCCCGGCCTCGTGGAATGTACGGCTTTGGAATACACAAGGTTACCACAAGTGCGCCTGCCTGGCAGAAGAGCCATGCACATGGTCGCTGTCTATACTGACCGCTCAAGTACATAGTGTTAACCAAAATGACAAAAGAACCTTATCAGCCCGAAGAAAAAAAATCCACATGGCGGCCGCATTTCGATGGGGGCGAAATGCGAAAACACCCGTGTATTAGATTAAGGTGCACGTTAAGAAACCCCAGTTGGTCCAAATTTCCGGAGTCCGCCACTACGGTACGCCTCATAGTCAGATCGTAGTTTTGGCACGTAAAGCCCCATAATTTAATTTTTAGAAATGCCATCAATTTTGTCTCTTTTCTTTCGGGAAGTCAACGTAGGCAAGAAACCGACCATCTTCAGTCACGTATATTCGTGACGTTTCTGATAATCCGGGCCAATGACGCACACGCGCACTCCCTGTATTCAATCCGATCAGTTTATTCCAGGAGGCACGTGATGCACGAGCAGGCTTTTCTCGCCGTCTATATGCCATCATGCCATGACGCACCTGGCAGGCATTCAAGGAATCTGCATGCTGGCGCATTCACGGCTGCCTCCCGCCGCACGCTGTCGCTGCCGCTTAATCTCACGCGCTCAAGTTATCCCACCCTAATTATTAATCTTTTCACGAGGAGGACAGACGTGTCAGTAGAGCAGTGACAGCTTGAAATTGTGAGGATGCTTGCGGTCAGAGAACTGTGGTCCTAGGGCAGAATACATCCAAGCTACTAGCGGGTTAACACGTGAAACCGGCGGCTATAGGGCACCGAACAGAAAAAAAAAAGAATAAGTAACAATAACTGGAACACGTATGACACCGCATGACAAACAAGTGTCAAGGAGGTAATACTTGAAGTCGTCACATGGAGGCACACTCTCGATATTTACAGACCCTGTGTCTTTTGCAATAAAGAACAATCAGATGCACTCATTTGTCAACTGAACTTTTCTTCTTACCCTTACGTCCACTGAAAAGATTACTTTTTAGTATCATAGAAAAACAATTTGATTGAAACAAATGCGAGACTGTACGCTACATCAAACACTGCTGGTACGGCTGGCCTATGATCACCGTAACAAGCCCAGCAGTCGCGTCTATTAATGATCTCGTGTACTGCTCCTGGGGCCCTTGTGGTTTCACACAGCTTCTTTAAAGGTTAGTAACGCGAAGAAGAGTTGGTAAGTGTGCGCAGCTTTCAAGTTTTAATGAGTTCTGTGAAAGTGTACGCATTCAGACCACTTTTGCCGTGCCCTACTCATGTGAATTTCTTCAGTCAATATCAGGAGTAAAATTTACGTCTAAGGTTGCAGAAATCAAACTGAAGCGGGGAAAGTCCAAGAAGAGAGTCTGTAGGAACAGAGCAGCAGGGGACAATAAAGAAATACGCTGCCATTCTAGCTGCCGTTCTGCTTGCTTTTTTTTCCTCGCATTGTTTTTCTAGGTAAAATATTTCTTTCTTCTAAAGAAAACCGAAAACAAGGAAAAGTGCGGCGCCAGCGGCGACGATCGATGCCTCGGGGCGTAGTGCAAACAGATGTGATGCAACGCCTGCTGTCACGTCTCCATGTGTGAAGAGAAAGTTTACGTAATGCGGGACGCTTTCACTCGTGGCATCGCGCTTCAGGCACTGTTGCAATCGAGAATCGCCCATGTGTCGTTACCTCGCCTCTCGATGACATGTTGACTCGAAATTTCTCATATGTCTTGCGGCCTGATGAGCTGCAACCATCCTTGCGTTATGTTCATGCCAGAAACATATATTAGCGCCACCGCCATGCAGCGATCAGTCTTCGTTGTTGTTGTTTTTTCTGCATTTTTTTCTTAGTGGTTGTGCTTGCTTTCACCAAGCATGTTGGTCGTTTATCTCACCCGAACAAACACTAATTCACTCATACGGATGAAGCTTGGAACGAGACTGTACCGATGGTTCTTAATTCTGTGCGAGAGCTTTATTACAGGTCGGCTTTTGAACATACTTGAAAAATAAAAATTAGATTATTTTCTTTGCTTCTCTTAATGCCTAATATGTGCACGACTTTCAGATTCACATTCAAACCACGAAGAAGTCCTAAGAAGTTCTAAAGATGTGTCTACGTTGCAAATGTGAAACGGCTGCATTTTTGACACATTGTGGGTCCTTCATTTTTTGTTGAGTGGAACGAAATTTTGCCCGACGCTTTGTACAGAGAACGTCCATTAATTGTCGCGAGGTGGAACACACGGAAACTTAATTGTTGCGACGATTATGTCAATAAAACGCAAACTGGGCTTTCTTTTTATTCCTCTAAACATTGTTTTTGATAACGTAAGATGTATGATCTGATTTAGCACAGTCAAAAGCTACACATAAAGAAAAAAAACATGCAGGCACTAAGAAAGCTATCACATTTTTTTCTGTTGTAAGAACAAATACGCAAACTACAAATGTAAATGGGATCGTGTTTCGTGACTCAAGGTACGGTGAACGCAAAAGCTGCGGCGAATCATCTCTGAACTACACAAGATGCGGGGAGCGTATAACCAGGATGCAAAGAGTGCCGATAAATTATTTAGCTCCAAGCCTGTCCAACTTTTAAACAGGCCCTGCAGTGGAGGAACATGTTTTTTTTTCAGTAGGCATCACACGATAATTCGAGTGCATTGAGGGAGCCGAGTGACTCAAATGCTTGCCAGTGCTGATCAATACTCTGCACTACCACAGATGTCTGACAGGAGGTAAGGCCTATTTGATTCCTGAACCAAACCTGGTATCCGCAAAAGCTGAGAAAAGCTGGGGCTGGTGAGCGCTATACATGATCAATGAAAACAAAACAAAATCACGCAGAATCTCTCCTGGGAGTCGTCTAAGTAGGCGTAAGCATTGTGCCACTTGCTCGTCCACGCAGCCCGGTGTCATTATCAATGTTATGAAAGTTGATCCAGCCAGTACAAACGACAGCGCAGCGGCGACACGAACTGCTGCGGACGGCGCCGCAAGGTGCGTTGATGTCGCGAGCAAAGTATTCCAGGTGGCGGCGCCAGGTGCGCTGATGACGTTCCGATTATTATAAACCGTTATCACTCTTTAGCGCCCTATCCATCCGCGTCGAACCATTACGAACCGTGATCAACCGTACACAGGCGGCGGCTGCGTATGGCACGGCCGGGCGGACCACATCTTGAAAGCAATCTGCGATGCGCACAGAGAGTGAAGACTGTTGATAGCTTCGCGCGCTGTGTTCTCGCCTCTTCACGCTGAAGAGACACGCGTGAGCCCATATATTGAAAGCGATCTGCGATGGCGACAGAGAACGCCGACTGCTGACATCCTCGTGTGCTAGCTCTGTGTTCTCTCCGCGGAGTTCGCGTTGGAGAGACACGCGCGGGTGCCAGTCTTGAAAGCGGTCTGTGATGGAGGCTCAGCGCGGCGAGTACTGTCTCGCCGGGTAGCTCGCGTTGAAGCGAGAGGCAGCACGAAGGTGAATTCACTCGCTGCTGCTGGCGCTATGTTGAAAGCGATCGCCTTACGAGACGGACGGACAGTTTTCTCGTTGGGTAAGCGTAGAAATGTAACGCATTTAATAACCAAGAGGTATGTAGGTATATCATGCGGTTGGTGACCAGCACGATCACAACGCTTCTTGCTCGTTTCGAGCAAGGGTCCTCCGCTTGACGCTTCCTCTGGTAGCGTCGCCTAACTCGGTCCGTTGAATTCTTTGCCGTTGGTGCAGCGCTTTCTAATGGCGGATTCACGGCGTGTTGTCGTGAAACACCGCTAAATCAGGCGCCTCTCTAAAGCTTAGAAATCAGAAATCGAAAGAAACTATTAGGCTTCGATAACTCCCACGTGATCAGGGCCAATCACCAAGGGTGCCTTCAGATGTATGAGTGCGTTCTGATGTTTTGGTGCGTTCGTGCTTTCGTGAACGTGAATGGGTGTTTCAATGGTCTCTAGACGCAAGCTCTCGTGATCAAAGTAGATCCGATAATGTAAATATTGTTCATTCGTTCCATGTCTGCGTCCTTAACGCTTTGCAATAGTGCTGAGACGCGTAGAACGTGGGACATGTGGCTTTGTGTCGTTCTTTCGCACCATTACATCTATTAGGCGTTTTGACGCATACGTGTCCTTTCTGTACGTCAATGTGTGTTCCAATCGTTTCAAGGCGCGAACCGCGCAGAAACCGTGCGGCCTGAAGTCACGTCAGTCCTAGACAATGGTGAGGAGCTTATCCGTGACCATATAGCCACGTCTTATTCCCTCGACATCGAGAACCCATCTCAACAAGACCACCGAGATAACGCCCGAGCTTTGCTGCCGAGTTGGAATGAAGGGTAGCGAAAGTCTACAACGCCATTTATCATACCGTATTGGTGAAGCGGCGCACTGACCAGGACAAGGCGGAGAGACACAAGAATACACGACTCTCCGCCTTGTCCTGGCCAGTGCGCTGCTTCACCAACACGGTATGATGACTGATCACCAACTCGCCCAACTTTCCACATTAATGAACGTCATCCAGTTCCCGTGAAGGAAGAAAACTAGTCAGAAACGCCTACCCAATCGGCCTGAAGCAGGAAGGCCGCGGGCCTTCCTGCTTCAGTTCCTGTGGAACGGAAGTATGCGGGGTACTTTCATAAAAACCGCTTCTGCATTTTTTTATCGAGGTCCTTTGCATATTTTTGGATTTGAGTTTGAGTTTGAGTTTATTCAACCACATGGCAGGTACATGAAAGTGCACATGGACGTGGTTAGGTGCGATGGGAAAAAAGCTGTATTTAACAGCTTGACTGGCCCCATCACCCGGAAAACAACATTTCATTACAAAATTACAGGCAGCGGAGAGCGACAATACAAAAGGAACACACATGTGGCCCGTCACAGCAAAAGCAAAATAAAACTCTGAAATATATTTCAAAGAACATTAAACAACAACGCAAGAGATAATTGCATGACATTAATTAACCATCACAAAAGTGACCTGATATTACATGAATAGGACATTCGGGACATTCTATGTAGTATATCAGTATTGGACAAATTACGTAAACTTTCAATTGTTAATTTCCATTTGTTCAGTAAACTCGGAAGGCAGAAATGTAATGTTTGCAGTCCATAATTAGTACGAGGACATGGTCGGGTGAGGCGACTGGCCGGATTTGGTTACAAATCGGCCAACGTATGTAAGAGGGTACCTCCTCTGGGTATTTCTGATTTAAAAGTTGTCAAGAGCTTGTATTCGTAATAACTAATAAAAGTCCCTCGCATACTTCACGATAAAAACCGCTTCTGAGGTTTTTATTCACACCCTCTGATATACTTGATCACTTCGTCATGCTATGAAACAAGGTAGATAAGTAGTTGGCGTTTGAGACAGGGGACGTGACATCACGGGCGAACATGGAAGTGCTCCACGACGCCGAATGTTCAACGGACAAATCTTTCTGCACGCATTCGAATGTGAGCTTTGAAATTACACCGGCGGAGTAATCATCGGCTAAATGATTACTCAGATGGTCCAATTCACCGTTTCCTGCCTCATGCTGCGCCAGGGTGTGGGGAACGGATCTATAGGCTGCCTAGTGTGCACCGATTTCCTGACTGCCGATGTGGCTTTGCAACAGTCTTTTACACTGAGCATATTGTCACAGGGACAATAGTCCCCCCCCCCCCCCCCCTTTTACGTTCCGAAAGACAATTCTGCGCTCGCTGCAAGCACAGGTAAACATGAGGTAAATGTCGAATCCGCGCCCACGGAGCATGCCCCTGCACAAAAGACGGGAGTGGCGCATCCTGCATACGTAAAACATTCAAGGCCTCGACAGCGTTTTAAATTTCGAGCTTCTTTCTTTCTTTGCAGACCACGGTAAAGCACGATGTCGGAAAATAGAAGGCTCACGTAAATTGCGGACTTTCATGGTGATATGTTCATAGCATGCTGATTATCTGTGCTTTTTTTACGTCTAGCACTGACTTCAGTTAGTGTGACTCCTTTTCTTGTCTTCCTTTTGTTTTTGTTTTTTACGTATGCAAATGTTGTTTCGCGAGTACCACGTTTTAAACGGAAAAGACGAAGGCCAATATTTGAATACGCGTCCCGCATAATTTGGTTACGGCGAAAAAGAGATTGGCACCCTTGTTATTGGGACCACGTAAATGCTTTCGCGAGACACAGACTGAATATAAGAGCCACGGCGCATATATGCATCGCTGTTCACGTGGCAGCTCGGCTCTGCACGCCCACTCGGAGCCTCTGAGGGCGATTACCCGGGAGAGAGGGTGAAAAGCAACGGTGGAAACGTGGGCGAGCGCCGGCCACGGGAGCCGATTGTTTTGCGGAGGCGAGGCCGTGGCTGCACCGCAGTGCTGCTGCAGCTGCCCAGTCGATGCGCGGCCCAGCCACGTCGGCACCTTTGTTGCTCCTTCCACTGCTTCGTTCTTTGTTCGAGGAGATTCGACGAAAAGGACAACCGACAGTTCATTCTTCTCAGAGGCGGAAGCGCGGCATGCCGTTATACAGGAGTGTTGATGTACTGACGTCCCCTCGTTTTCCCTCTCGTTTCTTTTCTGGAAAAGGCAACCGTCGTAGAGCAGAAGTCAGAATGTGTCAGCTCTTCGCTGTTGTAAAGTTCTGCTACCGGTTTCTGTGATGAAATGATCAACCTGCCGAATGACAGGCTTGCTGATATCATCCATTCCGTATATATGAGTTCACGATTCGGGCTAACGTGCACGTAAACTTCAATTTTACGGTCACTGACATTGAAAGAATGCGAGCTGGTGCGTACTTAAGAATAGGCCTTGATAAAATCAACAACGGATTTCCACTAAAGAAAAAAAAAGACCATTCTGGCTCTGCTGGTGACGCAAGTCCCTGACAACCAGCTATGGTTGGTGAACAGGGCTCGGGCGACGGCAGCGAGCCATGACTACCTGGACTGAGGAGGCCACCCACCTTTGGGCTCAAGAAGCCTGGTCTAGCAATAAAGTTTATTTCTCTCTCTCTTCATTCAAATGAAAGCACCTCCACTGCGATTGGCGCTGTGATACAGGTTCTAAGTGCATCGACACTGCGCCATTGCATCGTTATCGGGTGGTTACGATGTTCCGAAGATTTACTTCCAATATGACCACCTCGCAAACCACTGAGCCGTAATTTAAAGCCTGTTATAACTGAGCGCCTTATGTACGGTCCACAAAAAGATTTACGGGCCACGAGATCTGAGAAAAGCTGAATATCTCCGCAGCCCCAAAACGCACCCTTGTATTCGAATTTCCAGTCTCTACTAGTGTATGCGAACAACATTGTTTAATTACTTCAATTATGGGGTTTCGTGTGCCAAAACCGCAATTTGATTATGAGGCACGCCGTAGTGGGGGACTCCGTATTAATTTTGACCACCTGGAATTCTTTAACGTGCACCTAAATCTAAATACATGGGTGTATTTGCATTTCGCCCCCATAGAAATGCGGCCGCCGTGGTGGAGTTATCACACCGTAACCTCGTGCTTAGCAGCGCAACACCAAAGCGAAAAAGCAACCACGGCGGGTGACCAACACTGCGATGCACGGTTTTGCTGTCTACTGTTACAGGCTTCTCGGAAATTCAACGTTTTCTGAGACCCCGTGGTCCGTAAACTTTTGTCATTCACTGTACCTGCCTGTTAAGTACACTATATTCGGTGTTCAGCCAGCTGCCAGAATGCTCGCTGAAACGATGACACGAAACAGTTTTCACCGGAGTCCACGCGGCAAATACATATCGCAGGTTTTTCTGTTCGCGACAACTCCAGCTAGGCGAGGTTTACGAGATGCAAGCTGAAGCGATCGAAAGATAGATCAGATTGCATTCCTCTTTTGCCACACATTGCATCCGTAACGTCTAATCTAAAAAAATGCAGCCGGAAGAAGCACAGCAAAGTAGTGCTTGCCGTAATATTGCGCCAACTCACTGTCTACTTTTCTCTGAACGATCGTAAAGTGTTAACACCGCGCGAAAAGAAATGTCACACAAGAAGATTATATATATATATATATATATATATATATATATATATATATATATATATGACTTTCGTTCTGTAGAAAACAAATGCAAGATAGTTTTCCACATCTTGAAACAGAGAACCCGGTTCAATACATGTGCACTATAAAGGCAGGACTGAACTGACCAAGAATCTGCATATAATAACAAAAGAGGATGCACAGAATAAAGATTAAAAATTGGCCAGAAACCATTGTAAGATAATTGGCGAAGTCAAGCGACAGCTTTTCAATAGACCTGCTGAGATTTACTGCGGTGGACACTTCTTGCTAAGCTGTATTCGTTAATGCTGTATGATGCGTAGGTGTGCGCGCCGTGACGTCGTTGCACCGCCTCCAGGATCGGTCCGTGTTACAAACGTCATCAAAATCCTTGCGTAGGCACACGCCGCACGCTGGTATGCAAAGATCGGCCCATCCAAGTCACTATGTTTAGTTGATTATACTGTCTCCGGCATCGGCCCGGTTTACTAGGCCGCAAAGTGGGGGGAGCGCCAACGAAAGCTTCGCCTTAAGGTTCCAAGATGTATCGTCTGAACTCCGAAGTGTTAGATATGTTGCGGCGAAGCATTCTTTTCACAGTATTTACCGCCTTTTACTGTAACAAAACAAAACAAAACAAAAATACAATTCGTACTAAAATCTTGAAGTTGTAAATTTGAAATGGTGTGACTTTTTTCTCTTTTCATTTCCAAATACGTTTCTCGGCATTAAATTTTCGTCGAAGTTCCACTTCGGTAAAAATGTGAGCGCCAGAAGCACCTGCTGGCTGCCATTGGGGGCGAGGACTTACGGAGTCGCCATCTGTCCGAAGCGCCTCCCTTGCGTAGTATGAGGGATCACGCGGCGCGTTCCTCATAGGTTTGGCTGTCGGCACTCAATAAAAACACCACACGGGAGCCCTCCTGGAGATTTCTGCAAGAGCTCTCAAAACGAGGGAAGTTTTCTACCGTCAACATAATAATCTTCGGCAAACAGAAAGCACAGAATAGTTTACAGACGCTACCTGTTTACCGAATACGTACAGTGAACGCCACTGCGCGCGGTCGCCGCGATGGAGTCTCCCGAACCGGCTTCTTCCGCGAAAGGTAGGCAAACGCTGAGAGCAAACTATGTGAAACATGTTCTCATAGTGGGTTGTCTGTATAACCAAATGGACCATAACAGAATGGAGCCCCAATGCAGTGATCGCACGGGTTCGCAGCGACCGACTGCGCGTCTGCATGCATGTCCGCGCACCATGCTTCGCTTTCGCTGGTAGCGTGTTTTTGCACCGTGCCGTGAGCTTTATTTAGGCCGCAGAATATGTGCATTTGACAGTACGCAAGCAACCATGGTTGCGTGGACGCTATCAGAGCTGTTCAAAAAAAATTTCGCTATAGAGACTTCGACCGCCTACGGCGACTGTGATGTGCCTTCGCGACGATTCAATGTTTATTTTTTTTTCTTCTAAACTCTTGGACGTTTCAATATTATTTCTCAAGATGCGTAGCACTGTATGTTTATCGGTCTTCTCAGTGTGCGATTTCCCGCTGCTTCTTTTTCGTAATGCAGTGCATTAATTCATAACACAAACATGACCATATGCCTTTTTTTAATGTGCTTCTTACCGCTCCCTTTCCGTTCCAGTGAACTTGCCAGTATCTAGCATCAACAAGTTCATAGACCAAACCATCATGACATTAGCCGGGCATGCAGCGGGCGCGCGCGAGCGTCTCAGTGCGCGGTTTCTGCTACTCACCGAACATCGCGCAGTCTCGGCGCCGTAGCAGAAATCTTCCTCGCGCTGTGCTTGCTACCTACTCGAGTAGTAGCCGATGGCTGTTTGCCGGTTCTAAGTTTCGCAAGACAAGCATCACGCAGCTTCTTGTCCTGCGGCTACGTGTGAATAAGGCTGACAACGGGCTCCGTTGCGTACGTCCGGTACTGCGGCACGGGCTGCGTGGCGACGATGGCTACGATATGACGCCAGATTATCGGGAATCGTCTGTATGGAAACAAAGCGCTGCATGAGCGGAGGTCTGTCTGCGGCGGCTGCTGTGAATCGCGCCCACGCGTCATCCACGCGCTGACTTTCGCAATTTCCCGATTATCGAGGCAGACGCGCCAAACTTAGCTCCGTTTGGAACGTGCCACATGAGACAGATCACCCGCGCCAGCCAATATATCGCGAAATGCAAACACGTATAGAGCTGCGCTCGAATTTCACCTTAGGGAGTATCGTAATCGTCGGTGAATTTTTTCCCCAGGGTTTCTAAAGAGCACTGCGGCCGTGTAGATAAGCAAACTACTGTTCACTCACGCGCGCCCTTCAGCAAAGCGCGACGAAGCGGAGCCTCGTCTCCCACCTGCGTCATCCGCAGCCCAAGGTATAACACCAGGCGAGCGCACCTGTGGACATGTACCCGCGCGCACTTGACACTACGATCTGCGGGGTTATCTGCTATACGGATGCGTTGCGCTGCTATTCTCGGTCTTCTTCATTTTTCCCGCATGCAGTATACTGTGCGCTGTCGCCTATAAATCACGTCACGCCTAAGTAAATAACAAAGGATAATAAAGCTAAATCACGACGCCGATAGAGCTGCTCTCGTGGAGTTACACATATGCTCGCGCATGTACAAGTTCTGCGCACGGGAATATACTAAATTAAGAAAAAAAGTGTCTTGTTATCCACACAACTGCAGGATCGATGCGAAGGGGGGTTAATTGGGGACACGAAAAACGCAATGAGTCGCTAGACAAATATTTCCCCAAAGCGTGCGACCGCCCCCGTATATGAAGCTCTCATACACGAGGCGCTATATACTATGGTCGGATGAGCGAAAATGGAAAAAACACAAACAACTGCGTTTTTGTTTAGATAAGAATTAGAGACATACGTCTGCTGAAGTCCGTTTGTCTATAGAGAGATGTTACCCAGAAAAGCGACTGGTTCGCTACTCTACGTATATACGCTGGGGGCCTAGAAGTTCTAAATGCGCACTGCAGGGCCTTTCGCCGCCATTGCCGAATAGATCGTTAAAAGTGTTCCATCAGCTTGCAGGGCGCTACACAGGGGAACAAGAAAAAAAAATGACACGGATATGGTGTCTTCCACTGGCAACGCATTTGTGTTTGTTTCTTTGGTACCTCGATTTCGACAGAACACAAAATTTAGATGGTGGGCATTTAAAGTTAAGTCTAAGCTACTCAAAATTACCGACAGTTATGACAATCAAGAAAGTTTTAGTGATATAAAGTGGTTACTTCGTCGCGTCGTCAAATCGGGGATATTTAGGATAACGCGGTAACAATGCGGACGGCGCAATGTGCATGCCCCATTAAAATCAGCTCTACCTCTGAGGGTCTTACTGATCGATCGATCGGCTGATTCTGGTGATAAAACTGAACTATTCATGTCAGTTAGTGCTGAAATTTTGTTACTTGCGCAATTTACAACCTCGCTTTTTTGATTTATTATTCATTTATTATATTACTTTTTTCTTCGTTTTCCTTCTTGGCAGGGGAACATTCTCGTCATTACTAACCAAGAATACGGGATCGTCAAGAGGAAAAAAGTAATCTTATCTGATGATGAACGAAGAAGGCAAAAACACCGACCACGAAAGACTAGATAGCGTTAACGCTTCGTCTCCCGCACCAGAAAACGCACACCGGGAAAGCGACGAAACAGTCTATTAAGGACATCATATGAAGGAACAGAGACACCTACAGCGACATTCGCGCTAGGTGTATCGGTCACATCGTACGACATATATAAGTGAGCTTCTGTTATGTCGCTTTGCGGTCTCACTGTGAACAAGGCGTGTGTGTTGGGGAGGCGAAGCGTTAGCATTACCTAGTCGTTCGTGGTCGGTGTTTTTGTCTTCTTCGTTCGTATTGTTCCGCCCCGACCCGACGGGATTGCGTCATAATCTCGATTTCATCCTATTTCCACAGTGCGCAAAATGCTTCACAAGCAATGCTGAAAAGAAAGAAAAATAGAACAGGCTGCGTCTTGCCACGAAGCAGCAGTTGGTCTATCGCACGAGGTCAAGATCTCAAGGCAGTGAACAAATGAAATATATGATAGCATTAACCTAGTACAAGAAAGTGGACATTAACACTAAATGTCGATTTCCAAACATACGGTACATTGACCGTCAAATGGCTTCCGTTAACGTCAGTACAAAGGTTCACCGAAAGTTCCCTGCTATTCAACAACATTTAAAGCGAAGCTTTCCTTGGGAACCCTCCCAGACGTTCGTGGCCGTGGCTGCTGCCTAGCCGAATATATATATATATATATATACAGAAAGGTTGTATGACGGTACCCACGAAGTGGCTCATATAAATCTTGCGTGCTGAGCAGCTATTTCCAGCTTGTTAGGCGTAACAAAAATAACGTCCGACATAAAACATCAGCATATGATGCCGGCTGACAGAAGTATCTGAAGCACACTGATATGTTCATGGATAGCGAATTATATTGAACGGATTCAATTATTTACTTTATTTTCTTTCATTTAGCCACGCAGTATCGGCCACTGCGTTCTTGACCCACTATCCCATTATCTTGGGTATTTATGTGGCCCGATCGACGGCCGTTGCCATAGCAGATCTGGCAGTGCAACACACGCGTAATGCGAAGGTGGTGGGTTCAGCTCCCACGTGCGACAAGTGATCTTTTGTTCACTTTCCTTTTCCCCTTTTTATATTCTGACTTTCGATTTAAACCACCGCTAATTACCCCCACGCTTTCTTGGCTGCATTGACAGTTGGTTTTATATCGTCGTTATATATATATATATATATATATATATATATATATATATATATATATATATATATAAAGCCAACAGAAAGTGACGCCAACGAAAGCATCGGGGAAGTTAGCAGTGGTTGGAATTGATATGTAGAGAAAATAATAAGATGCGGTTTCGCCTGAAGCATCGACTGCGATAGTAGACAGCTATACGAAGTAAGGATAGTAGTTTTATCGGCCGTGTAAACATGTAAACATTCGCTTGCGAAGTAAATTAACAAGCATGGTATGAGCGCCCACAGCAAACATGAACACATCACACTCGATGACAGCGGACACTCGCTGTGAAAACGCTGGCGTGAGGATGCGCCGCAGCAGCAGCGAGCGAAGTGACCTACGTGCTGCTTGTCACCTTCAATGCAAACTAAGCGCCGCGAACACACACCACGCACAAAGCTACGAGCCGTCGACGCATCTAGACTCTGCCCCCAACGCAGATCGCTCTGATACGGCCGCGCGACTACGAGTAGCCCATAGCAGATGCAGCCGGAGTAGAACGTCGCCCTCCTTCCTCCCTCCCCTCCCTCCGGTGCCTCGGCACGTTGGGTGCCCCGCGCGCGACGGAAGACGGCGTGTTTCCTCCCCGCTTTCCTCCCTTTCGCACGGGCTAGTTTGAGCCACGATCTTCGCCCCCCCCCCCTCGTACCTTTTCACTCGCACATACAGCGTAGGGCGCGCGGCGACGGTGTTATCGCCCTTGGACTTTCTACGGAACATCACGGCGACGGCGACGGCGACGGCAGAAATGCGTCTGGAGTCTCCATATATTTTCTATCGCCATACAAAGAAAAGACAAATGAAAGTGGACGAAAATATATGTTGTCGCCCGTGGGAGCCGAACCCACCGGCGACGGGAGCGTGCAACGCGCGCGTATGCCGAGGCTGTGGGTTTGGCTCCCACCGGCGGCACTTTTCGTCCACTTTCATTTTCGCCTGTCCACATATATATATATATATATATATATATATATATATCTATATATATATATATATATATATATATATATATATATATATATATATAGGGCGTCATGTGCAAATGCCGCGTAGCTGGACAGAACGAAGGTAATGTTGTTTGCCGTCGCTTGTCGCTTGGAGATACTCACTGTTTTTCCATTTCATTCCGTCTGATTAGATGCTGAGTCTTGATTAATAAGCTTCTCAAATATTATAATTAGATGAAAAGTGTCATTGAGAACATTGTAGAGCGACATGAAAAACTCCCGATACACTTTTCTGTTCCTGAATACGTGCTACGTTAAATTGTTTTTCCGAGCGTGAAAGAAGCACGCGAATACACGCAAAGTGCCTCGAGCGGTCAATCGCGCGGGAATTTTGCGTGCATTTGTGCGGGCTTTTTTCACGTTCGGAAAAACACTTTTATGTAGCGCGTATTAAGGAACAAAAAGCTGTACCAGGAGTTTTTCATGTCGCTCTACAATTTTCTCATCGACACTTTTCATCTATTTAAAATATTTGAAAAGTTGAATAATTAATTAATACTATTTTTTAGTCATGCGAAATGAAAAAAATAATCTGAGTATATCCAAGCGACGGCGAACGGCATTACCTTTGTTCTGTCCAGCTACGTGGCATTTGCATATTTTTAAACTCTGGCTAAAGTTACCTGGGACACCCTGTATGTCGCCTGCACTCTACATAGAGGGTCACAAAAATGTGAAGGCTGAATGACGCGCTGTTTTCTTGTGCCTTTCAGCGGAATGCTTAGACTACGCATTCAATAGTCTAAGTGTGTCGCCTTCAGTATCAATAGAAGGGTTCTGCGAACTTCCTCAGGCGCGGACGCAGGGAATGTCCAGCGTTGTACATTGTAATTCCAGCAAGAAGCAGTCTCTGTAAAGGGAATCCCACTGCGCACTCAGCAAGGAAACCCAAGATTAAGTGGCCTTAACACAGGATACGCTAGGATTCTGTGCTTTCCAGTGTAAGTGCTCGGTCACCATGACGCAGATTGCACGAATTTTACGTACCATGACCCTAAGGCAACCAAGTGAACCCCGCCCACAAACACATGGAGGCAATGTCGCTGCGACAGTCTGGTCAGAGCCCCGTCAAAGATAACGGTCGCGGATCTGGATCCACTCATCAATGAAGCTACTAATCCAAAGAAAGAAAAATTATGGCAGAACTCATCACATGATGTCTGTCGACAGTAATGCGATTAGCATTTACGCAATGTAGCAACACACCGTATTGGTGAAGTCGCGTTTACTTAAAATCTGTAGAGGGTCATTCTGTGACTTCCGTTGCTTCGGTTGTACGCGACATACACAGTCTCCGGTATCGATCCACTTTGGTATGGCACTCGCTTGTCAAGATGTTCCATGAACATGACGGCATAACGACAACTGTATGACGACGACGCAGTGACGACGATGGAGTGACGAAGGAATGACGTCGACGGAACGTACAAAGGTGGTATGACGATGATGGCATGACAGTAATAGATGACGATTCTTACATGATAACGATGGTATTATGACGACCGCGTGACGATGACGGCATCAGGACAATGCGATGACGACGACGGTAGGACGACAACCGGATGATGAAGCTCGAATGGCTACGATGGCACGACCACGACTACATGACGCCGACGGTATATTACAACAGATGCACGAAAGAGAATGTCTGACGACGATGCAATGACGACGATGGCAGGACAACGGCGACACGATCTCGATTTAATGATGAGATAGTGATCACGATAGAGCGACAAAGAAGGAATGACCTTGATGGAACGACGAAGGCGATATGACGACGACGGCATGACGACAATGGGATGAAGTTTCTGAAGTGACGACTATGGTAAAACGACAGCGTGCGAACAAGGACATGACGACAATGCTATGACGATGACTCCGCCACAACGATGTCATCACGACGACGGCATGAACAAACTCAGATGACGAAGTTAGAATGACGACGGCGGAAAGCTCACTATGGCATCAAAAAAAAAATTATGGGGTTTAACGTGCCAAAACCACTTTCTGATAATGAGGCACGCCGTAGTGAAGGACTCCGGAAATTTTTACCACCTGGGGTTCTTTAACGTGCACTTAAATCTAACTACTTTTCGGCCCCATCGAGATGCGGCCGCCGTGTTCGGGATTCAATCCGACGACTTCGTGCTTAGCAGCCCAACACCATAGCCACTAAGCAACCACGGCGGGTGGAAAAAGGAGAAAACGGGCTAACGCCGTAATACGATCTCGCATAGTCACGCCGTACAATGTTTGTAGATCTATAAACGTTGATGCTGTATGATTGGACCATGCGCTATATAGAAGATATCTGTAGAAGATGTATACGATATCTGTAATCCAGCACCTACCACTGCTTAGACGCTCGCACAGTTCGTGAACGGTCACTTTGCTGGACAAGCTTAACTCACACTGTAAGGTGTGCTGTTATTCCTAACCAAAACTATCTGATTCATAGGTGGAAACCTGATCCACTGAACCTAGTAGTTCCGCAATGTAATCTGCAGCAAACAGTTTGAACGCTTGTCAAAGTATAACAGCACAGCTCCTATCGTAGCAGAACGGTACCCACGCTGTTACGATCGTCGCGCATCTTTGATTGCTCCTAAACCGCACCTTAGAACTAGAGGATAATACTGGAATAAGGTCACATTATAGTGAATGGAATATTCAGAAATACACAATTGATCTCCGAGGCTGATTGTAGGCTCAAATACGCGCGCATACATCGCGCTGCGTGCTCCGTCCGCCTCAACGCCAGCAGAAACTCCGGCCATGCCGACTTAAACTACTTCAGTACGTCTCACAGAATCGCTTACCACGTACAAGACGCACGTCATACTAAATAGACCGCTCGAGCGCGAAAAGAAACACCAGCAACTACCGACACCTGCAGACGGGTAGTTGGTGCATTGCAGATCGACGGAAAATAAGCGCACAGGAAGACACACGAACAGCCGGGAAAGACACAGGACAGGCGCTAACACACGAACAGCTTTCTCGGCTGTTCGTGTGTGTCTTCCTGTGCGCTTATTTTCCGTCGATCAGCAACTACCACCGAGCGCATGCCTGCCATGCAAATCGGAGCGCTCGCCCAAGCCAGCATGCCGACTGCCCATAGATGGCGCCACTGCGTATCAATATGGTGGCGTCCATGAAAAAAACGGTCTATAAATGCTTGTAAAAACAAACAGCGCTAAAAACGGGGCTCGACAAGAGGACAAAAAACAGTGCGCCCTCTTGTTACTCTTTGGTCCCGTTTTCAGCGCTGTTCACGCAATGTTTTTTGTTTTTAATATCATGATGTTCAAAAATTGCATCGTGATAGTATAATTTGATAGAAAGAGGCTGCAAGACTTAGCAATGAAAAACTTTTGTCAGAACCTAATTGCAGTGTCGTTCCAAGAACGTAAGAGCGTGAATCCTGGTTTAGAAAAAGTTTATTCAACAAGAGACGTTTTCATTATTATTACTTAAAGCACGCACTAAAAACACGGACACAGAAGAGAGGCTAAACATGAGCACTCGTGTTTCCTCTCTCCTCTGCGTCCATGTTTTGAGTGCGCGCTGTAAGTAATAATAATCCAGATGAACCGACTCGCCAAGCTAGCTACCGTACTGTAGTTGAATCCTCGTTGCTGCATATATATATATATATATATATATATATATATATATATATATCAGAGGGGCGAAGGAGTGAGAGGAGGGGTAGTGGCCATGGAGAATCCTCCCTGAAATAACTTTCTGGCTACGCAACTGCCTAGAAAGCAACCGGTAGAGCCCGCGATATCTATAACAGGCGGCCACACCATCAGAATTGTACCTTGATGAAATAGCGAAGAGGTGCGGCGGGCACACAGCCCAGACGTGCCAACAGTGTGCCTACCCAGCGCTCGCGATCTCGTCCCAATAGGGCGAGATCGGAGCAGCTGGGTAAGGCCAACGTTGGTAAGCTACTGTAATCAAAAGAAAGAAAACCTCACACAATCACTTCCACTTGCGTGTTGTATGAGCGTCACACGTGCAGCGGCCTCGTGCCGGCCCTTGTGGCATGCATCGAGAGTAACCGGTGGAGCCAGCGACATCGCGAACAGGCGGGCACACCATCAGAATTGTACGCTGAAGAAATAGTGAAAAAGTCCGGCGGGCACACAGCCCAGACGTGCCAACAGGGTGCCTGCCCAGCGCTCGCGATCTCGTCTCAATAGGGGGAGATCGGAGCAGTTTGGCAAGGCCAAAGTTGGTAAGCTACTGTAATCAAAAGAAAGAATATGTCCCACAATCACATCTACTTGCGTGTTGTATGAGCGTTACACGTGCAGCGGCCTCATGCCGGCCCTTGTGGCATGCATCTGAAGGTAACCAGCGGAGCCAGCGGCATCGCGAACAGACGGGCACACCATAAGATTGGCGAGCGTTGTCCTGTCGTTCCCGTCGGCCCGCAGGTCACCAACGTAACCTGCCTCTACTTTCCGTCCTTCGTTTCGAACGAAATCCTCGTCCAGGCACTATCACCGTACGGCAAGGTTCTGTCTGTCAACGCTGGTGTTATGAGCGGACGACGTGGCGTGCTCACGGGCCCCCACTTCGTTCGGATGGAAATGAGCACCACAACCCCTGTCCCCAATTATCTGCGAGACTCTGGTTATTCTGTGACGTTTGACCACCGTGGCTAGCAACGCGTGTGTCGTCGGTGCGGCTCTAGCGACCACTACTGTGCACAGTGTACCGCAGCGTTCTGTGGCCGTTGTGGAATCCATGCCCACGAAAGCAACGGTTGTGCCCGTCCCCGTCCTTGAGGCGTTGCGGGGATGGTCACCCTACAGTCGTGTGTCCTGTGCGGCGTTCCTACTCAGACGCTACTGCTGGTGCCTTTCCCCCCTTACCACCGGCGTCAGTTGCGGTCGCGACGGCGCGTGACGCCGTAACCAGAGAGGCTGCCTTGACACCGCATCAACCAGCGTCGGCAAATTATAAAAAAGAAGCATGCAGCTCGAGCATTCAAAACACGCCATGTTCGCCGGCCTCCTCGGCCGAACGGGAGGAACGTGCTGTTGATGATGTGGCCAATCGCAGCACGCCATGTTCGCCGGCCTTCCAGGCAGCGAGGGACACGCATGTTGTGGCCGGTGGCGCCTCCACTTCGCCTGCTGCCATAAGTCCTGATCGTACCGAAGCTTTCGACAAGGCTGAAACACCTGGCCCTGCGATATCTGCGCTCGCTATATACACCGACGAAGTCTGCGGTGCCTTCATCCGTCTCAGTTGCGTAGCTTGCAACGCCACACCTGATTTGTGACTCTTCTGCAAAAGCCACTGCTCCATTGCATCTGAATGAGCCCCCGGCTGCAGAAGTTATCGGCGGCGATGTCATCGATCCCGCAGCCCAACCGCTACCAGCATCATCATCATCTGAAAATAGCTTCAGCCTCGGAGTCGATAGTAGCGTTGGACTTTCACCAAGCCTGGATGGACTCAACGTAGAAATGGTCCCACGAAGCGTAAAGCGTGCCCACGCGTCAGCTTCTGGCTCGGACGGCGCCCCGGATCGCCGCGCCGAGTTACAACGGCGAAAGAAACCTCGGCCTTCTTCGAGAGGGTCGAAGATCTGACGTGTGTACTGCGTGTGCCCTGGAATTGTTCCCGGGGCGCCGACTTGAACAACACGACCAGGTCAGTTAGGCGACACTTTTAATTAAATATGGCTGACACCCTGAAAATTATTTCATTAAATGCAGAGGGGTTCCGAAGCCCTATAATACAAGCCGAAATTTTCAGCGTGGCCCGCGCTAACAATTGTGATATTCTGTGTTTAAAAGAAACATATTTTTTTTCACCATTGGATATGTTCTTACTTTCAAACGCACTTTCAACCTTGATTTTTTTTTCTTTCGCGACCTCACGCTTTAGTGGAGTCGGTATTATTATATTTAACAGAGCTTTACTGCGAGATAATCATGTTTTTTATGATGGGACCCGGCGGATATTGGCATTTGATTGTGTGCTATCTTCATTTAGGTTACGTATTTTGTGCATCTACCTGCCCACGCAAGCCACTCAGTCCAATAATTTTTTTCGTGACCTGGACGTGTATTTCCTGGACGGTCGTCACGTGGTTCTTGTTGGAGATTTTAATTGCGTTTTAGACACGCGAGCAGATGTGGAAGGCCTGGGCTGGGGTCGCTCTGATTGAAACGCACGGGAGTTTCATCGCCTCGTCCAGCACTTTTAGTTGCTGGATACATATCGACTTTTTCATAGTTCATTTGTCTGGACGTGGCGACGCGGCGCGTCGTCAAGCAGGTTAGATCGTGCCTATGTGCCAATCAATATAGCTCATATGCCTCCCAATCTGATGTAATAACTTTACCTTCATCTCCTGTTTATATTTCCGATCACCGACCAGTCATGCTCGAAATTTACTTCCCTGCGTCTTCATCAGCGAAACCTTGGCGCCTCGACAACCGCGTTCCACAAGATGGGCATTCGCGCTCTTGTTTGTCAAGAGTCTTGCGAGCCGCTGTTTCTAGTTCTGACCCAGAGTCATGGGACGCACTCAAGGTGCAGTGGTGTCTGCATTGTTCAGCTGAAGGTATACTGCAACGAAGCTCCGTATTGCCCTTCGGGTCAGTCAATTGACTCCGCTGATGCGGTCATGGCAGCGTGAGCTGCGCAGGCGTTTCCAACGCCTCATCGCAGCATCGTCTTTGCCAGCTGCTGCTTGGCGATGCAGACGTAATACGTGTGCACACCCTGAAGTTCTGCGCTTTGCAAGAAACTGGCTTTTTAGACAGCCGAATGCATTCGTTTCTGTGGCCCCTAGAGCACTTCCTCTTATGTCTCCTCCCGTGCGTGATTACTAGTTTATTGTACCGCATTTTGAAAACATGGCGAGTACGAATACGCGAATGAGTCATGATAACGTCGATATGCTTAGTGATCTGCCTCAGGTTGCACCCGAAGTCGCTGAACGTCTTTGTGCACGACCGTCAGCTGACGAGGTAAAAACAGCGTTATCTTCCATGAAGCGTGGCTCGGCCCCAGGACCGGATGGGTTACCCGTAGAGTTTTATCTAACCTTCTGGGAAGACATTGGTGTCACTTTCGTGTCTGTTATCCGCTGCTTTGAGAACTTTGAATTCCCGTCTAGTTTTCGCGACGGTCGTATTGTGCTGATACCTAAGCACAATCCATCATTAGTTCGTACAGAAGAATGGGGGCCAATCAGGCTTCTCAACATTGACTACCAAACCTTTACAGCTGTTCTCACCCGACGCTTGGGAAGCCTAATACCTTCCTTAGTAGGACACCATCAGGCATGCTCAGTTCCTGGCAGAGAGATGCACATTCTATCGTTCGTTACGCGTGACATAAGGAGATACACGCTGACCAGGTCAGCACATGGTCTCTTAGTTTCCCTAGATCAAGAAAAGGCATTCGATCGCCTTGAACATTGCTACATATTTAATGTACTGACCTCGTTCGGCTTTTCATCAAATTTTGTTGAGCTTATTAGGACTGCCTATTCAAATATCTGAAGTACAGTGTTCCTTGATGGTCGTCAAAGTGCACCATTTCTATGGCATGACTTGAAAGTAGCTGGCAGAGCCAGCGACATCGCTAACAGATGCGCACATCATAAGAATTGTACGCTGAAGAAATAGTGAATAGGTGCAGTGCACACACAGCCCAAACGTACCAACATGGTGCCTGCCCAGCGCTCGCGGTCTCGTCCCAATAAGCGAGATTGGAGTTGTTGGGTAAAGGTAGGTCACGCATTAAACACCACTCGCGCCTCTACACTCCATTTAACGCCACAAATTTGCTAATGTTTTATGAGGCTGTCGCCAACCTCACCTGTCCGGAGCCTTACAAGTTGTACGTATGTGATGCCGCTACCCTTGAGGCCGAGCACGCAAACAAGTGCGCCTACTGACAAGCAAGAAATATTTGTGAAGAAAAATTTCAGATGATCAGTGTACATTTTTCTCCCCTATATACGAAAGTGTGCGATGTTGCTACAAAGTGTTTCGAAGTAAAATGCGGCGCTTAATCTAGCTTGCTCATCTCATTCAATTGTTGAACGGGAAGATTAGGAAAAAGTTCTGAAAGTAAGAGTAAAAGGAATGAAAGGAAGAAGTTATAAATTTACGGGGAATAAGAAGGGGCCCTACGGTACCGCAAGAGGTCGCTTACAATAATGCATAAATTGCAGGCATAACGCCTTCTGCCCGCACCGTGGCTTAAAGCACAAAAGCGATTGTGTCAAACTTGAATAAATATGTATGTCGCTATGCGAACTAATCCGCGCAAGCTGGGCAGTATAAGCGATCGCAAAGCGCAGAGAAGCACCCAGTGTGAGGTCGTGACCGCATCGGCAAAACATTGTGATGCCGCCGAATATTCGTCAGGAAAGAATAAAATACGAGTCGGCAGAGCGCAGACATCCATCATGTATTATTGTTCTGCCGTCTCCGACAAGACGGAAGCTGGCTGAGCGGCGGCCTGAGCAAGGCCCACCGATTTCAAATTCTTTCCTCTACAAGAGTCTGTCTGTGTTTCGCCTCCAAAAGGTTTTCCAGGAACGTCCACGGAAGGTTCAGCGCCTTTAGTTTTCTGTGAACACTGGACACCTCACATCCCTTATGAACATGCAATGTTCCATAGTTTCAACTCTACATTTCGTTTGTAATTGCAAAGACATCCGACTGCAATTTTCTTACGGCGACAACACATTGCATCACGTAAAAGATAACATAGGCAATGTGCGTTTCACTGCATTTGAAACACGAACCGTGCATAACTGTTGCTGGTTACCGTACTGCCATTCATACATGCAGGTATTCTACGCTGGCCTTACAGAAATCAGCAAGAATCGCCTCTTTACACTGATTGCGTAGTTTAGGTATTGAATACGCGTAACGAAACATTGCGTTCTATTACGTGTATTCCATCGCGTGTTCCATTATTAAGATACGGTGCTCATTATCGAGTCTTAATATGGGTTCCGGTTATTATAGTTGTGATAACGCCCATACTAAACGCGCGTCCTTGTAATCTTGAGCTTGTACACTGCGACAGAAATGGTTATACACTACTGCCATCCACAAAAAAAAAAAAAGGCCCGTGAAATTTTACGTTGGGAAGACAAGCCGGCGTTAATTGCTTATACATTATACTTACAGGCACCAAAAACTCTGTACACACATGAAATGATATATCGAAGAGCGAAAAAAGAAAGCATAGGAACGTTAAACAAAAACATACATAAGTGCGATTTGCTACATAATTAAGAGGGGACGTGGGGGAGGGGGGAGGGTAGCTCAGTGAAAACACCATGAAATGTGTTCTAAGTGTACGCTGAAAAAGAAAAATACCCTCTTAACCGTTTATATGAATTATACATCGCAGATGCTGTAATTATCGGACACACTTTACACTTTTTTTACACATCCGTCCCACTATGTCCCATATTTCTGCCAAATATCAGCTAATTGCGACTCTTAGTTTACCGAGGACACCAGGAAAACTCAGCATGCGCTTCGTATAACGCCTAAAAATAGGGCGAGAAGGAGTACTCAATAATTATATTCAGAGCCCATAATTAACACACAAATTAATCTTTCATCTTTGGTTGCAGATTGCCCCAAACATGGATCCACGCCCTTTTGTACCAAACGTGAACTAGGTGCCGCATTCAATTCTCACAGCACACTACGAAACATTACGTATGATGGCTGCTTAACGCTGCTTGCATAAGTAATTTTCAAGGAAGGCTGTAATTAAAGTACACAGTTTAAAGTTTGATCTTACATCATCCATAATATGTGCTCAATAGCAATAAAAATTGAACCTCCCTGCCACGTTTAGTTCTCTCAGGGTACTGGGCAAACAAACTACACCCTTAGTAAAACACCTGAGGGGGCCCCACTGCTCCTAGTACGAGTTGATGTGCAAATGTATTGTGCTCCTCAGAGGTTGCCTGTCTGACACCTAACGATATTTGGAAACGATGTATGAATTGATTCCGTGGAACTGCTGTTTGCCCTCCAACAGAGCGGTCAGTGTAGCCCGCTACACTACAGTGCACGGGAAACCACTGCCTCACAACGCTGTGATGCAGCTCGCAAGCTTTAGTACATAGGCACCAGGCACCTGGCGTCGCTGACGAGTTGATTCTGTATACGTGGTGACTGCAGTGACTACAAAGTCTTTCGTGAGTAGTTGAAGATGACCCAACACTGAGTACTGGTCCTCAATATAAGTAAAAGCTGCCTGCATGCATCTCGTTCAGTGGCTGCGGCTGAACTCCAGTAGCTGAGCATCACATAGATGATAATACTCGCCGACAGACTCCGCACACCACTGGCACAAGAAATGCGTGTGGCAGAGCCTTCCGAGTAAATGTGCTAGTGAGCACTGTAGCAGTTGTTAACATGCTCAAGAGCAAAGTATGTCAACATTGGCCCGGATGTACGAGTATTTCTTTTAATTGGTATTGAACGAATACGCTTACCCCTGGAAGTGGTAAGGCAATACATCTACTTAGGGCAGGTAGTGACCGCGGATCCGGATCATGAGACGGAAATAATCAGAAGAATAAGAATGGGCTGGGGTGCGCATGAACAGCAGGTTGCCATTATCCCTCAAGAGAAAAGTGTATAACAGCTCTGTCTTACCAGTACTCACCTACGGGGCAGAAACCTGGAGGCTTACCAAAAGGGTTCTACTTAAATTGAAGACGACGCAACGAGCTATGGAAAGTAAAGTGATGGGTGTAACGTTAAGGGATAAGAAAAGAGCAGATTGGGTGAGGGAACAAACGCGAGTTAATGACGTCTTAGTTGAAATCAAGAACAAGAAATGGGCATGGGCAGGACATGTAATGAGGAGGGAAGATAACCGATGGTCATTAAGGGTTACGGACTGGATTCCAAGGGTAGGGAAGCGTAGCAGGAGGCGGCAGAAAGTTAGGTGGGCGGATGAGATTATGAAGTTTGCAGGGACAACATGGCCACAATTAGCACATGACCAGGGTAGTTGGAGAAGTATGAGAGACGCCTTTGCCCTGCAGTGGGCGTAACCATGATGATGATGATGATGATGATGATGATGATGATCGAATACGCTAACGATGCCATTGACACGGAAAGAAGTTTTCACGGTTGTTCTGTCAGCACAGCAAGGCTCCGACACTTCAGCGGGAATAAGCTGCGTACCTTTAGTACCGCTTGTAGCAACCAGGTGACGGATGACGTACAACTCTCTCAACAAAGCGCGAACGAGCTACAACTCCTTCAGAAGAAAGATGGGAACAGAAAGACGTCTGATTTCTGCGAGGATTCCTAAAGTCAATGTGCCTTTTGGCAGGTTTAAACATACCCTCGGTTCTTTCGCTCATTGGAGGTTATACGGAAGTTCATGTTCATGACTGGGCGGAGCATGCATAATCAGAGCGGCCCAGGTGGCACGTACTGTAAAGTTCGCTTCCTTGCGGATCACCTGATTGCCATTGCAATAAAAAAAGCTAAAAAGTGCGTCAGTGAAAGTTATCTCTGTCATAGACATATCTGGTTTCCAATCGCACATTGTAAAACATTAATGTCTAGTGTTGCACATATTTTCGGAAGCGTGTCGCTGAAGTGAGACAAAAAAGTCACTAAAATTGTCGCTATAACTGTGAAGCGGAGTTTAAGAACGTAGGTGTTTTGAAACCCCTTAAAGTAAGCTAGCGTGAAGTAAATCATTTACCCAGACGTTTCATCTTGGTCTAATGTCCCTGCAGCTGAAGGAAAGCAGTGAATTTACCAGCAGGGTATAGAGGGCTTTAGCTTTAGTAATGTATTTACTATATGATATGCGAATATTCGAAGTTTCGAACATTGTCACGTAGTAGTGAAGGTGAAGAAAGCAGCAGAACTGTGAATGACGAAACTAGCGTTTTCTTGGGCGAACTTATGCCCTCAAAACAGGCTACACTCAAAGAACAAGGACAGCGGCGAACACAGTCGGCGATCGTCCAAAATCTTATCTGCCGGTCAAGCGAGTCGGCTATTATACATGAGTCCTCGAAGTTTCCAGAGTAATCGCTGGTGTCCGTGTGTCTTCCAGAAAGTACTACACGATTCGCCTCGCGTATACAACCAGATCACGCAAGCTTCGGTGACAACACACAATGCATAGAACCATCGATAACATTCCAGTAAGTCCCAATCATACAGGCGCGTGTTGCGCTGAACGATAACTTTAAGTTGTAGTGGGTGTAATGCAGTCCGCGAGAAAAGGCTGCATAAGTGCACGTGGCAATAGCAATAGTTGTGTAATATTTTATTCGTATTCGAAAATGAACTATTCGGTATTTTCCAATATCATAAAACTACCCAACTATTTCGCAACAACCGAGTGTTAAAATCGGATTTCTGTTCTCCACCTGCTGAACAAGGTATCGCAAATTGTAATTATCGGAAGTAAAACAGCGACAAAGTTTTCGAAGCAATGCAGATACAAAACCGGCAACGCAAGCTTTGTTTTCGGTTCTACGGTGGCAGTGTGGCGCTGGTTAACACTCCGTGAATTATATCTTGTACAAATACAGAAGTACCCAAGAATGCATGCACGTGAGAACTGGCGTCACCGTATATCACAATTTGTAGTGAAACGCGCGCGTAATGCAGAGGTTGTGAATTCGGCTCTCGCCGTCATTAAGCTGAGTTTTCCTCCATTTCCCATTACCTTCTCACTTCTCCATTTCAATTCATCATCATCATCATCATCATCATCATCATCATCATCGTCGTTGTCATATTTTGTGTACACTTCAAGACGAAGGCCTCTCCCTGCGATCTCCAATTGCCTCTGTCCTGCGCCAACCGATTACAACTTGCGCCTGCGAATTTTCTAATTTCATTGCCGCACCGGATCTGTCATCCTCCACTGCGCTTCCTTCTCTTGGCACCCAGTTTGTAATTTCAATGATCTGTGATTAACTGTAATTTCAGTGTAACTTCAATTAAAAACTACAAATAATTTATCCTACGCTTTCCTTTTCTTCATTATTTGTTGGTTTCATAAGGTTCTGACTAAAATATATGTGCGAACGTTCTCACAAAAACGGTTCCCTTACAATACCGGGCCCCTCGGTTCCCCTCCTTTTCGTTCAATACATGACAATAGGATATATTGTGCTTATGGCCTGTCAATTAGTCTTTCTTGCAGCTTATTCATGTAGGCGTTTTATCTCTTACGTCACAACCAGTGATGCTTTCTCGTGTAACAGGACCTTTAGCCTCTCTAGGGCACACAAATACCTTATTAGCGCTTTATTTTCCTTTCCCATGACTTCTGATACTTTTTCAACAACTACTCATTATACATTTTTGAAAAGTTGGCCAGTTTCAAATGCCTGCCATTCTTGGAAAGCTTGTTTGCCGCCAGGCTTCAAGGTGTCAAGTGGCTATTCATGCAGTTCTTTTCATGACTTCTCTGATCTTGTGTTTAAAAGGATCTTAATTGTGCGTGGTAGGTGACCGTCTATTCTGTACAAGCGTGTTCCTAATTATACTGAAACAAATATTCCTGCTGTAGATATGCGCGTCTGCGGTTGTCTATTCGATATTAGATTCGTATTCGAAAAAGTTGATATTCGATCGCCTACCCGTAATATTTACATAATAGATTATGAAAGCTTACATTTTTCGTTACGTTCAGATTGGAAGGTTACAAATGCAGCACGATTCAAAAGAACACAAGCAACGTAGTTTTCCTAGAATGAAAATACATTTAATCTGCATATTATCCCTAAGTATTCTTGTGCTTCTCTACGTTCGTGGCAGCAGAACTAGATTCTGTGGAACACGCTTTGTCTGCATGTTGTTAACATGGCAATGACAATTACCCGAGCTTTGTACAGGTTAAATACCATGTTTTCGCCCTTGATCTATATAACTGAAAGCGGCCGTGAGGTACTGATTGGTCCGAAAGGCGTGAGAAACGGAAGCGATTTGTTCAGTCGCGCGTGAACGAGCTAAGCCGTCCCGATATTTACGCTTTTACGCACTCGATGTGTCTTATTCATCTGCTGTGTTCTAAATCTGGACAGAAAATTGATTCAACTTTGTTTTGATAAATTAGTTCTCCGACACGCTTGCCGAGCGTCTGCCAAAGGAATGAATTCAGCGACACCGCCGACCCCGCCGCGTTTAAGTGCATTCAAATTGGTTTTGTAAACAATAAAGAAACTTCAATTTTGTGAGCACAATGTGAAGCCTATGATAATCACTGTGCTGTGAAGCACAATCACAAAGTGAAGGCTACCAATGTGAAGGCAACCGTTGGTTCATCACGAGTCACGGAGCATATGCATTGTACAGCGAGTTTCGGCCCCTTGCCTGTTGCTTTTGATTATTAAGCTGTGTTCTAAAAGGTCATTTTTCAAGCAACCTTTCTAACTTATAAATCGTTAAAATATTACCAACTGTTCCTTCACATCACTAAAAAAGCCGCTGATTGCCAAATAGCAAACCTTGCCATAAAGAGAAAAAAAAAACTAGCTATATCTAGCGTCAAAATCGCTAAAATGGTAACACTGATTAAATACCGGTAAATTATAAAACCAAATTTGAGTTTGTGTATTCAAAGATGGTTAGGTTAGACAGCCCCAACCAACACGGGACGATGCGAGTGATGATAGATAGATGATAGATAGCTTTCTCAGCAATGCAAGCTTGCAAGGCACGTCCAGCAGGCGCCTCGCACCGCAAAGTACGGGGCAACCCTTAGCTGCTTAGCGCGGCCGGCCGAGCGTCACTGCTACAGCACGTGGCTGCGAGGCCCGAAAGACATTCCTATCTCCCCAAGCAGGGGAACGCAATAAATCAATCGTACCAATGTGAGCCCAATTCTGAGAGAAAACTTGGCCTCCGCTGTTGTTTTGTTGTATTTGTGTAATGTGCAGCCGACAGTGCCCGCTTTTACAAGTGTGTGTGCGTAGGGAGGGGGGAGGTCAAATGGCCTACTTTTCCCTTTCACTTCTGACTGTGGAGGGAGCGGAGCATGCCTTCCCCCCACCATTAGATACGCCTATTTCAAGCATAGTGACACCCGCACGCACAGGTTAATATAAATATATCACTCGATGACCACGAGCACTTGCTGTAACAACGCTGGCAGCGAGAAGCGAACGCTTCGTGCTGCCTCTAGTTTCACTGCGAGGACACCTTTCCCGTCCAAATAAATTAAAGCAGTCTTGAAAGTACTGGGAACCTCAATTACAAAATTGAGGTTCCTGTATGACAGACCATGTAGCCCGAATCAATGCCTAGATGAAGTCTTGAAAGACAATTGCAGACTTGTGGAGGTGTGGAAAGTTACCAGCTGGAACCGAGTAGACCCTGAGTGCTATATACACACGGGTGATAAGTGTCCCGAAGGACCAATGCAGCCGAGACTCCGCGTGCAGCTGGTTGAGAGGCCAGACCTTACTCGACTGATCTTGGTCGGGACCGAGGCGCCGTATTCCCGGCTTTCAAAACTGTATGTGTGAGGGGGGGGGGGGGGGGCAAATGGCCTACTTTGCCCCTCCCCCCAGTCCAAAGAGTGGGGGGCAAGGGCCCCCCTTGCGCCCCCCCCCCCCGTCAGATATGCCTATGGCACACGTTTACTCAGCCAGATGGCTCCGACGTGACGTGTGCAATGACGCACACACTAGGCACGCCTTTAGTCAACCAGAACCGTGGAGCCGCCGTTGCATCGGGCAACGGCTCTCGTCTCGCACCCCAGAGGCCGGGGTTCGATTCCCACCCAGACCGAAACTTGCCAAAGTCTCTGCCCAAAGGCATTAATTTACTTAGTAGGTCTCAAGGGACGTATAATGTTTTCGCGTTAAAACATGAGCGCAGCGGCCTCTGGGCTGTGCTGAAGTCAGTGCAGACAACTCTTAGCGAACATAATTCCCGTACATCCATCGACATCTGATTGCTGTTAGCATTTCGATAATAGGGATGCGTAGTAATTGTTTGATTAGAGGAGGTTAGAGCAAAGACAAAACAAAAAGGGCATGTACTGTCCGCAAAAAGGTGAGCAAGTAATCGGCGTTGTCACTCAATGCACTCGCTGTTACAGCTACCACTGACAGCTCCGCAAACATGAAAAGACAAATCTAGAAGAAATAATTGCTTCACGCCAGTTGCGGACGTGCTCTTTAAATATACAGTACTCCAGCACTGACTGCCTGTACCGACGTTCTCCTGCGGCGCCGAGTGACTACTAGCACACGGATGTTTCTTTTTTTTTTTTTTTTTTTTTGTCTGAGCGTGCCTGACGTGCGTGTCAGAGATGGACGGCATTGGGGAGGCAAGCAACGAAGCAACAGGAACTTCGTTCAGCCGTGAGGCGAGAAATAACAACAAAAAAACGCGGGAACAGTGGTGGCGGCTGTTTTCGGTTGAACGTTACGCATAGCAGAAAGATGTGCCCGTCCATTTCGTCAATTGTGTCGCTGTGCATTCGGGTACCAAAGCTCTTAGTCGCAGCAAGCAAATTGTGTAAGGTCATGCAAATAATAACTTTAAATGGAAATATGCGGCAGCATGACCTCACTGAGGCGTTTCACTGGTCAATTGTTGCAGGGTTCAGCGTCCACTTACGCATCCACGAGACCTTAATTGTCATGGAGCAATGCGTAAGTTCTTGATCTATAATAAAACGCAGATTCGTGCAGTGCTGACAATAAATATACATAACATGTTTGAGCCTCTGCTCTACAAGGCCATAACAACGATGTGTCGCCAACTGGGCAATCGCCATAATTAACCTCCATGGCTTTCCTTTCTTGCATCCTCACTTTTTTTATGCATACCACGCCGTGTAATTCAATTGTTTTAGTCAAGAAACTCTAGAGCACGTTTTCTTTTTTTCCCAGGATAAGCCTAAAAAATTATCGCATACTTCCACTCATTTTCGGGGTTACTTAATAAGGTTACGAAAAATAAGGACAAATAGGGAAGAAAGATTTCCTCGAAAAGCGAGCTCACGCAAAACAAAAGCTTTGTAAACGGTACATTCGCGTCGCTGAATAAGGTGCGGGAGAAGGATGAGAGGCTGGAATAACTCATCGCACGCGGAGAGAGAGAGAAAAAGAGATATGCTGACTTTTACGTGAAGCTACGTCGGCTCAAAGTGTATATTTGAAGAAACCGGGGGCCTGTATTAACGGAGACCAATGCCGAAAAAAGGCTGCTGCTGGAGTCACGGTACATACAGAACACGCCGAACATCAATCGTTCCGAGGGTAATTTCCCGCTAGCGCCATTTTTTTTTCGTGTCAATTCTTTGCACTGCTATACATGACGAAAGCAATTTCCCAGCTGAATGCGTTCACGGCCTGCGTCCCCGTACAAGAGAGAGAGAGACGACGCACAACAACAACAGCCTGAATGGCTTCACCACCCCCGGGACAACATCCTCCTTTTCATCTTTTGCAGCCCTTCCCCGTTCGCCAGCCTTCTTACCAGCCTACGTGAAGTCCATTTTCCCATTATTACGATCCCTTATAAGGCTGCACTGCTTGCCATCCATCGCTTAGGACCGATTTGAGGGCCGATTTACGCTCGAACTGCACGCCGCACAGCCCGCCTGCCGCACGCATGGGGTCGTGCGAAAAGTTGCGCATGTCGAACACTGGTGCACAAATTTAGGCTTACATTGGGTGCGCGCGTGCAGTGTATACCGAAATTTGTGCACCAGTGTGCGACATGTGCAACTTTTCGCACGACCGCACGCGTGCTCCAGGCGGTCTTCAACGCCGGAGAAAGGAGCAAAGTTGACCCCGGAACGTCGAGTGCAAGAAATTTCGTTTTTGACTGGGCAAGTTATTCGCTCTACTGGCTCTATACTCTACGTGGTAAGCAAATTCATGGACATGCTCCTCGGACAGACGTCGTTTTGCCCAAGCTATTCAACGGTGTGCAACAGTGTGCACTTAGAACTGTAGACGTAGACTGCAACTTCGAGTTATACCGAACGCATTTCCAAGGAATCTATATATGTACAACACTTTAGCTTACAAGCAGCGAGCATCCGCCGCGCTTGTCGGCTATTCTCATAGTGGCCTCGCTGACATGGCCACTGCAGCGTGAATTGGTCACTATGGATTCAGTAGATACGCATCATAGTCCGGTGTCTCAAATTAATACCACCTTAGACATTCCCTCAGTTGCGAACATTTGACGCTTGACGCCATGACCTTCGTTAATTAGCTTTCCGGGGTCAATTGACTTTTTTAAAAATTTATAACATACTGCGGTCCAAGTACCGCCATTTTTAAAGTCAGGGCTCTCCTTGTCACAAAATACTTCATGTGGTAAGCATTCTACTCGTTTATGGTCCGAGGAAAAAAATGGAGTGTCAAAAGAAATTTGAAGTAGGTTTTAAGAGTGTCATCATGGCTGTGGCTCGTTTGTCTAGATATTCGGAGTCTTAAGTGATGATGATTAATGGAGTTTATCGGCGCAAGGGACAGATGCGTCAGAACTTTAAGAAAGTTTCAGGAGTACAGGGTGATCATTCTTAAGTTTTACAGAATTTTAAAAACAGCCTGTCGCAGATGACGTAATGCTAGTCCTTGAGCTAGATTATTCAAAGAGACGGGTATTACTTCATCGATAAATCGAAACAAATACTCAACTAATTAAAAAATGCACTAATTATTTTTGAAATAATTACTTCAGGGCACATAGTGAAATTTACGAATTGTAGCCGGTGAGCTTGCTAGACGTATCCACTTGGAACGAATTTCCAGAATGATGGCAGTTCGGAGATATGCGCCATCGATCGAGCTTGCCGTAAAAATGCACTGTTGTTCCACTTACTTTTCTAAGACAACGCTCTTTTATGCATTGGTGTACAAAAGTAACTGGAACACCCATCTATCTCGTCCCGCACTTTAGTAACTAATTAATTAAAAGGTTAATTATTCTGCGTTAATTAGCTAAATATGTGTTCCCATTTCTCGTGCTAGCAAATGTTGCCTCTTTTAATAATTCAGTTAAAGGACAAGAATTATGTCGTATGCAACAGGCGATTTAAAATAATTCTGTAAAACTTAAAAAATGATCACCCTGTATCCCGTTAAACTTGCGCGCATAAAGCGAGTGCAGAAAATTTAGCATAGTGATATTTTTTTTCTCAACTATAGAATAGGCATATGTTGTTAATGACCATTAATGTCGATGGTGGCGCATTCCTCTGGTGAGCTTTGAAGATTAAATGAACAGCATTTCGTTGCACCATTAGAGTTACAGAATGGGTGCCAAGCGAAGGAAGGCGCAGTTGAGGACGGCAGAAAATTAGGTGAGGTGATGAAATAAGGAAATTTGCAGGCGCAAGTTGGAATCAGCTAGCACAAGACAGGGGTAATTGAATATAGCTGGGAGGAGGTCTTCGTCCTGGCAGTGGCCATAAAAATAGGCTTCTGCTGCTGATGATGATGATAATGATTATGCTGATGATGCTTTCGTTGCACCATTTTTAGTTTGCTTATATCTTTTTTGAGGTGTTTACCCCAAACGGTATTTGCATATTCTAATGTTGGTCTTCTAAAAGCATTATAGGTCGATAGCTCGGTGTCCGCTGGTGCAATTTAAGTTCGTGCGGTAAGAAACAATATTTTTACAGGCAGATGAGCAGGTTTTATTAATATGGCTCGGAGTACGCAATTAAAGTCAGACAGAGGGACACAGGAGATGGAGGCTCGGAGTGAGTGGTCGAACAAGCAGTTTCTAAGGAGCCAGTGTTTAGACAAGGCCCTCGTCTGCGTTAGGACAACTGCGTAACTTGAAATCGTTTATCTAGCTCACTCTCCCTTACCCTAAATAGCGGAAGAGAATAAGTCGATGCGTAGAGTAAGGTGAGTAAAGTTGGAACAGAATAGCTAATTAATTAAACGGGCACAGACAAAAAACATCCAAAAGCAATCGCTGAGCATTTGAACTTGCTAGGTCATAACTTGGAACAACTTAAACTTCATATTCTTCAATCAAACATTCGTTCTTCCAGACACATAAAATACTTCAAAGGGAGCCCTCTAATCTATACGTTATGCTAATGGCAAGAATACAAACACCAGCGCTTACCTTTTGAGGCCAGAACAGAGCTAATGATAGCGCCCGCCTTAACGAGTATTTGTTATTATTTCTTTTTCTAATAAGCCGTTTCTTACTAATTTATGAAATAATTTATTTGCATTTCTAGTTGAATGTTATTGTCCGGAGCTGAGCTCATTCCTATAGTTACTCGATATTTTGTCAATATTTTTTTATCTCTCTATTTCAAACACATAGTATGCGCACCCATTATATTTTAATTTCCAATTTGCACTTAACCGGATACTCCTTGATACTACTCAGTTTCTTGAGTTTCTTTTAACTCTCTCGCTCTGTATATATATATATATATATATATATATATATATATATATTCCCTTTAACGCTTAGACTTCTCTCGCGTTATCCTACGCGCACTTTCATCCCCCTCCCCATATCGGGAATGGTGCAGCGTACGTCAAGGAAAGTAGTTGTCGCCCTGACGATAACAAGTGCCCTTGTCGAAACGTTGGTTCCAGCGACATCTCTTGTTTGTACACCGTTGATCAAAGTACGCAAGCATTCTGGCATTGCGAACCTGCGACCTCGTGCTGCGGTCATCGCAGCAAAGCCACTGAGCCATGGTGACGGCTCTCCGAGGCAGCCATAACAGGTCCAGCCCGTGACTGCGCCTATAAATGTTTAATGTCTGTAGATTTCAGCAAGCACACTCAGACGCTTCCAAATTCATCGACCTGTTTGTCATGCATCCGTGGACAAATTCTTTGCACACGCGCAGGTGGCATCGGAAAAGCATTGTCGTGTCCAAGTTGAGCAAGACATTGGCGGTGTTCGCGGCGAGGTCCTTTTCATTTGTTCAAAGAAACCTCCTCCTTCTTCTACCCTGCCTCAGCCTCGCTCGGTGCTTACAAACAGCGCCAGCTCGCAAACTTCAAATCCGTGAGAAGCAGCAACCTGAGATTCTTTCTCGATGAGGCCATGCTTCCCCAATTAAAAAAAAAAAATACGTTTAATTTGATAATATCATAACGGCTGCGTAACCGTCATTTTGACGTAGCCGATTACCGCGGTTCCCTGACGTGGCACGACGTAACTGTGACGGCCTCTGTGACAGAAAAAATATTTCAGTCTCTAAAGACAGAGGAGCTAAGGAATGGATCGAAAAAAAGAATCGTTACAAAATGCGGCCCTTGGTGAGTTTTATGTTGACGGCTGCTTCAGAAAGTGCAAGCCACGCAGGCACAGAAGAGAACGGCGGATTCATCTTGGAAAAAAAAAACGAAAGAAATCAGGGTCGTCTTGCGTCGTTTGTGCGGTTCACAACGCGTTCCAGAAAAAGTAAATAAAGTAAAAAATCGCGCGCGTGAGAGAGAGAGAGAGCAGACAGACGTAAGGGGAGAGGTGCCTACCAGCAACGAGATAAAAGTCGTGCGAAATAAAAATAACAACCAACAGATGTTTCGTAGGGCAACGGGACTGTGTGCTCCCACTCGGAAAGAGAAACGAACCAGCCGACGAGTAGGCCGAAACGCGTAGGAAACGGAACAGGGAGAGGCGACCGATGTAGTAAATCGGGCCCACAAGAAGAATGCGCTCTATTGTGCCGCGTTCCATTGTCTCTGCACGTCGACAGGCATGGCGGGGCGAGCTGGAATAGAAGCGCGGCGAAAACGAGCTGCCTATAATGCTGTATACGTGTGCAGCTACTGTGCGGACACGGAGAAGCAAAACACGTCGCGCTCAAATATTCCTGCCGAGCAGCAGGGCGAATAGCCGAGTCCGTTGAGCGTGTAATATATCCGGGCAGACGGCTTTTCACAGAAGCGGCAAATCAGGAAGCTGCTTTGAGTATGGTGGACAGAAGACCGGTTGCTATGCTATCGTTGTACGGCGCTCCAGCGAACGCGCTTTCTCGCGCTTAGACGGTGAGCAAGGTGGACTCAATGGACGGGAAAACTGGTAGCTCTACTATGTTAGTTTCGACAATGTTTCTGTTTGACAGCCGCTACACACGTGCCGCGACTGCGCACCGCCTTTGAAACCCAGATAATAAAGACTGACATGACTCGACCGAAACGACAAAAGCACTGTTGACATAAATTATAGAGCGAATATTTCGGTGCGAATGTATCGGAGAGAATCGATGGAGAATGCAATGTTATTTGGCGAAAAATGCGGATACGGCGCTCACTCGCCGTCAAAATTATCGCGGAGTCTGTTTTTGTTCACGACCTAATGATCTTTGGACGGGCATGTGCAACGAGCGCTGAAACTTCGCATGCCAAAAGCGCCGCCGTAATGAACAGCGAAGGAACCAGCTGTGAGCAGCACGTGCTGGGATTTCGCGTCTGGGAAGTGGCCGCTCGTACTTGGGCATGTGCGCCCATCTTCGTACGTGCCTGGGCGCTGTCGTATAGTGGAACGAGGGAGTGCATGCGCTCTTCGCAAGTGTACGGCCATGAACTCGGCTTGGCTGGACGCATCTGGCTAAAGCAAGCGTTGATACAGGCGCGCCTCTGTTCAAGTTGGCGTACCGTTGCCGTAACATCCCTACCAAACGGCGCCAGCATTTTTTTAGTTGGACACTCAGACAGCCGTAGTGCCTCCTGGCCACCGCTGGTCCCCCATACTATAACGACCTTGCATTTCGGTCGATTGTATGACGAGATAAATTTGCGTGCGATGGTTTTCGGTTATCGAATAGTGAAATGTTATGCGGGTATTAAAGCTACGAGTCAACGTCAGACACCCGGCGCTCTTTCCCTCACATCTGGAGTGTGATCGGGGATCGTTGTTCGGAGTGCGCGTCCGGTAGCGCCCCGCGCCATCGGCCGCGGCCGTGCCGACTTCGCCAGCCGCCCCAAGTCAATCGTGCGCGGCGGTGGCTGCTGGCGGCAGGCCTTGAGACAGACATATGCGGAGATTTAACTTACGGACATTAAGAAGGGCACAAATACTGTTCTGCAGCAGTGCGGAGCTACCATCAAATGAAGTTAATGTTAAGATGTACGCTTAGATATGCATGGTATATCTGGCTTGTAAAGGGCTGCATGACACGCGAAGGTTTCTTTCCCTAAATCCAATATTTCGGAGAAACCGAACACGCGTGTAACCGACTTTTGTCAGCAGTAGGTTATAACCGAGTTGGTCTAAAACAAAAAGCTTACTTAACTTGAACGACCAACTTACCACTGAGATTATGCATTTCCATGATTGTGACGCCTGTACTGCTTTCCGTAGTATCAATGCTCATAGCGGTGGCAAAGCGCGACAATGCTTTCAAGTCCGCTCCCTTCGACACCGTAATTGTTCTGGCGCCGCGCGAGTCTATACTGCCGCAAGTAGAGCGTTTTAGCGTCGCGCAATGCACGGTGCCAGAGGCCCTAGTGCGCATGCGCTATCTGAGTTTCACGTGCGCAGATGGCCCACTGAAGGCGCGAGAGGATCGCGCCACGCTAAAACGCTCTAGTGCCTCCTGGAGCGTCGACCCGGCGTGTTTTTGACCAGGGTCTTTTGTCTCCACACCGACTTCTAGGGGCATGCAGCTGCCTTCGTGTCGAAAACCACGGCTTTGCGACGTGCGCTCACTATAAGGTCATCGCTAACATCAATGCTCACGTCAACCGCTCGAATAAAGCATTCCCGCACAGTGTCACGCACCGAGTTTCCGCAGCTGACCATATCGTTACCGTCTCGTATCAGGCTTGTCGGTTCGATGCGAGAAGCAAGAGGCAATTAAGACGGGATAGAATTGAAGTCGGAAAAAGTCGGCCCACGACGCGATCATGTCACGGTATGTCGTTCACCACCGCGCACGCTCCTCCGAAAAGTAGACGGGTGGACACTTCCGCACCGACACGTTGCGACGACATGCCGTGCGTTTTCGTTTTAGTTTATTTTTAGAAGGTCTGAACTTTTTAAAACTCGCGTGTGTCAGACAGCCTAATTCTAATACTTGATCTAAATTACTCGATGAGGCGACTATAACTTTTACGATACATCAAAATGCCTAATTAAATAGTTAACACAATCACCACAACATTTTATTTATTTATTGTACGGTACATATTTTCACCGACGAATTGTAGATAATTAGTTCGCAAGGCGTATCCACTTGGAACGAATTCTCTGAACTGCACCAGTTTCGAGATATTAATTTTCAAACTGTCCGACGGAAATGCATTGGTGTTCCAGTTACTTTTGCTGCTTCAATGCATAAAACAGCGTTTTTTTAAAGAAATAACTGGAATGCCAATGCGTCTTCTTAAAGTGTCCGACGAAATACATTGGTGTTCTAGTTACTTTTGTGCTTTAATGCATGAAACAGCGTTTTCTTAAAAGAAGTAACTCGAACGCCAATGCATTTCGTCGGACACTTTGAAAATTAATATTTCGAAACTGGTCCACTCATGTGAACTCGTTCCAAGTGGATACGCCTTGCAACTCACCGGTCATAATTCGTAAATTTAAATATGTGCCATAAAGTAACTAATTAAAGTTAACTAGCACAATTATCTTAATTATCGAACGAAACATTTTGATTTCTCAAAGAACTAATGACCTCATAATCCAGTAATTTAGATCAAGGGTTAGAATTGTGGTATCTGCCACAGGCAATTTTTAAAAGTTTTGGACCTTCTAAAAAAAAAAAACCCACCCGGCATGTGTACACCTCAACAATACACGACGGTCGAAGATCACAAGCATTATGGGGAGAAGATGCGCACACAGCGGTTGGCAAGGCACCCGAACAAGTGCGCATTCATTAAGACCTACCGGGAATCGAGCACAGTGGGACGAGGCCGCCGATCGCAGTGTCACGTGTCGCGGCGACTATTTGAGAAAGAAAAAGCGAAGGGGATGGCTTTACGGAGCTTTAGCTTGCAGAGGTTAGATGTGCTCGAGAGCCAAGTCCCGCTAAGCGAACTCAATTACGAAAGGTATCTTGCTTGACGTCACTGCATCAACAGCATGTGTTCGATGACGCAATATCAATGACGTCAAGAGCAACGAAAGCCGTCGCATTTCAGTGGCAGCGCGTCGTCCGGCCTAGATATATCAGACTCCAGACTTTTGGGCTTTGACTAAAATACTAGGTTGTATAAAGCCTCTTCAGCCTCCCCCCCCTCCCCCACCCTCAAATATATCATCACAATGGGAGTGACGCAATGCGCCAAGCAGGCGCCGAGCGTTTCGACGCAGAAAAGTAACAGCGTTCTATTACCCCTTTGTTTGAAGGCGTGAGCGCAACGATGTGGTCAGTGCATAAATGACCGTGATGATATATATAAGGCACATTTAAAAACTGTTGCGTCTAGGGAAGGTTGCACCAGCACCCATATTTTACAGTTACTACAGATTAAGACTCTTTTCTACAAAAAAAAAAAAAACATAAGAGCAGATACGAGTCAGATACAGGCTGGCAACTGGCTCAGAAGGGGGCACAACGCCCACCTGCCTTAAAGGTGAGAAAATAGGAAGAGCACAGCCGTTTGTGCTACAATCAGATGCTATCGACTACGGTCTGGGCGCTGTCTTACTACAGGAATTCGGGGGTGAGTTGCGACCAGTTGCATTCGCAAGTCACACTCTAACAACCGCAGAAAAGATTACACTGTAAGTGAGCGCGAATATCTTGTCATTGTATTCGCGCTGAAAAAGTTTGACATGTACTTGGACGGTGCCTCTTTTACTGTCCAAACAGACCATATAGCGCTTACTTGGCTGCAGCGTTGACAGAATCCAGCAGGTTGCCTTGGTCGCTGGATATTAACGTTGCAAAAATATCATTTTACTATCCAACATCGCACTGGTGGGCAAAAAAAAGTTGCAGATGCACTTTCACGTGCGCCTTTGCCAGAGCCTTCTTCCTCCTTCTCTCGCCACCTTCTCTCGTTGCTGCAGTAGACACAGACCCGCGATACCTCGGTCAGCAGGAAGCACCTTTTCGAGGCGCAACGCAAGGACGGCCTCTGCCGGCGTGTCCTCGAATAGCTAGGTGGCTCAAGTGGGCAAGCATCTACTTTCGGCGAGTTCGATTCTTATGAACTCGCTGACGATGGCCTTCTGCTTCGCTATATTTCAAAAGCTGACGAGAATGACGGTAACTCCCCCTTTCGAGTACTTATCCCGAAAAGTCTCAGAACAGCCTTTACTAGTTACTTCCACGACTCTGCTTTGGCTGGTCACAGTTCTGTCAGCAAGACACGTGGCAGGACGTTTTACGATATGCACGAAGCTGTTCGATGTGCCAACCAGTAATACCACGTAGTGGTCTGCCACCGGGCTTGATGATACAGCCAGTTCTTAGTCAAAACCCCTAGCAAATCGTCGCGCGTGACGTAATGGGTGATTGGTGACCACTTGGTGACTACTTATTGGTGATTACTGACCACTTTACGAAGTGGGTTGACTTAACTCATTGCGTGCATTTCACGGAGAATTTGGCACTGTCTTCTCGATGTCTTCTTGCGTTTTGGCTTCCAACCACAACTGATAACTGGCAAAGCCACTTACTTCACGAGTAGCACATTCGCGAAGGCACAAGAAGACAACGCCATATCATCCACAGGCTAACATAACCGAACAAATCAACAGAAACCTGAGGTCAATGCTTATTGCACATACCACCAATCGTACGGAATGGGATGCTAAACTCTCCGAAATGGCATTTGCGACGCATACCACGGTCAACAAATCCTCTGCTTCTACACCTGCATATCTGAACTTTGGCAGGGAAATTCCCTTTCCACTAACCCATACCTTGGTGGCGTCACATTCGGCCTTTTTCAATAACCGTCATTTCGTAATGAACGACATAAAAGGCTTACAACCGCTATCACTGCTGCGCGTGAGTAATTGGCTCGGCTTGAGCAAACACGCCAATATAACTCACACCACCATGACATTCAATACGAACCAGGAGACCTAGTATTACGTCGTACGCATCGTCTAAGCATCTCGGCTAAAGGTTTGTCAGCCTCTTTAGCACCTCGATGGGACGGTCCGTTTGCTATTTTCACGCAAGCTTGGTAATTTCTCTTAAAACTTCAAAGACACCACAACCGGCACCTTATTTAGACCAGCACACGTCTCGGAGCTCAAACGCTATAATGTTTCGCTTCCCCTCTTACGCCTCATGGTATTCTCGTGACCCCCTGTGCTGGCTCAGTCACCACTGAAGCTGCAAGATGTCAAGCCCGACTGATGAGGTTTCCTATAATAGCATTGCCATGCCAGCAATTTCATGCAATGCGCTGCGCATATTCCAGGTGTACCGCTCTCAACGCAAGTACCTATATTGTCCACCGATCCATAACCGGTGCGTCCTCTATTACTACCCCCATCCTACGCCGTTCACTGCCAGGTGGCCGGCGCACTGTCGCAACCTAGATGCCCTTCATCCCACGAACAGCTCCGTTGGTTGGGTCTCACGGCTGCCTTGGGAGCTGCTGCCACGGTCACTCATTGGGCACTCACCAGAGTTTGTTCCTGAGCCGTTCCTGGGCCTTCTCCTCACAGCGAGATATCAGAAATTCGCATTTGTGAAGTGAAAGCGACGGAAAGCTAATGCAGGAATCACCTTTCTTTCTTCTTTTTGTGAAAGGCTTCTAGCAATTCTCGAGCCGACCCAACCCGTCACAATATAGCCATGCGTCTGTGGAGCGCAAGGATGTAATATCAGGAGCCAGCGGAAGAATACCGACAAGACTTAGCGAAAGCTGGCTTCTTATTATTATTCCAGCACGGATGTGCCCCCTGTCGCGAGCCTGGTGTACACACCGATCCACGCCATGCATCGGTTATGCTGACTGCCCGGGGCCAGGCGCAGCACGCACTTTTTGCAGTGCCGATGAGATAGCCTTTTATCGGGTTTTTATTGCGATAGCAATTATAGGGACACTTCGTGCGCATTTCCGCTGTCGTCGTCGCTGCCGTGACGTTCCGTATGAAGTTCAAGTGTGATAACATCGTAGCCGCGCGCCGTATGTTGTGTGTGCGAGTGAAAGCGTGCGAGTGTGTGCCGACAATAATGGCTCAATTTCGCGCGCGCAAGGGAGGAAGGCGGAGAGGAAGTGCGCCGTCTTCCATCGCGCACAAGGCACCGGGGGGAGGGGGAGGTGGGGGCGTTCTACTCTAGCGGCAGCTGCGTATCGCGCGGCCGAGCGCAGCACACAGGCCCTACCTTGAAAGCGATCTGCGATGGGGGCAGAGTGCGCCGAGTGCTGATAGCTTCGTGTACACTCTGTTCTCGCCGCTAAGTTCGCGTTCAGGCGAGAGGCAGCACGAAGGTCAATTCACTCGCTGCTGCTGCCACGCTTCCTCACGCCAGCGCTTTGACAGGCTGTGTCCGCGGTCATCGAGGGAGATGTGTTCAAGTTTGATTGTGCGCGCGTGACACCGTGCTTGCTGAGTTATTAAGCGAATGTTTCCAAGTTTATAAGGCCAATAAATCTACTATCCTTACTTAGTATAGTTGTCTAATAATTCGCAATCGCAATTGATGCTTCGCCTTTCGGGCGAAACTGCGACTTTTCTTCATTAATGGCAGCTGTTTGGCATATACACAGGGACCACACCGAACTGCGCCAATATTTAAAGGAGTAAACATCGAAAACAATTTTCCAATTTTGCTCAAACTTAACGCCACAAAATCAAGAGTACGTATGAATATTTCATATGCCAAGTTCAACACAAGCGATATATTTTATATACATAGAGTTTATAAAGTTGCAGACGTTCTAGATAGTGGATAAATCTCTGTATATGAGTGTTACAAGTAGGTTATACGGCATCGCGCTCTTCTCATCGACAGTGGGCAGTATCATACGAACGTCGGTACCAAAGTAAACACTGTCCTAGATCTCCTTAGTTACACATTAGCTATTTTGTCTTGATTCAAGGAATAATGCGGCACACATATAGGTCATGTTGAACAGATCTTGAAACGTACCGGCCACACACAGAAGGTGACAGAAAAGCCATATTGTTACAAATATAGCTCATGCAATCAGAGCACATGGCATGAATTTCACCTCGACGAAGGGCGCCACATCGCAGCAGTTGGAATAAAACAGGGCGCGCGACACAGAGTTTGCCTTGACACAACTATGTTGCCCTATATATCTAGAAGCGCGTTTATTTATTTATTTATTTATTTATTTATTTATTTATTTATTCTTTTTCTACGTGAAGTTATAATCTTCGAACAGCTTAAGTACCGATGTCCACGCGCTATATCTGAGCTCTTGTCTGCGCTTCTTTCGAAATCGCCGACTGATAATTACACAACCATCCTCTTTGGATATAGTGATACACGTCTCTTGAATTTCGATCTCCCAGAAATCCTTAGCACTAAAGAAGTGATGATGGCCGTGTTACTCCTAGTGCGTACTCCTGTTGTTGCTTTCTTTTCCTTTTTTCATGTACTTTCTCACTTCTTGCAACCGTCCTGGTGTATGTTTCGTCGCGCATCGTTTATAGGCGCGAAGCGTGAGGCAGCGCTGCGTGCCTACAGTCAACACACGGCGATAAGGTCCCTTGCTACGACTTTCAATGAAGATGTTAATGCCCCACATCGAGACTGGGTCGACAAGATAAATCTAACCCGCACGTTTGCTCCTCACAGCGGACCGTTCCTCAAGGGATTGCTTAGTTCTCAGACTGCAACTTGAGCCCAAGTAGACTGTGAACGTATTGAGTACAGTGGAGGAGGTTGAATCGAACCTTGCAGAATACTGAAATTCGCCCCCCCCCCCAAACTTGCTTAGGGCTGGGGGGGGGGGGGAGGGAGTGCAAGTCGAGTGCACAATTCTTAGCTCCTGTAACGGTATATGATATGGGAAGCAACACTACGGAGGCTGCTACCACAGAGTCTTATTTGCATCGTTGGAACCGTAGATTGAGAGCAGGGGTGCAGCAAGGTATTTCGGGAAAGAATGGAACAGCAGCCTTTCCTGTTCACAAGCCTATACATTCTTTTTCATTGCAAGGTCACGGGCCGCATAAAACCACCACTAAAATTTATTATAATAGTAGCTGTTTCGTTTCACTAACACCTGGGACGTTTCCGCCACGCATACGGTCTTTCAGGGAAAAGTTGAAGCCCGCATTTAAAAAAATGGGAAGTTCAAAAGTACAACTTCTCTATATATAGGGAGACAGACAGACTGAAGAAAGACAAGAGGCATGGAAGTTAACCAGAAGGTAAAATCCGGTTTGTTACCCTACACACGGGAAAGATGGGAGGGGGAGGTAAAGAGATAAGAAAATAGAGAAAGAGTCAGAAAGAAAGGGAGTACAGACACAATCACAGCCGGTCCCTATCCCATCATACAATCACCATACAATAGCTCTTGTGACACTTCAAACAACAGTTCCGGCTACAGCCGCTTGTGCAGGTCTGTTCACCTCAAAAACGGCAACAGTGCCCTCGTCTCCTTCAGCTACGATTGCTTGGGAAATCGGCATTCTAAAATGATTTCTTCTGTTAACGGTATTTCGTCAAAGCGCGCTATTATGATTGCGAGCGATCGTCTCAGTAAACTGTAGCGAGGACAGTCATACAGAAGGCGTTGAAGAGTCTCCTCGCTGCTGCAGTCATCGCACGAGGCGTTGTCAGCCCATCCGATTAGGAAAGCAAAATACTTCGCAAAAGCTACTCCTTGCCATATTCGACAAAGTACATCGCCTCGGCAAAGTCTAGCTGGGATGCGAAGGCGGAGAGAAAAATGCAGGTGGTGCAGCAGGTTCCCTTGAAAACTTGGGGCGTTACACATAAAGAAAGTGATATCTCGTGAGAGCATACGAAGATTTCTAGCGGCACCTGCCCTTCATAATGGTTCGGCTCCAGTTTACTGCCTTGAAAAGCCGACCGAACAGCGTTATCGGCGTGTTCGTTACCCATGAAGCCACTGAAATGTCAGATGGTGTCCTCTCTCGGCCAAGGTATGGATTAGTTCTCCAATATTGAATACCAGTTGTTTCTGAGGTCAGCGTCACAGGGCTGAATAAAATGACTGCAGTGCTGCTTCGAGTCACTGAATAACGACCATCTTCGAGGTTGTTCTTGACTGACGAGACGAAGTGCAGAGCGAAGAGCTGCAAGTTCCGCTGACCTCGATGCCGTCGGGTGCCAAGTCTTGAAACTGATGGTGGTGGCTCTCGCTGGGAAAACCACAGCTCCAGACGGACACTTGAGAGTTGCTGACCGATCAGTGTAAATATGTGCGTGGTCGTCGTACCTCTCTCGCAAAAGGAGGAGATATAGTTGTTTAAGAGCAGGAGATGACAGCTCAGATTTTTTTTCCGATTCCTGATAACAGTGAAGTGCAGTGCACCTTGAACCAAACACCATGGATGAATCTGTGGCTTAGTTGCGGGGGTGAAGCCTGATGTAAGGCTGGTAATAATCACAAATCGTATCACAGAATGATGCCTGTCGCCTTTCTGACGGCAGTGTTGCAAGATTATGGAAACGGGCTAAGGCAAGGCACTTAATATGTACTCTCAGCACCTCCACCACAATGTGTGTTTGTATTGGTTGGTCCAGGACGATGGCGATAGTCGCCGCTGCTGACGCGCATTTTGCCAAACGAAGACGAACTCTCAGAGCCCGAGCTTCAATAGCACGTAGAGCACGAAGATTTATCCTGCGATTGTTGCTCAGTAGGCGCAAACTGTACCTCAAAAAGCCCAGAGAAAGTGCTTTGTACAATTCCAACATTTCATGCATTGGAACTCCCACGGCCTATAATTTCCACATAAAAAGAAAATAACTAAGGAATGTCTGAGTGAAAGACAGGCGCGCAAACATGGGCACAAGAAACGACTAAAAGGACAACACAAACGCCGAATGTCAACTGGAGGGTCTCACATAGACGGAAAAGACAGAAGACTTTTCGGCGCATGCTCAATGGAAGGCAGAGCCAACCACTCACTCATGCGGGCACTCACGAAAGATACCTGTCCAGACATGGCAATTTCTCTGTGTACAAGATTATCGAGGGCTCACTTACGCACGTGCTACCGTTATTAATGATATACCAAGTCTCAGCCTTAAGGCGCGCGTCGTTGTTACGTCTGAGCAGAACTGTACCGTCTGCAAATGTTGGAGTACACTTGCAACCGCGACAATGTAAAAAAAGGGTAGACGGCGTTCCACCCGTCAACGAAGTTTGGTGCTCTGATTGATGCAACGCTCTCTCTGTCCTACATAAAAGCGACCGCAGATAAAGACAATTTATAAAGTACGCCCATTCGGCATTCTGTGAATTTGTTGGTACTACATAATACCTGTCAGGTATTTTCTTCCAGTTCAACTAGTCTTTCTTTTCACGGCGGCGCATATCCCAAGTTATTGTCAGCCGTAAACACAACATTGACCCCGCATCAAACCCCTCCTTTCTTAAGTCCATGTGACTGACAGTGATTGTAAGGTGTACGCACGACTCTTCTTTTCTTACTCTCAGTGTTTTCTGCAACCATATGCGAACTGTAAGACATGATGTACAGGGGTGGTCAAAAATTCCCAGGCACCGTGTTCAACAACGTTCACACTCAAGCAAGTTGCGGAACTCCTGGAGTAATTTTGGCACTCGGAAGCTGTGGGTGGTGAGAAACAGTGTCCTTTTCCATCTCCTCAAAAATTTTGGGGCTCTTATAATGCCACGTAGGCATGCCACGTAGGCAATCGTGTTCGCGCAAACTGTGACCTGTAATATTTTGACCACCCCTCTACTTTTTCAAGCGCACTGAAACAGTTCTTGTTCTTGTTAACTTTTCTTGTGTTCCTCGCACTGTCAACCATTGAGAGTTGCCAAACCATAAACGGTTATCGAGTCTCAGTAGGGTTCGTGACAGTTCCACGTTGATGGTTACGCTCAAATACAACAGAACATTGACACTAGAATGATCAGTTGTACTCGTTTTTAAACAAGGTAACTTGGAGCGAACTTTCACAATTGCTCCAATCCGCATACTGTGTGCGATCATGAATCCGCTAGGTATACCTAAATGTATGAGGTGTGTTAAAACTTATCAAAATCAGCCAGGTAGCTGCACCTCAAACTATGCGTTCCGACCGTCTCGACGAGCCCTGCGCGGGGGAATTGCAGGCACAGGGAAGCTCCGACTTCAGTTTTGGCTCTTCGCCGCGTGCTTTCCGACTGCCGTCAATATGTTACTTAACAAGCACCGTCTATGCGGCTATTGTAAATTATTTATAACTCATTTATTACTACTATTCAGTGTGCACGTCATTCACGCAGCAACTGGTACCATGTGCGCCGGCTGAAAAACTTTAATGATGCTTTAAAACCTTAGAACTGCGGTATTCGGTCAAGTAAGCCAGTCTGACTCTTTCAGACGCAGTTACGGGATGAATGGATAATGCCGGGTCCGTAATTTAACTCATTTCCATGTTAAAAAGCAGCCTCTAATGATTCTCTGTAAAGCCTCCTCACCCCAACCCCCCCCCCCCCCCCCCCGACGTCGCAACATTTCACTAATTTTAGGATCACGAAATGTACACTGTGTAAAGGACAGTAGCACGTCAACGATCGCTTCTGCTCATAGCAAGATCTAGCTGACATTCGCTTATGAAGTGAAAGCGACGAGATCATCTACGTGACACAGCTACGCACTTGAACCAAACGTATTGAAAACACTAAAAGGAAAGAAAGGTCTAAAGTCAAAGCAAGTTTTCCAAGCTACTGCATTTAGCATTTCTTCACACTTTGTTTTCACTCGATCGAAATCCTCATAGAAATGTGCTTACGTACGTCACGGAATAAGCCGGCAATACTTCAAGGCTGTCACACGGAATGCATGTATGCACTATATATACAACTGGAAGCACCGCATGTCGTTAAGAAATGTGGACGGGATAAAGGAGTTAACGAGGGGCTATAAAAGGATAATCTGAAAGATTTCCGCGTTTGAGACCCGCGCTTGCATAGGCACTTCCAAAGTTAATTTCAAATTTGCCAGCCCTGATCTCTGCCAAAGCATACTTCATATAGGGTTGCAGTCTGCGAGAGGCTGCTAGTTGTGTTGGCCGATTGAAAGGCAAGGTGTCTTTCTTTTCTTTTTGCTTTTCCCATGAAAAGTGCCCATAAGGAACAGCAGACCGGGGCATACTGCCAGATTGTCTGGTTCCAGCCAAGAAAATGTCAAGAAAAGCTGCGCCTGCAAAAGACAGGCAGCCTAACTATGCATGAATGAGGATGCATGAACCTAACGTACGTGTATGCCTCGCCTAATAAGGCATATTCTTAACGTAAAACACTCTGAATAGACCCACTGTATCGTTAGAAATTATTAAGTCGTCGCTTTTCGTTCTTTTTGCATTATAGCCCCACGGGAAACGGAAGCGCTCAAGCGCGATAACCGAGGTCGTAGCAATACAAACCCCGAAGATCGGGGGGGGGGGGGGGGGAGATGCTGTCAGTGCTAGTGTCCACGTCACACACTGTTCTTGACAGCAGGTTCATGTGCGTTTTTCTGAAGGCCCTTTTGCCTACAAGGCACGAAAAGAAGTGACAACGCGCAGAACGAGCAGAAGTGATTCTCGAGTGTGCCAAGAAGAAACTTTTTTCGGGATTACACTCACTGGTGTTATCCAAAGCACACGAACACACCAGACAGGGGCTGACGTCAAGCGCCGGACATTCGACGAGTCGAGCCCATGTCGCGTGGCCCGCAAGAAACCACACGAAAGCACCGGCGAAGCAAAGAGCGCGTCAGCTGATTGCGGCAGCAGTCATGAAAGAGCGGGTTGTGCGCGCGCAAGTGGGGCGAGAAAGTGAAAGGCCGACGCGGCAGCACACGCGGCGCTCGACGTCAGCCGGCACCAACCTGGCATCATCCGAACGGAGGCGCTGGGACGACAGTGACATGCGGCGGCGCATTCACATGGCGCACGGAGCGGGAGCAGTGGCTGGCTGGCGACGCCGATCCGGAGAAGCACATGCGCTCGGCGCGCGGCTCGTCGCACATATGCCGGCAGCAGCGCCGTGGATGGCGGAGAACGCCGCGCGGGCCGCCTTAAATCAGTCACGTGGACGAGCGAACAGCTGCGAGGTTCCCGCTGCCGAGGAGAATGGCATGTTTGTACGCGGGAAGAGGGCGACGGGGGTCTCACAAGACGAACGCCCGCGGGAAGGCGCCACACTCGGTCTCGTCGCGTACGACGACGTGGCCCGGAAACACGCTGCGCCCCTGTGGCACGACGTCCCGCACGCGCGGCGGCGGCGAAAGGACGATTTTCGCCACTCCTCCCGCTCTCCTTTAGTAACCATTTTTCTTAATTGTTTGGTGAGGTTCTTGACAGAAGCAGTTTGTCATGCCATCAGTGGGAACGAAAGAAACAGATTATCCTATAGCAGAGTAAGCGCACAGCCAGCGGAACATCAAGTTTGCAAAGACCACTCGTAAGGTGTCAAACACCAAGAACACGGCTTTGTAACACTGCAAGCATGAAGTGAGTATAACCTAACGCACCAAGCACATTGATAAGACATTCGAAAGACATTTCTTAAGCGAAAAAACGTTCGCAGGATCATTACAGATACTGATGCTAACGTTACTCAACGAGGCAAGGTTGTACTACACTGGGATAGTAAACTGCTCTACTTGCGAACATATATGCGAAAGTTTTCATTTCTCCTGGGAGGGGGACTGGGGCCCGACCAGCTTTCCGAACCCCTTTTATATATATATATGCAAACCTGTCACAACCATCCAAACCGCGTTTTTTTTTTTTTTTTTACATGTACTGTTCATTTGTCACGAGTAAGCTCCTTACACCAACAATGTGACATGGCAGTGGATAAGCGCATAGGAGGGTATGCAATGTATACGTATTTAAGCACAACGCCTTACCGTTTCAAGCGTTTTTTTTTTTTTTTCAACCATGGTAAAGAAACCCCACGAAATATTTAAAGAAAAATACCATGTGACTGCGCTCCCACGCGCATCACCCCCCCCCCCCCCCCCCCCTTAAGCAGCGCCCGCAAATAAACTGATTGAAAGCAACTGCTTTGCCGGTCTCAAACCCGAAGAAAGAGACAGCGCATCACCTTGATAATGGTACGGAAGGAGCACCAACCGCAGGTTCCGCGGCTTTGCAGTTATTCCTTACTCTCATTTTTGCCTCACACTTATTATCCGTCTCTCACGGCCGAATGATCACGTTGATAACAAAAGCCCCTTGATAACGCAGCCGAATTGCCGCTCTGACCACGCACGAAACGCGAAAAACAATGGAATAGGCATAGCATGTTTCAAAATCCCGGCTTTGCTCGCACCGCATCGAAATAGTGCGCGCGCAGCTATATTCAGCGCTAGAAACTTGCTTCGGACCAAAGCCAAATTAAAGTGACCTTTTTATTTTTCATGAGAGTGTATACTTGCTGCAAAAACAAGCTCACGGCAAAATATAAAAGCGAAATAAAGAGACAGGGAAGGGACCTAGGTGTAGAGAAATGGTGAAGTAAATGCACCACTACTAAATTAAATTATGGGGTTTTACGTGCCAAAACCACTTTCTGATTATGATGCACGCCGTAGTAGAGGACTCCGGAAATTTCGACCACCTGGGGTTCTTTAAGGTGCACCTAGATTTAAATTCACGGGTGTTTTCGCATTTAGTCCCCAGCGAAATGCGGCCGCCGGGGCCGGGACTTCGTGCTCAGCAGCCCAACACCATAGCTACTGAGCAACCACGGCGTGTACCAGTTCTAAATGAGCCGAAATGGGAATCGGGACGTCTGCACAAAAAAAAAAGCAACACAAAAAGAAAACCATCAGATTTCAGTGGCCCTTATTATTATTTTTCAGGGTCAAAAAAGGACGCAAAGCAATTTGAAACGAGGTGAACATCTAGCAACATATTCATTCTCGAGGCATAGGCTATCCATACCTTTAGAAATTATTGTTATATTGTTTACCTCCTCATCTTTCAATAACATAATAAACTTTGTCCTGTGTATGTATATAAATATATTTTATTTGTGCATGGTGTTTACAGTGAAAATTTAAAACAATGTTGAAGTGAGAAAATACTGATGAGCCAGCCGCCGCTGATGCTTCTAATGCGCTTGTCATTCTATTGTCAGGATTTGAAGAAATAAAGAGAAATTATGAATTACAAGCTGTGCACGTCCGCGCCAACAATGCTGCAGTAAGCAATTAGCCACAATAAAATTTTAGGTGGAAAGGCAGAGGCAGCTCAAAAGAAACCTCAAATGAGGTGGGTGACAAAACTCTGCTAATGACACGTTAGGGGGGGGGGGGGGGAGTAGGCTTCGGCATCACCGGGGGGGAGGGGGCTCAGCGCCCCCACCGGAAAACGCCGGATTGGGCTCGGGCCCACTCCGGCGTTTTCTTTCTTTCGGGCCCCGTAGCTTTCCCTTTATAGCCACAGAAGCAGTCCGCGAGTATAACTTCCTCCGTAATATCCATATTTCGCTTAAGTTTGTACGCCATCACAAATAAACCCAGCTGTCAAAAACAACCTGTCGTCATTACTGACCTGACACAACGCGAGTCTCGAAATAACGTGGGCATGCGCGGCTTAAAATTCCTTGCAACGATTTTCTATCTTGCTAAAGGCCGCCATACATCCAGCCCACTCTTTATAACAATCTTGTTGATGGTGCCTGACTATAAGAGACTGCAGTAATTTGACTACATGAGCTACATGGTGCACACTTTAAGAGTAAACAGTATTAACACAGTACGCAGCGCAGTGTCCATGTAACATCTTGTGCTATGTTCCCCTTGTTGGCGATGTTTACTCTGAAATTATAAGAGACGTCGTAGTGGAGGGCTCCGGCGTAATTTCCATCACTTGCACCACGCGCCAAAGGCTTGGCACACGAGCGCTCTTGCATTGCGCCGCCATTGAAATGCGGCCACCACGGCTTTAGCAGAACGACGTCCTTGAGCCATCGCGTCGGGCAACCTTCACAGCGCTACAACAGTAATCAAACTCAAGTAGCCCTTATATCTGTTTTCGCCCGACTTTCGATTTCCAGTACATTAACCGGCCCTATATTTACCGTGCAATACCGACTGGATCAGCAGGTGATGATTGCTGGTGAATCTCTGATGAATCAAAACAGCCGATCAATTTGGTGCTTGTCTTCAGTTTGCATCGCGCAATAAAATTTTAAACCTGAGGAGATCACACCCTTTACCTCACTCTCACTACATGCCCTGGCGAATGTGTCAGACTTCTTGCTACACATAATGGGCCGCAGTGTGAAGTAAACATATGGCGCTGTAGGTCGGCCTCCTCAACGACACATGCCAGCACCTAATGCACTACGTGAAAGTTATTTAGTTCTTTCTTTCGCTCTCTCTGTCTTTTCGTCTTTCCTTCTTTCTCTATTCTTTCGTTCTTTCTTTCTTTCTTTCGTTTCTTCATTCACATTAAGCCATTGCAACTTTGCTTCCTAACGGGGGTGTGAGCCATTACTGATGATGATATTTTTTGTTTCAATGGAGTAGTCACCGCTTTCTTCTGGTATGAGCCATTGCAACGAGCCACTTAAGGCTTTCTCCATGAAAATACCAAATGTACCACATTGTGTTAAACCACCTACAGAAAAAGAACGCGAAAGAATCACGATAACACATTATGATCCGTGCTTGCACGAACTAACACCTACAAATACAGTTTGTTTTCCGAGAACAGTGACACAGCGGAATTCATTGCCACGGGAGATTTTCGCATCCATTGATCTCGCGGAAAATTTGGAGGATTATTTCTTGTGTTTAGTGTTGTATTGCATGGAAATGTTTTTCTGTTGTCATTCATTACTGCTGCTTCTTTTTTTTTTTTTTTGCGGAAACGCTGTAGAATTGTTTTTTCGGTGTTCGGTTTATATTGTATTTTACTGTTTTTACGTTGTCACTGACTGATTTGTTTCTTTTGCCGCTCCTGATTGGACTAAAGTGTTGGTCCTCAGTATATATGTATGAATAAAAATACTAAAATGAAATATTAAAGCAGATGATGATTGAATCGGGGGCTAATTGAGCTTCGGAAAAGAAGCATATGCGGAGTGGTATACGTTGTAGCGAATGAAAAAAAGTTGATTTATTCCAAATGTGTCAGAATGTTTGAAACAATTTTCGAGGATTTCGGAAATTATCTTGCTTACTTTTACTTGATTTAGTTAGGTAGAATCTTCCCGCATAAACGCAATAGCATGTTTGCATAACGTGCTCTTAAATTTAAACATTGCTGGTGTATGATTATAGCTCGATCAGCTTATGTCTTGCCAAAAATGGGACCCTTCCTATCGTATAACTTAATTTATTACCACATGTGCAGCAGGGTATTACAGGAGTGTAACACTCTGCCGAACGCTTTTCCCAGAGGTCATATTATGTAAAAATATTAATCGGAGAAACGTCCTTACTGTTTCTAACAAGGAAATGTTATGTTGCATCAACGAGCGAGGACAGTCTTGCCTTTGATACATGGTAAATATGAATCTTGTGTCTTTTCATGGTACCTTTTCTAGGTGCATAATTTAATTTTTGTGAACGGGTCCCATATGTCTGCCGCGTATTCAAACCGTGACCGGACAAAAACATTAATAATAATAATAATAATAATAATAATAATAATAATAATAATAATAATAATAATAATAATAATAATCAGCCTGTTTAGTGTCCACTTCAGGACGAAGGCCTCTCCTTGCGATCTCCAATTACCCCTGTCCTGCGCCAGCCGATTCCCACAAGCATCCGCGAATTTCCTAATTTCATCACTCCACCTTGTCTTTTGCCGTCCTGGACTGCGTTTTCCTTCTCTTCGTACCCATTCTGTAACCTAATGGCGCAAGGGTTGTCTAACCGGCGCATTACATGACCTGCGCAGCTGCATTTTTTTCTCTGAATGTCAATTAGAATATCGGCTATAACCGTTTGCTCTCGGATCCAAACCGTCTTTCTGTCTCTTAACGTTATGCCTAGCAATCTTCGTTCCATCGCTCTTTGCACGGTCCTTAACTTGTTCTCAAGCTTCTATGACAGTCTCCAAGTCTCTGCCCCATATGTCAGCACCGGTAAAATGCACTGATTGTACACCTTCCTTTCAATGATAATAGTAAGCTTCCAGTCAGGAGCTGACAATGTCTGCTGTATTCGATCCAACCCATTTTTATTCTTCTATGACCTTCCTTCTCATGATCAGCGTTCCCTCTGATTTATTGACCTAGTAAACGTACTCCTTCACAGACTCTAGAGGCTGACTGGCGATCTTGAACTCTTTTTCCCTTGCCCGGCTATTCATCCTTATCTTTGTCTTCTGCATATTAACCTTCAACCTCACTCTCGCACTCTCTCTGTTAAGGTCCTCAATCATTTGCTGTAATTTGTCTGCATTGTTGCTCAATAAAACAATGTCATCGGCAAACCGAAGGTTGCTTAGCTATTCGCCGTCGATCCTTACTCCTAAGCCTTCCGAGTTTAATAGCTTCAATACTCCTTCCAAGCACGCAGTGAATAGCATTGGAGAGATTGTATCTCCCTGTCTGACCACTTTCTTTATAGGTATCTTCCTGTTTTTCTTGTGTAGAATTAAGGTAGCTGTGGGACCTCTGTAGATTTTTTCCAGGGTATTTACGTAAGCGGTCTGTACTCCTTGATTACTTGATGCCTCTATGACTGCTGGTATCTCTACTGAATCGAATGCATTTTCGTAATCTATGAAAGCCATATAGAGAGGCTTATTGTACTCTGCGGATTTCTTGATAGCCTGATTAATGACATGGATGTGACCCACAGTAGAGTATCCCTTCCTGAGGCCAGCCTGTTCCCTAGATTGACTAAAGTCCAGTGTTGCCCTTATTCTACTGGAGATTATTTTCATAAATATTTTATATAATACTAGGAGTAAGGTAATGGGCCTATAATTTTTCAATTATTTAACGTCTCCCTTTTGTGGATTAGTATAATGCTTGCATTCTTCCAGTTTTCTTGGACCTTTGCAGTCGATAGACACCGCGTATAAAGAGCCGCCAGTTTTCCAAGCATTATGTGTCCTTCATTTTTGATTAAATCGACTGTTATTCCATCTTCTCCTGCCGCTCCTCCTCGTTTCACGTCTTGTAAGGCCCATCTCACCTCATCGCTAGTCATAGTAGGAGTTTCTGTATCCTGTTCATTACTGTTTCTAATTGAGATATCCTGACTCCTCTAGGTACTGTACAGGCCAGTATAGAATTTTTCCCCTGCTTGTACTATGTCTTCGTAACTGCTTATGATATTACCCTGCTTATCTCTCAGTGCACACATCTTGGTTTGTCCTATGCCAAGTTTCCTTCTCACTGATTTCAGGCGGCGTCCATTTTTTATGGCTTCTTCAGTCTTTCTAACGTTGTAATTTCGAATATCATTTATTTTCGCCTTGTTGATTACTTTTGACAGTTCCGCGAATTCTGTCTTATCTCTTGAGTTGAACACTTTCCTTCTTTGTCGTTTCTTTATTAGGTCGTTTGTTACTTGGGAGAGCTTGCCTACTGGTTGCCTTGGTGCCTTGCCTCCCTCTTCAACTGCTGCCTCTGAAGCCAGGCTAGTTACGGTTTCATTCATTACCTCTATGTCATCTTCATCTCTCTGTTCTAAGGCTGCACATTTGTTTGCAAGTACCAGCCTGAATTTGCCTGCTTTTACCCTTACTGTCTCTAGGTTGACCTGTTTCTTCTTGCCCAATTTTAATCTTTCTCTCTTCAAACTGAGGTGAACCCTAGCCCTAACTAACCTGTGATCACTGCACTTTACCCTACCTAACACTTCTACATCCTGCACTATGCTGGGATCAGCAGAAAGTATGAAATAATATTCAGTTCTTGTATCACCATTAGTGCTTTTCCAGGTACACTTTATGTGTTCATTATTCTCAGCTTATTCCTTTCTGCGAATTCTACCAGCATCTTTCCTTTAGCGTTCCTAGAATCAACGCCGCAGTTACCAGTTGCTTGTTCATCAGCCTGCTTTTTCCCCACTTTTGCATTGAAGTCACCCATTACTACAGTATACTGAGTTTGCACTTTTCTCATCGCTAATTAGCGACAATGACATCAACATCCAGAATATTTGTGCTGACCGGAGCGTTTTAATGCGAAGTAGTCTTGGCGAGTTCAACCCAGCTTCTATTGCGATATCAATTATATGGACACTCCAAGCGCATCCTTGCCGTCGGCGTCGCCGTGAGGTTCCGTATAAAGTCCAAGGTCGATAACATCATCGCCGCGCTCCGTATGCTGTACGTGCGAGAGAAAGCGTGCGAGGGTGTGCCGGCGATCGCGGTTCAATCTAGCGCACGCAAGAGGGGGAAGCGGGGACGAAGCGCACCGTCTCGCGTAGCGCGAGGCTCCAGGGGGAGAGTAGGGGGGTGGGCGCGTTCTACTCTGGGCAACCCGAGCTGTATCTTGAAAGCCATCTGCGATAGAGACAAAGTACGTTGCGTGCTGTGTTTGTGATGCGAGACGCAGCGCGAAGGTCAATTCGCTCGCTGCTGCTTCCGTGCTTTCACGCTGCAGCGTTTTGGCAGCGAGTTTCCGCGGTTTTCGAGTGAGATGTGTTCATATTTGCTTGTGCGCGCGTGACACCATGCTGGTTAATTTAGTTAGTACGCCTATGTCTACAAGTTTATACAGCCGATAAGACTGCCATACTTACTTCGCATAGCTAGCCGTAAACAGATTTGCTATCGCAATCGAGGTCGCGGGATTGAATCCCGGCCACGGCGGCAACATTTCCATAGGGGCGTAATGCAAAAACACCCGTGTACTTAGAGTTAGGTGCTGTTACGTATTCGATGGCTAGACGCCGAGGGCGGCAGGACGACCGGCCCAGGGAACAGACGACCAACGCAGCGCCAGGAAGACAATCACGTTTATTCAGTCGGCGACGCGCTTTTTGAGCGCTAAGCAGCCAATCAGGGAGTGGCAAAAAGAAAGAAGATATCGTGGCAAGCGGGGCAATCTGATCTGTAGATTGCAACGGAGAAGGCGACCAGCACCGCGAATGTTACAGTGCCCGTTAAAGAACCCCGGGCAGTCCCAATTTCCGGAGTCCCCCACTACGGCGTACCTCATAATCAGATGATGGTTTTGGCTCGTAAAACCCCATAATTTTTTTTTCTATCGAATCGATGCTTCGCCTTTCGGGCGAAACTGCGACTTATTACTTTACTAACTGTAATTTTATCTATCCCGTCATTGCTTTTCGTTTTGTCAACATTTAGATCTTAACACATGCTTCGCTTTCACTTTCTTCTCGCTGTGCTGCCTAAATATTCTCATCGTTCCCCCGCGTTGTTTCGTTCTCCTAACCCGCCGTGGTTGCTCAGTGGCTATGGTGTTGGGCTGCTGAGCACGAGGTCGCGGGATCGAATCCCGGCCGCGGCGGCCGCATTTCTATGGGGGTGAAATGCGAAAACACCCGTGTACTTAGATTTAGGTGCACGTTAAAGAACCCCAGGTGGTCGAAATTTCCGGAGTCCTCCACTACGGCGTGCCTCATAATCAGGAAGTGGTTTTGCCACGTTAAACCCCATAATTCATTCATTCAAGTCACGGCAGAATTATGTTCCAAAAATTCGTTTCCTGCATTCACGAAACAGCTCCATCATTTTGTTCCCTCCGTTATTTCGCATCATCATCTTCATCATCAGCCTGGCTATGCCCACTGCAGGGCAAAGGCCTCTCCCATACTTCTCCAACTACCCCGGCCATGTGCTAAAATCTCATCCGCCCACCTAAATTTCTGCCGTCCCCTGCTACGCTTCCCTTCTCTTGGAATCCAGTCCGTAACCATTAATGACCATCGGTTATCTTCCCTCCTCATTACATCTCCTGCCCATGCCCATTTCTTTTTCTTGATTTCAACTAAGATGTCATTAACTCGCGTTTGTTCCCTCACCCAATCTGCTCTTTTCTTATCCCTTAACGTTACACCCATCATTCTTCTTTCCATAGCTCGTTGCGTCGTCCTCAATTTAAGTAGAACCTTTTTCGTAAGCCTCCAGGTTTCTGCCCGGTACGCAAGTAGTGGTAAGGCACAGCTGTTATACTCTTTTCTGTTGAGGGATAATGGCAACCTGCTGTTCATGATCTGAGAATGCCTGCCAAACGCACCCCAGCCCATTCTTATTCTTCTGATTATTTCAGTCTCATGATCCGGATCCGCGGTCGCTATCTGTCCTAAGTAAATGTATTCCCTTACCACTTCCAATGCCTCTCTACCTATCATAAACTGCTGTTCTCTTCTGAGACTGTTAAACATTACTTTAGTTCTCTGCAGATTAATTTTCAGACCCACCCTTCTGCTTTGCCTCTCCAGGTCAGTGAGCATGCATTGCAGTTGGTCCCCTGAGTTACTAAGCAAGGCAATATCATCAGCGAATCGCAAGTTACTAAGGTATTCTGCATTCACTCTTATCCCCAATTCTTCCCAATCCAGGTCTCTGAATACCTCCTGTAAACACGCTGTGAATAGCATTGGAGAGATCATATCTCCCTGCCTGACGCCTTTCTTTATTGGGATTTTGTTGCTTTCTTTATGGAGGACTACGGTGGCTGGGGAGCCGCTATAGATATCTTTCAGTATGTTTACATATGGCTCGTCTACACCCTGATTCCGCAATGCCTCCATGACTGCTGAGGTTTCGACTGAATCAAACGCTTTCTCGTAATCAATGAAAGCTACATATAAGGGTTGGTTATATTCCGCACATTTCTCTATCACCTGATTGATAGTGTGAATATGGTCTATTGTTGAGTAGCCTTTACGAAATCCTGCTTGGTCCTTTGGTTGAAATAAGTCTAAAGTGTTACTGATTCTATTTGCGATTACCTTAGTAAATACTTTGTAGGCAACAGACAGTAAACTGATCGGTCTATAATTTTTCAAGTCTTTGGCGTCCCCTTTCTTACGGATTAAGATTATGTTGGCGTTCTTCCGAGATTCCGGTACGCTTGAGGTCATGAGGCATTGCGTATACAGGGAGGCCAGTTTTGCTAGGACAATCTGCCCACCATTCTTCAACAAATCTGCTGTTATCTGATCACCACCAGCTGTCCTCCCCCTTTCCATAGCTTCCAAGGCTTTCTTTACTTCTTCCGGCGTTTCTTGTGGGATGTCACATTCCTCTAGATTATTCTCTCTTCCATTATCGTCGTGGGTGTCATTGGTACTGTATAAATCTCTATAGAACTCCTCAGCCACTTGAACTATCTCATCCATATTAGTAATGGTATTGCCGGCTTTGTCTCTTAACGCATACACCTGATTCTTGCCTATTCCTAGTTTATTCTTCACTGCTTTTAGGCTTCCTCCGTTCCTGAGCGCATGCTCAATTTTATCCATATTATACTTCTTTATGTCGGCTGTCTTACGCTTATTGATTAACTTGGAAAGTTCTGCCAGTTATATTCTAGCTGTAGGGTTAGAGGCTTTTATACATTGGAGTTTCTTAATCAGATCTTTCGTTTCCTGTGATAGCTTACTGGTATCCTGTCTAACGAAGTTACCACAAACTTCTGTTGCACACTCCTTAATGATGCCCATAAGATTGTCGTTCATTGCTTCAACACTAAGGTCATCTTCCTGAGTTAAAGCCGAATACCTGTTCCGTAGCTTGATCCGTAATTCCTCTATTTTCCCTCTTACCGCTAACTCATTGATCGGCTTCTTATGTACCAGTTTCTTCCGTTCCCTCGTCAAGTGTAGGCTAATTCGAGTTCTTACCATCCTATGGTCACTGCAGCGCACCTTGCCGAGCACATCCACATCTTGTATGATGCCAGGATTAGCGCAGAGTATGAAGTCTATTTCATTTCTAGTCTCGCCATTCGGGCTCCTCCACGCCCACTTTCGACTATCCCGCTTGCGGAAGAAGGTATTCATTATCCGCATATTATTCTGTTCTACAAATTCTACTAATAACTCTCCCCTGCTATTCGTAGAGCCTATGCCATATTCCCTCACTGACTTGTCTCCAGCCTGCTTCTTGCCTACACTGGCATTGAAGTCGTCCATCAGTATACTGTATTTTGTTTTTACTTTACCCATCGCCGGTTCCGCGTATTCCTAGAAGCTTTCGAGTTCCTGGTCATCATGACTGGATGTGGGGGCGTAGACCTGTACGACCTTCAATTTATACCTCTTATTGGGTTTCACGACAACACCTGCCACCCTCTCGTTAATGCTATAGAGTTCCTGTATGTTGCCAGCTATATCCTTATTATTTAGGAATCCGACTCCTAGTACTCGTCTCTCCGCTAAGCCCCGGTAGCACAGGATGTGCCCGCTTTTTAGCACTGTATATGCTTCTTTTGGCCTCCTAACTTCACTGAGCCCTATTATATCCCATTTACTGCCCTCTAATTCCTCCAATAGCACTGCTAGACTGGCCTCACTAGATAACGTTCTAGCGTTAAACGTTGCCAGGTTCAGATTCCAATGGCGGCCTGTCCGGACCCAGAGATTCTTAGCACCCTCTGCTGCGTCACAGGTCTGACCGCCGCCGTGGTCAGTTGCTTCGCAGCTGCTGGGGACTGAGGGCCGGGGTTTGATTGTCGTATTCATAAAGGCGGTTGTGGCGAAGTACTGCACCAGGGTGGCCAATCCTGCTCTGGTGAGGGAGTGAGTAACCGGTTCTGGTCACCGGGATCAGGCCGCACTCCAGGCCTGTTTATGCAATTTTCTCAACACGCGGATTTTTCTTTAATCCGGTGTAAAATTGCGTGGCACCGGGATTCGAACCACAGTCCTCTTTGCACGCAAGGCGGATGCTCTACCTCTACGCCACCGCTGCAACCTTGTTTCATATAGTATGAGCTTATAGGTGTATTGCGCAATATGTCGTCCTTGCGTGTGTGACCTTGACATCTTGATTTATTGCTAGCTTTCTGATTATTATGTGTTTGTTCTATTTTTCTTTCTTAGCAGTTAGCCATATGTATGTTTAAGCACTATTACCATACTTCATCGTTTTCACATGTACATAGCCATCATCAACCCTGCTCTTCTGTTCTTTTTTTTCGCGAATGGGCTGGCGCATTTCCTTTTTGGATTTTCGTAAAAAATTATTTCTCTGCAATGTCTCATCGCCAGGCCAGAAGGCTTCCTCCTGGTCGGCTTCTGTTCCTCCCCCTGATTTGCCGGTGGAGCTTTTCTTAGTCGGTGGGATGAGCAGCGTACCTATGGCTTTGGTCCCTAGTGATGACGGAGTGATTCGCATGAAGAATGCCAAGACAATTCAAACCGAACTCCGGATGGCCTCGGCCAATTTTTGACAATTCACCGAGATTCGACAGTTTGGCCGAGGGCGCATTCTTTGTTTTTCGTCAGACCAAGCTCGCGTTCGAGATTTACTGAATGGCGATGTTTTTGCCACAGCCGGTGAGCAGTTTTATTCGTCATCACCTTGCATGTACGAAAGGCCTAGTCCGCGATATCGACATAAGTCTATGTCCCGCAGAAATTTTGGAAATGTCTTCAGGTGCAGGCACGATTTCTGTGTATCGTTGCAGCCGTGGCGTTCATAATAAGTGCATGCCCCCAGAAACAGTCATTGCTACATTTGCTGGAAATCAAGGCACGGCCACTTATATACCGAGTTCAGCCTCTATCATCCCACGTCCTTCGGTGTCTAGAATGTTGGCGGTTTGAGCACTCCATTAAAGGTTGCAGGTCCAACACACGATGCCGGATTTGTGGCGAAGGCCATAATTCAAATGACTGTTCTTCCCGAAATGAGCCTTGCTGCCTTTGCAGTGGTACTCACCCTGCAGATGAGCCTAACTGCCCTGCAAGGTCAAAAGAAGTGCAAATCTTTGAAATAATTGATAGACGCCGATGCTCTCGTCGTGAGCCGATTGGAGAAATTCAGAGCAGGACTCAAGGGTATGCTGGTATAACGGCCCGTCAAACACTGTGTATGGAAAACTCAGGATGTGGTTGTGGATCTCTCAGGATGTGGCAGCTTTAGTAGAAAAGGCGTTGGAAAAAGCAATGGAGCACATTGTGACAAATCTCACTGAATCCCTTGTTCAGGTGATCTGCTCACAAATAGCTCCGTGGCTTCAACTTACTAATAAAGCCAACATTGAGAATCAGGTGCAGGGCCTACCGCGGAATCCCCCCAGTGAAGTATCGACAGTGCAGCCATTAACTAATAACAATTCATCAAAGCCATCAACTTCTGACTAAGTTGACCACATCTGTCTCTCCGATATGTATTGGATGGAAAATCATGATGTAGATATGGACCCCCGATCTCTTAAACTAACAAGGTTTTTAGACCAAGCAGTCTCTGCTGCTCGGATTTATTTATCATAGGAAGTTTAACAGTAATTCAGTGGAACTGTCGTTCCATACTTTCCGCTGCAACAGATTTATTATATCTTACTTCTACCTATTCTCCAGATATTATTATTTTACAAGAAACTTGGCTTGCTTCTGGTCAGACTTCTCATCTAAAAAATTTCCAATATTTTCGATTGGATTGCCTTTTCCGAGGCGGTGTTTTAGCTTATTATATTTTTTAACATCAAACATCAGCCATAAAGCAACTATAGCATGCCAGAGAATGCCACTAGACAGAAATATTAGCATTGGATATAACACTTCCTGGTTGAACGCCTTTTTCTATAGTTAACACATACTTCCCCTCTGGAGTGCAAGATATCAGTTATCTCGATGCCTCTATTGCTTGCAGTCAGAAGAATATCATACTAGTAGGCGATTTTAATTCCCATCATGTAAGATGGGGTTTCCGAACGGACATTTGTGGCAAACGCTTGTGGGATTGGGTTTTGTCAAATAATTTCTCTTGCTTAAATTCGAGAGCACATACTTTCGTTCGGGGTCAGTCGCGATCTGCCCTAGATCTTACGCTTGCTACCGCGAGAATTTCTGTCACCACCTGGAAGACTGTTGATTCCTTAACTAACAGTGTTCACCTCCCTATAACTTTTTGAACTGCTTATCCCGTTAACCAGTTTAGATAGTCATTTCCGCACTTTTGTTAATTACACAAAATTAAAAAATGCGTTAAAACTAGTTTTAAACGCTCAGGAGTGTACGGAGAAAGATATTAAAGCAATGAGTACAGTTCTAAAACAGTCATCAAAAAAAGCTCAATTTGTTGTACTATCTACTAAGGGTGGATCATATTGTCCCTGGTGCAATTCTGAATGCGAGCGAGATTTTAGACTTAGAAAAGCTGCGTGGAAAAAACTTTTATATAGCCAATGCCCTGTAAATTGAGCTGATTATACATGTATAGCTACTACATTTAAACGAACAGCCTCAAAAGCTAAGGAGGATTATGATTCCAAGCACTACACATATCTTTCGAAGTCTAGCAATAAAAAAGGTCTGTTTAAATTTCTTCGATCCCGTAAAGCTATACCGGCGCCCGTGAATATCGACTCTGTCGTTCAATCAACAAAATGAGGGCGTGGAACCGGGGACATGGCATCAACCCTTATATACTGTGTACTGCTTTCTCAGATTGGCCTCATGGACGTTTTTGCGTCACGCTGCACTTCGGCATCAGCGTATGTGGGCGGCGAAGCCCGACTGAAAGTGAACTGCGATGAATTGCCTTTTACGTGGCTCTGGGACCAACAGACGTGTCCGGCGCTCGCTGAATCTGACTCCATCCCACTTCACGAATGGCAACTGTGCGCCCTGGGAAACGCTGGCGGTATCCTTCAACTACAAAAGCCTCGAAGCGGCACTACGACGACGGGGCGAGGAACCGGCGACATGGCATCAACCCTTATATATTGTTTACTGCTTTCGCAGGTTAGTCACAAGCAGTATTCTTCGATGAATGTTGGCATTGCTTTGCCGGTTCCACCCCAAGCTCTGTTTTTCTTGTGTTCAAAGCAGTGTGTTTCTTTGAAGTCGCGCAGGGTACTCGTAAGACGTCAGTTTGTTGTTTGGAGGCGTTCCGCTTTCTATTTACTGATTTTGTTGCTGTGCGGAAGCGATATAGAGCCGAACCCAGGGCCCGATACTGCACAGTTTGAACGAATACTTGAAAGCCAAAACACAATATTGAAAAAGCTGTTAGCAATGGAGAACAAGTTCTCTGCTGAAATAGAAGAACTGAAGGCTCGTATTGTGTTATTAGAAGAATAATCACAGGAGTGGATGACATTCGTTCTTCACTGGCTAACGTTGAGGCACAGCAGCGTCAGAATCGGGCAACATTGTCGGCTTTTGGTTCAAAAATTGACGATATTGAGAATCGTCAAAGGCGGCATAATCTACTTCTTCATGGTTGTGAAGATAGTGATACTGGCGAAAATGCAACTAAATCAAGTGAACTTGTCTTAAACCTGTGCCGCACGAAACTGGAACTTAACGCTGTTGGAATTGAGCGCGCTCACAGGATAGGAACCTATCGAGCAGATAAAGCGCATCCAATTATAGTGAAGTTTTCCTCTTTCAAAGAACGCCAAGAAGTGTTAAATAATGTACGCATGGGCACGAACTATAGCATTTCGGAAGATTTTTCACGCGTGGTAAGAGATAAAAGAAGCCTTTTATGGAATTTTGCGCAACAGAATCGGCAAGAAGGTATAAAAGCAGTACTAAAGTTTGATACCTTTTGTACATGGACAACAAACGCTATCAGATTGATAGCGTGACCAACAAAGTGAAGCAGATGTGGCCATCACCAGTTACTAAGATAAAGGAAATGCTCAGTGTTTTGGTGATAAACTGCAGGAGCATAAGAAATGAAGTCGATTCTTTCCATATCCTTCTTAGATCAGTTGAGCCGTCAATAGTTATTGGCACCGAGTTAATTATGGGGTTTTACGGGCCAAAACCACTTTCTGATTATGAGGCACGCCGTAGTGGAGGTCCCCGGAAATTTCGACCACCTGAGGTTCTTTAACGTGCACCTAAATCTAAGTACACGGGTGTTTTCGCATTTCGCCTCCATCGAAATGCGGCCGCCGTGGCCGGGATTCGATCCCACCACCTCGTGCTCAGCAGCCCAACACCATAGCCACTGAGCAACCACGGCGGGTATTGGCACCGAGTTATGGTTGGATTCGAGCGTCTTAAATTCTGAAGTTTTCCCAGATGGCTACCATTGTTCCAGACGCGATCGAGGAGCAAGAGGGGGAGGGGTATTTATTCTTGTTAGCTCAAGCTTATCGTGTGTGCCTCTGAAAGGTTCTACAGTCGATCTTGAGTCTGCTTTTTGCAAAGTGAGGCTATCTAAAGGGAAAAGTCTAGTTATTGGATCATATTACCGTCCTCCCGGATCATCATACGACCAGTTTGTTCAGCTGTCTGCTTTCCTTAATACGCTTGAAAACGATATCATAATACTAGGGGGGGATTTTAATCTTCCGGGTATAGACTGGTCGTGCGATGACCCTGTAGCGTCGCTCACTGGCCATGTGTATTCTTCATTTTTGGATCTTGTCTGTGATTTTACGTTTCAACAGTACATTCGTGATGCATCACGGAACGACGGCACAGGCCACATACTTGATTTGCTGTTATGTAATGTTCCGAACATTATAACGAATGTGAATGTACTTCCCGGCTTAAGTGATCATTGTGTTTTTACTGCTGGTATAAACGTTGAATATGTGTCCGTGCCGAAGAAGGAACCCAGAAAGATTTACGTGTATACGAGGGCTGATTTTGGTGCTATAATTTCGGCCGTTTGAGTCCTATTTTCCTACCTTTGATGCATTAGTTGATGAATTGAGCATTGAAGAGTTATGGAAGCTGTTTAAAGACAAGCTTTTTGAATTACGCGATACATTTGTTCCTACTCATGTTATCTCATCTAAAGGGTCAAAGTATAAGCCTTGGTTTAATTATCAGCTGCGCACACTAATACGAAAAATTAGGAGCGCTTACCTCAAGTTTCGGAGAGCGAAGTCCCAGAATACTTGGTTAGAACTGAGATGTTCGAAAGAAAGCTTTCAGGGTCTTTCGGAGCAGGTCAAGCATACTTATTTCGAAAACCTTGGTGTGAAGTTGCTCAAAGATTCCAACGAGTTCTGGAAATTTGTTAGGTGTAACGGTAAAGAAAACAATTCTATTCCCCTCTTAAAGAGATCTGAAACCATAATTGATGCTGATGAAGACAAAGTGAAACACTTTAGCAATTTTGTCTTGTCAGTGTTTAGACCAAATTAAATTATGGGGTTTTACGTGCCAAAACCACTTTCTGATTATGAGGCACGCCGTAGTGGAGGACTCCGGAAATTTCGACCACCTGGGGTTCTTTAACGTGCACCTAAACCTAAGTACACGGGTGTTTTCGCATTTCGCCTCCATCGAAATGAGTGTTTAGACCAAAGCGTTCTCGCACTGGTAATGTGATCTGCCAAATGGTGATTAAACAAATGCCTGAGGTTATGTTTGGTGTAGAAGGTTTGCGTAAATTACTGCAGGAGATGAAGCCGACGATCGCTTGTGACCCTGATAATATTCCGGCAGCGATTCTAAAAAAAAACTGTTCTAGAATATTGTGTTTTACTTTTCTCGGTTATTTACAAAGTGTTTATCTGAGTCTGTTTTGCCGCGCGATTGGAAGCTGGCACGGGTCGAGGCGGATCGAGAAGTGCCGTTGAGAACTACAGACCCGTGTCTTTAACAAGTATCACATGCAAGTTAATGGAACACATAATTTATACTTAAATCATGTCGCATTTTGTTAAGCACAATATTCTAAGCTCTAGTCAACATGGTTTTCGACAAGGCTTTTCATGCTCTACACAGTTAGTAGAATTTTTTCATGATCTGGCCTCGGCAATAGACAAAACCAAAATAATAGACAGCATATTTATACATTTCAAAAAAGCCTTCGATGTGGTTGCACATGAGCTTCTAATCTCAAAACTTAGGGCCTGCAAATTGGATAACAGTGTCATAGCTTGGATTGCCGAATATCTTCGTGCAAGAGAGCAGTCTGTGGTGCTCAACGGTTTTTCTTCTGCATACGTTCCAGTTACCTCACGTGTCCTTCAGGGATCAGTTTTGGGTCCCCTTTTATTTCTACTCTTTATTAATGATATTGAAAGTGACCTTACGTCTTCATTTAGAATGTTTGCGGATGACTGTGTCATTTATAGAGTCAGAGATAACGCAAGTGACATTTCATCATTACAGACTGATTTAGACCTTATAGGAACATGGTGCAATACGTGGGAAATGTCACTAAATGCTCAAAAATGTGTTCACGTCACCTTTTCAAGGAAGCGCGCATTTCAGTCATGCACTTATACCTTGAGTAATATGGCATTAAAGAAGCTTGACGAATACAAATATTTAGGAATTTTAATGACGTCTGACTTAATATGGAACAGGCACATTACGCATATTAAGAATAAGGCAATACATTCATTGGGATTCCTCCGCCGTAACTTCGGTCACTTACCGAATCAATTAAAAGAGCAATTGTATTTCACTTATGTTCGTAGTTTACTTGATTGCGGTTGTATTTGTTGGGATCCGTACACGGCTGATCTCACGGAACAGCTTGAAAGAGTGCAGAATAGAGCAGCTATGTTTGTTCTTAATAACTATAGTATAAAATTAAGTATGACAGAAAGTAAAATTAAATTATCGTGGCAAGCATTAAAAGACCGGCAAAAAGAATCTGAGGTCGAAATTTTTTCACGCTGTTTATTATTCAAGAACAGGGATTGATAGAGAAAGATATATGATGTCGCCTACTTATAAGTCGTTGAGACGCGACCATGCGCTGAAAGTCCGCGAGTTTTCTTTCAGGGCTGACGTCTTTAGGTAATCTTTTTCTGTTCGATCTATAAGAGAATGGAATGGTCTTTCGCCTGACATTGTTAATATTGAAAACAATTATCGCGCCTTATGTATGTGATCAGTTGTTTCTTCCTTTAAAATGTAATCCCCCCTTGCTGTAATGCCCGCATGGGCGATGCAGGTATGTAATAAATAAAATAAATAATATATAATTATCAGAGTCCCTTGAGAAAATTACTCAAGGACTTGCGCGACGTTTCAAGCATAACTTGCCGATAGGACTAAACAAACCTCCCTCGGGAAATGACTTTGTTAAAGTAACAGCGACGGAGCTTGAAGGGATTATTAGATCGTTACCGGCGTCAGCCTCAGGTCCAGATGGCATTACAGCAGGAATGCTAAATGTTTTGTTTGATTATGCGCCTCAGGACCTGCTAAGTACTACAAGTTTCCCTATAAAAATTCATGGGTTCCAAGAGAGTGGAGAGTAGCTAAAATTATTTCACTGTTGAAGAAAAAAGCAGCTGGACTTGACCTAAACAACAGAAGACCAATTTCTCTTACTTCCAATGTCGTCAAATTAATAGAAGGGGTTGTTCACGGCCGTATTTTTATTTATTTTTATTTAGAAAATACTGCAGGCCTTGTGGTGGCCCTTGCAGGAGGGGCAGAAGTACAGAAATAAACAACAACAAGGAAATGCAAGAATACACGAGTAGCAAAACAGAAATAACAACAATTAATTACATTGGAATGATGGCAGGAAAATAAAAATAAACAATTTCAGAAACACTGCAACAAAACAAGATAAAAAGAAGCAAACAACACTTTTCAACTGTCGCATGTTCAGCTGTCAATGCATTCAATGCTGTCAGTGTTAATAAGGAGCGATATGGGCAAGTTATTCCATTCGGTTATTGTGCGAGGAAAGAAGGAATATTTAAAGGTGTTGGTCCGGGCAAAATACGGAGTTAATGACTTGGCGTGCCGGTGCCTTGTTAATCGCCCTGTTAGTGGTTGTATGTATTGCTGCGGATTAAGAGAAAGCCGATTATTCTGAATCAGATAGAGGAACTTAATCCTTTGAATTTTCCTTCGCAATTTTAGTTTTTGTATATTATTCATTTTCATTAAGTTTGAGGGAGAGTCAGTAGGACGGTATTTAGAAAATATAAAGCGCACAGCTTTTCGCTGAATTTTTTCTAATGCATCGATGTTGCGTTTCGTGTACGGGTCCCAAACAATTGCCGCATATTCTAGTGTAGGCCTTATAATAGAGTTGTAAGCCAACAGCTTGGTTTCCGGAGGTGCCATCTTTAATTTATGCCTGAGCAGGCCAAGTTTCCTTAAAGCTGAAGCACATGTATCAGAGATATGTTTAGTCCAGGAAAGATCATGTGTTATGATAACCACCAGGTACCTATATTCCTCGACTTCGGATAAGGGTTGAGATGCAAGATCATAAGTAAACGGTAAAGGTTGCTTTTTTTAGTAATTCTCATAGAAACTGTTTTATTAATGTTGAGCTCCATGTTCCACTGCTGGCACCAGGAATGAATGCTCTGAAGGGTAGAACTTAAGAGGACTTTATCTTCGTGGCATTTAATTTCATTAAATAAAACACAATCATCAGCAAACAATCTTAATTAAACGGGGTGAGCGATTACTTCTACAATATCATTAATATATATTAAAAATAACAAGGGGCCAAGCACGCTTCCTTGAGGAACACCGGAAGTAACTGGCACTTAATCTGAAGGGCAGTCGCTTATGCTGACGAATTGTGTGAGCTTAGTTAAGTATGCAGACATCCAGCTAATTAAGTATGGCGGCAGTTTTATGATTTCGAGCTTCTCAATTAGTTTATGGTGACAAACAAGATCAAATGCTTTTCTGTAATCCAGAAATACAACATCAATCTGACCAGGTTTATCAAGAATGCTAGCAAAGCTGTGGATGACTGAAGATAACTGAGTGACGGTGGAAAACCCCTTCTTAAAGCCATGCTGTACCGGTGCGAGGATGCTGTTGTCACTTAAGAATTCTTTTATCTGATTAGCTATAATATGCTCCAATAGTTTGCAGCAAGATGAAGTAAGGGAAATCGGTCGATAGTTCGTTATTATTGTCGCTTCGCCTTTCTTAAGCACCGGTACAACCCGAGCCGATCGCCAGTCTTTGGGAAGGGTGGCGGAAGATAAAGATACACTAAAAATGCGCTCTAGAAAACGTGCAACCATTTCTGTATAGCGGCACAAAAAGGCACTTGAGATGTTATCCGGTCCTGGTGATGATTTCGTTTTTAAATTTAGCAGCATAGAAACCACACCGGTCGTTGATATAACAGCACGGTCAACATAACAAGGGGTACGGCTGAAGGGTACATGGTTCGAGACACTCGAAAATACGCTGTGAAAAAATTGATTAAAATGTTCCGCTATACATCGCTTCTCAGTAACCGTTACACCGGTGTGCACAATGCTGTCAATGGGTTTCTTTCTGCTAGCTAGATGGTTCCAAAATTTTTCTGGTGCACTGCGTATAAAGCTAGACAGGGTATATTGAAAATACCATTATTTAGCCTTGAATACAGCCCGATTTAAGGCCTCTTGAATGTTCTGGATTTCAGTGCAAAGGGCATGCCGTCGCTTTAGCCTTTTTAGTTTTCGTTTAAGTTGCAGTACTTTTCGTGTAATCCACGGAAACAAATTTTATGCAGGATGATACCCTTCTCAGTCCTTGTCAGATTGGATTTCGTCCCGGCCATTCCATATGGTGTACCCATGTAGATTTAGAGAGCGGCACTAAACTTGCTCGCCGCAAACGAGAGTACGCAGCTTTGGTGACGCTTGATGTAGCAAAAGCATACGACTTTGTGGAATATCGTATTCTATTCAATAAGCTTCCGAGGTCCACGAATTTCCCGAAGTATATAACTGCTTGGATCTATGAATTTATGATGGATAGAGAGTTTTATTGTTATCAAAATGGTATTTCGACGTCTAAACACGAGCGGACAAGTGGTGTACCACAGGGCCGTTCTTTCCCCCATCTTATTTAACATTTTGCTAAGTACAATTCCTTTGTCTCCGGAAGTACGTGTTTATGCTTATACGGACGATATCGCATTTTTTACATCCGCAAATAACATACATTCACTTCACCAGTCGCTGCAGAATTAGGAACGCTGCAGACATGGCTTGAGGGGTTACGTATGTCGTTAAATATTAGCAAAAGTGCGCTATTAGTATTTCCGTTAACTGCACAGGTGCATATATCTTTAGAATACCGACAGAAAATCATTCCTCAAGTTGACGCAGTCAAGTACCTTGGTGTTATTTACGATGGCAAGCTCACCTGGCGCAGTCACATTGAACATATTAAAACAAAGGCAAAACATGCCGTATAGCTATGCTCTGCCGGCTCAGCCACCGTCGCTCTGGACTACGCAGGAATACCTTACTAATGATATATAGATGTATGTTTGGCCTATATTCGAATTCAGCTGCGTATTATTTTCCGGTGGTCCCGCCTACAAAAGTAAACCTCTCATACTTTTAGAAAGGGAAACTCTACGATTATGCCTCGGGCTACCTAGATTTGTTGCCAATACTTTTTTGTATCATGAAGCTCATATACCCACCCTAGATTGCAGATTACGCATGCTTACAGCTCAGACACTTTTAAAAATTTGACTTTTTAAAAAGACGTACGCAATATGTATTTACCACTGAACCGTCTGAGTTTTTTAAGTATCGTGGTAGAGATTACACAGACGTCAGATAATATTTGTGCAAGCACAGTTACAAAAATTGGATGTGTCCTTGCGCCAAGTTTGCCATTCAAATGACGCCTTACCAGACGTCAAAATTGAGTTCGAGGACATATTTCCAAATCATGCTAAACTATTACCAAGCAGACATTTGATTAATATCTTACACGGCCACATACATCAGCTAACCACTGACAATGTAATAGCTACTGACGCTTCTGTGTGCAATGAGAAGGCAGGAATGGGGATCTTCTCTGAATTTCTTCAATGGTCTTACTCTCTTCGCCTTCCCGACACCCATATTTCAGGCAGAATTATTAGCGATTATATCAGCATTACGAAAGCTTCCCCAAAATGACCCATTAGCTGTTATTGTGACCGACTGGCTATTTGTATGCACATCATTTACTGCATCTTCAAATTCAAGAATTAAACGAACATATTATTCTATTGTACATCCATACTTTCGCAAAGTATGTTTGATTTGGGTACCAGGACATCGTAGGTTTCACTTGAACGAAAAGGCTGATTCACTCACACGAGCATCCCTCAATGGCCCTATCATATCTGTTTTGACGACATCAGCTTATGTCACCGCGGCTAGGTACAGAAATTTCTCTATATGGAAAAATTTGCAATATCCATGCTAACACGGTCTTCTGAATTCCACCGCCTTGGCTTCCCATGGAATAATAATTGGTGTCCTTCAAGGCAACTGGAAGTTTCCTTTACAAAATTGAGATGTCGTATAACGCCTCTAAATTTTTAGTTACATAGGTTTGGTCTCGCTATGCCCCCTCTATGTTCTTTTTGCAATGCACCTGAATCTATCGATCATTACTATCTCTCGTGCCGCCGATTTTCTATACAAAGAAAACTCTTAGGAAACTTATTTTGCAAACTTGGGCTATCGCTAACCTCGCCAACCATTCTTTCTTTTGAGGTGACTTCACTGGGATCCAGCGACAGGAGTGCTTTTCTTGCAGTTTACAATTTTATTAGAGAGACAGAAAGAGTATCTTGCTGAATTTCTAAAATCATCAATTATTCCTATCATTTCATTTCTTCATGTTGACTTATTTCATCAAAATTCTTAACAAAATTTTCATTAAACTTCTAAATTACATTTCTTTAGTCCCACGCTCTACTATTCAAATCTAGTTTTGCTTTAATTCGAAATGTACGGGAAACCGCCTGCTTCTTGGTCAATCCCCCATAGTAGGTATGCGCCAGTGTTTGGGAGACAAGACAAGACCCGGTCGGCCTCCATCTCATAAGTGGGGGAGGTACTACGACAACATCGCGACGTCCTCTCGCGTTCCCGTTCTCCCTGGAGCTTCGTTCTGGTCGCCGCCTGCGCCCGCAGCCACCCCTACAACGACAGGCACTTCAAACCCCGGTTCTTCTGGCGCCTATAGCCATCCAACTCCTTCGACTCCACTTGTGGTGTCCTCTCGTACTGTGACGAGCCCTTCCCCTGTCTTTGCGGGTCTTCGCGATGACGAGGTGGATGAATGGCTTGGCAACTACGACCGCGTGAGTTCTTTTAAACAGTGGACCGACCCACAGAAATCGACCTACGCTGCATTTTATCAGACCGGTGTTGTGAAAGACGTGCCATGTCAACCAGGAAATGGACATCGAGGATAGGTCAACGTTCACCACCAAGCTACGGAAAATCTTCGCTTCCTCATCTGGTCATGCAGAAGTCGCCAAACAGAAACTGGACACGCACCTCCAACTTCCGCACGAGTCCTACATCTCGTACATAGAGGACCTGGCTTTGTGCTGCCGTATGAGCCCTAGCATGACGGAAGCCGGCTCCATCGTTTTCAACGCCCTAATAGCGCAAAATCCGGCTACTGTCCAAGACCACTTCCACGTGTCAGTGCTTACACGAGCTGTAGTCTCTTCGTCTTCACAAAGACCGTAGCGATCATCAGGTTCCCCCCAATTCGATTTACGTGCCCTCATTCGTAACATCATCCTCAAAGGCCTTCAAGTACAAGAATAGAGGCGTCCTCCTGCCTGCGTCCCACCCTTAATCTTCGACTTGTTCAAGGTCGTGAGGCAAGAGTTGACAGCGATGACCACACCTACGACGCCTGTTGCTCCGGTAGCGCGCCCGACACCAACGCATGTGGATGTTGCTTCGCTACCGACCTCTGCCGTGACCTCTGTGCCTACTGGATTTACCTATATGAACACTTGGCTTCGATTGGCACCAGGGCGCTTGCTGGCGTCAATCAATGGCGTCGACCTCGTCCGGTTTGTTTCTGCTGTGGTATACGTGGCCATACATTTCGTTCCTGCCGCCGTCGCCAGCAGGATGAAAAACGAGGCTAAGGCGAGTATCAGAGATACCGTACCCATCGAACCGATACCTATTATCCCGGACCATACTCGTTCCCTCAGCAGCATACTTCGTCTCGTCCAGCTGCCCTGAATATACCTCGTAGTTCCCGTTCGGCCAGAAGTCGTTCTCCTTCGCCCTACCGCCACCGCTTCGTCCCATTTCACATCTTGCTGACTCGGAAAACTAACTGTTGCAGTTTTTGGAGGGAAAAACTTTAAGCCAGCCAGTTTAACAATGACCGATAACGATGACCGATAGGAAGCAGTTTTCCCCTCCAAACACTGCAACAGTTAGTTTTCCAAGTGTTGGTCAGCAAGACCGACTGACCGACCGACCGACGGATTTATTCGACATCATGATTACACAATGTCAGGAACATGTGCAAAAAGCCGAAAGAGCGCGTCTTGACAAAGTTCCCATGTTCCCTCTAAATACATAATACTTAAGTTGTACAAATCTATGTAAAAAAAAGAAAAATATTCGGCATTACAGCGATTAATAATACAAAAATAGCACTTACAAGCATATTTCCCGATTCAGTTTAATAAGTTGTACAGATCTATTAAAAATATTTGGCACTCAGTGACTATACAAAAACAAACATGTTTCACGATACAGGCATGTGAAGCAGCAATCCGAAGCACCCAATATAATTTGACAAAATGAAAATGATACAGAAATAAATCACATAGCATTATCAAGTGAGTTAAGTAATGATGGTAGTCTGTAATTCAGTGACTGTGCACCGTAGTTGATTCGTGTTTTGGAACGGACCATGTTTCGGTATGCCGTATATGGTAATCGTTAGTATTTTTTCTGAGGTTAGATATTTCCTGAATCAAATTGTTGACTTTTTTTTTGCTTCCTATATATCGCTTAAATAGTAAATCATTGAAGATGGAATTTATGGTGCTTATTCGAAGGCTGCTGGAAAGTGGTTCTGTGTGAGCGAGGCGCCGTGTGTGAGCAATTGCAAGAACAGCTTTTTTTTTGCAATGTCAGAACCTTAGCAATGTTAGTTGTGGTGGTACTACCCCAGACTAGATGGCAATAGTTAATGTGCGATAGAAATAGCGAATTGTATATTAGCACTTTAACGGTTCGTGGTAAACAGAAACGTAATCTTGTTAGTATGCCAACACCTCTGGCAATCTTTTTGGAAATGAAATCAACGTGATTATTCCATGTTAGGTGTGTATCAAATAACTCCAAAACTCTTGACGAAGGGAGCAAGTTCAATTATAGAAGTACCCATGATGAGGGCGCCGTTAATTCTGGCCGTTTTTATTTTTTGTTTGAAATAGCACAGCTTTAGTTTTAGTGTTATTAATGGTTAGTGAGTTGAATGAGCTCCTTTTATGTAGTTTATTAAGAACGTGATTGCCGCGTGGTACTAGCTCAGTATTATTAGAAGACGTAAAAAACAAGCTAGTATCGTCAGCATAAATAATGAACTTAACGGTCTCATCAATGCTTGTGATGTCATTAATATAAAGATTAAACAACAAGGACTCAAGGGTACTTCCTTGGGAAATCCCAGAGTTAATTTGCATGGCCTTAGAGGTATGAGTGTTGATGATAACCCTCTGGCGGCGATATTGTAGGTACGTTTTTAGTAAATCGAGAAATACTCCCCTAAAGACATAGTTCAAGTTTCTTTATTAATGTCTCGTGATTAATGCTATTTAACGCTTTAGAAAAGTCAACGAAGACACCCAGGGCTAAAAGCTTGTTTTCTATAGCACTAAGATTGGTTATTTTTGGGTTAATATTGCCAACTCTGCCGTACGACCCTTGCGGAATCCAAATTGGGAATTTGTCAGTATGTTATGTTTCTCACAAAACGTAGTCATTCTGTCGGTAATTACCTTTTCTATACACTTTGAAAACACGGGAACAGGGGCGTAGCCAGGGGGGGGGGGGGTTATGGGGCTACAGCCCCCCCCCCCCCCCGAAATTTTTTCGTGCTATCCATGCACCGCCGACCAAAGCAACCACTGGCGCAGGAAATCATTCTGTATTTTGTCTAGAACGTCTTTTTCACGGTCGAAAAGCCATTTCACCGCGAAAATTGCGAACTCGGGCTGGATTTCGCGGCAACGCCCATGCACCGGGAGTCACATAACGCACGCAGCCCCATCCGAGCACAAAGTTCAAAGGACGTTTTGATGGCGAACGGGCTCGCCGCGGCATCTCGCGGAGGCCGCGGAATCTACACTCTATTATGGAATCTACGGAGCGCGTGGATGTCAATTCCGAAACTTTGTGGGTTTAAAGTTCTCAAACTTCTGATGTGAAAGGTGCATTGACATTTCCAAACGTGTGTTTTAGATTTTCAATTGCGGAACTTTGTAAGTTTAATCTTCCCATAAATATTTGACGCCAAAGGTGCATTAACTTTTCCAAAGTCGTATATTGGGCCATACAATGAGACAAGCCAAATTAACACACTGTCAACAAGTTGACAAAGCCCGCAGCGAGGCCCGATGAGCGAAGCGTTGTGGTGGTTCATTCGTGCTGTCATGTCAAATAAAAAATATCAACATTTTTTTTTTTCACCTGCGCCAAAGCATCCAGTGAGAACACTAAAGCCAGCCAAGGTAACTACGTTCTTATTTATTTTTTCTACTTTGACTTTTAATCGCGAGGACACATTCAGCCTCTTCAATTTTTTTGTTCTCGCTCCTCTACCCGTGGGCTGCCAGAGCCAGCCAGAGCGCATGCGTTTTTCTCGTGTTGCCCCGACCACCGCGCGGCGCACTTCGGTGCGCGTTCTGTCTTCTCTGGCCGAGTGTATTTTCGCCTGGCAGAGCTTTGGACGCTTTCTAGCTAGCTGACGAGAAAAAGAAACAATGGTCGCTCGCCGCCATCCCTGTGGGGACTCGACGGATTGCACCGCGTTCGCTTGAGCGAACCTCTCCAGAAAGTCTTTCGCCGGTGTAGGATACCGAGCAGTATGCGCATGGTTCATGGTGGACCAAGCGTCTCGTGTTTTCTTCGATATTCCTTTAATGGCCACATTAGTTGCCCAAAGTAGGCATTCGACTGTGACCAACATACTTTCCTTTGCGCTTTTTTTTCATTACGGTTCCCATGCCCCACAAAAGGGGCAAGAAACGTTGTGGCGCAGCGAATTGTCGCATGCTGAAAGTTCTATTTTGTTACTTCTTTTGCGGAAAGTAATGTGCCATGGGACACTTCAGCTGCCGGATACTCTTATCATATTATTACGATAGGAATTATATGGAGACTCTAGGCGCATTCCTGCCGTCGCCGTCACCCTCATGTTCCGCATAAAGTCCAAGGGCCATAACATCGTGACCGCGCGCCGCATGCTGTATGTGCGAGTAAAAGCGTGTGGGGGGTGGGGGAGAATGGGTGAGCCGACGATGGTGGCTCAGTCTTGTGTGCGCAAAGGAGAAAAGCGGGGAGCAAGCGCGCCGCCTTCCGTCGCGCGCGATACATCGGGGGAAGTGGATGGAATTGGGGCGGGATCTAGGATTCTGTGAATCTGTGATTGCCCAACATGTTTATTTGCCTTGTTTGACCCATTATATACCGTGACTTTTTCTTAGATACGCAGATTTATTGGAGACTTATACGTATGTTTAGATATCTTGTTGCGAGGTTCTGTGTATACGTGCAGTGAACTTTGTTTCCAGTGGCAATTTTTTGCCCGTTATCAAGCTGTATCTTCGCATTTGTATATTCCATTGCATCTTCGCATTTCTAATGTACGAGGGCGAGTGAAATGAAAGTAAGCTACTCAGCCCGCGCAATTATGGTTCTGTTCATTATCTGCAAGGCCTGCGCGTAGCACGCAGGCATCTCTCATTTACAAAAGTGGCACGCAGGTGTGAGGATAAATGTTCTTTAATGCTCTCATACGCTGGGTTGAACACAGTTGCGTGACGTACTGGACGCTCCAGAAGTTGAGCAGCGTGGTGCCGTGAGGTTTTTGACAGCTGAAGGTGTTTCCCAAAAGGAAATTAGTCACCGTATGGCTGCCGTGTACAATGAACATTGCATTTCATTGGCCACTGTGAAGCGTTGGAACAAAGGGCTCAATGAAGGACGTGAAAGTTGCAAAGACGATCCCAGACCGGGCCAAAGCCATCGTGCAATCACCCCTAACAAAATTGCAAAGTTGATGAGCTGATGACACAAGAACGGAGGATAAGCATCGATGAACTAGTAGAGCGTGTGAACATGAGCCACGTTTCGGTTCACCGTCACATTTCACGCCATAATTCATGAACATCTCGGTTATCGGCTCTTGTGTGCGCAATGGATGCCGAAGATTTTGAACCACCACCATAATACGGAGAAGTTCAGCGCTGCCTTTACTCATCTGATCTGGTATCAAAATAAGGGTGACGATTTCTTGTCTGCAATTGTGATCGGGGACGAACCATGGTGCCACTACTACGAGCCTGAAACACGGCGGCAAAGCTTACAATGGAAACATTCGAATTCTCCACCCCCAAAGAAAGCAAAGGCCATCATTTCCGCCGGACAGGTGTTGTTGACTTTTATTTTTCGATCGTCAGGGACCATTACTGATAGAATTTGCTAAATCTTGAGAGACTATCAATTGTTTCCGATAATGTGAAACGCCGGATCGGCTGCGTGTCGCAATCAAGAACAAACTACGTGAAAAATTGACGAATGGGGTCATCTTGTTCCACGACAATGCCCGTCCCCACGTCGCTGATGTGGTTAATATAAAACTGGCAAAGTTCAAGTGGGAAACGCTGCAATATCCGCCATACAGCTCAGATCTGTCACCTTGCGACTTCGACATATTGGGGCAACCGAAAAAACAACTCAAGGGAACCATCGTCTCGGACGATGACGTGAATGTCAGTTGCAGACGTTTTGAAGCAGCAACCCAAGGAGCTTTATGAGACGGGAATTACGCGACTCGTTAGTCAATGGGACAAATGTCTAAATGCTCATGGAGGCCACTTTTAAATAAAGTACCCCGTTGGTCATATATTCGCATTGGCTCGCTTTCAATTCACTCGCCCTCGTATGTTCTGCAGAACTCTTGCTTTTTATACCTGCTCTCTGCTGCGACTATAATTTCGGTGCAATTACTCACGATACACGATCGGTGACAGCTGCTCCTGCGTAATACGTTGGAACAAATGCCAGCGTCATTGAGATTTTTCACTGGCCGTTGCATATGTACAAGAATGTAAACAAAGATCTTGAATGACAAAGTTTCATTAACATATTTGTCCTCAACTTGTTCATTTCATGGCCTTTACATTTTTCATATCAGCGGCATGCACTGCTTTGCTGGTTTCAAACTGATGTAGTTCTAAAGTTCGTGTGATATTTTCTTTACTTATTAAATAGACAAAAAACATGGAAGGATTGACATCAGTTATATTGGGCACAATTTTTGGCACATACGAGTATAGTCTTTTATAAAAAATACATATTTTACTTGTATTGACAGTGCGTAGCGTTCAAGAATTCGTTTGCAGCATCTTTGGCAATGGCAATGCAGTTATCATTCATGTATTTGATCCCTAGGCAAATTGTTTAAGAGGGAACTTTAGCTCGGGCCCAACTCCGACGCGGCCTATTCAGATACATGTAAAACGCAGAAACGCTTTTCTGCGATAACTCCTGAATCGCTTTTAATGAAATTTGTTGCATTTGAGAGAGTAAGGTAAATTCTAGTGTCTGTTGAAAGCGGAATTTTGATTTAGGGCCGGAGCTTTGTTTAAAATATTTTGAAAAATTCGAAACTTCGAAAAAAAAAATAGAAGGACGAAGTTTACAAATTAATAGCGCTGCATCAAGAACAGATATCACGGTTCTGTAAACGGCATCCATTACACCATTCAAAGCGGAAAAATTCGATATGTCTATTTGCATCTTACGTGAATTGGTAATGTTATGTACAAGGGTTCTGCAAGAGCCGTATTTCCATAATACTTAATTTTTGAGACTCATGTTTAACATATCAATTTTGTCCGCTGCAGATGTGCAGATGTGCAATTCACAGAATTCTGATATCAATTTTCATTGCTGATTTACAGAGTTGTAAACTTCATTGTTTCGATTTCTGAAAATTTTAGATTTTTGCCACTTTTCAATAAAATATTGACGACCTAAATCGAAAATCGAAATAAACAGTCATTAGAATCTACTTTTTTCTTTTAAATGCAACAAACCTCATCAAATTTGGTGGAGTGGTTGCCGAGAAAAACGAGTTCTCCTTCTACATGTATTTAGATAGGAGCATCCGACCTACAGCTGTCTCTTACCAGTACTCACGTAGGGGGCAGAAACCTGGAGGCTTACGAAAAGTGCTCTACTTAAATTGAGGACGACGCCACGAGCTATGGAAAGAAGAATGATGGGTGTGACGTTAAGGGATAAGAAAAGCAGATTGGGTGAGGGAACAAACGCGAGTTAATCACATCTTAGTTGAAATCAAGAAACAGAAATGGGCATGGCAGGACAGGTAATGAGGAGAGAAGATAACCGATGGTCAATAAGGGTTACGGACTGGATTCCAAGAGAAGGGAAGCGTAGCAGGGGGCGGCAGAAAGTTAGGTGGGCGGATGAGATTAGGAAGTTTGCAGGGACAAGATGGCCACAACTACTACATGACCGGGGTAGTTGGAGAAGTATGGGAGAGGCCTGCGCGCCCTGCAGTGGGTGTAACCAGGCTGATGATGATGATTCTCCGACCTAATGTTTCCTCTTAGAAGGAGGCCGAGCGAGCCCCCCCCCCCCCCCCCCCCGAACGAAATTTCTGGCTATGCCACTGCACGGGAAGTTCATTTTTTTGTTATCGCCACTTTTAAACATGACACTCACTATTGCTACTGCATTGCATTAGGAAATTTGCCTTGTGCAAAGCAGATATTATAGATGTGCTCAAGAAAAGGAGCTATAATATGTATGACATATTTTACTGGTCCAAATTGCATGTCATCGCAATCCCGGGATCTGCTGTTTCGGAACATTAGAAATGCTTTTTGAATTTCATCTGCATTGGTTAGTTTCGGGAATGCGCTCTCACGGTTAGTATATGTGAGAAAATCTAAGTTACCTGAATCATGAGGATTTTCAGCTAAAGTTGTGAAAAATGAATTAAAAGAGCTAGAGATATTCCCGATCTTGATACACCATCTACAGTTATGTCTGGAATACGGTTGTGGTTTGTGCTTGTCCTGCCGGGTAGCATGTTAAGTCTCTTTCAGATAATGTCGCTACGTTTTACCCCTTCGGCGTTGAAAAGATTGTGAAGGTGATGCTTATTGGCTTGTCTAAGAACTGCGGTCACTTTGTTCCTAAATTCTTTAAACATCCGCAAATCGTTCAGATCTCTTGTTTGCAAGAAGTGCCTGTAAAGAGTATCTTTCCGTTTGATCAACTTTAATATGCTTTTAGTAGTCCAGAGTTTCCCTGATTTTTTTAGAAGGAGCCTTTTTGTTTTTAAAGTATTTCGTATAACAAGATTTAAATAGCTTTAGAAAAGCGGGATAGGCATCATCAGGGTCCGATTATTTGTACACTGCTCCACAATCAGTCTGCAGCAATTCCATCTGAAATTCTTCAAACGTTAATGGGTTTATATCTTGAACTATTATAGACTGTCGGTTTTTTAAAGGTTTGTTTTCAACACCTGATTCAGGGAAAAGGAAAATTGGTAAGTGGTCCATTATTTGTACACCGATAGTTCCTGAGGCAGTATTATGAGCGTTCAAATTAGTGATGAAAACGTTTCACAATGTAGCAGTGCCATTTTGTATTTGCGTGGGTGCAGCAATTAGATTAGAACAGTCATATGACTCTAGCAGTGTTACGAACTCACATTGGGTTACTGATTCTTGTAGCATGTTAATGCTTACATCGCCACCTAGAACTATGTTGTAGGTATTTTCATTTGCCCAGCTCAAGAGCTCATCTAAGAATTCAAAAAAGGTCGATGTGCAGCCAGTTGGCGGGCGATACCAAACGGAGAAAACGCTATTGTCAGAGACAACGGTTAAAAGTTTGAAATCAGTGTTACTTAAAATGTATGCTTGATATTACGTCACCATCAAATAAATCATTATTCAACAGTAATACAATCCCACCTTTCTTTTCAGAGCGGTTCAGATAATAGGTATGATAGCCGGAAAGACTAAGTATGTCACATTCGTTCTGATACCAGGTTTCAGTAAGTATGATGACGTCATATGAAAAACCAAAGCAAGAAAATAACGCATGCAGTTCATCCTGCTTGTTTCTGGCGGACTGGGTGCTCAGGTGAAAAAAATAATAAGGGTTTACCCTTAGCCGAGTAAAGATCTGTTACTGCGGACGGTGCCAGAGCAACGTCACACACATCCATGTTTTATGAGAGGGGTGACAGCTAGAATCCTAAATACCCGCCGTGGTTGCTCAGTGGCTATGGTGTTAGGCTGCTGAGCACGAGGTCGCGGGATCGAATCCCGGCCACGGCGGCCGCATTTCGATGGGGCGAAATGCGAAAACACCTGCCTGTGTACTTAGATTTAGGTGCACGTTAAAGAACCCCAGGTGGTCAAAATTTCCGGAGTCCTCCACTACGGCGTGCCTCATAATCAGAAAGTGGTTTTGGCACGTAAAAACCCCTAATTTAAGTTTTTTTTAGAATCCTAAAAGTTGATTATTGTATCTTATCTAAGTGCTCAGGGCAAGTCACGCGGAGCACATTCGATGTGTCAGTTTTCCTTGCGAGTATTTTGCCTTCCTTCATCCATGCGTACTTCCATTTTTTCCCCTTCTTTTTGGCAACCGTTGTTCCAAGAAGCTTTTTGAAGACCGGAAACAAGTGTTCATTAACATAGACGGGTGAATTACCCGAGATACCAAGGTCAGAGGCGAGGATTTGCTTTTTGCGCGCTTTTGCAAGAAGTGCATCACGTTTGGCACGTGCCCGGAACTGCACAACAATGTTTGTGCACCCACTATCTTTCCTGCTCACGCGGGGACACATTTCAATGTCATCTTCCCTAATGTCTACTTCGCAAGCATCCACGATTTGCTTTGCCAAGTCTGTAACGCTTTCATTTTCTGTGGGCGGTATACCTTTCAGCTCGATGTTCTTATTTCTAGAACACTATTCGAAACTTTTTATCCTTTGATCTGAGCTACGCGCGAGCTGTGTGAGCGATTAACACCGAGAAGCCAGTGCACCATGTAACACCGAGAAGCCAGATCACCACAGGGACGGTGATCGGCTGGAGATGACCGGCAGGTAGCACCTGAGGTGTTTTCCGACGCTGGCAGGGATCACAGGCAGCAACATAGCGTCGGACGGAGCGAGCGAGACCAGGCCAATAGAAGCGGCGGCGGACGCGGCCGTACGTGCGGGTTACCCCAAGATGTCCTGCAGTGCATGCGTCATGCATCTCAAAAGAGCACAGTCTGTCGTAGATGTTTTGGCACGACAAGAAGAAGATCAGGGCCATCAGGGAGGAAGTTCCTTCGGTACAGAATGCGGCCCTGGAGGACATATCGGCGAACGGATGCGTCGGTAGGTGTAGAGCGCAGACGCTCGATGAGTACTCGCAGCGATAGGTCTCGGTACTGCTCATCGGCGATGTTAGCGAAGGCAGACAAAGAGAAAATGCCGTCGGCGGTACTACTGTCGGCGTCGTCAGGCTCGTCTACCGGGTAGCGAGACAGGCAGTCAGCGTCCTTGTGTAGTCGACCAGATTTGTAGGTGACAGAGAACGAATATTCTTGGAGGCGTAAGGCCCAGCGACCAAGTCTTCCTGTAGGGTCTTTCAATGAGCATAACCAGCAAAGCGCGTGATGGTCTGTGACAACGGAAAAGGGTAGGCCATATAAGTATGGGCGGAACTTCGCAACCGCCCAAACTAGGGCCAGACACTCACGCTCAGTGATGGAATAGTTGCGCTCTGCGGGCGAGAGGAGCCTGCTGGCGTAAGCGATAACACGGTCGTGGCCACGCTGGCGTTGTGCCAGTACTGCGCCAATTCCGTGACCGCTGGCATCAGTACGGACTTCGGTAGGCGCAGAAGGATCGAAATGGGCCAGAACGGGAGGCGTTGTGAGAAGGTCGATTGGAAGCGAGAATGCAGAGGCCTCGTTATCGCCCCACTGGAATGGATCGTCTTTCTTCAAAAGCTCGGTTAGTGGTCGTGCTATGGCCCCGAAATTTTTGACGAAACGGCGGAAGTACGAGAAAAGGCCGATGAAGCTGCGCACATCCTTGACACACTTTGGAACAGGGAAATGCGTAACAGCATGGATCTTGCCTGGGTCCGGTTGCACTCCGTTCGCGTCAACGAGATGTCCAAGGACCGTAATCTGGCGACGGCCGAATTGACACTTCGATGCGTTGAGTTGCAGACCGGCTCGCCGAAAAACGTCCAGGACTGCTGAGAGGCGCTCGAGGTGCGAGCGAATGTTGGGGAGAATACTATAACGTCGTCCAAGTAGCACAGGCACGTGGACCATTTGAAACCGTGAAGAAGGGAGTCCATCGTGCGTTCAAAAGTGGCAGGAGCGTTACATAGACCGAATGGCATCACTTTGAATTGATAAAGACTGTCGGGTGTTACAAAGGCAGTCTTCTCGCGGTTGAGATCGTCCACGGCAATCTGCCAATAGCCGGAGCGAAGGTCAATAGAGGAGAAATAGCGAGCACCGTGGAGGCAGTCAAGGGCGTCATCAATCCGAGGTAGGGGATACACGTCCTTTTTGGTAACCCTGTTAAGGTGCCGATAATCCACGCAAAAGCGCCATGAGCCATCCTTCTTTTTTACCAGCACAACAGGTGACGCCCATGGACTACATGACGGTTCAATAATGTTCTTAGCAAGCATTTTGCGAACTTCGGTGTGAATAACTTGACCCTCAGCCGGTGATACTCGATACGGGCGGCGATGAATAGGAGGGGCATCGCCGGTGTTAATGCGATGTTTAACAGCTGTTGTTTGGGCCAAAGGACGATCGTTAAAGTAAAAAATATCTTGGTAGGAAATCAGAACGCGGTAGAGCGCACGAGCGTGCTCGGACGGCATGTCGGGTGCAATCATTTTCTGTAAGTTGGCGATGGTACAAGTTGCCGACTGCGATGGTAGAGGAGGATCGGCTGAATTGTCGTCTACTGAAATCGATGCTACAGAGTGATCCTCGAATGAGCAAAGTTGGGCCAGAGACATCCCGCGTGGCAGCACTTGTGTCGTCAAGCCAAAATTGACCACTGGCAGGCAGACGCAATTCGCCGTAATAGATAAAACTGTATGAGGTACTGTGATCCCGTGTGTAAGGAGGACGTCTTGCATAGGAGCCGCAATGTAGTGACCGTCGGGGACTGGTGGGGATGACACGAAGTCAACGTAAGTCAGTGCCGTAGGTGGCAAGCGAACGATGTCGACGGAACTGAGGCGAGTAGGGTGTTCAGCGGGATCCAGAACAGGCAGGTCGAGGCGGAGAGTACTGGCGGAGCAATCGATGAGAGCAGAATGTGCGGAGAGGAAGTCTAAGCCGAGGATGATGTCGTGGGGACAGTGAGCGATGACTGTGAATGACTGTGATGACTGTGACTCCACGGTAGTGGAGCGATCGGCGAAGGAGACGCGGGCGGCACACATACCAATTACAGGGGCTGTTCCGCCATCGGCGACACGGACAACAGGCTTCGTGGCGGGCGTGATTATTTTCCTCAGCCGGTTACGAAGGTCAGCGCTCATTAACGACAAATGCGCCCCAGTGTCTATAAGAGCAGATACAGGAACACCGTTGACTTGCACGTCAAGAAGGCTCAGATGAGTGGGCAACGTCAGGAGAGGATTTGGCGGCGTAGGGAGCAATGCAGCGTCACCTCGAGGCGCTGCATCGTCTAGTTTTCCGGCTGGGAGCGGCGTCCGAAGGGAGTCGGCGAATAGGAGTGACGGGGCTGGGGGGAGCGAGATTGTCGTCGTTGGGGCGAAGGCGAACGAGAATAGGGGCGGTTCGGCGCAGGAGAATCGGTGGCGGCATTATCTAAGCGGGCAGCATAGGGACGAGAAAGGCCACCTGGGGGGCGAGAGTAGGCAGTATATGTAGACTGGTTCGGGGAACTCCAGCGACTGCGACAGTGCCGAGAAATGTGCCCAATTCGATGGCAGTGAAAACAAATTGGCTTGTCGTCTGCAGTGCGCCATTCAGAGGGGTTGCGGAAACGTGGTGGGTAAGAAGGTGCGGGACGGGGCGGAATCGAAGAAGACTGGTGGGTATCAGGGCGATGGGCCGAGCAGATGGTGTGAATACCCATGTTGGCGAACTCCTGGCGGACAACTGCCTGGATCAGGGAAAGAGTGACTGCAGATGCATTGGAGGGGCTGGAGTCGAAGGCAGCCGGATAGGCGGCCTCGATCTCACGCCGGACAATCCTGGTAACATCGCCAGTGTTGTTGGGACGAGGAGCGTCGGCACAGGCAGAAGTATAACTAACAAATTTCCACGATTTCTTTCACTAGTTTCTTCATGTTCTCCTCATGTTATATGCATTACAGAAACGTGCCTTCATGAATTTACTCACGACACAGAATTCACGCCTCCTCGTTACAGTGCTGTCCGCTACGACCGTCAGAATAAGAACGGCGGAGGTGTTGCTTTGCTTTTACGTTCATATTTGAACTTTAAGGTCCTACCAGGTCCTTCCAATGTAGAATCGGTTTGGTGCAAGTGACTAGTGCATAAGCAGAATTTAACAATTTGTGGTCTTTATCGCCCCCCCCCCCCCCGATAGTCCTAGTGACTTGTGCAATAATATTTCGCATTTTATACATGACCATAGCCTCGACAGTTCTAACTTAATCGTTCTTGGTGACTTTAACGTTCCCGGCATTCACAGGCCTTCCCTTACATATTCCTACATTAGTGCCTCTATCTGTAGCGGCTTAATTACGTTTTCTTTGTCCCATAACCTGATACAACTAGTTGATAAGAATGCGCGGCAGAACTCCATACTTGATTTAGTGTTTATCAGTGACAGCCTTGCTCATTTGGGTTTTAAGTATGATATCCTGGAAGGAATCTCAGATCATAACGCAGTAACTGTCCCATCCCACATGAACGCTTTAGCTATTCCACATTTAACGATTTTAACAACGCTGATGATACGTCTATCACTGATACTCTGGCAGATAACTTTGACCATTTTTTGTCAATCAGTACCGAATGTCATGTTGACAGTCTTGTTGATCGTATTGAGTAGTTCGTGAAATCTTGCATCAATAACTACGTTCAAATAAAAACAAAAAAGATAAATAATAAACTTCCTTGGATTAACCGGAATATCCTGCACCTGTCACGCCGTGTCGGCAGACTACGCAAATCAAAGCATTCTAATCCTGCGCTTCGCGTTCCTTTTGAAAAAGCCAAGAAGGAACTTCGTACTCGTACTAAAAATGCTAAATATTTCTATTTTTCAGTGCAGCTTCCTCTATTACTTAAATCAAATCCTCGCAGGTTCTGGACATCAATTTTACCTAGTGCAACTTGCAGTACCTATTTCAGGATTAACGACGCTAATACTAACGACCCCACCGTAGTTTCGAATGCTTTTACCTCATACTTCCAATCTGTTTTCACCCGCGATAACCATGTAGTTCCAAAGTTTAGTTATGATGCGCAAACTAATAAATTGGGTGATATCGTAATAAGTTCTGATGGTGTGTTAAACCTAATCTTGAATCTCGACACTAAAAAGCGTACCGGTTCGGATGGTATTCCCAATTCTTTCCTTGTAAGATACTCCCAATGGACAGCTGAGTACTTTACTGTAATCTTCCAGAAATCCTTAGATTCTGGTGAAGTACCAACTCAATGGAAAACAGCCAAAGTCCTGCCTTTGTATAAATCAGGTGATAAACAACTTCTCTATAACTACAGGCCGATATCTCTCACGCCCCAGTCATGCAAGATGTTAGAGCACATTATTCACAAACATATAACTGAATTCCTTAACTCTAATGATGTTCTAACATCTGTCCAGCATGGTTTTCGTCGTGGTTATGGCACTGTAACGCAATTAGTCGATTTTATTCGTGATATCGCTTCTAACATAGACATAGGTAATCAAGTGGATGCCATCTTTATTCACTTCTCTAAAGCCTTCGACGATGTGGTTCATTCTAAACCACTGGTAAAATTAAAGGCCATATTCAATAATCCCTGTCTTGTTTCTTGGGTAGCCAGTTTTCTTCGTTATCGCTCACAATTTGTTTCTTTTAACTCGGTAGACTCAACTCCTGTCGACGTTACGTCAGGCGTTCCTCAAAGATCCGTATTAGGCCCTTTATTCTTTCTAACATACATCAATGATTTACCTCGTAGCACCTCAACAAAAATCAGACTTTATGCAGATGACTGCGTATTATACGAATCAATTAACTCCATTGATGACCACCACCCTTATTGATGCCAAATCCCTTATGTCTTTCTGCGCTTGGTGCAAAACGCGGCAAATGAACATCAACTGTAGTAAAACAGTCATGATGTCATTTTCCAATAGACAAATCCCTTTCTCGTCAAATTATTCTTTTGATGGTATCCAACTTAAAAGAGTGTCTCAGTACAAATACTTAGGTGTAATTTAACCGAACATCTTTCATGGTCTAAGCATACTGAGTATGTAAACCGGAAATCCCTAAAAAAATTTGGTTATTTGCGCCGCACTTTAGCCAGGACCCCCCGCGATACTAAACTGCACTTATGTAAAACGCTAATGTTCTCTTTTCTAGAATATGCATCTGTCGTTTGGTTTCCCTACAAACAATGCGAAATAAGCTCGCCCAGTAACGTTCAACCAAAAAAAATTACAGCCGCACTTTCTCACCAACACAGGCTCAACAAACTTTTCACATTGAGCCATTACTTTCACGTTATCACATTGAAGCCTTAAAACTTTTATATGCAATTAACAACTCCACGTCTGGTTTTTCTGATTATAACTATATCACATTTACTAACGCAAGTTGTACCCGTAGCTCCCACGCCTTGAACATAACACATATTTATACCAGTACTAACACATTCAAGTAGTTTTTTTCCACGTACAATAGAACTTTGGAATTCTCTACCGGTAACATTCGTTCAGTATCACTAAAAAATTGCATAGCTGCCAGTGATAAACACTTTGCTAATATGTAAAGCGCTCCTTTTTATCATACATCTTTCTGTGTTTATGTATGTTTTTAATGTGCAATGTTTAGTAATGTATAATGTTTCCACTCCTGCTATAGCCCTATATTGGGCTACATTATATGTGAATATATAACTAACTAACTAAATAAATAAATAAATTAATTAATTAATTAACCGCGCGGAAATATATAGCAAAGGCATAGGTGAACGCTCCCGTACCCGCTAGCCATTTCATCTTATTTTTGAATTCCATATCATTGCGATGTACAGAGATTGAACTCAAGACAATAAACTTGGCTCGAATGTAAATATAGGTACAATAGTCTATTGTCTTTCATAAATACCATAATACACGGCCATTAGAAGCTTTTTTCATTAAACAGAGATTGGTGGCCTGCAAGGGTAATTCTCATGTGCAATCATATTGTCATATGAAATATGCCATTATTACTGCTTTATTAGTCTTATAGTGGTGTGTATTTAGGAATCCTTGTTTCGCAATATGAGCTAATTTAGACTCTGTCTACTGTTGTGCTATCACGTAGAGTGTTAAGCACAGTGCATGTACAGCGTAGGCAATGTAGTTCTTTTCTTTTTCTGTCGTCAGGTTGGAATATATGATCGGTTTTTTTTTTTTCACGTAAATTCGCAGGAAACCAACTTAGTGCTAAAAAGCATATACAGTGCTGTGGACATTAAGATTCAGCCGCTTGACGTGTGAAAATAAGATTTTGAAAATGCCCTCGGAAAATTAAATTTTCTTCGTTCTGTTTTCTTTTTCACATCCCTTTTACTAATGTTGCAAAATTCCGCAGCATTCGCGTAGGCTTAAAATATTTATCTAAGAACAATGAACACTTGAAAGTGTACATTTACATATATTCGACGAATTGTGCGATAACCTACAACAGAACATTCAGCTCGCTAGAACAAATAGTGAAGAAAGAAAATGGGAACCAGTAGCGATTTGCGCTATCCCTTAACACGCAAATTTGTTGATGGATATTCCAGAACTGACTAGCTACCACTTTATTTCAATACTAGAAGAACTTGCTTAAAATTTCTTTCGTTTAGTCTTTTTCTATTAAAAGTATCACGTGCAAGGCAGTACAAAGGGCCGGATCAATGACTCCGGTCGCAAATCTGCATACTTTTTTGCAGCAACAAAATTTTTAAACGACTTTGTCTTCCAGAGTAGAAGACAAGTCTTCTACTCTGGAAAAATGTAACTACTTATACTGAAACTCTTTTCATTAGTTCCTCTTGTGGCTGCAATACGAAGTATACTTTGAACGACTGACGACAATTTTTATTTTATTTTTTTTGCAGCGAAGCGGTATATATATACCTTGCGGCGGTGGTCAATGTCCGTCCGTCTACGCGTCGCGTCAACACGAATTTCGTCTCCAGTTCCTCGCGAATTCTCTGTAGCTCTTAATTTAATATAGGTATCATGAAAAAAATTAAACCGAAATTGGCCGCTAAGATGACTCTATCATTATGCCGAGTTTTATTTACTTGTCATAATCAGTTAGTTCACAGTAAAGTTGCAAACGTTACAGAATTCCCGTCTGCTGTCAATATATGGCCGTCTACGGAGGGAGTATGGTTACGAATAACGGATGTAACTCATGTTTTTTCGAAACTATCCCGAAACAAATTATTTGACAATTAACCGCTAAGACGACTATAACATTACGCCGAGTTTTATCTACTTTTCGTCATTACGTAGTTCACAATGAAGCTGTAAATATTGCGAGATTCCCATCTGCTGTGAATACATGGGCTTCTTCGGGAGGAAAATGGACAGCCCCATGTTTGTCCGCTAAAAAGAAAACGCAAGTCCTTCCAAGTTTGCTTCTGCTAATCGACTAGGAAGTGTGCTCAATTGCAAATTACAAACAGACGTGTTTTGTTTCGTGCACTCCTTTGACTGCGCCCCGGTCAACGCATATCGTCGCTCGCGTTGAGGCTCGGTTTAACGGCCACCTGCGTCCTGTACACACTGTTACCACCAGTGGGCGCTGTTTGTTGTGGCTACGTCATAGTCGCCTAGGCGACCTCAATAATAATAATAATAATAATAATAATAATAATAATAATAATAATAATAATAATAATAATAATAATAATAATAATAATAATAATAATAGTAATACCTATATATACATAGATGCATAGATTGAGGTAGAACACACCACAGCTTCGCTGCTTCGTCACAAAGTGAAAGGGCTGATTTTTTTTTTTTTTTTTTTTTTTTTGCAGCGAGTTTCACACCATTCGAATTGTTTCTAATCTCTTCAACGCCATTGCAATGTGAATATCGTTCTAACTCTTGGTCATATTGCTCCGACTCAGTGATCTCTTGCCACTCTTGAAGTTCGTCCTTCACTGCCACTCCCAACCACCCTATGCGCTTCAACTTGTTTACAGGCGGGGTCGCTTTCAAACTCGCAGCGCTCCCTCCATTCGAACTTCGGGTTGTCTGTCTCTCGCCTGAGCACGATCATCTCTAGGAATATGAGGCCTTAACAACCTGAGAACAATGTTGACCCGAGTTTTTCATTAGCAAATGAGTTTTGCGGAATCCCAGCAAGGTGGAGGAAGGTTCATGAAAGGAAAAATTGTCGTCCACCCGAATGTAGCACGAAGCTACAAAGGAAGCTCGTACGAGTTTCTCTGAAAACAAGCGTCGCAGTTGAGAAAAAAATCTGTCGTAGTCCGGGATTCGAACCCGGGATCAACGCCTTTTCGGGTCGTTCGCTCTACACTCCCGAATGTAGCACGAAGTTACAAAGGAAACCCCATACGGGCTCCTGTGAAAGAATGCTTCGGAGTTGAGGAAAAACTCGTCCTGGTCCAGAATTCGATGCAAATAGCATGTCCGGGCCTACCCGAGCCTCCAAAGCACGAGCCCCGCCCACGGGCAGGGCCGGACACGGACTTTCGGGCCAGCCCGGGCCCGTGCAGTGCTCTAGTTGCTACCGGTGCTACTTTGTTAGTGGTGGGTGGAGTGCGTATCCTACTTCTGACAACACGTTTCTTTCAGCATGTAAGTAAGATACGAATAGGCCAGTTCCGAGCAGGAAACGAACACCTTGGTTTATTGAGCGATCGTATTTAACAGTGGTGAGAGAAAGATAGCAAAAGGAGAGAGTGATGTGCAACTGAATTCCTGGCTTCTTACGTGTCAAAACCACGATTTTATTATGGGGCAAGCCGTAGTGAGGGGACTCCGGATTAATTTTGACCGGCAAGGGATCTTTAACGTGCCCACAATGAACAGGACACGGGAGTTTTTGCATTTCGCCCCCATTGAAATGCGGCCGCTGCGGCCGGCATTCGATCCCGCGTCCTTGTGCCTACAGCAGCGCAACACCATAGCCGCTAAACCACTGCGGCGGGCAGGATGATGTTCAAAGAATGTGCTCGACGATAAGTTCCGACATCGCGTGCGTCGTGACAGCTGTATACCGACACAGTGACGATGGTCCCGGAGAGCGGCAGGGGGATGCGACCACTCGGGACGGGTTATTGTTGTTGTCGTTGTTGTTGTTGACCTGAGGGGTTGTAACTGGTTGGTTTGTTTTCTTCTTCGAGTGGCTCATATCCACTATAGGTGATTGGCCAGGAATTGGGCGAGTTAGGAAAATAATTCGAGTCTAAAAAGAAACACTAGTGAGAAATTTTAAAAAGATACATAAACAAATGAAGTCAGATAGATAATTAAGAATCTACATAGAAAATCGTCCTGATTCAATTACAAATCTCACAACAACTGCACCAACATCCTTTGGTAATGTCCTGTAGAGAGGAGGCTCCAGTGGCGTAGCAACGGAGGGTGACGGGGGTCCGTGGGCCCCGGGTGCAAGGGGCCAGTGGGGGTGGGTCATATACGTTTGAAGACACCCCTCTTTCCGGCGGCTACACCCGGGGGCGGGGGGGGGGGGGGGGGGGGGTGACGAGGCAATAATACCAATCTAATTAGTGTTAAGTGAGAAGGTATCAAACAATTAAATGTACGTGATATATGCGAGCCACTATTTGCAGTGAGAGCGGAGCATCAAGACAAAGAATCCGTTACTATAACAACTTTCGAGATCGGTGAGTTCACCTTTCGTAGGGCCGATATACCGCCAGAAACTCGGCTGAAAATACCAGTATGTGCTCAGAAATTCTTAAGGATAACGACCAGTCAAAATGGGCAGAGAAAATGCCAATTCCAGACGCTACTGTGTTCTCTCCGCTGTTAGGATCGGCCGGCAGCTATTTCAACTCGCTGCACGTGTTCCAATCCAACCGGACGGGGCACACTTCAGAGAACTGCGGATAACCGGCAGCCACGTGGCACGGGGTCAGCTCAGGGGAGTTCTCGAGGGGAGGTAATTGGCGGAACCTCCCCATAAGCTTTTCGAGACACCAGACAATGTGCAACTCGGCCGCGTCACCAGGGACGGCTAAGAGTTCTACGAAGCCCCTCTGACGTCGGCTCCGGGCCATTACACCTGTGTGTGTGTGTGCGGCACGTGTATGTAAGCCCTCATCCTCCTCCAAGTCGACTGCCCTCATCCTCCTCCAAAAGGGCGGGTCATCTTGAATGACGTCGAGCAGAGAGCTTATAAGCAGCGATTGTCGGCTGCTAAAGTGTGCTCGTTGTCGTGCTCGAAATGTACTCGTGAGCTGCGTGCTCGTTGTCGTGTTAGAAATGTACTCGTGAGCTGTGTGCTCGTTGTCGTGCTAGAAACGTACTCGTGAGCTGTGTGCTCGTAAGCTGTTTGCTGTATGCGTCGTCTTGCGTGCTCCATTTGGGAGTCACGCTACTATAGTCTGTCGATGTATGTCTTGTCTAAGATGTAAATAATGTAAATAAATCCTGTTCACCGAGTTCCTCTCTACGACCGTCAACTCTTTCAAATGATGGCAGCGGCGAGATCGTCCGACGACTCCTACATCTGGTTGACAGCGGTGGGATCGTCCGACAACACTGACACTGCGTGCACGCGCGGCGCTGTTCTTTCTCGGCGGCGCTGAAGCCGATTCTTACGCCACTACGAAGTTATTTCTAGGAGGCGTACCCCTTGATTGCATACGCGTTTGACAATGCTTCTGCTTCTCCAGTTTCTCTTTTTCTTCATATCCCTTGCCCTCACCTCTCGTACAGGGTAGACGGCAAAAACTAACACAGGTTAGCATACATGCCTTGCGCCATTTCTCTCTTTCCCGTTTCCATATTGTTTCTTGCACGAGAAGCACGCCGACCCTGCCTGCCTCCCTTCATCACAATGGGTGTTTCTCGTCTAGCCATGACTCCAACGTTCAATGAAACTATATTAAAATGAGGAAAAAAAAGTGACCTTAGGTTTCTTAGGTCGCACCAGCTCACAATTTGACAACCGTTGCCCAGCACACTGCACAGAGTCCATGGGCGATTATGGAACTTGGCACCGCTTACGGACGACGGCCCGACGGCCCAACATGGTTGCTAACCAAACAGAAATACAACCCTGAGTATCGCCATTTCTGGATGCCGCCTAACAACACTTACGTTGAGCGACTGGGGCAATGCCCCTTGAAAGACCATGCCGCTGCTTTCAGTCAGCCCATACATTGCACCGCAGACTCCTCGTCGCCATCTTAACTATTTCAAAATTACTCGACGCATTGCTACTATGCTACTCAAGTCACTCTTTCAACTCATGTTTTGTTTTTGTTTTTTGTCTTTTGTGTTACTCGCGCACTGACCGCCTGACCGGCTCTTCTAATGCCACAAGAACATGCCGCCAACGATACCCCTGATGCTTCCTAACCTCTCGCATCCCCAACACGCTCCCAGGCCCCCGTCTTTCTTAAAATTTTGTTTTTCTCTTTCTTGTTTCTTTCTCTTTCCCTTTTTTTTCTGTCTTGGTGTCGCCCTGACTTCCCCCCTTTTTCTCTTTTTTAGTTTTTTTTCTTTTTTCTCTCTTCTTGTCTTTCTTTTCTTTTCTCCCCGTGCTCCGACTCTTCCGCTCTTGTCCCCCCGTCTTGGGAACGAAGCTCACAGACGTCGGACGACAGCGCTCGTTTCCTCTGAAGTCTCTCTCTTTAAAACCAGCCGCCAGCGACAACACCCGCACGTGACGTCACTGCACTAACCCTTTCAAACTAACACGCCGAGGATGACGAGGCCGCCTTTGATGAAGATAAGTCCTCCTATTGAAACGTTGGCAAGCCTTTCTGAGGCACCTTATCCCTGTTTACGAACTTTATACCAAAGTAATACTGGTTTAGACAAACGTCCTGCAACTGGTTGCTGCGCAGTAGGCGATATTCTTCGTTACCTAGCAAGACTTGGTACGGGCTGCAATTGAAAACGTAAGGTGCACGTCTCTGTCAAGAGGGGCGCGCTGCCGAATTACAGCAGATGCAAACGATCATTTTCCATCGCGCTTGTTGTCAAGAAATCTGTAGAAGGATACGAAGTTCAGTACAAAAATTGGCCCAACGTTTATGTCACCGCTTGAGGCAGCATCTGCTGTTGGTGAGCAGCCAGGTCCTGGGTTCAGTGCGTACATCCCTATTGTGAGCTTCCAGGATGCAAGTAGTTGCGAATATAATATGTACAGTGCATCTGCAGGAAAACAAAGCACCCCAGCTGGAACCAGCGGTGAATAGCAGCAGCAGGAGCAGCAGCAAGCGGTGTGGCCTGCGGCGCACCGTAAATCACTCGCTCTTGAAATGCGTATCTATACTATGGGAGTTAACAAGCGGACTCATCTCTTGCACGCTCTCGACAACGCCTCCACATTTCAAACATGAATACAGCTCCTACAAGCATATAAAACCGAACTCCCAATAGGATATGGCTAACGAATTTATTGTTGCTTTCTTTTTTTTCCCTTAAAATTGAATTACCACACGAGGTAGAAACAGTAATACATGTAGTAATAATGAATTCTCCGCCAATAAAGTGAAAGCTCAGTTACATGCTTTTGATCTTCCAATGTTCACATAAAAACATGAAACGATGTTTGTCTTCTACACACTTCCTTGTTTTCATGCATGCTGTCCAGTCGTTGTGCACGTGTGGTACGGCGGCTCCGTGCACGTCAAAGGAAAAATGGCTTACTTTATGCCAAGTGCAGTATAGTGTTGCTTAGGACAAGTGAATTTTGGGCCGCCTATGCAGCAGTTATTCCAATGTCAAATGAACCGCCCTTCCTGCCACGTTCTTCCCCTTGACTGCCAATGATAACGCTACTGGAAAGTCTTGCTGCAGGGAATTCAGGGGAGCCGATTGAATTAAATCAACCAAGGAAAATCCCGAAGCAAATGTACCTTTTACTAAAGCTTCCAACTTGACCCAATTATTTTGCGGAACTAGCGGACAAGTGAAATATTATCTTAACTTTTCTAGTTTCGTCGAGCCTTCTTCCCGTCGTGTGTGTGCGTGGAGTTTTGTCCTTTCTCGCTAATCAGTTCCGCATCGCTAGAGTCCAGCAGCTCGATCTTTCTTGAACTGCATTCAATGGTTTCTTGTTTCCGAAAAGTCGAGCTCGAACGATGCGAGGCTCACAAAGCTATGCTGGAATTGCTGTTACCTACAAGACGCGACTCTCGTCTGCAGTATAGTCATGCTCTGCTTGTGATGTGATGTGCCCCTTCCACTTATATTTTCCTTCTTTATCTTTGCTTTTCAAGCGGGTGGGCATGCCTCCCATTCAGAAGACAATCGCTAGCCTGATTCTCTTTCTGTGCAGTATTTATATATTACATGAATAATGGTAATGATATTATTAGTTGTGTTCAATGGGGCTGGTTGGTTCATCTTTAGAATAAGATAAACAGGACAGCGCTCTGTCCTGTTTGCTCGCTTGTCCTGTGTTGCGCTGTTCCTGTTTTTATTATTATTATTATTATTATTATTATTATTATTATTATTATTATTATTATTATTATTATTATTATTATTATTATTATTATTATTATTATTATTATTATATTCAGCAAATAACCCCTTCAGAATGTGTGGATCACAACTGCACAAATGAAACATACATGTTTCTAACTTTTGTCCTTTGACAGTACGCAGTATTAACGTAGCTAAAACTACAAGTATATAAACAGGCAAAGCGCTCTGCAAGTAGTCCGAATACGAACTTTTGAATTGCTAAACTAATTTTATTAGAATACCATAAAGCGGAGAACTAAGAAAAAATACGCATAACCACCTTCATGTTCGTGTACTCCATATATGCTCCCACCAACCTGTTAACATCTTCTCGCGGACATTTACTTTTTTGCTGACGTTTTTCTTTAGTCTAAAATCACTGATATACTTTAATTACGCAGGGTAACGCACCGAAGTACACCGTTGTTTGAAAAAAGAAGCAACACCGAACAGGATGCTCCGAAATTTCTTCAGGCACACTCCGTAAAGTATTGAGCTTGTTTTACCTTATTACCGACTCGTGTTTAGGCTAAGCTTTTATGGTTGCCGTATCAGTCATATAATAAAAAGAATGCTTAAGCTTGTACGCTCGGATAGTGCTCTTCACAGGAATACATCCCTGCGCATTTTTGTTTTATTTATTAATGTTTCGTTTTCTTGGCGAGCGGAGACAATATGCTACACTAAGCGGCAGCGGATGACGACCGTCTATAATGAACGCTCATATCCCGGCAAGAATAGAACGCAGCTTTCTCTTTATTTCTGCATTACGCATGGCCTTTGAGCCACCCTCCTTTCGCCCCCCCTCCCCCTCCACGCAATCGTTCAAAGTATATCTTCTTAGGGAGATCTAATTGTGACACCGCATTTACCAGCCGACTACGGAGCCGAATTAAGTTCAATCTATACAAGCCTTTAAAAAAATACAGACCTAGTTCAAGTGCATATCAGATGCGCCCGCACTCCCACGGATGAGCATCACGAAAAGCCTGTGGCGGAAAAAAAGGAAAAGGGGCAGAGTGCACGCACGATAAAATGTTGGCAGCAGCTGGAACTGCGCGGTCTGGCGTAAACCGCACGGCAGCATCCTGCGGAAGTCCCCCCCCACCCGTTATCGTGCCGTGTCTGCGCTTTGCCCTCCCAGCAGCTGCGGTTTTCCTTCCCAGCGATGCAGATAGAATGAAAACCCTTTCGAGTGTCATGCGTGCTCACTGCTGCCCAGCCGTGCATGGCTTGTTGTTTGTTGCTGCTGTTGCCTCTGGCACATGCCACGCCTGCAACAGGCAAAATTCAGTGACGCAGACTTTTATATTTTCATGCACGCGCGACGGCACGCGTCTAACAGGATGGATAATAAAGATGATGAAGCGAAAACGCAGGAGCTGGCTAGATTTCCTACGCAGCTGGTATCGCTAATGAAAAATGTTGCGAAGGCCGCCTAATACCCTGAATGTCGTGAAACCATGATGGTGAGTGAATCACATGTTGAATGTCACCCATAACTTGACACAAGCGGTAAGCCAATCGTGTGTAATGGCATATTAATTGACCTAGCACCTTTTAAAGCACTTTTGCTATGTATTGTCTCGCAATCACCCCGAAAGTGTGCAAAATACCTCTCCCTCATTATTGTCGCGGACTCGATCGGCAAACGTCGATGTTGTCGACTTTTTTCTTTTTAATATGCATGATATTTATGAGACGTTGTCGCCTTTATGCGGCACGTGCCGCCTTCTCCTTTTCACCGTAGAATAGATACGCACCAAAAATAATAGAAAAATGCCGCCACTGAACAAGACACGTGTAACAAGAACGAAAAGATCATACTTGAAATCATGTGACGCAAATGTACTAAAGACAGCTCGAAACAGAGCTCACATAAAACAGACTAGAATGCAAATATGTTCACATAGATCCATTAAAGACACCAAGACAGATACAGCAGCGCAGTAAAGCATGAGTGCACTGCGTGCGACCATCTCGAGCACTATCGCAAGTGGTCACTGTTATGATCGACCTGTCGGGTGTGAGAGACATTCAGGCGTACGTTCCCATGACTATAGATGATTTACCTCGTCCCAGAAAAGGCTGTTACGGTAAGCCTGCACCTCTACCTGTCAAGTGTGAGAAGCGTTCAAGGAGGCGACCCCATATCGCCATAATTGCCCTCTTCTCCGAAACGGCGTCACCCTTTCATTCCCCGAGCTGACACAAAGGGGTGGACGAAGAGACGACAAACCGAAGGGCGGGAGATCGTCGACGATAGAGCCTGACGAATGCACTAATGCTTCCACAGGCTCCCCGGAAAGACGTCGATGACCACAAGACCACCAGGGGTTATTTAAAAAAAAATTATGGGGTTTAACGTGCCAAAACCACTTTCTGATTATGAGGCACGCCGTAGTGGAGGACTCCGGAAATTTCGACCACCTGGGGATCTTTAACGTGCACCTAAATCTAAGTACACGGGTGTTTTCGCATTTCGCCCCCATCGAAATGCGGCCGCCGTGGCCGGGATTCGATCCCGCGACCTCGTGCTCAGCAGCCCAACACCATAGCCACTGAGCAACCACGGCGGGTGGTTATTTAAGGCTATCCTGGCCCAAGTGTTAGATCAGAACCGCTCGAGACTCAGATGAGAGTCACCACCATGTACCAATGAAGTGAATACAATCTTTACTACTTTTTTTCCTCATCGCGATGCCCGGCTTCGTCGACGTTTCCTGATTCTTGCGGTGAAGACCCACCTCACCCGGTCGAGATCATATCACTGTTTGTCGAGCTCGCGGACTTCTTGGGTGCTAGTGTAAAAGTGAATGTTGGCTGGGGCACCAAGGTGATTTCGTTTGCACTGTTTCACGGTGCTTGGTGAAGCTTCGTCGGCTCTATACCAGTACCATATAGAGCCAACTTACATAGCTATATGTATGGTTGCTAAGCGGCAGCTCGCCTGGCTTCTTGTAGGCTTCTTCACGCGGCTCGAAGCCCATAAAGGGTCACTATAAAATTCAAACAGCGCTAAACGACAGGACCAGAATGAGGAGGAGACAAACACGCTGTTTGAATTTTATAGTTACCATGCAACACCAACTCGCCCAATCCGCTGCCCTTCTGCAGTCCATAAAGAGTCTCCCAGCTAACTTTAGCCAGAGTTTAAAAATATGAAAATGCCACGTGGTTGGACAGACCAAATATAATGTTGTTTGCCGTCGCTTGGAGATACTCAACCTATCTTTTTTTCATTCCGCCTAATTATATAATTAGCCTTAATTAATTAATTATTCATTTTTTTAAATATTGTACTTAGATGAAAAGTGTCAATGAGAAAATTGTAGAGCGACATGAAAAACTCCCGATACAGCTTTCTGTTGCTCAATACGTGCTACGTAAAAGTGTTTTTCCGAGCGCGAAAGAAGCCCGCGAATACACGCAGAATTGCCTCGCGACTGGCCACTCGAGACACTTTGGAGGTGATTTTATTACCAGTAGTGCCTTGTGCGGGGCAATCTTAGCTCTCCAATTTCCGATTAATGAATTAATAGCGATTGATAGTTTGATGTGACATGAGCAAAAATAGGAAAGCAGGTATCAGCCGTGCCACGTGCAATCATCTATTGGATTGGTCTTCCGGACAGCATGGTTCCCACCTATGACCCCGTTATCTTTAAAAAAAAAATGCAGCATTTTGTTTTGAAGTGTTTTTGTTTCGTTCCATTTCCCAGTTTTTTTTTGTTTTTTTTTTACTATTGTATAACGATGTTGTAATAACAATGTTCAAACTGCTTCTGTTAGCACCCAACTTTGTAACCCCCTCACATAATACTCTAGTTGAAGCCCGTCAGGTACCTGAATGAATGAATGAATGAATGAATGAATGAATGAATAAATAAATAAATAAATAAATAAATAAATAAACAAATAAATAAGTAAATATTGTACTGCTTCCCCGAGGCTCTGCACATGATGGTCACCACCCTTGTTCGTCTAACATTATAGGCAGAGCATACTGTTTCATGAGCATAAAAATATATTGTAGTGCCTGAGGCTGTTAATGACGCAAGGCAACTAGTGTTCTGTGATGCATCTAGACTTATTTGATTTTAGTTCAGATATCTTTAACCCTTTATTCCCCGTGTTATTTAAAAAAAACGTTTCCAAATGGCAATTTTTTTATATATGCTTGATTGAATCAGAACATTAAATAAATGCCCGAAATACACTCAGAATAATATATTCATTTGCCGAACATCCATAAAAATTTGCTTAAATTCTTGACAAAGTTGGCTTCACTACACTGCTTGAAGTTTTTTTTTTTGTTTTCAGCGCCAATAAACTAAACAAGAAGTGAACGTGAAATTGAATATATATATATATATATGTATATATATATGTATGTCTATATATATACACAAGCGTATGCGAGTGTGCGCGTACTATACTGGTCGCCGTCCTACGAGCTCTCCGCCTCGCCCCCCCCCCCCCCCCCCCTTCACTGAAAGGAGACTGTAGGCCTTGATTAATGCCCATCCGGAAGTATGAGCAGTGTCAAGCCCAGATATCGTGTCAGAGCTGCCAGAGTCACAAGCCGGCAGGCGGAACGACTATACGGAGGTCTTTGTTTGTGGTCAATGTCAATCTTCACGCGTAAAGGGTAGAGTAGACAAATTATCCTATTCCCATTCTCTCTCTCTTTTCATCCCTATACCCCCTTCCCCCAATGCCGGGTATCAAACCGGGCTCCTCCCAAAAGAAAGAGTGGAGTGAGACACATTCCATCGTTCGTTTATATATATATATATATATATATATATATATACGCACACACACACACACAGGGTGTCCCAGCTAACTTGGACCAGTATTTTGAAAAAACCTATGAGTTCTTCAGAACAGAAATCGCGTGGATGTTGTTAGCGTTTATCTAAACTTACAGTACCATTTTTCTTGCTCGTCTTTGTTTGAGTAATTAGCCGAGATAAATTAACTTTTTTAGATATAGCTTAAAACGTTCAAGAGTCAATGGGAAAGTTTTGGAGCTTCACAAATATTGCCCAACCCAGGTACTTCCAACGAGATAGACTTAGCGTGGTCATTTTTATTCGGGAAAAACGAAAGCCCGCGGAGTTTAAAGAATACCACGTGACAGCGCGCTCTGCGCGCCCGAATGCGCCGCGATTACAGCGCTCTCATGAGTGATTTGTAAAAACACCGCCAGCGCCGCGCCTTCCCTTCACTTACGAGAAAGGGCTTGAACCTTTGCTCGGCTCTGACTTTACCGGCAGTGGCTGGCGACGGCGCTCCAAAAAAAACACTTCGTCAGCAGCCGCTGAAGCCTGTCGCCGAAGAACGCGCCGTCATCAGCCGCTCATTCCGATATGACGAGAAGAGCAATGTTTTTTCCAGCCTTCAAGTCGATGCGGAATAGAAAAAATACACACAAAAAATGCATCATACATCCGGAACCTGTGCGAGAGAGAGCATCATTTGTTACAACGCCGCTTTTCTTCCAAGCTGTGCCAGCGGCAATATGCATGTGAGCTCGGCTGTCTATTACTGTCGTGCCGCGCAACCGTTTCGCAGAATTAGTTTGCAGTGCCTAAAGCAAGCCGTACTCAAGCGAGCAGAACGCGAACATGGTCTTAGCCTTGGGAGCGGCACGGGGCGACAAGAGGAAAGCTGCCAACGTATACCGAAATTGGCAATGTGGGGGAAGACCTAGCGCGAACACAATTATGAGGAGTTACTTGACGCTGAAAGAAACAGGTATACCTTCAAGAAGACGTGGCACAGAAAGGGGACCATCAGTGAAGAGGCTGAAGGAGACATTTTGGCTTTCATGACTGCAAACCCTCATTCCATCGTGCGTGATGTGAGTGGTGAGGTCGGCATTTCAAAGTCTTTAGTGTCAAGAGTTCTTATGAAGGCTGAAATGCATCCGTATTACCTCCAACTGCATCAAAAGCTGCAAGAAAGAGACTTTCAATGACGGCTTGATTTCTCAAATTGAATCCTTCTGAACAGTGACGAAATACCGGATTTTGTTGACAAAGTGCTCTGGCCAGATGAGGCAACCTTCTCCAGAAATTCTCAAGTCAACATCTATAATGCGGATTACTGGAGCGATACGAACCCGCATTGGGTGGCGCAGAGCAGACACCAGTACCAATGGTCATTCAGTGTGTGGTGCGGTACCTTTGACGGAAGAATAATTGGCCCCATATTTTTTGACCACATGCTCACTGCTCAGCGGTGCGTGAACGACATCTTGGAAGGCTCAGTCGAAGATTTTCGCTGTGATCCTCCTCTTGCTTTTTTAAAGCGAACTTGGTATCAGCACGACGGTGCACCAGCTCACAGCAGCAGCCTTGCGCGAGCCTGGCTTGACGAAGTCTCAAACGCAAGTGGGTCGGGCGGCATGGACCATGCAGTGGCATGGCCTGCAAGGTCACTGGGCTTGACACCTCTTGACTTCTTCCTGTGGGGACATGTGAAAGACCGAGTGTACCGCAAACCTACAACTACACCAGAAGCGCTAAAGGCAGATACTGCTGAGGCCTGCAGCGAGATACCGTCTTGCGTCATCAAAAAAGCTACATCGGATGTGCTGAAAAGGCGCCTATACTGCATTATGGCAGAGGGCGACTTGTTTGAACACATTCTTTCGACAGACATAACAGCGAATAAATCTCTACAACCAAGAGAGCCATATGTGTGAAACTTTTGTACGACATGGAAAAGGCACGTAAGTAATATGAAATTACAAATTCTCTGCCGACAAGGAATGGACAGGAAGCTAAAAAGCAACCTTCCGTGTCAGTTTACAATTCTTCCTTTTGTGACAACCAGAGTAATTCACCCGACGTTATCAAGCTTGTTAAAATGCGTGTTTGCTTGTTTGAGTCTTGCTCCCAAATTCGAACTCATGAGCTTGTCATTTTTCCTCCACATGCATTCTGCTAGAGGGAGAGTGCAATTATCGCCGCAGAAACGGGAGCCGTGCTGTATATCAACTGCCGCCCTAAGCCACTGGCGTTTATCTCGGAACGAAGAACAACTCGAAGCTCTGTCGTGGGCAGCACGAAAGGCGCGAAGTGAGCGATGCTTTTTACAAAGCGCGGTTTAGAGCGCTGTAATCGTGGCGCATTCAGGCGCACAGAGCGCGCTGTCAAGTGGTATTTTTTTAACTCCGTGGGCTTTCGTTTTTTCCCAAAATAAACGGCCACGCTAAGTCTATCTCGTTGGAAGTGCCTGGGTGGGGCAATATCTGTGGAGCTCCCCAACTTTCCTATTGACGCCTGAACGTTTCAAGCTATATTTAAAAAGTTATTTAAATTATCTCGGCTAATTACTCAAAAAGATGCGAGAAAAAGTTATGGTACTGTAAGTTTAAATAAACGGTAACAACATCCACCCGTTTTCTGTTCTGAAGAACGCATAGGTTTTTTTTCAAAATCTTGGTCCAAGTTAGCTGGGACACCCTTTATATATATATATATATATATATATATATATATATATATATATATATATATATATATATATATATATATATATATATATATATATATATATATATATATATATATATATTCCAGGGATTCCTAAACGTCCTTGAAGTAAGAGCCCCTGTGAAATTCTAGACAAATGCCTATAGTCGGGTACCACTTTAGAAAAAGAGGAGGCCCCGCCAAGATGACCGACTCGCGACAGCCGATTGCCTCCGCGTCTAATATAGTCCCGCTCAAAAAATCGTGCTTCTGAAACGCGCAATTCTCGGTATAAGTACAGACTTTTGTATTTTGATGGCTGGTTTAGTAGAGCTCTCATGAACCGGCACGTGCCGGATCGCGAGAGTAATATAACCCCGTGCCTTCTACAACGCTGCGCGTCGTCTGCTCTTTATCTTCATTGCAAGTGACAGAAGTAGAAAGAGCAGCTCTGCATGGCTTTTACACTAGTTTACATGTACACGGCACATTTACTACTCGTTTCCCGAGCTTAAAATGAATCGGTTGCTATTGAACAAGTACTTCAAAAAAAAGAGCACTTATCGAAACCATTACAATCCAGGGGCGAGAAGACGATCGAGGCAGGAAAGGTACAAAAATGCTTCATTCATCGTTTTAAATAAATACTCTTGGTTTTAGATAGCATAAAATTTATATTTTTTGGTTTTGTGCTGTCACAAATGTTTTCATTCCCCCCCCCCCTTCTTTTTTTTGTGCAAGCCTGCAATCTCGCCACTTCGCGCAAGGCATTTCGCGCGAGTTTTCCGCCATGGAGCCCAGTGAGGAGACATCGGAATGCGATCCCTTGTTGCCGAACAAGCCTTGTGTCAACTCGATTTCCACACCACTAAGGAGCCTCGACAAGAAGAACAAGAGTGGCCAGATCCTGAATATAGCGATTCATGCAACATGACCCTCCACTGCTACATGTATTGGCGTAACAGGGAGCCTGAACGCAGCGTGAAGGATACGACCAAGTTTGTCGCTGAGATGCTCGGTGTCAGCGAAAGTACAGTGTTCAACGTGAGGAGGGAGGTCAGAGCATCGCATATTTCGGGTGGCAAAATGTCGACGCCCTCGCGAAAGCACCCACGAAATGCGAAGAAGACGCAGCACGAAGTATGACAGCTTCACGTTGTGCGCGCTGAGGTCATGTGTGCACGATTTCTTTCGCCGCAACGAGATACCGACGGTCGAGAAGATAACTAGCGAGTTCTCGAAGCGTATGGATATCCCATCACTGAAGCGGTGTACTGTGCGTCGCCTGCTTGCCGAGATCGCATTCAAGCACGAGAAGAGGAGCCGCGATTCGCTGCTTATCGACCGGGATGACATCGCTGAATGGCGGAATGGCTACCTTCGTTACGTGGAGCGCTACCGGGCGGAAGGCCGAAATATCTTTTTCCTGGACGATACATGGATGACGGCGGGACACACTCGGTCGATCGTGTGGACAGACACCGTGGTGCCGAAGCGCGGACGCCTGTACGCTCGAGCAAATGGCCTGTCGACGGGTCTGAAACAACCGTCCAAAAAAGGCCAGCGCAGAATTGTGACGCACATCGGCAGCGAGGATGGCTTCGTCGACGGCTGCTTGGATGTATTCCGAGGCGAAAAAACCGGCGACTACCACCAATAAATGGACGGAAATCGCTTCGAGGGATGGTTTAATGAAGTTCTGTTGCCAGCTGGTAGCGTCATTGTTTTGTACAATGCAGCTTACCATACCCGGCGAGAAGAGAAATTGCCGACGACAGCATGGAAGATGGAAAAAATACAGGAGTGGCTCAAAAGCAAGAACATCACCTACAGCGAAAGGATGGTTAAAAAGCAGCTGCTTGAGTTAGTAGCATCTGTAAAGTGACGCTTTCTGAGCTACATCGCAGACAATGCAGCTGAAAGGGCCGGTTGCATTGTACTCAGGTTCCCACCGTACCACTGCAAATTTAATCCTATCAAGCTCGTGTGGGCAAAGTTGAAATATGGCATCGCTGCGGACAACAGAGACTTCAAGCTGTCCATGGTTAAAGACGTCTTGAGGAAAAAATCAAGCACGTAACGGCGGAAGACTGGATGAAGAACATTCACCTCGTGATGGACCTCGAGGCAAAGTTCAGGTTTGACACGTCTGGGAGCGACCACATCCAACCTATCATCATCCAACTTGGTGAAGATGACACTGAAGACAGCTACTTTGACTGCGAGCTGTCCGGCATTGAGCCCCTCGACGAAGCATAACAGCTTCTTATTAACGAAAGACCAGCCCTTATTAGGGCTACCAAAATATTACCGGTGGGTTCGCAGCAACCATTCTCCAGTGACCTCTCAAATAAATAAGCAGTTCATTTGGTGACATATTCATTTTAATGGAAGCTCAATTCTGAAACAGCAACGTCCAGCACAGATCATGCTCAATTTAAATACTGGCATGGAAACGTGCTTAAATGTTGGAAAATCTTAATGCAAATACAGTTATTAGCCCTGAATAACTATGCAGGACCCAAAATGCTCATTCGGGCAGCCACTGTCTAGCTTGACACGAAAAAGCAGTAGTCAACGCGAAATTGACAGCCACTCTTAGCAGCCTGCACGCCAAAGCACATTCATGTGATTGCATTGTTTATTTTGGTTATTTGGCCCAGGCAAATAATGCGAATAAGAGAACAATTATCAAATATCATTAGCTTAATGAGGCTTAATGAGGCCAGAAAACTCATTTGGGCAACCACCGTCGAGCTTGATGGGCCTCTTGGTGAAATAGCAGCAGTCAGGGGCACGCTTTAAAGGCACCGTTTGCAGTCTGCACTTTAAATCGCGGTCACGCCGTAGCCATTGTATTATTTGTTTATCTGACTGGGCAAGTAACACGAATATAAGCACAATTATTCATCCTGAATAGCTCTGCTAGCATTGTTTGTACTAAAAAATGCTGAGTAATGTTGAATGTGTCTTATTGAGGCAATTTTTAATTCACAAGCCGTCGGCATAGCGACGGCCAGATTCAGACAATGACGTTGGTGAAGTAATAAATTGTGAAAGTTGCAAAAGCTCTGAGTGCACTGCTTTGCTGGGCTCCATTCACTGAAAAATGTATTTGTAACGATGAAAGCGTCAGACAGGAAATGACATCCCACTGCACAATGCTATTCGTGTTGAAAATTTGTACCAGCATATGTGATGGGCAGCGAAACCGTCTGGTTACAAGGACTGGAAGCGTGAAAAATGCAACACCATAGCGAGGTGCTGTTTCACAATACGGCACCCTTTCATATGCACTTATGGCAATCTGCCGCATGCACTGATGCATAAACATGAACAGACGTAAGAGGCAAAGTTACTCTGCAACCCACATGACGCTTTCAAGAAAGTGTATCTGTAAACCTTTCTGTTTTCATAGATGATCAAAATTTGTTTTACGCAAGTTGGTTAATCACACTGCGGCAACAACGCAAGAAACAAGGACATAAAACACAGAGAGTAGGCAGATAGAGAAGACGAGGTAGACCAGTGAGAAAGGCTTTAATGAGATCGAATAAGCCAGCCCTTGTTACGGTTGGCGTGTAACCCCCCGGGCAAGAAGGATACTCAAAGACTATGCCTAATCGAAACGGAGGATGGATTCCTAATTTGCTATGGTTGTCTCGAGTGGTTGCTGGCCTGGCAGGCGCCCCGCAGTGATGACAGGCCCCATTGTGTGTGTGCGACTCTGGGGGAGAACCCTTTTCACAAACTGTGCGACTCTAGGGGAGGACCCGTTCCGCAAAATGTGCGACCAAGGGGAGAACTTTCCGTGAACTATCCGACTCTGGAGAAAAGGATCAGCCACCCATCCCTGACCAGACTCCGCGGGTTGCCGCCGTGCCCAGGAGAAAAGGAGCAGTCGCAAAGAAACGACGGGGACGTGCAACATCGCCCAAAAGAAAAGGAGCAGCCGCAAAGCAACGACGGGGACTCGGCTCATGTCACGTAACGTTGACGTGAGCAAGATCCCGCCTACGTATTTAGTGGGCCTATTTAAGGAGCCCGCAATGTAATTTTTCAATTACATTCATTCTCTTCTTCATATCCTTCACCAACCATTGAATAAACAGTGCAAGTTTTGCACTAGAAATCGTCTCGTCCCTGTCTGGTCGCCATGGTCTACCGGACGCCTGCAGCCTGCCGACAACGCCACGCTACCCAATAGTAACGTTGGTCGAGGATCGAGAAACGGCGTCGCAACACCCTGCAGTTTACAGGAGTTGGTTCTTTGAATGAGATGGTTTAATAAAAATGTGTAAAAAGACTTTGCTGAAAGAAAACTAGCAAAAACAAATGCTAATATAAAATAAAAGGACCGAAATAAGAGTAAGCGCAAACACGTGTGGAAGCAGGCACATATTCACACACAAACGCGAAAACTAAGAAAATCTCAGTAAATAAATGTGGGAAATACAAAAATTAGACAAACGCAAGAAAACATACACGCACACTTTTACAAACAGACGTGGGTAGAGGTATTAGGAGCGGGTTTACAAGCTGTTGTACCTACCTTCTCGTATGTTATTTTTTTCTTTTTCCGTTCTCTTATAGGAATTTTTAATCGCAACATATCACGAGAATCGAAAAGCAGCGCGGAGCTGTGTTGTGGGAAAGCATATCGAGCGCTGGCAGCACACCCCCTTATGCGTGATTGTGCTTCAGCACGCATTCTACAGCTTGCGCGTGCAGGGAGCACTGGTGGACAGCAATCAATCGACGGTATACAAAACGCTGGAACACCGCCGCTAGACGCTTGGTATCGCACTGCTGACAACGATCGTTCACGCTAAGTTGACGGCAACAAATCTTTGCGTTGGAGGCTTCTTTTGCAAATATTTTCTGTTGAGACACTAGTAGGTTCGTTTCATGCGCGCACGCTTTTCTCATTTCCCTTAATGGTTTTGCTCCATCACTTCACCCCGTCCGACGAAAAACGCAGCGACACAGTACACGAACACACCCGCCGCTATCAGTAGGCACCAGACTTTGGCAAACTTTCCTCGTCGTAACTTCACTCGGGAGCGAAATAAAACAACGTGGAACAAGCACGCAAGATGCGTGTTTGTAGCGGTGTGTCACCGCGGGATCCTGTCTTCATGCGAAGCGTAGCGCAGCGTCAGCGATGCTTGCTGCAATATTTTTTCGCCGGATCACAGCTCAGAATAAACGCACGCGGCACAAATGGTGCATTGTAAGCTCGCAGTAATATTTCCGGCATGATAGACCACCACAAACAGTTCGGGACTTCACTCTGACGAGGGGCTGACACACACAGCTGACGCGACTTAGCCCCGTTCGAAGCGCGGGCGGCCATCTTCTTCGTCGCCGGGGAAACCGGCCACCCGGCTCATGACGTCAATCCAGAGTGCGCGCCCATTGGTGGATGCTCGTGTGCATCCGCCTCGGAGGAGTAAACGCCCCCTTTCTTCTAAAGTTGTACCCGACTATAATTTCAGTTTACGGCATTTCTGTTTGTATCTATGTGACAAATAACCTGTAAGAAAAAAACTCCCCTACTAAAGTGACTTAAGAACATGTTGAGTCAACATGTTCCTAAGTAAGTAGTACCCGATTTTTAACTAGTACGAATAACTTTCAATAGTACCTGATTGATAGCGTTCATTGCTGCGTCATCAGTGTTGACAAATCAATGAAAGTTATCAGACTATCAATGACGTATTCTATTATGAAGTCGCTTGGTGATCCATTACGAGCAGTATACGTGTAAGTGATTGCACTGCAAGGTTTGTGGACGTGATTCCACGTTCCGTATTTACACGGAAATTGCAAGGACGGTGCGAAACTAACAAACAGTAATTACAGCTCCTGGTTATCGAAATAAGGCCTTTTGCTGCTGAACTTAAAGGGCACTTAAAGCGCTCTAAGCTCGAAGGCAAGCGAGCGGTTTCTCGCTCGCCTTCGCTACTTTTCTACTAATCGTTCTGTCCAATACTTCAGTACCGGACATCGCTTTGGCTTGTTTGAAAAGACCATGAGCTTCCAATTATAAAGACTGTGCCAATTTTCAGCTACGCGCTGTTTCCGCCACGCACGCAGCGCAAAACACGCTACACGAGGCGAAACAGTTGACTGCGCGCGACACGGAAGTGAAACGATGAGGAAGAGCTGGCGTGGTGCGACTACGTGGACTAAATGAGAAAGGTGTGGTAGCAGACCGATCGGTACCTTTGGCCTGCTGACGTCGCGTGCCTGGATGAATCTGATGGTGTTGCTATACGTGCGTACCCGAAAAGCTCGGGGAGTGTATTTTTCTTTTTAGTGTGTTGGGCTTCCCCGCGGCTTGCAGCGTTGCTATAGATCATGGCATTCTGTACGAGACGCGCGTGTTTATGTAAATTTCAGAGGTGGTTTAAGGGCTATTTAGAGCGCAGCTTTTTTATCATTATTATTATTATTGATATTATTACGATATCATTGAGCGATGCTCAAGAGACGAGCCGCCGCGAGAACGACGAAGTTGGTCGGTGCCCTTGGCACGAGCGAGTGTCAGCCTGGCTGTCTGGCTCCAGTGTAAATAGCGTGTAAATAGCATCGTTCGTCTGTGTCTTTCCACACGTAACATTTCTGGTGGAGGTCAGCGATCCCCATCCTCACCACGGAACTCCGAAGTGGTCGGCACACCGAGCTTGTCACCATGCCACCCGGTGACGAGCCCGCCTCTGCAACGGCTTCGGCTTGTCCGACTGCTTCAATCGTCACGGTTGCCCTAACGTGACCCAGGTGTGTTCTCTGGCCTGGAGGGACAGGATGTCGACGACTGGATCAATCTCTATGAACATGCCAGAGCTAATAACAGGTGGGACCCAACGATTATGCTCGCCAATGTCATCTTTTATCTCGGAGGCACCCCGCGCGTGTGGCACCAAACGCATGACGACGAGATAACCAGTTGGGGCTGTTTTAAAGAGAAGCTACGGGAACTGTTTGGCGACCCCATTGGGCGCAAGGCTGCCGCGAGAAAGGCTCTTGCGTCTCGTATTCAGTCATCTACAGAGCCATACGTTTCCTACATCCTCGACGTCTTGGCTCTATGCCGTAAAGCTGACGATCATATGTCCGAAGCAGATAAAGTGGCACATGTGCTAAAAGGCATCGCCGATGACGCTTTCAATTTGCTTGTTTTCGGCAACGTCTCGACTATCGACGCCATTATAAAAGAATGCCGTCGCCTTGAACAGGCTAAGAGCCGCCGTATCTCACACCACATTGAGCGGCTACCCAACACTGCTGCTACGTCGACATGTGAGGGTCGACTGCGTCAGACCACCACCTGTGACGACGTCACCCGTATTGTTCGCCGCGAACTCGAGGCCGCCTGTTCGCCAGCTTTCTCCACGACGCCTCCCGATCCGCCAGCAACAACCATTGCGATGATTCAGGCCGTCGTCAGACAGGAATTTGAAAACATGGGTCTGAACACCGTGTGTTCCACGTCTCGACCCAGCGTTCCCCAGTTATCTAGCGGCCCTCCTCGTTCCCGGCAGTCCTTTTCTGCCACATCTCGCCGCAACCCGTCCGAATGGCGTACCCCTGATGACAGGCCGATCTGCTTCCACTGCTGTCGCATCGGCCACGTCGCCCGTCACTGCCGCAACCGATGGCCACCACCTCCTCGGACTTACGCCCCCACTTATTCCCGCACCTTTGGACCTTCTGTACCCTATGCCACCCGCCATGAACCCACTACCGCTGATGCCCCTGCTCCGAACCTTCGCTACAGCCGCTCGCTCTCACCTCGACGCCACCAGTCTCGTTCGCCCCAACCCCGCCGCTTTTCTTCGCCGCCTATCGCCTCCCGGTCCCAGCCGGAAAACTAGGCACTGCAGCTTCTGGAGGTGAAGCTGCGTTGTCGACCCTGCCCTCAAATCGTCTGCTCACGTTACCTACTAACCTAAACCTTTTTGACGTCGACGATGACGGCTATCCTGTCACGGCACTCATCGATACAGGAGCACATCTTTCTATTATGAGTGCTGCCTTCCGACGACGACTGAACAAGCTCCTCACCCCAGCGTCGGCACGCGTCGTCCGCGTTGCGGATGGTGGTACTGTGCCCATCATCGGCATGTGTACGGCACGTGTCAGCATCGCCGGCCGCCACACTACTGTCCTCTTCACCGTAATTGCTCATTGCCCCCATGACCTTATTCTCGGCCTCGATTTTCTCTCCGCCCATTCTGCTCTTATTGACTGCTCTTCCAGTACCCTTCGCCTTGAGTTGCCGATGCTCGCAGAACCTTCTGACGCACCCCACTGCCGTTTATGCTCCACCGGCTTTCTTCGCCTGCCGCCAAAGTCCATAGCCTACATTGAACTGTTGTCTTTCCCACCAGTTCCTGATGGCGAGTACCTCGTCACTCATCTGCCCGACATTCCAATACAGTATGACGTCACCGTGCTTCACAGTATCCTTACTATTACTGCGAACCACACTCGCATGCCTGTCTGTAACTTTGGATTGGCAAAGCAAATTCTACCGCAAGGTATTTGCCTTGCCACCATTGATTGTCTCGGCGACCAATACGTGGCAGCGTTGTCGACCGATGGTTATCGCGAGCTTAGCATGCCCCTCGCGCCAGCCTCGGGCGTCGATCCCCACATAAAGAAAATGGTTGCGACGGACCTATCCTCTATGCAGGCTGAAGACCTTTGCGAAGTATTATCGTCCTACCGCGATATTTTCGACTTCGACGATCGCCCTTTAGGCCAGACGCTCGCGGTCAAGCATCGCATTCTTACTGGCGATGCTGCGCCTATTCACCGAAGACCGTATCGAGTTTCTGTGTCGGAACGCCGAGTAATTCAAGATGAAATGAACAAAATGCTCGATAAAAACATCATAGAGCCTTCATCGAGTCCCTGGACGTCACCTGTGGTGTTGGTGAAGAAGAAGGACGGCACGTGGCACTTCTGTGTAGACTACCGTCACCTGAACAGCATTACAAAAAAGGACGTCTACCCGCTCCCACGTATAGACGACGCCCTTAACTGCCTGCACGGCTCCAGCTATTTCTCGTCTATTCGTTCGGGATATTGGCAAATTGCTGTTGACGATATGGACAGAGAAAAAACCGCGTTCATCACACCGGATGGCCTATACCAATTTAAAGTAATGCCGTTTGGACTATGCAACGCCCCTGCCACCTTTGAGCGTATAATGGACTCCTTGCTCCAAGGTTTCAAATGGTCCACATGCCTCTGCTACCTCGACGACGTCATCGTCTTCTCGCCAACGTTCGACACTCACCTTGAGCGTCTCACAACTATACTTGGTGTATTTCGAAAGGCGAAGCTGCAACTTAACTCGTCCAAATGTCATTTTGGCCACCGACAAATTACTCTTCTGGGCCATCTCGTTGACGCTTCCGGAGTACAGCCTGATCCCAACAAACTCGCGCTGTCCGAGAGTTTCCGGTTCCGAAGACAGCCGCAGACGTTCGAAGTTTTGTAGGGCTGTGCTCGTACTTTCGTCGTTTTGTTCCAGATTTTGCGACAATTGCTAGGCCCCTAACTAATCTTTTGAAGAAAGGCGTACAATTCTCGTGGGGTACTGCAGAAGCCGCCGCCTTCTCTCGTCTCGTCACTCTTCTAAACTCACCACCCATTCTCGCCCACTTCGACCCTGATGCCCCTACAGAATTACGTACAGATGCCAGCGGTCATAGCGTATAGGTGCCGTCTTAGCCCAGCGTCAGCGTGGCAAGGATCGCGTTATTGCTTATGCGAGCCGCCTCCTAGCACCATCAGAGCGCAACTATTCCATTACGGAACGCGAATGCCTTGCTGTTGTCTGGGCGGTTGCGAAGTTCCGTCCTTACCTTTACGGTCGCCCGTTTTCCGTAGTCACTGACCATCATGCTCTCTGCTGGCTTTCATCGCTAAAAGATCCTACAGGCCGGCTTGGTCGATGGGCTTTGGGGCTACAGGAATTTTCATATTCCATGGTGTACAAGTCTGGCCGCCTGCACCAAGACGCTGACAGTTTGTCGCGTTACCCTGTCGACGACTCTGACTCCTCCAATATTGCCAGTGCTTCATGCGTATTCTCTGTATCCCAGCTGCTTCATTTCGCTGACGAGCAACGCCGTGACGCCTACATCAGAGCACTCATCGACCGTTTTGAACACACTCCGGCCGATGCTGCTCTACGCCTCTTCGTCCTCCGCGACGGTACTCTGTACCGTCGTAACCTTCATCCGGACGGATCTGAGTTCCTGCTTGTAGTACCTAAACACCTCCGCTCCACCGTTCTAGAAGAGCTTCACGACGCACCAACGGCAGGACACCACGGCGTCTCTCGCACCTATGACCGTGTACTTTGCCAACGACGCAAGAAGCCTTCCCAGCTCCCCGCTGGTTACCTGCAGCCGCTCGACATCCCTACCGAGCTCTTCCATCGTGTCGGCTTGGACCTTCTCGGCCCATTTCCGGAATCTACATCAGGAAACAAGTGGGTTGCCGTCGCGGCGGACTACGCGACCCGCTACGCCGTAACCCGTGCTCTTCCGACCAGTTGTGCAACTGATGTTGCGGACTTCATCCTACATGATATCATTTTGATGCATGGTGCTCCGCGTCAATTGCTTACAGACTGCGGCCGCACGTTTTAGGCCAAAGTCATTGACGACATCATGCGTACCTGCTCAATACAGCATAAATTTACCACCTCCTACCATCCCCAAACGAACGGCCTCACTGAGCGTTTGAACCGCACCCTTACAGACATGCTATCCAAATACGCTTCAGACGACCACCGGGACTGGGACCTGGCTCTACCTTACATTACCTTTGTATACAACTCTTCTCGTCTCGAAACTGCTGGCTTTTCCCCGTTTTACCTCTTGTATGGCCGCGAACCGACGCTACCACTGGACACTGTCCTTCCGTCCGTCACAGTTTCAACTAGCGATTATGCCCGTGATGCAATCGCCCATGCTGACCATGCTCGCCAACTTGCGCGCGCTCGTCTACAAGTGTCTCAAGACAAGCAGAAACAACGTTACTACCTCCGTCACCGTGATGTCCATTTTGTGCCCGGCGCCCTCGTGTTGCTTTGGTCACCATCGCGCAAAGTCGGCCTTCGTGAAAAACTGCTTTCCTGTTACACAGGCCCATATCGCGTGGTACGCAAAGTGACCGATATCACCTATGAAATCGTTCTAGCCACGCCCACTACGCCCTCCGCTGTGACAACCAGTGACATTGTCCACGTTGCCCGACTCAAGCCCTACAACTCTCCATGCACCTTGGATATTTAACAGCACCGTGACGGTGCTTTTGCCGCCGGGGGGTAATATTACGATATCATTGAGCGATGCTGAAGAGACGAGCCGCCGCGAGAACGACGAAGAAGTTGGTCGGTGCCCTTGGCACGAGCGAGTGTCAGCCTGGCTGCCTGGCTCCAGTGTAAATAACGTGTAAATAGCATCTTTCGTCTGTGTCTTTCCACACGTAACAATATGATATAAGGGGATGCTGACGCAAAATTTAAAGCGCCGGCTACTCCTTAGCTCTTGAATGGGTCTAGCCTAGAACATACAGAGTTCAAGACTACGTATCAAATAACCTTTTCATACAAGTACCAGAACTTGTCAAGCAACGTTTTCACAGTAACACTCTGACGTAAGAAATACATGGTACATACAATATACAATATACAAGAAAGTATCAAATAACCTTTTCATACAAGTACCAGAACTTGTCAAGCAACGTTTTCACAGTAACACTCTGACGTAAGAAATACATGGTACATACAATATACAATATACAAGAAAGTCTCAAAAATACAAATGATACTTTCGGCTAATAACGTAGTCTCTAGTCAGCGGGTGGTGCAGACATCGTGTAAATGTATTATTACATATAATCACAACAGAACAGTCACATTGCACAATCCACAAACGTATACATATATACAAAGATATTAAAATGAAAATAAGATTAAAAGCGTTAATAACGACCAACAATGCCGTTGTCTTCGGGAAAATTTGTTAATACTTTTAAAGCGCTCTTCTGCAAGGCCGTTGTTGGCCAAGGACACAAAAGTTCCTTTCAACTGAAAGGTCTGCGGACTAATGTAATTAGGGTTGATTTAGGTCGGCGTCTTAGTGTGTCGTGATGTGGGCAATCTAGGAGGAGGTGATGTATATCTTCATCTACAACTCCACAATCACATTTGGGGGCTTCCGCAAGGCCAATTCCATGTAAACAATGTTTTGTGTAGGCAGTGCCTAAGCCTTAATCGATGAATAAGGGTTTCCATATTTCGGTCTAATGACAATCGAAATTTGAATTCAATAAATGAATCGATATGATACAAATCAGAGCTCTTAGAATTCTGGTCAAACCACGTATTTCTACACATTTTGAAAGACGTTGCCCTTATAATGCAGCGCAATTCATTCTTTGATATTGGGATCGGAACCACATAATCTCTGAGGTGTGCTTGTCGTGCTGCTTCATCGGCTATTGCGTTGCCAGGAATGTTACAATGCCCTGGTATCCACTGGAATGCTATTTCATGCTTCGCTTGGCTTGCCTTTGTGATATCTAAGTGTTTCGTATATGATACTGTCACTGATTGATTTTCCTTTTGTGCTGCAGAGTGATGTTAGAGCCGCCTGTGAGTCGCTGAAAATTACCCATTTTTGCGCATCCCTTACTGAAGTTATAAATTTTATCGCACATAGGATTGCAAATAGTTCAGCTATTGTAGACGAAGTCGCACGAGATAACTTAATTGATTCTTGTTTATTGAAGTGCGGTATAATGAATGCTGAAGTTGAAGAGGTTTCTGTACTGGAGCCATGTGTATAGACGTGTCTGTATCCTTGTTACCGCATATATATCTGGTAAAGTGCTAGTTGTTGAGCAGCTTGAATGAACATGTCTATTTTTCTGAATACCCCGTCTACTGAAAATTCTATTTTAGGAAGTGTAAGAAGCCATGGAGGATATTCGCCGTCTTAGTCCCAAAATTCATTTTTGGCAATATAATGAGATTTGCTTGAATTTCTTTATGAACATGACTTCTATTTCGATTCATTATGTCTAGAGCCAATGGGTGGCTTTTGTGCTGTGTTTGAAGACGGAAATAATGTCGGCATGTTTCTGTAGTTCTCATCAATGGAAACGGTGAATTACGAGCCTCAACTATTGTAAGACAGTTAGAAGTAGCTCGGGGAACTTCTAGACATATGCGTAGTCCTCTAGCGAAAAGTCTTTGAAGTCGCTCTTCTGACGTGTGGGGACGCTGGGCGCGGAATAAGCAATTTTTTTTTTTTCGTATTAATGCACTGTAAACATGCCAGCATGGACGATACTGATCCGGCCCACGATGTGTCTGCAAGTCTGCGAAGTACAGTCACTGTCGCATTGACCTCGTTTTCGAGCTTTTCTTTTTTTTTCTTTAAGTGGGGTGCCCAGTATAGCTGCCTATCAAGTATTATACCAAGAAATAGATGCTGTGTGACAATCATTAGAGGGCGTCCTTCCAGATTAAAAGTGGACTATTTTAAACTCCACCGAGTTAAGGGCAACACAGCTGTCTTTGCGTGGGATAGAACCATTCCTCTCTCTTTCAAAAATTGTTTAATCATACTTATGCCGTCTTGCAATGTCATCTGAAGTAACTGAACGTTAGTCCCAGATGTCCAAATGCATATATCATCTGCATACAGTCAGAATCTTAACTGTTATGGCAGTCTGCTTGTTAAATCAGCCATGACGCAGTTAAAAAGAAAAGGGCTGAGTACGTTTCCCTGTGGTACTCCCTGTTTGACAACATGTTCAGCACTCTTTCCTTCACTCGTCTGAACAAATACTTTGCGACCTGATAAAAATTCAGAAATTAATCACAAGGACCTGCCATACATTCCGAGTTATAACATACTTAGCCGAACATGAACGTCACTAACAGTTTCAAATGCCCTCTTGATGTCTAGGAATACTACCATCGTCAAGTTTCCAAATGCATGTTCGTGTTCCACACCGGTTACTATATCCAATATCACATCCATTGTGCATCTCTGTTTCCTAAAACCTGCTAAGTAGTTGGACAACACATCAGTTTCATTACACCACAATTGAAGTCGCGCGTCAATCATTCTCTCCATTACTTTGCATAAACAACTTATCAAACTAAGTACCTTACGCCCTTATTCAAAGCACAAGGGCGTCTTACCCGGTTTTAAAATTGGGATGATTCGAGCGACTTTCCAAGAGTCAGGCACAGTTTCTTCTATCCATATATTATTATAGATGTCTAAGAGAGCATTTGTACCTGTCGGTCCGAGGTTTCTTAACATATCGTACGTAATACCGTCCGGCCCAGCAGCAGACTTTTGGCGACATGATGCAATTGCACATTGAAGCTCGCTTAATGTGAAAGCATGATCTAATTGAGGATGTTGTACCCAATAGCAAGCAGTTAGGCCCCCGTTCCAGCGGCGAACGTCGGCGTAACTAAGCGAACGAGCACAGCGAAATATGAAAGGGAATGCGGCGCGCAGTGGGAGGGAAATGAAAGGCCGAGAGGATGGTGCGGCGGAACCATGAGTTGGAAAGCGGAAGATGGTATGGCGAAAGCGTCAGACAGACAGACAAGGAACTTTATTGATAGTCATGATATGCTCTGATGCCCCCTTTTCAGGAAGGTGATGAAGCCGCGGGCCGCTCCCAGTTGGGACGAGAAGGCCAAGCCTCACCGCCGCATCGGGGGCTCTCTGGACAGCCTATACTTGACGTGGAAGCTCGGAGCTCCGCAGCGAAAGCGCGAGAAGAAAATCGTAGTGCGGCGACAATGGCTACGAGATGGAGCCAGTGTAGCGCGCATCGTCTGGGAGGTCTGTCGGCTGCGGCTGCTGTGAATCGCACCCACGCGTCACCCACGCGCTGGCTCTCGCAAACTCCCGATCAGCGAGGCAGTCGCGCACGCACTTCGATCCATTTGCAACGTCCGCACGTGACGGATTGTCCGCGCCACCCAATATATCGCGAAATGAAAACATATAGAGCTGCGCTCAAATTTCGCATAAGGGAGTATGGTACTCATCGGTCTCTCTATTTTTTTTTTTTTTTTTGCTACCAGTATCTCAAGAGACGGCTAATTGAAAATGTGCGATTAAATGCCGTCATTACAGTCGTTTTACCAGCCTTTTAAAACTTAAAGCATTTATGGGTTATTCAATTGCTGAACCAAACCATACGTAACCGCAGAATCTTAGGCTGGTGTGTCAAATATTGGATTGAAGAGGCACACACCCTCCGGTACCCGTTAATCACCGTTCCAATTAAAAAGGGTGACCGCATGTGTCCACCACTCGCGAGCTGTCTTTGATTCCGGTTTTTTTTTTTTTTTATCGCCGCGAGCGCTACATGAACAGTGAAAGTGACCACGAAGAGGTGCGCAAGTAGCACGTGGTCGGCGATGGTCCCAGTCTACGCCACTAGCAGGGTCCGTAGCGTTCCCTAGCAGTTTAGAATGCCCTATAAAAGACTGTCTGCGGACGCTTCCTTGGGCGTGCAACCAAACTTGGTCAGTTGAGTCCGTACAAACAGAGTTTTCTGACGACCGATCTACTCCGGGTTGTTCTCGGCTGTCGCGGAACACCGGTGAGACTCAGCCAGGGAACTATCACGCGCTTTGGCTTGTCCTTGCAGTCGACGTAGTGTTTCCTGGAGACGGAGCAATGCCGGTTGGTCACGCACTACTGAAAGAATACAGAAAAGTTCCGACGCATTCTTGAAAACTGCGCAGGTAAAGAAGGGACGTAACAACGGCGTTCGTCCCTTGTTTAACTGCGTAGTTTTCAAGAACTCGACTGTATTAACTTGCCCAGCTTTCCATACTTTTAACACAGACCATCTCGACGAATTCCTGCATTTGCGACAGTAAATGAGCGTTTCAGTCGTCTCGTGTCGCGAGATCCAGCGAGCGAAGTAAAGCCAGAAGGGTGATAATTATTCATGCGTCGCCTGCCTGCATAATTAAGCGTTTTGTCATGTCCACGCGTTCTCGTGCATGCGTCATTGGGCCTTTCAATCATTTCAAAGTGCTAGTTACCGCGGCTATTTGCGCGAGTTGCAAAATGTGCGAGTTACCACAGTGCGATCAGCCCAATCTCAAGAACGCCATCGAGATAACGCCTGAACTTTGCTGCCGAGGTGAGATGAAAGGCAACGAAAGTCAAGAATACCATTCATTTCCTGTTAAGGAGGCTAACGGGGCAGATATTGTTACGTATTTATCTTGAAGCGGGTATACCGCGGGCGCCGCCATGTTTATCAGGGTTATGACGTTGTTTCTGTTTCAGTCTCATACGGGAAGTCTGTGCGAGAACAAGGACCGCTTCTGCGTTTAAATAGAAGGCTGGACGATCGATGGTGGCAACTGCACCTCTTGAAGCCGCCCAATGGTAGCATATTCTCATCTCTTGCTGAGCGTGCCCTGGATGATAAGCAGGATAATGAGACGACAGAATAATTCAGGGTGCAGATCCCTTTCTCTCTTTGCAGATTTCACCATCGTGTCGGCACACCACAACCCAACAAAATAAATGCGAATAAAACTGCAGAAAAATATATTTTGTTTTAGCACCTTGTTTGTTGCTAATTATTTACCTTTTTTCAGCACAACAGATAGTATTTTCGGGACAGTGCAGAAAATATAAAAAGCCATTTTTTTGTTCTTGTTTTTGTAGTGAATTATTAGCAACGAGGGATATCAGCAAAACCGTTTTGTGGACAATTAGCACTTTCAATGGACAAAATTTTACCAATTAGCGCTTATTTTTTCATAATTCACCTTACTGCACATGGAGCAAGCACGGAATTGAATTCGATCAGTGTTAAAACCATCTACACTTCTGAGAAATTGGGAGACAAGCACTAGTTTGCGCAAAAGACGCGCGATAAAATTGATCGACGTTCCATAAGTTACGTTTCAGTGCTAAGGAATGTTCTAGGGCATGCTCGCTCGTACTTAAGTGAGCCTTTCGCAGTCATCTTGAAAGCTGCGAATTTTAAGTGAATCGTGTTGTGCGAGAGCACCCACCTCCAAATGATCACACTATAGACCGCGCTGTCGGGAGACAGCGAATTTGCCATGATGCTTTGTCCGCATCACCGTTCTGTATACAACAGGCGATTATGGGGTAATGAGAAGACATTGAGTGAACAGAGATGTCAAGTTTTTAAGAGCTGTTTCAAGGAAGCGAAGTTGCACCAGCGGATGTGCCTTTCTCGACCACGCGTAGCGGAGCAAAATAAACCATTGAACGCCTGATAAACAAGGACGACTGGACCTACTATTTTCCGGCACGACTTGACGTGAAAGGAGCGCTACGTGTGTGACCAGGCCTGCCGCGAATTTATTCGATTACTGCAATATCATCCTCAGTATGAGCTACAGCGCGTTATCGCTTGGCAATGCGGTCGCGTTGTAGCTCATACTCAACTCGACAGTACATATGTTTCTATGTTAACCCGTCATTTTATTTTCTTTGTTATCGTATGCTTTAGTTATTATTATTGGTGAGATTAATTGAATTCATTGTATTTACGAATTGGAAAGTGTACTATTTTGCTATGTATTTATTTTGCATGTGTGTATAGTCTCGTTTATTTGTATTTTCACTGCTTCCTAATCTGTAACATTTACCTATTCATGTTAACCTATAGAACGTCCCGCCGAGAGTTCCTTAGCTTCAGGACCTCCTTCTGTACGTCTTTTTTTTTACGATTAGTGTATTGTTACCTGAAGTAAGTTTGACCTTGACTTTGCCAGTTGTCTGCCCTTTGATTACGCCTAACGACTGCAAGCGAGTGCAAGAGCGCAGGGAGACCTGCGATATTGGTGAGCGAATGACATCGAAGGCCGTGCCGGCCTACCGTAGGAAGTCGTCTTATTACTCAGTGCTATGTATGTGCACTCTGCGCCAATATGAAAGCGAACGCTTAATCTGTGTTCTAACAACCATTTGTGTAAAATCACTAACTGTTATGTTCTGGATATAATTCTCGTTTTGAGGAATTCGGCGCATGTAAGTCTTTAATTCCAGCGCAGGAAGAAAGAAAATTGCCGGCATTAAACGTAAATCTGATGTTCCCTTCCATATTGATACTGCCGTGTACACGCTCTGCGCATAAACTTTTTTTGCCTGAAGTCTAAGCCTCCGTCTGTGCTCGGCCGCTTTGACAGCCAAGCCTGACCACGACGCGTCGGTTCGCTACGAACTCCCCTCGTCGGAAACACACCCGCGACTTCGCAACAGTGGACATGGCTTCAGCGCTGACCGATTTAAGTTCTTAAAAATTAAATTAAATTATGGGGTTTTACGTGCCAAAACAACTTTCTGATTATGAGGCACGCCGTAGTGGAGGACTCCGGAAACTTGACCACCTGGGGTTCTTTAACGTGCACCTAAATCTAAGTACACGGGTGTTTTCGCATTTCGCCCCCATCGAAATGCGGCCGCCGTGGCCGGGATTCGATCCCGCGACCTCGTGTTCGATTTCAGTTCTGCGATAGCAGGTGTCCCATGAAAGCAACGATTAAAAAAAAAAAACGCGGCTTTTCGTATTGTCAATTAGACCATCCATTGTGAAAAACGCAGACTTCCTGATGCCCGCTACTGTTAATAATTTACTGTGCAAAGTTCATCTCTCTAACGCGAGGCATTCTTTGCCTACTATCCGGGGTTTTACATCCTTAGGTGCTACCTCACTGTCGTTATTCGGTGAGAAGGCCACAGTAAACAGGTTTATAGTATATCACGAAATCGGTCCACAAAATAGTGTCCGTGAATTCGCCTGCGCTCTGCACAATTAAACATTAAATCGCGACATAAAACCTGCACATATGATGCCGACTCATAGGAGTCGCTAAAGCACACATTCCTCCTTTCGAGGAGCACTGAGATTCCCCGTCTTTAATTTCTTTTTTATTTACTGTATTTGGGCTGCTCATTCTTGGCACCTTTGGTTTGTGCCACCTGGTATGTGGCACAAGTTATGTGCTCATTCTTCTTGTCCAATCCAACTCCAGAGCAACACTTGACGTACGCATAGAAAACTTTAAATGTAATGTATCATACTACTCTGTACTATATACACCTCTCATCGCAATTCTTCCGCCAACAAACACCATACATCGCCTTACTCATCGTGATGCCGTTGCGTCGGCACCGCACATGTACATCCGCCGGATTCGATTTTCGCAGTTCGGCACAGTTTGTGAACGGTGTAATGCATAAACAGAAACATCGCATGAGATTAAAGTTGGGACCTGTGCTGTGCATAAGCATTCTGTAAGGTTACACGTTGCACAAGATGAAAATAAAGAATTGAACAGATTGCATGCAGTTGTAGCATTTAATTAACTGTTTATTTAAAACATTGCTTCACATAGATTCCAACATATGCGTTCAATCTGCATAACTTATTTTTTTAGCTTTTCTGTGACGTCCACAAAAATTCTTATAGCGCAGCTGAAATATGCGCTAAAGAACTTAGCAGCAACAAAGAGAACTCTCTGTATACAAAAAGGTCAACTGCCTTGAAACTGAAACAAGATGAAGTACTTATTTGTTTGCACCATTAGCGGCTAAAAGTTCTTTCGGCTGTTTTATGATGACGCAAAGGGCAAGTAGTATCTTCTGACAGTCAAGACGGTCATAGCCTTCCCCAAAGCAGTTTTTATTGACTTATCTGTTGCGAATCTCGAAGAGTCTATAGAATATCAAATAAACTTCCAGTTGGCAGTCAGCGCTTCTCTGTGGTATTTGTTTCTGCGTGTCCTTGTTTTATTCGCGCTGTTCAACCTCAGTTCTAAATGCTAAATTTCTTTACTTAGTATATACCTGACACTTTATTCTTAGTTGAGGCGCAAAAGAAGTATTGGCAAATCAGTACTGTGAACATTCGCAGGGTGGAGGAAGTTTCATCAAAAGGAAATGTCATTTTCTGAGCTGTAGTACAAAGCTACAAAGAAAACCTATAAGCATTTCTTGGGAAGGCATAGCGACATGCATACATAATTCTTAAATATGACCTGTGGCAGGTAGCGTAATTTCAGTCCTTGAGCTAGATTACTCGAAGCGGCGAACACTGCTCGCACAAGAAATCAAAATACATAATTGACTAATCAAGAACGCTGGTAATTAACTTATTATTTACGTAGTTTACAGCGCATATTGCAATTTACGATTTGTAGCGAGTGAGCTTGCGAGACATATCCACTTGGAACAACTTCTAAAGATCGCACGGGTTTAGCGATGTGCACCATGAAACTTGCGGCAAAAATGCCCTATTCTTCCACTTATTTATTTAAAAAACAGCCGTTTTATGCACTGAAACACAGAAGTAACTGGAACGCCCATTTATTGCACACTTTGGGAATTAAAATCTCGAAACTGGTGTTATGCTGAAAGCAAGCGCTTACTTGCTGCTAAGACCGTGACTGATGTTTGTGCTAGCGGTGGTCAGCGAAGTGCAGCACGGGTGCATCGTTCGTGTCTTACCGCGCGGCATCATTTCCGGCGATCCGTTGGGCATTGGACTGCCGCACGTTGCTGCTACCTTAACAGAAAGCTGGAAACCGAGGTGATGGTTTCTCTGGACATTGCGGGCTGCGCATACATTTGCAGTTTCATTCTGAAGAAAAAAAATCCAGAAAATGATTTCCACAAAACGTGAACACCAACACAAGATTATTGACATTGAAACAACTTGTTTGCCTGACCGTGAACTTGCCTGTGAACAGCGTCAGACCACGTTAGGAAGAACATGGCGGATGGGAACAGCTTCCAGCCATAAATTCAGCGCCAACGAGTAGGATACGTCGGCAGAACTTGAAATACTTTGCCACATAGCTTTTTAAAGCGAAGCTTTCTTTGCCTCTTCCTTCGACTCTCCCACTGCTGCTGTGGGCTGCTGCTTAGAACGACAGAAAGCTGAGCTAGTTGGTAAGGAGTTGGTAAGCTGCTGCTGTCGCACACACCGCCTCGGGGGTGGTTCAGAGGCGTTATTCAGAGAGCAAAGGCGACAGGAGAAACTCGTTTTCACACCACCGCGTCGAATGTGCACAATGCCTTCCGGAGCTCCCTGGCCGTCGCCACATCAGCCGCTTGACAGCTGTAATTATCCGTGACTCCCCTCAGAAGCATTGCAGAAACTACAGCGCTTCCCTTTCTATAAGCAGAGTCCTTCCATGTGGATGGAAAAATGGAAGGACTCTGATATAAGTAACGCGCGAGGCCAGACAACATCCTCTAGAGAATTTCAGGCCTCATAATGGCAAAGCCTTTAGCGCAATTAAAGAAAGACAGGGACGTGACAGAGACACAGGACAGCGCTAACTTTCAACTGGCGTTTGTTGAAACACAGAGGCAAATATATAGCAAAGCAGGTATGAACGATACAAAAATACAAATATAAATCACACTCTACGCATGCGCACGTCATTACCGCCCAGGAACGCGATTTCCTTGTCAGAAAGATTAACTGACGGTGTACTAACACAGACTGCTCCCTTTTTTTCGAATCAACCGGGCTTCGATTATTTCACGCATGCAGCGGTCTTTGCTCCTGGCCTCCACTGTGCATGCGCCGAACATTGGTTTGCACGTTTTGCTGGGACAATCATGGCAATGTTCAGAAAGGTTTCCGTTCCTTGGTTTTGCCACATTTCAAAAAAAAAAGAAAATTATGGGGTTTAATGTGCCAAAACCACTTTCTGATTATGAGGCACGCCGTAGTGGAGGACTCCGGAAATTTTGACCGCCTGGGGTTCTTTAACGTGCACCTAAATCTAAGCACACGGGTGTTTTCGCATTTCGCCCCCATCGAAATGCGGCCGCCGTGGCCGGGATCGCGCGACCTTGCCACATTTCGCTTGTGTTCTGCAAGCCTTTCATTGAGGCATCTGCCAGTTTGCCCTATGTATACCCGATCACAGGTTAACGGAATACGGTAAACCACCCCTTGCGGGCACTCCACAAACTTATTCCTATGTTTCACTTTAGATACCCTTGATTGTTTGGGAAAAGGGTCCGTCAGCTTACAAACTTTGATAGCTTCTTTATTTTTGTATAATTTAATTGTACATTTTTGTATCCTTCATACCTGCTTCGCTATATATTTGCCTCTGTGTTTCAATAATACTGTTTTTATAAAAGTGTAAAATGGTTATATTCTGTGTGTTTTTTCCGTGTTTTTTGTTTTTTATTTGTGATGAAAGCGTGACTGTCATCTTTGCCTAAAACCGCTTGCCAAACTGTAAAGGGTCAGGCCTTTGTCAAGCATTTTAAGCCTTTAGCATCTGCACCTCTAGCAGGCTCTGTATTAGGTCTGTTGAAAATAAAGCATTCCTCCTCCTCGTCAAAATAAACGTCAGCCGAAAGTTAGCGCTGTCCTGTGTCTCTGTTACGTCCCTGTCTTTCTTTAATTGCGCTAAAGGCTTTGCCATTTTGAGTAAATCGTACCAATTAGCCAAAGAATCAGCCTTGCTGAACTTAAAGCCTTCTGGCTGTACCCTCTTCCCTTGAGCAACGTCACGCAAATGAGGCCCACATAGAAGTTCCGTGCAGCGTGCTACGAAGCTACGAGCGGCGCACCTGTGTTGAAAATGAGACGTGAAAGACGACGACGGCGATAACAATTCGATTAGTTCCGGAAACCCTGCCACTCCGTGGATAGCTTCGGTGTTAGAAAAGTCCTGGCATGCTGCGACCACGGCCGCTCGATCCAAAAGCACCTTGCTTTGCATCGAGCGGCCGTGCTGCGACACGCTTCCGAGCGCACTTTTTTTTCTGGACGTGAACCGTGCATGTAGTCTCTGCGCTTGTGCTGCGATTGCGGTTGTGTGTCCGGGAAGCCTTCATTGCCGCGGAATGTGGATTACGTTCATGTCAGGATATGCCTAATAAGTACTGCGTGTCCACTTGCTGGAGCAATTACATATCGGGGCCAAAAATCATGCGTTCATGTTTCCGCAAGATCAATGACAGAATATTAGGTGCCAATGCTAAGGTAAAGAAGAGAAAAGCTGGAATTCTCGGGAATAAGGCAGCTCTTTCTTTGTAAATAGTTGCACGAATGTTTTGTATCTGCATTGCTAAACTCATTTGAGGTGTTGTAACTATGTGGACTGCGGTACTGTATGTAATAATGCCTCCAAAGCGAAATTATTCGTTTAGAGCCTAATCTAGACTGGAATAAATACATGTGTCCCGAATGTGAAGAAGGGCACACCAGTGAAGTTGTCATGAGATATGTGTTATAGTGCAGTGCTAACATTTTGTTGAAGAACTTTTGTGGTCTCATGAACGGTAAACTCTTTGACGCCGATGATAAATCAAGGCAAAGAAGCTACTCTGAAGAGGGCAGCACGGTGACTTTTCAATATAAGCCATGCTCCCTGCAATCATTTACCCGAAATTCATTCTCAATCCTAAGGTTGAACCATTTCATTTTTTATGGACGGGCTTTTTAATGATGCAGCGCGTAAATAGTTTTGCCTAAATAAAATAATCTTGGAACACCCTCTGTTCTCTGCGGGCCATCTGCTCAACTATGTGTAAAAAAAACAATAACTGCGCTCATAAGGGCGCGATCCCTTCATTCAACCCGTATCCCCAGCACGCCGCCGGCCTCTTCTCCGTGACGTCACTCGCCGAGCGCTCAGGCCTTCCCTCGTGGTGTTGGGCCAGAGGGGACGCAGATGGAACTGTAGAGAGGAGAAGAGGAGGCAGTTCCCATACAAGAGAGAGGGGGGGGAGATGACGTGAGAAGGCAAAGAAACCCCACTACTATACGACAGCGGTTGTGGGGAAACAAGATAAGCTTAAAGTGCAACTCCGGCGATTTTTTGACCATGTCAAGGTAATAGAAGATTTAGGTTCCTGAGACTCCCCTGTCACGCGTCTGATAGTAGAATTGTTTAGCAAATTCGAAAATAATTTTAGATAAGCGAAAAAGCGCAAGAACGAAACCGAAACCTGACTGAACAGCCGAGGAAGGAAGGAAGAAAATCAACTTTATTCAGGTCCTGGCAGGCCACGAGAGCTCTGGGCTCTTATGGAGTGGGCGTCTCCCACGACGGAACCGGGAGGTTGAGTTTCCTGGCGGCGTCGTGGACCTGCTGGACGGCAGGTCCACTATGGGGGAGCGAGTTCTTCGCTCCGGATTGCTTTTTCAAACTTGCACTTGTCCGGTTCGGAGTTTATGTGAGTTTGCGAGCACGGTCAGAGCAAATGATATACGTTAAGGGATGTATTGCAATTGGTGCAATAAGACTTGTCGCAGAGCTCAGGCATGTAATGGTGTAATCTGTTTTGCGTGGGGTATGTGTCTGTTTGTGGCATTCTGAGTGCAACCGCTTGAGCTCGAGTGAGCGTGCGGTGTGGCGTACTCTACTGTCTACGTTGTAGGTAGTAGTGTTTAGTGATTTCATTGTATGTAGTGGGGGCGTCCTTATTCTCCGAGTGGTCGGGTGAAGCCGCGCAGTCTGTAAGCGCGCGCGCAGCCTCGTGTGCCGCCTCGTTAAGGTTGGAGATCGACGTCGCCGATCTTTGGTCCTAAGTGTGCCGGGAACCAGTATATGACGTGGTTCTTAATCTCTTTCTTTGAAAAAATTCTGAGAGCCTGTGCACAGACCGTGCCCTTTTGAAAAGCTCTGATAGCCGCTATGGAGTCGCTGTAGATATGGGAAAGATTGTCGTCGGTGAGCGCAACAGCGATCCGAGGGAACCTCTTCGAATGACGTCACGGGTGTCTCCACCGGGGAAGGCGGGGAAGGCAGGCAAGGCATGCCAGTCTCACCCGCTGGCAGCGAAAAGCAGACGCTCGGCTGAATCGTGACCGCGCCGGATCTTCGGGTGACAATGTCAGCTGCACCAGCTCCAATATTGACAGGTATGATTCTGACGAGTTCGATAGCCACGAATCACCGTTCGCATTCGACCCGTCATCACGAGAGCCAGCGCACACGTGCTACATATTGTGCTGCAACATGAAGACCAAGGGTAGCCCAAACAACTGATTTTATACGTGCTGCTTGCTATTTTAGGTGTTATACCCCTTCTCAGAGAAACGCTTCGCATACTCGCTGTAATATTTGGAGCACGACTTTCCGCGTTTGTATCTTGCAAAAACGCCGCTGGCAGTCCATAGCACCGAACAGTGCATCTGTTTACATGGCTTTTCTTTCGAGGAACCCGTATGGGTTTCCTTTGTAGCAATTGCAAAGAACGGGTGGATGTCTGATTTTCTCTTTATCTGTTTACATCGATCGGCACGTGCAGCGACCACTCGTCGTTCGTTTGAGATAAATACTAGCCGCTGAACGTCCCGACGAAATGAACGTCCCGACGACTGTCGTAACGATGCTTTTGGATAGTCTGAGGCGCCAGAATACGGTCACGGGCAATGCGACGTGCTGTGGCTGCGCGAACAATGGCATCGTGAGCATAGAACGTGGTAGTGTTGCCATCGGAAGGGAACAGCAAGTCAAGAGGCAGGAGTGGCTCACGGCCATATAGTAGATAGAACGGAGAATAACCAGTAATGTCGTGACGCAACGAATTGTATGCAAACGTCACGAAGGGTAAGGTGCAGTCCCAATCCCGGTAATCATCAGACACGTACATAGAAAGCATGTCCGCGAGTGTACGGTTGAGACGCTCGGTAAGTCCGTTTGTCTGTGGGTGGTAAGCCGTCGTGAACTTGTGGGACGTGGAGCAAGAGCGAATAAGGTCGTCGACAACCTTAGAAAGAAAACAGCGGCCTCTATCAGTGAGTAGCTGACGTGGGGCACCATGATGTAGGATCACTTCATGAAGGAGAAAATCAGCCACTTCAGTTGCGCAGCTCGTATACGGAGGGCCCGCGTTATGGCATAACGCGTGGTATTGGGGGCGAGGAGTTACGGAGTCGCCATCTGTCGGAAGCGCCTCCCTTGCGTAGTATGAGGGATCACGCGGCGCGCTCCTCATAGGTTTCGCTTACGGCGCTCAATAAAAACTCAGAAGGCGCTCACTATGCGCCTTCTTCGCAGAGTCGGCGACGGCAGCAGGGCTGGCCACGTTTGGCGGACCGTGTATTGTTGGTTGATTTGTCGTGGCCTTCATGGTCTTAGAACGACAGAAAGCTGAGCTAGTTGGTAACCTGTTGTCCACTTCTCTACTCTTGTGTCCTGTCTGCAAGCCTCACTTCCTTTTTGCATAATGAACCTTCATGGTCTCTTTGCAGCAAGAAGAGCTTCTCTAACAAAAGGGTGCTTTGCGGTACGTTTTTCCTCGGGCCCCAGGATTCGTCACAGTCTGCTGACACTCGTGGCGACTACCGGAGAAAGTCAGCTCTGGAATTAAGAGGCGCCGGCTGGGGTCAGGTGTGACCACCTGGCTAGAAGGACCCGCTCAACTCGGGTTCTGGGTACCCAAAGTGCGCATGTGAGTGTGTGAGCCCTCCCCCTCAAAGGCGGGTCGACTACGCCCCAACGACTGTGGACAGTCCGATTGGACGAAGGTTGGACAGCAGTTTTCACTCCCCTAGGGATCTAGGGACGAGAGAGACTTTTTAAGCAGCAGTTTGTCGGCTGCTAGGAGGGTGCTCGTGCTCGTGAGCAGTGTGCTGGGTGTGTTTGGAGCTTCGTCCTCGTGTGCTGTATGCTTCGTCTTGCGTGCTCCATTTGGGAGTCACGCTAGACTGTCGACTGTATCTCTTGTTTTAATGTAAATGTGTAAATAAATCATGTACTCCTAGTTCTCGATGAGAACAAGTTCCCCCCTACAACCACGTCCCAAGCGTGGGTGAGTTGGACGACGGCATGGGCCAGCTGCCACATAGTTAATGCCCGACTACAACCCAGACTCCTACTATTACACTGCGGAGAGCCCATCCTAACTAAACGTCTTAGCAATTTCCAGAATAGACGGGTGTCAGAAGACACGGCAGTTTCAAATCTCTCAGAGCTACTGGCCCTTGTTTCACTGTGAACTACAGATGCCGTAATTTTCACAAAGGCTCCTAAGCAGGAAGTAGCCCTGCTTCAGACTGCCTGCCTCATCAATTCCGGAGTGTGATCAAATAACAATATGCGTCGCGTGATGACTACAATCCCAGGTAGCACACAAAGTCTTGAAAACGTCGTATTAAGGGATCAACGTCTGAAACGGATTTTTGACCAAAATCGACGCATCAAAGACGTTCCAAACAAGATAGCTTAAAAACGAGGGATGAATACGTTTTGATAACGTTGGAAGCCAGGCAGCTTAAAAACGAGGGGTGAATACGTTTTGAAAACGGCTCAAGGCGCCACCGCCACGCCACGGCGCGTCAGCCTCTTTAGCGACTTCTACAATATTCAACAACCCATCAACGCGATCCAACCTTGCGCAAGGTGGCGATACCGTCGTCAAATCATGTGACCAAGGTGGCCACGTGATTCGTGATGCCGGGCGAGCCGGGCATAGTCGCGTCGTCATGGCTTCGTCGCGTCACCGCACTCGCATTGCGCTGTGGTGTGTTTGCGGCTGTTCTGAATGTGCTGCCGCTGCCCTTTGCTATGTAAGTGTTGCAGTGTTTTGCTGTCAAGAAAACGATATTCTGTGATTAGTTTGGGTTGTGCGATATGTTTGTGTGGTTTTAATTTGGAAATCAGTAGTGTTTTCAATTATGTGACCAAGGCGGCCACGTTATTCGTGAAGCCGGGCATAGTTGCGTTATCGCACTCGCATGGCACTATGGTCTGTTTGCGACTGTTCTGAATGTGCTGCCGCTGCCCTTTGTCATGTAAGTGTTGCAGTGCTTTGCTGTCAAGAAAACGACATTCTGTGATTAGTTTGGGTTGTGCGATCTGTTTGAGCCGGGCATAATAGCGTTATCGCACTTGCATTGCGCTGTGGTATGATAGCGGCTGTTCTGAATGTGCTGCCGCTGCCCCTTTGTCATGTAAGTGTTGCAGGGTTTTGCCGTCAAGAAAACGACGTTCTGTGATTAGTTTGGGTTGTGCGATCTGTTTGTGTAGTTTAATTTGGATATCAGTAGTGTTTTCAATTGGTGGGCGCGGAGTGGAGGGCACTAATCAGCTCTTCAAGTTCATTGTCATGTTATGTGAGGCACCTTTCCACTGACGCTGTAATTAAGGCGTTAAGGGCAGTATAAGGACGAAAGTTAGAGGGACGAAATCGTGCCTGTGTGTCCCTAGCGTCGGGATCGGCCGCTATGCGTGATCCTAACAAGAAAGCATTTTGCAGAATGCGAAGAAAGGCGGCAAAATTTCTGTCTGTGCGCACCTTGCCGATCTCCGCAACAGAGCCGTCATCGTGGTATTTTAGTCTCCCGTTTAGCAAGAGTGTTGCAGACAAGGGAACTGGTTCAAACAGGCTTTTTTTTAATGATTCAGTACTAGTGCGGTATCCCAAAAGGTGAGGTCAAGTGCTCGCCCTATTTTCTTCCCTCGCGCTACAGCGCACTGACAAATTTTGCGTGCACCATACGGTGCTTTTATCGTTTTCGCTTCAGGTTCTCGATTGTGTTTTCGCCCCCTTTACCCACGTGATGGGTATTTCATGGTATTACCGGGTACCACATGTGTCCATATATTGTGTCCAATATATGAAACGGCCAAATTTGATTTTATTTGACGCCTCAAATGGTAGTAATGTATTGAGTCCCTTGTAGCTTTGTGCTTGTTATCAATTTTACTATTTGGCGAATGGATACAGCATGTACGCTGCATAACTCGCTTGTGGATACTACATACGTGAGTCGAGTATGCCCTTGGTATAAGATAACTTGTATGCTTTAGGTAGTACGATTGTTTGCAGTTTGGGACATGTGTCGGACTGTACGCTGTGCGTCCTTCGCGCTTTACGGCGGCCTGCCGAGTTCGTGCGGGTGCCATGTGTGCGCATGGAGTTCGCGAAGCGCTCTCGCAGTTTTATATATATATATATATATATATATATATATATATATATATATATATATATATATATATATATATATATATACATGTGCTCTGTTCGCGCGCTTCGCACAACAGGGCATGTCGCAGTTCTTTGTCCTTGTGCAACACATTTTCCTAGCGTACGTCTGTGCATTATTTGATACCGGTTTCACACGGGGCTCTTTTAGGCGCTATCCAGTCTGTTACAAATCGAATTTCTCGGTCGTCATTGGCTCCTCTGCGCAAGCTACGAGAGTGAGCCAGTCGCATCGATAATTTCGATCCGGATCGGGCTTGATCGCGATCGAGAGTGGTCGTGTGACACCGGTTTTACACATGGCCCCCACATAGGGAACACTTTAAGTTCAATGCTACTGAGTGAAGAGCAAGTGCATATATATGCCAGTGGTGGTATGTGGGCAAGTCTTTCTGGTGAAGCCAATACTTGTGCATTCAAAACATTTCAATTACCAGCGTAGTGCATCAATGTGTCTACTTCGACAAAATGGAACACCAGTGCAGATATCTGAGCATACCTGTCCAGGGCAGCAAGTGTGTCTACATTGAAACCACTACCAGCATGTGCGGCAGTTCTATTTCCAGCAGCGGGACTGCACAATAACCATTAGGGTGCTCTCAAGCTGTTTATCTATGAAGCTCTGCCTGGACTGTGTGCCAAATATTTTTGGACGTGAAAGCGGGGGTGAATTGGTAAACATCAGTGGAACGGTGCCTGGACTTTGTGGCAAATGTTTTTGGATGTGAAAGTGTGAGTGAACTGGCAAAGAATTTGCTCTGGGCTACATGTGTTAAACGTTTTTCTCATTCAGAGTGCTTTTTTTTTTACTTTAGGAGACTGGAGATGTGCGCAAAGTGTGACATGTCAGTGTGCTGATTAATGTATTTGCTGGTTTGCAAATTATTCGTTGCAACTTTGTTTTTGCCAGCGAGGTACAACTTTGCCTCTTGTAAAGGGCTTTTTAGATAAAACACTTACTATTTATTATGACCATTGCTTCCTTTGTTACACAAATTCAGCTTCCAGTGCATTCCAGTTTATTTCCATGTTTATGTAAGTTTCTAATATGAGGCTTGCATATTCATTTCTCACGCTCTGGAGGGGCAAGATGCAGCATTACTGTCTCATCGTTCGTTGTACTACAGTAGTGTTCACTTGTTACACTGAATCCCCCGTTTAAGTATTCTGTACTAATTTCACTTTATTGCTTTTTTGTTTTATGGTTATTTTTTCTCGCCATTACCTTCTTTGATATATCCTAAAGGCAATATTTCCAATTTTGCATTGTTCCCATTTTTTTTTATTTGTGTCACAGGATTGTTTTATGATGATATGCGGTGGTATTTCTTTTTGTGCTCTTTTCAAGCTTCTAGCTGATTGGTAACATTGCTTGGAGGCAGTTACCATCCGATTCGTACTCTTGCATTTTTCAGTCTACTTCTTCCATTCGCTCCGATGTCACTTCTGCATAACTCTAGTCCATCTAATAGCACGTGCACTTTACTATGATAAATTAGACACTTTAGTACACTCCAGGTTTTTCTGTTCATTTTTGTATGTGTACTTGGAATTTTGTTTATGTGCTAGTGAATGTTCACTTTCGAGTTCATTACGAATCCTTTCTGCGACTTTTGTCATTGTTGATGTACTTTTACTTCTATTTGCATTTCTCACACAGTTTGTTCGAACCTTGCATAAGCATTACATTTTAATAAAGTGTTTTTGCTTTGTCACAATGTTCTCATTTCATGCACTCTTGGCATGAAGGGCTTGGTCTGGCCACCTGCCAAGACGTGGCCATTTGTTCTTTGCAGGATGTCATTCCCATTGTGGTTGTAAGCATCGTAGCTTACTAAAGGCGGTATTAAGGATTTATTATTCCTAACAGGCTCATTTTCGTGCGACTTGGTAGAGGATGCGCCGGCCATGCGGGGAACAGTGCTTGGCACTGCGCCATGGCTCTTACAGCCAACACCGACGCTTCTACTCATCTGGGGCGCGATTGGAGATCGTTGTTCGAAACGCCCGATCAGTTTCACCTCACGCGATTGGCCTGGGCCGTGCCAACGGGTGCCGCTGACGACGTCTGCGCGGCATAGGCAAGTCGCGTGAGGCGAAACTAAACGCGTGTTTTGAACAACGATGTCTGATCGCGCCCGTCACCCGCGAAAATTAGCTTCAGATGATCGTAAACCTTTCAAGACCGCTTCTAGACCAGCTTTTTGATAACTTCCTAAAAACGTTTAGAAATTGGTTACGAATAGTTTTGGCAAAGGGATGACTTGTGTCTTTCCCAATCCTATTTCTAGACCAGCTTTTCGAATACGTCTTGCAGACCTGTTCTAGATCGTCTCAAGAAAGTAATTAAGCCGGACATTAGCAGAGATATACGACGTTTTCCCGCCGAAGTTCTCTCATTCGTGTCTTCTTTAACCCGTTTTTATCGTCTTGGATAAACGCTACGAAAACGTTACGTATCTCTTTTGTGCTACCTGGGATGCCATGATCGCAAGTTACTTCCAACTATTTCTTCAAACAAGTTGGACAGTAGGTCACCGAAAGTAAGTGAAACTTGCATCATAAGATATTATCGAAGTTCTAGCGCAAAGCTTTGTTCCTGTATTTTTAAATCTAGAATAATATAGCATGCCCACAATGCCGAAAGCACGTCTGAGCGACAGGCGACTAGCAAAATAGTGCCCACCCTCTTCCATACGTAGCTGTGTCCGTAACACTTAGGAGAAGATCTGGCTGGAAAACAACGGTGATGTTCACTGTTACCTGGGCTGCAACAAGTCTGGCCTGCAAACAAGAAGACGCACGAGAGTGAGTTGTCTTGTTTTTGTTTGGCCCCCTTTTTAGCGCTGTTTGTTTTTCCAAGCCATGTACCAGCTAAGTCGTCGACGTACGTTATATAAATGCATCAATTCGTAAATTAAATTTTGTTTTTTTTAATACCATCTTTTTAAAAATATAGCATAAGGATGATAGCATAGTATGATTCGAAGCGGCTGCATGGCTTAACAATGAAAAAATTTTGTCAGAAATTAAGCAGTGTGTTGTTTTGGCAAAGCAAGAATGTGCATCATCGTTGTTAAAACATTTTTGTCCAGGGAGTGCTAGGAGTTTGTGTTTGCGTAGTGTTTTACACCACGCAAAGGTATATATATATATATAGAGAGAGAGAGAGGGGGAGAGAGAGGGAGAGAGAGAGGGCAATTTCCGGGATGACTAGCATCTTTTACTCTTCTGCCAGCAAGCTTGTTCCTTTTTAGTTCAGAAACAAAACCAATCTTATGTTTGGTTTTATAGTACATACATTATATATGTATTCATTTAGCCTTCCCTTTCCACACACACCTGTAAGTAATTGGTACCCCAAAGCAATTTTTGCCTCACGGATTCAAAATCGGAACAGAACATAGGTACTACTACTAATTACTAAAGCAATGCATTTCAGCCATCCTATTTCTCCAATTCTATTATTTCTTTCCCATCTGTCATGCCAAGTGGCTTATTCTGGCAGTAACAGTGGTGTGGCTGGGTGCAGGCAAATGACAAAGAGCAACAAGAAAGGAAAAAGAATTATGACAAAGCATGAGCCAGTGTGCGAGCGCTTGCTCAAAGAAACACTGTGACAAGTCAACATGGAATGTTGGAACATTGTTACTATGTCAACATAGCGTGCACATTGAAAACGTGACATTGGGACTAAGTGGCTCTTCTGCTTCAGACAAGATCAAAATCTCTCTGCCTTTGTAAGTTCAAGCGCAAATACAGGTCCTCGTCTGTCAAAATCTTTATATGCATGTTTACCTTTTGTTTTAGCAAAGAACCTATACATTTCTGCAGACACTCTGCATGTACCGTATTTACTTGATTCCAACGCGCCCGCGATTGTAATGCGCACCCGTCTTCCGTGACCAAAAAAAAAGGAAGAAAATAACCGCCCTCAATTGTAACGCGCACCCGTTTGCGGTGACTTAAAAAGTCCTTTACAGTACCACGCACCTCATTCTTTCATACAAGAATACAACTTTCTCTCATTAGAAAAAAAAAAAAGATTTACTCCCAATGCACTAAAGTTGCGATAAACAAAAAAATTCGCAGTTTCGCCCAGAAGGCGAAGCATCGATTACTATAGCAAATTAGTAGACAGCTATACGAAAAGTAAGGATAGTAGTTTTATCGGCCGTATAAACTTTAAACATTCGCTTACTAACTAAATTAACAAGCATGGTGTCACGCGCACACAAGCAAACATGAACACGTCTCACTCAATGACCGCGGAGACTCTTTAAACGCTGGAGTGAGGAAGTGCGGTAGCAGGAGTCAGGGAATTGACATTTGTGCGGCCTCTCACTTCGACGCCAACTAAGCGACGAGAACACAGTGTGGTGCGCCTAGATGCGTAGACTCTTATCTCCGTCGCAGATCGTTTTCAAGATCGGGGCTGTGCGGCCGCGCCGTACGTAGCAGCCGCCGGTGTGGAGCGCCTCTTCTGCGCCAGTCCCGCACGCAAGTTTCGGGAACTCCGAACGCCCGTGATGCGGCCCGATTTCCATCCGTCTCCGCACTCGTGATCGCTTTCCTTTTAATTGCGGCGTCGTGACGAACTCGGCATGGTCTTTGCAATCGGCACTTCCATGCTGATAGAGCAAACGCAGAAAACGAGAAGACAGACAATGCACTAACCTAAGCCAAAGGAAGCATTGCCTAAGCACATAGAGAAAGCTACGGCAGCTAGGCTCGAAGCACGTACGAGGCGGCCATTTTGAAATGCCGCTGGCGATATGGTTAACGCAGATTTAGGGTCTTACTCAATTCTAACGCGCACGCAATTTTTGGACCCGTTTTACTCGAAAAAAGTGCGCGTTAGATTCGAGTAAATACGGTATGCAGACAATGGCTAACATCAGAAGACGTCGGCTAACATCAATAGTTCGCCAGGAACACTTCCTGCCGTTCACTCTCAAGGACTGCGAAAAGTGTCCGTATGCCTGTCAAAGCGTTAAAGGAATGCATATGAGCACTGCTACGCCTCATGCCATCTCACTCCTGAAGGAGCCGGTTGGGCTCCGAAATGTTGGGATTTAAAATTTAAAAACGCTGACAGTCACTTTAGCATATGCTGAAGAGGATGAAGGCGAAAGCCTGCCCCCTCACGAGACATTTATTGCATTACTTGACATCTTCATTCTAATGCGTTGTTACTTCCAATTACTTGTTTTCTCCCACCAAAGGCCGTGGGTTTGAGTGCCTTATTTCATTTAACCTTGATCAACTGTGCCTTAATTAACTTCACCCTAACTACCCAAAGGTCGTAGGTTCGAGTGCTGTAAGGTCGCTTGATTGTTCGTGTTCTTAAGTGTCGCGAGTCATCCACGTGCTTTGTGTATAGAGAGGGGGTTGAATTCCCCCCCCCCCCCCATGTCAGCGGGGCAACCGTTTCTGTGTTAGGAGGGGTCACAGGGACCGCGCGGTGTCGGGTGACGCGTCGCGGCAGTGCCAAGGGGGCGAGGTGCGGATTCTGGGAAGTCAGTATTGTGCGCTGTTAAGAACGGCCAGCTGCAGTGCAAGTTTGCCAGCCATTTACGCCAGCGGTGGCAACCTCATCTTGGAACGCCGCCGCCAACCTCTAGCCACGGCGTGACTAATAGCGTCCTCGATCACCCGCACCGGTGCGCACCGGGGCGCCTTGGTGCGCCCTTTCATCCGCGATCAACCGCACCGGTGCGCACCGACCATCCTCGATCACCGGAAGCGCACCCAGTTGGAGCGGTTTTCCATTGCCCCGTCTCGCACCGAGAAAATCTGCGGTGCGCCGGGGTGCAACCCCAGCAAGCACTGCGGGACGCGCGCGCGCACTGCCGACTGCAGAACCGCGGATGCTCTGGCCCGATAGCTGCGCTTGCAACGGAGCTGACGGAGTTAGCCAGTGGAGATGTCGGCAATGAGAAAGGAAGCGCTGCTAATTGCCGCAATCGATGAGCTTTTTTTCAAGTTCGTCTGACAGCGAAGACGGCATGCTGATCGACCTCGTCCGAAAACAATGTGGTGAAGAGCGGCCGAAAGTGGACAGGTTCGTTGAACGGGTCGTCAGGAACGGGTCGTCAGGATTAATTATAAAATCCATTGGTGTTTGCTTGCAACCAGGTATGTCGGAGCACGCAGTTTGACAAGGTTCGAGCGCTTGCCGCAGATGTTCAGCACCTGCAAAAAATAACATGTGCGCGCGCGCGTGTTCGCGCACGTCTTGCGCGCCAGGGGCAAAGTAGCGCTGCATGCAAGCACCCTGCACGCGGTGCAGTTTTGTCCTCGATGTTGACCCTCCGCAGTGCGCCACCACGGCGGTACAAAGCGCACCATTCTGGTTTCGGGGCAACCCCGGGGCAAGGTGATCGAGGACGCTATAAGTCGACTTTGTGTCGGAAACAATGCGCGCATCCTCCACTCTCCGTCGCTTCAGCTAGGATGCGTTTGACGAAGCAGCCTTTGTGCTGAAACCGCCACCGTTACGCTCTAGCCTCGTCGCCGTTGTGACTGAAGGAGTTCGACGAAGCAGGCTTTGTGCGCAACACGACAACGCGGACCTGATCTGCAACGGGTGGGGGAGTTGCCGCGGGAAAGCCGACGAAGGCTCCTTCCCACGCGCTGACCAAGACGCAAGACAATGTGCTACCCGGCTCAGAGTTCTACGAAATTCGTGTGGTGTCGGTTTCGGACCGTGAACATGTGTGTGTGTGTGCGTGCCCTCATCCTGCTCCAAGTCGAGAGCCCGCCTCCTCCAAAAGGGCGGGTCATCTACAATGACGTCGAACTATGACGTCGAGCGGAGTGCATATAAGCAGCGATTGTCGGCTGCTAGAGTGTGCTCGTTGTGCTAGAAATGTACTCGTGAGCTGCGTGCTCGTTGTCGTGCTAGAAATGTACTTGTGAGCTGTGTGCTCGTTGCCGTGCTCGAAATGTACTCGTGAGCTGTGTGCTCGCAAGCGTGTTTGCTGTATGCTCGTCTTGCGGGCTCCATTTGGGAGCCACACTAGCTAGACTGTCGATGTATCTCATGTTCAACTGTAAATAACATGTAAAAAAATCCTGCTCTCCTAAGTCCCGACGAAGAGTCAAGCTCCTTCCTACAGCTACGACTGCGAAATCTTACATCTGAATGGCAGCGATGAGATCGGCTTACAGCTCGTAGATCGTCCGACAACTCTAACAAATGGTGGCAGCGGCGAGATCGTCCGACGAATCTTACAGCGCACGGAGTTGTCACACGAGTCCACACAGACCAACCTTGAAGGGGACAGCTGTACGCGGTATTAACGCGACAGCGTTAAGGAGCTTGTGTCGCAGACACGAGCCGGCGTCAGCGGCGTTGGCCGTGAGCGATAAATCCCAGAAGGCACTTGATAAATAAAAAACACCTAGCAATATGGGCTGGTGGGAATCGAACCAGGGTCTCCGGAGTGTGAAACGGAGACGCTACCACTCAGCCACGAGTTCGTTCCTTCAAAGCGCGACAAAATCGCCTCTAGTGAATGCGGTGTTGCCTTAGGAACGCGCTGTAGAAAGTTATACTGCGGTGTATATCGGTAATTATGACCATGTAACTTACAGAAGTCGCAGTTTCACGAGTAACGAAGTACGTTTCCGCTACATTTCTTCTGCGCTCTGTGCACACGCAGAGCCATCTTGCGGCAAATACAGAAGACCCCCTCCTCGCAATGTACGGCGCTGCCCCGACACGCGGCGCGCCACTCCCATGATCGCGTCCGCCTTCATGGCGCGCCGCGGCCCGGTTATCTGTGCCGATCGCGACGTTTGGGTGGCGTAGATCGTTTGAGTAGGCGGTGCGAACGGGGTGCGATAACGCTATCGCGTTCCACTCTTGAAGGCGAAGCTTAAGCGTCCTCCAATTTTTGTGGTTCTGGCTCCCGAGTACTTGGCTAATTGGAGGCGCCGCCGAGGTTAAGAAGGGCTTAGCAACCTTGACCATGTGCTACAAATACGGAACGGGGACCTATTCTTATACGCGCCCGGAAGGCAATCGGCGGCTTTGGATGTTGGGTGCAATTGCCTGTGTGGTGTCGAAGGCCAGCTTACAGTGTGCGCTATAGAGATGCGGTGCGCACGTGATGAGCGCATTCGGACGGCGGCGTCTTGTAAACACGCACTCGGAGAACTTTGTCTTGTAGACAATAAGTTTCAAGGACAAGGACGGTCATCAGTCTCCCACGCGGACAAACCTTGAGTGCAGCTGCAGTACGTGGTGTCGATGCACCTGCTTCCGAGACATTTGCGGCCTAGAGACGCCCTTGGGGTTTGAGGCGGCCTAGCGATAACTTGTTCGGGCCTGGCGTGTTTTACTGAGGCCGTCACTGCGTAGAAATGAGAGGGCAACGGAGTTTTAGGGAAGAAGGAAAAGAGCTTTGTTTTCCAATATGTTTTCTTTTAAGAGTAAGCCCAGCCCTTTGGGTTGTGGCTTAAACGGTTGGCTCTCATTGGCAACTGAACCTGTGGGACGGGCCAACGGCCCTACCGCCTTTTTTTTTTTTGGGCTATAAAAATTGGGACATGTTGTCCCTCAGACTTGGCTGAAATCAGGATTGCTGATAGATCAGTGAGGCTCCGTACCATGTACGTTAGTACCCGCCGTGGTTGCTCAGTGGCTAGGTGTTAGCCACTGTAGTGTTAGGCTGCTGAGCACGAGGTCGCGGGATCGAGTCCCGGCCACGGCGGCCGCATTTCGATGAGGGCGAAATGCGAAAACACCCGTGTATTTAGATTTAGGTGCACGTTAAAGAACCCCAGGTGGTCGAAATTTCCGGAGCCCCTCCACTACGGCGTGCCTCATAATCAGAAAGTGGTTTTTGCACGTAAAACCCCACAATTTAATTTTTAATGTACGTTAGACTTGGCTGAGATCGGTGAGCTCGGTGGCTGAGATCGGTGAGATCGGTGAGATTGATGATAGATCAGTGAGCCTCCGTACTATATGGGCTCTAACAGTCATTGAGACAATGGAAGAGTGAGACTTTGTTTCTCAACTGTTCAAGTTTGTAATGTATTTGTTTTACCTGCCATGTATATAGAAAAGTTTAACTATAAATATTTCTTGTAGATCTGATCTCCATCGTTTCCTGTCTGCATTTGATCAACAACTGCCGATCATCGTCCGAGAAGCTTCAAGTTCCAACGGAGAAGCGAGGACAACAGAGAACGAACGAAACTTTACTAGTGCCTTAACTACCTAACTAACCATGCCTTAATTAACACCAAAGGTAGTGGGTACGACCTTCACGATGTCAATGGGAATTTAACTTGGCGATATGGCCAGTTCGCCCATATCTCCATGTTTGGTCGTGGATTCGAGTGCATTTATCACTTCGCCTTAAGGGGGGACGTGGCTTTGAAAATCAACTTCCTTATTTCTTCATGAATTTTGATGAAAATTGGTACACATATTTATAATGTCTCCCTGATGCTTCCATAAAAGTTTCCGAGCGATATTTTGAGAAAATTTTATTAAATTTTATTGAGCAGAATTTTTTTCCCTTGAACTTTCTGAAGAGCCTGGGAACTTAAAAAACGTGATATAAGGCTTGTTAAGTATTGACTGCATAGCTAAATGCGTGCTGAAGGTCTTGACATTCTTGAGTTTTTTTCGGAACACAATTTTTTTGGGGTGCCATTCTTTATGTTACCTTCGCATCAAGCACATTTTCGGGGCAGACGAATAGCCATTCGAGCCAGGCTCGAGGAGTCGACACCCGATGCGCTTATTCGCGCAGTCCGAAGTGCCGACGCGCGAAATGCCTAGACGCGGGCTCGAGGGGCCGACACTCGATGCGCGTATTCGCACAGTCCGAGGTGCCGACGCGCGAAATGCCTAGACGCGTGCTCGAGGAGTCGACGCTCGATGCGCTTATTCGCGCAGTCCGAAGTGCCGACGCGCGAAATGCCTATAGACGCGGGCTCGAGGGGCCGACACTCGATGCGCGTATTCGCACAGTCCGAGGTGCCGACGCGCGAAATGCCTAAACGCGAGCTCGAGGAGTCGACGCTCGATGCGCGTATTCGCACAGTCCGAGGTGCCCACGCGCGAAATGCCTAGACGCGGGCTCGAGGAGTCGACGCTCGATGCGCTTATTCGCGCAGTTCGAAGTGCCGACGCGCGAAATGCCTAGACGCGGGCTCGAGGAGTCGACGCTCGATGCGCTTATTCGCGCAGTCCGAAGTGCCGACGCGCGAAATGCCTAGACGCGGGCTCGAGGAGTCGACGCTCGATGCATTTATTCGCGCAGTCCGAAGTGCCGACGCGCGAAATGCCTAGACGCGGGCTCGAGGGGCCGACACTCGATGCGCGTATTCGCACAGTCCGAGGTGCCGACGCGCGAAATGCCTAAACGCGAGCTCGAGGAGTCGACGCTCGATGCGCGTATTCGCACAGTCCGAGGTGCCCACGCGCGAAATGCCTAGACGCGGGCTCGAGGAGTCGACGCTCGATGCGCTTATTCGCGCAGTTCGAAGTGCCGACGCGCGAAATGCCTAGACGCGGGCTCGAGGGGCCGACACTCGATGCGCGTATTCGCACAGTCCGAGGTGCCGACGCGCGAAATGCCTAGACGCGGGCTCGAGGAGTCGACGCTCGATGCGCTTATTCGCGCAGTCCGAAGTGCCGACGCGCGAAATGCCTAGACGCGGGCTCGAGGAGTCGACGCTCGATGCGCTTATTCGCGCAGTCCGAAGTGCCGACGCGCGAAATGCCTAGACGCGGGCTCGAGGGGCCGACACTCGATGCGCGTATTCGCACAGTCCGAGGTGCCGACGCGCGAAATGCCTAAACGCGAGCTCGAGGAGTCGACGCTCGATGCGCGTATTCGCACAGTCCGAGGTGCCCACGCGCGAAATGCCTAGACGCGGGCTCGAGGAGTCGACGCTCGATGCGCTTATTCGCGCAGTTCGAAGTGCCGACGCGCGAAATGCCTAGACGCGGGCTCGAGGGGCCGACACTCGATGCGCGTATTCGCACAGTCCGAGGTGCCGACGCGCGAAATGCCTAGACGCGGGCTCGAGGAGTCGACGCTCGATGCGCTTATTCGCGCAGTCCGAAGTGCCGACGCGCGAAATGCCTAGACGCGGGCTCGAGGAGTCGACGCTCGATGCGCTTATTCGCGCAGTCCGAAGTGCCGACGCGCGAAATGCCTATAGACGCGGGCTCTAGGGGCCGACACTCGATGCGCGTATTCGCGCAGTCCGAGGTGCCGACGCGCGAAATGCCTAGACGCGGGCTCGATGAGTCGACGCTGTTAGGATCGGCCTGCAGCTATTTCAGCCCGCTGCACGTGTTCCGATCCAACTGGGACGGTGGCGCACTTCAGAGAACTGCGGATAACCGGCAGCCACGTGGCGAGGGGTCAGCTCAGGGGAGTTCTCGAGGGGAGGTAATTGGCGGAACCTCCCCATGCGCTTTTCGAGACACCAGACAATGTGCTACCCGGTCGCGCCACCCGGGGCGGCTCCGAGTTCGACGAAGCAAGCTTTGTGCGCAACCCAACAACGCCGCCCTGTTCTGCTATGAGTGGGGGAGTTGCCGCGGGAACGCCGTCGAAGGCTCCTTCCCATGCACTTTTCGAGATACCAGACAATGTGCTACCCGGGCACCCACCCGGAACGGCTCCTAGTTCTACGAAGCCCCTCTGACGTCAGCTCCGGACCATTGCACCTATGTGTGTGTGTGTGTGTGCGTGTGTGTGAGCCCTCCTCCTCCTCCAAAAGGGCAGGTCATCTACAATGACGTCGAGCGGAGTGCTTATAAGCAGCGATTGTCGGCTGCTAGAGTGTGCTCGTCGTTGTGCTCGTTGTCGTGCTCCAAATGTACTCGTGAGCTGTGTGCTCGTAAGCTGTTTGCTGTATGCTCGTCTTGCGGGCTCCATTTGGGAGCCACGCTAGCTAGACTGTCGATATATCTCATGTTCAACTGTAAATAACATGTAAATAAATCCTGCTCTCCTAAGTCCCGACGAAGAGTCAAGCTCCTTCCTACAGCTACGGCTGCCAAATCTTACATCTGAATGGCAGCGGTGAGATCGGCCTACAGCTCGTAGATCGTCCGACAACTCTAACAAATGGTGGCAGCGGCGAGATCGTCCGACGAACCTTACAATGCTCTATGCGCTTATTCGCGCAGTCCGAAGTGCCGACGCGCGAAATGCCTAGACGCGGGCTCGAGGAGTCGACGCTCGATGCGCTTATTCGCGCAGTCCGAAGTGCCGACGAGGGCTCGAGGAGTCGACACTCGATGCGCTTATTCGCGCAGTCCGACGTGCCGACGCGCGAAATGCCTTGACGCGGGCTCGAGGAGTCGACGCTCGATGCGCGTAGTCGCACAGTCCGAGGTGCCGACGCGCGAAATGCCTAGACTCGGGCTCGAGGAGTCGACGTTCGATGCGCTTATTCGAGCAGTCCGAAGTGCCGACGCGCGAAATGCCTAGACGCGAGCTCGGGGAGTCGACACTCGGTGCGCTTATTCGCGCAGTCCGAGGTGCCGGCGCGCGAAATGCCTAGCCGCGGGCTCAAGGAGTGGACACTCGTTGCGCTTAGTCGCGACCACGTGGCGGCCTAGTTAAGCTTACCAAATATGGAACAGCGTATCTGACTGATATCATCAAAATACAGGCGGGGATCAACCCATGCGAAGAGAAGGAGGATATAACTCCAAATATGAAGCAGCACTCCGATTTCGTTATCACTACGAGTGCAGATAGGAAGCTGAAGTACGCGAGCGTGAAACACCTCATGTTCGACGGTGAACAAAGGGAGACTTTCGCCTACGTGGCCACCCCAGAGCACTGCGGCAAGGGAGTCATCCACGGGGTTCCGCTCGGATACTCTATCGAAGAAATTCTGTATCGCCTAGACCGCAAGGATAACCCCGAGATTTCGAGGCGTCCGCAGACTGGGCAAAGATTCGAAGTCGATCTTCATTCTCTTCAAGGAGAAAGAAGTGCCTATATGGATTTATCTCAACGGGGCACCGCACAGATGCCAGCTGTACCGTAAAAAATACGAAGTGTGCATCGCCTTTGGCCGACTCGGGCAACGCGCTGACTTGTGCCCGGACCCGACGAACGTCAAGTGCCGTGGCTGCGGCCTCGAGAACCCGTCGAGTGACCACAAGTGTGAGCTGAAATGCCAGCTGTGCGGCAAAGGCCATGTCCTAGGAGACCCCAAGTGTCGAGAACTCTTCCGCACCCCCTACGAAGTCAAGAAGCGACAGTGGGAGGAGATGGAACAAGCAGTGACGACTAGTGGGGGACATCGGAGTCGACAACGCGAACCCAAAGGGGTAAAATGCTTCAAGTTCCGCGAGGCCTCTTTCCCAAAACTGGAAACGAATCAAGGCAGACAACCAGCGCCGCTCAGAGGACGCTCCGGTTCCCGTGCCAGGAGCCAGTCCAAGGGGCGCTCGAGCTCAAGGGACCCTGCCAACCCATGGAGACGAGGTAGGAGCAAGGAGCGCAAGGGTGTGAATTTTGCAAGCAAGGTCTCCCAGGAAACTAATCAGAGAGATAAACGGGACGATAAAATTGAGAAATTAGAGAAAATGGTCGAAACATTAACGGGGATAGTCGAATCGCGACGGTCCGAAATCCAAAATCTAAAGAAACCGCAGAGGCAGGCAACCCCCCCATCCGCAACAACCCATTAGACAAACGACTTCCCCAGCGGCACGTCAACGGTCGCAAGGAGAGGATAAGGTGGTCACAGAGGCGTCCCTCCCGCCACCGATGAAACCCAAAATTCAAGACGCCGACCCTTTTCAGGCTATAGAGAAAAGGGTAGAAAATTTGGAAAGGTTAGGGGCCAAGATGAATGAATTTATGAACCATATCAACATCCAAATTCAAGCTGTCCTCGGGGCAGTTTAGAAACAGGCCAAGGAATGCCAAAGTCTAAGGAATGAGATGGCCGCCATGAGCGGGTGGCAACTGAATATGGAGCAGATCGTCACGCAACTGCAAAATGGCCAGGCGCGCAAACGAAAATCAAATCTGGCAGTGGAACTGTCGCGGATTCCGGCGCAAGCGGCCGATTCTGCAACAGTACCTTCCGCTATTAGATGAGACTCCTTTGGCGATTGCCCTCCAGGAAACTGGAGGGACCGCAAAACTGTCAGGCTATCAGGCATTTCATAGTGGCAGGGGGGAGAAATCCTAGTTCGCAACGCTCGTGAAAAGAAATATCGCGGCCATTGAACACGATTTAGGGTCGCGAGAGATCGAGAACGTGTTTGTCGAAATTCTAACCGGAAAACACAAGGACCCTAGTCTATTACTTCTAAATTTATACAGCTCATCCAGGCGAAGGAAGGTGAGGTTCAGGGCTCTGCTTCGCAAGGCCCTCAAAATTTCAAGCAACCAGCCATGGGGGACTTCAATGCACATCACCAGGAATGGGGGTACCCGCACCAAAGCACGAACGGCAGACAGCTGTGGGAAGATACGCATGACGTAGGGCTCACTCTGCACACGGACTCCGAGAGTCCAACGAGGGTGGACAATAGCATTAGTAAGGATACATCTCCAGATCTGCCATTCTCGAAAAACGTAATAGGTCTAGAATGGCATAATTCGGATAAAAATTTTGGCAGCGACCACTACATAATTGCTTCCATACTGAAAGACCTTAAAACGTGCACGGTTCGTGCGCCGGCTGTCGTTGAGTGGGATCAGTTTCGAGATACCAGGAAGGCGCAGGAACTGGGGCCCATCAGAAACATCGAGGAATGGGCGACGGTGCTCAAATCGGACGTTAGAGAGACGACAAAAACGCTCGAAGGGCATAACGCCCAGGAGATTGCGGACAGCCGTCTTCTGAATATGTGGGAAGCTAAGCAAAGCATGGAGCGTCGTCTCAAAAAACAGAAATGGAATAGCGACCTCGGGAGGATTGCGAGGCATAATAAGGAAATCGAAGATTATACTTTCAAATTATGCGAACAAAATTGGGATAACAAGTATGACGAAATGGAGGGGAGCATGAATCTCTCCAAGACGTGGAGCATCCTCCGGCACTTGTTGGATCCCGAAAGCTCGAAGACTCAATCCGGTATAAGATTGGTAAAAGCGAGGAACGCGTGCCTCCCGACTTCCCGACTCTGGTGGAGCGCCTAACAAGGCGTTGGACGCCCGCATCACAGAAGCGGAAGTGAGGACAGAGTTTGTAAGACTTTAAACGAAGTCGGCTCCGGGCCCTGACGGGGTAACGAACAAAATTATTAGGTATCTAACGGAGTACATGCAGGAATGTTGGGATAAAGGCGAGCTCCCACAACAGTGGAAGACGGCAAGCATTATTTTAATACCGAAACCCGGGAAGCCTCCGCAATTGGGAAACTTACGGCCAATTTCCTTAACTTCATGCATGGGGAAATTGATGGAGCACGTCGTCCAGACCCGACTGATGGGCTTCATGGAGCAGGGCGATCTGTGGCCACATGAGATGGTTGGGTTCCGACCTCACTTGTGTACGCAGAACGTCATGCTCCAAATCAAACATGATATAATAGACTCAAGGTCTAAATATGCAAAAGCAATTCTGGGACTGGACTTCACGAAGGTTTTTGACAACGTAAAGCATGAGGCGGTCCTGGAAGGGCTGAACAAGATTAATGTAGGTACCAGGACATATCGATACATCAGGAACTTCCTGACGGGAAGACCTGCCTGCATGAGGTTCCAAACTCTGGAATCCCCCACATTGAGCTAGGGAGTAAGGGTACGCCCCAGGGATCAGTGCCGTCTCCCCTACTCTTCAACGTGGCTATGAGAGAACTCCCCGAGCAATTGGCAAAGCTCGAGGGATTAAAATTTAGTATATATGCGGATGGTATCACCCTCTGGGTCAACTGGGGAAGTGATTCAGCCGTCGAAAGCCTGCTCCAGGCCGCCACCAGCATCATATATGGTCGATTACGCGGCCGAGAGAGGCCTAGCGTGCTCGCCGCAGAAATCAGAATTGTTTATATACAATCCGAAGCACTTAAGGTGCAAGGCACCGCCGGAAATCAAACTAGTCGAGCAAATCAGAATCTTTGGCCTGATTCTCCAGTCACACGGCCATAATGACGAAACCGTCAAGAAGCTGCAGAATCACGCGATGCATACCCTGCGCCCAGGCACGTACCCAAGGGGGGGCCCGGGGGGGCCCGGGCCCCCCCCGAAATTAAGCGGCATACCCCCCCCCCCCCCTCCCCACCCACGCCACCACTCCTCACACATTCCTAAAGCGCCGCCAGATCAATGTTGAGACTTGGCAGCTGTTCATCGGTCAGCATTATGCTGCCTTTTTCACTTCTTTTAGATGGCGGTAGTTATCGGCATCTCTTGTAATGTGAAGGACAGTTTTCTCATAGATTCCGCACCCGCGCGATTAACTCGAGATGCGTTCAGTTGTCACCATCTATTCAACCGTCACGCGCATAGCTGTTGCTTTTGTTAGTTCAACCTTCTTTGTTTAGGCTGATCCTGGCACCAGGAGAGGGATGCGGCTGTTACTCAGCTGGTCTGTATTCTCATGGAACGAGTTGCGGCGGGAGAAAACGCCAATTGCATTTAACTTATCCCTTTGCTTCATTATTTCCTTGAGTTACGGCTCGCCGCGACGCTGGCAGATGCCCGGAACCATATACACGTGATATGGGTTAGATAAGGTGGGAAATAAAATAATGTGAAGGAGCGTCCATCATGAAACCCTGCAATAACCCTTAAGCCCATAAGCAAGATGAATGTCGCCCGTTACCTCGTCTGTTTTTCTCTAATTGTATAGCACTTTTCGTGCAAAATTGTCAACTGTAAACAAAAATCGCAATGAGTTGAGAAATTAAGCGATCCACCAAGGGAGAGAGCCAAGGCAAGAACCAAACTGCAAGCAAAAGCGAATAATAAAAAAAGTTAACCGTTGTTTATGAGAATATTTATGGATCAACATCTTTTTATTTAAAAAGGAAGTAGGGAAAACGCCGCCGGAAGTGGAGAACAATTACTTGTTTTGAATGACGCTTCTACAGTTATCGGTCGAACCGCCTCACGTAGCCACTTCTCTGCTGTGCTTATGTGGGTACTGCGCTCACCTTTCGCGGTGAGCGCAGTACGTCTAGAATCGCAGAGTCCTGCGCTCTACGCGGTTGTATGGGACTGGTGGCCGCACAGCGTTACGCAATTCGCAGAACTGTTAAAGCTGATCAACAAGGCGAAAGTAACTGATATTCAAAACTATAACATGAGAAAGACTGAAGAAGCCGTAAAAAATGAACGCAGCCTGAAATCAGTAAAAAAGAAACCTGGCATAGGACAAACCATGATGTATGCACTAAAAGATAAGAAGGATAATATCATCAGCAATCTCGAAGATATAGTAAAAGCAGCGGAAAGATTCTAAGCTGACCTGTATACAGTACCCAGAGGAGTCACGATACCTCACTTAGAAACAGTAATGTACAGGATACAGAAACTCTGCTATAACTAGCGATGAGGTCAGAAGGGCCCTGCAAGACATGAAACGATGAAGAGCGGGAGGAGAAGGTGGAATAACAGTCGATTTAATCAAAGATGGAGGAGACATAATGCTTGGAAAACTGGCGGCTCTTTATACGAAGTGTCTATCGACCGCAAGGGTCCCAGAAAACTGGAAGAATGCAGACATTATACTAATCCACAGAAAAGGAGACATTAAAGAATTGAAAAATTATGGGACCATTAGCTTACTCCCAGTATTATATAAAATATTTACCAAAATAATCTCCAAACACTGGACTTTAGTCAACCAAGGGAACAGGCTGGCTTCAGGAAGGGATACTCTACAATGGATCACACCCATGTCATCAATCAGGTTATCGCGAAATCTGCAGAGTACAATAAGCCTGTCTATGTGGCTTATATAAATTGCGAAAAGGCATTTGATTCAGTAGAGATACCAGCAATCGTAGAGGCACTACGTAATCAAGGAGTACAGAACGCTTACGTAAAAAGCTTGGAAAATATTGCTACATGCGTGTGGTATTTGTTTGTTTCAACGAGTCGCGTAGGCGCCATCACTCCAGAAAAGAGGAGGAAGAACGAACTGAGCTCGCGCTCTGAATCTAACCTGTCAGAGCTGCAAGCGTTGTTGTAAATATAATCTGTAAATAGTTTTTCGTCTTACTGACTCGTCCTTCGCGTAAGAATATCTACAGAGGTTCTACAGCTACCTTAATTCTACTTAAGAAAAGCAGGGAGATACCTATAGAGAAAGTGGTCAGACAGGGAGACACAATTTCTCCAGAGCTATTCACTGCGTGCTTAGAAGAATTCAAGCTATTAAACTGGGAAGGCTTAGGAGTAAAGATCGACGGCAAATATCTCAGCAACCTTCGGTTTGGCGATGACATTGTTCTATTCAACAACAATGCAGACGAGTTACAACAAATGATTGGAGACCTTAACAGAGAGAGTGTAAGAGTAGGGTTGAATATTAATATGCAGGAGTTGAAGATAATGATAAACAGCCGGGCAAAGGAACAAGAGATCAGGATCGCCAGTCGGCCACTAGAGACTGTGAAGGAGTACGTTTACCTAGGTCAATTAATCACAGGGAACCCTGATCATGAGAAGGAAATTCACAGAAGAATAAAAATAGGTTGGACCGCATACGGCAGACATTGCCAGCTCCTGACAGGAAGCTTACCATTATTATTGAAAAGTAAGGTGTGCAATCAGTGCATTTTGCCAGTGCTTACATATGGAGCAGAGACTTGACAGCAAGTTAAGGACCGCGCAAAGACCGATCGAACGAAGATTGCTAGGCATAACGTTAAGAGAGAAAGAGAGCGGTTAGGATCGGAGAGCGAACGGGTATAGACGATATTATAAGTGACATCAAGAGGAAAAAATGTAGCTGGGCAGGTCATGTAATGCGCCGGTTAGAGAACCGTTGGACCATTATGGTTACAGAATGGGTACCAAGAGAAGGGAAACGCAATCGAGGACGACAAAACACTAGGTGGAGCGATGAAATTAGGAAATTCGCGGGCGCTAGTTGGAATCGGTTGGAGCAGGACAGGGGTAATTGAAGATCGCAGGCAGAGGCCTTCGTCCTGCAGTGGACATAAAACAGGCTGATGATGATGATGATGGTGGAGGTGGTGGGCCCCCCCCGAAAAAAAATCCTGGGTACGTGCCTGCCTGCGCCTAATTAAGCGGGTGGCCAGCAAAGGCCGAGGGTTAAAGGAGAAAAATTTGATTAAACTGATACAGGCGTACATCTCCAGCCGGGTGAGCTACGCAACGCCATATCTCGATTTGAAAGAGGTGGAAAGAGAAAAGATTGATTCTCTAATGAAAAAATGCGTAAAGAGAGCGCTGGGACTGCCCATGTGCACATCCACAGCGAGACTGATGGCTCTAGGGGTGCACAACACATGGGCAGCACTGGCGGAAGCGGTGTGAACCTCTCAAATTGAGAGACTTAGCACCACGAGGACAAGAGCCATATTGACCAAAGTTCGAATAAATCCGGACAGACGCCCCACCCAAAAGGTGGAAGTAGATAGGGAAGTGAGAAAAAATCAGATTATTTCTTCCCCCTGCCAAAAAACATGCACCCGAAACATAACAAAGACAGGACGCAAAAACGAGCCGAAGCATTACAAATTAGATTCGGCGAAATTTCGGAACATGAGGTGGCCTATGTAGGCACGGCGGGAAGTGGCGGCGGTTTTACGGTGGCAACGGCCGTCAGCGGCCGGGGTAATCCCGTGACAGCTGCCACACTGCGCGGGCGGAGCATATAAGTTGCCGAGAAAATTGCGATCGGGTTGGCTTGCGCTGGAATGGACGCGAAATTTGTGATCAGTGACAGCAAAACTGCCATACAAAATTTTAGCAAGGGAAGGATCTCGCCCTTAGCGGCCAGAATCTTAGGCCAGAGAAAGTTAAATAGAAACATTCAAATAATTTGGACTCCGGTGCACGAAGCCGCCCCCGGCAACGAGGCGGCGCACGAGCTGGCTCGAGATCTCTACCGCCGAGCCGCTACGGGGCCCCTCGATGACTGAGGGAGCGGAGAGCGCATGCTAAAATATGGGGAGATAACGCAGCATTATAGATAGGATCGTAGACCCGAAATTAAACAACAGACAAGCAGTCGCGTGGAGGCGACTGCAAATTTATAGTATCCGCACCCGGTGATGGCGAACCACGTTTGCCGAGGCCATGAGCGATAGGTGTAATCTTTATGTGGCGAGAGGGACCCTCGACCACATAATATGTGAATACCCGTACTCTCCCGGGGGGACGCACAATACGTAGTATGCACGTACGTCATTCAACTATACTCCGCGGCTTCCGGTATGCTTCCGGTTTGCGGCAGCGCCATGTTTTTCATGCTTACAAACAGAGCTCCCAGAAGACTTCCGGTTAAGCCGTCAGGAGCAACAGAAGTTACACTAGCCCACGGAGGAAGGAAACTAAGGAGAGGCCCTGACGTCACTCTTTGTGAAGCAAAAGTGAAGCCGGAATTTGGCGTTGCTCATGGCGATGCTCCGCCTTTTGGGCCACCCTCCTCTCTTGTTTACATCTTTCGCGAAACCACGCCGCGCTGCGCGTGGTGTCGCGCGCGGAGCGCGCGCAACATCTGGCAGAGCACGGTGCAAGTAACACAGCGCAACAAGACACGGTGACTAACGCAAACCCGCCCACTCAGCGCCTTTGCCACGGCCCGAAACCTACCAGAGCAACACGTGTGAGTGCTCAAAACCATAACAACGCCGCCATTGTGACCCAAAAGGCGTGGCCATACAACAAAAAAAATAAAAAAGCAGCAAAAAAATGAGAACCTACTACGTCATTTCCGCCACACTTTTCTCCTAGCGCGCGGAGGGGGTAGGGCCTCTCCTTAGTTTCCTTCCTCCGTGCACTAGCCTATAGACCGTTTCTTCGTAGGCGCCGCACGGAGGAAGGAAACTAAGGAGAGGCCCTACCCCCTCCGCGCGCTAGGAGAAAAGTGTGGCGGAAATGACGTAGTAGGTTCTCATTTTTTTGCTGCTTCTTTATTTTTTTTGTTGTATGGCCACGCCTTTTGGGCCACAATGGCGGCGTTGTTATGGTTTTGAGCGCTCACACGTGTTGCTCTGGTAGGTTTCGGGCCGCGGCAAAGGCGCTGAGTGGGCGGGTTTGCGTTAGTCACCGTGTCTTGTTGCGCTGTGTTACCTGCACCGTGCTCTGCCAGATGTTGCGCGAGCGCGCGCGCTCCGCGCGCGACACCACGCGCAGCGCGGCGTGGTTTCGCGAAAGATGTAAACAAGCGAGGAGGGTGGCCCAAAAGGCGGAGCATCGCCATGAGCAACGCCAAATTCCGGCTTCACTTTTGCTTCACAAAGAGTGACGTCAGGGCCTCTCCTTAGTTTCCTTCCTCCGTGTAGGCGCCGCCTATAAGCAGCGCCATACTGGCTTGGGTGAAAGCCATGGAGGAAGGAAACTGAGGAGAGGCCCTACCCGTGCCCTACCCCTTCCGCGCGCTAAGAGAAAAGTGTGGAGGAAGTGACGTAGTAGGTTCTCCTCAGTTTTCCCGATTTTTTATTTCTTTGCCGTAGCGGCCACGCCTTTCGGGCCACAATGGCGGCTCTGTTTTGGTTCTGTGCGCTCACACGTGTTGCTCCGTAGGTTTCGTACCGTGGCAAAGGCGCCGTGCGGGCAGGTTTGCGTTGGTCTCCGTGTTTTGTTGCGCTGCGTAATCTGGACCGTGCTCTGCCGGATGTTGCTGTGGCCATGGAGGTGGGACAGGAGGAACTAAAGTTCGTGAAATGAACGCGCATGCAACGCTGCACGCAATGTACCGCGCCACGGCAATGGCAACGGACGAAGGAATATCCGCGGGAAATTTTGCCCTCATTGGCGGAATCATGCTAACGTGCTAACGACTGTTTAGTATTGCTGCGGAGCGCGTGGGTCCGAGCAGCACGATTGGCCTCTCCTCAGTTTCCTTCCTCCATGGGAAGCCGACGACAGCAGCGGATGTGACGACACGTGCATACTATGTCCAGCTCCGGCTCGTCCAACTGGCTGAAGAGGCTGATGGGACTCAAGACCTCCCAGCCTGCATCGGAGGCCCCGGCACCCGCCCCCTGACCTGCGTGTCGGTAGATCACCTTATCCGTTGGACAATACAGTTTATTCTATCTATCTATCTTAGTCGCGCAGTCCGAGGGGTCCGAGGTGCCGACGCGCGAAATGCCTAGACGCAAGGAGCCGACACTCGATGCGCGTATTCGCGCAGTCCAAGGTGCCGACGCGCGAAATGCCTAGACGCGGGCTCGAGGAGCCGGCACTCGATGTTCTTAGTCGCGCAGTCGGAGGCGCCGATGTACAAAATGCTTATGCGAGGGTGCGAGATGTCCGCGCGCGATGTGCTTGATCGCCGAGTCGGAGACTCCTATGCGTGAAATGCTTAGCCGCGGTACGAGGATTGCGTGCGCGATGCTTGGTCATGAATTCCGAAACACCGAGTGTTGAAATGCTTAGCCGCCTGTCCGAGGATTCCGCGCGCGAATCTTGGTCGCGAAGTTAGAGTCGCCGATGCTCGGAATGCTCAGCCGCGGGTCTGAGGCATCCACAGACGTAGGGATCGGCCACGCTACTGCGATGTCCGCGTAAGGTCCGCTTCTACACGTCGAGATTACGGCGAGTGGAGACTGAAGACCAGCGTTGCCAGATTGGAAAGTTGGCACGACACCATAAACTAGATAAAAATTCCCCAGATATCACCAGAAACTAAAATTGTCTTAAAATGCACAAAATTTACCAAGAATTAACATTCGTCAAGCACTCATTTTATCATTGATATAAAATCATGATGAGGAGCCTTTAATCATCACTTGGAGCATTGCAATGTCTGAACGAAACCTGCGTAGCACACCATCTGATAGTGAACTTCATGCAACACCCTTCTCTGGAGGCCAACGTTGTGTGAATTAGCACAATGGAATCCAGTTTTCAGCGACATCTTGTTTCTGTACTTCGTCTTCACGCACGTGAACTGACTGAAGACACGCTCCACCACTGCATTCGACACTGGGCACGAAAGACATGCCAGGGCTGTAATGTTTGGAGTCGGGCATGAAATAGATGGTAGCTGGCCCATGCCGTCGTCCAACTTATCCACGCTGAGGACGTTTTTGAAGGGAGAGGCTTGTTCTCATCGAGAACGAGGAATATGGGTTTAATTACAGTATTTACATGAGAACATTGCAGTTCATCAGTCTAACGTGACTGCAAGAGGAATGCCCTCTGAGGAGCCGCCAACGGCTCGTTAAATACACTCTGTCCTCCTTAGATCCCTAGGTGAGAGAAAAACGGCCGTTCAACCTGCTACAAACTCGGAGCGTTCAAAGTTATCGTAGCCGACCCGCCTTTAAGGAGAAGGGTTACACACACTTCCGCACAGGTTTCACTTACCACGCCGAGGTGAGTGGGTTCTCGGAGACACGGTGCTTTTCCCCGAGCAGGCGCTTCTTCATCCCAGTGTTGACTCTGCAGACAATGGCCGCCGCGTCTGTCCATGACTTCTATGCTGCGTTAGACGGCAGCGCAAGATATCTTCCAGGAGCTCCCAGGATTTCCACCGCTTCTAAAAACCCGCGGCGGCCACGGCGAATCCACGAACAATACTTGGTCCGCCGACCGCATTTAGTCATAGCGGCGGCGCTCGCTTGGGGACGCGGCGTATTGTTGTTTTCCCAGAACGAGTCATCGCAGCGGGCCGGGCGCGTTCCAAGGTCTGGTTCTCTGAATATCGCCACCCCCACCGCTGCGGCTGGCTGGGAATATTTTGTAGGTCGGTACCCTTGCAGGCCGTTCGTAACAATGCATACAATGCAAGTTCCTGATATGGCTTTTCCCCCATGGCATTTTAATCTTGAAAATTCCAGCCCAGAATGTTGCAGAATCCTCAGGGAGTTTCCTGTCGAAGACGGCCTCCTCACTCCAGAGATGCATAACAATTCTCCTGTATTGCATTTCAATAATGTCCAGGTTTTTTTCAATCAGATGTTGAAGGGGAAGTTGCAAAACAGAAAGTCGTGCAGTTTGAGACAAGACTCGTGAAGGATGCTTCATTGGAGGGAAGACGCTTTTCCACTTCCTTCAGCAGGTCACTGTGAAAATCTTGGCAGCGTTTCTTCACCCCTTGCACAGCAGCTGCCTTGAGGTTGGACTCCTGGTGCTTGCAACGGAGGAGTTCACTGACAAACTGAGATCCAAAGTCTGCCATTCCCAAAGAAAGTCAGTGCCCTTGCTTGTTAAAAATTCTCAACTTCAGCGTTTGGTGAAGTAGATCAAGCTCTTTGTACATCTTGTCTGGATCAATGTTCACTGACTGGAAGAAGGCATGAACTTTTTAAATTCTTGGACGATGGGAGACAAAAATATGACATAGATGTAGTTCGCATCATCATGGAGCATGTCATGGATCAATCGAGCTTTCTACCTTACTTCTTGAGCACCTTCTTGCACGGCTAAAGTAAGGTTAGCCTTCAGCTCATTCCAATGTTCGATAAATCTCTTGATGACACATCCTTGAACAAGCCATCTTGTGCCAGATGGCTTCAAAAATGGCATGTGGCAAGACTTCTTGTCACTTTGTGCTTCCACTTGCTCTTTCATGCTTTCAAGAAGTTTCTTGTAAGCATGGCATCGGAGTGTACTGTTTGAAAACCATGCTGGGATTTCAGTTAGGAGGTAACCTAGACTAGAAGGCGACATTTCAAAAGCCTTTTGCACGCAGAGGGCCAACGAATGGTATACACACTTGTTCAGGATGCAATTAGGCGACTCTTCCTTGATCCGTGACCAGATACTCTTGTGTACACCAACCACTACAGCAGCTCCATCACAGGCAATGCTGACACAATCCCAAAGGCACATCCCATACTCGTAAAGGCAATCCCTGACAATCTGAAAAAGTGCCTCACCAGTAACCTGAATCACTGGATAAAGCCCCAGGAATGCAGTCACAACTTCGCCGGGTTTTTCGCTAAAATACCGGGTGCAGACTGCAAGCAACTTTTCCACCGTGACATCCGTGGTTTTATCTGGCATCAGAGAGAACGTCTTGTCTTTCATGTCAGCCATAACTTCGTCTTGAAGAGAGGGGGACAAGACAGAGTTTATTAAAGCAGTGCACTTGGTACGGTGAAGACGTAGGTGCTCAAGAAAGCTTCCTTTGCCATTTTTTTATCACTTCCCTTAAATGGTCAATCGCCAAGGTAGGGCAGTGGCAGAAGGTTCTAAGAGCCAACTCCAACTCAGCATGTTTTAGGTCGTCTGATAGGTTCGGCTTCTTTGGGAAATTCAGCGTCTGAGAAACTGATGCAGACTTGACAGTTCCTTTGTGCTGAGCTCCTTGTGCATGTTTGGTTAGTGTGCCGTGGTGTAGTCGAAGATATTTTCGACATAACTTGCAGAATGGAAGCTTGGTACCTTGTGATGTCGCACTTGTCAGCCATGGGAATTCTTTTTCCCAGGATTCGAGGCACTTCCTGTTGTATTCATAGGACTTATGGGCTCTTTTTACTGTCTTGGCACAGTCTGGATCACCATCTCCCTTCGGAGTCGACTTGCTTTGACTGCTCATTGCGACAGCGTGAAGCGGTTGAGTCTAGAAAAAGAAACAGGGCGTTTGTGGCAAACGCTACGAAAATGCAACATAAGTAAGCAATTACCACCAAACTTACCAAATTGCAATGCAGTTTGCCTGCGAAGTCGCGGGTGGATCTTAGACCACCAATTTCATGGAGGCTAAATGCCTTTATACTGTGCAACAGCTTTTTGTAGCAGCGAAACGAGCGGAGCGTCCGTACATGTGTTGGCTGGCCACTTAATGCATTGCCGACGGCCCGGCGTTGCTCCTTCCCACGCTAACTTCATTCCTCCGCTAGAACAGCCAGCGCCTTCTATAGAAGCTTCTTATAACTATACGTGCATTGAAAATAAACCCTAGCGGTAGCATAAACCCTAGCTACAGTAAGCTTTAGTTCACTGTATGCTAGTGGTAGCACAGCAACACTGGGATTTAATGAGGCATAGACAAATACAAATATAGGCCTTAGAATCGGGTGGCCACAAGTGCTACCTAGTGTTAATGTTTGCATGAGCAGCGCCGGTATGCGGTAATATCGGTAGAGTGGTTTTCCCCAGATATCCCCCGATTTTGTCTCGTGCAGCAGTTTAGTGGCCTGGCCACCAGGAGCTCTAAATTTTCACCAGATTTCCAAAATCTGGTGGCGAATTTCACCAGGGGGGCAACGCTGCTGGAGACTTCCAGGCTTGAGAGGTGCAGAGAGCCGAGCAGACGGTGCGAGTGCCGGACCAATGGCGAACCGCGCTGGAGTCACGTGGCGGGTGCGGAAAATCGCACAGTCCGGCACGACCTTTAATAATTTGCTTTTTGTGTGCTTGTTTCTGAATGGAGGAGATAGCTGAACGGCAAACTTGAAGACGGAGAAATGCGCTTTCCAAGGAGACAAAGATGGCAGCGCTCGGTTGCACTGTTCCAGAGATAGTGGCTTGAAAAACGCTGTTTTTTCTTGATTTCCGCAAAATTTTTCGCCATCTTGGCTGATAAAACAAATTTTTTCAGAGCACTTCTACGTGGTTTATAGTGATGATATTTCGGAATCAGATAGAAAAAGAGTTATAGAAACTGAAAATGTGATTTTAAAAAAATAGATATTTTGGCCATTTTTCGCGATGCGAAAGCCGCGTCCCCCCTTAACATCAAAGGCTGTGGGTTCGACTCTCGACCATCACGATATCAAATTGAATCAAACTCGGTTTGCCCATATCTCCAAGTGGGTTTGACTCCCACCAAAGGTTGTGGGTTCGAGTGTCTCAACTTTATCTTAATTACCTGTGCATTATTTCACATTGCCTAAATAAACACCAAGGGTAGTGGGTCCAACTCCCGACCTTCACGATGTCAAGTAGAATCCAACTTGGAGAGGCTGATTCGCCCATACCTCCAAGTGAATTCGACTCCCACCAAAGGTCGTCGGTTCGACTTCCTATCAATTTTGGTGCCATAAGTTTTGGTGCGATAACGCCAGACAGTAACGCTGGGCATCAAATTTTTCATCCCATGAGCTGCCTAAGGCTTTCGCCTTAATAAATTTTAGTTGGTTGGAGTTTGCTTTTTAATTCAGTTCCTAACTAGACAGATATCTGCCAAATGTTTACCTTTGACTCTGCATAGTGAATACTACTGACATAGAATTCTAGATCCATGTATCAATGAATTTCAAAAAGCTTTTGTAAATATTTTAAATGCAATGAGGCACAATGTTTTCTGTTTAGGAAGGAATTTTTAGGATTCAATTTCTAGATCGTCCCATTCAATTGAGTCACAGCCTTCATAAGATTGAGAATGGAAAGCTCAAAGAAAGCATAATACACACAGTACTTCACAATGTTACAGTTTCCAAGGAAGTCGTAAAACTATCTTTTATTTCCAAAGAGACCAGTTTGTACAAAGAGGATCCAGAAAGAAATGCAACCTCAGTCAGTGTATCTTTCTTGTTTGTTATGAGAAATCAAAATTGTTTGAGCCATAGGGAAAGTTTCCTGGGTCATTTCCAGACAGGTAAGAGTGCATCCAAAATTTTCTCCCTTGAGAAGACATTTCTGAGCGAAACAGGTTAATGCAATAATTGCAGTATATGTGTGTCTTTATGTTTGCATGTATTTGTATGTGCGTCTGCATGTAGTACATAGAGAGAAAATGGCAATTGTCTGGTGCATGCCAGTGTGTATGCCTGTACAGGTACATCCTTAATATATCTATTTATATATATATATATATATATATATTGTATGTGCATATACATATATATATATATATATATATATATATACATACTATTTATGCATATATTAGCCTATGAACACTCTCTACAACGACCACAACACAAGTGGCTGCCTCTGCAAACATAAACAAGTGTACAGTGTTTCACAACCGGTCTAACAAGATGAGCCAAGGGCTAACTGCAAAGTTGGTGGCGTCCCAAGGAACACACGTGCCCTGTACATGAGTAGGAAAGGGCATGTGAAATTAAGTAAGAGTTGCTGCATCTTCAAGTTTGTTCATGGGGCAGGTGAGCTGCCAACACAGAGCTGCCGAGAAGAGGAGGAGGGTAAACACAGCTTGGGTGGCCTCCACAGCTGCCACCAACCAATGTCAGATTGATCCAGAGGGAACCCAGAGGGCCTTATTCTGCTCATCGTCTACACACATCTTGACTTGGGTGCACATGTAGGCCAGGTTGCTCCCTGGAATAACAGCTGCAAATGCATATGGCAATTTCTTAGTCACCAGTCTGCCTGAAAAGCACTAAGTTCTACGTCCTTTGTCCATTCATATCAATCACTAGACTGTTCCGAGGTACCAAACACTTTTCCCATATGGAGTGCAGGAGATGCTTTATACAGAGCAGACTCAATTCGAAACACAATAATATGGCTAGTAAAGCCTCATTTTCATACCTAATATTAATGGCATGGCAATTTCAGTTATTTTTTGTGTGCATTAGAATCAGGTAAATATGATATTTGAAACTGTACAGGAATGTTCAGAGTAGTCATCAGTGTCATCAGTTCAGAGTAGTCATCAGGGCCCCGTGTCGCAGAAAACCTGGCGTCCGCCGTCCCGCACCCGGCGTCCAGCATCGGCAAAAAGTATTTCGAACCACACATACCCAACCACGTAGGCCCTGCATGTGGCACAAGGAAGTTACTGAACTAATTGAATTTATCAGGGTAAAATACGTAGAAAAATTGTAGAGTACGACTTACACACAACCTACAGAAATGATAGCGTCGGATTGTAATTTGAGTATGTGAAAACAATTCTGTTACGCGGAAACCCCTCTTGACATGATAGTTTTCCAGCTGCCGTTTGAGGTCTGTCTTAGTAGGAGTGGCACGGCCCTCTCGGTTCCTTGCACACCATAAAAAGAAGTACCACAAAACTTGCCTTCGTGCATAGCATTCCCTGCCAGCATTTCCTGATAAACATTACGGTTACATAAGCTGCAGTTGCTGGGAAGCGTGAGAAGCACTCGGGGATCACTGAATGCTATTGCGTTCCACTCTTAAAGGCGAAGCTTAAGCGTCCTCCAAATTTCTATTTATAAGTTACATTGAATGCTTCAGAGCTTAAGTACAGATGAGGAACAAGTTAATTTGCTGTAGCTGGAACAAATGAAAGAAACATGCTCACCATTGATGAGGTGCTTGTATTCACTTTCAATCTTGAGGGCATGCTCGTACATTTCCTTAGCAGCCTTGGTGGTCACCTTCTCCGTCAAGTAAGTAGAGTCCTTCACTTCCCTAAACGCAACAAACAAAGAATGAAAATTTAAGCAAGTTCAATGATGCTCATTATATATTTAGAAAACTGAAAAAAGCCATAAGACAAACATGTCTGAATAGCACAAGATAGTCACAGGGTTGCAGCAGTTTACACTCTCAGAATTCCTGAAATTTAGCACACCAATAAACATATAATACAGACAAACCTTTAAATATAAATTAAAACACCATGACACACATTCTTTTAGGAAGAAGCCTCTTTCATTATAGGTAAATGCAGCTAAAGCTTGAATGCCACAAAAGAAGGTACCTGTTGTAGCGGCGGATGCCGCCCAAGTACACGAACCGCTAGCAACCAAACGATCCCGGTTTATTGCCACATACAGTCATATATATACACATAGCGACACTGGTGCCTCTGGCGGCAGGTGATCCCCAAATCGGAACCTAAACCACATATACAACATATTCCCTTTCTTATAAAAAAAAGACAGCTACATGGGTTAGTGATTTAGTAGTGGTAGTACGTAGTGCTCTTTAACAGAATTTTATTTACAGTAACAACAATGTGCTTGTCTTATGCACTTAATAGAAAAATATAAAACAAAAAGAGGAAAACAAGATACAACTCCATTTATGTCCATATTTCACAACGTCAGCAAACTCAATACTCGAGCAGATTGTGACAGGTTCATGTTCACTGCAAAACGTGTCTTTCTGTACTTAGTGTCCATAGCGGTCTGGAGGTCGTCTATTCCTTGATGGCTGTACCCTATGCTGAGGTCCCGATGCTTCTGAGAAACCACTGGCGGCAGGCGAAGTCTCTTCCGGCTCACAGCCGGTCACTGGTGGCATAGGCGGCTGCTTCACAGCAGCCACAGCTGAAGTTCCGGTTGGCGCTTCTGAAACGGGTCTCTCCAAGGTAGGCGGTGAGCTGCTTTCCCTAGCGGTGTCATTTGTATCACTCCTTTCCCCCCACCCACAGATAGATGCAGAAGCTTGTGGCATCCTTGACAACTTTGAAGCGTTCCACGTTTTTCCATCATCAAGTTGGAAAGACAATTGCCCCTGCTTTCTTATCACTTTTCTTGGGCGGCTAAAAGCCTGGTCACCTTTAAAAGCAGTTGTTTGTCTGCGTACTCGTACAAGGTCACCAACATTCACTTTGGTTTCCCTTGCGGCCCTGCGAGCGTCTGTGTATAGTTTACTGGATTGCTGCTTTTGCTTCACCCGCTCGCGTAGGCGGTGGAGCTCTGAAGTAGGGTCGGTTGTAAATATTGCTGACGGATACCCAACGACATCGAGCCGAGTCCTTGGCAGACGTCCATGCAGGCGAAGTGCTGGAGCAACTGCAGTTGTGGCATGCGGCGTACAACGGTAAATGCCCAAGTATTCTGTTACCGTTTGGCGTAAGGGACGCTGCTCGAGTGTAGCCACTTGAACAAAGCTTTTAAAAACTCTGTTGAACCGTTCTACCTGTCCGTTTGCTTGCGGGTAGTATACGGATGAATGCCGCAAGCGGATGCCGCGATCCTGCAGAAAAGCTTGGAACTCTCGAGATGCAAACTGTGGCCCGTTATCGCAAACAATTTCCTCTGGGTAACCTTCACGTGCGAACACTGACACCAAGAAGCCTGTTACTGTGCGTGTTGTGGCTTGGTTGCAAAAGTATACTTCGGGCCACTTAGAAAAGTAGTCGACCAGCGTGATCGCATATCGACAATCGTGTGGTGCTCTCTCAAATGGGCCAACAATGTCCATGCCAAGCTTTAGCCACGGTTCCTTTGGTAAGGGGACCGGGTTCAATGGTGCAGCCATAACCTTCGTGCTCTTGTCCGCTGCCTGGCATATACTACACGTTTGAATAGCTAGCTCGACTTGCCTGTCCATGGCTGGCCACCAAAATTTTTCTCGCAGACGTGCCTTCGTTCGTACAATTCCAGGGTGAGCCTCATGAGCCGCGGTAATTATCCGCGCTGTAAGTGATGCGGGAACCACAAGGCGTTCGCCGCGCAAAATCAAATTGTCCACCACTGACAGTTCATCGCGAAGTTTGAAGAAAGGTTGAAGCTCACCCGGCAGAGATTTTTGCGCAGGCCAGGACGATTCAATGTAGGCCTTGGTTCGTTGCAGTGTGCTGTCTTCCGACTGGGCCTATTCAAACTCTTCCCTGGTAATGCAAGAAGATATAAGGGCAACTGATACAGTTTCATCTGGTAAAGTCTCTTCTTCCTGAGGAGGTGACGCAGGGAGACGAGAGAGCGCATCTGCTACTCGATTTTGCGAACCCTTCCAGTACTTTACTGTATAGTTGTACTGCAGTAGGCGCTCCGCCCATCGTGCTATCCGCAAAGGACGCCTTCCTGGCCCTTGAGTAGACAGCAATGCGACCAAGGCTTGATGGTCAGTAAGCAACGTGAAATGGCGTCCCCACAAGTAAACATGCCACTTCTCGCACGCCCAAACACACGCAAGCGCTTCGCGTTCTCCTACTGAATATCTCCTCTCTGCAGATGAAAGCGCTCGGAAAGCAAAGGCGACAGTGTGTAGTTTCTCTCCCTCCACCTGTTGGAGAACCGCTCCAAGCCCACAGTCTGAAGCGTCAGTGGAAACAACAACTGGAAGAGATGCATCGAACATCCGCAGAACTATGTTGGACGCAAGTGCCTCTTTGATCTTTCGAAAACTGGAGTCTACTTCGCCAGACCAAACAAATGGTTGCCCCTTTCGAAGCAGAACGCGCATCGGTTCAACCATATCGGCAAAGTTGGGAACGAACCTAGAGTAGTATATGACCAGTCCCAGGAACGATCGAAGGCTGGCTGTATTGGTGGGTGCCGGTGTATCCTTGATGGAAGCAACCTTTTCCTCCAGCGGAACAATACCACTTGCTGTGATCCTGTGACCCAAAAATGAAAGTTCCTGCGTATCGAAGATACATTTGCTGTTCAGTTTGAGTCCTGCCTCTTTAATGCGTTGAAGTACTGCTGCAAGGTTATCTATGTGCTCCTGCCGGCCCCGCCCGAAGACTATAATGTCATCTATATAGAAGAGCACGCCCTTACATCCTTGCAGGACTTTGGCCATCATACTCTGAAATGCAGAAGGCGCGGAAGCCAGTCCGAAGCACACTCGTTTAAAACGAAAGAAGCCTTCGTGAGTTATAAATGCGGTCAAATCGCGACTCGCAGGGTGAAACATGACCTGGTGGTAAGCTGATGCAAGGTCTAGCTTAGAAAAATTTGTAGCCCCCACTAAACTATGCAATAGCTCTTCTGTATGAGGAAGGGGAAAGCTGTCTATTACGACAGCTTTGTTTGCTTGTCGAAGGTCTACACAGAGGCGAATACCTCCCTCTTTCTTCTTAACGACCACAATGGGTGACACCCATTCAGATGCCTCCACCCTCTCTATCACGTCCAGATTTTCCAACCGATGGAGCTCTTCTGAGACCAATGGTTGTAGCGAGAGCGGAAGGCGCCGAAGTTTGGATTGCACTGGCTGCACCGTGGATCGCGTTTTGACGTGATGCACAAAACCTTTCGCGAGGCCAAGGCCTGGATCGAAAAGAGATCCAAACTCGCCAACTAATTCCTTTGGGAGGTTAATATCCTGCACGGCTTTCGTCGGGTCAGGGCGCTGTTCCCTTCGAGAATTAGAAGTTAGCGTCGTTTCAAGGCATTGCAGAGATGACCCATCAATCTGTAGACCGAGGGCCTTGATGGCATCGATACCCAAAAGTGAGGTGCCTTGTTCTACGACGTAGAAAAGAAGGCTTGTTGTGCTAGCTTTGTACGTAACGTCAGCGAAGAAACAGCCACGAACCGGAATTGGCTGTTTTGAATAGTCCAGTAAGCGAACAGTCGGGGCCAAAAGTACTTGGCCTTCCCAATACTGCTTAAAAAGATCGTGTGCAACAATGGAAACTGACGACCCAGAATCTACAAGGAAAGTTATGTCTGCACGGCCAATCGAAACTGTGACGTGAACAGCGGAGCGAGCGGCCGTCGTCACAGCCAGAATGCTCAAAACTTCCTCGCTCGGAGAGTCTTGGCTGTCTACCTCACGCACCGGAGCGGAGCCTCGTTTCTGGCAAACAGAGCGGAAGTGACCCATGACACCGCAATGGTGACAACGCTTGCTTTTGGCTGGACAGCGAACTGATGCTGCATTGTGCTGGGATGAACCGCACCGGTAACAATGAGACTGGCGGTTGTGCGACCGCTTCGAGCTCTCGTCGGATTCTGCTGTACGCGTAGGCGTATTTCAACGAGTATTTATGCGTCCAACATCTACAGAAGGAAATTCTTGCAGATCATTGTACGCCTGCTCAAACTGCCTTGCCAGTAGTACTGCTCTAGCGAACGAGAGAGACGATCCTTCAAGCAGAAGACGCTCGCGCAAGCTCCGAGACGAAATACCAGCAACGAACTGGTCACGCAGCGAATCTTCTTCGACAGGAAAAGAGCATGTAGCAGAAAGCTCCCGCAATGCAGTGATGTACTCATTCACTGATTCACCAGCTTGCTGAACTCGCCTACTGAAACGATGCCGTTCGGCAACAACATTGCTTGTTGCCGAAAAATGAGCGTGCAGAGCGGCGACTGCGATATCGTACGACGATACTTCAGGCCTTGTGTCGCCTGTGCCCTTGCTATCTTCCGACGTTTTCTCAGTAGCAGTTTGCTCACCGAGCTTGACGTTGTCCAACGATGGAAGTGGTAATGTATAACATATGCGCTGACCTTCTACGCCGAGGCTGTGAAGAAGTAGTGCTTTGCGACGATCCGGCGTGCAGTCATAGGCCCCCGAAGCAAGCAGGTAGTTCTCGAAGATGCGGAACTATTGCGGCCACGCAACAGCAGGTCGACCAGGCACAGGCAGGAACGGGAGCGGCGGCGCGAGTCCAGAAATGCTCATGGCGCCGGAAAGCAAGCGGCGAAAGTCACGCCCCCCGAAATGGTCCCACCCTCGTCGCCAATGTTGTAGCGGCGGATGCCGCCCAAGTACACGAACCGTTAGCAACCAAACAATCCCGGTTTATTGCCACATACAGTCATATATATACACATAGCGACACTGGTGCCTCTGGCGGCAGGTGATCCCCAAACCGGAACCGAAACCACATATACAACAGTACCCATTATACCAGGTGTGTACTGCCTACCAATCAGTAAATGGAAAGCCACAAGACACTAGTGTCAAATATTTAAGCACATTAGCACAGCCTCCCAAAGTCTACATACGGCTTTGTTGCAAATTTCAAAACCCACTAACATTTACAATAATCAGACGATACAGTTTGTCTTCCTGTAATGCAAAAAATTTTCAGACGGCACAATGCACTCAGTGTCTGAAGAGCCCATGGTAGCACAATAGTACTGCGTATGGTATACAAATGTAGAATGCAAGAATAGCAAAAGATTTCTAGCGTAGAAATGGGGAAAAAACACATGTTTAAGAAGACTTAAAGAAGACAACATAGGCATTAACTGTCAACTAGCCCAAGGATACCAACTCACCCAAAGATACATGCTATTAAACAGAATGCAATGTGTAAAGTGCCACTATTGACTGTTCAGCTGAAAAAGTGTCCCAATGAAATCAAGGTGCTGTCGGTGTGACAGTAACATTTTATTTGCACAGCAGTGTTGCACCAACTGTAATGCAGGCCCTGAAATTACCATATATACTCATGTAATGGCCGGACCCGTGTAAAAGCCACACCCAGAACCTTGTAAAAGATATCCCCCGAAAAATAAACTTAAAAATGACCCGTGTATAAGCCGCACCCTCAATTCTTGAGAAGGTTGGCAGTGTTCATCTGTTTTGTGGTGCAAGAATTCCAAAGCATTTTTTTTTTAATTGGTGGCAAAACAAGGCAGCCATGCAGAGTTTTCGGCACCTCCATGTAGCAAAAGTACAGTCTCCAAGATTTAGCAGCTGCTTCTGAGACGCTGCTGTCGCTGGTCCGTAGGAGATCACCATTTATTCCAGCTGGTAGATGATGCGTTACGGCAATAGCCAAGAATAGCCAGAGCCAGTACAAGCGAGTACTGTAGTTTAATAAAGGCAAGTACTACCAAAAATATTTAAAAAAAAAAAGTTGTCTTCTCTGTGTAATGGCCGCACCCCTGATTTTCACCCCAAATCTCAGAAAAAAAAAACTATGGATATTACACCACTATATACGGCAAAGTGGTTTTAATGTCTCACAGAAACATTAGACCCAGATGTAAAGGTACCTTGGGCATATAGCACCTTGTGCAATTTTAAAAGGTGCAAGCAAGCACATGGAAACAATATGCTTATCAACCTGCTGATCTTAATTTTGCAGACAAAGTTATTATTTAGCTTTTCTGTGCCAAAGCAGAAATCTGAGATGTGAAAATAAGTAAACTGGTATAAAAGTTTTACGAGTCTGGTGACACACACAAATGACGTGTTAAAACTTTCTTTGTAGGTTGTCATCCACGTTTTTTTGAGTTGCTCTTTTTTTTTTACCCAAATCACCAAGCTAGCGATGTCATGCAAATAAATCGTGTAGAAGCACATGTTTTCACATGAACATTTGCAGTTTCCAATATTGCAGCTTGGAATTTGCTGTGACATAAGTTTTCAGAAACGGAAGTATCTGTACAGGGTTAATGAGCAAGCAATCTTTTATAAATAGAGTAGAAACCTTCTCATATGATGGAGTGCTAGAATATAATGTAATAACAGAAAAATTTATTTATGTAAGTATACTGAGCATGCTGTTAGCATAATGAAAACTATGCTTCAGCGAAGTTATAACTGGGAGGCTATGTTATCTCTGGATGCGTTGGCAAGGTTCTACTCTAGAAATATGGCCACTCTTGCCTGGAGGGGACAAGCAGCCAACTTTGAAATACGCCTATGGCATGTAACAGTGGCTGCTGTGCTTAAGGTCTGTCGGCAAGAAGAGCCAAGAGCACACAAGCAGATACATGTATGGCTGCCTTATTGAGCCACAGACGTCCATGCTATGCTGTTCACAAGCAGCAGGGTTGGCTTAGTGTTTTCAATTTACAGGCTGCACTTGACGCTTGTGGCTCACAATGTGTAGTACCGTATTTACTCGCGCGAAGAACAAACTTTTTTTCTTTTTCGGAGAAACTGAAGCAAAGTTGGGGTGCGTGTTTATTATGCAGGGTAAATATTATGGGAACATTTCTGAAAGAGCAAAAATTAAAACGTAAGACAGTAATGAAGAAAAAAAATGTGTCAGATAACTCAGCATTCAAGTAAAAATTCAGACAGCTTGAAGGCGAAAGCTCAAGTGACGATGCGTTAAAGACAGACACATGACCCACACATCCCCCTTAGTACTCATCCCCATAATGCTCTTAGTCTACTTCGCTTAGTCATCCCTCTTAATTCACTCAATCATCATCTTATATCCCTGTCACACGGGTACTTGAAAGTCTTTTGAGCAAAAATACTTCTCCTGAAAGAGAGTTTCGCTAGCAGACACACGACAGGGAGCGATCTCTTTTTCAGAAGCAGTCTTTTCCGGAAGTCGAGTCCATCAATCTCGTTTTATGGCCGCAAAGGAGTAGCCTCGATACCAGTGGGCACTAACAATTATCATATATTAAAAGATAATGAGCAAATGCGTATTTTTCTGTCACCTAGGCTCATGATAAAAAATAATTGTATGTCTCGTACAGTAAACCCAGTAATGCTGACTTTGCTTTGTACTCTTGTAAGCAGTTCGAACGCTCTTTAAGCTACTACAATAAATATTTATATTAACGTTTCTTAATCTGGTGTTGTTAAACTTACATGAAAACCGTGTAATACAATAAACTTTCACTTCATATTTTGAGATAAATCAGTTTATTTTGGCTGATTTTGTTTCGAATGCTAGCGCCACGCTTTTGGTAGCGTGTCCAGAAGGAAACACTAAAATGTGATTGTCTGTGCCGTGTGCCTGCTATGCAAAACCACTTCATTAAAATGTCCTCCAACTTGGTAAAAGACCACTTATGTACAAGTGTTTGTTGTGTGCTTGTGTGACAGAGGTATTAATTTGCTTACTCATCCTCTTAATTCACTTAGTCACCCTCCTTAATTTGCTTAGTTTACTTTGCTTAGTCATCCCTCTTAATTCACTTACTGATCTTCTTAATTTGCTAACTCATCCTCTTAATTTGCCTAGTCATCCTTTTAATTAGCTTAGTCATCCTCTTACGTCGCTTAGTCATCAATCTTAATTCTATTGCCTTTAACTCACCTGAGTCATCCATTTAGTTCCCTTCGTCATCCCTCTTAATTAGCTTAGTCATCCACTTAATTCACTTTATAATCCATCTTAGTTTGCTCTATCATCCATCTTGCTTGCTTACAGGGTACGAGTGTTTACGGGTATGAGCCATTGATGATGATAGTATTTGTACCTTTCGCATCCACACATTTTACGGAGGTATAAGTCATTCATAACTGAATGATGATACATATAAGGCTTTCGCCTTCATATAGAGGTCCCCTATTTGCAAACAGTGACAGCTATCCAGGCTTCAGCAACTGGGAGGCGTGATGTGTCTGATTCGTAGTGAGCAGCTTGTCATGCTGCTTCTGCCAGTAGCGCATGCAGACTTCGTCAACACAAGATGCCTTCTGGCAGCACAATTTCCACACTCCATAGCACACTCCACTACCTTTGGCTTAAAACCGGCTGTATAACTGGAATTATGGCTCATCGCCCACAGAAAAACACAAAACAGGCAGAAAAGTGAGCAACAGACAATACTGTCATGAAACGGTTGCCCTTCAAGAAAAGAAAAAAGCCATGCAGACCCACAGACTGCAGGAGCTGGTGTAAGTGAAGCTTTGATGAGTGGGCAAGACAACTAGGCATATCACGATAAGAAACGTTCAGCAGATTTTGGGGATGAACACGTCCCGCCCCGTAACAGTCATCAGCCGCGGTGGTGTACCTTGCAGAGAAATGGCAAGTTTTATTCTGAGGCAATATTCTCAAGTGATCACTTCCAGTATAATATAACACTTGTGAGCTTTTGCGTAACTCAGCAATAAACACATCAAAGTAGACAAATGAAAGCATTCCTGCCACTGTGCAAAGATAGTGTGGCTTAGTGCATATGCAGTCAGTGTGCTCTGTTTTAGAGGTAATCTGCTGTGTTACAGTGTACTAAAGAGGGGTGGTGCGTTCAGGCAGAACCCGCGGCTGACGCTCCTCTTGCAGACATCACCACATGACATCACTTCAGCATGGGTTGTTGGAAAGCTGCTTGTTTCCCCTCAACGGGAGGGGACTGCCCAAAGTAATTTCGGAGCAATTTTGGGAGCAAGTAAATTTGCGGTTTGGAGCAGACTAAACTTCATTTTGGATCAATTTAGAGCAGATAAAATTTCATTTTGAAGCAGTTTGGCGCAGGCCAATCTGAATTTTGGTGGAAAAATGTAACAGCGCACTTCAAAACGATGACGGAATACACAATAAACCAACATGAGCGCTGTACTGCAACTGTCTTAAGCAACGTCTTAAGCTGAATTTTGAAGCAGATTACCAGGATACTGAAGCTGTCTAGTGCATCAAATTTTGGTAATAGTACCTGTTGATTTTAATTACCTAGTAGTAGCAATCGCAAAAACGTGCATTCTGCAATAGCGAGTCCAAAATTTCTAGATGTAACCTAAGACATTCTTTTATAAATAGATTTTTCTTTAATGTCTGGACAGTGTTGGTGAAGTGCCTGGGAATGCGCTTCACCAGCAGACTGCCCAGAGAAGCCAGAGTTATGTACTACTGTGGTTTGCTGAAAACCATTTCTACATAATAGAAATAGTTCTGCCTTGCCGCAGGCCAATCAGAATGTGGTGCAGTAGAAGTGCGCTTTGTAGCTATAGCGTACTAGAATATGGAAGAGTGGGTCGAGCAGCAGCACGGCGCATGCTTTCCTGTAAAGCCCAAAACATTGGTGGCACTATGATTGAGCTATACATTCCCGTGCTGACACTCATGATGATAGAGGAAAATGTTCTCAAGTTAAACAGTTCAGTCATCGCAGTAATATAATTTCTGGGTCACCATATGTCACCGTAGACCCAGAGAGCCGCAATCTACCCTGGGCCAGTATAACGTAAAACTATTACAATCTGTTTTTACTCAAATCCACCATTAGCCCTTCGTGATAAATCAAAATGGCTTAGGCCTCTCCCATATATGCACTAAAACAGATTGGAATAGTTTTATGTTATACCAGCCTCAGGACAGAGATGTAAGCCCACTGAACCCGCTGCAGCGTGCGCCTCCGTAACGCAGAATTCTTCCACATCCCACGAAATCTAAGCTTTGGCCGGCACTTCATTTCCATAATATAATTACTGCTACACTTATATGTAAGCAGATGTACTGTCACGAACAAATGAAATGTGAATAAGAAATCGCAATGTAGAACACCTAACTGAAGTAATAACTTGCTAGTGTGATCTCATGCCGCTACTTATCCGGTTGAAATAGGTGGCATAGGGCTCACACTAAGCTTGAAGCCAAAATTATGCCAACATTGCATATTGGCAAAAAAGATAAGAAGGAATGCGTTCTAGTTATCCCCAACTTGTTTACCTACCATACTCATATAGCCACGTACTTTATCATTCTCTTTCTAGGTATGGGTTTATGAAGTGGTTTCAATCTACGCAGGAAATAATCACATGAACGCACTATCAGCATAAATTAAACGAAAACCATTTCGAGACTACTCCAATGCGTTGTTTTGTTTCTAGTTTGGGTGAAACTGAGGACATTTGTAACAGTTGCTTAATTAAGACCGCAAATGTACGCATGGCACTACTCCATGCTTAGAAACTAGCTACCAGTCAACATCTAACTTTTGGACTCTCTAAAGGCCGTGAAAGCACCCGAAAAAATGGATGCATGCACTTTACTGCCCCAAAAGCTCAAATTGTCGCAGGCACGCCCAAAATAGCTTTGAAGGCCTGCCAGTACACTTATTAGGCGTATCTTAGCTCGTTCTTCGACAGGACATGGCGGGTGCCTGCGTATATAATTAAGGAATACACACCATGTCATGTCACAGTTGCCCCCTTTACACTCTTGGTATGCTTCACCGCAATATATACAGTATGCTTGACTGTGTAACATTACTATATCGCAGCAAAGCCGATTTTAGAAAATCGGCATTATGCAATGTGGCATGCTTTCTGCGCTTCGAAGCCGTCAGTCAGGATCACAAAGGTGGAATGGGTGCCATTGCTGAAAGCATCAAATTCTTTCAATGAAAATAACAGCACCGAACAGCAAGAAGCTTAGCAGCGAACATCTGAAGCAGCTAGGCCTGTAGCATTCTTGCAGTGGTGGCTGCCAGAGAATCAGCGTACGAGAGTGCCGGTTCGAGGCTGTGAGATGATCCAAATGGCAGTGGCTTCGATTAGTGCCATTTTAGACCTGCAGTCATGGCAATAAAGATGGGAAGATCAGATGGCGAAAAGTTTTGCGTCCGAAATTTGAGACGTTCTGGTCGTTCCGCGAAGGCATTCAAATTATCGGGCATGTACAAAAAATCGGTCGTTGACTGTAATTACACATAAAAGGCGTTTGTTATAGTATGCGTTTCTATTCATGCCAATGGTACAAGAGCAAAACCGGAGGCCACAGGAGTAACAAGATAATGAAGCACTGGACGTCAGGAAAGAACAGTTGAAAAAGGTTCTAGTTCACTCACAGCGCCCTCAGTCTATGTTTCATTGTTTTGCGCCTCAGCTTTTTTGTGAGTTTTGCGCTGCACATGCGTCGGCCACATGCCTGAAGCGCCGAAAAGTCCAGTGTCATAAGAGAGAAAATTACGAGAAACTGTGTGGGAGACTCCGTCGAGCTGTGTGCGAAATGTGAATGGCTGCACTCTTTTTTGAAAAATGAATCCACTCGTGGTTCACGGCCTCTGCTGGAGAACACATGCCGAAGCCATTATGGTGCAGCGTGGCGCAATTTCGGCCAATTTTTTGTTTGGTGCAATTTGGCGCTAGAATTGGCGTTTATAGTAAAATGACGAAATTGGTGCAGGAGTCTCACCCCTGTGTATAAAATCAAATGTTGTACAATAGTTAGCGTCATTCATTCGCTGTCATTCCGGTGGAGAAGCGGTAGACGCTCCGTCCCTGCATCTCTCAGGTGGCACCTCCGACTTCCATCGTGAGGCGCCACCCACATGGTACTCTCCCCCATGACCGTAAAGCAGGCATGAACGCTAGCTGATGGGGTAGAGTAGGAAAGGACGATAGGAGAGGGTGGTGAATGGTCGGATCGGCCACATCTGTCTGGCATTGAAAAAAATAGAGGCACTGCCTGAACACACTACCCCTTCTAGTACACTGTAGCCGCATGTGCAAAGACTGGGCAAGCTGCAATGGTGCGGCATCATGTGCTGTCTTCCCGCATGTTTAGTGCTGGAGGTTCTATAATCTTGAGTTTCGGAGATGCGTTGAAGACGAAGGATTCGCTCACCGCTTCCGGCACTTTTCATGGTAGCGGGCGACACTGTGAGCGACACTATGAGCCGCAGAGGCGAAGTGGACGCAAGAGCGTGGCTGGCTTGCACTTTATACAGCTGATGTGAAGACGTTGTCAAAACGGCATGTAACATAATCTTTCATCGCCGACTCTCAAGTTAAACAAAATGATTTTTTCTCATTCAAATTTGATTTCTTCAATTGCCTGATAATGCAGAAAACTTTGCAGCCCCTTCATGTACGAAAAATAAATTGCCAACTGTACTTATTTGCATAAAAGATTGAATTTCAATATAATGAAATTTCTATATTGCAACACGCATGTGGTATTTGATTGTTTGAACGAGGCGCGTGGGTGCCATGACTCGAGAACTGGGCTTGCGCTGTGAATCTAACCGGTCAGTGCTGCAACCGCTGTTGCAAATATAACCTGTAAATAGTTGCTCGTCTTACTGACTCGTCCTTCGTGTAACATTGTGGTAGAGGTGGAACGTTCCCCGTCCTCGCCACGGAGCTCCGAAGTGGCCGCACCATCGTCTTCTCAGCCATGCCTTCCGATGGAACCACCCCGTCGCCACCTACGCCTGCGGCGCCAACCACAACGTATGTTACACTTCCTAGCCTCCGTGATCCTGGGACATTCTCTGCCCAACATGACGTTGACATCGACGACTGGCTCAGCATGTATGAGCGTGTTAGCCAAAGCCACCACTGGGACCCTACCATCATGCTTGCCAATGTGATCTTTTATCTGGATGGGATACCCCGTGTCTGGTTTTGCACCCATGAGATCGAGCTCTCCAGCTGGGACATTTTCAAAGAGCAGCTTCGCGACCTATTTGGCAACCTGTCAGGTCGCCAACAGGCTGCGCGTAAAGAGCTTGCCACCCGTGTCCAGTCGTCGACCGAATTGTATGTCTCCTACATACAGGAAGTGCTCGCGCTTTGCTGGAAAGTCGACGAGCACACGACTGAGGTTGACAAGGTGGGCCATATCCTAAAAGGCATCGCAGACGACGCCTTCAATTTGTTCGTCTATAACCACATTTCTACCGTCGACACCATCGTCAAAGAATGCCGCCACTTCGAGGTAGTCAAAAGCCGCCGCGTCATCGCACAGTTTTCCGGGCTCCCAAACACTCCTGCCACGTCCTCTTGCTCCGCTCTTACCGCCACACGACCATTTCAAGAGAACGTCACCCGTATCGTTCGCTGTGAGATTGAAGCGGCGAGTCCGGCCCCCCTTCATCAACGACTCCCTGACGGTACCTTTGACCAAGAGGCCCCCACTATTTCCATTATTCAAGAAGTTGTGCGGCAAAAAATTGCAAACCCTGGCATCCCTACCGCCTGCTCTGTCTCCCGACCTGATTCGACACCCATTCCCATGTCCACAACCTGTCATGACCAGTATTTCCTTGTTAAGCATCGGATAAACACTGGTGATGCTGCTCCCATTCACCGCCGGCCGTATCACGTGTCCACGATAGAGCGGCAAGTTATTCAGCCGGAAGTAAATAAGATGCTCGCCAGAGGCATTGTTGAGCCTTCGTCGAGTCCTTGGGGGTTGCCGGTCGTGCTCGTCAAAAAGCAACATGGCACGTGGCGTTTCTGCGTTGATTACCGCCACCTAAACCGAATTACAAAAAAGGACATTTACCCTTTACCACGAATCGACGACGTTCTTGATTGTCTTCACGGTGCCAAATACTTTTCGTCCATCGACCTTCGATCTGGTTATTGGCAGATTTCCGTCGATGAGCAAAACCAAGAAAAGACCGCTTTCGTCACTCCAGATGGCCTCTACCAATTCAAGGTTATGCCGTTCGGTTTATGCAATGCCCCCGCCACGTTCGAACGGATGATCGACTCTCTTTTCAAATGGTCAACTTGCCTTTGTTATCTCGATGACGTTCTTGTGTTTTCTCCTACATTTGAGATGCACCTAGAGCACATCGCAGCTATCCTTGACGTCTTCTGCAAGGCTAGGCTCCAATTAAACTAATCGAAGTGCCACTTCGGGTGCCGACAGATTACAGTGCTAGGCCATGTCATCGATGCTTCCGGAGTACAACCTGACCCGGAGAAGGTTCGAGCAGTAACGGCTTTGCCTGTACCTCAGTAGCCCTGTTCTTATTTCCAACAGTTCGTGAAAGATTTCGCAGCAATCGCTCGACCACTCACTGAACTTCTGAAAAAAGACGTGCCTTTTACATCGGGTTCCCCTCAGGCTGCCACATTTTCACACCTTATCACGATTCTCACCAATCCACCGGTTTTGGCCCACTTTGACCCGTACGCACCTACAACCCTGTTGGCTTTCGTCGCTCAAGGATCCTACTGGCCGGCTTGATCGTTGGGCCCTCCGACTACAAGAATATCCCTACACAGTGACTTACAAGTCACCAGGACACCAACACCAGGACGCAGATGGACTCTCTCGCTACCCAGTCGAAGACGGGACCTCTACGTCTGATACTGACACCAACGCCTGTGTTCTCTCTGCTTTTCCACTGCTCCATGTCGCCGACGAGCAGTGCCGTGACCCGCCCTTGCGTTTCATCATTGACCGCCTGGAATAGTCACTTGCCGACAGTTCCTTTCGCTTATTCACACTTCAAGATGGTGTACTCTACCGCCACAACGTTCACCCCAACGGCCCTGCATTACTCCTTGTGATCCCTAAACACCTTCGCTCGGCTGTTCTCCACGAACTTCACGACCTCCCCACTGTCGGTCACCTGGGTGTGTCCCGTATCTACGACCGGATCCGCCGACGCTTCTTTTGGCCAGTGCTTTTTCGCTCCGTTCGAAGATACGTAGCTGCGTGTGAGAAATGCCAGCGATGCAGGACACCATTGACGCTCCCTGTTGGGTACCTTCAACCACTCGACATTCCCGTGGAACCATTCTTTCAGGTTGGTTTGGACTTACTTGGCCCTTTTCCTCTTTCTATCTCTGGGAACAGGTGGATCGCTGTGGCCACGGATTATGCCACGCACTACGTCATCACCTGAGCGCTTCCTACAAGCTGCGCCACAGGTGTCGCCGATTTTCTTCTATGCAACATGATTTTATTACATGGAGCTCCGCGACAACTTCTGACAGACCGTGGCCGGACATTCCTATCAAAAGTTATCGCGGACATCCTGCAGTCCTATGCCACGAGGCACAAACTATCCACATCATACCATACGCAAACAAATGGCCTCACGGAGCGTCTCAATCGCACTCTCACAGACATGCTCGCGAAATATGTCTCTTCAGACCACACTGACTGGGACCTTGCTCTACCGTTTGTCACATTTGCTTATAATTCCTCGTGCCATGACACAGCCGTTATTCCCTATTTTTCCTTCTGTTCGGCCGAGAACCAGCACTGCCCCTAGACACAACCCTCCCTGTTCACGTGGCACCGACCAGCGAATATGCACTTGACGCCATCACCCGCTGTGCCTATGCAAGGGAAATTGCCCGCGACTGCCTTCTGAAATCCCAAGAGAGTCAAAGGCATTTGTACGACCGGCGACACTGAGATGTGCACTTCCCGCCTGGTTCTTTGGTGCTTCTATGGTCTCCGTCGCGTCAGGTAGGCCTGTCAGAAAAATTGCTGCCTCGTTACACAGGCCCACACCGAGTGCTTCGTGCCAGACTTCCGTCACCTACGAGATTGTCCCTGCCACGCCATCTGCTTCCCAGTCCAGTGATATCGTGCACGTTACGAAACTGAAGCAGTATCACCCTCCCAGTGACGACTTTAGACGCTCCGGGACGTCGCTTCTGTCGATGGGGGATTATGCTACACGCGTGTGGTATTTGATTATTAGAACGAGGCGTGTGGGCGCCATCGCTCGAGAAAAGAGAAGGAAGAACGAACTGGGCTCGCGCTGTGAATCTAACCGGTCAGCGCTGGAACCGCTGTTGTAAATATAACCTGTAAATAGTTGCTCGTCTTACTGACACGTCCTTTGCGTGACAATATTCAATGAAGCAAAATGTCGATTTTACTGACTTCATTATACTGAGGCTTAACTGTAAATGCAGTATTTGCCGCAGCACGCCATGCGTGTTACACATCCTGACCAACAAAGAAATCATGGCATAAAGTGCATAACACAGGTAGAATTGCAGCAAACGTTCTTAGGTGCCATAGTTAGCACTAATTTGATACTTTTGGTATGGGACCCCAAAGAACCTACAACTATATTGGATAAATAGTGCAAAATCATAGTAAGACTAAGTAAGGGACATAATTGAGCAATGACTCACAACTACAAGTTTACTGGCAAAAATATTATACAGAACAAAATTTTAAAGATAAAAAGCAGTACATGTGCAGCAAAGTATCTGTATACATTGAAGAGGAACTAGAGCTTTGTCACACAACAGCAGAAAAACAACACGCGGAACCAAACAAAAAAGCTAACAAACATTGGAAGAGGGAAATGGAGGAAAGATGCTCAAGCAGAAACTGCAATTCTTTCTTGCCAAGAGCAACTGACTGCTTCCTTGCACATTTGTTTTTTCCCCTTTGATTATGCAAAGTTTCTGTTATCTCAATCATGCGGCAGTCTACATGATTAAATAAAATTGTAGTTTCCTTAGTTAATGTGAGGCATCCACAGCCTCTGCAATGTGCAGGTAAGTGTAGACATTTCGAAGCACTAAAAGAAGTTGCACTCTTTTAGCGGCACATTTACACAACGACCAATTTGGCCTGCATTCACAGACCTACAAGACAACAGAAGCCTGTAAACACATACAACCTAACTTATCAGTAGATACAAAATTAAATGCATATTTTAAGAATATTTTCAAATGATACTTATTAGCATGTATATAAGCCTTCACGTAAACAATTTTTTTTCCTTTTTGGGAATACCGCTTTGTGAGACAATTGTATTTATTGTTGTTTTAACCAGTCTCACGCTGTTAAATATTGTAATTAATACCCTTTCTTGTCTTTAGATTATGTAAACTGTTCTTCCTTGTGTTGCACCATGCTCAGTGCATCACAGGGACCCAGAACCCTGTCAAGCATTTTGGTCTGTCTTTGGCCTTGGAGCTCCTGGACATTTGTTATGTCCAAATAAATCCTGAACCTGTTTTGTATAAAGCATAACAGCTGGCTATCTTCTGGAACACTGAGTGCAATCTGAATTAGAAGGACACTTCTTCATGGCAGGGTGAACACCACCAAGTAATTTGGGAGCAAATATAACTAATATGCACACCATACCTTTTTTGCGATAATTTGCAAGATGCTGTTCGTTCAATATGAACGTCCACCAACAACCTTAGCTCCCCCTTTGCTACTACATTACAACTTTAAATTTCTTTAACACGTCTCTCTCAAGACACACTTTATAGCTACCAACTTTTCTTTTAATATACCTGACAGTTCCACAAGTACTACCTCACCCACAGCAACACAGACAAGCCAGCAGAAGTGCCGCCAAATGCAAAGGATGCCTTAAAAACACACTTTTTATGGTGAAGACAGCAATACTATTACTTCAATACAGCTTTGCCCACTCACCACTCTAATGCCCTCCTAAGTTCATCGCCATGGCTTCAATGGTTCACTGAATTAATTTTCATCAGCTTTAAGAATAAACATTTGCCACCTCATCTAGTCCCAATAACAGTCTTGCTGTAAAAATTATGCACTACATTGAAGAAAAAAAAAAGAACTACATAAAAAAGAGCTAAAGAGAAGAAAGAAGGTCTGTTCAATGCACGCACAGTTCATGGCACTGGTGCTGGAAAGTCAAAGCAGAACCTGTACTGCACATACGTGAGGCCGCAGGTGCTGGTGCAACATGTTTAAAAACTCTTCAAGCATTGATGATCACAAAGGACAAAGACTATAATGGTGTTGGTGAACATTAGGAGTGATGAAGGCATACTCCTCTGTAATGCACATGGCTGTTGTGTGCACTACAGCGGCTGTATTTTCTAACGATCCATTTCATTTTCCACTCTTTTTACTCTTGCTCATTGGCTCGAATGCAGCTCAGATGCCACTGTGCCCTGTGGCCGATTTCTACCAATCCAGGATGTTAACGTGCCGTCATTACACTGGGGTTGGCCGCTTGGCACAGCAGCATCCAAACCAGTGATGTAGAGCAAAAAGAATGAAAAATAAAATGACAGCTTGAAAATACAGCCCCAGTGCAAAAGCAGGCAACTGCTATTACCCAATTTTCGTAATAAATGAAGCAGTCTTTCACCCGCTGTGACCAGGTACGTATGTGTACATATGTTATTGTTTTTTACAGGTTTTAAATGTTTGTCTAAATATAATGAACAACCATATTTATTTGGATATAAGTGAACCCGTCTTTTTTTTTAGAAAGTGTTACCCAAAATGAAATATCATCCTACAATTTGTGAACAAAGAATCTCATCCTATATTTGTGAACAAAGCTAGCAAAAGTACCAAGCTAACGGAGTTCCTCCGTCATGCCCGCCGTTCTTCAAGCAGCACCAGCACTCGCTGCACTGGTAAATAATGTACCAGGGCAGAGAAGCATCCGACAAAGACAACTCCTCAGCAATTCTGACGAGGATGCAGGTTGTAGCATTGACTAGTGAGACTTAGCAGCCGAGCTTACGGTAAATAATGGTGCGCCATGCTTGAAGTTTTTTAGTTTTTGTAAAAAAAAAAAATATGGCTTGACTTACATTCTAATTATTATTTTTTATTTCTTGGCGAGTTCAATATACACGGCACTACCTATATTTGACTTCAACCTATTTTTTAGTAAATACCGCAGTACAGATATAACAACCCATTTTGCAGAATTATCACATTCACTGTAAGTGGTTTCAACTGTAGTTTATAGGTCCAACGTCACTCAGACCTCTGCGTAAAAAATCCAGCGATATTTCAGAAGTTACGCTGGATACAAAATAAGAGCACCTTTGTAAGCCGTCTTCATCGCATGCAAGAGCTACTTCTAAATCTGAGAAATAATTTCACTTCAGCTGTTAAAAAAATGGCTCTGTATTGTTCCTCCAGATATGTATTGTAAACTCACCTTATTTGCTTGGTCGTTTTGAACTTGATAAATATAACAATTGGGAAGATCTGGCACCTGTTGAGCCTCTCAACAGCGGATAAACTCACATCCAGCAGAGCATGGCAAAGCTGTAAGTAAAAGATAAGTGCCTTCAATTAATGTTTTCATATAACATAGAATCTCAAAAGTGCAATATCCGATCATAGCAACTGGTTAATTGTTGTAACATCAGCATAAATTGAAACAAAACACACAACAGCTGTTCTGTGTGATTACATAGAAGTGTAAAGTGCAATTGTTCTGCATGACATGTTTACTGCTAAAGAAAGATGAGGACAGTGAAAAAAACACAAACAACAACACAGCTATAAACATGTCATGCAGTAAAAAGTATGAACAAGGCCAAGTTCAAGCACGAGGTCATGGGATCGAGTCCCAGTCGAAGCGGCAACATTTTGATGGGGGCAAAATGCAAAAACACCTGTGTCCCGTGCATTGGGGGCATGTTAAAGATACCCTGGTGGTTAAAATTAATCCAGAGTCCCTCCAGTACAGTGTATCTCATAATCAACTCGTGGTTTTGGCATGTAAAACCCCGAAATTCAGTTCAAGCCAAGTGCAAAGCCAGAGTTCAATAGCTCTGTAGCCGATTTTAAAGGGTCACTGAAACGGTTTGGACAAATTTTGTAGACGTGTAGGATACAATTGCAGTAAAACACCGACGCCATAATTTAAGTGAAGCATCTTTTATTAAGAGAGCTACAGACGATTACAAGCTACCCTGCTACCTAGCCATGCTTTTTCTTCTCAATTCTTTCACCAAGCGATCAGGGCTAAGCTTCATCTTTACTGGCTCTACGTTATGAATGTAGACGTCGTGACCTCTACTTCCAGTTTCTTGGAGCCAGCACATGAAGCCCCTCCAACCACTCCACTAGCCACCTGGCCGTAGATCCCAGCGAGATCTATCCAAGCAGCGTGTGTTGCAAGCGTTCTATCACAGCACTGAGCGTATCCGGTATTCTGGTAAATGTAGGCCAATTGACCATTTTAACGGATGGGCGAAGGTGTAAACGTGAGCTGCTTGCATGGTGCAGCTACCTGGTGGCACAGAGCTCGACCAGCCAAAAACAGAGCTAATATTTCTATAACCAAAAATATTTTAAACATAAAAAAAAAAAATTTGTTCACGATTATGCTGCCGCCGAAAATTTACACCAGTAGCAAAGTAGAATACACTTGGTTACTACTATATTGGCTGTGTTTGGTTGAGTTGTGTGTGACCAGGTGGGTGCTCATGCTTGCACCTGTCCATCCGGTAAAACGCCCAGTCCGCTTGCATTTAGTGGAATACCGGACACGATAAAACTCACTATTGTGGTAGTAATCGGATAGCTCTTCTGACTGCCGTCACATGCACCCAATACGTAGACGGTAACAGGGTGGCTGAAAACTCAGGGGAGCAACACCACTGCAATCAGTCGCAATGCATATTTTTAAAACCGTATAATAAATTACATGCTTTACACAGAGCACTTAAAATCAACTTCCTTATTTCTTCATGGATGTTGATAAAAGTTGGCAAAAATATTTAAAATGTATCCCTTATGCTTTCATAAAATTTTGAGTGATTGAGAATATTTTATTCAGCAGAATTTTTCTCCTTTCCATTTTATGGAGGGCCTGGGCAGTTTAAAATATACAATGAAGTATTGACTGCATGGCGAAATGCAAGCTGAAGGTTGTGACCTTCTTGCTTTTTTGCAACACAATTTTTTTTATTGTAATTTTTTATGTTACCTTCGCAGCAAGCACGCTTTTGGGGTGAATGAATAGCCACATAATAAAATTATAGAAAGCCAAGATAAAAAAGCGAGAATGTCACAGCCTGCACTGTAGGCCAAAGAATGCGACAAAAAAGCGGAGTCAAAGCAGGCCAATCGGTAACAAAGGAATCAGCTCCGAAAGCTGAGCAGAAAGGCAAAAAAAAAAAAAAAACAGTTTTGAGAAAGTGGCTCTCAAAGTTTCACCTTCGTTTCAGTCCTCCAAAAGGCACCAAATTTGTAGTCTGGCATGTTTTGTGATTCGGGGCTTCTTGGACATGTGGCCTCTGGTCTGGTGTACTGTTGTTCCCCCCCACCCTTTTTTTTTTATGGTGTCCTTTACTACTGCTCTACAAAGAGCATGGTGTCTGGTTTTCAAACCAAGTGAGGCACAGAACTTGTCTGGGCATACCTGCAGACTGCCTCGTTGATAGCAGACTCCAGTGCAATCAGTGATGCATTTTTTTTTTCTTTTGGTAGAATCGACCATGTCACTGAATGAAGGTTCTCAGCAGCCTTCCGAGTCGTCTTCCCTTGACAATAGCTGTGGAGCTTAGGATCAGACAGCCACAGATAGACAGGCAGCAATGCAGCTGCTAGGTGCTTTTCCAGCTTGTACTTTTGTGTGATACGTCACTTCTGCAGCCTAGTGTCTGCGTCAGCTCAAGGGTCCTAGTTAAAGGGGGCATGACACCCAATTTTCTATCATAATCTGTGTGGTATGAGGTAATCTGTGTGCGTTCAAGAACACATTGGCAAAATTTCAACGTATTCGAGCAAGCATGTAATTTGTAATTGAATTTTTTATATTAAGCTCGAATGCCATAACAGTCGAGCACCACCGGCACGCTCACGAGCCGTGAACGTCAGAAGCTGCATGCTTGCTGAGCGAGCATGTATATTCCGGCAGAGAATCTGTGTTTCAGCTGTGCGCGCATGCAGGAAACTTCTGCTTTGTTCAGCTTGCCATTGGAATTATTTAACTTACAGCGGCTGCAACAATGCCACTGCGGCGCCTATGTGGTGCTGTGGGATGCCAGAGTGAATGGAGCAAGGGGTGCTCTGTATCGTTTTTCAGGTTCCCCAAGGAGCCCATCAAGCGTAAGACTTGGGAAATGAATGTGGGCAGAAAGGACTGGTGCTCATCTAACGCTTTTGTATTGTTCTCAGAGAACTTCAAGCCAGACAGCTACAACGACAATTTGTGCCTGCTCGCCGAGTTTGGGATACCTGTGAAAAAGCTGAGGCTGTGGCCAGACGGGATGCTGACCGTGTTCGCGCACCTGACGTGTGGCCCTGCCTGCCGGGCAGGCAGTGCCCCTGCCAAACATTAGCCTTGCTATTTATTTTACCGATATTGGGTGCAATAAAGCAAGTTCGTAAAGGTTCAGCCAAAGCGTGCACCATGCAATATCCTTGCGCTGTGGACACATGTGCACGGGCATTTGTTTACATATGCCGTACGCAACTACAGAGAGAAAAAAAAACTAATGGGAATGCGTGGCAGCTTAACAAAATCGTAGTTTTGTTGAGTATGGATCCGAGAGACATGCCTGCATGAAATGCATGCTGGCAAACAATCTACGTGCATAACAATTTGCATTGTGCAAAGCAGCACCAGACTTCGTCTCCCATGCAGCACTGCATGCATGAAATATGATGAAATAAAGCTATAGTACTCAACAGAGCGGAAAGGCATAGGCAACAGTTCACGCAACACCAATGTTGCCATCTATGTTGACCACATTTACTACGCTGCCTTCAGCCTTGGCCTCAACAATTTGCACGCGCCAGCCGGTACTGTACGCGCAAATTTCGGAGGCCATGTTTCGTCGCTTGAGCTGGTGGTAATGAGGTCAAAGTGAAAATGTGCAGTGTATACTACGCCATCGCTGCTTCTGCTGCTCAAAGATTCGTCGCTTGCTTCATCACGCGAAGTTGGTGGTGCAGAAGACATGGCACACGATATCTGAAGCAAATACAGCAATAAACGGCAATATGCTCCGACCTCGCGTGGTACGGTGGCTGATTTTTTAGCAGCCGACAACTCGGTTCCATGCAGCACATGAGGTCACACATGGCATGGCAATATGGCAGTGGGCGCTGGAAGGCAGGGATTGTAGCCGGTGAGTTCTAGCTCATATTTCGGACAGAAATGTGCTTTTACTGCCCAGTTTTTACATGTGTATAGCCATAATAGACCCTCTACTTCAATTTCTCGCGGAAAACCACAAATTGTTGGGTGACCATGTCATGCCCCCTTTAACAGACCTAATCATGGGGGTTCTATTTATGAAGGGGTGGTATGACAGATATTGTTACGAGATATTGTGACAATATATGAAAAAACAGTCGGTGCGTGATGTGCTTGGTCACAGGTCCAAGAAGCCAATGTGCATAATACCTACTTAGCCGCGGGTCAGAGGAGTCAACGATCGGTGTACTTAGTCCCGCGGTCCAAAGTGCTGATGCGAGTCTTGGACCCAAGGCTTAGCCGCGTGTCTGAGGGTTCTGTGCGCGAAGCTTGGTTGCGAACCACATCACCGATGCTCGGAATGCTTATCCGTGAGTCTGAGACATCCACAAACGGAGGATCAGGTCCGCTACTGCGATGTCTCTGTAGCACCCGTTTTGACACTCGTCGAGATTATGGAGACTGTCCAGAGCTTGCGAAGTGCAAAGAGCTGAGCAGACGATGCCACTATGGAGTGAGCACCGGACCCATGGTGAACAGCGCTGGAGTCATGTGGCGGGTGCAGCCAATCGGAGACTTTAGAATGACCTCCAATCATTCGCTTTTTGTGGATGTGTTTCTGTATGGCAAAGATAGCTGAAGCGGAAAATTTGAAGACAGAGAAATGCACTTTCAAATGAGACCAAGATGGCGGTGCTCGGTGGCACCGTTCCGGAGATATTGTGACTTGAAAAACACTGTTCTTTCGCTATTTCCATGAAATTTTTTGCCACCTTGGCAGATACAAATTTTTTAGAGAACTTCTACATGGTTTTCAGTGATGATACTTCAGAATCAGTGGGAAAGAAAGTTATAGAAACTGGAAATGTGATTTTCAAAAAATCAAATTTTTGGCCATTTCTCGCGATGCGGAAGGCACGTCCCCCCTTAATGGCCAGAAGGACCTACCCTAACGACTCAGTACATTTGTACAAAATCGACAAAATCGTTTCTCGACAAAATTGTTTCAGGGTAAAAAAAAAAACAGAAGTATAGAGTAGCTCCAAGTGTTCGTGCTCTCCGGAAACATGACAGCACACTGGAGTCGTTTTCAGTTCATTCACATTTGAATTTATAGTGATATAGTACATGAACTAACAAACACTTGTTTTGTTGGATCCTAAGAAAATTATTAACTCGACCAATAACTTTTCCACGCATGGCCAAACACTGACTTTAGAATTTTTATTACAGTACAAGCAATTGCAAGGCACTGTATGAATTGAAGACTGCTCTTATATATTTAAGCAAATTTGTCAATTTGGCCACACTGGGGAGTAACAAAAAATAAAACTGACAGGCAGTATTTTCAAATCTGACCTCCAATGTGTGTTTCACCAATCAAATCATACAATACAAAACCTGTAGGGCATGAGTTTCCACTCTAACAGCTCCGCTGTTTTGACAATGCCATAAAATTTGGCAAGTGTTCTGAAGTGTACATGGTTCCGATATTTATGTTCCTGTGATACTGAGCGAAATTTTTCTCTCCACATTTGGTTTGCTTTTGTTCATTAGTGTTTCAATAGCCTATCTTCTTTAGGCAATGAGTGCACACTTGCGCACACCAAGATACCGCATCAAAAACAAAAGCACTAATGGAATATTTAAAACATGTTGCATACATCTTGAAACACTTCTGATAGGACCTGCAGTAATATGTGCAAAGTGTTTTAGTAAAACAAGTTGGAAAGTAGACTTCTCGGTGTTTTCTCTCAGTGTCGGTATGTCATCACGTAGCATGTTCACTTCATTGTTTTACACAATGTTTTACATTAAGCATCTTTTCCAAGTGGCTGGATAGGTGCTTTCCAAATATGCTAAACATAAAATAGGTGATGCTTTCATATTTGAAATTCCTGTAGAGAGCTCTTAGATGGAGTCCATATTCTGTAAGCTTGACAAAACTCACAGAAGAACTGATAATTCTTAAAAGGTCCCTGAAACAGTTCGGACAGATTTTGTAGATGCGTAGGGTACAGCTACAGTAAACCATTCGCACCACAATTTGTGTGAAGCGTCTCATATTAAGAGAGCTACGGACAATTACAAGTAACCCTCCTCCATAGCCATACATTTTCTCCTCAATTCGTTCGCCAAGTGATCTGGGCTGAGCTCTGCTGTCACTGGCTCTGCGTTATAATGGGACACAGTGTCATCTACTTCCGGTTGTCTGGAAGCCAGCATGTTAAGTCTCTCCAATGTGTCACCAGCCGCCCGACAGTCGATCCCAAGCAAGCGCTATCGAAGCAGCATGTGTTGCGAGCATTCTGTCGCAGCACCGAGCATGTCCGATATTCTGGTAACCACAGTGAAGCTTGGCGTTTCGACGGATGGGTGGAGGCGTAAACTAAAGCCCTTCCATACTACTATTGCTGTTATAAAGGAGCTTTAGCGTAGACGTACGTAAATGTCCTGATCAGTCTGCACAGTCCAGCCATGTGGTGGCACAGAGCTTCACCAGTCAAACAATAAGCTAATAGTATTGGTCTTAATCAAGCGTAAAACATTTTAAGCATTTACAAAAATAATGTGTTCACGATTAGGCTCCTGCCAAAAATTTACACCAGCAGCAAAGTAGAATACACTTCATTACTGCTATATTAGATCTGTGTTTGGTTGAGCTCTGTGCCACCAGGTGGCTGCACTGTGCAGACCGTTCACGTTTGCGCCTCTGTTCACCCCATGAAATGTCCAGGCCCAGGCCTGGTCCACTTGTCCTTGCGTTTATGTGAACACTGGACACGCGAAACACTGTTGTGGTAGTAATCCTCTGGCGTAAAGTGACAGCCACAAACATGCAAATCCTGGCGCCCATTGGATACCAATAGCCCAATGCATTGCAGCCACTCTGCTTATCTGCTGCCTTGCAGAGGGACACGATGTTGCAGTTTGACATATTGCCAATCGCTACGTTTGCAGCCCACAACGTAACAAGGGATAACCACAATGCTCGCGAAAAGAAAGATTGATACCAACACTGACCGCAGAGCTCTCCTCAACACAGAGCATGTAGTAACACAAGCAGACGACACTTTCTGTGTGCCGGAAGTCTTGGTGTAGTGATAAATTGTCCTTGTGCATTCTCTTTCTGTTACTTTCTTTTTTATAGAAACAAATTAAATAACATTCCAACTATTACAAACAATGTTTGTTTGCCATAAAGGTGGAAAAGTTATCGACGAGGTGCCCTGGGCAGCCAATCGAATAGCTCGCCCTACTGGTGTCCCATGGTCACCTCGCGTCACCTGGTCAGGGGCAGCTCAAAACTTAACCAAGTGGCATGCTGCGATCAGTAGCAATGTACATATTTAAAACCTTATAATAAATCACATGCTTTATGTGGAGCACTTAGATACATCAATTAATGATCAGAAGGACTTACCCTAACAACTCAGTATGTTTGTACAAAATCGTCAAAATTGTTTCACGGTCCCTTTAATTTATCCTAAAGCTGTGCACTTTTCACAATTCTGGAGATGCAATAAATATGAAACTAAATGTTCAATTGATATGTACCTGGATGTTGAATGGATATGCCTGAAGGGGATATGCACAGAAAATTATGCAAAAAATATTCCCATCGTGTGGAGTTTTCACTCAGACAAGAGCACACATTCAATATCAGCCAGACCTTATGCAGAAGATTCACTAACGGTTTCATCTTTTGCTGCACACAATCCGTGCAAATGGCCATACCACGCATTGGGTGCACATTAAAGAACCCCAGGTGGTCAAAATTAATCCGAGGTCCTCCACTATGGTGTGCCTCATAATATTCTGGTTTTGACATGTAAAAACCCTGAATTTCATTTTTCATTGGAAATGCTAGACACAGCACTGAGAGGCTGCTGCACCAGTTCAAGGTGCATGGCTTGGCCAGCTTCCTTTCACGGAGAAGCTGGTTGAGCATGTTCCATTGAGCACAAGGAATGCAGTGAACGTTCCCCACACTAAAAGCCATTGGTCTAAAGGTCTAAAAGAATGCAGAAAAAAACAGAACTGGACACTTTCAACAAGGAGAGAAAGTGATGTAAATCACTTTTTCACGTTTATGGAGCAACAGCTTTCCCACAAAGCATGATCAAGAATGTCCTAACATCAATCTCAACAAAATCTACATTAACTTTTTTAGCATGATCTAAATTAGGAAAGTTGTAAACCACAGGAAGGACAGATTTTGTATACTTCAGATTTTTTTTACTTTCAGTACATTACGACAACATAGCCAATTATTCTTTTTATTCACACTTTCTGGGGTGCTCCTTTGAAACTTCACATTACACTTATAAAAAACTTTTCAAACAATTATTTTGGCTTTGCTTTATTGAAAACACCATCGATTAATCCACAGCTTGATGCATGACAGTACACAGAGTGTCCCATGTAACTTGAGCCAAACATTAAAAATATGCAAATGCCGTGTAACTATAACTGGACAGAACCAAGGTAATGGTGTTTGCTGTCGCTTGGAGATACTCTGATAATATTTTTTTCATTATGCCTCATTAGATAATTAGTCTTAATTAATTAATCAACTTCTCAAATATTATAATTCAATGAAAAGTGTCAATGAGAGAATTGTAGAGCAACATGAAAAGCTCCCGATATAGCTTTCTATTGCTCAATACGTGCTACATAAAAGTGTTTTTCTGAGCATGAAAGAAGCATGCGAATACACGCAAGTGTCACAAGCGGCCAGTTGCACGGCAATTTTGCGTGTATTTGAGGGCTTCTTTCGCGCTCAGAAAAACACTTTTATGTACCACGTATTGAGCAAGAGAAAGCTGTATCGGGAGTTTTTCATGCTGCTGTACAATATTATAATTGACACTTTTCATCTAATTATAAAATTGGAGAAGTTGATTGATTAAGACTAATCATATAATAGGCAGGATGAAAAAATCTGAATATCTCCAAGCAACGGCAAACAACATTACCTTGGTTCTGTGCAGCTACGTAGCATTTGTATATTTTAACGTAAAAGCGTTAAGGAGCCCGTGTCGCAGAGAATCCAGCGTCAACGTCCGGGGTCGGACGTCATTTCGGCAAAAATATTTTCGAACCACGCATACCCAGGCTTTCCATGTGACGCAAGGAATTGACTGAACTAATTGAATTTCTCAAGCTAAAATATGTGGAAAAATCATAAACCACGACTTACACACAACCTATAGACATGATAGCTCTTGGATTGTAATTTGAATATACGAGAAAACATAATTCTGTTATGTGAAACAAACCCCTTTTCCAGTGTTTCGACAATGTGTAGACCGGAGACTGCGCCGCCATTTGTGCATGGCGGCGCGTAAATATCTCAGAGTCCACGAAGTGGCATGCCCACTTCCTTGAAACACTTCCAGATGATGTTTGCCTCCGCTGCACCACCGCCCATGCAAGAGGCCGCATTTCTACCAGAAAACCCGCCTTTGTGCATAGCATTCACCGCGAGCGTTTCACGGTAAACATTATGGTTACATACACTGCAGTTGCCGGGAAGCGTGAGAAGCAGTCAGGGATCTTTGAATGCTATCGCATTATACTGTTCAAGGCAAAGCTTAAGCGTCCTCCAATTTTTTTAATGTCTGGCTCAAGCTACATGTCTGGCTCAAGCTACCTGTATATGACAACACCAGTATTTCTTGACATAAAACTAAAAAATGTAAACGCACCAAAATTGGGCACATTTCTAGGAGTAAAGAAAGAATTAAATCCGATGTCTAAGATGATTTAAATGTTCATGTAAACCTGGTAATTCCCTTATGACTAGCAGGCTGCAGCATCAAAAGAGTGCGTGCCACAGGAATACTCAGTCCAATAGTTATTCGCACAAAGCACTGCAGAAGCCCCATTGCAAAAGAAATGTTTAGAAATGCTTTCCAAATATAATACCCACAAAATCAGTCACATCTTCCCTGTGGTAAAAAATAGGAAAAGACATTAAGGGTTTTGTAGCAATAATAAAATAGTGGTTGTGTACATTACAGGAACCTAACATGTCTGCGTTCTGACACACGTGTTAATATTGTTACGTAAGAAGACGCAGATGAAAAGCTATATACAAGTATATTTACAACGTAATACGCCGCACTTGGCCAAGAGGCAACAGCCCGCGCTAGCCTCCAATCGTCGTCGTCGTCTTCTTACTGCTCGCCTCTTCGTCATCGGTAATACTATTCCGTAGCACTACCCCCGGCGGCAAAAGCGCCGTCCCGGAGCGACTAAAGGCCGGACTCGGAAGCAGTGTAGTAGGCCTTGAGCCTACTGACGTCCACGACATCACTAGATGCCACAGTAGATGACGAGGTTGAGCTCACAGGAGCAATTTCGTACGTCACAGGCGTCACCTGGCGCAGCACGCGGTAGGGCCCTGTGTATCATGAAAGGAGCTTTTGTGAAAGTCCGACGTGACGAGAGGGCGACCACAAGAGCACGAGTGCACCAGGCGAAAACTGTACGTCACGGTGGCGGGCGTTGTACTGACGCTGCTGAGTGGTTTGCGAGTCCGTCAGTCGAACACGGGCAAGCTGGTGTGCATGGTTGGCGAGGGCGATGGCGTCGCGCGCATACTCGCTTGTTGAGATCGAAGCAGGAGGAAGTGCCGTGTCAAGGGGCAAGGTCGGTTCGCGACCGTAGAGTAGATAAAAGGGAGGAAATCCGGCAGTGTCGTGCCGGGAAGAATTATAAGCAAATGTGGCGTAAGGAAGGGCAATGTCCCAGTCGTGGTGGTCCTTGGAAACGTACTTGGACAGCATATCGGTAAGAGTACGGTTTAACCGCTCTGTCAGGCCATTGGTTTGAGGATGGTATGAGGTAGTCAGCTTGTGTTGAGTGGAGCAGGAACGTACAATGTCGGCGATAACTTTCGAGAGGAAGTTACGACCACGGTCAGTGAGCAGCTGTCGCGGGGCGCCATGAAGTAAGACAATGTCACGCAAGAGAAAGTCCACGACGTCAGTGGCGCAACTGGTAGGAAGAGCCCGCGTGATAGCGTATGGGGTGGCGTAATCAGTTGCGACGGCTACCCATTTGTTCCCAGAGGATGACGTGGGAAAGGGACCGAGGAGGTCTAATCCAACACGAAAGAACGGTTCCACAGGGACAGTGATCGGCTGGAGATGACTGGCAGGTAGCACCTGAGGTGTTTTCCGACGCTGGCAGGTATCACAGGCAGCAACATAGCGTCAGACGGAGCGAGCGAGACCAGGCCAATAGAAGCGGCGGCGGATGCGGTCGTACGTGCGGGTTACGCCAAGATGTCCTGCAGTAGGTGCGTCATGCATCTCAAAGAGCACAGTCTGTCGTAGATGTTTTGGCACGACAAGAAGAAGATCAGATCCATCAGGGAGGAAGTTCCTTCGGTACAGAATGCCGCCCTGGAGAACATAGCGGCGAACGGACGCGTCGGTAGGTGTAGAGCGCAGACGCTCGATGAGTGCTTGCAGCGGTAGGTCTCGGTACTGCTCATCGGCGACATTAGCGAAGGCAGACACACAGAAAATGCCGTTGGCGGTACTACTGTCGGCGTCGTCAGGCTCGTCTACCGGGTAACGAGACAGGCAGTCAGCGTCCTTGTGTAGTCGGCCAGATTTGTAGGTGACAGTATATGAATATTCTTGGAGGCGTAATGCCCAGCGACCAAGTCTTCCTGTAGGATCTTTCAGTGAGCATAACCAGCAAAGCACGTGATGGTCTGTGACAACGAAAAAGGGTCGGCCATATAAGTATGGGCGGAACTTCGCAACCGCCCAAACTAGGGCCAGCCACTCACGTTCAGTGATGGAATAGTTGCGCTCCGCGGGTGAGAGGAGCCTGCTGGCGTAAGCGATAACACGGTCGTTGCCGCGCTGGCGTTGTGCCGGTACTGCGCCAATTCCGTGACCGCTGGCATCAGTACGGACTTCGGTAGGCGCAGAAGGATCGAAATGGGCCAGAACGGGAGGCGTTGTGAGAACGTCGATTAGATGCGAGAATGCAGAGGCCTCGTTATCGCCCCACTGGAAAGGGGCGTCTTTTTTCAAAAGCTCGGTTAGTGGTCGTGTTATGGCCGCGAAATTTTTCACGAAACGGTGGAAGTAGGAACAAAGCCCGATGAAGCTGCGCACATCCTTGACACACTTCAGAACAGTGAAGTGCGTAACAGCATGGATCTAGCCTGGGTCCGGTTGCACTCCGTTCGCGTCAACGAGATGCCCAAGGACGGTAATCTGGCCACAGACCAATTAGCACTTCGATGCGTTCAGTTGCAGACCGGCGCGACGAAAAACATCCAGGACTGCTGAGAGGCGCTCGAGGTGCGTAGCGAACGTTGGGGAGAATACTATGACGTCGTCCAAGTATCACAGGCATGTGGACCATTTGAAACCGTGAAGAAGGGAGTCCATCATGGGTTCAAAAGTGGCAGGAGCGTTACGAAGACCGAATGGCATCACTTTGAATTGATAAAGACCGTCCGGAGTTACAAAAGCAGTCTTCTCGCGGTCGAGATCGTCCACGGCAATCTGCCAGTAGCCGGAGCGGAGGTCAGTAGAAGAGAAGTAGCGAGCACCATGGAGGCAGTCAAGGGCGTCATCGATCCGAGGTAGGGGATACACGTCCTTTTTGGTAACCCTGTTAAGGTGCCGATAATCCACGCAAAAGCGCCATGAGCCATCCTTCTTTTTTACCAGTACAACAGGTGACGCCCATGGACTACATGACGGTTCTACGATGTTCTTGGCAAGCATTTTGCGAACTTCTCCGTGAATAACTTGACGCTCAGCCGGTGACACTCGATACGGGCGGCGATGAATAGGAGGGGCATCGCCGGTATTAATGCGATGTTTAACAGTTGTAGTTTGGGCCAAAGGACGATCGTTAAAGTAAAAAATATCGTTGTAGGAAAACAGAACGCGGTAGAGCTCACGAGCGTGCTCGGACGGCATGTCGGGCGCAATCATTTTCTGTAAGTCGGCGATGGTACAAGTTGTTGACTGAGATGGTAGAGGAGGATCGGCTGAATTGCCGTCTACTTCAATAGATGCTATTGAGTGATCCTCGAATGAGCAAAGTTGGGCCAGAGACATCCCGCGTGGCAGCACTTGTGTCGTCAAGCCAAAATTGACCACTGGCAGGCAGACGCAATTAGCCGTAATAGATAAAACGGTATGATGTACCGTGATCCCGTGTGTAAGGAGGACGTCTTGCATAGGAGCCGCGATACAGTGACCGTTGGGCACTGGTGGGGATGACACTAGGTCAACGTAAGTCAGTGCCGTAGGTGGCAAGCGAACGAAGTCGACGGAACTGAGGCGACTGGGGTGTGGTTCAGCGAGATCCAGAACAGGCAGGTCAAGGCGAAGAGTACAGGCGGAACAATCAATGAGAGCAGAATGTGCGGAGAGGAAGTCTAAGCCGAGGATGATGTCGTGGGGACAGTGGGCGATGACTGTGAATAGCACAATTGTGGAGCCGTCGGCGAAGGAGACACGGGCGGCACACACACCAATTACGGGTGCTGTTCCGCCATCGGCGACTCGGACAACATGCGTCGTGGCGGGCGTGATTATTTTTTTCAGGCGGGTACGAAAGTCCGCGCTCATTACCGACAAATGCGCCCCAGTGTCTATAAGAGCAGATACAGGAACACCGTCGACTTGCACGTCAAGAAGGTTCAAATGAGTGGGCAACGTCAGTGGAGGATTTGGCGGCGTAGGGAGCAATGCAGCGTCACCTCGAGGCGCTGCATCATCTAGTTTTCCGGCTGGAAGCGGCGTCCGAAGGGAGTCGGCAAAAAGGAGTGACGGGGCTGGGGAGAGCAAGATTGTCGTTGTTGGGGCGAAGGTGAACGAGAATAGGGGCGGTTCGGCGCAGGAGAGTCAGTGGCGGCACTATCGGAGCGTGCGGCATAGGGACGAGAAGGGCCACCCGAGGGGCGAGAGTAGGCAGTATAAGCAGACCAGGTCGGGGAAGTCCAGCGACTTCGACAGTGCCGAGAAATGTGCCCGATGCGACGGCAGTGAAAACAAATGGGCTTGTCGTCAGCAGTGCGCCATTCAGCTGGGTTGTGGAAACGTGGTGGGTAAGAAGATGCGGGACGGGACGGAATCGAAGAAGCCGGATGGGTATCAAGGCGATGGGCCGAGCAGATGGTGTGAAGGCCCATGTTTTCGAACTCCTGGCGGACAACTGCCTGGATCAGGGAAACCGTGACTGCAGGTGCGTTGGTGGGGCTGGAGTCGAAGGCAGCCGGATAGGCGGCCTCAATCTCACGCCGGACGATCTTGGTAATATCGCCAGTGTTGTTGGGACGAGGAGCGTCGGCACAGGAAGATGTCGCGGGGGTGTTGGGCAAACGGGCAAACTGCTGATCGATACGTCGGCTTTTAGCGAGTTCCAGGCGGCGGCACTCTTTTATAACAGCATCCACCGTCGCGACGTTGTTGAATACGAGCAAGTTGAAGGCGTCATCGGCAATGCCTTTGAGGATGTGGGATACCTTGTCTGACTCAGTCATGTGTGCATCAACTTTATGGCACAGAGCCAAGACGTCCTGAATGTACGTGACATAGGGCTCCGTTGACGTCTACACACTACCGGAAAGCGCCTTCTGTGCGGCAAGTTTGTGACCGTAGGGGTTGCCGAACAAGTCTCGGAGCTTTTGCTTGAGCGAATCCCAACTGGTGAGCTCCTCTTCGTGTGTCCGAAACCAAACTCGAGGTGTGCCACCGAGGTAAAAGACTACGTTGGCGAGCATGATAGTAGGGTCCCACCGGTTATTGCGGCTGACGTGTTCGTACAGGCTGATCCAGTCGTCGACGTCTTCCCCATCTTTGCCCGAGAATACGCCAGGATCACGAGGAGCAGGGAGAGTGATGTAGGTCGTCGAAGTGGCAGCAGGTGTCGGAGGTGGCTGAGTCGAGTTGTCATCGCCGGGAGCCATGAAGCTAGGCTCGACGTACCGTCCACTGCGAAGCTCCGTGACGAGGTACAGGGAACGTCCACCTCCACCAGATATGTTACGTAAGAAGACGCAGATGAAAAGCTATATACAAGTATATTTACAACGTAATACGCCGCACTTGGCCAAGAGGCAACAGCCCGCGCTAGCCTCCAATCGTCGTCGTCTTCTTACTGCTCGCCTCTTCGTCTTCGGTAATACTACAGTCGAACCCGACTATATCGAACCCGTTTACATCGAATTATTCTATATATCGAACAATTTCTGGTCACGGTATAGTTACAATGAGTATATATAGCAAAAATTACGCTTACATCGAACAAATATTGCAGTGACTCCCGATATATCGAACGTCAAGCGGCGGAAAAGTGCCCCCAGAAGTTGGCTTTCCCTCGCGGTAGCGGGGAAACCCGGCGGCGTGGCTCCATCCAACCGCTCTCCCTACCGTGACCACGCTGCCTCGGGCTGTTGGGGCGAGCCGTCGACACTCCCCCTGTCGCGCGTGGAGTCTATTAGATACTATTAGAGTCTATCATACTATTAGATACTATTAGGCCACATCCTCCCTCTTTCTCAATCATCTTTCACTTCCCATTCTCTCCCCCCTGACGACGCTTCGCCGTGCTCCCTCACGGGTTGCAGAATCAAGCGTCCTTCCTTTCTTTAGGTCACTATCTATCGACACTCCCCAGCAAAAAATGATCCTGGCCTGCCTCAGCGCTTGCTCAGACAGCCAATCAGAGGCTCTTGTGCTCTCTTCGTGCAAGATGGTGAAAGTGCGAGTTGTCTGGCTGCTTTTCTGGTTTATCGTGTTTGCGCCTTGTGGGCCTTCTCCGGCAGTGTTGCCGTGATGAAGCGGCAGAATTCGCCTTTCGTCGTGAAGCTCGAAATTATAAATCGCGTCGAACGCGATGAGAAGTTGGATGTCCCCGCAGCGTGCAAGATTCCGAGGAGCACTCTCGGCACGATTAGGGCTAAAGTGGCCAGACTCGCAACCCGGTGCCCATGGCGCCCGACGCGTACACACGGCCGTGTACGAGGGGTTCTTCATACGTTCCGGTTTCCACGTGCTCGGTGATGACTGTAAATTCTGATGAATGCGACGAAGCCGTTGCCAGTGGTGCCAAAGTTTGGAGCGAGCTGTCAAAATTTCCGGGACATTCGAATCAACGGTGGACAAGTTTGTGAGTGCAGATTATGGTGTCGCGACCACGGTAGAGCCCGGAAACGAAGATTACATCGCCGACATCGTACCGAGCACAAATGAAAGTAGGCACACTGAGGAAAGCAACTACGGTCCTTTGCCCACATCCTCCGAAGTGATTGGTGCACTCGCATTAGTCCGGTGCTTCTGCGCGAATGCGGAAGGTTGCGGCCTCAGGTGCTCCGACTCCTTAGACAACGTGGGGAAGTGCGTGCGTCGCAGGCGGCGCAATTGGCCAAGTAGAAGAAAATGCAGGACTAATTTATGCGAAACTAAGCTAGTTTCTTCAATAAAGTGATTTTATAAATAGTATGCGCTTTTATGACATCCAATTATTTAGCAGGCTTATATCGAATTATGCTCTATATCGAACTGATAGGCATTTTTTTGCGAGTTCGATATAGCCGGGTTTGACTGTATTCCGTAGCAATATTACCAAACACTAGCAGACATGGCACTAAATATCTACGACAGTTATGAGCGGTGATTTTATTGCATCTTTTTTCTTCAATGTTACAGCAACTTCTTCTGATAAAAGCTCCATTTTCGCCCATGAATAATTAAAAAACATTATAAAGTATATGTTTACGATGAATAAGTAAAATCTTTGCACATAAAGCACTGAAAGCAGCAGTAATAATACGCTCATATTACTTTTGATGGCAAGAAAAAGCTAAAGATGCAAGAAATCCACTACCTCAATACATAGCCGCACCATAAAACAGTGATATTTCTTCTTAGCTTGTTCAACACCTACTCCAAACAGCAATGATAATGAGTGAACATTGGTTTGTAGCAGCTAACATCACAAGCAAAGCGTACCTTGTGGTTGGTACAGTAGCGGAGGGCATCAAGGGTGAGGCACTCATAGTGGGAACCTCGGCGGCGAAAATCAAGCAGGCTCAAGTCCTGCAGGCCCTGTTCCAGGGCCTGCAGTGAACCACGCAGGGGCTGTGATGGACAGCGCTGGAATTGTTGCGGAAAGTCCTGCTCTAGCTTATCTACTACCGCCTCCTGCAGCGGGCCCACCAGGATCACGGGCCGCAGACTTGGGTCTGTAAGATATCAGATATCACTCCATCATCAGGTGCAAAGCCGATCTTCAACTACGCATCTTTAATTTTCTGCAACTTGCTCAACCCTTCTTTTCTACCGCGCACTTCCTGTAAAAGCAACATAAATATAGTGATTATTTTCATTGGTGAAATAAAATATATATGACACCACAAAACAGCCCGAAATAAAATTTGAAGGCACCTTTCTTCTTTTTAATTTACACAGGAACTCCTCTGGGAGGTGTTTTAGGTGTGCCTAAGTAGGTATACGTAAGCATTGTGCCACTTGCTCATCCCCATGCTGCCCAGTATCATTATCAATGTTATAAAACTTGATCCAACCAGTACAAAGGACAGCGCTGCGGCGACATTAACTGCTGCCGATGGCGGCGCAAGTAGATGATGAAAGCAACTACTGCAGGTGGCAGCACCAAGTGTATTGATGACGTTACGGTCATTATAAGCCGTTATTACTCTTTAGTGCCTTATCCATCTGTGTCCGACCATTATGAACCGTGATCAACTGCACTCCGGCGGTGGCGGCGGCGTCTGGCGCGGCCACAAGGGCCGTATCTTGAAAACAATCTGCGATGGCGACAGAGAGCGCTGACTGCTGACAGCCTCATGTGCTCTGTGTTCCCACCGTTGAGTTCGCGTTGAAGAGAGATGCGCGGGCCCCAATTCTGAAAGCAATCTGCGATGGGGGCTCAGTGCAGCGAGTGTTGACAGCTTCATGTGCTCTGTGTTCTTGCCGCGTAGCTTGCGTTAAAGCAAGAGGCAGCACAAAGATGAGTTCATTCACTTCTGCGGGCGCTATCTTGTAAAGTGATAGTCTTACAGGCCGGACGGACAGTTCTCTCTTTGGATAAGCATATAAATGCTTACAACTTTTAAAAAAAGCTTTATAATGATCATCATTTGAGAAACAGAACAGAAATATACAGAGCTGTGGTACCGTATTTACATGATTGTAGGTCGACCTATTTTTTTTTAAATTTGAAAATCTGAAGTGGGGATGGGGGGGAGGGAGGGTCAATTTGCAATCGAAACCAAAACGTGGCACTCGAAAAAAAGCGAGACCAACGAGATATCAAGGGAGCTACAATTAGTTACAATTTTATGTTTGCTCTAAGGCCCTACCCATAGCTTTGCTTTTTGGAAGGCTTTTCAACATTTTTTTAGAGTTTTTCAGCGCACACAGCACTCATAAGGGGGGGGGGGGGGTGTCGATAGTTCACGGAAGTGCCACTGTTCCATTTGCGGCGGCACCCTCAGAACAGCAGCGCTTGCAGGGAGTATCAATAGTTAATGGAAGAGCAGACACTGCCCACGTGTTTCTCTTTTCGTGTAGCTCTTTAGTTTCATGCATTTGATTTGACTGCCGGCCCCGTGCTACTTCCGTGCTTCCTCAGTCGTCATGAGTGCTCCGAGTCCACTAAACATTCAGCGCTCATTCACAGCAGCGTTCAGGAGGACTGCCATCCTTTACGCTGAAGAAACAAATAACTGCGCAGCGGGCCGCAAGTTTGATGTTTCTTCATGGATGGTAATAATAATAAGCACAGAAATTCAAAAGTATAAAATCGGAAAAACTTCTGCAAATACCTTTTCTAGGGCTTTGATAGTGCCATGGCATCAAGCACACGAGGATTCTAACTTTACACAACGCACCGCACACACACGGCCTAGCCAACACTAATCAAACACGCAAGCAGCAGCAACAAGATGCACCATGGAGGAAGGCACGCATGAAATGCAAGAGCTACATTGGCTCTGGCTTTGGTTGGCATACTAGGCACCATAGTCAGCTGCTTAGTAGATGATACCGATGCTAGTGCGGCGATCGTTGGTGATGCTGACGATTACAATGTGGCTGTAGATTCCGCGGTGCCGGTTTCGCAAAAAGCATCATTGTGCGAACAGAGACCACTTTTCGGGAGATATAAGACAGTGATCGTACAATTGGAAACTTCAGTCAAAAATCGGGAGTCTCCCGGGCAAATCGGGAGGGTTGGCAGGTATGCACTTACATGTTCTGGATGCAGTTGCGATGATCCATAGTACATCCATACAACGTTTTCTGGATAAATCTGGATATCTAATGGACGTACTGAATGTCCAAGGTGTACCATATTATGCACGTCTAATGAATGTACGAATGTAATGATGGTCTTGTTGTAAAACTTAATAAGAGGTACAAATTGAAGGTCGTACAGGTCTACGCCCCTACATCCAATCATGATGACCAGGAAGTCGAAAGCATCTATGAAGACGTGGAATCGGCGATGAGTAAAGTCAAAACAAAATTCACTATACTGATGGGCGACTTCAATGCCAGGGTAGGCAAGACGCAGGCTGGAGACAAGTCAGTGGGGGAATATGGCATAGGTTCTAGGAATAGCAGGGGAGAGTTATCAGTAGAGTTTGCAGAACAGAATAATATGCGGATAATGAACACTTTCTTCCGCAAGCGGGATAGACAAAAGTGGACGCGGAGGAGCCTGAATGGCGAGACTAGAAATGAAATAGACTTCATACTCTGCGCTAACCCTGGCATCATACAATATGTGGACGTGCTCGGCAAGGTGCGCTGCAGTGACCATAGGATGGTAAGAACTCGAATTAGCCTAGACCTGAGGAGGGAACAGAAGAAACTGGTACATAAGAAGCCGATCAATGAGTTAGTGGTAAGAGGGAAAATAGAGGAACTCCGGATCAAGCTAAAGAACAGGTATTCTGCTTTAACTCAGGAAGAGGACCTTAGTGTTGAAGCAATGAACGACAATCTTATGGGCATCATTAAAGAGTGTGCAATAGAAGTCGGTGGTAACTTCGTTAGACAGGATACCAGTAAGCTATCGCAGGAGACGAAAGATCTGATTAAGAAATGCCGATGTATGAAAGCCTCTAACCCTACAGCTAGAATATAACTGGCAGAACTTTCTAAGTTAATCAACAAGCGTAAGACAGCTGACATAAGGAAGTATAATACGGATAGAATTGAACACACTCTCAGGAACGGAGGAAGCCTAAAAGCAGTGAAGAAGAAACTAGGAATAGGCAAGAATCAGATGTATGCGTAAAGAGACAAAGCCGGCAATATCATTACTAATATGGATGAGATAGTTCAAGTGCCTGAGGAGTTCTATAGAGATTTATACAGTACCAGTGGTACCCCCAACACTAATCGAAGAGAGAATAGTCTAGAGGAAGTTGACATCCCAGAAGTAATGCAGGAAGAAGCAAAGAAAGCCTTGGGAGCTATGCAAAGGGGGAAGGTAGCTGGGGCAGGGAGATATGATCTGTCCAATGCTATTCCCAACGTATTTACAGGAGGTATTCAGAGACCTGGATTGGGAAGATTGGGGATAAGAGTTAATGGAGAATACTTTAGTAACTTGTGATTCACTGATGATATTGCCTTGCTTAGTAACTCAGGGGGGGACCAATTGCAATGCATGCTCACTGACCTGGAGAGGCAAAGCAGAAGGGTGGGTCTAAAAATTAATCTGCAGAAAACTAAAGTAACGTTTAACAGCCTCGGAAGAGAACAGCAGTTTACGATAGGTAGCGAGGCACTGGAAGTGGTAAGGGAATACATCTACTTAGTACAGCTAATGACCACGGATCCTGATCATGAGACTGAAATAAGCAGAAGAATAAGAATGGGCTGGGGTGCGTTTGGCAGGCATTCTCAGATCATGAACAGCAGGTTGCCATTATCCCTCAAAAGAAAAGTGTATAACAGCATTACCAGTACTCACCTACGGGGCAGAAACCTGGAGGCTTACGAAAAGGGTTCTACTTAAATCGAGGACGACGCAATGAGCTATGGAAAGAAGAATGATGGGTGTAATGTTAAGGGATAAGAAAAGAGCAGATTGGGTGAGGGAACAAACGCGAGTTAATGACATCTTAGTTGAAATCAAGGAAAAGAAATGGGCATGGGCAGGACATTTAATGAGGAGGGAAGATAACTGATGGTCATTAAGGGTTACGAACTGGATTCCAAGAGAAGGGAAGCGTAGCAGGGATCGGCTGAAAGTTAGGTGGGCGGATGAGATTAAGAAGTTTGCAGGGACAACACGGCCACAATTAGCACATGACTGGGGTAGTTGGAGAAGTATGGAAGAGGCCTTTGCCCTGCAGTGGGCATAGCTAGGATGATGATGATGATGATGATGATGATGAATGAATGAATGAATGTATCTGGCTATCTGGGATAAGCTGCAGTTGCCGGGAAGCGTGAGAAGCAGTCAGGAATCTTTGAATGCTATCGTGTTCCACTCTTAAAGGCGAAGCTTAAGCGTCCTCCAAATTTTTTGCTAACGTATGTGATAGACATGACCATGCATTATGCTGGAAAGTATCAGGATAGGCATTGAGTTGTGTGCGTGCATGCCTGCTTCAGTGGAGGGAGAAGAAGAATGTGCAGGTCTAGGCCACTGCCTGGGACAATGAACATGCTGAGCTTTTGCTTATTTGCTTTTAACCTAAAATGCATTTAGAGTGGGACTATGTCCCAGTTCACTTCAGGAAATTAATAAATTAAAGTGCAATTTCACTGTTGTGAGGGTTTACAGTAACATGGAAGAAATGTTCATAGTGAAGCAAAACAAACTTATGCAGAGTGAAGCCAAACAAACAATGTCTTTCTGTTGCCTTGCGCGTTCCATTTGCACTACACTGTACATGATGCCATACTGACTAGCCCATCAGTCTATCCTTTTGAAGGTATGATGTCCCCCAGCTAGTTCATTTCTTTTCATTTCACAGACCGCATGCACCACAAGTGTAGGCCTAGTTTGCAGAAATGAGAGTGGAAGCTTTGCACAGCAACAAAAGAAAACCACAAGGAATTAATGTGGGCAATAACAGCCACATAAAATTTGGACTCACAGTTCAGCCGGTCCACACGAAGGTAGGTTGGTGGCACATCCTCAGCAAGGGTGCCTGCAGAGCCCCCGCAACTGTTGTTGATTGAAACGTCAGAGAAAGAGGCCAGTTCTTTGCCATCTTCTCGTGAGCGCTGCTGGTGCCTCCGTCGACGAAAGAAGCTGCGCCGGGTTGAAGTGGAGCCCCTTCGCCCAGTGCCCCCTTCCTCCAAGTCTAGCAGACTTCGCTTCATTAGCAGCTCCTCTTCTGCCCTGCATTGACAAGAGGCAAACTAAAGAATGTGCCATCATGCCACATGTTCTGCTAGTTCTTGTAGTGTGATATAAAGCATGTGCATAGCATGAAGTGCACTTATGATAAATTATCACATCAATGGAATAATGCCAGCATAGACCTTCAGCATTATAGGATATAAATCCAATGTCAACATCCCTTTTTGAGTTATTGTACATGCATAAATGCTACTACAGCAGACTTCTGTTAATTCAACTGCAGTTAGATTTTTTGGCTAATTCCATCCCAGCTGGAGGTCCTGGCCAACACCCATGCATTTCTATGGGCCCAAAACTTCATTATTTCGATCCTAAAATTAGCCTTCAGCGGATAATTTGAACTTGACGCACATGCCTGACCCCTACAACGATTCCAATGGCGACCCCTTTAAGACAGCGTCTGTGTCGGCAGAGCTTAGGGGACATCCAGCCTGCCATAGGAAGATTTTCCAGCAATAACCATAGCTCACAATGTCTGATTACGATATTCACCCGCTTCTAAACCCCCCCCCCCCCCCGAAAATTGGGCTGAAAATTACCTGCGCAGCCCAATCAGACCCCATACCCATATTAGAGCCTTGCCCATATTTTCTTTATAAAGAAATTGAATGTGCGTTATATTTCTACTTTGTTTAGAAGCTTTAATGTCATTTCTACATTAGTGTTCTACTTAGGACACATAGAAAGCAAGTGCACATTTGCATTGGGGGTGTGTAAGAATCGGGAAACTACTACCCAATGAATCAGTGATGTGTTTTGATGCTTTGGTTGTACCTTGTTTCATTCAACCCACCGGACAATTAGATCAATGTCATTGGTCCCATCAGGGTTAAATTAACAGAAGTTGACTATACAGCAATTTGTTACAACTCCAGCAATATTACGGGAGTCTCTATGCACACTTGTAGATTGTAGAACAAACTGTAGATGCATTTACCATAATGAGTTGCCCAAGGTACGTTTTTTTTTAGTTACAGCAGAAATCCACCAACTTAATGCATTTTGAGCGCTAATGTGTGCATGTTAATGCATCAAATGAAAAACTGCAGCTGTCCATAGTAAGCGAAGGCTGCATCAATAAGTATGGTATCCAGTAAGCATACACTACTACTGATGCTGTATGTCAGCACTGCTTGTGTGATAAGCTGTACCCTTTGAAAATAAAAGAGTATGTAAGGTAACACTACCACACGGATCATTACCAATCTGAGGGTCACTACAGTACATGTACTACAACGGTGCAAGCAAATCCCAAACAGTGTTTAATGGTGCAAGGGCCAGCTATGGCCAAAGAGTGCCATGACATTGACATATGGTGATGGGTTCTCAACGTATTACGAATGGAGTGGACAGTGAGTTGCAAATGGTGGATACAATGTGGCTGTAAAGAGGCCTAAAACAAGTAAAACAAGTGCATCAAGAGCGTCTTTGAAGTCAAGGGCTCAGAGGCACGTGCTGCGACAATTTTTGCACTGCAGCTGCAGCCTGCAAGGCAAGGCGGTGCTACAAATAGCCTGGCCAGATTATTTTTATGGTGCTTACATCTGCTAAAAACATTAAGACTGTTCTAAAATCAAAAAGCGGCTCATGGCTCAGAAAGAATACTAGGTGAAGAGGGATGTGCTCACAATATGCGGGATAAAATTACTTTTACACTGCAATTGTATTTCAGGGCACTGGATAAGGACATGGAGAACTGTAAGAATGTCTCCACATCTATCCCATATCAGAGGATCACTTCCTGTAAGGAGGTAAGAGTGTGTCCTATTCGTTCATTCCAGCGACGCAGGCGGCCGTCCTCCGAAGCAGTCACCCGGTGATAAAAATCTGCGACGCACTTTGGCGGCTCGGTCTGGCAGTGTGCCTGGACCCGCCGATGAGGAAAAAAGGGAATAGTAATTGCATGTGCAGCGTGCCGCAGTGCTCAAACCATGCCGTAGTGAGTGCTCAGTGCTAGGGTGTCTTTAAAATATACTTCAAGACAGACGTAACGACCTGAGGCACTGGAACCAGTTACAAAGCTCGTACTACATTTGCATGACACTGAATCGCATACAGAAGTGATCCCACTTGTCTACAGCGACCGAGCTGAGCTCTGCGCAAGTAAGATATAAATTTTAAGGGAGGTACCGAGTTACAAAGAAACCACTGGAAACAAAAGTGGAAAAACGTGAAACACGTTCAGGCACAAGTACTTTGTCCTTAGTCAAACAGATACGCGAAATTTCACTTCATTTGCTCTGCTGTACGCTGCTCGAGGCTCTAGACGAGCGTGATCACCCCTGTACGTTAGGAGTTTCATAAATTGTTGTATTTTACAGCCCTTTTTTTAGCTTACATTTCAAAATGCACTAAAGTTTGTTTTTTACTGCACAGGATTCATTTGTTGAAAACAGGAGTGCTTGAAAAACAACTAACGTCTGTTATCGGCATGCGCTTGCATTTACATACTAAGTGTTTGCGAAAACACAAATATATGGCTTCATGCCCGGGAGCATCTTCAAGGCTAGTAACGACATACTGACCTTTACAGAGCCTGTACCTTCACGTACTGCGGCGTTAATGCAGCGCGGCAGGCCCTTGATTGCACTCATCTACAGGCAGAGCGATTCGACGCTGACCTCGGTGTCCCTAATTGAATAGTAAGCTGTTGAGCTAGTTGGTTTGACATTATTTTTGCAAAGGGGAGCGCAGAGGCGTTGCGGAAAAAGGAGACGCGGACAGGAAAGACGCTCACTTGAAACTAAGTATATTTTCAGAGACAAAACGATTTCACACAACCTAGAAAGGATCGGGAAAAAACACGGCATTGACCTCGTCTTCACAGCTCCTCTCAAACTTTCTCAGTTGTGCACCCTTGCAAAATGGCCACAAGAACAAGATCTGTGAAAAGAAGCACATGAAACCGCTCGCCTCCTGTGCTACCGAAGTGTTATATAAGATACCACTCGACTGTGGGATAGTTTACATTGGGCAGACGGGGTGCTGTCTAATAAATGACAGGCTAAGAGAACATTCTTCATTTTTAAAGGACCTGAGCAACTACGCGCACCTTCCTGCACTGCAGGGATTGTGGCTGTAAACCCCTTTTCGATAAAACCGAGATTATAAGCAGATCCAAAGGCAGACTCAAAAGGGAAATCCTTGAGGCAGGTCAGATTCACGCTCACGCTAACGTTTGTATTAGTGCCCCGTCAATGCATCTGATGGATAATAAATTTACGTTCCTTGCCCTTGGCTGAAGTTTCTACGTCACCTCCTCTGTCACTCTCCCCCCGAAGGTTTTTTTGGAATGACTTCTGTCAGGCCACTTGCACGGGCCGTTGTTGCTGTCACGTACACTATAGCTGTCATTATTGATGTAGTGATCCATGCCTCGTTGTTAGGCGAATTTTTTATATATATAAAATGTAAACATTTTTTTTTTACAATTATCGATGACAGCGCATGCGCAATAACATTCCTGGTGGTTTGTCTCTGAGCTATACTTAGTCGTAAGTGAGCGTCTTTCCTGTCCACATCTCCTTTTTCCACAACGCTTATGTGCTCCCCTTTGCAAAAATCGTCTCCAATGGACTTGATGCCACAGCATATGATGTTATCGGCGTTGAACATAGCTTCACCTTCATTTACACACCTTTGCGTCTCTTTAGCAAGAGAGAAAGTATGGTTTGCAGCAAAACTAGAGCGCTTGACATGCTTTGCTGCTCGAGATGCACACGCTTGCGAGATCGTCTTATCACCGTCTTGGCAGCCATTTTGACCTACCGTCGCGCCACCTATAGTCGCTGGAATGACCGAATAGAATGCCCGATCCTTAGCCTGCAAAGAAGTACTTCCTCGTATCTTGTTTTCTGAGATATCCATTTCCCAATTCGTGGTTTGGTCACATGTAGCTTACTTAACACTTCATTATCCCACTGCCTTGGCCAAGATTTCTGCAACTCATGGCGCAAGAAAGGCTTTATGTCTGTGGGAGGGATGACTATGTTTGTGTTTGTATATTCAAAAACTACTGACGGGCACTTTCGTCTGCTGCTACGTTGCCTTTAACGCCTCTATGGCCAGGTACCCAGCATACTATGATGACTTGGTTCTCCTTGAAATCCGAGCACAGTAAGCTGTAGAGTTCATTATAAACTGAATTCTTGGGTTTTTGCAGGCTCATTAGAGCTCTAACGATGCTCAATGAGTCTGTGAACACGATTGCTCTTGTAATACTAATTTGCTTTATGTGTTTAACTGCCGAGAGGATTGCATAAATTTCCGGTGTAAAAATACTTGTATGCAAATTTAGCGCGCCACATATTGAAAAACACGGTCCCAGAGCTGCGTAAGCGACAGCAGTAAACCATTTTGGAAGCATCCGTATAAAATTCAGTACAAGAATACTTCTCCCGAAGTTCAAGAAAATATGAATGTATATGTGTCTCAGGTGCCCGTTTTGATATTTCTACAAAGGAGATGTCATACTGGATGGTCTGCCACTCCCAAGGTGGTGGAAGCCTAGCAGGAGCCATTATGACATTTTCTAGAACGGGGACACCTGTTTCTTCCGACAGTGCTCCCAATCGGAGAGACAGAGGAGGCCTAATGGCTGGGCAGTTACGGAACAGCCGGGCCATGGACATGACATGGATGATCCACAGCTGATTTTACCTTTAGGGCATAGGAAAAGCTTAAATATGTCCTTTGGAAGTACAGAGACCATTTGGTAGATTTGATGTATAGGCTATGCACACGACTAGTCCTTAAGGCGCCTGTAGCAAGGCAGATGCCTAAGTGGTGGGTAGGATCTAACATTTTCAAAGCACTAGGCCTAGCAGAATTATAGACTATTGCTCTGTAGTCACGACGTGATAATATTAGACTTTTGTACAAGCTTATAAGGCATCTCCTGTTGCTCTCCCAGGATGTGCGTGACAAGAGCTTCAGCAGCTTTATAGTCTTGAGGCACTTTGCTCTGAGATACTTCAGGTGCGGGACAAAAGTTGACTTGTAGTCTAAAATGATACCTAAAAACTTATGTTCACGGCTTACAGATAGTCATTCTCCGTCGAGATCTATTACGGAGTCCGGCAGTATACCTCTCTTGTTAAAGAAGAAGATTCACATACTTTTTTGAGGGTTTAGTTTAATACCGTTCTCATCCGCCTACTTAGACAACTTGTTTAAGCCAAGCTGTACTTGTCACTCGCAGATACTTAGATTACATGATTTGTAACCTATCTGGATGTCATCGACATATGCAGAGTAAAAACATACTACATGGTATGACAGTGTGGCGCAAGTTCATTTTGACAATAAATAGAGTGCAGCTCAGCACACCACCTTGTGGAACACCAGTCTCCTGGGCAAGAGTACAAGACAGAATGTTACCAACTCTTAACACGGAAAGTTCAATATAAGCGGTAACTCTGAATCCCGTTCAGTAAGGTGCCTCAGACTCCCATTTCAGACAGATCACGCAGGATTCCAAAGCGCCAAGTTGTGTCGTATGCCTTCTCCATATCCAACAATACTGACAAGAAAAACTGTCTGTGCACAAAGGCATAAAAGATATCTGTTTCGATGTGGACAAGGTGATCTGTTGTGGATCTACTTTCCCTAAAACCACACTACAGTAAAACCTCGTTTGCGACAACATTTTGGCAGCAGCAGTGGCGGCGAGCGGACACACGTCTAATCGAGGATTTCCTACTGTCGTTACAGTGTGCAGTCGTCACATCGTGTAGAAGTTATCAGTAGCCCGGAACTCCACTGCACGTGTGCAAATTAGATTTCCAGCGTACCAAGGCCCGCCCCACCTATCGATCCTGCTGCTGGTATCTGCTTACTGCAGATAGCCACGTTACGACAACGGAAGTGGAAGGCGCCACCGTCGTCTACAAATATATGTGTCGCTGCAATGACCTCCTCATTTGGCAGCAGCAGTGGCAGCGAGCGGACACGCGTCTAATCTAGGACTTTCTACTGTCGTTACAGGTTGGTGTTTGCCGTCTTTGTTTTAGTAAGCCGCCTAAGGACAGTCTGCCACTGCTGCTGCCTATTGTTCTAGTTTCTTGGCAATATTGTTCACTTGTTACCGCATCACTTGAACCAACTACCCTCCAGTACGTCCGACAGAATGTCTAACTCTGCTTGTGACGAATGTGATGTGGCCATTAAGGTAAATGATGACTACCTGCTTTGCTGCGAGTGCTCGGGACATTTTCACATCAGTCATAATTGTTCGGGAGTAACCAAGAAAAAATTTCTGTCCAATGATGTTGAATTTAGGAAATTCTGGCGCTGCCCTTCGTGCCGCAGTATTAAGGCCAGCTCGGCCATTTGTAAGGTGCAGGATGTTTCAATCGCCACCATGCTCCTGGAAATCAACAAAAAACTTGATGAGCTGCTCCCACTCGAGCAAACTGTTGATGAAATCGAGGCATCAGTAAAGCTGCTATCGGAGAAGTACGACGACGTCCTTGTGAACCTTGCCAAGCATGATGGCAAAATAAGGACGCTCGCTGCCAAAGTGACTAAAATTGAGGCATGGTGCGCTAGCACTGAAGTGCAGGCCTTCCGCACCACGGTTAACGACCTGGAATATCATAGTCGAAAGCTTAACCTCGAAATTCATGGCATCAAGCAAGACAAAGATGAATCGCCCATGGACAAGCTAAACGTCATAGCGTCTAAACTGAAACTTGCTCCCCTAACCGAGGAAACTGTCTCCGTCATCCATAGACTAAAATCAAGAAACACAACACCGGGCATAATCATTCGTTTTACTCGCCAGTCAACAAAGGACAAATGGCTTGCCAAACAGAAACTCCTTCCAGGTATTGTGCCTGATGCATTCATGCTGGAAAATCGACGAGGCAGGATCGAATGCTTCTGAAGACGGCAAAGGAATGGGCACGTGTCAATAAATTCAGATTTGCATGGTACCATAATGGCAAAGTCTTTGTGAGGAAAGAAGAGGGTCAGAATGCTTGCCTAAAAAAGTGCGTGGATGACCTTGATAAGTTGGTCTTTTAGGTCCAAGTAACAACACACTTTTTTCTTTCATATCATAATGGCATCGGTGTGTGAACCTTATGTTTTTCCTTCTGAATTAAAGGCGTTCATTGGACCTGGGCACAATAGATCAGTTCGTTGTATTCATGTAAACTGTCAGTCGGCTCGCACTCGCGTAATGCTCGCACCCCCCACCCCCGCACCCCCCCCATCCGCTGCCACCGCCGCTACCGTTCATCCACTCACCACCGCTATGCCATTTTGCGAAGGTGTCTCCAGCTCTCCGGTGTCTCGTAGGCCTCGTTTGCCTTGTTCGCGTGTTGCACCGTGCTCTTTGTGCCACTTCGCCATGGGACGCTACGCAAGCTACACAGCTGCTTTTAAGCTAAAAGCTATTGAGTATGCGTTGGAACATGGCAACCGCGCCGCCAGCAGACACTTCGGCGTCAACGAGTTTTGCGTCCGGTATTGGAGACGGCAGCACGACGCACTCAAGACGACTGGTAAGACACGCCGGGCCTTCCGTGGACCGAAGAGTGGGAAATTTCCTGCCGTCGAATCCTCTTTACTGGAATATATCAAGGCTCGACGAGCAGATGGGTGTGCTGTGTCGATTGATTTGATACGGGACCAAGCGCTCGTAATCGCAAGAAAGGAGGGCATCCCGGTGCAAGACTTCCGCGCTAGTAACGGGTGGGCCACACGATTTATGCGGCGTAATGGACTCTCGCTCAGGAGGCGAACGACGCTTTGCCAGCGCCTGCCCGCAGCCTATGAAGAGAAAATAGTGGACTTCCATCGATTCGTTATCAGGATCCGGCAGGAGAAAAACTTCTTGCTCTCCCAGATAGGGAACGCGGACCAAACTCCAGTGAATTTCGATATGCCCAGCAGCAGGACAGTCGAACAGACAGGCGCTCGGACTGTGCACGTCAGGACTACAGGTGCCGAAAAACAGAGGTGCACGGTCATGCTAGGCGTGACGGCGGACGGGCGGAAGCGCCCACCGTACGTCATTTTCAAGCGGAAGACCCTCCCGAAAGGAAAGCTCCCCCCTGGTATACACGTGCGCGTCCAAGAAAAGGGGTGGATGACCATGGACCTTATGGTGGACTGGGTGAAGACTGTGTGGGGGCGGCGACCGGGAGCACTTCTTTTTCCATCGCTCCTTGTGCTTGATAGTTTTCGGGGCCATCTTCAAGAGTCGGTTCGGGCAAAGTTCAAGGAACTGCGCACGGACCTGGCTGTTATACCCGGCGGCCTCACATCAATGCTACAGCCTCTTGACGTATCTTTAAACAAGCCATTTAAAGATAATGTCCGGAGGCTGTACACAGAATGGATGGCCGAAGGTGGACATGCTCTGACGCTGGGCAGCAAGATCAAAAGACCGTCCGTGGAGCTGCTGTGCAGCTGGGTATCAGAGGCATGGGGGATGATTGATGTAAACATGGTGGCCAGAAGCTTCAAGAAAACAGGAATTTCGAACGCCCTGGATGCGACCGAGGACCACCTGGTGTGGGACGACGAAGAAGCATCGGAACATGAGGAAACCATCGATTCCAGTGTCGACATGGACTCTGATGAAGAGTACAATTGCCTGCAGGACGTACGCAATGCGAGTAGTGACGGGGAGGTTGCGCACGGCAAATAAAGTGCTTTAGCAGCTTGAACTTACGTTCACCCTGTACTTTCATAACGAAGGTAAGTTACGCTTGAAAGTAATGTTTTCGTTATATTTACAATTGCGGACCTGACAATCCTGATCTTGCATCCATTCATCTTTGCATTTAACACTCCGAAACATTTGCTTGAAAATTTTCCCCACATAATTATCGCACCCCCAAACTTCGCGTTGATTTTCAGGGAAAAAAAGTGCGAGGATTACGCGAGTAAATACGGTATTTCGCAGCCTGGATCTGGAGTTTCATTTCATTATGCTGTCAGAAACTTGGTAACACCAGAGCTCGTTTCCCTGGCTGCTCCTGAACTATGATTGTTTTATTCGATCCAGAACTGCTTCACGTGGCGGTGGTGTCTGCACGCTAGTGCGAAACTGCCTCAACGTGAAGTGTGTTGAGGAATTTTCGTGTGTCACTAATGATTATGAAGTGCTGTCAATCCCTCACGCGTGTACGGTTTACTGTTTTTTATCGTCCGCCAAATGGAAATTCTGATAGTTTTTTGCTCTTCCTTCAAAGGCTTCTCGAATACACTTCCGATTTCCAGTACAATATCATCATCGGTGGTGACTTTAATATAGATCTTTGTGTTAAAACTGCCCTGAGGTGTGATTTTGAGCTATTATTGCACTCTTTTGTCTGCCGTAATGTCATACGTTCTCCTACTGGAATCACTTCTGATACTTCAACGTGCCTTGATTTGTTCATCACAAATTGCGGTCAGGCTGATATCAAATCTGGTGTTCTTTTATATCACATCAGCGACCACATGCCAACTTTTTTTAGCTGGAAACGTAAATCAAAAAATAAAAATAAATGTCTTCCTATATTTCAAGCCATCACCAGCGATAACCTTGACCGTTTTTGCAAAGAACTGTGTAAAGTTGACTGGAGTTGTGTTTATGATTCTCAATGCGCTGACACCGCGTATACGAGCTGTTCATTGACACCTTTAGCATGTGTTATCAGAAACATTTTCCGTTCCGTTCACGAAAGCCTCGCGCTTCCCGGATTCGCAAACCGTGGGTCACGAATGACCTATTTAAAAAAAATTTAAGAAACAAAAAAAAAAAGGCTTTTTAACCGGTTTATTAATTCCAAAGGTCCTGGTGATTTGCAAACCTTTAAGTCCTTTCGTAGCCGGCTTACAAAACAGCTACGTACGGCTCGTACCTCATATTTTGAAAAGAACTTTTTAACATGCCAAAATGATAGCCGTAAAATCTGGCAAAAGTTAAACACATTAACAAACAGAGAACCGTTTCATACACCTGAGAAGCACATTGTCATTAACGGTGAGGAAATCTGCAGTGATGTGCTTCCCAGTTGTTTTAATGATCATTTCACCAGTACATGTCACCAAACTGCCAGCCTGAGTGTCTGTCAATTTATAGATGCTCACTGTGCGGTATCAATATTTTTGAATCCTACAAATGAACATGAAATAACACTGCTTTTTCCGTGACCTGAGTAACAGTAGTGCCTGTGATGCTGATGGCCTGCAAATCAGGCCTGTTAGCTATGTGCTTGATATTATTTCACCTGTTCTTGCTCATATCTACAATATCTGTCTCTCCCAAGGCCAATTCCCCAAAAGAATGCAGGTGGCAAAGGTGCTCCCCATTTTCAAAAAAGGTGATAAAACATATTTCGAACTACAGACCCATTTCCATACTCCCGATTTTTTTCCAAAGGACTAGAGAAGATAATATCTTGTGGGTTATCCTGTTTTCTTGACAAACATAACTTATTAACCCCACATCAACACGCTTTCCACAGATTCATGTCAACTGAACTAGCACACCTTAAGCAGAAAGAACTACTAATCCTTGAAAATTTTGAGGCACGTTTATTAACCTTAGGTGTTTTTGCCGACTTATCTAAAGCCTTTGATTCTATTGATCATAAACATTTGGTTCGTAAACTAAATTATTATGGCATCTGAGGCATTGCCCGCAGCTTACTTGAATCTTACTCGAGTCACAGAAAGCAATTTGTGCATGTAAATGGGTTATCATGCAGTGTGCTTCCTGTTCATGTAGGTGTCCCACAAGGAAGCATCTTGGGCCCTCTTTTGTTCAATATTTTCGTCAACGACTTTATTAACATTGATTCTGGCACAATGTACATTATGTATGCCGACGACACCACACTTCTTTTTTCATCCAAATCCCTGGGTGACCTGGTCTTACGTGCTAACAGTGTGCTCTCTAATGTACACCAGTGGTCCCTCAAAAACGGTCTAACAATCAACTCTGCAAAAACCAAAGCCTTGCTCTTTCATCCAAGAAATATGAATGTCGTGCTACCTGGAGATATTGTGCTTAACTTCTGTACTATTGAAGTTGTACAATCAATCAAATGTCTGGGTGTGCACTTTGATCATGATGTGACATGGTGCTCTCATGTAGATTTCCTCACCGGCAAACTGTCACAGGTGTTGGGTGTTGTCCATTCCTTTAGGTACCTGCCACAATCTGTGAAATTGCTGACTTATAACTCACTTTTTTTCAGTCACCTAAATTACTGCTACCTCGTATGGGGGACAACTTCAGCCACAAATATTCACAAGCTGTTTGTTATCCAGAAGAAATTTCTTCATGTCATTTGTAATAAGCCTCATGATTTTCATTCCGCTCCTCTTTTCAGTGCGCTTAGAACCCTTAAACTGCCTGCCCTAATAAACCTGGGCTTGTTGTCAACCTACAGAAGATATGAGAAAAATATTGGCGCCCTCAGCTCTCTCGCTAATCTCACAAAACGAGAAACCCCTTACACAACTCGAGCTCCTGAGACTTGGTGTGTTCCTCAACTTCGTACTAATTATGGCCAGCAAATGTTATGCCACTGGCTGCCAATTTTACTCAATGATCTCACCAGATGCAATATCGATGTGCTCACTTGTTCCACAAGAAATCTGCGTGAAGTGTTTCTGCGATCTTGACAGTGTACGGTTGTACTTTGTGAATCTTGCCCTTGGTGTTTTTGCTCCTTTTTGTTTTGTTTCTTTTCTCTCCTCTTTTTTTCCTTAACACATTTCCAACCTGCCCTGCTGCTGCCATTGAAAACGGAACCTGGGGCCAGTCAAGCTGCTTTCTCTGCAGCTTTTTTCCCCTTGTTTTTTCCGCCACAACCATGTACCTCCTTGCTTGTGGAAAAAAAAGATGTACCCACTTAAACAGTAGTTTCGTGCTAAAAGTAGAAAAGTAAAATCACCGACTCAGCGGCCATTGAACATAATGTGTTTTGTATCTGCATAAACCGTACCAGCTTATTGCATATGTATCAGTTAAAACATAGTGTTTTCACTTTTCGTTACGTAATCACTGTGGTGCGTCGTCCAACAGATGGGGATAACAAGCTTCAGAGATCAGAACAGCCTCCAAGTGCCCTGTGCGTTTGCACGTGAAGCCATATCAACATCAACATCATTTCAGTGCCGTGCCAGAGAACATTGTGGCGTCATGCAAGCAAGGACTCATGTCATGCCGAAGCTCGGATAAAAAAAGACACCGGGTGCTCAGCATAGAAGAAAATTAGACATTGTTCACGCTATCGAACATGACACAAATAAGTCGGCGCTGGCAGGGATCTACTGTTGACTACGGTGTGTGGCATTTGGAATGCAAATAAGTTGCTCGGCAGTGCTGCTGCGACCGCTGAGAGATGTCGGCTACGAGGTTCAACTTTTCGCCATTGTTGCGTGTGTTGTTGCTGAAGTGTCGCCTAACAACAGTGATGAGGACGGCACAGAAAGCGACAGCATGGGCGATTCAGGCCCGACAGTAGCAGAAGTTGCGCGTTATGTCAGCCTCATGAATTCAATCATCGAGACGAGAACAGCAACCCGCAATGAAAAAGGCACCCCGCAACTTCTGCAGCACTACTGCGCCCATGTACGGAGAATATGCATTGCCAACGAGGAATCTGCCAGGCGAGCGTTTGCTGAGAAGAGGGGGCTGGCTGAAAAGCTGGCTCGCAGCTTCAGCAAGTTTGAGGCCGCTGTCGTCGTTGCTAGGCCGCCGCGGCATCAAACACAAATAACACTTTTGATCATGCCAAGATAATAAATACTGCACGTTTTTTCTCATTTCATCGCACTCTCTCCAAGTTCCGTTTTTGACAGGTAAGTGGGCGATCTCATGCTATTTTGGTTAAGCAGTACATACTTTTTCCGACGTCCGGCCAACTACGGTTTAACGAGGTTTCATTGTGCTCCCATTCCAGACAGATCACAGAGGATTCCAAAACACCAAGTTGTGTCGTATGCCTTCTTCCTATCTAAAAATACTGACAAGAAAAACTGTTTGTGCACAAAGGCATCACAGATATTTGTCTCGACACGGACAAGGTGATCTGTTGTGGATCTACCTTCCCTAAAACTGCACTGTAAGGGATCGAGTATTTTGTTACTTTCGAGAAAATGGATGAGGTGCCGGTTAATCATTTTCTCAAAGAGTTTGCATAGACAACTTGTCAGAGCTATAGGCCTATAACTATTGGGTGAGGAAGGGTTCTTGCCCTCTTTGAGAATAGGGATTATGATTGCTTCTTTCCAGGCGGAAAGAATGTAGCACGCAGCGCAGAGAACATGGAGTTAAAAACCGCCAGAAGTAAATTATGGGTTTCAGGGTGCAAGTATTTGAACATTTCATACATTATTCTGTCACTTCCTGGAGAGGACTTGTTACAACAATTCAGTAAGGCCTGGAACTCTGCCATGCTAAATGGACGATTGTATACTTCATTGGATGAGCCTTTCTGACCCAGGTTCAGTCGCTCTGCTTGTCGCTGGTATTTCAGGAATGTATCTGTGTAATGAGATGTACTGGAAATGTGTTAGAAATGTGCTCATAGACAATCGACCTGATCCTCAAGAGTATCTACCTGTGGTAGAGGACGAGTTTCACGGCCTTTTATTTTGTTCACCCTGCTCCAGGCTTTTCATTCATCTGTATATATGTATTTTTTCCAACTTTCCCTTTTATCATGGCGGCATGTTCTTCTATCTTGTGACTTAATTGCCTTGAAGTTAATTATGTTGTTGGTGGTTGGACAGTTACGAAGTTGATTCCAAGTCTTCTTTTGCTTTTTCCGGGCTTCTCTGCACTCCTCATTCCACCATGGAATACGTCGTTTCAAAGGCAACCCATATGTTTGAGGAATACATACTGATGCAGCATCAATAATAAACACTGTTACGTATGCTACTGCGTCGTCTAGACTAAGTACAGGGAAATCTCGATATAACAAATTTCAGGGGACTGTGGTAAATTGTTCGTTATTCCGAAAGATTGTTATAGTGAAAGCCCCAAAATTAACCATTCCGTGCATCAACAAATCAGTTCAAGTTGTCACCATACGAGCTATCCCCGAAAACGTCGCCGTTGGCTCTCGGCACATGCTCTTGCTATTTTCCATAGATCCCGCCACCACGCACCACCAAAGCACCGTATAATAAGAGTGATCCACGCAAAACAGACGCTGATGCCGAGAAAACTACCGACAAAAAGGTAGCTCCACGTCCCCTCCAAAGTGCAATGTTTCTTGCTTTTTGTTTGTTTTCACATTTCTTGTCGTGGACACCGCCACTGTCTCGCTCGAGGCAGACGCCTAAACTATGTAAAAGCGCACGCGCGCATCAACGACACCGTCTGGAAAGTGCAAAGTGCAACCGTGTGGCATCCCCGTGAGTACAGAGGTTACATTCCACCACGTGTGTAGCTAGTATGGCCGCAGAAAGAAGCGCGAAAGAGGCGTGCGCAGAAAGAAGGAAGATATGCACCTCTGTTGCTAGGCAACACTTCTCTGGGCAGAGCATGCGCTCGCAAAACCTGATGCGTCGTCACCTCTGCTCACCCGGATTGTTTTTTTCGCTGGCACCGCCTCAGGTTTTTCGAACACATGTGCCATGACGTCCGCTCTCTGCACCTTGTTGTCTGCTAGCCTACTCTTTCGGCTGCCGTGAAAAATACACAGCAATCTAAGAATCTTCAGATTTTTGAATATTAGTTTGTGGTACTGAGGTGTTGTTAACATCACAGGGAAACTGAATACTGAACATTATTCTGGAGAGCTCGGTATTCTGAAGTTCGTCGTACTAAAATATTTTTACACTGAAACCTTAAGAAGTCAGCAAGGAATTTCTGAAAAGTTTGTTAATCTGAAAAGTTCGTTAATGTGGTATTTGTAGTAATGAGATTTTACTGTAGATGAATATCACTCCAGGGTAAGTGTGTTAGTTTGCAAAACGTCACCCAGTCCGCCGAATCGACTTTCTATTGAGGAACGTGTGTAAGCACTCAGCCTGTTTTGTAAAGTTTAAAATGATGGGGAAGTGATCACTTCCATAAGTTTTCTATTATCCTCCTCTCGCATCATAGCGAGAGTTGCCCCGCAGTGTATTATGCGTGTTTAGACCACTGACAACTATAAAGGGTGATGGGGCTCATCAATAAAGCTTTGAAATGTTGTTCTAGAGAGTTGATAGCTTGCGGGGGGATGCATATAGATGTGATGGTGACTAGTTTATTGAATAGCACTGCTCCGATAGCAACTGCCGATAGCAACAGGCATTGCCTGTTACAGTTGCCAACAGGCAACGCCTCTGTCGACTATTATGGATATACTGCCGGATGATGAAACAGCGTCATCTCGATCTTTCCAGAAAATAGCGTATTGTCGGAGAAAGTTTGAGTAGATTTAAGATGTGTCTCCTGAACACACAGCACCTTTGGATTGTATCTGTGTAAAAGTTCATTAATGTCATCGAGGCTGTGGATAAGACCTCTCAAGTTCCAGTGTAATATTTGTGTACCCATACTGTCTGCATTTTTGTGGTGTGTCATAAGTTGGCTTATGGAGCCCTTCCAGGCCCTGTGATCTGGGCTTTGCCTTCATTGGAGCAGTCACGAGAATCACGCCGCTCCTGAGGTGCTGGATGTGCCGTCTGGCTTGGGGTTGTGTCCATCGACTCCTGCAAGCCACTGGACTTCTGCTCACATGAGCAGGGTGTTTTCAGGGTGAGCCTCGCATGAAGAAATTAAACTTTCAAGGCCACCAATCCAGAAGTCATGGGGCCTTCCTTCAGGGACCGCAAAGCAGCACTGGCTGCTGTCGCTGGAGGGGCTGGTGGCACGGCCACGGCCACACTCTATGTGGACCGGGCAGATGTCAGAGTCTGCTGCAACGTTGCCCCCTTACGCGCAGCATCAGCATACCTTGTGATACGAAGAAACTATATGCGCTTTCGCGCTTCCTAGAAGGAAATGTTTTCCTTTACTTTGAGTGTGATTATGTCTTTTTCTTTCTGCCACATAGGGCAAGCTCTAGAGTAAGCTGCGTGTCCACCATCACAGTTTGGACAGTGGAGTGTGCCATTACAGTCATCTGAGGAGTGATAGTGGACACCGCAGTTCGCACAGGTTTGTCGGCACCGGCAGCTTTATGAACTGTGGCCATACCTCTGACACATGAAACATCACCCAAGGTTCAGGATGTATGGCCGGACTCGGACTTTCGTGTATCCTGTTTCTAATGTTTCTGGCAGCACATTGGACACAAAGGCAACGATCAGATGTTTAGATAGAATTTCTTTGTTTTCTTCTTTGATGATGATTCTTTTTACTATGGTAACATTCTGTTCCTTCCAGCCCACTAGGAGCTCTTCCTTGATCAGATTCAACAGATCATCATCAGAAATCACTCTTCTGCTTGTATTCATGGATCGATGAGGAGTTACTGTGAGGTTCACACCACCGAATGAGACCAGATTTGGGAGCTTGCCATGTTGTTATCGCGGACCTCAAGCAGAAGGTGGTCGCTCGCTCTCTTGTAACTTTGTAGCAGGGACCAATTGTTTCAGTGAAACTTTACGCAACGGTGAAAGGTGAAATCATTCTGTCTTTTCAGGGTTTTCACTATGTATGATGTGAAATCGTGGGAAGTTTTCTTTGTGTTGGTTAAAAAACTGCAACATTTCTTGGGTGCACCTTCTTTTGGTAAGGGGGCGATCAGGCAGAGAGGGGAAGGAAGATGAATCCATAAATAGTTGCTCAATTTTGCTGGCTATGCCAGCCACCCACCACTGAGCCAAACAAGAGGACGCTACAAGACCCAAAGGAAACGCAGATGCGAGCTGTACATAGCTACTATAACCTAATATAATAAACCCAAGGTTGGATAAACTACACCAAGTTAACCCTTGCTGCCTGGAAAATTGAAAGTAAAACGAAGTGAAGATAAGATAGGAGAGATGGAAAGTTAGAGAGAAAGACGAAGGTTGGAGAAAGAGACAGACAGGAAAAGGCAACTGCCGATTTCCCCCGGCTGGGTCAGTCCGGGGGTGCCGTCTACGTGAAGCCGAGACCAAAGAGGCGTGTTGCCTCCGCTGAGGGGCCGTAAAGGTCCAAATTCTGGCATCGACTCGACTCCCAAGATTCCCTTCTCCCCGGACATTGCTAAGCCACACATGGTTAAGCATGGGAGGGTCCGACCCTCATGTGCTCAAGTCCATGGTGTCGCCATGCACCTAATGCTTGCTGACGCAAACACCCCTGTGGGGACAGTCAAGAAGTAAATATATGGTGGCGACTATGCACATGTTTGCAAGAATACTTCTGTTTTGGAACAAAGTACCATTTGAGAGGTGCTGCCACCTGCTGCGAGTTGTTTTCAATTATCCTTAGGCCTTCTAGCTCCTGCCAAAACTCTTCACTTTACATTCAGTAGCAATAAGTATTCACACTTTACCTTCTCTGCTGTTGTGCATTTGTGGCCGCACACATGCTCTAATTTACATTATGGTCGTGCATGCCCTTTCCATAAATGGGCTCATGAAAAATTATTTCTATCTTAAATTATGGGGTTTTACGAGCCAAAACCACTTTCTGATTATGAGGCACGCCGTAGTGGGGGACTCCGGAAATTTTGACCACCTGGGGTTCTTTAACGTGTACCTAAATCTAAGTACACGGGTGTTTTCGCATTTCGCCCCCATCGAAATGTGGTCGCCGTGACCGGGATTCGATCCCGCAACCTCGTGCTCAGCAGCCTAACACCATAGCCACTGAGCAACCACGGCGGGTTATTTCTATCTAATTTTCTATCTAATTTCTGATGCAATAATGTGCTGCCATGATATACTCTCTCATTTTGCTCTCTCACAGGCATGAATTACTGTTTACAGGCAGGTGCTTGCATACATGATACTGCCACAAATGCTTTTTTTTTTTCTCAGGACCTACAAAAGCTGACAGACAATTTCTGGAGGACCAGTGCTTAATTGAGGCACACAGAAAAGAGTGACACACACATTGCACTAATTAGCAATTGTACATGTGTTTAGCTCTTTTCTGTGTGCTTCGTCTAAGCACTGGTCGTCCAATTTGAACTATGCCCAAGTTTCTGCCCTACTGATAGACCAATTGTTACCTCAAGCTTCTCAATCACTTGGCTTTTCAGACGGGCGTGCAACCACTCAGTTTATTTGCAGTTGCTCACATGTACACTTTACTTTTACTACAGTCATGTGTATCGATTGTTTCATAGCTACCTTGAAGGTAGAAATAGGTGGTGTGGACTCTGCTATGTTTGTAGGGAAATATTCACTGCAGTGCATCCACATAGTATTATAATCAACCACATACACTCTAAAAAACAAAAACAAAAAATTTTCATCACTCTAATGTCACTTTTAAAAATGTTTTGTGAGATTTTCCTTGAATTGGGTGGTTCTGAAGATTTTAAGCTTGCAATATGAATATCAATACTGAGGAAGCACATTTAGCAGAGATAACCTATCCTGAAACGGCTAACAAAGTCCCAACAGTAAAGAGCCCTAAAATAAAAAAATTTAATTCTAGGGTTTTACGTGTCAAAACTATGATATGATTTTAAGGCTCACCATAGTAGGGGACTCCAGATTAATTCTGACCACCTGGGGTTCTTCAACGTGCACCCAATGCACAAGTACACAGGCATTCTTGCATTTCACCCTCATCGAAATGCAGCCACCGCGGCCTGGATTTGATCCCGCACCTCTTGGGCTTAACAGCGCAATGCCAAAGCCATTACACCACTACGCCGGGTAATCAAAACCTTACGATGATTCTTTCCTCATTACTTCTTTCAATCTAAGTAGTGGGGGAGTGTCTGTTATACCAAGGTGGTGACAAAATGAGGGAGCTGCTTTGTCCAAAACTGTATGTAGCACAGTTACGAATTCAAAGGTAATAATTAAAAAGAGAAACTCTGCTATTGTCTAACAACATAAAATAACAAACTGGCAACCAACTGCATGTTGAACAATCCCTTGACAAATACAGTCGAATCTCGATAATTCGAACCCGAAGGGGCCCGAAAATTTGTTCTAATTAAAGGAAGCTAATTTAATGGAGGACTTACCTGCAGTGACGCACATGCACTAAGCTAGCACATGAGCGGGAAGTTCCACAAGATTTATTCACACGTATTTACAAATTACAGACAGTTATTAGGACTATCCGTGCTCGTACTGTGATAGGAGGCGGCAGGTGCACGCATGTATAATAAAAGGAAACATATGTACCGTGACAATTGCCCCTTCGAACTTTTGGTAGACTTCACCGCGTAATACTGCTGTATTGGGGGGAAGTTGATTTTCGGGAATCGGCATTATGCAATGCGCTGTGCTTTCCGCGCTCCGAAGACATTGGCGAGGATTACAAAGGCGGAGTCGGTGCTATTGCTAACAGCACCGAACAGCAAGAAGCTTGGTAGAGAACGTTGAAGTATCTAGGCCTAGCGTTGCCGCAGTGTGGCCACGGCTGCCAGCGGATCTGTGCGCGAGAGCGCCGGCTCGAGGCAGCGTGATAATCAAAATCGCGGTGGTGGTGGATTCAATTAATGCCCTTTCGGACCTGCAGTCATGGCAAAATTCCTGGAAAGTCGGACGGCGAAGGTTTTTTGCGTCCAAAATTTCAGACGTTGTTATATATTGACTCTATGGGGTAAATGGCGGTGCTGCGTCACTAACAGAAGTCACTAACCTGTCACTAACAGAAGTAATCGGTGATGTGCACCTGCACATGCATGCACACAAATTTCTGCCACAGTTTTTTTTTTTTTTTTCTTCGCGCGCGGGGTTGAGGAGTTTCTCCTAAGCTCTTCCTCTAGGGTGGGGTCAGAGGAATGCTGGTCGGGGGCTCCGCTGCGTGATTTGTCGCGTTGCTGAGAGCATTGTCTGAGCACAGTATGTTCGAATTAACCGTCTCAAGTTTTTGCGTGTTCGAATTACCAGGCTTTTTTGCCCTTGGGATACACATAACTTTGATGGGACCAAAGCATCAGTTCGAATAAACCGAATGTTCGAATTAGGCGTGTTCGAATGAACGAGATTCGACGTTAATTTAAAGGAGATGGGGAATGAGCAAAAGTAGCTTACTTGTACTTGCTCGGGATGAAGCCACACTTCAGCTTCTGCCCATCCTGATCGAGGATCCATGCTCGCCATTGGCCAGGCACCCCTTTGTACATAGTATTGTCCACATACAGAATGTCGTCCTTGTGAAAGGCCAGCGAGCCATCTATTGAAGCCCGGTCAAACAGGGCTTTCACATAGAAGGAGTCACCAGGTTGTTCCTGAATCTCGGCAAACCCTGCAGGTCACCACGCGTTGGTCACATCATGGGAAGAGTTGCCCCTGTATATCTCCAAGATGAATCTGACACTTTTTGAAAACATGCAGACACTTATCAATGCACACCTCAAAAGATGGAAGTGGACATCTAGGCAATCTTGAGCATGATTTGCAATGATTAATAGGTGAGGGCATGATCACGTTATGTAAAGAAAGTGTGTGTGGTTTGCACTACCACTAATGAAAAATGTAATATCTTTGTCTAAGAGGAATACACATAGAAATTCGACAACACACTATACTTATAAATTTCACCCATTATGGCATACAATGGCTGAGACACAAGGCGAAGTCAGTGGTCGTGGACGAATTCGATGGTCTCTGACCTACACGCTCTTTAATGTCTACAAGTTGCCACACGTGGTATGTAATTGTCGTGATCACTAGCCAGTTGTGCTTACCGCAGAACCAACAAGTCTCCCAAAGCCCTTGTCATACAAAGTTCACACTCACTTTCCGCTGGCGATTTTTTAAAACTTTTTCATGCAATATGATTCCCTGCCTCACTGAGTTGCAGCCAAGACATAAGATGCTCATGTATAAGCTAGCAGCTCACAAGAATTAAGGGTTCTTTGCTGCCTATATACTGTAGTGAAACCTCAACATAACAAAGTATTTGACTTTTCCTTACCTCTTGTCAATAAAACACCATGTATATAGAACCTCAATATAATGAAGTGTGTTTGTATGCCATTTCAATGTATAACAAAATTTAACTGCTGCCACACAGGAATGCCGAGACAATAAATGGAAATTTCGACGGACCCAGAGGGTCAAATTATTAAACTACAAGTGGCTGTTTGCAAACGCATTTCTCAAATCGCCCTCCACGCACCAAACCAACCAATTATATCATAAGAAGCCTACTTACTTGTACTTACTAATTGGATTAAAGAAGTGATAAATTAATGGAAATGAAAATGGATGAAAGAACGCGGGACAAGAGCGACCACCGAAGTGAAGCCGCATCACGCTACGTGTAAAGTCCAACTGCGATAAGATCCTATCGGGCCCAACACACTGTGTACTTTAGGTGTGTGATGTGTGGTGCGCGACATGGTGCGGTGGTCGGGACGGTCAGGAGCAGACGACAAGGAGTGCGCACGCCGAGACGAATTCCGTGCTGGAAGGAGGAAAACGACGACGCCGAAGAGCGTCCAGCGTGTGAACGCGCGGCGCAAGAAAAGGAACTAAAGGAAGAAAAGCCAACCAATTAGGAAAGATAACGAGGCGTCAGGCAGCCAATCGGAAAATGACTAATCGGCCAGAGTGAAAGAAAAGGTGAGGCGCGCTGGCAGATGCGGGGAGACGCCGGGAGAATTCCAGGAAGCGACGCCAGGAGATCAACCACCAGACTGGGAGTTGAAGACGGGCCATCGGGTTCCGGACCCGAGCCACCAGGACTTCACCTGACCGGGGCCTCCTGCCAACCTGTTCCTATGCATCGCCCGTCTACCTGAGCGTGCCGCCAGCTGCTCAAGGCCGGTGAGCTTCTGCGCCCGTGGGCAGGACGAGACCAGTCGGGCTACAGGCCCGAGTTCTACGCCAGCTGCCCGGCCAGAACGCCGCCCCCATCTGTTGTGCCCATCGGCAACTGTATATATTTGTATAAAAGGTCGAATTTTAATAGAACGAAATTTCGATATAACGAAGCAAATTGCCAATTTTAGCAACTTCGTTATATCTAGGTTTAACTTATTAAAGATTTGCTTAACTGTCTCAAACTCTATGGAAAAAGTAAGCCTGGTCCAATTCATTTTACATGTGTCAACATAATTATGACAAAATTCTCAGCAGGCTATTGTTCACCTTGATAATCAACAGATTAATATGCCCAAGCAATATAGGCTAATAAGCATGTTATTACTTGACCGGCAAATGTGCCAATTTGTGGAAGTATCTTCATTAAACCCTTTCACTCTCAGCACCTAGGACTTACTAGAAGCAGTAAACGTAGCATTACTTACGCTCAGGATTGTATTGTGCAACGATATGAACATTCTCGGTGTTGCTGGCAAGCTCATAGGCAGCTTCTTCTGCAGTAGCATTTCTCAGATCAGTGCCATTGTACTGCAAAAAAAAAAAAAAGAAAAGTAACAAGAGTGCCAGACAAGATATTTAGGTATTGCAAGCAAAACAGAAATGCTCTACAGTTGGACTAAAGAACCTGCGACTTGCACCAGTACTTCTTCGCTACTCATCCCGGAAAGAAAAAAATTAGGAGGGGGGGGGGGGGGGGGGATTTAAGGCAGGACGTATGCCATACGAGCTCCTCTAAAGAGAAGTTTTTCTAACCACTACATGATCACAATCACTCATTTCTATCTATCAAGCTAGAGTTATTCGACACCAATATACCTCCAAAAATCATAGTGCGAAATTTGGCAACAGAACTTTTGTGTATAAACTCATAAAGCACTACCAATTATATTGTGTTTGTTAAGACTAAGTCTCACAAATATTTTATATTTCAGGCTGTGCTGTTGCAAAACACTAAAAATGAAACAAGTATTGCCCCTTAAAAAAAGATAGCCTCTGCTGTCTTTTTTTTTTTTTCATATTCTGATTAAACAACCTCAGTTTATTTATCATGAACAAAAATATACATTGTCACATTTAATGAAAACACTCCTTTCACTTCAGTAAACTCTACTTCTGTAGACTGAGAGCTTTGCTAGAATATTATTATGACAGACTGGCTATGACAAACCCAACAAGAAACTACTATACAAAAGATGCAAGTTAGATTCAGATACATATTACGTAAAAGCGCACTGCAATCTGCATCACTCACATCTAAATGTCCCTCTATTACTGAAAAATTAGTCTGTGTCCCACAAATTAAAATTTTAGAAGTGTTTCTTAGCTCAGTGGATATGCTAGCACCACCTTTAACAATAGCATACATTAGTGCAAGCTGCATGCACTGGAGCATCGTCAGAATGTGCTTGCCTAGTGCTACGACAATGGATGACAAAACTTTAATGAAGTGCCTGTACTTTATGACACTACTTACCGCTTTGCTGAAAAGTTCAATGAATAAGTGGCAAGGCAACAACATGTGCTACTGCTATTTCAACTTCCAATATCTATAAGAAAAAGAAGTGAGCTGACAACCCAAGTTGACGTGACACACAAAAACTCTACCATACTTCAAAAATGCTGTAAGCAAGGCTGTTCATTTCATCATGTAGCAACTTACTTCTAATATCTGGTCGCCTGGCAGCAGGCCTCCTGGACCACTGGCTGGGGAGTCCTCTTGCACCGAGTGGACAAAGATGCCGACTGCATTGCCACCAAGGAGCGTAATGCCGAGACTCGGGCTGGCCTTCCTCAGAAGGACAATTCGGGGCTCTGCTCTGGAACTCTTTGCGCTGAGCCAGGAATGCAGGCAGAATTCCAGGACAGGTACAAGGGCAGAGAAGTTGATGGCAAGAAATAAGTTAGTAAGCAGTTATGAAAAACAAAGCACAGATGCATACAACTTGCTATTTTTCCAAGCAATCAAATAACAATAGAAATGTGCTAATATTTTTTTAGCTATTGCACAAAAGAAGCAACATTATTACAGAAAGAAAAATATCACACTATTTTCAGTGCTTGAAATTCAACCTATTAATTTCATCCTCATGCTAACAAATTGACAAAGTTCCTACTTAGAGTAATTTGCACGAGGCAAGTTCTCTATCACACTTCACTGTCAATAGTAACATATGAGAATGACAACAATAAAGTTCAATATAGTAACCTTATCATTTAAAAAATATGTTTGAAGCTAAACATTTCGACAGAATTGCCTGTCTGGTTGGGAAATTGATTAGGACTTTCAGATTGACTCCAACCAAATTTGGTTGGAGTCAGTCTGAAAGTCGTAAAAAAGATGTTTGCAAGAAATAGCCAATGCTTGTCGATAGAACTAGTACTCAACTACTCAGAATCCTTCAATTTGCTTAAAGTCAACACAAAGATATCGACAGGCACCAAACCATTTGCCCTGATATCCTGATATCAGGGCACAGCATTTGCACCTCCACTTCCACCTTAGATGACCAAAACAATAGGATGGCATAGAAAGAAGGGCAAGCATACACCACAGCATGGTACATGGAGGAAAAATGAACCCTACTGCTCACCAAGAAAGTAAAATGACACTGGCTGCATAACAAGAACATGAAAGACAGGACCTGGAGACAGCACATGTAGACACAACACGGCACCTGCACTTTGTGATGATAGACAAAAAATGAAAAAGAGTGCAAGGTCTGCTTCCTTTACATTTCTTTTTCTACTGGCTTAAAGTGATTAATTGGCACAGGGAACAAGTAACAAAACCATAATGCCTCAGAGAGGACCTAATTAATGCTACATACATGCCTGGGTATGCAGTGCAGTAGGCACGGTGAAAAAACAAGTGTGCTCAGGACAGACTATCAACTTTTAAATGTTGCTTAATGTTTGCTATGACAGAACATATATGTAATAGGTCAAACAGCAGATGAGAATAGGACACCAAAAAGAAAACAAGGTCACATAATTGTGTCCATGGGCAAGGCGCATTCAACCAGCTTGCATAAGTGATATTGGTGATAGAGAAGCACATCCTTTGCATGCAAAGACAGTGAGGGCATGTTAATGACCTAGTATTTTGGTCTCACTGGCTCCTATTACTCCCATGTCAGTCAGCCTTACTTCAGCAAAACACTCGACATTTTTCAATGAGCTGTTGTTATCCACAATTCCTACATGTGTGGCAATGTGACCAGAATTTACTTGTATAGTATTGTTTGAATACTTCATTCAAGCATCTGCCTGCATAACCTATGCAGGTGCTACCACAGGCAGAAGGTACTGCACTTACTACTTGCACAAAACAGGTCACAAAGGCTATGTTGTGCTGTTTTGTGCATACACGAGCACCTTTCCAGTGCGCATTCATAGATTTACAAAGCTTCAAAGGTCATTTTGGAGCAGAAAGGGCAATGTGGGTGCGTAATCTTTTCCCATTTCCTTTAAATTGTGTGGAATGCTTTATGGATCCACCATAAGTGACACTTTGCTTCGCACACTATGTGGTACCACAGGTGCCTAACAACCTAATTTTTTGGCATCACTTTCACCTTTCAACCACAGCATGGAGCACCACAGGGAGCTAGAGTAATTGTGAAACAATAAATGACAGTTGATAGTGAGTGCCTTGTAGTGTGCAATCTTGTTCTTTCATTCCCTCTACTGCACTTTATGTTTCCTTTTAGTCTATGGACACACCTGACTAAAATACAGCTTAGAAGCAGAGTACTCACATTACTGTTCCCATTTTGAAAAAATACTACCTACACCACATGGTATCATGCACAAGTTTGTTCCTATGAATGAAAACTACATGCCTTTATGATCTAAACAGTACAATCATGCAGAGCTTTATATATATAAAAAAAAAGCAGCAACTGAGTAGACATCCATTCTCTGTCATGCTTACTGGTTCTCTCTTGTGATTTCATTGCCCAGTTTTACAGCAAAAAATCCCCCAACTTAGGATTTTATTACACACCTGTATTTTGCAAATCTAAAGCAATACCTATATGTTTCTTACATCGAGAAATAGGGTGATTTAATGAACCCCTTTGTAAATTGTTAACCTGTTTTTCCCCAACCAGAAATATTCATTATATTGCCAGAATGAAAACTAGATGCCTCCTAATGAACACCAAGTCAATGTGCACAATGCAATATGGTGAAGAGCATAAGGGTTAAGAAACGCAGCACTCAAAATTGTTATCATACAAGGACCAACAGCATAAAAGTAAAGGCCAGACAGATGCAAACAGAGAGCAAAGGAAAACTGCTGCAACTGTCACACCACATCACTTGACACAAGTCACACGACAGTTTCCATGGCACATCCAAACTAAAAAGCAATCTAAAAACAACAGGCAACCGTATCAGTTTGAGACAGCAACAAGTGAAAGTAAGGCCAAATCAAGAACACAATGAGAAAATAATAGACAGGACAAGAGAAATACAATGAATTAATCCCAAAAAGGATTCCCGAGAGAATGCAAGCAGCAAGCTCAATGAATTTTATAGCTACACAAGCACTAGAACAAAGCATTCCAGTTCAGCAGGTCATAAATGCTTACCAATAAAAAAGTCCGTCCTAAATTCAGTAATAAGTAACACCGTCAAGTTATTAATGTCTTCACCATAGTAAAAACTCGTGAAACTGCAAATATACAACATTAACATCGAGTTACAACCACCATGTCCTTGCGAGCCACCAGTATCGAGGCTCAAAGATGGCATCCTAAAGCCTACTGAACAGAGTAACGAAAAAAAAAATATCAGCTGAAGTTACTGTATTGCCAGCTGTCCACATTAGCTGTGCAATCGAAAGCCCTTACAAAATGGGGCTGTCGCCCGCGAAAAAAGGCACCAAAAGAAGCACTATACATAAATATGACAACTGCTTATAAGACAGCTAAGAAAAACAAACAATAAAAGAAAATCAAATGAAATTAAATGTTAGCAGGCATAGAACAATGAGCAAGGTCCCGCTCACCTTGATGAAAATCAAATGGAAGTTCCTCAAAAAAGTTGACAGGTTTGGATTATCAATAAGAGAGAAAAAGAGAAGTTCAATAGTGAGAAGGCTGCAAAGTACCCCACAAAATTGCTGACAGTACAAAATAACTGTAGATGTCTCGGCTGCAAGGATAAAAACAGCTGCACCTTATAAAAATGGAGCAGCTGCCTCAGAGCCCAGCATCAGTTATTTCGAAAGCCACTAACTAAAAAAAAGGTACTAAATGACAACATTCCACTGACTGGTGTCTTGAATTCAGTGCTTGTAATAGTTTCTTGTAAGAACCTTTTTCAATAAACAATCTTTGTTGGCATCTTTCTAGAAACATATAAATAAATAAAAATGAAGGCACAGCACCTAATAAGTCGGCTCTTGTAAAATGGCAAATTGAAGTACAATTAATATACTGCTCATTTCTATTAGAAAGTCAACAAGGAGAGGCAACCTATAGTCACAGAGTTAGAACCATGCATTCCATTACAGCAATCAACATAAACTGACCCTCCTCTCAAATCTCCGACAAAGCAAGGACCGGTGCTTGACACTGGAAAACAGTACTATAAACTAGCCGACTTTAATATCACGTCTGGTCGTGCAATTAACATTGCATACAAAAAAGGCAGAGCATATGCGTTAAGTGCAGGCCACATATGCTACAATGTGCAAGTGGCAACACATCTATTTCTATAAATTTAATAGACTACACGGTACAAAAGTAAGGCATGCTATTTCGTCATGTGAACAAGAAGTATCCTCTGTCCCTCTGACAGATCCCTCTGACAGGACAGATCCCTCTGACAGGACAAATCCCCCTGTCCTGCAACAAGGTATACATTGGGCAGATGGGCAGGTGTTTGAATACGAGGCTAACTGAGCACAATTATCACCACACGGCTAAAGATTCAAGTAATTTAGCCTTTCATTGCAGGGATTGTGGCTGCAAACCCATCTGAAAGAAACGGAAGTTGTGTGCAGGGAACACAAAAAACAAACAAGGGAAATTCTTGAAGCAATAGAAATTGACGAATGAAAAGACAGGTGTATCAGTTGCCCCTCGGTATCATTCTCTGACAAAGTGTGCCACTTTCTTGGACTGATTATTTCTAGAGTGTGAATCCAAAAAATGTAGTCCTTGTTTTTTGTTTTTTACTCAGAGTCTTGTTCACGCCTCACTGCCATCAGAGCACTAGCGCTTCTCCAACCACACTACAAAAGGTGGGCTTTGAGCAATAAAGCAGTAGTTGCAGTCCAGCGCCTGTGGATGTCCTTTCTTCATGTGGGCATGAACGTGTCAGATTTAAATGCACTGCTTCAATATCATGGCTCACCAACTAGCCCATCAGTATCTATTAAGAAGTATTTCAATAGTTCTGCGATCCTGCGCTAGCTAGCTATGCCAACCAAACACGTTATAAATGCACAATTATTATTTCAGATCTTAAAGAGTCACAAACAACTATGTATCAAGGAATTTTTAAGAACTTCAGTCATTCCCAGCAGAGGGATGAGCAGGAGCAATTACAAACGTTTTATGCTTCCAAGGGACAAGGAGGGGAGGTAATTGATTGTGACTGTGTTACAGCAATAGCACTGTCTCTCACTTGCCATCTGTGTTGCAAGTATTTTGAGATACTATCAAGCTAAGATAACACGTTGCTGTATTTTTCCCACAATGTCAGCCACCAGTCCCATTATGTTGCATAATTCCCTTATGCATATAGTTCGAAACACTACTGTAAAATTCCAAGCAAGCACCTCCATCTGTGCAAGAGCCCATTCCCCCAACTTTAGTGCTAAGTTCGAATTTCCCCACCGTTACGGGTGCCCATAGGCGCCGACACATCCGGTGCCGAGCACAAAAGTGATCGTATCTCATGCACCCGAAGGCAAACGATCGAGATGACAGCCCTTTCGCGCAAATCTACGTCTGGCACCGAATCTGCATGCGATGCCTGTCGGGTGGCACCAAAACCAGCATTCTTGAAGCAAGGGATGCGTATTCCCGGACAATCACTCAATCATGGCCCGATGCGTGACACTCCATATGCTGCGACCGCCATCTCAAGCGCCATAAACAACTCCATGTCGGTGGAACTTGAATTTCCTTGTTTTTGCTGCATTTTTCTCACTGAGGTGCACATTGTGCAGTGCACTGAAGCGATCGGCGATTGTTGTTTGAAACGCCTGTTCAGTTTGCATTCAGTTCCACCTCACGCAATTGGCCTAGGCCTCACTGAGTCATTAGCCACGGGAAACGCAAACTAAACAGGCGTTTCAAAAAACTATCTACGATCTCACCTAATAGGCGTGCAAAAACTATCGTCACATGCCGGTAGCAACATGCGTGCGACTTCAAACGGGTGATAAACAAATAAGATGGCAGCCATGCCGTGTTTCCAGCGCACTGATCGCTTCTGGCGTTTGGTTGTTCTTGTGAACAAAAGTGGCGGCGCCCACAGAAGTGTAATGTAGGGGTATTCTAAGCAATTTTAGTACAAAACAATCGCATTTGAGCCCATTTTGGAGCCTGCTAGCCTTACGCAAGTAGGTAATATGCGGAGTTACATTCCGGCAAATTTTGTTGATGCGGGATTGCAGTACAGCGACACTTCGTTGCCAGGAGGTACGAAATGCATCGAATCCTATGGACATTCGCCGGGGATATGAAAATGTTTTGTTGTTGCGAGAATTTCTTTGTTGCGAGATTTCGTTATCGCGGGTTTCAACTGTACTGCTCTTGACAGCAAGAGAGCTGCGATAAGTAATAAAAGAATGTGAACATCAAGTACAGCTGCAGACCAATCACTTTTCTTAGTGCTAAGTGGCAATGACGAAATGCCAGCATTGAAACAGATTGGCTGAGGCTCACAAAATAAACAACATTCAACATATCCGACAAGAAGCTTAGTAAACAAAAGCAGTGTCAAAAAAAGAAACAAACTCAATGCATACAAAACACAAAAAACACAAATTCGTGCAAAAAATTGTGCTGCAAGTGGCTCGCATGGTTTTGCTTTTGGTCATGTGCATACATTCACTAGGTTCCTAACATACTGGTGTTCCATGAGGTTTTATTTATCCATCAAAGTATCTGCCGGTGTGAATAAGTTGCCTAAGGTTGATACAGCAAAGGCACACATTAGAACTCCTGGTGTGATGCACTGCACAGTGCTTGCTATGCCACACAATCGTCACAAAGGTACTGGATGTAACATGAATCCAAAACAAGACCCAACAGACCAAAACACAGACAAGCACACAAAGGAATCTGCACTTGCCAGGGTTAGAATAATTTCTTCAAAAACTAATGCCAATACATCTCCACAGACTAGAAAAAGGTTGTTTGTGAGCTGATTTTTCTTTTCTGGCAAACGTAAACAATGCTACATGACTGACAGCAATCAAAACATTGAACATAGACAACTTTCACCAATTTTTCAGTGTTGCCATGCTCAACAGAGAAAATACCTTACAGGTACACTGTTCTAATTTCCTACTGTGCTAGTTGAGTGACTGATCCGGCACAAGAATGTGAGTGAACACCGATAGCATCCACTGCTGACAGCAGTTTTTTTTTTTTTTTCCTCTCTCTCCAGTAGCCATAGCTGTGCTAACTAGCTGCAGCCTCCTACTTCTGGAATAATATTAATGCATGACATGAAAATTAGAAAAAATATTGCAATTATGTTTACATCTGTTTTTCTTTTTGCATTATAAGTGCACTGCGAACAATAAAAACAGCATCACCAGCTAGAGCTACTCTCTGGCGTTCTGGCCATATACTTTGTTTTTGCTTTTGACAAAGTTAAGTTTTTGAAAAGTCCCGTAAGAAATGAACTGACTTTCTGTATTAAAAGCTTTGCATCATTTGTTCTAATGCAGATATACAAAATCTCATTAGATATTTGCAATCAGCGGGAAAAACTGAATAATACTGTTAAATATCATCCAGTTCACACTAAAATTAACAAAATTGGTTTTGGAGCCCACATCTACCCTTAAAATATGCAAAAAAATAAGCAAACATAGAACACAACAGGTAAAATTTCGAGTACGGGAAGCAGTCACAGCAACCGAATGGACTGAAGAAATAATTTTGTAATTGTAAACATGGAATCACTAAAATTAAAATGTGGCAAGACGAAAGACAATGCTATGCTTTCCAAATATTGGTCAGGTATGTTGACAACCTTCACCAAAAAAAGAAAAGTACAGCATGTGCATCACAGTTACTTACACAAGGAATAAACAGAGCAGAACTAAACACAAGATTACATATACACTCACACAAACAAAGAAAGAGAGCATGAAAACAGATGGTAGCACTGTTTTGGTGGTGCACAAGTTACCTTGTATGCCAGCTACAGTGGACCGTGACAAGCGAACAAAGTATGTGCACTCAACAAAGCTCTTTTTGTGAACATTCAATGAAGTTATGCAAATAACAGCTGTAATTGTGTTCTAAGAACCCCTAATGTCATAGCTGTCACCGATTACCAACTTTATCGTGAAACATTAGCCAACATTGTATAATCAGGAGTACCTTTATGCTATTACTACAAGTCACTGCACTTTTTTTTTTTTCAATGCTATTGCTTTGTAACCACTCCCCGCTTTTGCCATATAAAATATATAGTATATTGCCATATAGAAATAAACACGACTTTTACTGTCATGTCTCAGTAATAACTAAAAGCGAGAGTACTGGTGCCACACCTTATTTAGCAGGAGCTATGCTTGGCTGCGTCTATTTGTTAACAGTTCTATCTCTCATTTAAAGGGGCCCCAAAACACTGGCAGAAATATAAGTTGAGACTTTTTCCCAAAAAAGAACAGCTAAAGTCACCCCTCGTCTTACATAGCAGTCCTTAGCACATTGTGAGTCGTTATCTGGCCAAGTCAAGGTGAGGGGTCAACCTATATACCGGGCCAACCTATATTTTAGTGTACATAGTAATTAAAGAATAGCCTCACGATTAAAGGACTTCTCCTCAAGAATGTACTTACAAAACTTTTTCTAATCTTTCAAGTATAACCAGATTTAAAGGTAGTGTGGGGATGCGCGACTCTCACGCGTCCCCTGATACGTTGTTTTCTCGCATAGCTCCCGTCTCCTCTAATCCGGCTTCGCCGCGTGGCCTGGGGCCCGCGGCGGTCGGTGTGGTTGAAACGCAGTACGAGAGATGGCACGAGTGTTACGCTGCTAACGCCGCCTCATGGCGGGTATACTTGGGTGCGGAAAGGAGAAGCCGCTTCCTCTTTGGTTCAGGATCAGGCAAGCTGCACGAACGTTCCGCGAGTGCGCCGATCCACGCTTCTGCGAGACCGTCTCGCGAGGCCTCGTTCGAACGCGCCACCATTCGCGTGACCGTATGCGCGAACGACCAGGCGTTGGGATCCAGCATGGGGCGAGCATATTCGCTTGCTATCAGGTCATGGTGAGTCGGACTCCCTAGATTTGTCGCGCGCCCATCGGCATGTTTTGAGGATAGCAACTCGGCTAGCAGGCATTGATCTATGAAAGGTGCAATAAATGCCCTTGTGATTGTTTGCACTACTGTGTTGTCGTCCCTTTGTCCCAAGAGCACGGGTGTGAGAATCCCACAGTAGTTATGCACAGATTTCTCTCTCCTTTCGTCTCCACTAGTGTACTGGAAGCTACACAGGGGGGATGGCAAGGGGGCAAGGCTACTTCCCCTACTTCGGCTATTTCTGGTTCAGCCGTTTGCGCCGCTCTCTCGACGCAAGATGGGCACTCGGGTGCCTGGAGCTACATCACTTACAGAGAGCAATCAGTGCACGCATTTGTCCAACTGACCCACTGATGAAAGGTATCTATGCAACGCTGCACACCGATGTGAGCTTGGAGGCCATGGGCAGCAGGTGCAGCTACACGCAACTTGTGTGTGTAGACCATAAGTGCAAAGATTAAATACGCTTTTATGTCTTTTTGAGATTGCAGACGTGTATTTTTCATGTATATAATTAAAAATTAACAATTACTGTATTACTGAGAATATTCTCATGACCATGAAATCAGCCAAGAACTGCTGGTGGGCTTGACTGCTTACGACGTCGCTGCATGACCACATTGAAAAGGAGACAGCAAGTGATTTTTCACTGTTTTTGATACAAAAATTGTAATTTCCCTGCTCCATGCAGAGTAACAATATTTGGCTCACATGTTTACAGAAGCCTTGTCCATAAATCGGCAACGTTTTCTTATTCTGTTCAAAATGTGCTTCAGGGCCCCTTTAAACGAGTAGGGATGGGTCTTGACATAGCAATTTGTAGCAGGCATATTAACTCCAGCTCCATTTCACCTTACAACATGTGTTGAATTTTGATGGCACTCAGGTAAAATGCATGAATTTAACCAAAAATAGGCTTTTCGATACTTGGCTGTGCATCCAAGTGGCCTTAGGAATGAGTCTTTAAAGCTTCAACATTGAGAGTGTGCGTGAAAAAAGTTCACTGCTTAAAGAACAAAAGCTCTTTCATGAATGGGATTGCTGGAACAGCTTTTGGAGGAATTTCTGTAGCAGAAAAATCTTGGTTTTGGAGCAGAATACTTTGAATTTTGAGCAGGTTAACAGGTGGAAAAGAACATTTACAATTTGGAGTAGCTTTTTGGAGAACACCCCATATCTGAGCAGCTCAATGAAATAAATGAGTGCAATTTTAACACTAGTCCTTCTTTTGGGAGGGGGGGGGGGGTTAACGTCTACCATGTTTTTAACATCTACCTTACAGTTGTCATAGAACTGTCTTCAGAGGGTGCAAAAAAGCTGCTGTCTTCCAGTTTCTAGTGTTTATGAAATGTACACTGAAGTTCCTGTGATTCTAACTAAAGGATAACTCAAACTGACTTTTGGGTTCCATCACAGCAGCAGACATTTAAATGGAGAAAAGCTTGTGGTGTTTGAATGCACAAAGGTGCGAGATGGTTATTTCATGTGAAATTCCTGCCCCGCCTGCTGCTATCGCAGAAATATAACTCAACACAAACTGAAATTGCAATCAAACGCTAAGGTGCAAGTAATTCAAAATTTTTTTCCATTCTATTTCTGTGCCATGCTCAGGCTACTCCGGAGCATGCTAGAGGGATTTCCAAGTGCTGCGTGCCAGCAGAGGCCACGTGAAGCCGGTGGAGTAGCAGACCTGCAACTCCATTCGCATTTCGCTACAGATGGTTGCATTTCATGCAGCAGGTGTTCTTTGAATAATTAAAACCACCATTTGTATAAAAATGTTTTGTAAACAAACGTTGTCACCAAATAATGATATTGCGAATTCACAAGTGTGCTGTTCTCTCATAATTGGAGCTCATCGAAGCACTCGAGCACTTCAGCATTCACGGCATGACTGAGTGGCAGTCGAACCCACTTACAACATTCAAATGACAAGAAAATTCCACTGTTATAACCGATAATTGTTATAACTGGGGCAGCTGTTCCGAAAAAACTATAATGGCGTGAGGTCAGTTCTCCGCACCACCTTCCTCCATCCGACTCCTGATTGAGTTGACTTGTTTAACTGCTTAAATCTGCTTCCTGTGTGCTCTGATCGTGTGTTGTTATCAAGCCGTGGCTGTCGGCGTTGAAGAATGGCACTGCTATAACAACTGAAAAGAAGGGTCACGGGCAGCCAGTGACATGTGAGCTCCGCTGAGGCATCGCTTTGGTGGCCCCAAAAGGCGCCTTTTAAACAATGCACAAAGGTTGCCGCAGCAGCACCTCAGCTTGACAAATCTAAAAGGAATGCTGGAGCAAGATCGCTACAAGCATCTCGCCACGTGCTTCCCACTGGCTTGCACGAGAAAACCCCATGTCCGTCAGCCTTGCTTGCTTTACGCGAAGATTGCCGACATCCTTCTCCAAGGCATCCAGGTGCTCCACGTAGTGAAGCGGAAGGCCCCTCATGAAAACAAGCCCACGAAGGACTGAATCAACTACAGGACCTCCTGCAGAGACAATGTTGAGGCAGTCTGCCCTACTGCATCAGCGCTGCCGTCGTGGCCGTCACTGTCACTATCCAATACAAGCACATTCGCAACGACCACCTCATTGGTTAGAAGCACTTCGTTTCAAAATCTATAGCAGTGCACTTTCTTTTCACCGGCAACATTATGCATTGCCGATGATCGGCGGGTGGATCAGCCATTTTCCGTTTCAGTGGCAAGTCAAGCAAGGCTAAGAAACAATGTGGTCAGGAACGACTTCGACGCAACGAACAAAGAAAAGCACGAGCGACTTAATCCATTAGCAGAATTGTACACAATGAGGACAATAGAATAAAGAACCAACTGTGAGGGCCGTGCACACAATATGGGAGCAGCGCCACAGCGCTGGCAGTGTTGTCAGTGCAGTTGGCGCGGTCCATTCGTGTTTTGGAGGGTGGCGCGGCGCAGAGCTATGGGCGCAGCCATTCCTGTTTGGAGGGGTGGAAGGGCGACGGGAGAGATGCACACGAGGCTTGCGTGTATCTCTCATGGAGAGATGCACGCAAGCCTCGGCATGGACACCCAGCAGTGAGACCTTATCGTTATAACCGATAATGCGGCATGGGCACGTTATTGTAAGCGGGATTTCCCCATAGAAAATATACAAAAGTTGACGGTGCAGCAGCTTTTCATTGTTATAACCAATATGTTGTTAAAACCGGTGTCGTTATAAGTGGATTCGACTGTGCAGCAATGAGTAGGGTCATAGCTTCACATAGACTGGTAACTCATATAGATCATTCTGGACAGAATATCTTTTTACCCACTTTTAAAATGCCTAGCGTATTATAGCCACCACCTGTGATGGCACCAGACATGCACTGGAAGTTGATGGAAAGTGATTCAGGCCATCTTGAGATGGCAGGCGAAGCAGCCAGCTGTATTGCTACATCTGTTGCACTGAGTCTGCACTGCCGATACGAGGCCACTTCTGGCCAACCACTCTCACTGTGACCTCCATACATGAGCACCAAACACACACATAAACATACACAATCATCTGCATGAAGACCACATTCACAGTGTGTTGCTACAGCTGCTCAATACAACAAAATCAGGCAGCTGCACTACATTTTCTATATGCAAAAGAAATAAAGCCTAACCATGAACCACTCACAACAGTAAAAATGTGGTTGCTGAAAGAATAGTGTGCCATCAGCTTAGTCAACCTCCATGTGAAAGAACCAACCATGAACACATCACTACCTAGCATTTTACCACGACAATTTACAGCAACCTAAGACAAAGGCATAGTGAATCTCACCGAGAAATGGTGTTCTAAATTTAGCAAATAAAAATTAAATAGCTGTTGCAGAGGTTAGCAACAATAGTTAGAACATAGGTAAGGTTCAGCATTTTCAGTTTTTGTTTTCCCAAAATTCGGCGTACCTTTTCTTTTTCAGTTCAGGCCGAAAACACTGAACCCTAAACACAGTAGACAAAAACAATAAATTGAGGGCCACATAAACCAATGGTAAAAATAATTTTGCACGTTGACTGTCTTTTGCAAAAATCAACTGTATTAAAGTCAAACCTCATCACACCGAAGCTGCATCTGACATGAAAATGCCTTCATTATATCCAATATTCATTATAAGCATATATTCATTGCACGCTGATATCAGCAAGAAACAATTTGATTTATTTCATTATATCAGATAATTTGCTAAATCTGTGTTTGTCATTTGGAGGTTCAGCTGTAGGATCCTCCTTCCTATGGCTTAAGCTGAAGCTGCCTCTTACTGTCAGTTGAGGACTAATGGATGAGGTTCCACTCAGCTGCCCTCCATTCCAACCTTACATCACCAACAGGCTTTCTGAATTATGGGTCATTCCTTTTTGAACTCCCTTGTCAAGAGTGTTACTGACTGTGCTACACTCACACAACACTATTAGTACTAGGCCTAGGAACAATATAAACATAGATGTAAAAATAAATATCAGAACAGTAATGTTTGCATTCAATACTTTTTCAAATGGGTTGCAAATTATGTCATTATCATCAGTGGTCTGAATATGAGTGACAATGACTAAATGACAGTTTGAACACACAGAGAACTTTCAATAAAATGTTAGCTTAAGGCCAACTCCAACTCAAGAACATATGAGATGCATAAATACTCTCATGCAACTGCAGAGTTAAAGGGTCCCTGAAATGGTTTGGACAAATTTTGTAGACTCGTAAGGTACAGCTATAGTAAAACATTTACACCACAATTTAAGTGAAGTGTCTCATATTAAGAAAGCTACAGACAATTACAAGTTGCCCCCCTCCCTAGCCAAGCTCTTCCTCCTTAATTCATTCGCTGAGTGATCGGGGCTAAGCTCTGCCTTAACAGGCTCAGCATCATGATTTAGCATCATGTCGTCTACTTCCGGTTTTCTTGGGGCCAGCACGCAAAGCCTCTCCAACCTCTCCACTAACCACATGGCCATCGATCTCCAGCGAGAGCAATTCAAGCAGAGTGCATTGTGAGCATTCTGTCGCAGCACCAAGCATGTCTGGTATTCCGGTAACCGTAGGTGAGCTGTGATTAAAGGCCTTTAACTTAAACATGAGCGGCCTGCACGGTGCAACCACCTTGTAGCACAGAGCTTAACCTGCTTAACATCGAACTAATATTGCTGAAACCAAGTGCAAAGCATTTTAAGCATTTAAGAAGACAACATGTTCACGATTACACTCCTGCCGGAAATTTACACGAGCAGCAAAGTAGAACGCAATTGGTTACTGCTATGTTAGCTCTGTGTTTGGTTGAGCTCTGTGGCACCAGGTGACTGCACTGTGCAGGCCATTCATGTTTGTACCTCTGCTCACCCGGTAAAATGACCAGCTCACTTGCACTTACATTTACCCAGATACCAGACATGGAACTGCATTAGTAATCACTATAGTGGTAGTAATCCTCCAGCGTGAAGTGACAGCCCCAAACATGTAGATGCTGGGCCTATCGGATACTGACAGCCCGATGCGCTGCAGCCACTCTGCTTGCACGTTGCCTTGCAGAGGGACACAATGTCACAGCTTGACATGTCGCCAATCACTAGACTTGCAACCCACAATGTAACAACGGCGATCCATGGTGCTCGTGAAAAGAAAGCTCGAGATCAACACTGACCACGCAGCTCGCATCAACATGAAGAACGCTGTAACACAAGCTGACGACACTTGTGCCGGAAGTGCTTGAGTGTAGTGATACATTGTCATGTATTTTCTTTCTATTACCTTTCTTTATGGAAAAAAAATTAACCAACATTCCAACTATTACGAACAACATTTGTTCACAATAAAGTTGGAAAAATTATGAAAGATCCAATCTGGGTAGCCAATAGGATAGTTTGGCAAACTGACGTCAATTTGGCTAGCTACGTCAATTGTGAGGGGGTGGCTGAAAACTCGGGGAAGGGGCACCGCTGCAATTGGTAGCGATGCGCATTTTTAAAGCCTTATAATAAATTACGCATTTTATGTGGAGGACTTAAATGCGTCACTTAATGATCAGAAGGCCCTACTCGAACGACTCAATACGTTTGTACAAAATCGACAAAATCGTTTCAGGGTCCCTTTAACGAGTTATAAACTCAATGTTTCGATTTTAGTGATTTTTCTTATTTTTTGTAAATTCTTTAAAAGAACTTGCTACGCAATATACAAATATACTGGTGCTTCTGCAACAGGGCTGCTAAACTGTAGCTGATTTCATCAGCATTGATGCTTTCTTTTCCTTTGTTTGTTTTTGGACATTTCTTTAAAAATGTGGTGCATGTTGGTTGACTAAGCCTGTTTACATTCTTTTGTGTAAGCCTTCGCTTACATCAATTGTTACAACAGGAAGGATACTGAAGCCTTAAAGGGGTACTGACATAATATTTTCAACTGTTCATTTTTTACATTAAATGAAGATCCTGGACCCCTAAACCCCCCAAAATATAGTGACAAGCCTCAGAGCGCTGAAAATAACTTAATATAATAGCTTTTATACAGTCAGTTTCGGTTTCGTTTCGCAGGAGGATAGTGTGTTGTGACATCACGACAAAGTATGTGGTCATGTGGCAGTAGGACATTGCAAGGTATTGACACTCACTCCGGCTGGCTCGGTTGTCCTCCATGCTGCTACATCGACCCTCACAGTGAGTAGCAGCATACGAGGTGGCCGAGCGAGCCAGAGTGAGTGTTAAAACATCACTCCTGCTCCCGCATACCGTGTCATGACGTCACGCAATAGTTGCTCTAGAAAAGCTGTTATATTAAATTATTAATAGCACCTTGAGGCTTGCCAGTGTTTTCTAGGGTCTAGAGGTCTATGACTTTCCTCAAGAAATGAATAGTTGAAACTATCATGACGTAGCCACGACATAGGGTAACTCAAATTTGGAAGCTGCACGGCATCACGCTATCATAAAGTTCTGATCATCTGCCTTCTAGTTGTTTAAGAATTGGTTAATGAAGGTCTGGGATGAGAAGATGGATGACACTTGGTGCCTGCTTGTGCTAGATCAACTGCCAAAACAAATGACTCAGGTGACAAATAACACCCTGGAAGAAGACGGAAACACTGTTTATATTCCACATGCTCGCTCCAGCTAGTTGACATCTCCAACCTGTCCAAATTTCAAATTTCAGCGGAGACTTCAGCAACTGCCCCCCTATCCCTTCCTTCTTCTTCAACTTTTCCCGAAGTATCTCCTGGCCTTGGGTAAGCACTTGCTCAGAGGTCACACTAACACTCATTGGAATTGCACTATTAGTACTCTAATTTTCCATACTCCATATTAATTTATTTTCAAAAACACAATATGCTTATACTTTTTAATAAAGAATTTACTTTAATTCATTATGATAAGTGTTTTGGCATGCAAATACATCACATCAAATCTAGTCTGCATGGAAATGGATAAAAAAGAACTTACATGTAGTAAAATTTTCTCACAGTTATGTACAGAACTTTCAAGGTGGATTTCAAAGCAGTGTTGACAGTAATTCAGGGCAACGATCAAAAGTTCTCAAAGCATGATACCTCACAACAAAAACTAAAAGCATAACAGGCTTAAGAGAGAGTTTTTTGTTAGAAATAATTTGTAGTAAGTGGAACAAGAAAATGTATTGTAACCTGATTCAAACCTACTACATCACACAGTGTTCAACTCAAGTCATATTCACTTATCAAAATTACTTAGAGACTGAGTTTAAAATAGTAAAAGCATCCACTTTCCATCATTAGGTGCAGCTTTTGCAAAGCCAAGAAGTAGCAGACTCTGCAATCAAAGTGAGGATGCAAGGGAAATTTTGCTCGCAGCATTAACATTTGCAACAAGGTAAGCATGGATCGTGCCTTATAAAATGAGCGATATATTATAGGTCATCTGAAAAATCAGTATGTGACTGACTGTACGAACAGTAGACAAAATGCCTTAGTCTAAAGAGCAGGTACTAACTGTACATCTGAATAAAAAATTTTCACCCAAGCCTTTCAATCCTGCCATCTGTGACAGAAATGCATAAAACTGAAGAAGAAAATATGGGCCATGATGCCCTTTGAATGAATGCTCACCTGACACACGACTGCTTCTGTCGCGTCAGGGTGGATGTAGCTGAACTGGGGACATCATCATTTGAAATACGAATCAGGTCAGATCGTTTGGAATGGCGCATCTTGGGTGAAGCAGCAGGTGTGTCCACAGGTGAATTCTCTTCACTTGTGCTGATGTTGTCGGAAGCTACTTCCCGATACTCTGGAAAGTCCCAAGTTAGTATGTAATATCACCAAGGATTATGGCATAGTGTAGTAGCCATGCTTATCCTGAAACAAGTTGGCTCAACAAGTATATTATTCATAGAACTGCTGTTTTAAATCAGATATTAAAGATTTATTACTTTGTGCAGGATGTATGAAATGTTTGGAGACAGCTCTACGGTGGGTTAAGAAAAGAAAGTGGAGCTAAGACATGGACACTGCAATTTTGCTCCAATAGAAATCAAGGCAATGAAAAATACTTAAACTGCCAACTTTATGTCTAGTTTCCTTCCTTGCCTGCAATACAGACCCTTTGATGTTTGACAACAACATTCATAAATGCACTGAAGTACACTTGCAGAATTTTAACATAGTTCTCCAAAAGGGAACCAGCTGGCTACTTTCCATTTCTGTGCGAAAATTTGTAGCTGTAACTGTGCAAGTAACATTAATTAAATGCTGTCACTCAAACGCTTTTGGATGAATTAAGTTGCAACACTACTGCTACAATGTTACAATTAAGGCATTTAGTCAAGAGATATCAAGTTGGTGCAGAAATTGATGTTATTCTGTGCTGCTTTCTTTTTTTTTTCTTTTTTCCCGGTTAGTTGCGATAGCGTAGATCAACATCTCTAAGTTAAAAACAGGGAGCATTGTGAGACAAGAAGGAGTATATGTAACACTTTTGGCTGTACGAGTGGAAAGGGGATCTTCCATAGCAGAGGCTATAAGACAGATATGCACGGTAAACAGGAAGGATGACACTACTGAGACAGTAACATGCAAATTTGTACTCATTGAAAATTCAACATCTAGAACTCTCCGTGTTCCGGCTATCTATCGCACTTTGGTAATGCTTTGCTGCAATGTGAGCAACTCCACAGTGCAGGGAAAGCCACTGATTAGAAATGACAACATCGGCAGCATGGTGTCATTCTTTAACATGAAAGTGCAAAACCCCAGGTTGCGGACATGATGAAATAAACTACCCACAACTTGAACTGGGAAAGTCTCCCCATCCGGCCTATTCAGTACATGTCTCTCCTTAGGACTACCATCTGCTTCAGATTCTGTCAAGTACATTCCCAACAGAGCTCTTAACAAGGAGAAGAGCTCCATAATTTATTTTAGTAGAACCAGCAAAATTTTTCAGCTGCAGCACCAGAGACCTTCCGAAATGTTGGAAGAGTACCATGAACAATGGAGGGAAATACATTGTTGAATGATTCTATGGTTCCTAATGATGGAATAAATTCTTATCATAATAATAATAAAAAAACTTACATGCACACATTGAATACAAGTTCCCGTAGCTGTTATTCCAAACATCAGGTTTAAAGTGCATTTAAGGCCAGATGCTTTTAGTAATGGCTGGGAAACGAGCCCCACAATGTTTTACTATTAATATTTTTTTCTTGCCTGAACATTTGATGCAATTACCAGCTAAAATAAAATTTCAGTGCAAGATGATGCAGGGTGAGATCGTTGCATAAATGCCCCATTCAGCACAGCACTGCTAGCAGAGCACTGCTACGACTGCTAAGCATTTACCCTCACCAGAGAAAATGCTCACTTGTGTCTGATTAACAATCAAGGTAATTTACGCTTGCTTAATTTCATAGTAAATGTATTGCACAAGACCAACCAACCATGCAGTTCAGCCATATAGCTATGAGTGCAGCTAGTTCTAGCCCTCTACAAGGACTGTACTTGCAAGAAGCTATGACACAGCAAATATTAGAGAGCCATTTATTATGTGAATGCTGACTGTATGCAAACAAACAAGTAAATTTTTTTTTTAAGTAGCAATAGCTATTAAAAGATCTTCTGAGTGGCCTTCATGCTCTTGGCATCAGCTCTGTGTTGTCCAGGAAACTCTACAACAGCATTCTCTAGTTTTAACACAAAGGAGCCTATATTGCACTTTTAAGGTTCTTGTACTAAATACAGTAATAACCAAAAAGAAATAAGCCAAAGAGGGAGTGCTTTATCAGTACTAGACATCCTCTGCATTTTTCAAACAACATTAGCCAAAACCACAGAGCAAATTTAAGCAATAATGATGGTTGCGCATAATAGCATGTAGAATGCAGGCTGCAGCATGGTAGCTCAAGAACTGTCTGTTCTTGAGTTACCACAAAACTGTGTTAGCATAAAATACTGATAACATGAACACAAAAATGGTAGCTCTGTGGCCATGGTCCAGTCTGTGACCCAAGCCAATTCTTGGGCTCAAGCCACAGGCTAGACCAGAACACATTCGTATCAGGCAGCTCAGTTACCTACAAAGCCAGACTTCAGCATGACAGTATGTCTTACTCATTGTTGCTGCTTAATATTTTGTGCCAAACTGGATTTTTTTTTTTCAACTTTTGTCAGGATCTAAAGACCTATGCCCTCAATGACTGTTACTAGGATGTTATGATACTTAGTGCATAGTATGTATTACTTATCCATGTGTGTACACTTAAACAACCCTTACAGGGTCCCAGCATGGAATGTCTGCAGTACTAAAAAAAGATTTCCAGAAAAAAAAAATACTGAATGTACCTTGTGTGCAATACCTTGTCTGCAGGGGCTATAGCAATTAAATGTTGTCTCTACCAAGCTTTTACAACCTCCCTCCCTCGCACCTCTCTTGTTATTTCACCTTTCTTATCCTTTCCATTTTCAAATATGATGCCCATCCCAGTTTATATACATATATATAGTATACCGGGTGCTTCAGCAAACACTTTCAAAAACTGTTAAAGGTTACCTGTGGCAGATAGCACAATTCTAGTTCATGAGCTGGTCCACTCGAAGAGGTGGACATTACTCACACAAAAAACTGAAATGCCTAATCGACTACTTAACAAAAAATGCACTAATTAAGTTCTTAACTAATTACCTTATGGTTCATAGTGCAATTTGCAAATTCTAGCCATGGAGTTTGCAAGGCAGATCCACTTGAAATGAGCTCTTGGGATGACACCAGCTTCGAGATATTAATTCCCGAACTTTGCAAAGAAATGCATTGGCGTTCAGTTACTTTTTTAACAAAACATCATTTTATGCATCGAAGCACACAAGCAAAATTACCGTGCGTGACTGGCCACTCAAAGCACTTTGTGTATATTTTCAAGCTTCCTTCCCGCTCGGAAAAACTTTTGTGTAGCACGTATTGAGCACATATTGAGTGTGTTGAGCAAAAAAATCATCCGAGTATCTCCAAGCGACGGCAAACATTACCTTGGTTCTGTCCAGTTACATGGCACTTGCATATTTTTAAATCTTGGTGCTTGACAGTTCGGCCACCCTGTATATATCATTGGTGCAGCGATAATGTACCCTATCACCAGGTGGCATTAACGCATGACAAGTGACAAGACCCCTCTGTGTTGCTGCCAAACCTTGCTGCAGTTAAAAAGCACTGATAACCAGGCTAGTCAGTAATGATTCATTATAAGTATGTCAGTGCAACATAAACAAGGTCAAGAAAGGAAACTGGATGGCTGTTGCAGCTGTTGGCTGCAACAGCAGCACAGCAATGAAACAAGAACTACTGGCATTCTGGCACTAGCAGCATTCACAGTGAGCATGGTTCAACTGACATAAACACCTGCCATTGCTACTAAAAACCTCAATTCTGAGGCAAAACTTGCAAGGACAGCAAATCGCCTAGGTCACCTCTAGTGCCAAAATTACAATAAAAAGAAAACTAATAGAAAGAACAAGATGAAGCACTTACTGTCAGGGTTAAACTGCACGAGCATGGTAATGCTGTCTCTACACTGCCGAAGAACATTAGCTGCAAGCTGGTAAGTGGCGTTGCGCATATTTATCCCACATACCTGTAAACAATGAAGGTTACTTTTATCATTCTGACAACTGTAAAACTCAGGCGAGGCCACAGCTGAAAGGGCTCACCCACTCACCTCCAGCAGCTGGTCTCCGACCTGCAGGCTGGCTTGAGCAGCTATGCTATTCTCGGACACAGAAGACACAAAAATGGTGCCACCAGCACCACACTTAATCTGTATTCCAAGGGGCTCCAGACTCTTCTCAATCACAATTCTTCGCATGTCCCCAGGCTTCGGTCGTCTGCAAAAGTACCTCTCCTATCAGCACCACTTCAGCAATGACAACAATCCACTCTGAATTTTACTGTGTACCTGGCAAAAGAGCAGCATTCTGTTATACTTATCCTTGAACTCTGTGGAAAAGGCAAATGCTAGGTTTCCCAGGCCAAGTAAATTTGTCACGCACTTACCTGGTCTATATACAGGGTCTCTTCTGAAAGTAGTAGGACTGGTTTTTTCCTGTGCGAACGGGCAGACGAGAGGCGGTCTGCATGCGCAGGATCGGTGAAGGGGGATCCATTCCCTCTTCACCGATCGGCAGTCAGCTCTCGGCCGTTCAAAAGAGCAGATCGCTTGCACTGTGAACCCCTGTCGAAACGCCGTGTCACGGAGAATCATGGAGCGCTTAGTGGATCAGTGATACACGATCAAATTTTGTGTAAGGCTTGGTAAAATGGGCAAAGAGACTCACGACATGATTAAGGAGGCCTATGGTGATGCTGCCATGGGTAGATTATGTGTTTTTGAGTGGCACAAGCTGTTCCGAGAGGGTAGGGAAAGAGTGGAAGATGACGACCACTCCGGACACCCTTCGACTAGGAAGACCAACGAAAATGTGTTGAGAGTGAAAAATTTACTGAACAATGATCATAGGATGAGTATCAAAATGATTGCTGATGACTTGAGCATTCCTCAAACCCAAGTTCTTGAGATCGTGACAGAAAACTTAGCCATGAGGAAAGCGTGCACGAAGTTCGTGCCACGAGTGGTTGTCAGAGGAGCAAAAGGCCAACCGGAAAGCAATCTGCCAGGATTTTCTTCATAATGTGAACGAGGACCCCGACTTTTTGGACAATGTAGTGACCGGTGACGAGATGCGGGTGTTTGATTACGACCCGGAGAGCAAGTGGCAGAGCTCAGAATGTCCGACCCCTTCTTCCCCAAGCCCCAAGAAAGCACAAATGAGCAAATGCAAGCAAAAGTCCATGCTCACTTACTTTTTTGATCGACATGAAATCATCCACAAAGAGTTCGTACCACCCTGACAAGGAGTTAATGCAGTTTTTTACGTGGAAGTCCTCAAAAGACTGCGAAAACTGATTGTTCGTGTCCACCCAGCCATTGCCAACAATTGGCGGATGTACCATGACAACGCGCCGAGCCACACAGCATTCCACATAGTGGAGTATCTTGCCCAGCACAAGGTGGCAACGCTGCCTCAGCCCCACTACAGCCCCGACTTGGCCCCACCAGACTTTTTTTTATTCCCGGGAATAAAATCGACGTTCAAGGGGAAGCATCATGGATCGGTAGAGGAGGTTAAACAGGCCATGACAAGGGAGATAAACAGCATTCTGGTCCAGGCGTTCCTGGAGGTGTACGAAAACTAGAAAACTCGTTGGCAGCAGTGTGTAGATGCGGAAGGGTGCTACTTTGAAAAATTCTAATCGTTTGTACTATTATCATGAATGAAATTTTTTTTAAAAAGCTAGTCCTAGTACTTTCAGAACAGACCCTGTATAACCTTGAATTGCAGTTAATTACAGCGCAGCAGCAGCTCACATCTATAAACTACTGGGTTTACGAAAAATCCATGAACACTTCATAACTGCACACGTGTGCATACAGACATGGTAACAAAACAGTCACTGCTCTTTCTAACCAGTTTCAGCCAATAAAACAAGAAATAATACTGCAAATGTCTTAGTGCAATAAAATAGCATTTATTTCTCAAGAAGCACGACCATCCTAACCTAAAAATTTCAATAAAGAAGTAAAATATTTTGGCATACACTAAAGTATGACTGGCTGTTGTGTGATAACACTCAAAACAAAGAATAGTACACGTCAATTTCTATTATCATACATCCCAGATTAATATTTTTGAGTGGATTTTCCATGTCATTCCTTTCTTTCAGTTAGCGTACAGTGTAAAAGCACATAGCTGTACAAAGAAAAATTTCAAGCTCATTAAACAAACACAAGAACAAATAGTAAATACTATAGCTAGAGTGATAGATCAGTCCTCAAAATCTAAGTTTGCCCTGCATCAAGAGATAACTTCGCTGCTGGAAGAATTGTGATTAAAGGTAACAAACATGCTTCTTGAAGGCACCAGAACACGGCACAAGATGGGTGTACGAGCAGGCACCCAAAATTAACTCAAATGTCTTTTCCCCACATGAATGCCTTTAATGCAACAGTAACAATAAAAAGTGCAAGGCCCTTCGACATCAGTGCACCAAGCACAACAGCTCAAAGTTGAATGCTCATTTATGTTTTGATTGACCACCAAGAATAGAGTGGATTCATGAAATTGTGCTTTCGTACACTAGCTCGTTCCCTGCTCTAGTTCAGCAACGTTTCACAGAAAACCTCAACATCTTGATCCAACTGATGATCTTCAGCTTTCGTGTTACATCAAACTCATGAACACCATTTTCCGATCTGGTTGGTGCCCATCCATAAGACAGGGTTAGTGTGTACTAGATAATGGTCAAGTGAGCCAGACGGCACTCTCCTGCTGTGGCACCACATGTAGAAAAATTGTAGGAGGACGTTGCAAGCAAACTGGATTGGAGCGGAGATGCGCTTCGCGACATATTCAACGTAATTTCGCTGCAGGCACTGAGACTGATTGCGCACATATGTTCTTATAATGGCGCTTTATTTCAACTGCAAATTTTCATTGACACCTTTTTGCTACGTATACATATTTGAGGCATGGGTTGCACAACATGACGTTTTCAATTTTGCTGTCATTGTCAAATGCGTCTGCTAGCGAGTGCGCCTTCGTTGCACGGAGGCTGATAGACGCCCAATTTTTCTCACAGAAAGTCTATGCAGTACAATTTTTTACGGTTTTACTTGCCTTGGTACACATGCGACTCTTGTCGGCCAGTACCAAATGTCATTTTAGCCAGGCGAACTGATATATTTAACACTGGGGCCCTAGTTTTTATTACAATCTGCCCCTGTAAATAGTTTGCAGCCTGTAAATCTGCAAACTTGATTCAGGCAAGGAAAACATTTTTTTGACAGTCTCACCATGCCTGCAACCCATTAAAACTAGGTGCCCAATGTGGTACCACACTTATCTTCTTCAACGAACACAGCAGATCTACAAATATCTATATGTGTATGTAAGTCACAACAACCCCTAGAAAAAGACTTGAAGAATGCAGCTACTGTACCTTGTTTTCATCTTCTTCATTTTTTTATTTATTTAAATGAGTTCTGCCATTTTACATCTGGCAATGTGATTATGAGGCACCCTGTTCAGTTCTCACCACTTAGGGTTCTTTAACATGCACTTAAAATGAAGTACACGAGTGTTTTTCCATTTTGTTCCCATCAAATTCCGTAACTTGGTTTGAACCCGTGAGCTCGAGCTTAGCACCACAACGCCATATCCACTATATAGTCACTAATTAGACTACCGCGCCTTCTTCTTCTCTTTTTTTTTTTAAGCATGGACTGGACACAAAATTTCACACGGCTTACGGGCCAAAGATTAGCATATATAGTGGCTAACTACAACTGTTTCGGCGCCCGAGGTCTGATCGCAATAAAAGAACCCGTACCAATTACTGCGCATTCTGTTACGCGAGGAAGACGGAAACATGAATGGAATGTTGCACTGCAACTTTTTTTCTTTTTCTGTAAGAATACTTTCCTCAAATCTGAGTACAAGGCACTGCATGGGGCAGATACGTTTTGTTTGTTTGAAGCAGCAAGCAGGAAGTTTACATATGTTTTTCCATCTGCGTTTCGCAAGACTTAGTGATGGAAAACTATATGCTCAAAAATACACATGAAAGATACATGCTGCTTGAAGATCAAGAAAAATAATTGTCCTCCAAAGGGAAGTGCGCAATAACACAGTAGAATGAAAGCCGACATTGCGGCCGCAATGCATGAGCAATCACTGAGCGGCATTAAAAAAAATATGAAATAAAGAGAAAGAAAGGCATCTATTTCTAAGGCATAAATATATGACCCGCCGTGGTTGCTCAGCGGCTATGGCGTTAGGCTGCTGAGCACGAGGCCGCGGGATCGAATCCCGGCCACGGCGAGCGCATTTCGTTGGGGGCGAAATGCGAAAACACCCGTGTACTTAGATTTAGGTGCACGTTAAAAAACCCCAGGTGGTCGAAATTTCTGGAGTCCTCCACTACGGCGTGACTCATAATCAGAAAGTGGTTTTGGCATGTAAAACCCCATAATTTAATTTTTTAAATAAATATATGTCATACGCAATTATGAACACCGTTTGAGCGATCTGAACACGCATACCAGCGTGAGTAGTGAAAATGACCGTTCCGAGAAGTATCGCCAGCGGTTTCCAACGGCACGACCTTGATGCAGCCCAATCCACTTCGATCGCAGTGCCACCACAGTATTTTTCATTGTGTGCCTCACTGCAAAGCATGCGCCACCCCAACCGCTTGTCCCACTTGACCTTATTCTAGTACACTCTAGACATGGTGGACCGTTTCTTAAGAAATAATCTGCCAATATTTACTCACTTGACCTTCAATATATAAGCTCAAAATCTCATCCATGGCTTTTTGACAAAATCAGTAAATTCTGTGAAGAATTTCTCTTCTCGATTGCATAATTCTTAAGTGCCACAACTTGCCAACATCACAATAAGTTGTGAGCTAAAATTTTGCCTTCCTTTAAGAGAACAAAAATATTTGCAACCTTTAAAAGGACCCTGAAATGATTTTCACGATTTTGAGCAAACATACTGCATCGTTAGAGTAGATCCTGTTGATCATTAATTGACGCATCTAAGTACTCTGCGTAAAGCGTGTAATTTATTATAAGGTTTTAAAAATGTACATCGCTGCCAATCACAGCATGATGCTCGGCGGAATTTTCAGCCACCCCTACCCGATGATGTAAATCACCCAATTGACGTTAGTAGGGCAAGCTATCCGATTGGCTGCCCAGGGCGCGTCATCAATAATTTTTCCACCTTTATGGTGAACAAATGATGTTCGTAATAGTTGGAGTGTTAGTTAATTTGTTTCTATAAAAAGAAAGTAACAGAAAGAGAATGCCCAAGAACAATTTCTCAGTACTCTTAAGCACTTCCTGCACACAGCAAGCGTCATCTGCTTGTGTTACAATGTGCTCCATTTTGACGAGAGCTCCGCGGTCAGAGCCGGTCTCAGTCTTTTCAGGAGCACTATGATTCGACTTTGCTGCGTTGTGAACTGCAAACGTAGCGACTGGCAATATGTCAAGCTGCGACATTGCTGCAAGGCAGCAGACGAGCGAACTGGCTGGAGTGCATCGGACTGCCGCTATCTGATCGGCACCAGGATTTGCACATTTACGGCCGTCACTTTGCTCCGGTAGATTAGTAACACAATAGCATTTCGTGAGTTTGGTATTAGGGTAAACGCAAGCACAAGGGAACAGGGCCTGGCCGTTTGACCGTGGCGTTCACGGGATGAGCTGAAGCACAAATGTAAATGGTCTGCACGGTGCAGCCACCTGGTGGCACAGAGCTCAACCACACACAGTAGCAGCAATGAAATGTATTCTTTGCTGCTGGTGTAAATTTTTCACAGGAGTGTAATCATTAACACATTGTTTTTGTAAATGTTTAAGATGTTTTAAACTTGGTTAGAGCAATATTAGCTCTTTGTTTGGCTGGTTAAGCTCTGCGCCAATGGGTGGCTGGACTGTGGAAACCGATCAGGCAGCTCACGTACGTCTACGCTAAAGTTCCTTCATCAGCTTGAGTTTATGCCTCTAGCCATCCACCAAAACGTCCAGCTCGCCTGTGGTTACTGGAATACCAGACGCATTCGGCTCTACGACAGCATGCTCGCAACGCACGCTGCTTCGATAACTCTCGCTTGGGGTCGACTGCCAAGCAGCTGGCGGAGAGCTTGGAGAGGCTTCACGCGCTCGTTCCTAGAGAACCGGAAGTCGACGACACGACGTGCCATCATGACGCAAAGCCAGTGAAGGTGGAGCTTAGCCCCGATCACTCGGCGAACGAGTTAAGGAGAAAATGCATGACTATGGAGGAGGGTAACTTGTAATCGTCCGTAGCTCTCTTAATATGAGACGTTTCACACAAATTGTGATGCGAATGATTAACTTTAGCTGTACCCTACGCATCTACAAAATTTGTCCAAACTGTTTCAGGGGCCCTTTAAAAGGCAAACAGGGTTCTTTTAGCCTAATGACCTAGTCAATACTGGTCTATTGTCTCAGATTGGCTACACAGTTGACAGGAACGCACATTTATAATATACTTGCTCATATTCAATAGAAGATTACTCAACATTGCCTACGTGCTTAAGCAAAATGCAGGAAAATAAATGACCTATTCTATGTTAAGCTAATGCTCTTTTCCTACTGACACTGACATGGAAGGCTTAGTACTAGTAATGGGTACTGTTGCCATCAAGGAAGAACTTACCGTCACCACATGAAGAAAAAAATATTATTCTGGTATTTTATGGAGTAAACCCTCAGAAATAAGTCAGCCACATATCAGCATAGTGCAAGAATACTGTATTGCAATGCCGATTTCTGAGGCCATGCTCTGCCATGCGCTACTGCATGCTTTGAACCTGCTCAGAGAGGGACCCACACTACTGTAATAGTAGTGTAATAGTGGGTCTCTTCCATTTGTCATCTGGAACAACCCAAGACTTTCCGACACACTTGGTATGTCAATGAGAACTGGCTGAAGGCAGCACCTCAGGGAGTCCTGGACAGCCCGTGACGACAAACCTAAGAGACCTAGTGCCAGCTAGTGCCAACGTACAAATGCGAAGTAGGAGCATCGGTGAGTTCTTCAACTAGCACATGCAATAAAATTGGCCAAACTGCACTTTTTTTCCCGTTCAAGTACCCCATGAAAATTTTAATTCTAATTACCAGTCGTTGACTACCATTTATCATTTATAAAAAGGCATAAAATGCCATCAGGAGCTGGTTCTATATATTCAAAGCAGTGGTGTTAACTTATCCCACATTTACATTATCTTATCTACAAAACCTCTGTTCTTGTTGATATATCAGCCTGACTTAAAGGGCCCCTCACCAGGTCTGGCCATTTTGAGCTGACAAGCGCAGAGCATACATTACGCGATAACAATCATGTCTGCAAAGTATTACATTGCTACGTGCCGCGGAAAGATCTGAAATTTCAAACCGAACGCCGTTTTTCCTTTTCCTCACGGCTGCCGCGGTCCAAGCCGGAGGATGACGTACTCGTGTGCCTGCGCCTACGTACTGGTGTCCGCAGTGTGATGTTGCTCGTGGTGACATGTGACTTCGAGAATTATTCAAGACAACATTTGTTATCTGTGTGATCTGTTGATTGAATTGACAAATTGAAGTTTAGAGAAATAATAAAATGCACAAACGGAATGTCTGCGAGTTTTTTGTTTTACTTTGCACTGAAGCAAGAGAGAGGTACTTCTGCTTCGTCTGCTTGTTCCCACGGTCATGCGGTCACATGCACTGGTGCCGAAAGTATGCCATTTTCTATCGTGCTCCAGTGCGTGTTTATTCTCTGCGATCCGCTTGTTCTGCCTCAGTATTTGTGTAGCACTGAATTATACCGCTAATCATGTTTCCTTCTGCACAGCATCGCAAAATCATGCGTCGCGCGAACAAGACAACAGCTCGCATGCGACGCCATCCGCGGAAGTGCGTAGTGCCGAAAAAAAAAAAAAAAAGAAAAAAAAAATGAAGGCGGGGCCTGTGACATATGTGTCATGCGATCCTCGAGGTCTGGTATGGGAGAACGCAGGGAAGGAATTTCGCTTGCGGAGGCTAGACGAGGCGAGTGGAGAGAGCGTCTTGCTTGACAGTGGAGCCGGCCTGCTGAAATCGGGTTCATGGCATTGAAATATTTCTATCTCGCTATTAATGAGCTGATTTGAAAAATTTGGGGGGAAGAACACTCCCTAGAGGACACATAACAACTTCCAGCATATAACCAACATTTGCTATGGGGCCTGGTGAGGGGCCCTTTAATGTTTACCTTAAGCACACTTTAGAGCAGGCCACTAAGCCTTTAGAGTAGGCCACCAAGCCTTTCGCATAAAGCACAAGCACAGCAACTAGAAGTGCATGATGACGCACTCTCACTGTAAATCACAGCATGTGTCATGCCTGGTGGTGAGGCAAGCTTATTCATAAGCCACTGTGGAGTTAACGTGCACCATGCATCATCTAGCGTTCCTGTTAGGCTAGAAAAACAGGCCAAATTTTTACAATTGTTCTGCATAACAAACTGCTGTGCTGTGCTACGAACATTTTGAAGCAGCCTAGTACGTAGATTACTTACATATACTGTGAGTTACAATCTGACGGTCTGACACTTACCAACAGTCAAAAACATCAATGACTATGACATGAGTCCACTGCGGACTCTCTCTATTCTGGCTGTCATCAGAGAAGGAAAGGTTCCTTCAGTCAAATTTATAAGTGCACACTGCTTTGTGTTATCTTATCACTCAAGCTCTTCTGGGAGGCTATCTGAAAGAGTTTTTAAGGAGTCTTACCTTCGGCCTCTAAGCTCAGTGATGGCCCGCGACCCATTGGGAGTAAGCAGTTCCACTGTAAAAGCTGGCATGGGGCTGCTACGATCAGTGAGTGATGGGGCCTTCTCTATTGAGCTTGTAGACACTTTTCCTGCTGATGACTTTGAAGTGACACTTGGTGTTGATGGGATCCGTATGCGCTGGTTCCGCTTGGGAAATGTAGCTAAGCCATCATATGAGGGCTGTGGGTATGTCTCTTCGGCACGAAAAGGTCCATGTACATGTGTGGGCACAAGCCGCTTTGGGGCTGGTGCCACAGGCTGGAACTGCTGGGGGAAGTCCAGACTGTGAGTTGGTGAAGTGCCTGAGAAGCTGTACTGGGATGGGCATGGAGAGGGCGTATAACGACCATCCCCCTTTGCCCCACCCAGGGGCCCATATCGCAAGCTCTCAGCCCCGTCAGCTGCCAGGAGCGAGTCCCCACTACGTGAAATGTACGTCGGGTAGTAGGCATGTTGGTGGCCCCGTGGCTGTGGGTACAGAGGCACATTGGCACGCAGGCTCTGATGTACATGGCCGGAGAGGAGGACATCAGCATAGGGCGCGACAGGCTTGGCATAGGCCTCGCGAGGATAGTGGGCTGAGTGGGGTCGACTCTTCAAGCCTCCTCGGTGCTGGTACATTTCAAGGACGTCCTTGTGTGCAGACACCACTGAGTAGTCCAGGCGGTCTTCAGGCAGGCCAGCTGCATAATGCAGCGGAACCCGCTCTGAACTCTGCTGAACACCTGAGGGAGCCTTTGGGGGACTGCCTGGAGATGCGTAGGAGCCTGAGCTTGAGGTGCAGTTGCCACTAGAAGGAGAGCTTAGCTCAGCAGGGAAGTCTGCATAGGAGGGTACCTGCAGCTGTTTTGTAAAAGAAGCCAGGGACTTGCGCTCCCGTCGCTTGTGAGGTTGGAGTGTGTTAGCCACTCCGGCCTCGCCTAGCTGGAGCGGAGGTCCCCGATACTTGGGCCACGTGCCCCCATTATGCTCCTGCTGTTGCCTGACAGAGGAGCGCTTGCCGCCAGTTTTGCTGTAGCACTCCAGCATCGAGTCCAACTCTTCGATGGGGCCTTTTTCATCAGGCAGCAGGGTCTTCTTCTCCTTGGAGACCCGCTTTTCACCAAAGATCTTGTTGTACGCTTTGTCCAGGAGTGTTGGCTGAACACTGACAGTGGCTCTCTCTGATGTTCCACCTGACTTGCTGCTCCGACTGCTCAAAGTCAACGTTTTGGTGTGGTTTCCAAGTTCATGTAGTGTGTCCGTCTGCACTGAGCATGAGACATAAGTTTTCTCTTCACGCAGGTGTGCTGGGGGAGACCCTGCAGGAACACAGCGTAAAATGAGTGATGCTACAATGGCCTTAAATATGAAGAGCAAGCACACAGAAAGCACTGCTAATATCTTTGCTTGCGTGAACAATAAGAATGTGGAAAACTAATTTCATCTTCAGAAAGATGCCATTACCAAAATGTTCTAATTCAACACAGCATGGTGCAAGATGCATGGGAAAATTTTAAGAAGCTTTAAACATGAAGCTTAAGAAGCTTTAAACCTGAAACTGAACTGTACATTGAAGAACAGCAGATTTATTTATGAAACAACGAATGATAATTTTGTGAATAAAGGCTTAATAAATTTGAAAAAGGAAGTTTCTAAGCCCTATACCACATGTGAACACTTGTGGAAGCCCCCCAAATATAGACTATACTAATCATAATGTTGTTTGGTGATCGAAAGAACTAGACATAAAAATACAATAAATATAGCACTTACTTTCTTTCATAATTACTGTAGGACAAAACTAAGAAGTTATAAAGTGCCTATTAAAATGACTGTATTAGAAAACCTGTTACAGTCAAACCTCGTTAATTCAAGCCCCATAAATTGAGAAAATCAGATAATTCGGACTTGCCCTTTAGTCCCGGCAGGCATATGCATTATTTAACGACATCAAACTCTCATTAATTCGAACGTATTTGGCTGCACACCGATTAACTTGGAAAACCCTTAGAGCATGGCAAGCGCGGAGCGTCGTAATGTGTGACACAAAGAGCAACATTGGCCCTAGCAACCAATAGAAACAAAGCAGCGGAGTCTGCATCACAACAGTAATCAGAGGAAATCGTACAGGAACGACACAAACATTGAACGCTTTATGTCTAGTTGTGCACTTATGCAGTTACCGCTGCACATGAAATCATGGTGGCCGCATGTATCTTCAGAACTGTGTACTAGTCACCATGCGTCATCACTTTGCTAACGACCATGGTTTCGTCCGTAACAGTTGTGGCGAGCAGTAGTTTCGGTCTTACTCAGTGCACACGTTGGCCGTGTGTTTTTAGAACTGTGGAGTCATCACACATGATCCCATCGATAGTGACCGCGATTTCGTCTGCAGTAGTTGCGGCAAGCAGGAGTTTCATCATGACTCCATGCAACGCGTGTGCAATATCAAAAACATGGTGGGCACTGTCAATGATGAAGACCGATTCTACCGCTACCCGTTGCTACATGGCGATAGACGAACGATCTGTTGCCGACCAGCTTACTGGCAAAAAAATAATTGGGATGTGCGCGCAGTAGTAAAAAGTATGTCTACTGGGATGAATACGCAGGTCTTGCATCATGGTCAAATGGGCAGCACTGAGAAGGAAGTCACGAAGCCCTCACCGCTGCGAGCACTAATCAGCCTCGAGAAGATGAGAACTGCCGCTTCTGCACTAATCTGGGGTGAAACAGAAGCAAGGGTTCCAAATTTATTCAGTAAATAAGGCGGATTGGCATACTAAGCATTTATTTATTGTCTTCTTGACATCCTTGATAATTCGACATTCAGTTAGTATGGCCATCTTTTTTTTTTTCCGATTTAGTAAAAGCCCTTTTAACAAGATTTTACTGTAATGCTGAATGCTTGAATTTCAGATCTCTCTAGAGACTATGTTCCTGTTTTACCATAAAAGTATATTATAGATATTATTAAACTTGTTTAGATAACTGCCCTTCATGTACATTAAAGAGTATGCACAACAGCAAATTGAACAAGGCAAGAGCTGAGCACAAAATATGAAGACTAAGCCCTACTGTGGGTAAGAAACAGACATGCAAGTGTTGTGCAGAACCATTAATATTTTTTTTGTTGCTTTATCTCAGAATAAATGATAAAAGCAAGCTACATCTTAAACCAGGCAAGTTTCTCAACTTGTGTGACTGAGTTGCAGTGTTGTGCTCTTGACAAAGTTGCACGTGTCAAATGCCAGACCCTCAAACATGACAAGCTTTGTTATTTTTTTGACACACTAAGAGTATTTCACTATCTTTGGTATAAAATTCTGCTCTGATAGTGTTTCTCCTTTTTTTTTTCTTTTTAACAAATGGAGGGAGGACATCTGAGCTTAATTTTTAAAGCAAAAAACTGTAAACAATATTTCCTTAAGAAAGGCAGTCATTTGGTCTGCACATATAATATTGTTCCCACCAGAGTGATCACATACCATGAGTAAGCGGTGACCGTTCAAGCTTCTCAGAGAAGTTGTGGCCACTGGCAGTGGAGCTTGATGGGGAACTGCTGAACACAGCATTTTTCACAACCTGGAGCTGAACAGGGGAATCTGCATTGTCTAAGCACTCCATGGCCTTTCTGAGGTCTTCTACTGGTTTGCCATTTATCTGTGCAGATGTAACACACAATTATTATTTCTGTGTCCAGTCATTTACAACATTAGAAATGTCACGTGTCAGTTGGCGACAAGCTAAGAATGCTGTGGCAAATACACAGCTGAGAATTTGCATAGATGCACCAGTCAAATACATTCACTCATTTCCGTGACATCACAACAGAGGTGAAATTCTTTCGCTACCAGCATCTCTCGGGAACTGTTTTAGAGAATGGAGGCACAGAAGGCAGGTACGGTGTTTTTGTGGGCGGAGCTTATACTAAATTGTTAGATTGTCACTGAATATAGTATAAAGAATAAATAACTTCATCTTGATAACCATTGTATAGAGAATTACCTCTTTCCTTATTGAAAATAAAAATGGCCCTCTTCTTGAAGACTTTAATCATCATCACCATCATCAGCCTGGCTACGCCCACTGCATGGCAAAGGCCTCTCCCATGCTTCTCCAACTACCCCGGTCATGTGCTAATTGTGGCCATGCTGTCCCTGCAAACTTCTTAATCTCATCCGCCCACCTAATTTTCTGCCGCCCCCTGCTACGCTTCCCTTCTCTTGGAATCCAGTCCGTAACCCTTAATGACCATCGGTTATCTTCCCTCCTCATTACATGTCCTGCCCATGCTCATTTCTTTTTCTTGATTTCAACTAAGATGTCATTTCCTCGCGTTTGTTCCCTCACCCAATCTGCTCTTTTCTTATCCCTTAACATTACGTACACCCATCATTCTTCTTTCCATAGCTCGTTGCGTCATCCTCAATTTAAGTAGAACCTTTTTCGTAAGCCTCCAGGTTTCTGCCCCGTAGGTGAGTACTGGTAAGACACAGCTGTTATACACTTTTCTTTTGAGGGATAATGGCAACCTGCTGTTCATGATCTGAGAATGCCTGCCAAACGCACCCCAGCTCATTCTTATTCTTCTGATTATTTCAGTCTCATGATCCGGATCCGCAGTCACTACCTGTCCTAAGTAGATGTATTCCCTTACCACTTCCAGTGCCTTACTACCTATCGTAAACTGCTGTTCTCTTCCGAGGCTGTTAAACATTACTGTAGTTTTCTGCAGATTAATTTTTAGACCCACCCTTCTGCTTTGCCTATCCAGGTCAGTGAGCATGCATTGCAGTTGGTCGCCTGAGTTACTAAGCAAGGCAATATCATCAGCGAATCGCAGGTTACTAAGGTATTCTCCATTAACGTTTATCCCCAATTCTTCCCAATCCAGGTCTCTGTAAACACGCTGTGAATAGCATTGGAGAGATCATATCTCCCTGCCTGACGTCCTTCTTTATTGGGATTTTGTTGCTTTCTTTATGGAGGGCTACGGTGGCTGTGGAGCCGCTATAGATATCTTTCAGTATTTTTACATACAGCTCATCTACACCCTGATTCCTTAATGCCTGCATGACTGCTGAGATTTCAACTGAATGAAACGCCTTCTTGTAATCAATGAATGCTGCATATAAGGGTTTGCTATATTCCGCACATTTCTCTATCACCTGATTGATAGTGTGAATATGGACTATTGTTGAGTAGCCTTTACGAAATCTTGCCTGGTCCTTTGGTTGACAGAAGTCTAAGGTGTTTCTGATTCTATTCGCGATTACCTTAGTAAATACTTTGTAGGCAACGGACAGTAAGCTGATCGGTCTATAATTTTCAAGTCTTTGGCGTCCCCTTTCTTAGGATTAAGGTTATGTTGGCTTTCTTCCAGGATTCCGGTACGCTCGAAGTCATGAGGCATTGCGTATACATGGTGGCCAGTTTTCCTAGAACAATCTGCCCACCATCCTTCAACAAATCTGCTGTTACCTGATCCTCCCCAGCTGCTTTACCCCTTTGCATAGCTCCCAAGGCTTTCTATACTTCTTCCGGTGTTACTTGTGGGATCTCAAATTCCTCTAGACTCTTCCCTCTTCCATTATCGTCGTGGGTGCCACTGGTACTGTATAAATCTCTATAGAACTCCTCAGCCACTTGAACTATCTCATCCATATTAGTAATGACATTGCCGGCTTTGTCTCTTAACGCATACATCTGAGTCTTGCCTATTCCTAGTTTCTTCTTCACCGCTTTTAGGCTTCCTCCATTCCTGAGAGCATGTTCAATTCTATCCATATTGTACTTCCTTATGTCAGCTGTCTTACACTTGTTTATTAACTTGGAAAGTTCTGCCAGTTCCATTCTAGCTATAGGGTTAGAGGCTTTCATACATTGGCGTTTCTTAATCAGATCTTTCGTCTCCTATGATAGCTTACTGGTATCCTGTCTAACGAAGTTACCACCGACTTCTATTGCACACTCCTTAACAATGCCCATAAGATTGTTGTTCATTGCATCAACACTAAGGTCTTCTTCTAGAGTTAAAGCCGAATACCTGTTCTGTAGCTTGATCCGGAATTCCTCTATTTTCCCTCTTACTGCTAACTCATTGATCGGCTTCTTATGTCCTAGTTTCTTCCGTTCCCTCGTCAAGTCTAGGCTAATTCGAGTTCTTACCATCCTACGGTCACTGCAGCGCACCTTGCTGAGCACATCCACATCTTGTATGATGCCAGGGTTAGCGCAGAGTATGAAGTCTATTTCATTTCTAGTCTCGCCATTCGGGCTCCTTTACGTCCACTTTTGACTATCCCGCTTGCGGAAGAAAGTATTCATTATCCGCATATTATTCTGTTCTGCAAACTCTACTAATAACACTCCCCTGCTATTCCTAGACCCTATGCCATATTCCCCCACTGACTTGTCTCCAGCCTGCTTCTTGCCTACCCTGGCATTGAAGTCGCCCATCAGTATAGTGTATTTTGTTTTGACTTTACCCATCGCCGATTCCGCGTCTTCATATGAAGACTTTAATAATTACTGTTTATTGGACATATGATAATGGTGGCAACAGCATACTACATATAAAAAGAAGCTAAAAAATTTGGTTCCAGAGATATAAATGTCAAACATGCATGTCAGGGCATAACGCGCAATATAATTTGTGAAAAGTTTATTCAAAAGTACAGGAAACATTTCAAATGTTTCTCTGAAAAAACACAGAATGAAAATAAGGGTGTTCTGAACTATACAAAATGTTTCCATTTTAATTGCGTGCAAGCCCATGAATGTTTCGATGTTCTAGCTAAGCAACAATGTAAGATGCAAGAAATATTTTCTGGCTAGAGGTAATTGGCTCTCTTTGGCAGGTGCCACAAATCTTGGGCAAAAGGTCACACTCTGCAGGCCTTGCAGTAGCAAACCTCTGCCATATGCTAGAAAAAAAAAAAACTTCTCTGAAAATGAAGCAAAATTGGGTGCAAAACTCATGGGTCGCTTGTGACCCATGTTCATGGTTGTGGTAAGGAATGAGCTGAGCACAAGAAAATGTCAATAGAGTGCAGAAAATTGAATGCATCTTAAGTTTAACTGCGCTATGTTCGTGTCTGAATAATTCTGTTTTAACTGACAAAGCTGAGTGCTGAGGGGCAGTGCTGCAAAGAAGAAAAAAAAAAAGCCAGGAGGTAACAGAACCAAGCAATATTTATGTGTTTTCATCACATGAAAATGCATAACATTGTCTAAAGCAAAGTGTCAAAAAAATTAGCAAATAAATACGTTAAACAATGCAGACAGCTTTCATCATTGTGAAGTTTCAGTTAATATGACAATTACATAAGCAGCATTTTTCCTGTCAAACCCGAGTATAATAACTTTTTGACATCTAATCTGAGCCATAAACACATTACCTTTACTGGAATTGCACTGTTGTTCACTGAACAGAGCTTACAATCCGATCTGTAGTCCTAATCAGCCAGCTGCATGAGTGATACAATTTAATATGACTACAATATGTTCCTCAATGACAGCAATGCGTTTTCATGTATTTTTTACTAATTGCCATTGCAATGCAACATAAGGTCATAACAGTGTGCTTACCAGCGATGTAGAATATGTAATTGAAAAAGGAAAAAAAGGTGAGCTTTCATGCGAATATTATTATAAGAAATACTGTATGTAAGAAATACTGTAAAAATAGTGTATGCCAAATTTCTCTTAACCCTAACTTAGTACAATCAACATTTGTTTCCAGAGTCTGACCTTTAAGTGAACATCATATTATGGAAACAAAGAAATCAAGAATATCAAAGTCACAAGTAACATAGGAAAAAAAGCTAGGAAAGAAGAAGTACACAGAAACTTACAGAAAGTATTCTATCACCAACGGCTAGAGTTCCTTCACGAGCAGCTACCGATCCTGGGCCTATACGAGTAATATAAAGCCCATTTTCCAGTGTGATCCCATGTTCATGAGAGCTGCTCAAGTTCAAGCTCAACATAATGACACCACGACTGCTCATGGCTCTTCTTCTTTTCACAACCTGTACAGGTAACAAAATCATCCGTTATCACATTATTTAAATCCAAAGCATGCAGAGGAGGGTTTAACTACTGCAACAAGGAATGAGCATGTTGATTAATAGGCACTTACTAGAGTCAGAGATCCCTTAGAGTTTTGGACAGTATCACACAGAGTTCTCTTGTCCATTCCAGCCACATCAAGACCATTGACTTTGAGAATGACGTCATTCACCCTGAACAACCAATAAAGTCAAAATGTCCACAAACTACATTTTAGCAATTTGGGCACTTTAGTATTTTGCATTTACCCTTGATCCTACAAAAATTAAATGATGTCAAAAATAAAACATCTCTTACTTGCAAGAATTTGCTGGATGCCTTATAACCTACAGAGATAAAAGCACGCAAAGTCGCCACTAAGCGTTGAAAACGAGCCAAAGAAGCCGAAATGTGAAAGCAGCAATGCGACGATGCGTGACGGCAACGTAGAGAGGAGGCCGAAGATTGCAGACAGTGGCTTGCTACATGTTTACTTCACACTGCGGCTTGTTATATTTTGCATGAAGTCTGATTCCTCCGATCGTATAACTTAAGCATCACCAAGTGTGCAGCAGGCGAAAGCCTTCATGTGTTACAGGAGTGTAACATGCTGCCGAACTTTTTTTCTTTTAAGAATCTGCGCTAGTGTACTGTAAAAAAAATTTACAGTGCCCATGCCATCCTATGTACGTGTGGCTCGGTTTAAAGGCGCTTAGCTATGCGAGAAGAGCCCTTCACAGTGTTGCAGAATTGCTTGTTTTGCATGTTTTTTTGAAATAATTTGTGTGCGTCAGTGTATACAGTGGTTGTGTTGTCAAAAGTAATAATTACGCTCTGTATCATTCCGTCTGCTAGGATCTACACTCGAACCTCATTATAGAGATGTTGAAGAAGGAGCCAAAATTACTTTGTTATATCCGTTACTTCGTTATATCCATTATTGCTATTTAATGCAATACATGCCAAATGGGGTGCACAACTGTAAAGATGGAAATAAGATGACAGCTTTTGGGCCCGTGGGACCGTTACATGGCCGCGCAGGTGATGAAATTGAAATAAAATAACACAAGAATCTCCAGCGTGTGCAACACATGACGACACGTGTTCCACTGTAGTGGTCTTTCGCGCTCGTTTTCCACTTGACGCATCGCGGTCAATCGGCACATGGAACACAACACAGCACTGCGCTGTGTGATCAAGGAGCCAAGCGAATTTCGCTGCTCCTGCTTGGCTCAGCCGGCTCGTGGCCTCCGAGATTGCATTGACGCCAATGTGATCTCGGAGGCCACGTCCAGCTGTGCCTGCCTCCACAGCACGCCGCGCAATAGAAGAGAATGCACTAATCTTTCGCACCGCAGCGCGTCTTTCGCTCTTCCGCGCGGCTCGCGCAGCCAGGCACACGCAAGAAAGGGAGGTCAGTGAAGAAGTGCTATGCGCGGGGCTGTGAGAAAGATCAGTGTTGCTCTATGATGTATTCGACGTGGAGACGTGGGAGTTTTGAACTGTCGTGGCAAACGAGTGCCGAACCCCTCGGAAAGCGATGTACTCGGCGTGCAGCGGTCAGGAATTCTTTAGTTCTGGAGACAAATCTAGTTCGTTATACCCATTGAAAGGACAATATCACTTCGTTAAAACAAGGTTTTAAATACATGGAGCACTATGGGAATTTCAAGGGGAATTTCATTTACTTCATTATGTCCATTATTTTATTACGTCCCGTTTTGTTATAACAAGGTTCGAGTGTATTTCGCAAATAGTTTTTGCTTAGCAGGGCATGCACACGGATCAATCAAAAGCTAAGTTACGTTTAGTGCAAAACAAAAAAGCCATTATTTTTTCTTTTCGTATTAACACCTATAGTTAGACATACAGCCAAATCTTGATCATTCGAACTCGAAGAGGCCCAAAAATTGTTTCGAAAAAAAAAAAAAAAGTTCAAATTAGAGGAAGGTCTTGTTCATGAAGTATTCATGCACCATAACATGATGCACGAATGGTGCGAGTCATGAAATACTGCGGCGCACAAGCACACAGCGAGCGAGGACCACAGAACTGCCCATGCCTGCCAACACTCACTTCCCGATAACGGCAGAAAACGAAAGTTCAAAGATCAAGCTGGCGCCGCCGGCACGGAGGCGGGTGAACATAGACACTGTCAAAGGTGAGGGAGTTACAATGAAGCTGAGAGGGAGGGCGAAGGGAGCGTAGTTGTGAGGAAGGGTGGGAGGGAAGCAGATTTGCTTTCCTGCCAGCTTGATGGATGGCGCTAATTACCGCACTACCTAAGACTGCCACCGAAGCAGCGGAGTTGCCGAGGCCAAACTGGGCCGATGCCACTGCTTCCCTCTGCGTGCTCACGTGCTTTATCCTCCATCTGCTGACAAATCAGTACAGTGTTTACATTCTTCATCCTGTGTTCTTAAACAAGTAATGTCTTATCAAGATGACGAAGTCGTCTCCACTAATGATAATGTTGGTGTGCTCCCTTCTGTTGTGGCATCACCACATTCAAAAGACAAGGAGAATGAGGTATTGGGTGTCGCCTTCGCGTCCTTGTATTCAGGATCTGTCTCATCGCACAGAATCGAATATGGCGCGCTGTCTCCAACAACCTCTTCATCGGGACGTCTCGGTTTAGACTCGTCATTGTAAAAAAAACAAGCGCGAACAAGATCAAGCCAAGCGTGAACGATGGCTGACGCGAGCAGACGATAGTGGGAAACAAGCGGCGCGGCGGAACCAGACGCGAGTACAAATAGAGCAGTCAGGCAGGTCAACATGATACCATTTTCCCGTGCATACGTCACTGTAGGAGCCACTCTTATCGTTCTCCTCCACTCGCGGCTCGCTTGCAGCTGCAGCGAGCCGTGAAAAATCAGCCCAGGACTGACCCCTCCTGTGGCGCACATTTTCATGCTAGTGAGGCTGGGGCATTACGGTGCAATGCGGAAACGGTGACCTTGTCATTTGAGAGAGGGTGAAATTTCCACTACGTTTTCTTTTTCCTTGGCACGCAGCATTGAGGGGTTTCTCCTAAGCTTTTCCTCTATGGCGGGGTCAGAGCAAGCATTTGCGACAGTTAATTCGAACATACTGCGCTTCGACAATGCTATCAGTAGTGCACCAAATCACGCGGCGGCGCCTCCGACCAGCACTCCTATGACCCCGCCATGGAGGAAGAGCCTAGGAGAGACTCCTCAATGCCCCGTGCGAGGAAAAAAAATACCATGGTGGAAATTTGTGCACAGGCATGTGCAGGCGCGCACTACCGATTACTTCTGTTAGTGACAGGTGTCCAAGTTTTTGGACGTGCCCAATAATTCAAACACCTTCGCGGCACCCCCCTGTACCCCATAGAGTCAATGTATAAGAACGTCTAAAATTTTGGACGCAAAGAACCTTCGCCGTCCGATTTTCAGGACATTTTTGCCATGACCGCAGGTCCGAAGCGCCATTAATCGAAGCCACCAACACCACCATTTTTATTACCTCACCTCCTTGAGCCAACGTTCTCGCACGCAGATCCGCTGGCAGCCATAGCCACAGCACAACAACGCTAGGCCTAGCTGCTTCGACGTTCGCTACCAAGCTTCTTGCAGTTCTGTGGCGTGTTTCCCATTGAAACATTTTGTCGCTGTTAGCAATGGCGCCGACTACGCCTTTGTAATACTCGCCAATGGCTTCGGAGAGCGGAAAGCAGGGCGCGTTACATAATGCCAGTTTTCGCAAGTCAGCTTCGCCCCAATACAGTTGTGTTACGCGGCGAGGCATATCAAAAGTTCGAAGGGGCAACTGTCACTGGACGTTTTCTTTTATTACGTACACGCGTGCACTTGCCACCTCCTATCACAGTATGAGCACTGATACGTTTAATAAGTGTACTGGCAGGCCTTTAAGGCTGTTTCGGACTTGCCTGTGGCGATTTGAACCCTTGGGGACAGTAAACGGCATACATTCATTTTTTTCAGGTGTTTTCACGGCCCCTGGGGGTCCGAAAAATTGGAAGTTGACTGTAATTTGTAAATATGTGTAAACGAATCTTGTGGAACTTCCCACTCCTGTGTTAGCTCAGTGTACATGCGCCACTGCAGGTAAGTCCTCCACTGAATTAGCTTCTTTTAATTCTAACAAATTTTATGGCCCTTTGGAGTTCGAATTAGCGAGATTCGACTGTACATACTGTCAAGGAAGATAAAGAAAAACCAATGACTGGACAGACATGCTGATGCTGTGCTTCGGTGCTAAGCAGCACTGACCGGTTGGTGGTACAGCAGTAAAACATAATTTACTTTGGCCAGACTTAACGCCATGTGATTTATAAGCATCATTCCTTTACATTAAAGAAACAACTATGCACAAAGACAATATTAAAGTGCCATGGTCATGGCATTGGCACAAATAAGTACTATACATTTTGTGTGTTTAAGTCAGTCATAAAAAGCTGTAAAAATGCACTGCTTGTAAGAAGTGCTACTTGAATGAAAGAATGCAGGCCCCATAGAAGTCTTAGAATTTTCACCAAATCAATAAATCTGAGAACATTTTTTTTTCTACAAGGCACAGTAACTTCACACTTCGAAAAAAAAAAAAAAAGGAATATGTTACAGACAACAAAACTAACCTTACCTTTCATTATACACTAATTTACTCAACCAATTTTACACTATCTTTATACACATGACCTGTGCCAGCATTTTTAGCACACTGTCACTATCACACACATTTCTACTTTACAGTAATAAAGTGAAGAATGAACAATTTTATAGCAGGAATGCTTCAGCTTAAGTTGGGAAAACGAAAAATAAACAAAAATAAACACAATGTGCAATATTATTCTTTTGACTATAAGTACAAAAATGCAACAAATACAGTAGAACCTCATTCATACGTCTTGGAAAAAAAACGAGAAAAAACATACTATCCGGGAAAATGTACGATCTGAAGTAACTAAAAAAATTTGACTGACTCAACTATTGTTCACATCTATGTAATGGGAAGCGTCGTGCTGACCATTGCGCACAAGACGCTGACACAATTTGAGCTGGTGGTACTCTAGCTGCCAAAGATGCATTTTGTTGTTTTCCTATTGCGCGACAGGAAACCGAAACGAAATGGATCTGGCGGGCCACGCTGGATCCCGCCAAAGTGAAACGTGATGGTAATATTGTGCCCCCTGCAGCAGGGAACTGCGGCGCATTTCAGGGATCGGTGGAGCCTACTAAAACCATGCAGTACGCTACCAATGGCACTACGCACCACGTGCTGTAAAACAGATAGGTGAAGATGCTTATCGCAATAGGTTTGGCAACGATAGCTGTGAATGCGGGATGCAACAACCCGGGCAGAGATTTACTGGTACCGGAATAAGAAACTGTGCACGGCGTCGTTTTCATGTGAGACGGGCAGCTAAATACTGTTCTTGATCACGCACAGCTCGCGCTTTTTCTTGTTCACATGGGATCTAATGGCCGGAAAATGTATACGATCGCAATGTGTAGCAGGGAGCAGCGGCGCATTTCCGTTATCACCTATTAAAAGCGTACGCTATGCTTGCTTCCAACAGCACCACACACTATGAAACCTATAGGCAAAGGTGTTTATCGCAATAGGAGTGGCTGTGATAGCTGTGAATGCTGCGTGCAATGACCCCAGAGAAGATTTGCTAATACAGAAATGAGAAACTGAGTGCGTGCCGGCGTTTTCACGTGAGACGGGCGGGCAAGTATTGCAGTGAAGCTGCCAGGCGGGCATCTATATACTGTTCTCGATCGCGCGTGCATCGCACATTTTCTAGTTTACGTGGGCTCTAGCGGCCAGAAAATGTATCATACGATCGCAGTTTGGCAACATATTCAATGTTGGTGTCGAAAAATTTTGCTTTTCGGGAACATATGAACCGGCAAGAAATAAGCATAACTTTGTTGGGTCATTTTTTGTGTTCTTGATTGCGAACGCTGGCGCCGGGAAAACATGTAACGGGAACATATCAACGAAGTTCTACTGTATTTGTGTATATGTCAAGAAAAATGAAACAACCTGCTTAGAAATGTTTCACTATGAACAAAAACAGCAGCACTTTTGAATACCTTATGTTTTAAGAGAATGTACTTTTTATGTTCGCCACATAATCGTACCTCAAAATTTTTACTTGGGTTATTGTTAGTAGCTTCGAACACTGTACATTGCTTTATTTTATTCAGTGCTGCTGACTATTTTTCTGTGGGCCCATTGTGAGCTGAAATACTCACCTGTGTTCCGAAAGCAGTTTATGGACCTTGCCATATCATAGTAACTTGCAAATGCAAGTTGCTATAAAAAGTTCGGAGGTCTGTACTTTCGTGCAGCACTGAGAACGTCATCTTATATGCAGTGCTATTGGCATATGTAACAGTAACAAGCACAAAACTAGCATTTAAAGAAGGAAAACAATGGCTGAGGAAGACAACTCACAAGATTTTTCCCTCTGCAGTTCCTCCCTTGAGAATGGAGCTGACATAGAAGTATGCAACAGAAGGCTCAGCCTGCATGTCTTCTTTGCCTCCACTGATGTCAAAGCCAAAGTCGCCTTCATACCTCTGAGAAGAAAAGAAAAGAAAAGGAAAGGAAAAAAAGAACAGGAAGGAAACAAGGAAGTCAGAATAATTGTCATCATTATCATCACCACCGGCCTGCTTTATATCCACTCTTAAAGTTGTGCCTAGCAATCTTCGTTCCATCGCTCTTTGCGCAGTCCTTAACCTGTTCTCAAGCTTCTTTGTCAGTCTCCAAGTCTCTGCCCCATATGTCCACACCGGTAAAATGCCCTGATTGTACACGTTCCTTTTCAATGATAATGGTAAGCTTCCAGTCAGGAGCTGACAATGTCTGCCGTATGTGATCCAACCCATTTTTATTCAGTGAATTTCGTTCACATGATCAGGGTTCCCTGTGATTAATTGACCTAGGTAAACCTACTCCTTCACAGACTCTAGAGGCTGACTGACGATCTTGAACTCTTGTACACTTGCCCGGCTATTCATCATTATCTTTGTCTTCTGCATATTAATCTTCAACCCCACTCTTACACTCTCTCTGTTAAGGTCCTCAATCATTTGTCGTAACTCGTCTGCATTGTTGCTGAATAGAATACAGTCACAGACTGATTTTTCGGACTCCAAAAATTCGGACATGCTCGATTATTCGGTCTGCTTTGCGGCACCGCCATTCTCCCCATAGACCATAATGTATAACAACTGCTGAAAGTTCGGACACCTTGTAACCTCTCGTCAGATTATTCGGACACTCCTTGAGCCAACTCGATCGAGAGCACCATGCACCGACTCTGACCGGTGCATGGTTCGACTTGCTGAACGCCATTTTTGTTTTGAATGGAGCCTCCTTGCTGCCCCACAAAGTGGCGCGACTGCAAATCCCCGCTCATCATCGTTTCTGCCTGGTTTGTAGCTACAGCAGTTCCAGTCGCAGCTTAGTAAGCCATGTCAAGACAACGCAGCAGCTGATTTGTTTCTTTCTTCGTGCATGATGCTGCGAGTAGGCCACCTTTTTCATTTGTGCGACTGGTGTCGGTGTGACGGCATGGTGATGTTTGCTTTGTGTGTTGTGTCGAGGTTGCAGTGATGCAACGCGGCATACAGAAATATCGTGTCATTTGTCTAATGGCGCCGACAGTGCCCGCGCAGACTGCGCTTGGGAATGCCGGCAAGCGGGTGCCGGGAGGCCTAGGATTTGTCGCCTTCCGATGTGCTCCCTACTGATGCAGAAAATGTTCTGCCAAGACCTGCACAGTGGTTGCATTGCAATTCCGGACACCATCTCATTTGACAGTTTCACAGGTGCTGATACTACTGTACTGACATGCGCAGAACTCGACAACGGCGAGATCATTTGTCAGGTTTCTGCTGCGCCGCCAGACGATGACTCCGAGTCGGAAGATGACGCACCATGTGCTACGCTGCCGTCACATGCGGAGCGCGAACAAGCAGTGACTGTGCTTTTAGCCGCCTATAGTGACCGTACGACCCTCTCCGAGATTCAGGCTTATCTGATTGCGCCTAAAGGGAACAGCGTGCAATGGCGCATTCACGATTTCTTCAAGCCTACTGCCGAGCCCGAATAAGTGCGTGGAAATAAAGGATTTTTTTTTCATAATCTGCTTTTTCGGACACCTGTTTATTCAAACATTTTTGCAGTCCCCGTGAGGTCCAAATAAACGGTCGGCAACTGTAATGTCATCGGCAAACCGAAGGTTGCTGAGATATTCACCATCTATCTTTACTCCTAAGCCTTCCCAGTTTAACAGCTTGAATACTTCTTCTAAGCACGCAGTGAATAGCATTGGAGAGATTGTGTCTTCTTGTCTGACCACTTTCTTTATAGGTATCTTCCTGCTTTTCTTGTGTAGAATTAAGGTAGCTGTAGAACCTCTGTAGATATTTTCCAAGGTATTTACGTAAGTGTTCTGTACCCCTTGATTACATAATGCCTCTATGACTGCTGGTATCTCTACTGAATCAAATGCCTTTTCGTAATCTATGAAAGCCATATAGAGAGGCTTATTGTACTCTGCGGATTTCTCGATAACCTGATTAATGACATGGATGTGATCCATTGCAGAGCATCCCTTCCTGAAGCCAGCCTGTTCCCTTGGTTGACTTAAGTCCAGTGTTGCCCTTATTCTATTGGAGATTATTTTGGTGAATACTTTATATAATACTGGGAGTAAGCTAATGGGCCTATAATTTTTCAATTCTTTAACGTCTCCCTTTTTGTGGATTAGTATAATGCTTGCATCCTTCCAGCTTTCTGGGACCCTTGTAGTCGATAGACACTTCGTATAAAGAGCTGCCAGTTTTCCAAGCATTATGCCTCCTCCATCTTTGATTAAATCGACTGTTATTCCATCTTCTCCTGCTGCTCTTCTTCGTTTCATGTCTTGCAAGGCCCTTCTGGCCTCATCACTAGTTATAGGAGGAATTTCTGTATCCTCTTCATTACTATTTCTAATGGAGGTATCCCGACTCCTCGGGGTATTGTACAGGTCAGTATAGAATTCTTCCGCTCCTTTTACTATATCTTCGAGATTGCTGATGATATTACCCTGCTTATCTTTCAGTGCATACATCTTGGTTTGTCCTGTGCCAAGTTTCTTTCTCACTGATTTCAGGCTGCGTTCATATTTTACGGCTTCTTCAGTCTTTCCTACGTTATAGTTTCAAACATTACTTATTTTCACCTTGTTGATCAGTTTTGACAGTTCCACAAATTCTATCTTATCTCTTGAGTTGGACACTTCCATTCTTTATCGTTTCTTTATTAGGTCCTTTGTTACTTGGGAAAGCTAGTCTACTGATTGCCTTGGTGCCTTGCCTCCCACTTCCAATTGCTGCCTCTGAAGCCAGCCTAGTTACTGTTTCATTCATTATCTATACATCATCTTCATCTCTATGTTCTAAAGCTGCATATTTTGTTTACAAGTACCAGCCTGAATTTGTCTGCTTTTACCCTTACTGCCTCTACGTTGGCCTGTTTCTTCTTGACCAATTTTACTCTTTCTCTCTTCAAATTGAGAGGAATCCTAGCCCTCACTAGCCAATGATCACTGCACCTTACCCTACCTATCACTTCTACATCCTGCACTATGCTGGGATCAGCAGAAAGTATGAAGTCAATTTCATTTCTTGTTTCACCATTAGGGCTTTTCCAGGTCCACTTTCTGTTGCTATGCTTCCTGAAAAAGGTGTTCATTATTCGAAGATTATTCCTTTCTGCGAATTCTACCAGCATCTCTCCTCTAGCGTTTCTAGAATCGACGCTGTAGTTTCCAATTGCTTGTTCACCAGCCTGCTTTTTCCCCACTTTCGCATTGAAGTCGCCCATTACTACAGTATACTGAGTTTGCACTTTTCTCATCGCTGATTCAACATCTTCATAAAACTGATCTACTTCCTTATCACACTGACTGGATGTTGGAGTGTAGGCTTGTACTACCTTTAATCTATACCTCTTATTAAGTTTGATTACGACTACAGCTACCCTCTCATTAATGCTGTAGAATTCTTGAATGTTGCCCGCTATATCCTTATGAATTAGGAATCCTACCCCGTATTGCTCTTTATCTGGCAGACCTCTATAGCAGAACATGGCCGTTATTCAGCAATGTATAAGCCTCCCCAGTCGTTGTACTCTCACTAAGGCCGATGATATCCCAAACAATGTCTGATAGTTCCTCAAAGCGTCCTGCTAAGCTAGCCTCACTCGAGAGGGTTCAGGTGTTAAACGTTGGAAGGGTCAGTTTCCATTGGCAGCCTTTCCGGACCCAGATATTCTTAGCACCCTCTGCTGCGTTACAGGTCTGACCGCCACCTTAGTCATGTGCTCTGCAGCTGCTGGGGACTGAGGGCCATGGGTTTTTTGAAGGAATCATTTGAGAGGTAGTGCCCGAATACTGCACCAGGGAGACCAATTCCTGTTCTGATGAGGGAGTGTCATTGTTGAAACTTAGTGGGCCTTCCCAGTTTGGTTGTACCTGGATTAGTATAGCCCCACTCGCTCTCAGCATCTTTTGCCAGTGTCAGGTGTCACTCCAAGCCTGCAGATGTAGTGCACTGGAGGAGGTGAATTTCAAGCTCACCATCGTCAATTAAAAACAAAAAAACTTATAGAAGGATTTGAACTGTTCTGGCTCAAATAAGAATATGAAATAGAGCAAACCTATTACTGGTAATATCTGCAATAAGCATCATACGAATTACTTTTGAGATACAAGCACTGACCCTGAACCTTATTGACTCTTTTAGTATGTTGTAGTTATCAGGGCAAGTTCTATGATAATGAACCCCTTTTATATTGAATGCTATCTGTGTCATGAAAGCAGTCAGCTTACAGCAAAACAAGTTGGTTTTAATGACAATGTCTAGCTTCTGGTTGCCTTCTATGGTACATGCTATACCATTCCACTCCTTCAACAGAAGAACTTAGAGAACCATACATTAATCCTAAAACTCCCATTCTGTGGCTTAACATTATCTTAAAACATGCTACCTGCTTCGAACTTGTCATTTGAATGTCATCTGAAGCAAAGCATAAAATTTTCTTACCATTTACATTTTTCGTTTATGCTTACTATTCACATATGCTGCCATATGAAATGACACCTCTTGCACAGACACTTACACTCATTCATTTGAGGTCAGCTTTGAATTTAAATGTTACTGTTTCATTGTGGGCTAGGCTGCAGCGGCACCGGCACCATGTTTAATCGCTGCTTGCTCTTCATGCAGTTCTTCGGCTTCCTTGCTGTACCCCCCCTTTGCGGTGTCACATGGCTTGGAACTGCTTCGTCTGACTTGGCTCCCTCGGCGGTCGAGCACGTGGACGTCATCGAGTGCTTGCCCAAGAACTGCGCTATCGCTACCATATGCGATTACCTCGGCGTGTCCCACTTCAAGCTACAGCATGCCAGTCACCCCGATGCCCTGTCCTTTGATCAGCCAATCATCGACAACTCTCGGTCTGTGACGTCAGCAGCCGACGGTATAAATGTCCAGCGCGTGGATCGTCTCTTCAGTGGGCTAGGCTGCAGCGGCACCGGCACCATGTTTAATCGCTGCTTGCTCTTCATGCAGTTCTTCGGCTTCCTTGCTGTACCCCCCCTTTGCGGTGTCACATGGCTTGGAACTGCTTCGTCTGACTTGGCTCCCTCGGCGGTCGAGCACGTGGACGTCATCGAGTGCTTGCCCAAGAACTGCGCTATCGCTACCATATGCGATTACCTCGGCGTGTCCCACTTCAAGCTACAGCATGCCAGTCACCCCGATGCCCTGTCCTTTGATCAGCCAATCATCGACAACTCTCGGTCTGTGACGTCAGCAGCCGACGGTATAAATGTCCAGCGCGTGGATCGTCTCTTCAGTGGGCTAGGCTGCAGCGGCACCGGCACCATGTTTAATCGCTGCTTGCTCTTCATGCAGTTCTTCGGCTTCCTTGCTGTACCCCCCCTTTGCGGTGTCACATGGCTTGGAACTGCTTCGTCTGACTTGGCTCCCTCGGCGGTCGAGCACGTGGACGTCATCGAGTGCTTGCCCAAGAACTGCGCTATCGCTACCATATGCGATTACCTCGGCGTGTCCCACTTCAAGCTACAGCATGCCAGTCACCCCGATGCCCTGTCCTTTGATCAGCCAATCATCGACAACTCTCGGTCTGTGACGTCAGCAGCCGACGGTATAAATGTCCAGCGCGTGGATCGTCTCTTCAGTGGGCTAGGCTGCAGCGGCACCGGCACCATGTTTAATCGCTGCTTGCTCTTCATGCAGTTCTTCGGCTTCCTTGCTGTACCCCCCCTTTGCGGTGTCACATGGCTTGGAACTGCTTCGTCTGACTTGGCTCCCTCGGCGGTAGAGCACGTGGACGTCATCGAGTGCTTGCCCAAGAACTGCGCTATCGCTACCATATGCGATTACCTCGGCGTGTCCCACTTCAAGCTACAGCATGCCAGTCACCCCGATGCCCTGTCCTTTGATCAGCCAATCATCGACAACTCTCGGTCTGTGACGTCAGCAGCCGACGGTATAAATGTCCAGCGCGTGGATCGTCTCTTCAGTGGGCTAGGCTGCAGCGGCACCGGCACCATGTTTAATCGCTGCTTGCTCTTCATGCAGTTCTTCGGCTTCCTTGCTGTACCCCCCCTTTGCGGTGTCACATGGCTTGGAACTGCTTCGTCTGACTTGGCTCCCTCGGCGGTCGAGCACGTGGACGTCATCGAGTGCTTGCCCAAGAACTGCGCTATCGCTACCATATGCGATTACCTCGGCGTGTCCCACTTCAAGCTACAGCATGCCAGTCACCCCGATGCCCTGTCCTTTGATCAGCCAATCATCGACAACTCTCGGTCTGTGACGTCAGCAGCCGACGGTATAAATGTCCAGCGCGTGGATCGTCTCTTCAGTGGGCTAGGCTGCAGCGGCACCGGCACCATGTTTAATCGCTGCTTGCTCTTCATGCAGTTCTTCGGCTTCCTTGCTGTACCCCCCCTTTGCGGTGTCACATGGCTTGGAACTGCTTCGTCTGACTTGGCTCCCTCGGCGGTCGAGCACGTGGACGTCATCGAGTGCTTGCCCAAGAACTGCGCTATCGCTACCATATGCGATTACCTCGGCGTGTCCCACTTCAAGCTACAGCATGCCAGTCACCCCGATGCCCTGTCCTTTGATCAGCCAATCATCGACAACTCTCGGTCTGTGACGTCAGCAGCCGACGGTATAAATGTCCAGCGCGTGGATCGTCTCTTCAGTGGGCTAGGCTGCAGCGGCACCGGCACCATGTTTAATCGCTGCTTGCTCTTCATGCAGTTCTTCGGCTTCCTTGCTGTACCCCCCCTTTGCGGTGTCACATGGCTTGGAACTGCTTCGTCTGACTTGGCTCCCTCGGCGGTCGAGCACGTGGACGTCATCGAGTGCTTGCCCAAGAACTGCGCTATCGCTACCATATGCGATTACCTCGGCGTGTCCCACTTCAAGCTACAGCATGCCAGTCACCCCGATGCCCTGTCCTTTGATCAGCCAATCATCGACAACTCTCGGTCTGTGACGTCAGCAGCCGACGGTATAAATGTCCAGCGCGTGGATCGTCTCTTCAGTGGGCTAGGCTGCAGCGGCACCGGCACCATGTTTAATCGCTGCTTGCTCTTCATGCAGGTATGTTACTATTCTGATGCCGAGTGTATCCGATCTGATGATCGCTTTCTGCTGCTGCTCCCTTGCCCACAACGTCTTGTATCTTGCTGTTCGCATGCATTGTATTGCGCAAGTTGTCTCCTATTAAGCGGAGATGTGGAAATCAACCCTGGCCCGGGCCCTCGGTCTAAGTCGAGGCGTGCATCCGGTTCTGCTCCCGATGAGAATGACGATGCTCGCCCTTCCTTTGATAGCCATGATAAAAACGACCCTTCGGTATCCGATATGTTCTCTAAATTATTGGAGGGGCAGACCCAGTTGGCACGAGATGTTGCGGAAATTAAGTCATTTCAACAGTCAGTTGCGCGTCGCTTTGATGTTTTAGAGTCACGTGTTCATGCACTAGAATCCACTCCTATGTCCAAAGACTCTAGTTTACTGCGTGATTTACGCGCTGAAATAAATGCCTTGACTACTAAGGTAACGGACTTGGTCTTAAAAAATGATAGCCTTGAAAACCATTCTCGTAGAAACAATCTGATAATACACGGTATTTCTGAAGTAATGGATGAAAACGCTACCACCCTGATGAGTGCAGTTTCATCTGTGTTTACTCAGCACCTGAATACTAGCTGCCCTCGTATTGAGCGCTGCCACAGGCTCGGTAGAGCACGCACTGGTTACATTCGTCCCGTCATTCTTAAACTTTCTAACTTCAGCGACAGAACCGAGGTTCTTAGGAACGCTTCAAAACTCAAGGGCTCAAATTTCGTGATTAAAGAAGACTTCTCTTCTAGGGTTCGGTTAATTCGGAAAAAAATCTGGGATGCATCAGCCTCTTTTCGGGACAGCGGTTCTGTTGTGAAGTTGAGATACGATCATGCTTTCATTAACAAGGTTCGTTATAACTGGGATGACAGTTCAAACTCATTAGTAATGGCACCCGCTCAACGTGTTTCTTCTGAGTCTGGCCATTTGACTTCCCTTCCATCCACTTCCTGAATTCGTCCTGGTCATTTTGAGAACCTTGTTGTCTTGAATATAAACGCTCGTAGTATTGTTAAAAAATTTCCTGATTTATTGTCCCTTATATCTATTCATTCCCCCCATGTTATCGGCATCACTGAGACTTGGCTGCACAATGGTATTTATGAATCTGAGTTCACTCCACCCGGTTTTGTTGCCGTGCGCTTAGACAGAGTTAGCGGTACTGGTGGTGGAGTGGCACTGCTTATCCGGTCGGATATACGATTCTCAGTCTTGCCTTCTCCTCCAGAAACAGAATCCGTGTGGTGTAAAATTTACCTTCACAATCGGCGTATTGTGATTAGTGTTATGTATCGTCCCCCCGGCTCTACTCTTGATGTTCTTCATGCTGTTTCAAACTTCATGAGTGAGATCAACATTGCTTCGTCGAATTTTATCTGTATGGGTGACTTCAACGCCCCTGGCATCCACTGGCCGTCATTGTCTGCAGTCGGTCGCGACACAGCTATTTGTAAAGAACTAATCAACATTTCCTTGTCCTTTGGTCTCACCCAGGTTGTTTCTAGCGCAACCAGATTAAATTCCGTCCTTGACTTAGTTTTTTTAAGCGCTAACCTAGCCGAACGTGACTTTTCTTGCGACGTAATCGATGGTATTTCAGACCATAGAGGCGTTTTAGTGTCACTCTCCTGTCCAATTTCTAAATCCCCCTACACGTTTACTAGTTTCCCTGATTTCACTCGTGCGGACGACAACTCCATTACTGATGCCTTATCTCATCATTTCGATACGTTTAGTGCACTTGCAGACAACCAGGACGTCAACTGCCTTGCTAATTACTTTGAGCGTCTTGTCAAATCATGTATCGAACGTTTTGTGCCCATTAAGACTAAGAAAAAAAATTCTGACATTCCTTGGATGACTCGCGATATCTTGCATTTGTCCCGTCGCGTTCGAAGGTTAAGGCGTTCCAGAAGAGGCACTGATCCCATGGCATTGGATAGGTTTCTTAAGGCAAAGAAAGAACTCAATCTTATGTTGCAAAATGCCAAGGATTTCTTTTTTCGCGTTCGCCTGCACAATTTGTTAAGGACTAACCCACGAAAATTTTGGTCTTCTATTTTACCTCGCGGTGCTTCATCCACTTCTTTCAGAATAGATAATGACGTCACCAACGACCCGGTGGTGATATCCGATGCTTTCAACAAGTATTTCCAATCCGTGTTTGTTTGCGATAACAACCTTATCCCGACACTTACCACTATAGTTTCTTCTGAAGCAATCACTGACGTTGAGATAAACTGCGAAGGCGTCCTCAACCTTATATTAAACCTGGATGTTAAGAAATGCACCGGTCCGGACGGGATACACAATGCGTTCCTTGTTCGTTATTCGTTGTGGTCATCAAAATATCTGTCAGTCATATTCAGAAAGTCCTTATCATCCTCTACTGTACCTTCTTCGTGGAAGTTAGCCAAAGTGCTCCCTCTTTATAAATCTGGAGATAAGCAGTGTTTGTCGAATTACAGACCAATTTCACTGACGTCACAGTCATGCAAAATGTTGGAACACATCATTCATAAGCACATCACGCTCTTTCTGGAATCAAATAATTTATTGTCTAACATGCAACATGGGTTTAGGCGCGGCTTTAGCACGTTAACGCAGCTAGTTGAGTTCACGCATGACATTTCATTTAACCTTGACGTAGGCAACCAGGTCGATGCAATTTTTATAGATTTCTCGAAGGCATTTGACACCGTTTTACATTCTAAACTTATTGCTAAACTTAATGCTGTACTGAATAATCCTCATTTGGTTAACTGGATTTTAAGCTTTCTCTCATTTCGCTCCCAGTTCGTCTCTTACAGTTCGACTGACTCCGCTACTGTTGATGTGACATCAGGCGTGCCCCAAGGCTCCGTCCTTGGGCCACTTCTTTTTTTATTATACATAAACGATTTGCCACTTCACTACTCTTCTAACATCCGTCTCTATGCTGATGACTGCGTTTTATATGAAGTGATTAAATCTTCTAATGATCATTATCGCCTTCAAGAGTCGTTTTCTAGGTTTTGCGATTGGTGTAACACTTGGCAAATGAACATTAATTTCAATAAAACCGTTCTGATGTCTTTCTGCAACAAATCTTCCCCCTCCCTTTTCAGTTACTCGTCCAATGGCCGTACAGTAGATAAGGTTTCCGAGTATAAGTATCTTGGTGTAATTTTTACGCATAACATGTCATGGTCCAAACACATTGACTACATATGCAGTAAAGCACTAAAAAAGTTAGGTTACTTGAGGCGAACGCTAACCCGATCTCCTAAAGACACAAAGTTACTAATGTATAAATCTCTAATCCGCCCTGTTCTTGATTATGCATCTGTAGTTTGGAGCCCGCATAAGCTGTTGGAGATTAATAAACTAGAGGCTATACAGAAAAAAGCTGTGCGTTTTATATGCCATCGTTACGATCGAGACTTTTCGCCCTCTTCAGCACTTTCTTCCCTGAACCTAAACACGCTCTCTTCTCGTCGCCGTATCGACTCATTAAAATTCTTGCACTCCATAGTCAATTCTTTAGTTAGGCTCTCAAATGATAATTACATTAACTTCACGCCGGGATCATCCACGAGAAGACATCATGACCTAAACTTGATACCCTACTACGCACGTACTAACATGTTCAAATTCAGCTTCTTTCCCCGCTCAATCGAAGACTGGAATTCATTACCTGGATCCATTCGCTCATGCTCATCCCAAATTTTTGCAACCGCCATCCCAGATGCATAATCATGGGTATAGGTATGGGCATAATCAGGCATGGGTATGCCTGGCAGCATTTGTATTTGTATAACTTGTGTATTCTTTCACCAGTGCTCTTTTGCAAAAGTGTTTACTTGTATTTCTGTGTATTTTCTTTTTTATCTGTGCTCTTTAAAAGTGTTCACTTGTGTATACCGCTGTATACTCCAATGCTTTTTTTTGTGCATTTTCTTAACCCACTCCTGCTATAGCGCAAATTGCGCTGCAGTATGTATAAATAAAAAATAAATAAATAAATAAATAAAATACAAAGTTCTATATGTGTAAAATAAGCCTGGACTGACAGTATACAGCATGTGTCATGGTAAGTTTCCCACCTGTTGTTAGCCTAACGTTACAGTCGAGCCTCGTAATAATGAAACGGTATATAATGGTAATGGATGTAACAAAGTGAAATTCTCCTTGAAATACCCATAGAGAGTCATAGTGCAGTACATGCAATAATGAATGTAACAAGTAATGGATATAACAAACTAATTCTCACAAGGTGGACTTCCTTGATTTCAGTCTCCCATTCTTGAAGATCTGTGTCGATGGCAGAGTCTCTGCTATGATTATTGCCTACTGAATTGAGCTGCTTCATTCTTGATTCCTTCTCCAGCTGTGCTTCGATTTTTTCCCTGATAAGCAGGAAAAGAGACATACATGAAAAGAAATAACAAGAAATTAGGCATACTACAAAGCATAATATTCAGTCACTTTGCCAACTAACAAAGAGGTGCCCAATATTCTTGCACAGACGAACAGGCATCCTCTGGTTCTCTACAGCAAAATCTATACATTTGTCCTTAAAATTTCATCTGAGGCATCACCGAAAATTTTTACAACACACTAAAGAAGCAGAGACAAATTCGTAACTTAATTCACATTTCCTTCTGGTGCAATTAATTTTTGAAAAATGATTAAAAAATTACACAAATTTATGCATCAACTCATGTTCATAATGCAAAGTCATCTACTGTCAATGCTGGCAATAAACCACCAGAGTCAATGCAAACCAAATATGCTCGTATCAATGTGACAAGGGTGGCAACATGCTAATGCTTGTATATGCAATACTGCATTACAACAGAAGGTGACAGAAGCTTGTTTGCTGGTGCGGAAAAAAAAAAAGCAAGAAAGAAAGAAAAAATGTTGCACTTGAGCTGTGTGCATATAAAATGAAGAACCAAGCCTAACATGGCTAAACACTTTTGGCCACTCAGGGATGTAGATTAAGAAACTAATGCTTTGACAGCTATTACAACTCGGATAATCACAAGGGAAATATTTGTACAAATGGGTTACTCTGATAAATTTCACTCCTGCTTTGCAACATGGACACAATTCAAATGTAAGAAATTCATTAGTCATATCTGTGAAAGCTAGATGTACAATCGAACCTACTTACAACAATATTCAAGTGACACAAAAATTTCACTGTTATAACCAATAATTGTTATAACCGGGTCGCATGAAAAAAAAAAATTCAAAATGGGGGATGGCGCAGCAGCTCTGAGAAAACTATAATGGTGGGAGGCGAGTTCTCCGCGCCACCTTCCTCTATCCGACTTCAGATTGTGTTGAATCGTTTAACTGTTTGACTCTGCTTCCTGGGCGCTCCGATCCCGTGTTGTTAACAAGCCACAGCTGTCGGCGTTCAAGAATGGCACTGCTATAACAACTGAAAAGAAAGGTAACGGGCAGCAAGAAACATGTGAGCTACACCGAGGCATCGCTTTGGTGGCCCCAAAAGGTGCCTTTTAAAAAATGCACGAAGGTTGCCGTGGCAGCACCTCAGCTTGATAAATCTAAAAGAAACGCTGGAGCAAGATCGCTACAAGCATCTCACCACGTGCTTCCCACTGGCTTGCACGAGAAAACCGCATGCCCGTCAGCCTTGCTTGCTTTACGCGAAGATTGCCGACATCTTTATCCAAGGCATCCAGGTGCTCCACATAATGAAGCAGAAGGTCCCTCGCAAAAGCAAGCCCATAAGGGACTGAATCGTCTACAGGAACTCCCGCGGGGACAATGTTTAGGAAGTCTGCCCTACCGCACCAGCGCTGCCATCGTGGCCGTCACTGTCACTATCCAATGCAAGCACGTTTGTGACAATCGCCTCATCAGTTAGAAGCACTTTGTTTCAAAATCTATAGCAGTACGCTTTCTTTGCACTGGCAACGTCGTGCATTGCCGATGACCAGCAGACGGATCAGCCATTCTCGGTTTCAGCGGCAAGTCGAGCAATGCTAAGAAACAATGTGGCCAGGAACGACTTCAACGCAACGAACAAAGAAAAGCACAAGCGACTTAATCCGTTAGCAGAATTGTACAGAATGAGGGCCATAGAATAAAGAACCAACTGTGAGGGCCGTGCACGCAATTTGGGAGCAGCGCCGCAATGCTGGCAGCATTGTTAGCACAGTTGGCGCGGTCCATTCGTTTTATGGAGGGTGGCACGGCACAGGGCTATGGGCGCAGCCCATTCGTGTTTGGAGGGGTGGAAGGGCGACGGGAGAGATGTGCACGAGGCTTGTGTGCATCTCTCATAGAGAGAAGCGCTGCGGCAGTTAGGGTGGCGGGCAATCGTGCAGCAACTCACATTTCACTTTTTCTTTTTTCAAGGATTTCGCATTCCATTACCTTTTGGCATGGACACCCAGCAGCAGGACTTCATCGTTATAACCGATAATGCGACAAGTGGGTTATTTCCCCATAGAAAGGATACAAAAGTTGACGGTGCAGTAGCTTTTCATCATTATAATCAGCATATTGTTAAAACCGGTATCGTTATAAGTGGATTCCACACACATGGAATTGGGTACAATATGCTGTAATAATTAATTTCTTATAAAATCCTCTCCTTTATCATGTTTTTTTCAGTTAGTAGGTATTCATCGACTTTCAAGTCAACCATTTCATATCGGCTGCTTCCGGTGGTGATCTACCAGCCCCCAGGTTTTCTCATCATCATCAGCAGCAGCAGCAGCAGCAGCAGCAGCAGCAGCAGCAGCCTGTTTTATGTCCACTGCAGGACGAAGGCCTCTCCCTGCGATCTCCAATTACCCCTGTCCTGCGCCAACTAATTCCAATTAGCACCAGCACATTTCCTAATTTAATCGCACCACCTAGTCTTCTGCCTTCTTGCTGCGCTTCCCTTCTCTTGGTGCCCATTCTGCAGCCCTGGGTACTGTTATCTAACATCTAACCGTTATCTGGGTTATCTAACCTGCGCATTACATGACCTGCCCAGCGCCATTTTTTTTTCTCTTAATGTCAATTAGAATATCGGCTATACCCGTTTGCTCTCTGATCCAAACCGCTCTCTTTCTGTCTTTCAACGTTATGCCTAGCACTCTTCGTTCCATCGCTCTTTGTGCGGTCCTTAACTCGTTTTCAAGCTTATTTGTCAGTCTCCAAGTCTCTGCCCCAGGTTTTCTAAACAGACCTATCACTGCATCAGACCGACTCGGTCATTATTTAGGATGACATAATAAGATTTCGAAAGCTTTACAATGAGGCCCTTCAGAAAATAAGTACTAGTACAGTTAAACCTAGATATAGAAGTCTGTAAAATCAGCAGTTTGCTCCATTATACTGAAATTTCGTTATGTTGAAATTCGAACTTTTTTGCACATAAGTACAGTTGCGATGGATTTTTCTTACATGGAAGGAGCCAGCAAAATTTTCTGAATTATCAAGAAAGCGAAAAAAAGCAAATGTGAATGTGAAAAAAAAATTCATTTGTTGAATTTGAGTCGGTGGCTAACGATACGGCTTCATATCTTCCCGTCAGCGGTACGAAGTGAAGCCAGGCATGCTTTCCCGTCCACTCCGCCCACGTGGAGTGGACATAAAATCATCTGGCCATAAAACTTCCCAGAAAGTTTCATATAGGGACAGAAGGTGGCACCAGAGGCACTGGCGTAAGTAGAAGGTGAACAATCTCCCACACCATATGGCCGGGCTGCGCAATTATGCAAATCTTACACAAGGGAAAGCACCTCTCCCACATTTATTTCAGCATGTTTGTAGAGTGAACATGCAATGCGAACTTTTGGCAAATTAATTTAATGTATGATGTGTTTGTGTTATAAGTATAAACAGCACCGTTCTATGATTGATGTGCCCCCCTGCCCCCAGTAGCCTTCCTTATACAAACAGTTTCGTTTGGCTGTCTCTATTTTCGCTTTGTCTAGTTAATTGGACATGTCCGTTATACTTGATCAGCTAGTTCACTGTAGTAGTTAATAGTTGATTGGTGGGTAAGTTAATAATATTTGCTTAGATATTATAGTTAGGTTATTAGTGAATAATTGTTGTTTCAGTTAGATAACTTAATCAGTTGGTTAGCTTTGTTAGTTTGACTAATTAACCCTTTCGCTGTCACCGACGTACCGGTACGTCATCGCGCTTCCCCCCCACGGTGTCACTGACGTACCGGTACGTTCTCTATCGTGTGTTCAAAATTTCGCGCCTGAGCGCAAAGCAGGCGCTCCTGGATTGGCCATGCCATCTGTTGACTCTTTCTACAAGTTCGTATATTCGCTCCGACCTGTGTTAGTCCATGTATTGAAGAGTACGGTGCGACTGCCACTCCCCACTTTCTCCTTGCTCAGTGGCGCGGTGGCTCCGCGTTCGCTGGATCATGCGTCGTGCACGTGTGGTTATGGGTTCAAGGGTTGTTCTGTAATCTCCGCTGGTTTGAAGGTTTTTATTTTTTTTCTGTTGGTGTGCCTGCTACGGCGCGTCAAGTTCAGGCGCACGTGCCGTTGCCTCTCCAAGAAGGGTGACTCGATTGCTGCTTTCGCTCTCTCGCCGCACCCTCGCTTCCGACTTGCAGCAGTAAACGTAAAGCCCTTCTAACTTTGTTTAGCCTTTTTCCATCTCCCTCTGTCTTCTTGATCACGCAACGTCACATTTCTCTCCGTTGCGCGGGCGACTGAAAGCGCATCCTCCCTGCGCGCGGTTACTTTCGGATGGCTCGGCGCGCGGGACCTTCGTCTGCTCATGGGAGCGGTGGCTGAATTCCGATTCAGAATACGAGCCGAGCTCGGATTCGGACTCGGACAAAGTCGCATGAGAGGAAGAGGGTTCCGCATCGTCAGATTCGGATGTTGAACGGATTTTATAGTCAGGCTGATGATGATGATGATGTTTACTAACAACAGCTGCAGAACAGTGAAATGTGCATATTGCATTGACTATGTTATTTGTATACCAATCATAATCAAAAATAAATTGCTATGTTCATTCCCTGTTATGCTCGTTCCCTGAAACCAAGCCGACACTGGGGGTGCGTCACGGCCAGAAACGTCCGACAGCGAAAGGGTTAAGTATGTTAGTTGCCTTATTTATTTAGTAAGCTTAGTTGGTGTACTAGTCATTATTATGTCATTAGTTTGTTGGTTGAGTTGGCTTTGTTACTGTAGTTTGTTAGATTATTATTCTTGAGTATAGTTAATGCAATTGTTAGGTAATTAAAATAGGTCACTTAGTTATTAGTTTGATAATTAGTTGAGTAATTACCTATATGGTTGGTTTGTTAATGAGCTGGTTAGTTTTGTTATTTTGGTAATTAGTTTAGTAATAAGCAGTGACAGTTTAGTAATTTGGTAATTGTTCAGTAATTAGTAATTAATTTAGTAATAAGCTGGTTAGCATTGTTAGTTTCAACACAGGTTATTTTTCGCGCAATTACATAAAAGTGCGATGTGAACTTGCTCTGTAGTCAGTTTCTAATGGTGGAGTAGTGCATGTGTACAATTTGAATTGTGATTAAGCCGCTGTTGCAAACGCAGTTGAACCTGGAAATGAAACAAGGCATTGTGGTTGTTTCGAAATTGTTCGCGTTTTTAAAGACTTTGAACACAGTACAGAAACAGGGCGCCGATTTCCACGTTGTGTTAATAACATTCACACGCCAATACCAGCAGTCAACTCTTGCGCATTAGAAAGTGTACGCAAAGAACGCCTGTGCCGTCCGTTCAGCGTCTGTTCCAATCCACCTTCTACTTGCGCCAGCACCACAGTCCGTCCACTGCGGCCACTATATGAACCTTTCCCATAGCATTACGCGGAAGTTTCATGACCAGTTGAAAAGTATTGAAGGACCCTGATGACAACTGTCACCCACAGTGGGACAACACCATCATGAAAGCGCCGGTAGCGGAGATCAAATGCTTTGTCTGCTTCTCGTTTGCTTTAATGCGTCTCCAGAACTTCGAGATTACGCCACCTCCAGTACTAAATGCACAGGCAGACAGTGCGCATGATGCCACCCCATCTTGAGATGCCCACTCTCTCAAGATGTGGTAGTTTACCTCTACAGTAGGGCGCGCAGGCTGGGTATGCGCTCAGCTGCGTTGAAAGCCATGCGAAGCCACAGCTGCGCTAGAAAAGTACACGCATGGCAAAGCACAAGAAGGGGCTGTGTTCAACAAAATAAAAAAAGACCCAGCTCACTTGAGCTCCTTGAGTTCCTTGGATGCTTCATTGCGCTGTCGCTTGATGTCATCCGAGTCCCTGAGAGCTTCGGCTAAGTCGCTAACAGCCCTGTCCCGCTCGCGCCGCAGCTTGTCACACAGGCTGCGGATACTCTCGCGCTCTAGGACTATTTTGTCTCGCTCACTGAAAGCCCAATCTCGACGTCGTTTGCACACTTCTGCCTCCTGCTGTGCCTCTGCACAAGAAAGACATTTTCGAAATTAGGCAATATCTGTATGCATTCTATACACTATAAACAAGGGAGAACAATAAGGCGATGATTTAAATTGATTGACAGTGGGTGAACAAGGAAGCACCTCAGTCTATAGCTAATGTTTGGACAAGTCTCCTTGTAGAAATTTTAGTAGAACTTGTTTTTGCCTACTGTTAACCAATTTTACACATTACAAGCACTTGATGCCTGCCAAAGCTTATGACGCTGCCATCTTAACATTCAAAAACAATTATGTCACTGTCACAAGCCTAAAAATGTTTCAAACTTGATGCAAACTCAGTAAAAGAAAGAAAGAGGCTAAGCAGCTTCCATGAGACAAAAAATGCCATTCAATACTGTAGAAACACATGCAACAGTTATAGTCTTGCAATAGCTGCACATCTAACCAGACAAGCTCCCAAGGAGGCCTTTGTAGATGTTACCCATCTAAAATACCCACTCCTAGCTCAGGAAGCTAAGAATCACTACTTTCTTTAAAGGAAGCAAAGAATCTGCCATGTGACTTTGAGTCAGAGCCATAATCATATACATTGGTGTGCTGTGCATTTGCATCAGTGCACCTTTGCTTGTGCAGTTAACATCAGCCAACAAGAGTTTACAATAAATACATTCACTTTTGTGCAGAAACATTGAGTTCTAAAAAAAATAGAAAAAAGAAATTAAGTCTTTTATTATGTTAGCTGCACCATCGTGTCGCGGCATAACATTTTTTGAAAAGATGCACTAAGGCACTAAAATGCACTACTAATGCACTAAAAGATTCACTAAAGTTGTGATATGAAGCCCTTAAGGCGGTGCAGAAACATTGAGTTCTAAAAAAAAATAGAAAAAAGAAATTAAGTCTTTTATTATGTTAGCTGCACCATCGTGTCGCGGCATAACATTTTTTGAAAAGATGCAGCAACTCAATGGGTAGCATTAGTTCTATAAATGCTCACCAGCCAGCTCTACTTGCAGACGTTCCATGTTCCGGCGAAGATTTTCCATTTCTTGATTGGTTTGCTCAGCATCTGCTAAGGAGGATGGCAATGAGTCCTTGCGTACTACCTCTGCCCGGCTGGCATCTTCTGGACCTGACTGTTGGTTGCACTCTGCTTGCTTCTCCCGTAGATCGCTCAGCTCTTTGAGTGCACGATCCCTATCTTGAAGGGCAGAAGCTATCTCTCGCTTTAGGCCTTCCATCTGGCATAAAAAAGTTAAGCACAACTGAGTAACAGAAACTTTGCAATCAGCCCACTGAAATCACATAAAGAATGCCACATTCACTAAAGTTGTGATATGAAGCCCTTAAGGCGGTGCATGCATAATTGCATATGCCATGATAACACCTCAACATTGAAATTATTTTTAAAAAGATATTTTATAGTGGTCAAACAAGGGTCGTCTCTGAGGCCAACGTTTCGACAAGGGGACAACTTTCTTCGTCCCTGACAAAGATAAGTCCCCTAGTCGAAATGTTGGCACAACTGTTGATAACTTCCAAGTTTCCATGTTCCTGTGAACCTCTGTCTTGTTTGAATTAATGAAAATAATGGCCTTCAAAATGTGTTGCATACATTTAAAACATTTCTGATTGGACCTAATATGCAAAATTGATTAATATGTAAAAGGTGTGCAAAAAGAAAAAGTTACCTGGGAATTTAATTACAGCACCAGTATATGGTAATGTACTGGCTTCTTTCTGTATATGTATATATGTAATTATGTATATCAGGCAAACTTTCCAAGTGACTAACCCCCATATTCAGAAATGCATCTTAACTTGAAGCCCATGCTTGACTTGATTGAAATGACGCCTGTCATGAACGCATCAAAAGAAACTCAATGAGCGTCTTGGGCACGTTCACACCAGGTGTCATCTATATCAAGTCAAGCATGAGCTTAAAGTTAAGATGCACTTCTGAATATGGGGGTAAGTGTTTTTCAAGTATATGTCACATGAAGTAGCTTACTATGTTTCTGTACATGGATTATTTTTTAGAGTTGAGGTGTGGAACCCACATCTGTGGATGCAATAAAACTGCCTGAAAAATTAAAATCTGTTCTACTGCTTTATGTTTTCACTACTGCCAAACATACAAGAAATGTACTAAAACAAAATTTTCAACAGAGAGAAATAACTGGCATCAGAAAAGGTTGACCATCTCCTTATAGTAGACAAGCCCTACACTCTCTCCTCCACCAACACAATCACAACAATGATTGCATACAGATTTCAGGAAGTCATTCTCTGCGTACGGCTTCAGGGTCCGGATGTAGTGTGGTGAAATATGCTTGGAAGAGGCGTGTCCTCCAGAGAGACAAAATATGGAGCACTAGAGTAGTTTTTCTACATAGCTTGCATGAAGTGCATGTAAAGGACAGGAAAATGCCTGAAGAGCTGTAATGCCTCTGCCAGAAGCCATACACTCCTTCTTTGCTCAGTGATGACACTATTTAGCCCTCCGAGTGCACTGGCTTCACCACACTACTTCTTGCTTTATAGAATAGTGTCTGTTATCATAGCACAATAAGCACTCCTCTATACACCACATTGTGGTAGCCAATCACCAACAGCATGTGTTGAAACAGCTATACTTGCACAGTGAAACTGCATAGACATGTACAGTGGAATCTCGATGATACGATCACGGCTAATACGAATTTCCGGATGATACGAATTTTTCTGTGGTCCCGGCAGAGTCCCATTACTTTGCAACGTGCTAGAGAATGGTTGTTACGAATCAATTTTCGACCTGCGTCGGTTGATACGAAAATTACCGAAGACACTTTGGAAATTCTAAAGTGTGCTTGGCAAAAGCCAGACGCTGTTGCCGTCTGCGCTCCGCTTCCCTGGCTTTGCTTTTCGGTGACATGGCCAGTCACTGCTGCCATGTGCGCTCCGATTCATTTGCTTTCGTGTTCGGCGATATCGCCTGTCGCTGCTGCCACTTTCGTTCTGCTTACCTGCCTTCAGTACCCAGCAATCTAATCAGTCGCTGTTGGCGTTTCCGTTCTGCCTCCCTTGGTTTCGCATCTGGTGACATGTTCAGTCGTCGCATGCGCATTCGCTCCTTTTTCTTCTGGCGTTTGGTGTTGGGGGAATCCGGCGTCCACTGCCGCTTCTCCGAATTGCTTGGCGCGGAATCACTGGGCCGCTTCGGAGTCATGCGTCTCACTCACTCTACTGCAACTAGACGTCTCGCGAAGGAGCGGAGGTGCAGCTGTCACCGCCGACACGCGCGCTCTCGTTCTACAGCTATTGTGTGACGTCACGGTTGCTATGCGCAGCTGCGCCCCCACCGGCACGCCGGTTGCTAAGGAAGGGAGGAGGTTGCGCCGCTGCGCAGAGGAGAGGCCACAGTTCACATGATTCCAGTGCACGGACGGATGCGACCACGCACAGTCACGCCATTTCTCCCTTTCTCTTTTGGTACGGAGGCGCGGACGCGGCGCCGGACAGCGCGGAGGCCGCGACCGGGCGCGAAGAGTTTGAAGCGGTGGCGCTTTTGTTGCTTTTGTGCTTTTCCTCCTTTTCTGCGTGCCATCAGAACAAGTGGCTGCTGTGCTTCGGGCCGCATTCTTTGTGTTAGACGTGGGCGACGGCGAAGGACCACCACCGGCGAAACAAAGCACGCGCTCGAAGTTCTGAGGCTTGCTACGGCCACGGATGAAATCAGCGACGACACGTGCACGCGTTTTTATGGATTTGAACAAAGTCTGCTAAGTGACCTGACAAAGAAGCAGAAGGACATTAGAGACTTTTTCTTCAAGAAATAAATGCTTTTTACGTACGTGTGCCTGAGTGAGTTCACCTCTGACTCTTTAACTTAGCTAGTTTTAATTGTGTTTCGATGATACGAATTTCGGCTAATACGAATATTTTTCGTGACCCCGTGAGATTTGTATCATCGAGATTTCACTGTATTGCTGTAGTGGACCAGGATGTCGGACCAACAGTCTATAGATTTGACATCTTTGCGTAGTAGGACTCATTCCCATCATCGTTAGCATTTCTTTGTCGCTATAGCTAAGCTCACTTTGTGAACCCACACCAGCTGCCCTTGAGAGGTTCACATTGCCACTGAACTTGGATACCTGGGTGAAGTGTAAAATTGGGAAAGCGGAAATCTCACAATATACAGTAGAAAGAACGTTGCTCATAGGTTATGGAAAAAAAGTGCAACAAGAATCTTACTAACAGGGAAAGCGTATGATCTGAAATCACTAAAAATTTGACAGACTCAACTGTAGTAGACATCTACACAATGCAAAGCATTGCTCTAATCGAATTGTTGCAACAAGAGACACAAAGAGCACCAAGCTGAAAGGGCCCGAGCGGCCCGAGACACGCATTGTCACTTTCGTTACTTCAGCAGGCTTATGCTAGCGCTCCATGAATTCAGTCAGGGTAAGCAGCTTCATTGGGCAGTACATTTTGGCAGGAAGTTTCGACATGTCCACTTGGCGAGAATCATTGCTGCACGAGATGAGACGCCGTGCGTGGAGCTGGAGCCCTATAACGTAAAACTATTCCAATACGTTTTTATTCCAATCTCCTGACGTCAAATTTGCGAAACCGCCGACGCTAGCATCAGGCGGTGACCCGCAGGGTTGTCTGAACAGTCCAATCAAATGCTCTCCTCGTTTACAGGAGGTCACTTTTGTTTGCTTTAAAAATGAATAACATTGCCTACACTGAGCAGCTTGTCTTATCTAATTGGCTGACAAGAGGCGAGGAGCACGCTCAAGTGGAGAGGGATTCGATGGGGCTGAGCCAGTGCACCGAAAATCAATAACCAGATGAAGAGGGTGGTGCCAGCGTCTGCGATTGGTCCGCTTTCCCTTACTTAGCTTGTGGTGGCTGGTCGAAAATCACGGTGGCCAGCAACGGAAGGTGAAGAAACGGATCCTCAGCAAAGAAGAGTTGCCAGAATGAGGACGAAAACGTGCCGAAAGTGCTCGAAAACATTACACGGCCACGTAAAAACTTTAAAAAACTTTACTGTATGCGAATAAACCCGTGCTCTCAGGCAGGTGCGAGTAGCCAGTGAGTGAGCGATCAGCGGCAGCCATCTTTTATTCCTTTCAGGACAGGGCAGCCTGCGGCTATTCAGAAGAAAATTCAGTTTTGTTTGGCATATTATTGCATCTTTAACGCTTACACGTCACTTTGACGTGGTGAGTTTTCATGGTTTTGTGACGTCGCGTGACAGGCAGGTGAAGTGGGTGTCGCCTGAAAACTTTTGACCAATAGCCGATGGCTAATGGCGAGAAGGCGTCGAATCATAAATAACTATTTTCCTTTTGTTCTTCCCAATCCTGCATAATCAGTGTGTACACGTCATATCGGATGGGGAGCTAGCGCGGTTTTCATGACGTCACGTGAGAGACAGGCGAAGGGAGGTGGTCCAAAAAAGTTTTTGACCTATCGCGGATGGCTGATTGCAGAATTGGAATAGAAAAGTTTGGAATAGCTTTACGTTATAGCGCCCCTGATGTGGCTCGAGCAGGCCACAATGTACTTTGTTGTCCTATTGCGTAGTGTTCTAAGATGGTGACAGGAAACCGAAACAAAACCAAGCTGGTAGGTAACGCTGGAATACGATGCCACCAGAGCAAAACATGATGCTCACTTTGTGCTACCTGCAGCAGGGAACAACGGTGCATTTGGGTTATCACCCATTAAAAGTGTGCAGTATGCCTTTCAACTGCCTTATATGCCCTATGCACTGTGACACAGATAGGTGAAGATGCTTATCGCAATAGGGTTGGCAGCAATAGCTGTGAATACAATGTGTGATGTTTTGTGAGGAGATTTGCTGGCATCTGAATAAGAAACCGAGTGCATGCCTGCATTTTAACGTGACAAAGGTGAAAACTTATGCTCTCAATCACACATGCCTCACGTCATTTTTGTGTTTATGTGGGATTTAGCAACCGGAAAATGTACAGTAAACCCTCGTTATAATGAAATCGCTTTATCGAAATATCGCTTTATTCGAAATTTCTTCCGGCCCCGGCCCAAACACATGCATTTTAAGCCGCATTACTCGAAGCGCATGAAGAGCTTGACCCACTTAGAGAGCTGTCAAATTCCATGGTGCAGTGCACCCAAACCATTAATCTCAGTTGCAATCGCATCGCTGTCCCCCGTGATAGAATCCACACAAAAATAAAGTTCTCCTGACGCTTTGCAATGCCAGAAAACTGCGGTCATTGGATGCCGAAAAGTAGCCAAAAGACCGCGGGCAGACTTGTGCCGTAGCATTCCATTGGGTGCACTCCATGAGCAAAGTTTCACCGCTCTAAAAAGCACTTCTGGCACTGAAACATGCCGAAAAAAACTAAAGAAGTGTCCCTCTGATTATAACTGACATGTCCGATGCGAGGTGCTACGTTAACAAATCAGGAAGACGACCTTAGGGAAAACAGTCTAGAAATTTGCTTGCTGCTCGCCATAATTGGCGTACATTGCAAAAAAGCACCACCCCCAGCTTCGGTGCACTTTTTACGGTGCAAATTGACTGATAACTTGCCGAAAACATGAAAAATCCTAGCGTTGCCAGCGGTGAGCCAGGCTGTCAACATGGTGGGTCAACGCAAGCAGGTGTTTCCCCAGCGATTTTTTCGAGCCAGTCATGCTTGATTAATACCATCTGGCTGAAGACAAATGGTCTAAATGCATGGTATGGTCATTGAATTTCGTTCCTAGACATTTTTCAATGGCGCGGACACGACGGTGTGCGAGCACTGACACTCGTACCGTAGAATTAGCACCATGTCATCGACAGCAGTGCACCAAAAAATTATTGTTTTGCAAACTTCACGGCTGCACACCTGGAGAAAATATTGTGCACTGATCTTGCAAAGCCCCTACTACAAAACCGTTAAGTTTTCACGATCGCGCTGTGTACCCACAATAAACGGCTAATCGTTTTTTGAGCACAACAAACACAACCTCAGACTTGAGCCATGGCATATGCGGCGCTTCCCAGCGCGATACTCTCATAGTCTTCCATGACCTCCGCACCTCCCCTATAAAAGCAGCCCCCACTGCCTTCTCCTCCTCATTCACTCTCCAGTCTGCAAGCCGTTTGGATGCCAGTCACTCCTCTCAATCTCTTTCATATCAACTTCTCGCCTCCTCGCTGCCAGTTTCGACGTCGCTGCTCCTTCAAAGCTGCCCTCTTCCGACCTGCCCTCCCGAGCACAATCTTCCACCAACGGGTGCCCTTCCGCGGTTCCTGCTTCTTGGTGTCCCCAACTCCGATCGCATTTTTTGCGCTACATGTGAAGCCGATGCCAAGCCCATCATTGCAGCCATCGCCATCACCAGTGCGCACTGACAAGGAAAGTGAGATGCCCTGATGACATTTTGAAGCTTCTGCCTTCTGTGTCGCCTGCCGCGTTCAGTCACAAAGTGAGTGAACGCGGTTATTGTGTGTTCTTGTGATTGTGTGTTATTTGGAGTGCTTCGTTACGTTCGCGTGTGCTTTTGTGGTCTACAGTGATAAATGGCTCTGTCAGTCACGAAGGAATTTGGCATACCACTGTCTACTTTATCAACTGTATTGAAAAACAAGGAAGCTGTACTGGATGGCTTTGAAAATAACTTCTTGGCGAAAAGAAAGAGGAATCACGATTCGAAATACCCCGAAAGAGAAGGTGCACTTTTACAGTGGCTGAAAAACGCCAGGAGTGCAAATCTCCACGGACATGGACCTGCACTTACTGCAAAAGCCGAAGCTCAAGAATCTCAAAGCTCAAAGACGAAGCATAAAGATCTCAAGTGCAGCAATGGCTGGCTTGAGTGGTTCAAGAAACGACAGGGCGTGACCTCGAAGTCGATCGTTGGCGAAAGCGCAGCCATGAACCGTGATACTGCAGACGTATGGCACCAACATCGGCTCCAAGTTCTACTTGAAAACCACGAAGACAAAGACATCTACAACCTAGATGAGGCTGCATTTTTCTACAAGACGCTACCGAATCGTGCGTTCAATACCGCTGGCAGATCCTCATCCAGAGGAAAACAGAGCAAGGAGTGTGTCACGGTGCCGTTTGGTGCCAATGCAAGAGGTGAGGACAAGCTTCCCTTGTTGATACTGGGGAAGGCGGAGAAGCAGCGGAGCTTCCGAAATGCAACTACCTATTCCCAAGAAATGCATCTACAGAAGTAACAAGTGAGCATGGATGACTGCTGCTATTTCTGATGACCATGTGCGCCTTCTAGATAGACAGTTCGATGCAAAGAATCGACAAGTGCTTTTCATAATTGACAATCGTCTAAGCTACGGGAAGATCGACAACCTCAAGGCGATTGCTGTGGAATTTTTGCCTGCAAACACAACTACGCTACTACAACCAATGGATCAGGGCATTATTGAGACCTCCCGGAAGCTGTACCACAAGGCTCTTTTGCAGCACATGCTCACAGCGTATGATGCCAGCAAGAGGTACAACATTGATTTGCTTGGCGCGATCCATTTGCTGAACTTTTCAGGGAAAGAACTAGAACCTTCAAAGGTCACGAACTGTTTTGTGCATGCCGGCTTTTTCCGTGCTGTTGTCAGCGACCCTGACAATGACCAGCCTGACAATGACCGCACTTGCAGCGATCTGTACGAGGCTGTTCATAAAATTGCTGGCCAAGAGGCAGAAGGCCACGTCGAGACACTCGCGTTGGCTGATGCTACTGCTCCTGTGGTTGGTCCAGCGACGAATGAGGAGATACTAATGGACACTGTTGGTGGGCTCGACGAGGACGAAGAGCCATGTGAAGTGTCAACTATGGTGCAAACGTGGGAGTACCTATGCCTGCTGTGAGATAAGGTTGAATGCATGGGCAGCGACCATGGCCTCGTGCAATGCTTGGTCAAATTAGAGCAGGGGTTGCTTGTGCCCGGTAAGAACTTAAAAGAGCCAAAGCTCACTGCCTTTTTTGTACCTCAATAAATTTTTGCTTCAATGAATACACTGTAGTTTGACTTCCTCGCAGTTGTGGCGCAATTAAAGCTAGACTGCTTTAGCTTTTCTATCGCTTATATCGAATTACCGCTTATAACAAATTCTTTGGCCGTCCCACTGACTTCTTTATAACGAGGGATTACTGTATATGAATGCAGTTTGATGATGCACTGAACATTGGTGCCAAAAGATCGCACTTTCCGCGAGTGTATGAACCAGTTAAAAAAAAAGAAGCACAACTCTATTGGGACATTTCTTATGTTCTCAACTGCTTAAGTTGGCGCCGGGAAATTGTACAAAACGAGATCATATGACCGAGGTTCTGCTGTATTCAGAGCACGGTCCCCAATACAACACAAGCTGACAAGGAGGAAAAAGAAAACTAGTGCTGTATTGATGCAAATATGGCACTTTAACCCGTAATCCCTATTAACAACCTGTGACCACACTGTTTGCTTTCTGCCTGCGTGTCTGAAATGACTACAGTTAAACAACATGTCAGGAAAGTCATATTGTCCTAACCCAAACGTTCATGCTAGCAGGATAAACCTGAATTTACTTACCTCATCAAGAGATGCTTTGTGGGCAGATTCAGCTTGTCGTGCTTTGCTCTGTGCTTCCTGCAGTTCCTCCTGCAACCTTTCAATCTCTTTGTGAACAGAATCACGTTCTGACATGATCAGCGTGTACTCCTGGACAGCTGCATTACGCTCTTCAGTTAAGCGAGACAGGTCCTTGGAGGCTTTGATGCGCACAGCCATGGCTTGGTTAATCTCCTTCATGGCTTCATCCCTTTGCTGCTGCACCTGGAGATACCAAAAGCAACAGAGTACAAAGCTAGTAACCAAGTTTGAGGCTGGCTACAAGTGGTATTCAATAAGCTTGTTCTGATCGCTTGTATTACTGTTGGAACGCTGAACTGGCCCCAAGCATGCACAGGAGTCCTCATATTCCAAGGTTTAGCACTGCCTACAGTTGGTAAAATTTTAGTTTTACTCTTGAGCATTCATTAGATATTTATTACAGTGATCCAAAAGAGATCCCTCGATAAACTTCCTAAGCTACACCATTTTCCCTTACGTAGAAATGGTACTTCAACGTATACAATGCTCATGGTCTGTCCCAAAAGTTCATGCAGTGAGCCAGCGAAAAAGTGGGAGAGGGTGTAGAGGCACTGCTCTCTTGCTCTGTTCACTCAAAAGGACCCCGCTAATTAAAAGTATGAGCCGGATTGCTGTACAACAAGCCAGAATTTTACACGTGCACTTCCTGTGCAGCCAATTTTTCGTACCTGCCAAAATGGAGATCGACGAACATACAGAACAAAGATTCCATATCAAATTTCTTGTGAAATTGAGCAAGAATGGCGCAGAAATTAATGAAAGTAAAAGGCCTATGAAAAGGATTACCTAAAGAAAATAACTGTGTTCAAGTGGGTCCGGCATAATCACAAAGGCCGTAAAGACCCCAAGGATGACGCATGGTCAGGACATCCCTCCACCTCGTGCGAAGATGAAAACATCGATCGTGTGCATTATGTTATGCTCAATGAGTGCCAAATGACTGTTAGAATGATATCAGCAAAACTCATCTACTCAGCAGATTTTTACCGAAAATTTGGAAATGAAAAATGTCTGCACCAAGATGGCGCCAAAACTGCTCACTCCTGAACAAAAGTAGCAATGAAAAGAATGCTTCATTGATTGAAAAACTTCAGGCAGTGATGAATTCTTGAAAGCGGTCGTCACCGGCAATAAAACTGGGATTTAAGAATATGACATCAAGCTAAAATCAAAAAGCAAGGAGTGGAAACAGAAAGATGAGACAAGGCGAAAAAAATGTGTGGAAGAACAAAGCAAAAACCAAACTCATGTTGATTGCACCTTTTGACCACATGGAATTGTGCACCACGACTTTGTACTTCAAGGTCAAACTGCCAATGCAGCTTACTACATGGAGGTCCTGAAAAGCTTGGGAGATCATGTGCACCACATGCGACCACATTTGTCTAAAGAAGAGCACTGGATTCTGCACAATGATAATCTCGCTGCACAATCTGCAATCGTGGATGTTGCAATACTTAAGAAGGAAACGAAAATGCTGCTAAAGCAGGAGAGGACTGCCAAGAGTGCTTCCAGCAATGAAATAGGTAGAACCAGTGTATATTGTTTAATGGGGCGTATTTTGAAGGTGACCTTATTGATGCATCCGAAAGGTTGTCAAATTATTTTTTTTTAAACCTACTACGCAAATTTTTGGGACAGATGTCATACACCTGTGTAGCTTGTGCGTACCTTGGCAAGTTGGTCGCGGGCCTCATTGCGCTCACGCAGTGCACTGTCCCACTGGCGAATGGCAGCTGTGCACTGCTGCTGCAGGCCCGTACGGTCACGCAGGGCAGCATTGCGTTCAGCTAGGGCCTCCTCGGCCCCCTGTTTGAGTCGCTGTAGCTCCTCTTGGCAAAGCTCCAAGCGTGCCATGTGTGCACTGTGAGCCGCTGTCAAGTCCGCATACCTCTTGTGCAAAGTGTCATATTCCTCCTTCAGGGCTTTGCACTTTTGCCGGTAGGCAGCCTCACCGCCAGTCTCCATCATGCCCTCCTGCAAGGCAGCAGCACACAGTTTCACTGAGGAACAAGGCTAGAAAAACAAACAAAAATACAGCAGCTTCTTTTGTTTTCTACAGTTCATTAATTTATTCATACAATCACCTGCCCTTCGCTGTCCATTACAAGAAGGAAATCACAAAAGAAACAAAGGACCCACAAACAGTGGTAGTAGCAGTCACATTCATAGAAGCAGATTCTAAGAGAATATTTAGAATTAATACCTATGTGTTTCTTTTTTAACAGAAGCATTCACATTTGTTCTACGGTTTTATAACATCAGGAGTTGAAAAAAAGAAATCATTAGTGCAAGCAATAAAAGGCAAGAAGAGTACAGTGTGTTATTCTAGAACATTGCTTTTCAGAGCTCTGCATTCATTTATTCTAGGTATCTATTTGCTTCTGCAACAGCTGCAAGAATTTTCTAAGTGTACAAAAGATATAGTGACTGAAACGTTAGCCACAATTTTTTTTAACTGCAATGGGCTGAAACTCGTCCTGTAGCACTAGTACTGCACAGAAAATAATAATAATAATAATAATAATAATAATAATAATAATAATACCATGGTCTGCAACTTGTGTCATATCTGCTAACCACCAGGTGCACATATTATCTGCTTGGGTGCTATTTAAAGGGACACTAAAGGCACTTACTAAGTCAAGCTAAAGTGATAGATTAGTGCTCGAGAATCTCTAAGGCATCAATATTCTTGCTGACAGAGCCTTAATAATTGAGGAATTGGAGTAAATGCAGGACATGATTAGAGACTCACCCGGGAAATTCAAGCACTTGCACGATGTCAAAAGCACTCCTCAGTTAAATTCTGTCACTAGTACTCAACTACCTGTTGCAAAAAACATCCTTGTAGTGTATTATAAAATGAAATAAAATGCTACTTGTCCAGTTCTATTTCATTTTTAGAAAAAAGAACTCATTGAAATTACCACTGACAACGCGGGCAGTCGAAACGTTTCGTTTTCGCTCGACACTGCACCGCCCACGCTTTCGCGTTTCAGTAGTTTCATTATTGCGCAGTGGTGCGCTGGTGCGCTGGTTTTGCTGGCTCGCGAAACTCGCACAAACTGCAAGTAGCAGAGAATTCAACTTCCATGTGATGTCGCAGGATGCCCGAACGGTCTACGCCACTTGACCAAAAAGCAGCTGCAGCGGCGAATCCACCGCTTTCTCTTGGCTCGGTACTGCCGTCTGTTGGGCGCTGTTTTACTCACCGATGGCGGCAAAGGGTGGTGATGGCGTATGCGACGTCACCACTCCCCTGGTTGGGTGGCGGGAGATTTGAATTTCGAAAAAGGTATTCGGACCCTTGACATGCAATTTTCTCGTAAACTGTCTTTTCTTGGCACGAAACAAGCATTGTGATGTTTCTGGTATGGTAGGTGAACAGCCCCCGCCGACTTAGTATTTGCCTTTACTGTCCCTTTAAAAGCTGTTGATAAAAATTAGAAGTACAATTAACAGCCTTTCAGCTTTGCAAAGATTGCTTCAATAGTATATGCTATTAATTTACAAGCAACTTAGCAAAAGTGAAATTTCATTACAGTTGGCCAGTTGATCTCAGGTTTCCTTAGGGTGCAAACTAATCCAAACAAGCACATTCAAACTTATGACTCCCATCTCTGAACAGTTAGTCAGAACATTCATCACTCAAAGGCCAACTACAATGAAATTCTGCACCCCATAACAAGGCCCATTTCAGATAATTTAGGCCTCTGTGGAAAATTTTACGCTTGAAATGCGAGTGGGTGCTTGACAAAACGCTCACAAAAATAAAACATGTTTTTCATACTGAAACTTTTAAAAAATGACGCCTTATCACTCCCCGGAAGTCACATACTAGTTAGACTACAGAGAATCAGCACCCAGGTTGTGCTTTACTGTTCCCGTGTATCAGCGAACAGGTGCCACACGTCTGCTAGCCACAGAGTTAGCATACTCTGCTAGCTGTTTTGTGCACTGTGCTAATGCCATTGCATGCCTGCAAAGTATTTAATGCAATGTATTCTCCAAGTCAAGCCATTTTTCTGTATCTGGTCGTCTAGATTGAACGAGCAGAACCTCGAAGTGCTCTGTCAGAGAAGAAGAGAAGTCAGAGAATTCGGGGAAGAAGAACGCATCGGGGTGGCCAAGCTAAAGGCGTAAATATAGTCGTATATATAATGCAGAGGCGATTCACGCACGGCACAGTTACACTACGTTGGTGAATTGGATGCTTTACAGTCTAGCAAGGTTGGTGCGACAATGAAACATGTCCTATCTCACACCAGAGCCGCTGGAGCAGAATGCATCGTATGCTAGCTTGGCTGACTAGCAGCATGCTGGGCTATATACAGTTCAGGTTCACTGAAGCGAGCATTTTGAGTTCGAACTTTCGACAAACAACGAAGTGCTCGCTCGCCACGCACTTGTGCGCTTGCGCTGCTCCAGCAACTGATCGCCATGCTGCTGCAGGTCACGTTTGCATGCAGAGTAACATTTCAGCGATCTTAGCATCTCCGGCATGACGTATCTGACTAAACCAGCCACTTCCTCACCCGCTGAAAATGCCTGGGCTTGTCAACCGATCAGACAACTACCCCCATCTGTAGTAAAGGATGAGAAGTAGGCGAGGCCCAGCTGGACTCCAGTGGTGGCAAAGTTTCGTCCATGTCGCTCTGGCAGTATCACATTCCTGCGTGGCTTGCCGCTGCATCTACACCATGGTCACTACGTTGCATTCCACTTCGTGACAAATGCAGCGTGCGATTCCTGCAGACAGTGTTTCTGGCCCTGTGTCAGGAAGGCTTTCGTTCGTCTACTTCAACATGTCCCATGTAGAGATGCGTGAAACGTCTCAAAAATATCATCCCTGAATACAACTCACCTTTGCTTTTGGTGAGCCATCGAAGCTTATAGTACTTCTAGTCATACCAAGAAAGGGTTTGGCAAGCAGATCTTGCATTAGTAAACGATTGCTCGTGAAATATAGCTTGTACAGCTTCGTCAAGTGCAGTTTACATGCTTTGTGCACTCTGGCTGGTACGTATCGCGCTTGCCTGTTGCGGTGCGAACCAGCCAATGCACACAATGCATGTAAACTGCCCATGATGAAGCTGCACAAGCTATATCTTGAGGGAAAGATTTGTTTGGTCTTCCTCTACGCAGCACTGTGTGCTGCACAACAATTACTCGTGTTCGAGTACGTGTTCGAGCACCCGATGACCACACAACATGTATGCATTCTTGCAGCCGCTCAAATCACGTGCACAATGAGAAAGCATACCGAGAGAGACCCATTAACTTGCATATGTTGAGCGAGCGACGCGCCTGGGCACCTAGGCGCAACTCAGGAGATCAGCAGTCCTGTCATATACGGTTCTAAAACATCACTACCGCTCACCACAAGATGCACACGTCGTCTGCTTAGGCGCTATTTAAAGGCTGCTTGGAAGAAAATTAGACAATTACCAGCCCAACAGATTTGCCAAGATTACGTTGATAGTATAGGCTAAGCATTTATTGGCAATTTAGCCCAATAAAAATTTCGTGCAGTTGGCCTTTAATAACCACAATTAGGAGTCACCGAGACAGTATGAACTGTTTCTGGCACAGCACAGCCATGTGGTCGCAGCAAAGGACACTGCCAAGAGACTCACTTGTTTTTGATGATGAAGCTCGCTCAGTTCCTTTTGCTTTTCATCAACTATCCTCTGAAGGCGCTTTACCTCCTGCTCCAGAAGCCGCTTTTCAGCGAGCAGGTCCCCGTTCTCCTTTTTCATCATTAGTATTTCTTGCCAGTGGTCCTCAGCTTTACTCTGAGCAAGTCATTAAGGAAAAGCATGTGTTACAACAAGGTGCAAAAGACTACCATTTCAATTCAAGAACTGCACTGTGGGTGAGAAACTTTAGCAAAGATTGAGAAGGAACGCAGTCAAGCACTTGCGACTTGCACATAAATGACTTCATAAAATGTTCACATCCTAATAACCATAAAAAAACATGAGGTTGTGCGAGTATGTAATTTATTTATTAACGGTGACTTCCATTGATCTTCTCCCAAACAAAACCAAGCATCAAACAGTGCATCATACTCTACAAAAATAGCAAAACCACCCAAGTATTTACTGGTATAGTATATGCTAACTGGCCCACTGATAAACTTCTTACCCAGAGAAGGTGCACAGACATTGCAAGTTTTAGTATGAAATTAGTGGCATGTGAGAGGAAATCTTAATGTAACTATTTCTAGCGGGTAGTGTCAATTTAGACTTTTTCTAGGGTTAGTAGACTGCAACTGCATTAGGAGCACTGCACCAGTTAGTAGGACCAATATGGGTGCATTCAGTTTTCAGAAATTAATGATGCAACTGCTCCAAAAAAAAAAAAAAAGACTAATCCCTATCAACACAAACTGATGCTGCTGATTTCAATCTGCTGTCTACAATATAACATCCTAATGACACCATAACAAACAGCCTCACCACTGTCAGCTGGAGTGCCAAGGGCAAGCAATAAAAGACAAGAAGACTACAGTGCGTTATTCTAGAACATTGCTTTCCAGAGTTCTGCATACATGCATTCTAGAAATCTATTTGCTTCTGAAACAGCCGCAAGAATTTTCCACCAAGTGTGCAAAAGATATAGTAACTGAAACATTTGCCACAATTTCTTTTAAACTGCAATGGGCTGAAACTCGTCCTACAGCAGTTGTACTACATAATAATAATAATAATAATAATAATAATAATAATAATAATAATAATAATAATGCCATTGTCTGCAACTTTTGTCATATCTGCCAACCACAAGGTGCACATATTTTCTGCTTGGGTGCTATTTAAAGGCTGTTAATAAAAATTAAAAGTACAATTAACAGTCCTGCAGCTTTACAAAGATTGCTTCAACAGTATATTGCTAATTTAGAAGCAATTTAGCAAAAGTGAAATTTCATTACAGTTGACCAGTTGCCAGTTGACCTCAGGCACATTCACATGTGAATTTGCCAGTGAAGTAAATTATATATTAAGAAAATTTAGGATGCTTCAATGGAGAGGACAATATTGTATTATCACTAAATAGCATTGAGGATCCTTATATGCGAGCATATCAATGTATGCACCTCGAATATGCAGCTTTTACTTGAAAAGAAAAAGAAAGCATAAACCTGCAGTGACTTCGCCCTCAACTTTTGCTCGCGGAATTATTCAACACACTGCTCTTGGTATGAGGTGATCTATGACGAGAAAAAAAAAAGGACATTTAAGTGTACAGATGCACAGTAAATTATATAAGAAAATTTAGGATGCTTCAATGGAGAGAACAATATTGCATTATCACTAAATAGCATTGAGGAGCCCACGAAGCAAGCACTATATAAGCCCTGAACTGCCCATAGCATGCTCTTGTTACTCTCCTTTGATGAAAAAAGAAATTGTGAGCTATTTTATCTTGCAGGCTATCGTATAATTTCAAATCACCTATTGCAGAGTGGTACAAGTGCTTGAAACAGTTCCTCACAGTATAACTAATGAGCGCATTCAAGATTCACATGAGCAAACACTTGTAGCGCCAGTGACATTGACGCGATCGCCCTAGGAAAGAAGATGAGGTCAAGCAACGCCACGAGCGGTGTGGGAGCTTAGTTGGCTGGAAACCGAAGAAATAAATGATTAGTTGGGTTTGAGCTCCAGTGCTGGAATAATGTCTCGTTGTCTCTCTCTCATGTGCTCTACACACTAGCCAAAACAAAGTACAACGCAACGAACTATGAAGTCAATTTAAATAGCACCATGTATGAAAGTCACCAATTCTCAATCTCCTCATGGCTAAGTGCTGAAAAAGTGAACTTCACAGGAAAACATCAGGAAAACCAGAATGCACAAAACAGTCAGGGCCAAAGTACACACAAAAATTTTAGCTCTCTTCTAGCTAGGAAAAATTTTCAGCTAATCACAGAGCAAAATGTAACATTTCTGAAGAGGCGCAGCTTGATATATATATATATATATATATATATATATCTTTTACAACTGAACGGCTTTACTTCTGGTGTCTGAGTGAAAGACAGCCCCTCAATGATGCATCACTGGCTATGAACAGTTTGTAGATAGAAATGGTGGCCGATGCAGTGATAATTGTATAGACTGAAATTATACACTAACCTCTTCATATTAGTGCTCTGGAACAACATAGCACTATTGGCTAAGTCTGCATAGCAGCCGCAGTGTGATGGGGGCAAAATGCAAAAGAAGCTCATGTATTGTGCTTTCAGTGCACGTAATAGCTCCAGGTGGTTGAAATCAATCAGGAGCCCTCCACTGCGGCATCCCTCATTACCCCCTGTGAAGTTCGAAGGTTTCAAACACTGTAGCTCTCTTTTTTTAAATTATGTCTGACAGTTCAAGAGCCAAAACCTACATCACAAAAATCCAACTGTTCAAATATTGTATTGCATACTGTCAAATTCCACATTGTAGTTGATTTTTAGCGATTGTGTGCATGGTATAAAAAAAAAACCTTAACTATGATTTATTACCTAAGGAGCATTTTAAAACAAATAGGTCACATTATATCAAACATATTCAAATTTCAATAGAAAACTAGCACTAGTAGAGCTAGCAGAAAATCCTTACATGTGAGCATATCAATGTATGCACCTCAAATATGCAGCTTCTAGTTAAAAAGAAAAAAAAATGCATAAAGCTGCAGTGACTTTGCACCAACTGAAATATTTTTGATACTTTTGCTGCCAATTTATAGGTTGTTAACAATGTGCTATGCGCCCCTGAAGTCCTGCACTCTCACACTTTACATCTACCACCAGAAGTGGAAAGCAACCAACATTCCACAAAATAGGCAAACTTCGACCACCAACTAACAAAAATGTGGCAAGGAGAATGGGAATGAATGCATTCCCATTCAAACCGGCCACACAAAGTATAGTTGCAATCTGTCTTGGTTGCCCATGACCAATACCACTGGCATGAAGAATAAGATAATTTAATGTTGTTACAGTGAACATAAAGGCCAGGTTTCTTGCAGTGCTATAATGTACCGCTATTTCTTTCAATATTATATTATGGAATTACCCCATTACTGCCATTATAAAAGCCGCAAAGTTCCAAATGTTCAACAGATCTTTTACATGGCAACCAGATTCCCTTTTCTCTACACATCACTTCAGAACAGAAGGCAACGCATTATACATGTTTACTAGTAAGGACACCTTTCAATTACATACATGCTAAAGCAAGCTGAAATGTCAAGACTACACACCAATATATTGCAGTAAACGAAAACGAGTAGTCACATCTCCTTACTTTGCAAGACTAGTATATGACTTGCTTACTTACCACTTTGTGCCATTAAATTGCATTGTTAAATATAATATTGCAGCTACAGAGTAAAGTTCTAGGAAAGCGAAGAAAGCATCTAGCTCGGTCACAGGAATCCTCAAAACTTTTTTAAAAATAGAAAATAATCTTGCATGCCTCCTCCAGTTAACATAACTTCTCACTGTAAGGAAGAGAAACTTTACAAATGCTGCGATATATATAACACATAATCTATTTTAATCTAATTTAATGTATATCAAATGCACAATAAGATCAGTAAAGCCTTGAGATATCAAATTCCAAACAGATTACAACATAGTGTGATACACCAATACCCTGACATAGAGGGCAATTTTTTTAGTGGTAACAGACATTTTCTTCTTAAAAAATAAAACAGCCGCGAGGATTCTTTCTGCAATATTTGTTTCTTTAGTGAAGCAGGCACTAGGGCCACAATCTTGTAGTGATGCCTTTTCCGACACTAATGCCTTTATACAATTTTCTCCCTTCATCAGAGGCCAGAGCAACACTCCGCCAGCATTTTCAATGAGATCAGCTGGTCATGAGAAGTGGATGATAAGACTGGCACAGAATAAATCGGAAGGCATCACTGCGAAATAGCAGCATACATGGGCAGGTAGCCACAGAAGTCTGTTCATTATTCAAATAAGATTGCTTAACTTGTTAATTGCTTGTTTTAAGGCCTATATTGCAATTGCAGTATCGCAGGGAGGCACTGCAGATGACTAAAGTGATTTATGTGGTTCTAAAGGTGTCATTCGTTGGTGACATATTCATTGACAAAAATTCACCTTTTTCCACTCCGATTCTGAGACTGGGTGCACAAAGACTGCTGGACGTGCTCCTGTGATATTCAGTGCTGTTGAGACACAAAGCAGCTCACTGCAACGGCCTGCTGAGGCATTCAATCCATCGCCGTGTGCCTGCACCGCAAGCAACAATCTGTTGCTGACCGACGAGCTTCGTGAGATAAGAGGTGTGTAGCATACAGGAAGTGAATTCCTCAGCTTTGAAACCAAATAATGTGAGAAGCATCATGTGGACAGTGCTTCTGGTGCTTTTTGTGTGACCTGTTATGGAGCTGGACTGGAACAGGTGAATTTTTGCCAAATATCTCAAAAATAGATGGCACTTTGAAAATCATGTGAATTGCTTTAACAACCTGCAGCACCCCATGCAATACTGTCATTGCATTGTAAAACTGTAAAACCAGTCATTTACAATTTCAGCTAATTAGCCAGCAGACTGCAATGGCTGCTTGTCTATACCAAAACAGTGAATTAAGAATCATCATACAGCTGAAGCCACCCTCAGTCATTCAGTGCATCATGACAGTGACGGAAGTGGTAAAAGGGGTGACAACATATTGAATGTACGGGAGGATAGACTTTCACACAGCTGAGTAATGCCCTATGATATAACACAGTATTCTCAAAGGGGGTATTTCTATTGCTTGACGTTGGCAACTATTTGAAATACTTGGCTTCAATATATGCAGACTCTTCTGTATTGTTTATTCAAATGTGAATTAGCCCTCTTTGCTTATATATAAAGTTACCACCGAATCTAGTTCTCAAATGAAGCTAGCTGGCATTAATTCAGATCCACATGACCTGCAAACACTTGTTCAAACTATCATGTATACAAATAATGTCATAGTGAACTTCATCATAAATGTCTTAACAGGTAGCCAGTTCTCCCCCAGGGACAGTAAATTCTACTGCTTCTATGGGGCCATATTTCAGGACCATCGAAAAGAAATATTACTAGACTAAATATGGCAGTGTAATGACCAGATATGAGTCAAAAAGCCACTTGCCATGTCGGGAAAATGGTGGCTTTAAGTTTATTTGCACCTCCTGTCACTCATGAAACAATACACATAATACGAAAAGAATTGTAGGCAAGAAGCACAACATCAAAACTGAAACTGCATCGGGCAACCCAGAGAATGTGTCTCATGAAGTCAGTGGAGATCCAAAAACAAAAAACAAGAAACAAACATGCATGCACTGGGAAAGAGAGCAAAAGCTGTGACACATTGAGTTATATTAAAGCTACAGCAAATTCTAAACATTATTCTGTGACAATTACTTTGCAAGAAAAGATAGTTGAGCCTAAATATAACAAACATAAACATAATGAGTTATTGGACATAACACAGTAAATCTAAAATTAGCTTTTTTTTTATGCCCATATTCAGCATGTATGCCTATAATAAATATAGGATAAAACAACTATTTTCATGTCCTCATTATAAAAAGGCTCAACTGTAAAACAAGAACATTGCATTATAAAGCATATGTTGCTGCTGAAATGTTCATCCCAGTAGATGAGTTCAACAGTTGCTCAAGGCAATAACATTCCTACACATTTTTTTGATAAACAGGGTTTCATGAGGATGTTAGCATCAGTGCTGATCCTCCTGTGCCGATGTCACAAATGGCACACACACGGTGTGTAGCAGAAATTATAGCTCTGGAGGACAGGGATTTAGAATGTGCTTGCCAATCTTTCAAATTAAGTGGTGAAAAGGCTAAGCAACTCTCAGTTGCACCATTTGTTGGACAAAACCAAAGTGCACAGCATAACACACTGAACAAATTTCATTGACAACCTATACACTTTAACAAACTTCTGGAATTGCCCTTTAATGTGCAAAACTACTAACGGCTTATTGAGATTATACAGACAGAGCTGCCATTCTGCTCCACATTTCTTTTCCTTATTTTATGCTTGAAAGCCAAATTTGACCCTAGGATTATTGTCTAGCACATTATAATAACAACATTCTGATGCTTTGGTACAAATTTTTCTAAAAGAATGTTGCAAGACAAAGGAAAAATGGTTTGAATCGTTAACTGAAAACAGACATGATTTAAACAGCTTAAAATACATTAAAGTAAAAAGGCAAACAAAAACTTACGTTTGTCAAATTAAGATGCCTGGAAAGTCTGAATTGACTACAAGTAAATTGTGCTTTAGTTTTGTTTTCTTTTATTGCTTTTAGGCCAAAGGCAAATATGAAACAGCATTAAGTATGTCAAAGGAACAGGCTAAGGGGAATAAAGTCACAGACCATTTGCTTTTGTCAATTTGTTACTACATTATGCACTATGCAATAACTCCTCAACGCAATGTCATGCATTTGTTTACAGGCCACAGCAATCATACTTCAGTCAAAGCAAAATGCAAAATTAGTCTCACACTAAATTTTAGCGCACATAAGGACACCTGTAGTCAAAATAATTCTTAGACCTCCCCACACAACTACGGCATCCATTTCTAACAGCATTCTGTGACTTTTGGTTGCATTTATAGAAATAGAAGTTTCCATATTATAACATGCCCAAATAGTGTGCAACTCATGCAAGTTAAGTGTGACTTTTTAACAATTATATTCAGGTACACATGTCCAGCAATAAAAATTTAACAAATCTAACCTACCACACCTACATGCAAATGCAGATGTGCGAATATGCATGCATCTGCACATGCACAATGGGCCTCCAATATTTCCATCATCCACAACTATTCAATCATTGCACAGAAAGTTCGACAAATCAAACATACTTTATGTTTCCCGTGATAAAAATCCTGCTCCAATTTTACAGGAAGATCAGTAGCAACCAAATTGTTGTAGTCGTAGTCTCTACATGAGCTCAGGGACCAATCACTTGAGCTGGCTGTAAGAAAAAAATAAAACAATTTGTAAAAAATATTATAATCGGCTTTCATTGCACTTTCCTTAACATAGCAAAATGCCTAGCGATATCAAAACAATGTGTGTAAAGTGCTCAAAGCTATGTGATTTCACATTAAAATTGCCTTGCAATGATGTTGAACACAATGGTAAAGGAATTAAAAACAAGAAAGAAAACAAGCTGCATTTGCAAAGCAAGCTGAAAGAGCCGAAATTAGTATTCTAGTAAGGTACGGCAAATATGACATAAGTCTTAATTATTTATCATGTATAATACCATTTGCAAAGTGCACTATGGGTAAAAAATAGTTTCCTTCACTAGCGGACACATTAACCGGTGGCCAAAACATGCATCACTTACATGCAACAGGAAAAATCGGATTCCGGTGCTCAACTCAAAGTAGCCAAAAGACGAAGCTGCTACTGTCATTACAAACACCATACAGTTGTGAAAAGAGAATGTAATTTAGGAAAGACTTGTTGACACTAATTTACTATGGATTTCTAGTCATACCAGCATGCTATTCCCCAACAGAAAATTCACAAAGCACTCAAACAAAACCACTAGGATACAAATATAATGCTACATGTAATGCAAGAAACAAAATGAGACAATTAGCCATTAAATTAATAAAATTAGGACAGGAAGAAACACTGGTGCCCCAGTCAGCAACAGCACAACAAAATCAATCAGAACACACATATGCAATACAGCAAGCTGAACTCAAAAGAAATAGCGAGCAACAGACCATGCGTTTTCCCCATGGAGGGATTAAAACGATCTCCAGCCATAGTGAGCCTTCTGTACACACTGTCCTGGTCAGCATGCACCTAAAGAACCCAAGACAAAAAAAAAGGAAAAAAACCTCTGGTTTTCATGAAAAAACACCACCAACAAGCAAAGAATGCTATTCAATATGTACAACCACTGCAATTCATGATGCTTCCATTAGCCAGTAACGCTATCACAGAAATATGTATAAATAGCGCACACAAAAGACAAAACCAAACGAAAACAATTCAGTTCACAGGAAAAAGTATGAATGGGGCTAGTCATACTGCTTATGCATGTACCACAATTTCCAAGGAGGATATCACTGTGGTAAATAGTAAGTAGGGGGGCAGGTGTGTTTGTGCATGGTGGCCATGTTTTATAACCCCACAAAAGGGCCATCTTGTTAACTAAACTGCTGTCAAACGTCATTAGGATATTACATATATGTCAAATTTAGCCGATAGATCTGAGGTTCCGCAGAAATTGTACAAGAAATGGCTTCACCTAGAAAGAAAGATTGCATGAAAATTCCAGAGAAAATAAATAAAAAGAATGAAGTACTGCGTGGCACATGCACCCACTTTAGAAGCTCACACTCTTGGCGAACCAAGCCAAGAATGTGATTCTATTCGAATTCTATACTATATCTTTTTTCATCTTCACTAGGGCTCCAGTAGCGCACACCTGTTATCACTATGGTTGGTCAGCTTCAGATTTATATTTGAAGAACTGAATGACGTTTTTTGATACTTCATTTTTGACAAAATTTTAAAAAATTTGATGTTTTCTTCACAGTCTACATTTACATTTGGTATTTTTTGCCCACCATCACCAATGCCTTTAGCAGCTCAAGAAAAGCCTTGATAAAATATGCACATAAGGAGACAAGACAAATACAGTTGTATTTTTACTTGTGCATTCAATGTTTCTAATGAAGAGCTTCACAATTAAGCAATGCACTCATGGTGGCCCAAACCAGCAACATCTTTGAAACTTCGCAAAAGGGTACTGCAAAAGTGCAAATGCAACTAGGTCAGATTAGCAAAACAAAAATGCTACTGTCTTGACGCAGCAACACACAACACACTGAAGACTTTTAGGAAAGCTTAAACACTATGGTAAACCTTGCGATGCAACATGTACTGTGGTAAGTAAAGCAGACTACAATGGACTGACATTTAATGGCATGTCTTAAGTGTTTCATTATAATTTTCTTGGATCTTGTGTGCAGCAACGGAACAATCAGATGCCAGATGTTGTCAAATAGCTCCAGATAAGCAAAAAAAAAAAGCACTTGCCACGTGAGCAATAGTAGTCTAAAATTTATTATTCCTTTAGATAAACTTGCATGCCCTAGATTTTTTTTTTTCTCGCAGGGTTTTTCAGATTTTAACGTGATAGCATTACGGGCCACGTGTCACAAAAAATCTGGTGTTGGCGTCGGTGTCCGGCACCAGCGTTCTTGTGAGTGAAAATTCCTGCCCACATTTAGGTATATGTATATGCTATGCCTTGCTATGTGACATGCGGTATATGTGGGTGATATTGCCACACCATTCTATCACTAAAGTTGCTCATACCTTGTCTTACATTCTTGACAAAGTTATTCCTCGAAATTTTGTGAATGACAGCCCACAAGCAAATGTCATGAAACAGAGCACCGACAGTGCATGCCTTTTATGTTAAATCTTCCCAGACGAAAATATTAAAAGTGCAAAACAATAACGTAAACCTGAAAATTATGTAATTTTCTTGGTGCAGATATGCATTACCTCCAGGATCGGCCCACGCAAGAGGTTACACTTCTACCAGAAAGCTTGTCTTCGTACAGCATTCACTGCCAGCATTTCACAGTAAACATTACGGTTACATAAGCTGCAGTTGCCGAGAAACATGAGAAACAGTCGGGGATCTTTGAATGCTAATGTATTCCACTCTTAAAGGTGAATTTATATCAGTTTTAGCTGAATATAGAGAACCTTAATCACCATAGGCCAGCTAGTCAACAGAGCACATGATTTGAGTGGAACAGCACTGAGCAGCCAGAACTGCACAATTACATGTGCACTTATCCTGACATTTTCAAATTCCTTCAAGTTTCATGTTACATCTGCAGCATGCAAGTTGCATGCTTCTTCAAATCCCAGTGGAGCCTGTTAGCACTGTCCACAGGTTCCGAGGTGTCCTTTGGAAAATCGCTTAGGAGTCCCTAAAACGCACCGAGGAGTTGGATACTCCTAACAGCTATTCGCAGTAACTACTGAGTGGAAATATTGCTGTTGCCCAAAACGGCCTTCAATTATAAGATTGAACATTCTCATGACCTATATATATATATATATATATATATATATATATATATATATATATATATATATATACATATATATATATATATATATATATATATATATATATATATATATATATATATATTCCCCATTTATTGCAGAGGATTCAGACTTCTAAATTAGGTGTGTTTACATTCCTTTAATCCATTATGATAGCAGCAATGCACAATATTTCCATTGCTATTCCTTGTGTAATTGAAAAACTTGAGTTATGCTTTATTCAATGTATGTGCTTGCACTGGTATGTGCTTATCATGTCAGCATGCTGTTCTAGCCACGGTTTTGTTCATAGAGTGATTTCTTGCAATTTTTATTTCTAAATCATCATCATCATCATCATCATCATCAGCCTGGCTACACCCACTGCAGGGAAAAGGCCTCTCCCATACTTCTCCAACTACCCCGGTCATGTGCTGATTGCGGCCATGCTGTCCCAGCAAACTTCTTAATCTCATCCGCCCCCCTAACTTTCTGCCGCCTTCTGCTATGCTTCCCTTCTCTTGGAATATAGTCCGTAACCCTTAATGACCATTGGTTATCTTCCCTCCTCATTACATGTCCTGCCCATGCCCATTTCTTTTTTGATATTTTGATATAAATAGATCTTAAATAAACTGCATGAAAAGTGTATGATGCAAAAACTAATTGATGGCAAAGCAATTATAAAAGATAACGATCATGTTCCCACAGACACAAAAGTCAGGAACAGAATAAGTGTGGTAATTAGTAAAAAAAATATAAAAAAAAAGGAAATTTTCGAGAAAAAGATGACACAAGCACAGGCTTACCAATCAGCCTTAAAGCTAGGCATCCACACATGGGGCAGCAAAAGAGATGTCAGACGTACCACCATGTTGGCAAAGACTAGCTTTGAAGGTAGTAGGACAAGCAAGACTATCTCCTTCATAGTAATGCTCCATTAGCGACTTACTTTCGTCAGTGTTTGAACACTAGTGCACCAGTAACATATTATTTACCTTACTGTTTGCTTTAATATATGCACATCTGACATCAAACACAGATGCATGACAATGTTTGCTGACCACTGAGTTGCAGCTTAATTCTTGTATGCTGAGTGCAGCATTTTGCAATAGCTCACTAGGAGTTGTGACAAGTGATGAAAGCCGCACTTCCGCCAACAAAACATAAGCATCATAAGACCCATAAAACCCACCATCAAACCCATAAACATCAAAAAGAAGGTGAACATCAAACATAAGCGGACGATTATGTGAGTACAACCTAGTGGTTTCAAGCTTGTGACATGAGCAGGCCCAGGGGGTGCCCTGGGCTAGCCACTAAATCACATGGTTGTTTGCCAAGAACACAGAACACATGCCTTCACAGCCATTAGAACCTTTTAAAGGGGCACTGAACCGCTTTTTATCGAAGCTGATAAAGGCATTTGAAGTGAAAATAGGCTATTTCAGAAACACTTCAGCTCGAAAATTACTTCAATGCTTTCAGTAGAAGCGGATTTATTGGCAATCAAACACGGCCTCCGTTGTGCTCCTGTTCCTTCTTCAATGCCTTGCACTGCAAAGGCTATGGTGCCGTGGGGCATGCCCAGAATGCTCCGCCTTCTAATTGTCACCGTGGCGCGCAGTTCAAATTTCATTTTAGATGTTAAAGTAGACGCCACGACTTCCAATTTTGGTGCCTACGACGCGCTAAACATAAGCCAAATACGGTTGTCCTCAGCGAGTCGCAGTATCCTTAGCCAGTGGACTCGTGGCGGCACCTCGGAGCAGCAGCGATATGTACGCTATGCAATCGACCGCAGCTACCAATAGCAGTCGCATATGAGAATCCACTTTGTTACAAAATAAAGCATAAACCTGCCTCCTTAAGAGTATAAGGAGGCAGGCTTCTGTTGAAAAGACAGCGTTTGAGAGAAAGGTGGCTTCGCAATCCACTTGCGAGCTCACGCAATGCGTACGACAGCAAAACTCGACTGCGATGTTCACAGCATCATGTGCTACATACGGACTATGTTATTTCACCAAGCCCGAAGGTAGCCAGGGCCCCTTTAAGCTTTTCTTTGTAAATGAGACTTTGTATTGAAAGTCAAAGCAAAACAGTTTCTATACTGATATAAGTTCAGCATCAAAACTAATTCTGAAAGAAAAGCAGGACATTATTACTTATTTATAGAACAATCCAGTATTGGTGCTGCAATGCCATTATGGGTGTTACACTTTCTCGGTCTCTGCAGAAAAAAATTCAATTTATGGGAGCACTGTACAGACAATGTTGCCACCTCTACCATCCATGATTATATGCGAATTTTTTTTTTTTTTACATTACATAGAGTTCTTAAAGTACATTAACGCCTGCATCTCTTCAGCCAAAGACCAGATCTCAGGCCAGCCTACCACCTCTACTCCCAGCAAGCAACACCATTGTAGTCAGCATTTGTGCCATATTTCTGTTTGTAAGATTGTCTGAAAATCATGTAAATGAGGTTGCAAAAATGTGCCTGTGACTATGTCCATACTAACATATGACAGTCAATGTAAACCACCCTGCAAAATTAATGTCTTGTTTTGCCCATATGTTGATATTGTATAAGTAATGTTAACACCTTTGTCATTTGACAAACGATTAAATTGTTCCCATAACATCCCCTAATTTACCAATCATACACTGCAACACAACAGGAGCTAGCAGTTGTGCCACATGAAACCATATCGCCCCCACCACTCCCCTGCTCTTTTTTCTACAAGGCAATCTATAATCAGCAATGCATAACTCAATGACTTTTATTTTCCTCACACAGCTAGGAAAGCGAAAAATTAAAGTATGTGATCTGCCTAAGGCTTATCAAGTTTAATCAGCAAATAAATTATAAGCTGTAAGATAGCCTCACTAAACTAACACTTAGAAAGCCATTATTATTACGCACTCTCCTCTTAATAAGGTTCATTTTAAACCATGTTTTCATTACATCTACAACTACTTTAAAAGTTGTTCAGTAGCACACAAATGCCCCTCCAAGCCTTTTTAAAGACAAAGGTAAAAAGAAAACGGATTACGCTACTATATGCATATTGTTTTTCTAAGCTGTAAAAAAGTCAATCCTACCACTTCATGGTACTGTTACATTTTGAACTTGTTCAGGCTATCAAATCAAAATGTCCATCTTGAGACCAACACTGCAGCCAGAAAGCATTGTGAAATGTCAAAAAATACGAAACACCCTGATGCACAGGCCAGAACAGGATGGGCACCCTTCAACTACTACAAAACAAAAGCGCACATGGTGATACCAACAGTCCGACCACATGGTGCCCAAATTCTATGTACTACTACCGTACTAGACTAATATTTAGAAGCACCACCCGCCTCACCTGGCGCAAGTCTCTTCGTGGCAAGTCACGGTCTGAAGACAAAAGACAGTCTGCCTTGCCATGCCCCAAGTTGACTGACTGGGACATACCAGGTGGCTCATCAGGAGCGCCTGGAGGGCACCACGATTTAATTACACATATAACAAATAGTAAACCGGTAGCACAACAACTGTTTGTTCACCATCTTTCTTTTTTTGTTTTTCTTAATTTCATTCCCATGCCTTTTACACTGACTCCACAAGAAGCCTTGCAATTTCTGCAGTTTCCTTTTTTCTTTTTTTTTTCTTGCACCCCAGCATTACACTCAATGGCTTAGCATCCACACTGCTAACTGTATTATTTTTATTTTTCCAGCGCACTGTATGCATCAAAATTTCACACAGGTTGACATAAAATTTCAAGCCTGTACAGCCTTTTAATGGTTTGAAGCAAGTAAACAGGCAAACAGGGCAATAATCCAGCTAAACCAGTAACTTCCAGTAAACCATTTACATGCACATTTTGTCATTTGCAGTTAGATATGCAACTTCGTGCAATTTCACTGAACTTAATGCAGCAATCAAGCTACAAGTGCACTTCAGCTCATAAATAAAGCATTGTGGTCTTGCTTACTGCAAGGCCACACTGCTTGCAATATGAAAGTAAAACTTGTACCTACACATGGGTGTAGAAGTATGTTAAGGCTCTTGACCTACATATTTAGCAAATAATGCTTGCAGATTTTTTTTTTAGCGGTCTGTGTCATTTACAGCATAAAAAGATTGCCCCCATTACATTTGTTTAGCGTAAGTAGCTGCCACTCATAACACACTGCTAATGGAAGAGAGTGCCATTTCACAACTATGTAAGCAAAACACTTGTTACCAGTGGCCATCTACAAGAGCATCTTTGCAGGGCTCTAGTATACTGAAGGCCACACAAAATACAAGAAAATGAAACTTTATTTAATCCGCAGAGAAAATGAGAAATGCTCGCTATTCCATTATAATACCCATATTACTTGACAGCTGGCAACCTGAAGCTAGAACTGCAGACATAATCAAAAGATGCAAACTGGTTTGACTAGTGCAATGCAGACATAACAAGTGCAGCGCCCTAAAGCAGCAAATTAATATCGATAGCACTTAAACGCGATCGACATTTCAATGACAAAATGCGCGGAAAAAACTAGAAAACTTGCGCCCGCTAACTGGGGCGAGCCAAACACATAAGCATCAAAGCTTCATGTATACGTTTATCGAGGCCAGCTAGTGAACTATAGCCAAAACGATTGCTAGAACGAAAAGAAGGAACAGAAAGACAGAAATGCACTATACCGGCCGGACTATAGGATCGACAACAATCAAATGCACACATGCGCGTCCGTTGTAAACTATACCAGAGCTGCTCTCGAACGTTGTTCTACTTTCGACGTCACGAAAGCCCACGGCAGGGCAAACACAAAAGTTCAGATGCACAGTTTTTTGGTCGAGGCTACAAGGCAAGCAACTCCGACCACAAAATCAGCGATCCTGCTGTGTCCATCGCGCAGCATGGTGCGAATAGAAGTTGAGACAGGTTCAAAGTACTCAAAGTAAAGATTAACACTGTGAAACTCGCACTCCGTTAGTGTCCAGAGGAGCACGTATCAACAAACTAGGACACCACACATAAGTGATGAAAGATAAAGAAGCTGAACTACTAACGCTAAATTGCGAACTTTAGATATCAAACTTAATTAACATAATAAGTTTCTTACCTGAATTTTTGCCTGCACCACCGAGAAACATGATGGGGTCTCTTGTAGTGTCTGAGATCGAATGTGAATTTGCTACCCAAAGGAAGTCCACTACGCTAGTTGAAGGGCAACGCCGATGTTGAAAACGGTTGCAGCTAACCTAATTACAACCTTAACTCGCCAGATCATCTTAGGATACAGGATTTGAACGATGATCTACCGCGAAAGTTAACGTGGTTATGTGTGGGCACCTCTCGACTCAACTATGTGAGGAGTGAATCCAAGTCCCCGCATACCCGCCATGTCAGCTATGACGCGGCAGCCAATACTAAAGCCCCCGCAGGACATGATCATTAATTGGACGCATTTATGTACGCTCTACACCTTCAGCAAACGGTAACAGCACGCCTCACACAACTACACACGGCGACTAACCAGCGCACTTGCACCTCAAAACGCCAAAGCACGGAGCGGCTAAAACAAAAACCAATCTAAAAAGTCAGTGCACGAGCCGAGCCTCAAGACGAGGGGAGAGGGCATCAGCTAAATAGGCAACATACGCAGACTAAATGTAGTTTGTTATTTATAAATACATATTCTTGGCTATATTTGCATAAATATAATACTATATTAGGTTTTTATTTAATAACTAACGGTCAAATTTTCTTTTTTTTTAAGAAATGCTGGTTTATCCGCTATGTGGTGCTACAGGCATTCCGAAACAGAAACCAACAAAGGCTTGCCCCGATCGATATATCCTCACGAAAGAAGCAAACCACACGCAAATGAAGTACTAGCAGTAAAATGAAGCAATTAAAGGGCGTTCTCTTCCTAAATTTTGCACGCTGCTGAGTGATACGAGTTAGAATTGTTCCTGCCTTTTTCTTCGCGGTACATTTATTTATTTATTTATTTATTTATTTATTTATTTATTTATTTATTTATTTCCTTGTTTGTTCATTTGTTTGTTTGTTTGTTTGTTTGTTTGTTTGTTTGTTTGTTTTCACATATTGCAGCCCTAAGAGTGCTGTGGCACTAGTGGCAATGATTCAATATGTAACAAGGCTGTAAGCATGAAATGCACTACAAAGCGAATAAATTCTACAGTATAAAAATCAGGCACAATAATCTTATGAAGATAATAGCGTAGCATTTCTAAAAACAAATTTAGTTGCAATCCACGGACGGTAACCGGTGGAGAGAACTTGGAGGTGTCTGTACGCGCATTAAAAGGTGGAAGGTTTAGTACGCGATATTGGCGAATTGCAGTTCCACTTATATGAATATGAGAGCACTAGTCGACAATCAGATAACTTTCAGTGATTCAACATACACGATAGCAATATCAGAGTAAAGTTGGGTTTAATGCAGGTTCAGGCAGTGGACGGCAAGAATTATGTGAGGGTTATAAATAAAATGGACGGCCTTCTTTTGAACCCGATTCAAATGTCGCATATAAGGACACCAACCAATGGGAGCTTATTCGAGCTCGGAAATCCTGCAAGTTATTCATGCGTCAATAGTTTAATTCATTTCTTTAATCACCCAAGCCCGAGCTTCAGTCGTCTATACCAGTTTGTATCACCATCGACAAGGAGGAATCGTATTCGCCGACGTCGCAGTTTACGTTTCCGCGTTCGCCATGAGCGATCGACATCCCGCGCGTATGCGCGTTCCACAGCTAAAAGTTTAAGCTCTCGTGCTCATAAATATTTTGTAGTTTACATTGGTTTTGCTGCCGTGCGTTGAGGGAATATTGAAGACCTTTATGTATTGCAAGAAAAATGATCTTACTCAAAGCTTGTTTTCTTATTCAACGTTTTCATTTCGTACAAGAAATAAACCATATAGTATTTGCTTTATTTTCTCAGTGAAGAGCCCCTACGTGGAAAACATTATTTAGTGAAAAAATTGTGTGTGTGAGTGCGTGCGCGCGTCGAGAGGGGGGGGGGGGATTTCGTGGGGTTTTCTAGAAAATAACTGGGTAGTTAAAGGGTCGGCGCAGACTAAAGGCACCGTCGAAGACACTTTTCATTCTTTGTTTTACGGTTTTTGCCACTAGTTCAGTTAAATTAGGGACCACGACACACGACAAATTGGGAGTAAGAGCAAGCCCGATCGTACTTGAAAATTGTGTGTAAAACGGTGAAGGGACCGTTTGGTTGTGCAAGAAATAGTAACATTTTTACTGACCCTAATGTTAATTGCCCACGTACGTACACCCCATACAGAACGGAGCAAAGGAGTCATTATTGAGACGTTTATGATCTTCGGGCAAGTTAAAAATATCGTGCACTGTCATCAGCATATAAACGATTGCTAGAATTAAGCAACATGTGCCAATGGTTATGTCCAGGTATGTTGGAACAGCTAACGATCTAGCAAACTGAATTTTCGTGCTCTGCGTTTCTAGCAAATGCAGTTAGTAGAAAAAAGTGTAGTTGCGTGCCACAACCAAAACATTAGTAGAGCCATGGTCCTCCAATCCTTTTTAAAAGTAAAAAAAAAAACCGACATCTGGTACCACCGAACTTTGGTGCCAGTAACATTTGACCACTGTAGTGTGGACAGACGCACGCACGTCGACCGCTTGTTCTATCTATCTATCTATCTATCTATCTATCTATCTATCTATCTATCTATCTATCTATCTATCTATATATCTATCTATCTATCTATCTATCTATCTATCTATCTATCTATCTATCTATCTATCTATCTATCTATCTATCTATCTATCTATCTGTATGTCCTTCTCTTCTTCCTAATTTTTCGTCTTGATGTTATTACGGGTGGCATTGCAAGGCCTGTGATTAAATGTAGCTGGGGTCTGAAGAGAAACACTAAATCAGTTTGTACTAAAAACGAGAAAGAAGGGGGTTAACCGAGGGGTTCGATTTTTATTAATCTTATCATAAGAAGCCAACATTTACAAAGACACCAAGGACAACATAGGGGAAATTACTTGCACTTACTAATTGAATTAAAGAAATGATAAATTAATGGCAATGAAAGTGGACGAAAAAACAACTTGCCGCAGGTAGGGAGCGATCCCACGTCTTCGTATTACGCCTGCGATTCTCTACCCCATTGAGCTACCGCGGCGCCGTTTCCCCATTCACTTTCCCCGTGGTGGCGCTAGCTAACACTCCCAAGGTTAGTTCTAGTATGGTGTTCTAGTCCCCTTCTAGTTCACTATAGTTCTAGCATAGCGGCTATGGTTCTAGTCACGGAGGAAGGAAACTAAGGAGAAGCCCTGACGTCACTCTTTGTGAAGCGAAAGTGAAGCCGGAAGTTGGCGTTGCTCATGGCGTTGCTCCGCCTATCGGGCCAGCTCTCCTCTTTTGTTTACATTTCTCGCGAAACCACGCCGCGCTGCACGCAACCGTGCTGCTCGGACCCGCGCGCTCCGCAGCAATATACTAAACAATCGTTAGCACGTTAGCATGATTCCTCCAAAGAGGGCAAAATTTCCCACGAATATTCCTTCGTCCGTTGCCATTGCCGTGGCGCGGTACATTGCGTACAGCGTTGCATACGCGTTCATTTCACGAACTTTAGTTCCTCCTGTCCCACCTGGCCACAGCAACATCCGGTAGAGCACGGTCCAGATAACGCAGCGCAGCAAAACACGCAGACCAACGCAAACCTGCCCGCACGGCGCCTTTGCCACGGTACGAAACCTACGGAGCAACACGTGTGACCGCACAGAACAATAACAAAGCCGCCATTGTGGCCCGAAAGGCGGGGCCACTACAGCAAAGAAATAAAAAAACAGCAAGACAAAGGAGAACCTACTACGTAATTTCCTTAACACTTTTCTCCCAGCGCGCGGAGGGGGTAGGGCCTCTCCTCACTTTCCTTCCTCCATGGTTCTAGTAGTAAAAACATAAATACCCAAGAAAGTGGATGGGGAAACGGCGCGCGGGAGCTCAGTTGATTAGAGCATCGCACACGTAATGCGAAGACATGGGATCGTTCCTCACCTGCGGCAAGTTGTTTTTCATCCACTTTTATTGCCATTAATTTATCATTTCTTTAATTCAATTAGTAAGAATTAGTAATTTCCGCTATGTTGTCCTTGGTGTCTTTGTTGGCTTCTTAATTATGATTTGTACTAATAAAGTATTAGTTCTAAACTTTTTTTTTTAATTTCGCGCTAAGAGCCTGATTATAGAAAAGAAACGAAAGAACAAACCCGTTTTAGCGACAAAAGCTTAACAGAAAGCTAAATACACGCATCGCTCTCCTTACCAAGCAAGCTCAAGGCTATGCGTACCACCTCGTCAGGCAAAACTGGCACGCTTCCTGTGACAAGCTACAGGGGACTCTGAGCACGAAGGGACCTGGCACCTCCTACGCGCACTCCTGGCCACTGAACCCACCAAAACGAAACAGAAGCAGCATCTCTACAGTTTTATCCACAACCACGCCGGATCAGAACAACACCTCCTGCGAGAAATACAAAAACTGTAGCATTGCCACGGCACGCGGCCTGAACAGTTACGAGGCACAGCCCGCTCGAACATAGAAGACATTTATTTAGGTGCGTGTGACAGCTTTTATCCCCTGGAGTGGGAAGGGAAGTGGGAGCAAAAAGAAGGAACGGATGCGCATGCGCAGAACTAGCATGACGAAGACACAACACCGCCCTCTCCTCAAAAATGGAACCGTTGCACTGGCTTGCGCTGCCTCGTTGACCGGCGCAGAACTTGCTGCGAAGCTTCGGCCGGACTCAAGGTAGTTGGGAGAGGAGGGGTGTGAGGTCGAATGCTGCAGTCGTCCACAATTTGGGCTGTATCTGGAGGATTAACTGGGGCGGCCGCTTCCAAGGAAGTGGTTGCATTGGTGGCCGTGCTGGGACCTGGCGTCTGGTTGGACCCTGGACCACGAGCAGTCCTATCGGTGTCCGGAAACCTTGGTGATGAATCTGAGCGGCGGCGCACGTGATCGACGTGGCGCTTGACAATGGCAGTTGGAGTCTCTACGGTTACCATTCGTGCTCTGGTCGCCGATTTGACACGACCAGGGATCCACTTCTCTCCCTGTCCGTAATTGCGGACGTACACCCTGCTGTCTGGCGGCAGTGTCCAGTCGTGGCTCCCCTCAGTTGGACCTGCAACAGTAACAGGGAAGCAGGTGTCTAGACGCGATCTTATTTGATACCCGAGGAGCATCTCTGAAGGCGATTTTCCAGTCTTCAGAGGTGTTCGTCTATAATTGAACAGTAGCCGTACCAATTTCTCGTCGAGATCGCCTCCCTTTATTTTCTGAATACACTCATTTATCGTTCGCACTGCCCTTTTAGCAGCTCCGTTTGACTGTGGATGAAAAGGTGCCGCACACAGATGCGCGATGTTTTCTGCTGTAAATGTGGCAAATTCCTTACTCGTGAACTGTGTGCCGTTGTCCGATACTATTGTACGTGGCACACCAAAACGGGCAAATATGCTCCTCAGAGCCCTTATTGTGCTTTCCACATTTGCATGCTTCATAGGAATCGCTTCGGTCCATTTGGAGTGCGCGGCCACTACAACTAGGACCATCTTCCCGGTTACGGGTCCTGCGAAGTCGATATGAATCCGAGACCACCGTTCTTCCGTCTTCGGCCAGTTTAGGGGAGGTGCGGCCGGTAGCATAAGTAAATTTGCTATGCAATTCTTACATTTGGCCGCGCGCTGCTCTATGTCGCGGTCAAGTCCTGGCCACCAAAATAGGGAGCGTGCCACGGCTTTCATAGCCGATGATCCTTGGTGGGTTTCGTGAAGAAGTTGCAGGAAACGCTCTCTGGCGTCACTTGGTATGACGACGCGATTTCCCCAGTATACGAGGTCGTGGGCCAATGACAATTCTAGCCTACGCCCATAATAAGGTGCTAAATCGGGCTTTATGTTTGTCTTGCTTTTTGGCCAACCGCGTAACACGTAATCTTGAACCTTACGCAATGTAGAGTCGACGGCCGTTAGGTCCTTCAGTTCACGCGTTGAGACCACACCTTCATCTAAGCTTTCGAGTGCGAGGACGTACTCCGGGGGCTCACCTTCACCTCCGTTTCCGGTGGTCTGCTGTGGTAGTCTGCTTAGGGCATCCGAGTTCAGTTGTTTCCCAGGAACATACTGAAGCTTGTATGTGTAGCCTCCGAGGTACAGTGCCCAGCGTTGAATTCGCGCAGCCGCCATAGTTGGTGTCTGGCGGTCGGGTCTCAGCAGGCTGACGAGTGATTGATGATCCGTAACCAACGTAAATTCACGACCTAGAAGATAGTCCTGGAATTTCGTCACCGAAAACCAAAGCCAACGCTTCACGTTCTAACTGGGAGTAGTTCTGCTCTGCTTGGGCCAGTGTTCTTGAGCGAAAACCTATAGGCCTATTTACGTTGTTGAGAGGGTGAAACAGAACTGCTCCGGCCCCCAGTGACGACGCATCGCACTCTAGCTTGAGTTCCTTTGCAGGGTCGAAATGTAGTACAAGAATTGGCACATTTTTCAGATTTTCTTTTGCTGCATCGAAGGCAGCCTTTTGCGACGCGTTCCATTGCCACCGCGCATTCTTTTCCAATAGTGGATACAGCGGTGCTAGGTACGTTGACATGTTTGGCAAAAATTTCGCGTAGAAAGTCAACATTCCGATAAATGACCGTAGTTCGGTCACGTTCCGCGGATAAGGTGTGCGCATGATAGCTTCCACGTTGTTTTCTATTGGATGAAGGTCCTCGCCGTCAATGCGATGTCCGAGGTATACAACTGCCGGTTGTCGAAATTTACATTTGTAATACTGTAACTTAACCCCGTGATTCCGAAAACGCTCTAAGACGACTTTCAATCGCTCTCCATTATCGCCTTTCTTCTCGGACGCGATTACATCATCAAGATAGGCTTGAACGCCGGGTAAGCCACTGATAATCGTGTCGATTTTTCTCTGGAAGATCGACGGTACAGACGATATTCCGAACGGAAGCCGATTATAGCAAAATAAGCCTTTGTTCGTATTGATTACGCAAAGTTTGCGTGCGGCTTCGTCTAGAGGCACCTGACTGTAAGCGTCGCGCAAGTCGAGGGTGCTGAAACATTCACTGCCACTTAAAGCTGCGAACATATCCTCGATTACAGGAATAGAATACTGTTCGATTGCGCAAACCGGGTTCAATGTAACTTTAAAATCCTCACAAATCCGCACCGAGTCATCTTTTTTTAACACCCGTACTATGGGCTTTGCCCAATCCGAATGGCTGACTGGCGATAAGATGCCAAGGGAAACGAGTCGGTCCAGCTCCAAAGCTACCTTATCGCGTAGAGAATAAGGAAGAGATCTCGCCTTACGAAACATTGGTATTGCTCCATCTTTGAGTTGTAGGCTTGCTGGAGGACCCTTCATTTGACCGAGTTCCGTAATAAAGATGTCCTGGTAGTCTGTGAAAATGGCCTTGACCTTGCAGGTGTCCATTTCGCTCGTTTCTGTGGCTCCGCAGGCCAGTGTCACATGTAGCGCCGGTGCACCAGCGTTGTCCAGCAGCGTCAGCAGGTCCCTTCCGCATAGGCTTGGCCCTTCGCAGTCGAGCACTGCGGGGGGACAGTCCACGAGCACGTCTTTGAAGCCTACACGTAATGTCAGGTCGCCCAGCACCGGTAACCTCCCTGCGTAGCTAGACAACTTCACACGTGACGGCTTCAAGGCAGGCCAATGGTTTCGATGCTTCATGTACAGTTCCCGAGAAATGACACATACTGGTGACCCGGTATCGACGTCCATGGCTACTTGAACGCCGCCCCATATAAATGAGCGGCGGATTGGCGGCTCGAATTTTTACGCTCCGAAACCAATTTATAAAGGTGGACTTCGTCACTGCCATCTTCCATTGGCGCTGTTTCCGTTATAGCCAGTGCATTTGCGTGCATCGCTCTGGTAGCTAACCTTCCGCGGTTAGGGTGGCTTTGACATTTCTTAGCAAGGTGTCCCCGCCGCCCACAGCGGTAGCAACGTGCATTTGCCCATCCGCAACTGACACCATCGTGTTTTCAGCTGCCCCACCTTCCGCATTCTAGATGTTCTTCAGCGTTTCTGTTTTCCCCGGAGGGCGTTTTTCGAGCCGCCTGCAATTTCAATAGAGCCTTTGGCTTGGATGACATTTTCATAGCATCATTCTCGGCAGTTTCAGCTGAAATTGCGAGCGCTTCAGCCTCCGCTAGCGTGAGGTCGGCCTTTGCGAGTAATTGCTTCTGTAGGGCCCTTGACCGCACACCGCACACAATACGATCCCTGAGCATCCGCTCCAGGGCGTTGCCAAAATTGCAGTTATCGGCTATGCGGCGTATTTCCACCAGAAACTGAGTGACAGATTCCCCTTCCATCTGGCAGCGATTAAAAAACTTGAAACTTTCCATTATTTCATTGATTGATGGATATTGTTTGTTGGCACAAGGGCCAGAGATGGCCAAAGAGCGCCATGACATTTGGTGATGAATGGCAATGAGTATCGTTGAATATGGTGGTAATCGAGTGGCTGTATATTGGCCTAAAATATTCGCTGTAAATGGTGTAAAATATGTATCTATTAAAATAATGTCAATGAAAAGTGAGTCCTATGGTTGTAAAAGTACGTTGTGAAGGATTAGATACTAAAACATGTTAATTTATAGCAGCACCAGTGCCTCTGCAGAGCCCTTCAGCGCAAGGGCTGCGAGGCATGTGCTCTGTAAGTGATTTCATTGCAGCTACAGCCTCTAAGCAGAGGCTGTTCTACAAATAGCCTGGCCAAATTACTTCTATGGTATTAGTTTCTTCTAAGAACTTGAGTACTGATTTAAAATTAAATGGAGGGTCATTGCCTAAAAAGAAGACTGATTGCAGAGGTATGTTATGACGGTACAAGGAAGGGAAGAACTTTTTTCTCTCCTCTTCTAATAATGGGCACTGAACGAGAACATGAAGGACTGTAAGTCTACTTCCACACCTAGTGCATGTCGGAGGGTTAGTTCCAGTTAGAATATACGAGTGAGTGCTATAGGTGTGCCCAATTCTTAACCTACAGAGCAGTACTTCCTGATGTCTTGTCGTTTTCTCAGCAATCCAGTTTCCTATTTTCGGTTTGATTAGGTGCAGTTTGTTGGATACCTGAGTGTCCCATTGCCGTTGCCAATATTTCCGTAGTTTATGCTGTAAAAATGGCTTAAAGGGACACTAAAGTGAAAAATGATTTCTTCTGTATCAGTAAATTACCGTTCTACAACACCAAAAACACCACTCTTACAACGATAAGACGTTTGGTAAGCCAGAAAAAGCGCAAAAACAACTACGGGTGGCGACGCCTACTTAACTTCCCGCACCTGGGGGCTGTCACGTCGTGGATTTTGATGGCATCTTCTAGGGCCTACTAATTATATATAGCGGTACAGATTGACTACATTGTGTTATAAAGGGGCCAAATATTAAACATGCCAAGTTTTGGGAACTTTTATTCAGCCAACGCGGCCCAAATGCGAAAACATACTTTGGAATCCCTGACGTCACGCTGACGTACCGGCGCTGGGGTTTCGGCGCGAAATTCAAATACTGATACTTGGACCTTCATTTTCTCATCTAATAATCAAACTATTCTTTTGGAATGACTGCCTGCAGGGTTCTCAAACAATGCTTCATTAGCCTAAACTGATTTATTGTTTTGCTTTAGTGTCCCTTTAAGGTCTGTGTAGGGTACAGGTAAATTAATGTTTGCATCACAAAAAGGTACGGATGCAGCCCTTTCGTCAGCAGCTACGTTGCCCTCTAGGCCTCTATGGCCAGGCACCCAACAAAGAACAATCATTTGGTTAGACATGTATGCTGAACATAGAAGGTTGTCGACTTCATTAAGGATAGAGTTTTTGTGTTTTTGTAGACTTGATATGCAACTAACAACGCTTAATGAGTCTGTGAATATGACAGCCCTTGTTATACCTGTTTGTTTTATATGTTTCACAGCTGAGGGGATCGCGTATGCCTCCGCTGTGAAAATGCTGGTGTTTGGATTTTATGCACCGGACGTCGAAAATGAAGGTCCGAGCGCTGCATAAGCTACACCATAAGTAGACTTTGAAGCGTCTGTATAAAACTCCGCGCAGGAGTACTTCGCCTGGAGTTCGAGAAAGTGTGAATGTATATGCACCTCAGGCGCATGCTTTGTTATTGCGACGAAAGACATATCACACTGGATAGTCTGCCATTCCCAAGGTGGTGCAAGGTTAGTGGGAGTCATTAGGACTGTTTCACGATGTTGAATACCGGTTTCATTTGCCAGTTGTTCTAAGCGCACAGGCAAAGAGCTCGAACAGATGGGCGGTTACGGTGAAGTCTTGCAGAAGACAAGTCAAGTATAGTTGAGTAACACGGATGTTCGTTATTCGATTTACATTTTAAAAAAGTAGCAAAGGCTTAGATATGTTCTGCGTAGGTGTAAAGACCATTCGTTCGCTTCGACATACAGACTTTCCACAGGGCTTGTCCTAAATGCGCCTGTTGCCAGCCGTATACCTAGATTGTGGACTGGGTCGAGAATTTTGAGAGCACTGTCCGATGCGGATTGGTACACCACGGCTCCGTAGTCGACGCGTGATCGTACAAGGCTCTTATACAGGCTAAGCAAACACCTCCTGTCACTGCCCCAGTTTGTTCGAGAAAGTAGCTTCAGCAGGTTCATAGTCTCCAGGCACTTCGCTTTAAGATATTTCAAGTGGGGAATGATATTAAGTTTTGTGTCCAAAATAATACCTAAAAATTTATGTTCAAGGCTGACCGATAGTCGTTCTCCGTTAAGGTGAATGGCGGGTTCCGGTGACATGCCTCTCTTGTTTGAGAATAGAACACATGTGCTTTTTTGAGGGTTAAATTTAAAACCATTTTCTTCTGACCATTTTGACAGTTTGTTTAAGCCAAGCTGTAGCTGTCTCTAGCAGATGCTGAGATTGCACGACCTAAAAGCTATTTGTACATCGTCCACATAAACCGAGTAAAAGAGTGTGCGAGGTATGATGTTATGCAAGGAGTTCATTTTCACAATAAAGAGTGTACAGCTCAGCACTCCACCCTGCGGTACACCTGTCTCCTGTGAGAATGATCGAGACTGCACATTGCCAACTCTAACGCGAAATGTTCTGTCAGACAGGTAGCTCTCAATAATGGTCAGCAAGTTGCCGCGTATACCGATTCCAGAAATATCCCGAAGGATCCCGAAGCGCCACGTAGTGTCAATGCCTTTTCCATATCAAGGAATACAGATACGACAAGCTGTTTGTGGATAAAGGCTTCACGGATGCACATTTCCATGCGGACAAGCTGGTCTGTCGTTGACCTACCTTCCCTGAAACCACATTGGTATGGGTCTAATATTTTGTTGGTTTCAAGATAGTGGAGCAAGCGTTTATTCGCCATCTTTTCAAAGAGTTTGCATAGGCAGCTTGTCAACGTTATCGGCCTATAACTGTTTGCCAAGGAAGGGTCCTTACCCTGTTTCAGAATGGGAATTATAATGGCCTCTTTCCAGACAGAGGGAATCTGGCCGGAAGACCATATACCATTGTAAAGAAAAAGAAAAGTTTTTTTGTGTTTCAGATGGCAGGTGCTTTAACATTTCATATATTATGCGGTCAGAGCCTGGGGCAGATTTGTTGCAGCCGTTTAGTGCTGCTTGAAGCTCTGCTATACCAAATGGTTTATTGTATACTGTTACGTTTCGCCTACGACGCGCGGTATAGCCGGCGCGGATGCAACGGACGCCGGGGCTTCGTTCAAAGCGGCGGACATTTTGGCCCGTTCGGAGCTGCCGCAAAGCCTCCCCGCCAAGCGCGTCCAGGCGTGTTTCAGTGCCACGTGTCTTCGTGTGTGCGTGTGTGTGTGTGCCCACGCTTGTCAAAGCGCGGCAGCCGGGGAGAGGAGCTCCCCTAGTGTGAAGCGAGGAGGTCTGACCGGCGCCGGCTTGGCGGATGCGTCACTACACTCGTCTCAACGTGTCTCTCAGCCTGTCCGTGCCCCGCCGTCACGTGGTCTCATCCCGTGACCTTCCTTCTTGCCCGCGACGCCGAGAGTATAAGAGCAGCTGCCCCCGGACGCCAGGAGAGAGGCTCCGATTTCTTCCGTTGAGTTACGTGCTCTCCCGTCTCTCCACTTCGGTCGACCTGACCCCCCGCTCTTTTGCGATGCTAGAATAAACAAGTTGTTCTGTTACCAGTCGACTCATGCTTTGCCGGGACCTTCGGATGCTTCCAGTTGTGCCCCAGGCCGCCAGGCCAACGCTACCCTTGGGGCTTGCGACCCATTTGCAACAACTCGTGCTAGCGGTGCATTTGCAATAACGGGCGTCAGCACTGAGGTTCCAACAACCGGTGCCAGCGGTGGGATTCCAACAACTGACTGCCAGCGGTGAGATCGCGACAACGGAGGCCAGCAGCGAAGATATGCGGTTGACTGTATGCTGAGCAGCACAACGACCATCCGGGAGCAGTGCAACGAGCCCTGTGTGATGACTGGTTGCCTGCAGCGGAACGACTGCGCTGAATTCTTGGCTGCGAGGTTTGGTGAGTGCGGGACTTTCTTCTTCTGAGTTTTGCCAGGCTTTTGTTAGTGTCAGAAACAGAGCTGGTAATTGTGGTTGTCGTTGCTGCCGGGTTAGTTTGCGGCAAGACAATAGTAGACAGTAGAGAAAGCAGCATTCAGAGCAGCCATGGATTTGAAGTCGTTGCGCAAACCGAAATTGCTGGAGCTTGCAAGAGAGTTGGGTCTGGATGTCTCAGACAAACTCAGAAAACCAGAACTGCTAAGGGCTATTCTTGAGTTAGAAGCGGAGGATGACGAGCTGTCGGAATGCCTTGAGACCATTGAGGAGAGGGCAAAAAGACAGGAGCGCGAACTTAAAGAACAGAAAGAGAGACAGGAGCGTGAACTTAAAGAACAGAAAGAGAAAGATGAGCGTGAACTTAAAGAACAGAAAGAGAAAGATGAGCGTGAACGAAAAGAACAGAAAGAAAAAGAAGAGCGTGAACGTAAAGAACAGATAGAACGAGAGCAACAAGAGGAAGAAAGAGAGCGCGACCGTCAACACGCTTTGGAAATGAAGCGTCTCGAGTTAGAGATGGAACGCGATCGTAATGGAAGTCAGGCACACGGTGCAGGAGAACGAGTATTGTTCAAAATGACTGACCTGATGCGGCCGTTTAAGCTTGGAGAGGACATTGGTTTGTTCCTGGTTAACTTTGAGCGAACGTGCGAGAAGCAGGGGTTCTCTCGGGAAACGTGGCCACAGCGCTTGCTCACTTTGTTACCCGGCGAGGCGGCCGACGTAGTCGCTCGCTTGAATAGAGAGGAGGCAGAGAATTTCGACAAAGTGAAATCGAGTCTGCTAAAAAAGTACAGGCTGTCAGCGGAGGCGTTCCGTCGGAAGTTTCGGGAAAATGAGAAAGGTAAAAGTGAGTCATATACAGAGTTTGCCTACAGGCTTATGTCAAACATGCAGGAGTGGCTCAAAGAAGAGAAAGCGTTTGGTGACCACGAGAAAGTTCTGCAGTGTTTCGGGCTGGAACAGTTTTATAGTCGGTTACCTGAGAACGTGCGGTACTGGGTCTTGGATAGGCCAGACGTTAGTACGGTGGCTAGAGCCGCTGAGCTAGCCGAGGAGTTTGTGACGCGTCGGGCTCGCGGAGCTAAGGACGGTCAAAAGGGTGAATTTGGCTCCAAGTTTGAGAGGCCGAAGTTCACGCCCATGAGAGCAAAGGGGGACACACGTAGTGCGGATGCGAGTGAAAGCAGTCCGACCGAACGTAAGGAGACGGCGGCAGCCGAAGCCGAACGCAGAAAGCGGTTCGAGACGAGGCAAGTGCGCGTGTGTTATACGTGTCAGAAGCCGGGTCACTTTTCGGCGCAGTGTCCAGAAACAAAAACAAAAGTCGTGTTTTTGTCATTATGCAGCACTGACGAGAACATGAAGCTTCTCGAGCCTTACATGCGAGACCTCCTCGTGAACGGGAAAGAGTGCCGAGTGCTTCGCGATTCCGCAGCTACAATGGATGTAGTTCACCCCTCTTACGTAGAACCCGATATGTTCACGGGCGAGTGCGCATGGATCAAGCAAGCCGTGGAAGCTCATAGCGTGTGTCTGCCCGTAGCAAAAGTGCTTATTGAAGGACCTTTCGGAGCGCTTGAGACGGAGGCCGCAGTGTCATCTATGCTGCCCCCCCAGTACCCGTACCTATTTTCGAACAGGTCCGATCACCTCCTGCGCGAGAAGGGGCTTTTGTTTGGTGAGGCCAGCGTTCAGGCCTTAACCAGATCGAAGGTTCGGGAGCTCGCTGCAAAGGCGGTAGTTGCGGGGCCGACGTTGTCGAACAATGAGAAAGGGTCAGAGGCGCAGCAAGCTGATATTCAGAGCACGCCCGAACTGAATAAAATTGAGCCTGTAGCGTTAAAGGCACCAGATACTGGAGAGGAAATTCCCGATGCGGGAAAGTTAGAAGAGCTATCTGCAGATTTGCTCATCGCGCCTACGTCAGACGGACTTAATAGGTTGCTAAAAGTCAGCCGGTCGGCTTTGATAGCCGAGCAAAAGAAGGATGGCAGCCTAGAAAACATACGCTGCATTGTCAAGGATGGTATCGCCAAGAAAAATGCTCGCTTTGTGGAAAGAGCTGGGGTCCTGTACCGGAAGTATCTAGACCGCAGGGGAGTGGAGTTCGATCAGCTGATCGTGCCTCAGTGCTATCGTCAGGATCTGTTGCGCTTGTCGCATGGGGGTTCGTGGTCCGGACACCTAGGAGTTAAGAAAACTAAGGACCGTCTCTTGCAAGAGTACTATTGGCCAGGGTGTTTTCGGGACGCAGACCACTTTGTGAGGACATGTGACACCTGTCAGCGGGTGGGCAAACCAGGGGACAAATCGAGGGCGCCGTTGAAGTTGGTACCTATCATTACGGAGCCTTTTAGACGGCTCGTTATTGATACAGTGGGACCTCTGCCGGTAACAACCACGGGGCACAGACACATTTTGACTGTGATCTGCCCAGCGACAAAGTTCCCTGAAGCAGTGCCGCTTAAAGAACTCAGCTCAGTTGAGATAGTCAATGCACTACTGTCCATATTTGCGCGAGTAGGTTTTCCTGCGGAAATCCAGTCAGATCAGGGCACGGTGTTTACGAGCGCTTTGACGACAGCCTTTCTCGAAAGGTGCGGGGTAAAGCTGTTACACAGCTCAGTGTACCACCCACAGTCGAATTCCGTTGAAAAGCTCCACTCCGTCATGAAGCGCGTGTTGAGAGCATTGTGTTTTGAACAACAAATTGACTGGGAGCTGTGTCTGCCTGGGGTGATGTTTGCATTAGGGACCGCGCCGCATGCGGCTACGGGGTTTTCGCCAGCTGAGCTAGTGTACGGTCGCTCGCTGCGATCTCCGCTTCGCATGCTTCGAGAATCGTGGGAAGGCAGGGGCGACGACCCAGTCGTGGTGGAGTACGTGCTTAAGCTCCTCGAACGCTTAAGAAGGGCACAGGAGTTGTCAGGTGAAGCAATGGCAAAGGCCCAGCAGAGGGCCAAGGTTTATTATGATCGGACAGCCAGGGCCCGTCGTTTTGAGGTGGGCGATGAGGTCATGATATTGCGCACGTCGCTAAAGAACAAACTCGACGTGCAGTGGGAGGGCCCAGCACGGATTGTTCAGAAACTGTCGGACGTTAACTACGTGGTGAGTCTGCCAGGAAAGCGGAAAGCACAGCAAGTTTACCACTGTAACCTGCTCAAACCCTATAAACAACGGGAAGCAGTGGTGTGCATGATGGTAAACGTTCCCGAAGAGCTTCCGGTCGAGCTTCCGGGACTAGGCTCAGTGACGAACAGGAAAGACACCGATCAAGTCATTAGTGACTTAATCAGTAAAGCATCGCTGTCGCCTGAGCAGAAAACCGAACTACACCAGCTCTTACAAGAGTTTCAAGGTCTGTTCTCTGAGAGGCCTGGTAGGACTTCTGTCCTTACTCATGACATAGAACTTACCTCGCCAGAGCCAGTACGATCCAAGGCGTACCGGGTGTCACCCCGCCAGCACGATATTATGGAGGCTGAGGTAAAGAAAATGCTACAGCTCGGTGTTATTGAGGCGGGTGAGAGTGATTATACCTCCCCTTTGATTTTAGTTGAGGTACCGGGCAAGGAACCTCGTCCTTGCGTCGACTACCGCAGGCTTAATTCCATCACTAAGGATCAAATTTATCCGATCCCTAACATCGAGGAGCGCCTTGAGAAAGTTAGTAGCGCTCAGTTTATTTCCACCCTAGATCTTGTCAGGGGTTATTGGCAGGTTCCACTTACAGAAGAGGCTAGTAGGTATGCGGCGTTCATTTCACCAATGGGGACATTCCGTCCTAAAGTTTTGAGTTTTGGTTTGAAGAACGCGCCATACTGCTTTTCAAGCCTCATGGATAAAGTGTTGCGGGGACAGCAAGAATTCGCTTTACCGTATTTAGACGACGTAGCGATATTCTCCGCATCCTGGTCTGAGCATATGGCACACTTGCGGGCAGTGCTAACCCGCCTGCGCGAAGCGGGCTTGACAGTCAAGGTTCCCAAGTGCCAGTTAGCACAGGCCGAGGTTGTCTACCTCGGTCACGTGATTGGTCGGGGTCGTCGCCGCCCCTCTGAAATAAAGGTGGCCGCTGTGCGAGACTTCGCGCAACCGCGCACGAAGACCGATATTCGGTCGTTCTTAGGTGTCGCCGGCTACTATCAGAGGTACATCCCCAGGTACTCTGATATCGCGGCTCCCTTGACGGATGCTCTAAGAAAGACAGAGCCGCAAACAGTCGTCTGGGATGAGACGAAGGAAAGAGCTTTTAGCGCCCTAAAGAGCGCCCTAACAAGCCAGCCTGTGCTACGATCGCCCGACTACACAAAAGGGTTCGTTGTTCAGTGTGATGCTAGTGAGCGAGGCATGGGCGTTGTACTGTGCCAACGGGAAAATGGAGAAGTAGAACACCCCGTCCTGTATGCTAGTCGTAAGCTGACCAGTCGTGAGCAGGCGTACAGCGCCACCGAGAAAGAGTGTGCGTGTATCGTGTGGGCCGTTCAGAAATTGTCATGCTACCTAGCCGGCTCGAGGTTTATCATTGAGACGGATCACTGCCCTCTCCAATGGCTGCAGACCATCTCTCCCAAAAATGGCCGCCTCCTGCGCTGGAGCCTCGCTTTGCAACAATATTCCTTTGAGGTGCGTTACAAAAAGGGGAGTCTCAACGGTAACGCCGATGGCTTAAGTCGAAGCCCCTAACGTGGGAATCAGCCTCAAAATTGTTTGTTACTGATGTTTTTCTTCCTGAGGCAGGATTTTTAACATATTGCTTTTGTGTAGTGTTTCAAAGTGATGATGTGCTTTCTAGTGCAATTTTCCGATTTGTGGACGCGTTCTGAGTGCTGCTAGACTACTGTAAGGAACTAGACAGTGGTATAAAAGGGGAAAGAGCCTGGCAGGACTTGGTGAGGGTTTTTTCGTGCTTGCTGACTGAGCGTTTGAGTTTCGGCGTAGTTCTAACGCTTGCCGGGAACGAAAACAAATATGTCGACTCTCCCGAAGTCACTTTGCAGTGTCCTGTGTGAACCTGAACGAGAGAACGATGCCTTCTCTGTGCGCTGCGCTCAAGAAACGCCGAAGGACGCCCGACTTCGGTTATGAGCATCATCGAGCGACATCCCTCCGGACAGCGGATGCAGTCCCCTGACCATCGGGATCTCCTTCCCCCGGCGGGGCGGTCTGTTACGTTTCGCCTACGACGCGCGGTATAGCCGGCGCGAATGCAACGGACGCCGGGGCTTCGTTCAAAGCGGCGGACATTTTGGCCCGTTCGGAGCTGCCGCAAAGCCTCCCCGCCAAGCGCGTCCAGGCGTGTTTCAGTGCCACGTGTCTTCGTGTGTGCGTGTGTGTGTGTGCCCACGCTTGTCAAAGCGCGGCAGCCGGGGAGAGGAGCTCCCCAAGTGTGAAGCGAGGAGGTCTGATCGGCGCCGGCTTGGCGGATGCGTCACTACACTCGTCTCAACGTGTCTCTCAGCCTGTCCGTGCCCCGCCGTCACGTGGTCTCATCCCGTGACCTTCCTTCTTGCCCGCGACGCCGAGAGTATAAGAGCAGCTGCCCCCGGACGCCAGGAGAGAGGCTCCGATTTCTTCCGTTGAGTTACGTGCTCTCCCGTCTCTCCACTTCGGTCGACCTGACCGCCCGCTCTTTTGCGATGCTAGAATAAACAAGTTGTTCTGTTACCAGTCGACTCATGCTTTGCCGGGACCTTCGGATGCTTCCAGTTGTGCCCCAGGCCGCCAGGCCAACGCTGCCCTTGGGGCTTGCGACCCATTTGCAACAACTCTTGCTAGCGGTGCGATTGCAATAACGGGCGTCGGCGCTGAGATCGCAACAATACCTCACATTTCGCACTTTTTTCTACTAATGGCTGCCGTTCTATTCATGTTTTTTGTCTTTGAAATGTGTCAGAATAGTGCGACGAAATGGATATGCGTTCAAGATGTGCGCCTAGATAGTTCGCCTGGTCTTCCATACTATCTCCCTGTGTATTTACTAATGGTAGCGAATAAGGTTGTCGACATTTTATTCTGTGCACTCTATTCCAGACCTTTGTCTCATTCGTGTAAGAGTTAATTCCTTATATATATTTTTGCCAACTCTCTCTTCTAGCTTGTGGGCGCGTTCTCCTTCCCTGAGATTTGACATGCTTGAAATTAACAAGGTTTTCTGCAGTCAGAGAATCGCGGAGCAACCCCCATGCTTTGTTCTGTTTTTTACGCGCGTTACGACACTTCTCGTTCCACCACGGAACACGGCGCTTGTTAGATGATCCCTTTGATTCTGGGATACATTTGGTCGCGGCGTCAATCAGAAAAAAGGTGAAGTATTCAACCGCAGCTTTCAGGCTTAGAGCAGAAATGTCAGCCCACGATATGAGAGTAATTTTTCGGAACTGTTCCCAGTCGGCTGAATCAGTTTTCCACCGATGAAACTGTGGGGGACATTCATTCATCTTCGGTGTAGACAAAACTATCGGGAAATGGTCGCTCCCGTATGGATTTTTAATAATATTCTATTTAAGATCAGGTAAAAGGGTGGGGGATGCAATACTGAGGTATATAGAGGAATAGGTCTTATGTGCAGTATTTTAATATCTAGGTGCCTTACTATTCAAAAGGCATGTACCAGATGAAAAGAGAAACTGTTCATTCAGTCGACCTCGCACATCGCAATGAGAGTCGCCCCATAGGTTGCTGTGTGCATTGAAATCTCCTAGAACCAAATAGGGTTGGGGTAATTGATCTATTAATGTATGGAATTCATGTTTATGAAGCTGATAATGCGGGGGTATATACAGAGAGCAGACGGTAATAAGTTTGTTTAGAAGTATGGCTCGAACGGCCACTGCCTCTAGGGGCGTTTGTAGTTGTAGATGTTGGCACGCTATACCTTTGTCGAGTATAATGGCTACACCGCCAGATGATGCGATGGCATCATCACGATCTTTACGAAAAATAACATAATGACGAAGAAAGTTAGTATGTTTAGATTTAAGATGGGTTTCCTGTACACACAGCACTTTTGGAGTGAGTTCTTTGAGAAGTTCAAGAACATCATCAAAGTTTCCGAGGAGACCTCTGACGTTCCACTGCATAATTAGCGTGTCCATAATGAAGTTAATTTGGTGCTGTGTGTACGGAAACGGAAGTTATGCCTCAAATTACAGAGCTCTTTCGAGGCCCTGTAATCGGGGTTTTGCCCTTTCTGAAGCGTTCGAGGGAGCCTCGCCGCTCCTTAGGCGTTTGGTGTGCCTTCAGGACAGGTGTAGTGTCCATTGCCTCTAGTGAGGCTCCAGACACGTGCTCTTGCGAGCGAGAGGTTACCAGAGAGAGTCCCGCCTTGGAGGGCAAGACCCCTGCGCCCACCAGCCCTTAGGTCGATGGGGCTCCCTGAGGAATTTGGCTACGCTGGCTGTTGCCAGCGCTGGGAGGGACCTCGGACGTTGAGGCAGCCTCGGCTGCGCCCACCTTCGGGGTCGATGGTCCCTTCTCCTCGGTTGACGGAGCAGCGGTAGCTGCAACCGCCGCGGGGGCAGATGGCGTAACTGCCGACTCACTGTTTGTGGGTCGGACAGCCGCCGGAGGCCGTTGTGACGCTGCACCCTGACGGGCCACTTCGGCAAAACTTTTCCTTGGTAGGTATGCTACCCGCCTGCGTGCTTCTTTGAACGATATATTCTCTTTTACTTTGATGGTTACAGTTTCTTTTTCCTTCTTCCAGGAGGGGCACGACCGCGTATACGCGGCGTGCTCCCCATCACAGTTTACACAATGGAGAGAATTCTCACAAGCTTCAGAGATGTGTTCGTGGGCACTGCATTTGGCGCAAGTCTGACGGCCTTGGCAGCTCTGCGAACTGTGGCCGAAACGCTGGCACTTGAAACATCGGAGGGGATTTAGCACGTATGGCCTAACACGGAGTTTTATGTACCCGGCCTCGATTGACTCGGGCAGGACACTTGAACCAAAGGTGATTATTAGGTGCTTCGTTTGAATTTCTTTACCTTCCCTTCTCATCTTAATTCTTCTGACATTGACAACGTTCTGCTCACTGAAGCCCTCCAAGAGTTCAGCCTCTGTGAGCTGGAGCAAATCATCATCAGAGACAACGCCGCGGGTTGTGTTCAGAGTGCGGTGTGGAGTTACTGTCAATGGAACATCCCCAAATGACACTAGACTGGGCAACTTTTCGTATTGTTTCTGATCATGCAGCTCTAACAGGAGATCACCACTTGCCAGCCTTGATACCTTGTAGCCTGGACCAGACATCAGTTAAGGACTTGGAGACGAGACAAGGGGAGATATTTCGTACTTGTTTATCGGATTTTTCTGAGTGGATGACATGGTACCGTGGGAAGTTCGGTCTTTGACGACCAAAGAACTGGAATACATCTTCGGAGCGCCCTCTTTATTGAGGGCGATCAGGAAGTGAAGGAAAGGAACTTGCCATAGAAAAATGTAGTTTCCGGCAATAACGCCAGCCACCCACCGTGGAGCCCTACGAGGGGACGCTACAGGAACTGTATGAACAGGTCCTGTAAACGCCAGCTGTACTTCATCACTATAACCAAATATGAAATAACCCAGGTTGGCTATTCACACAAGGTTAACCCTTGCTGCCTGGAAACTTGGAAGTAAAGGGAAGCTAGGAGAAGACAGGAAAGATGGAAAGTGAGAAAAAGACGAAGGTTGGAGGGAGAGAGAGACGGGAAAAGGCAACTACCGATTTCCCCCGGGTGGGTCAGTCCGGGGGTGCCGTCTACGTGAAGCAGAGGCCAAAGAGGTGTGTTGCCTCCGCCGGGGCGCCTTAAAGGTCCCGACACCCAGCATCGGCTCAACCCCCAGGATCCCCCTTTCCCCGGACAACCCTCGTGTGCTCGGGTACGTGGTGTCGCAACACACCAAACGCCTGCTGACGCAGACGCCCCTGCGGGGTTCCGTTATTTAATGTCGCTTCGGATCATAGTACTCGTTTAGCACCTCGACAACTTGCTCGAAGCTCAACGAGTTTGGGGCTCGCGGTGCGACCTTGCCGGCTAACACTTGCACGGTTTGCGTGCTCAATGCTGCCACGAGAAGTGCTCTCTTTTTGGCTGACTCGGTGATTCCGTTAGCTTCAAAGTAGGCATCTTCCTTAATGATATATAGCTTCCACTTATCTGTATCTTCGTTGAATGCAGGGAGCATATGATGAGCCATGCTTGTCGTCGGCGAGGCTGCCTTCGCGGTTGCCGATTCCGGGTCTTCTTTCACCGAATGGGGGGCATCCTGTCTCGTCGCCACTGTAGCATTTCCACGGCACGCGGCCTGAACAGTTAGGAGGCACAGACCGCTCGAATGTAGAAGACATTTATTTAGGGGCCTGTGATAGCTTTTATCCCCTGAAGTGGGAAGGGAAGTGGGAGCGGAAAGAAGGAACGGAAGTATACTGCGCATGCGCAGAACTAGCATGACGAAGACACAACAGAAACTATGTGGAGACGCACCCTCTCCCGCGTCAACTCGCAGCAAAGAATACTCTGGAAAACCAAATCCAGAACTCGACCGACCCTTTACGCAGGCCGAAATCCAGGTAGCGCTATCCAAGCTGACTAGAAATACCAGCCCTGGTAAAGACCGGATCGTTAACAAACACATATACGCAACCTACTGCAGCAGGCCACCGAGGTTGTCCTCCATTACGACAACGAGTGTTGGGAGAAAGGAGAACTGCCTGCTGTATGGAAGCACTCGGAGATCACCATGATCCCCAAGCCCAACAAACCTCTCAGCTTGGAGAACCTACGCCCGATCTCCCTCACCTCGTGCGCGGGAAAGCTTTTCGAACATATGGTGCACGACCGCATTACCCAGTACCTGGAAGACAACGGCCACCTACCAGACACCATGTTCGGCTTCAGGCAGCACTTCTCAACGCAGGACGTACTCTTACAACTAAAAGGTCTCCTAGATCACCTAAACAATCGAAGCAAATACTCGGTAGTGGCAGTAGACGTCAAGGGAGCCTTTGATAACGTTAGCCACGACACAATCCTCAACAACCTCGAAGGCACGGGCTGCAGCACTAGGACCTACACATACGCCAGAAAATTTCTGATGGACCGCACGGCAACAGTCGGGATCTGCAACATCCGCAGTTAAAGCTTCCTACTTCCAAACAGAGGCACCCCGCAAGGGTCGGTCATTTCATCGCTACTCTTTAACGTAGCTATGATCAAGCTACCCACACTCCTCGAGACCATATCAGATCTGCGTCAGGCGATGTATGCTGATGACATCACGCTCTGGGCCAGAGCGAACACTGGAAGGCAAGAACACTGGAAGAACACTACGAACGCTGGAAGGCAAGAAAGTAGCTTATAAGAAGCCGTAGACACCATCGAAAGCTATCTCCGAAACTGCGGCCTCCGCTGCGCCCCCGAGAAGTCTGAGCACCTCGTCCTGAAAACAAAAACGAGAGGCCGGCCACCCAACTACGAAGAGCCCGACCCCAGCGTCCCCCTCAAAGGGACAACAATCCCGAAAGTGGACACTATACGAATACTTGGACTCCACATTGTTAGATACGGGACCGTTTCCTGAGCCTACTTCGAGTTCACCAGACCACATCGATGATGATGATGAAGCAACATTTGCTGGGCCCGAAATAAATCGGTGGTGCACGCAGGCACCAGACGGGGTGGTTCCCTAGTTACAGGACCCATATGTTTCCAGCAGCTCCTGGCCCCTGTCCGTCAGTGCGAGCTGAATCGGTAGGGCGGGGCTGGATAACAAGGTCCACATCGAATCGCGCCACAGCTAATTAAGGAGCGCAGAAGCGCGTATACCACATTCCAGAGGCGCGGCACGTGCAAACGAGTTGGCGTCCCCCACCGCATCTGGAGCTATTCACTGCTTGACTCTTCCCGAAAGTGTAGCGAGAGCCTGACACTGTTTCAGGTAAAGTGGGTCCCGAAGCAAGACGGCTGTAATGCACCGTGAAACCCTGGCAGCGTCGCCCCCTTCCGCCAATTTGTGATGGCGCTTGCAAGTCAGCAAGGCAATACCGCAGGGAGAAAGCCCTCGGACAATTGGAGCCCAAGGAGCGACCCGCTCCGCCTTGGTGACGGTAGTTGCAGACCGGGACGGCAAGACCGCAGAGAGAAGTAAGCACTCGGACAATTGGGGACCAAGGAGCGACCCTCTCCGCCGGGTGTGACACAATCGCACGGGCGCCTACCATTGGCCGAAAATGACGACACCTGAGCGGGCTCGCCGATTGGACGAAAATGGCGCCACCTGAGCGGGCTCGCCGATTGGCCGAACGTGACGTGTCTTCGAGACACCGAAGGGCTTAAAAGACACAGACTGGAAGCAGCAAGGGAGCATTCCTTCATTGATCCCTTTCGAGCTTCTTGCCACGGGCCGCAGCGTCCGAGTTGCTGCCGGCCCGTAATGACTCTGACTGTAAATAATGTAAATAAACCTCCAAGTTTTTCATCCCGACGTCCTCCTCAACTCTTACACCATCCACAAGGACGGATCGGGAGCTGCCAGCGTATACCGAGACTGCAACGCACCCTTTCGCAACTCACACATCTCGTCAAGAGGATCTCAAGCCAAAGAAGCGGGCTCAAGGAGCAAGACACACTCAGAATACAAGCACTGCTCACCAGCGGCATCACATACGGCACGCCGTACCTGGCTTTGAAGAACGCTGAAATAGAAAAGCTCAACATCATGACAAGGAAGGCAATCAAAGTCGCCCTGAGACTCCCCGCCATGGCCTCCACTTCACATCTCCTTAAGATGGCGTCCACAACACGTGGCAAGAGCTCGCCGAAGTGCACAAGAACAGCCAACTGGAACGACTCAAGCTCACGCCCACAGGGAGATCAATACTCCGACACCTGAACTACAGCGAGACGTACGTCGCAGACACGGACAAGAAAGAGCAAATCGCACCGGACGTTCGAGAGTGCATTTGCATCGCACGTCTCCCGCGCAACAAGCATCCCGTATACAACAAGAGTAGAAGACAGGCTAGAGCCAACGCCATCAAACGAAGTTTCAAGCACGACCCGAATGCCCGCTACACCGACGCGGCCAAGTATCCGCATCGAAACGCGTACGCTCTCAGCGTCGTTAACTCCCGAGGCTGCGAGTTAGCATCGGTAACCATCAAGGCACGCAACCCGGAAACGGCTGAAGAAGCGGCAATCGCTCTCGCCACCACCATATGCATAGATGCAGCGGTTATATTCACCGACTTTCAGGCCGCCTGTAGAAACTTCTCGAGGGGCCGCATCTCGTCCGATGCACTCCAGATACCAGAGAGATTTAGTTTAGGGGACGCAAGCGGCTTGCGTACGCAAGAACTAGAGGCCATTGTACTGCGCATGCGCAGACGCCTACGTCTGAGTCTGCGCATGTACAGTACCGTCGCCCCTAGTTCTTGCGTGCGCAAGCCGCTTGCGTCCCCTAAACTAAAACTCTCACCTAAAAAGACGAAGCACTCCGCTCCCGTACACCTGCGTAACGTGGGTACCCGGACACGAGGGACTAGTGAGTGAGTGAGTGAGTGAGTGAGTGAGTGAGTGAAGAAACTTTATTGCATGTCCGGCGAGGACGCGCACTCGTCGCACACCCGGCTAGTCCCACGTCGAGACCGGCAAGTCTAGCTCACCAGCCCGGTCGCGGGCACGCCGGACAGCCAGTATTTGCTTTTCTAGAGCGGGTCTACGCAGAAGTGAGTCCCACTCCTCCTTGATGAACTGGAGGTATGTCGACCCGCACTCCCAGAGCATATGCGCCAGAGTGGAGGTCTGCCCGCAGGACGGGCAGGCGTCGTCGCGATACACGTCGGGGTAAGCCTCGTGGAGAACGGACAGACATGGATATGTGCTGGTCTGTAGAAGTCTAAGCGAAACGGCTTGCGCCTTATTCAACTTGGGGTGAGGGGGTGGAAAGACCCTTCTAGACATATAGAAGAATTTAATAACTTCGTTGTGAGTAGCGGGAGCGTCCCTGTGGCCGTAGGGAGGAGGGGAGTCGGCGCTCCTTACAGAGGAAGCGCGGTCAGTGAGGTCACGCGCAGCCTCGTGAGCAGACTCATTGAGGTTCGGGAGAGCACCCTCGACAGACCCTACGTGAGCGGGAAACCAGTGGATTGAATGATGCGTGAGAGCATATGGGCTCGAGCTGCTAAGAAGACGAACAGGTTGCTTGGCGATGCAACCCTTTTGGAAAGCCCTAACTGCTGTTTTCGACATAAAAATTGTAACAGCGCAAACACATGCAACCACAAAGTATCAAGGACGAGACACAAGCGCGAGAAACAAGCACTTGTGTCTCGTCCTTGATACTTTGTGGTTGCATGTGTTTGCGCTGTTACAATTTTTATGTCAAGTATGCACCAACTCGCTCAGAAAGAAGTTTTAATGAAGTGCCTTTCTTGTTCAGTGGGCCCTTCCTTCTGTGTTCTTCCAGCGCTTGTGTCATCGTCCTTGATACTTTGTGGTTGCATGTGTTAGCGCTGTTACAATTTTTATGTCAGGTATACACCAACTCGCCCAGAAAGAAGTTTTAATGCCGTTTTCGAATCGCTATAGATCTCGGACCCACGACCGTCTGGCAGGGCGAGTGCGATCGCGGCTTGTTCGGCGACTCCGGGATCTGAAGTGCGAATGGAGGCGCTATTGGAAGTCTTGCCGCTGGAGTCGACCACAACGACGGCAAAGGTCTTCCCATTGCTGTACTCCGAGGCGTCGAGGAAGCTTGCTCTAATGTATCGTTGCTTGATCTGTTTGAGGATGGCTGCTGCTCTGGCCTTGCGTCTGCCCTCGTTGTGGACGGGATGGACGTTTCGGGGCACAGGGGCCACTTCGAACTTGTCTCGAATGTACCTAGGGATCGGGGTACTGACTATCGGGAATCCCGCAGGGTGGTAACCCAGTTCTTCGAGGATGCGTTTACCTGCCGCTGTGGTGCTCAGGCGAGTGAGTTGCGCGCGTTCTTGGGCTTCGGCGATTTCCTCGGCGGTGTTATGCACCCCCAGCTTGAGAAGATCCTCGGTATGGGTCCTGATGGGTAGCCCGAGAGCCCTCTTGACTACTTTGCGGATGAGAGCGTTGAGCTTGTCTCGCTCCGCTCTGAGCCAGTTGTGCATATAAATCCTGTACGTGAAGTGGCATAGTACGAAGGCATTGATCAGCCTGAGGAGATTGTTTTCCTTCATACCTCGGTACCGGTTTGCAATTATGCGAACGAGGCCGAAAGCGTTGTCCGTCTTTGCGATGATCTTGCGGAGAGCCTTTCCGTTCCCGCCGTTGAATTCGACAAACATGCCCAGGACCCGAATAACGTCGACCCTGGGTATCACCCCCCTCCCCCCGTCACAAGTTCGAAGACTGATGCTGCTTTCGGAGACTGGCTTCCAATTTTCGGGTCTGCCTAGAGGGGAACGAAGCGGCCCAAGCCACTGCCCGCGAGCACGCCAGCCGGACTCCCCTCTCCCCACGCGCTCTCCGACCCGCGAGAGAAGAGGCGGAGGCCGTACCCACCAATTATTCGGCCATATTGCAATACTACAGGCTCGAGCGTCGAGTGTACCCTCCACCGAACCCTAAACTCGGCAGAGAAGAAAGCATGACCCTTAGGCGCCTGCAAAGTAATACGTACAGCATCGCTTCTACCCGATGCTACACGGCTACCTGTGCCCACTCTGCAACGTACCCGACACTCTGGCACACTTGCTCCTGGAATGCCCGTGGCAGGAAGGCAGCGAAATGCAACCAGAAAAGGATGCAAAACGAGAACAAGAAGCAAACCACCTATTCGAAACGTGGGAGGCCAAGCTCGCCCTCGGGGACCTGGAAGACCAACGACAACTCGTCGCCAGGGCCAAGAGGGCCGTCGAAGCAAGAGGGTTCCTAGACTAAGGAGCCTTCCCACCTTATGGTGATACCGGGCGTCGCTCGGGACACTCTTTCGTATAATAAACGTTTCTTTCTCTCTCTCTCTGCCGAAACGGCAGCACCGATACGTGTGACTTGTGGATTTCAAATTACGTAGTTTCTCGTGTTTCGGCCGTTGTGGCACAGTAAATGTTCTCGAAACTTGGTAAGTCCAGTCTTTGGCTCCTTTAGAATACATTTCAGTCCTTCTTTGCCAACAAAAATTAACTAGGCCACAGTATTTCGATGGGGGCGAAATGCGAAAACACCCGTGTACTTAGAGTTAGGTGCACGTTAAAGAACCCCAGGTGGTCGAAATTTCCGGAGTGCTCCACTACGGCGTGCCTCATAATAAGAAAGTGGTTTTGGTACGTAAAACCCCATAATTTAATTTTAACTAGGCCACAGTAGACGCTGACGAAATTAATGACGTCACGGCGAGCCAGTGCAGGAACTCCCATACGACCTAAACACTCATTTCTTCTTTTTTTCGTTTTTCATGGCTTATCAAGGCTCCTTTCACAGTGAGAGTGGTCATTTTGGTATTATGTTCGAAGCATAATTTATTAATGCAGCTCATTTTATTGCGAAAGCAATACTGCTCGCACTTTCGGCCCATCGGTGGTCGTGGCGCCTCCTTACACAGCTGCGCGTCACGTGACCGTGTGACGTCACGTCAGACCGAGAGACGGGACGGGGCCCCAGCTCGCGGCATCGATGGTGGAGGCGAAGCCTTGCGCGCCGCTGCTGCGGCGCTACCGAGAGAGGGCGCTCGCTGGTGTGACGTCACGCTAGGAGGATAAATGGGGCTACAGCTCGGCTCCTCGCAGTGGTCGGCGCGCTGCCTTGCGCTACGTCGGATGATGTATAGCCATAAGTTTAACAAAGGGCAACCATGTCCACACTATCAGCCGAACCAAGGCGCAGCCAAGGGTATTGCTTTCGCAATCCCCCAGGCTTAACTAAGCTAAGCCTTCAGCCAATTTTTTCTTTCACAGTTCGTAGTTGTACGCCGAATTTCCCTGCGAAGCTTGAGTTCCGGGAGGCGCGATCCAGTCCTCGAAGGAGCGGGCCGTTGCACCGCATATCGCCGGCGCGTAGCTCATGGCAGTCACATCGTGCAGAAAAAAAGAACAAAAAAAAGAGAAACACGTTTTCTTAGAACATCATTAACACTGTACTTTTTCTTTACGTTTATAATATATATATATATAGAACGAGGAGAAAGGGGCTTAACCGAGGGGCCCGATTTTTATTAATCATATCATGAGAAGCCAACAAACAGACACCAAGGACAATATAGGGCCAATTACTTGTACTGACTAATTGAATTAAAGAAATGATAAATAAGTTTTATAATTTGTACATATATATATATATATATATTGTGAGCGTGCAGAAAGAAATCTGTGGCTGCTGATGACAGATACATAGTAAAGAAAGAGAACGAAGACAAAATGCCACAATAAAAGCGGAACCCTAGGTGTCTTTTTGTATCTGTATCGTAAACAGGTCCGTAAAATTATTTGCGCGACGCAGCAGTCAGTTCCGGAATTTTTTAAGGCCCGTGGTGAGGCTAACATGTACCGGCAGCACTTTTCAAATCAAGGCAGCAAGTTGTGGAGGCAAAAATATTCAACTTTTTTGAAATAAGGTTTTCTTTCCTATCATGACATCATTTGGCCTGGGTCGGTCGCTGGTCGGGTACTGGCCGAGCAGATTCAACCTCACTTGAAAAAGCAAAAATGAGATTCGAACCACCACCCGCCACCGAAGCACTCCGATGCTCTAACCACTGGACCACAAACTTTTTCTTTTCTTACATGGTATTTATTGCATCATGTATGCGAGAAACGTGCAAGCACTGCCAACACATCTTATATTGATGGCTTAGAAAGAACCTATAAATTACGGTTTTCGACTGAATACATCTGCAAAGTATCGAGAAACAACTGTGTAAGAATTTAATATCAATTATTTTCGCACCTCCCATTTACCGTTCTTCATTCTCCAGTGTGCCAGGGCATGACCCAATCAGCGAGTCCGCAAGATGCCTTTATCCCCATGTACAAAAAAATTAGTGCCCTTCCACTCTGTGAAGGATAACCAGCGGAGCTGTATTGGGATGACTATATTGACAACTATATTGATTTATATGGTTATTGCTATATTTATTGAATAGAGACATATACACATGACTTCGTGGTTGTTATCGTATTTATTTTGTCTCATTCGTTACCACAGTGAGCATAGCTTTGTGGTCGCTGTGGTACACCTCGATCGGTTGTACTGCTATGCTGGACACATTCTTGCCAAAGGTTAAATTTATGCACGACCGGTGACGTGTGGTCGGCACATTGAAGTCGGTGTAGCACTCAATTCCAAATCGTTCCAACAGGAAGGATACAATCCACTTGCCGTCGGGGCGCGCTAGGTCGACGTTAAAGTCGACGATTGGTGGGTGCACTATTGCGTTTTATTGTGCTTTTCGACCCTCCCCTGGGAGCGACAGAGCGCCGCCATCCCACATTTTATATATCGCCATGAAGGTCATGCATCATAACATGGTCGATAAGAAGACAACATTCAGAACGACCGCCGCAGCTAATATCACGCGGAAACAGTCGTATGAATACGTATATATTTTTTTCATTCTACACGGCTCTTGCCCACGGAGACGTTTTCATCAGAACCTAGCTATATACTGTTGTGTCATCACCTCTTAGATAGAACCTGTAGTGGCACTCTGACGTCACTGAAGTCTTGAATTGTGTATCTTAGATAGAGCGCACGTGCCTGTGGGTGTGTGTGTGTGTCTGTGATGTCACTGATTAGTAGCTCTGTATAGCTATATAAGACGGCCACGTAAGTGCCTTGTGGTTCTTTTCCGTTGTATTGCAAGCTGCAATAAACATGTGTTCTGGCAAGTAGGCTGCTGCGTACTTGAAGACACAACATATACAGCTTCGCCGTAAAAACATTTTTCTTTAATTTACACAGGAAAACGCTACCTGCGAAAAACTTGGTTGCATAAAAATGAAAGGCGTTTTTGTACCTACTGTGAATTGTAGTCTTTGCGATGTATACCCGAAACTATAGAGCATTGTTTCATGAGTTTCATTGCTTCATGAATGCAAAATTGTTTTGGGATGCGGCTCAAAGGACTCTTAAGAAAGACTTCATTTTGAATCAGCATACCATCCGATACTTGATTGCAACTCACGAAGAAGACGTGTCATTTGGTATGTTTTTCCTAATTGGACCATACTATAGCTTACGGAAGACCCGCTTGTTGGACCGAAACCCATTGTTTCGTCGAAATTTCGGTATTCTCAAATAAGTGGTCACTTGAAGGACATGTATGACTTAGTAGAGTTTAGACAGGGATGGTACCACCTCTTGAAAAGTTGCCTGTCGTTGCCACTGTTCTGAGTTCAATAATACTTGTAGTTTTTCTGTGGTGCATGCTGTGCACAGCGTGATTTATTGGGCCACAAACGCACGTATCGTGCCAACACCAACTAGTAAGAGTGTGCGAATAGTGAGTTTTGAGATCGAATACGAATCAAATAATGCCAGAAGCGAATCGAATCGAATATCGAATAGTTCTCGAATAGTAATCAGCCGTTATCACAACCAATATAAAGCGATGTTCACATCCTAGAATTATTAAAGTTAGCAAGCTTCTGTCATTACATAGTACATTATAAAGCGTTGTTTATTAAAAACACAAATGGAACATTAGGAGCAAACAAGTGGTTTCTTCACATGCACGAGACTTCAGTAAGCGCGAAGGACCGTTGCATAGCCTGTAAAGTAAGACTACCCAAACGACGTAGCCTGCCCCATTATGCAAGTTCTCATGTTTTCCGTTTATACTGTGCTCACGGGGTTTAAAATTTATACTTTTGCTTCCGTTTTATGTTTAATTGGGGGCAGTTGACGTTTTGAAATATTACAAAAGTATTCGAAAAATGTTCACGTTTAGAATAGTTACTATTCAAGTGGAAGACCGAATCAAATAGAATACTATTCGATTCATTATTCGGAAGTTTCGAATATTCACGCACCCTACCCAACTAGCTCTATCCGATGGTCACCACATGTGGCTTATGATGATGATTTGCCATACTATGGGGAACCATCGCTGACCAGGAGGCGATACGGCAGTCTGAGTGTGCAACTAAAATATGCTGACACCGTCCGGTAGGGAAGCCATGAAGATATTTAACGATAGCAGCTTGACACTCGCCTGTATACGTTTTATTTAGCCCGATGCGTCACACCAAGGTTTGTCCACGACCGTGCGCGTTGCCAGGAGCGTATGTGCTCCTATGTTCTATCGCAGGTCGGTGCCCAGTCGGGTCAGAAGCTGGACACGCGTGCCTCAAGATGAGCAGTGAAATTGCTTTTGAAAAAATCGAAGCGTGTGCTATTGTAAGCTGTTTCAACTGTTCGCTCGGCTGCGTGTTGGGTACGCGAAGTTCGAGGGCAGGCTGCCCGTAGACACATAACGCGGTATTGGCGAAGAAGCTGGTGGTATAGATATCGTGCCGCCAACGATCTTTGAGATGATCCCCGCATGTTGATGATTATGATGGTTTCCGTACTATGGCACATACCCACAACGGGGTATCGGCCAAGACGCGTGTCCGCCTGCTTATTATCATTTCCATACCATGGCGCATATACCCACAACGAGCGATTGGCCAAGAAGAGGGCGGTACCCAATGAACCACCGACATCCTATCAACATTCAGATATAATACATTCGTCCACGTCTGGTCATAACATCGAAACGACGTCCTACTAAGATGTATTTTGCATATATCAAGTACCCGATGTCTCATTGACGTTCATTTTGCTTTAAAATTAGACTCTTTATGGACTACATACTGCCGTCGTAGAGATGTACGCGCTGCGTACGTCATACCGGTTGGCTATATACATTTTTAAGTTATCTTGAAGATTTATTTAGGATTCTGTATTGGTTGGGAGCGGTCTAGTTAACGTTCTGTAGTTACATCTTTATACGACTGGATCATTAAATTGCTAAATGACCTGAGCTTTATTGCGCATGAGATTTCATTCATATTGAATGTTTTACTTAAATTTTGCAGAAGCGAAGGGTGGAACCAAAGGCTCAGGTTAGACAGTAAAGGCTCGTCGAAAATGTTCTCGGATATTTTTTGTTCCGAAACATGGTAGGGGGGAGGCTTGGCTATGGTGTTGCGCTGCTGATCACATGGCGTCTGATGTATGATGGAACAAGATGAGAAAAATACTTTTTTTTTGACCACACATAAATAGTACCCCCCTCCCATAGGCATTTTCAGTTTCCCTACGACAGAATTGTGTGTTCTCATTTGCACAAGTTATAGTTCCGAACTATCATGTTTGCATCTCATAGGTATTGGGGGCGAACTCCACCACTGGAAAAGCTGGCGCCACCGTCGGCGTGACGTGGCATGAGGGATCACGTGGACACAGCGGCCGCGTCGGCTGCTCCGGAAGCGTCGAAGCGAGCTGAAAACGAAAGTCCCAGCTGCGCTGCGGTTCTGATTAAGTGGTGAGGCTTTACTGTCTTGGGTGTCTCCTTGACAACATTTGAAAGTACTACAATAGGTAGTGGCTGCCTTTGGAGGCGTGCAGCATGGTAGGCTACTGCTCGGTGCCGCAATGCCGTACGTACGCAACAGAGCCCAGGTGTGAGTCTTATTCACACGTAGCCGCAGGACAAGGAGCTGCGCGAAGCTTGGCTCGCGAAACTTACAAACGGCAGACAGCCATCGGCTACAACTCGGGTATGCAGCAAGCACAGACGCGAGGAAGGTTTCTGCTACGGCGCCGGGACTGCGATGTTCGGTGAGTAGCAAAAACTGCGCACTGAGACGCTCGCCCGCGCCCGCTGCCCGGCTAATGTCATGACGGTTTGGTCTATGAACTTGTTGATGCTAGATACTGGCAAGTTCACTAGAACGGAAAGGGAGCGGTAAGACGCACATTTAAAAAAAAGACATTGCATATGCATGGTCATGTTTGTGATATGAATTAATGCACTGGATTCTGGATTACGAAAAAGAAGCAGAGGGAAATCGCACGCTGAGAAGACCAATAGACATACAGTGCGACGCAACTTGAGAAATAATATTGAAATGTCCAAGAATTTAGAAGACAAAAAGATTGAATCGTGGCAACGGCACACCACAGTCGCCGTAGCTAGGCTTCGAAGTCTCTATAACGAAATTATTTTTGAGCAGTTCTGATAGCGTCCACGCAACAATGGTTGCTTGTGTACTGTCAAATGCTCATATGCTGTGACCTAAAGCTCACCGCACGGTGCGAAAACGCGTTCACAGCGAAAGCAAAACATTGTGCGCGTATGCACACTTTCTACTTTGACCAAGTCCACATATATACGAATGACTCTTCCACTCAGACCAGTTCCACTGGCGCAGTGGTTATACCATCACGATCCCGCATGCATGCAGACGAGCCGTCGGTCAGCTGCGAACCCGTGCGATCACTGCATTGAGGCCTCATTGTGTTATGCTCCATTTTGCTATACAGACAACCCACTATAAGAACATGTTTCACATAGTTTACTCTCAGCGTTTGCTTACCTTTCACGCAAGAAGCCGGTTCGGGAGACTCCATCGCGGCGATCGCGCGCAGTGGTGTTCACTGTACGTATTCGGTAAAGAGATAGCGTCTGTAAACGATTCTGTGCTTTCAGTTTGCCCAAGAATATTATATCGACAGTCAACAACTTCCCCTCGTTTTCAGAGTACTTACATAAATGTCCAGGAGGGCTGCCACGTGGTGTTTTTATTGAGCGCCGTAAGCGAAACCTATGAGGAGCGCGCCGCGTGATCCCTCATATATACTACGCAAGGGAGACGCTTCCGACAGATGGCGACTCCGTAAGTCCTCGCCCCCAATAAATCTATCTGTCTATTTTCTTATACAATTTACTTTTTAAGCTTTCGTTAATTTACGCTCAGTGTGTTAAGTGGGAGGTCCAGGAGAATGAATACGCTGCGCTTTCTGGTCGCGGGCGTGTGCACTAATATGTGCACGCGACGTATCTGATCTTGCTGTGTGGGCGTTTGGCCACACAGCGTCTGGTGCGAAAATTGTATTGTATTATATATATATATATATATATATATATATATTATTACGTGTGGAAAGACACAGACGTAAGAGGCTATTTACAGGTTATTTACACTGGAGCCAGACAGCCAGGCCGACACTCGCTCGCGCCAAGGGCACAGACAAACTTGATCGCCGTTCTCGCGGCGGCTCGTCTCTTGAGCATCTCTCGATGATATCGTAATACTACCCCCCTCCCCCGGTGGAAAAAGCGTCGTCACGGTGCTGTTAAATATCCAAGGCGCTTGGAGAGTTGTAGGGCTTGAGTCGGGCGGCGTGCACAATGTCACTGGTTGTCACAGCGGAGGACGTAGTGGGCGTGGCTAGAACGATTTCATAGGTGATATCGGTCACTTGGCGGAGCACGCGATACGGGCCTGTGTAACAGGAAAGCAGTTTTTCACAAAGGCCAACCTTACGCGATGGTGACCAAAGCAACACGAGGGTGCCGGGCACAAAATGGACATCACGGCGACGGAGGTCGTAGCGTTGCTTCTGTTTGTCTTCAGACACTTGTAGGCGAGCGCGCGCAAGTTGGCGAGCATAGTCAGCATGGGCGATTGTATCACGGGCATAACCGCTATAGTTGAAGATGTGGTGGACGGAAGCAGTGTCCAGTGGTAGCGTCGGTTCTCGGCCATACAAGAGGTAAAACGGGGAAAAGCCAGCAGTTTAGAGACGGGAAGAGTTGTACCCAAAGGTAATGTAAGGTAGAGCCAGGTCCCAGTCACGGTGGTCGCCTGAAACGTATTTGGATAGCATGTCTGTAAGGGTGCGGTTCAAACGCTCAGTGAGGCCGTTCGTTTGAGGGTGATGGGAGGTGGTAAATTTATGCTGTATTGAGCAGGTACGCATGATGTCGTCAATGACTTAGGTCAAAAACGTACGACCACGGTGTGTTAGCAATTGACGTGGGGCACCATGCACCAAAATGATATTATGTAGGAGGAGGTCCGCAACATCAGTTGCGCAACTGGTCGGAAGAGCGCGGGTTACGGCGTTGCGGGTGGCGTAGTCCGCCGCGACTGCAACACACTTGTTTCCTTATGTAGATTCCGGAAATGGGCCTAGAACGTCCAAGCCGACACGATGGAAGGGCTCGGCAGGGATGTCGAGCGGCTGCAGGTAACCAGCGGGGAACTGGTAAGGCTTCTTGCGTCGTCGACAAAGTTCACAAGCGGCGACGTAACGTCGTACGGAACGGGCAAGGCCCGGCCAGAAAAAAAACGGCGACGTGCATGGTCATAGCCTCGTATTTATACTCGTTGAGGTTAAGAGCTAGGAACCCCCTCAATCGCTCCGACGTGGGCAGGGAACCAAAGGATGGAGTGTATGGAGCTATCGCCGTGTTTGGCGCCTTTCAAAATTTGAACTACCTGCCGGTCTACCCGGCCTTTCTGGAATGCCCCGACAGCCGCTTTCGAATCGCTATAAACCCTCTCTCTCCGACCGTCTTGCATGGCGAGCGCAATGTTCACTTGCTGGGCCACCTCGGGGTCCGTCGTCCGGACCGAGGCACAATTGATGACTTTGCACAGCGCGTCCACGACGGATACCGCAAAAGCCTTGCCGTCTTGGTACATGGCGGCGTTCACGGAGCTTGCTTCGATCTTGTCCTTGTATATTTGCTGGAGGAAGAATAAGTGCCAGCGTTGCGGACGCACTTCGCGACGGTTCTGCCTTTATGAAAGTTTTCCGCAGGATTATCGAGTCAAATACCTGAAAACTGACCATCATCGGATAGGGCAAATCGACCTGAACCCAGGGACCCCGAGACCCGGGGTGAGCTACTTTTTTTGGAATATTTTTCGAAGTGAGAAACACAGCTAAGCTTAACGCTGACTAGGCTTAGCGGACCACTAACGGCCCCCGTCAGGGCGGAAAGCGGCGTCGCACTGTAAACCAGAGGATCGGAAGCACCTCCGAAATGGAGGTAGACGAGGCGGAAGTGGGGGAAACCCTGAATACCAAGTCCAGAGAAGAAAAAATTATCCCACGAGACGAACCGAGGACGGCGACGCGGATGAATGGATCGAAGTTACGCACAAAAGAAAGGACCGCGCGAACACTACCGAAGAGGCAGACAAGCAAGGCACCCGCTCGAGAAGTCCGACACACATAGGCGGGAAGAGCATAGTGAACAAGATTTTACGAGCAAGCAAGATGCCCAGGCTACATAGAGACGACATCAATATAATAGTGTTAGAGTTGTAGGACGATCCCAGCGCTGGCATCCATTTGTGAGGATTGGGGGCTCAATCCCATCGCTCGTAATCAGTTGTCAAGATTGGAGTCGGGCATGAATTAGAAGGTAGCTGGCCCATGCCGTCGTCCAAATTATCCACGCTGAGGACGTTGTTGAAGGGAAGGACTGCTTCTCATCGAGAACGAGGAATATGAGTTTATTTACAGTATCGACATAAGGACGTTACAGTTCTTCAGCCTAGCATGACTGCAAGAGAAAGTGCACTGAGCAGCCGCGCAACAGCGGTTTATAAACACTCGGTCCTCCCTCGATCCCAAGGTGAGGGAAACGTTTGACCAGTCATCGTAAACGAGTCGTCTCTCTGCGCGAGGAATTACACACGCACACACTTCCGCACAGGTTCACGGTCCTCAACCGACGTCAGACGGACTTCGTAGAACTCGGGGCTTGTGTCAGGAAAGGTGCCTTTTATTCCCGAGCTGACCCCCGCAGCGCGGCCGGTTGCCCATTGTCTTGCATCTTGAACGGCGCGTGGTAAGGGGCCTCAAACTACGTTCCCTCGGGGACTCCCCCGCTCGCGGCAGACAGGGTAAGCGGTGGCGTGTTCCGGCACAAAGCCTGCTTCGTTGAACTCATCTCGGCTCCTGCGACGGAGAGTCGAGGACGCGCGTATTGTCCTCCGGACACAGTCGACTTAGTGACGCCGTGGCTAGAGGGTTGCGGTGGCCTTCCAGGAAAAGTTTGACGCCGCCGTCGCAACTGGCTGGCAAAACTTGCACCTCAGCAGGCCGTTCTTAACAATAGTCAGACCGAGAGATGGGTTGAACATCAGAAACAGGTGCAGCGCCAGCCTAGATGAGGCGATTCGCAGTGAAGCAGGAGTCAGCAGTGACGAAATCGTCACGATCGGCCCAACCACACGCGAAACATCCTGGTGATAAGCACACCGGACTAGACGACGGCGACGAAAGTCGCCAAAAATCAAGGAATTAGCAATCAACGGGAGGAAACACATGACCAACGCGTACGTCTCGACGCCAGAAGAGATGGCCAAGGGGATAATCCGCAACATTCCCCTGAATTACACACAAGACCAGCTCGTGCACGCACTGGTGAACGTGTGGAACCCGTCCCTGGCGCACGTCAAGAGACTGCGCAGCACGACCACCGTGATGCTACTGTACGAGGCCAACAGGGCGCACTTCAACAGCATCATGATGAGAGTATCACTCTGTCGGAAACAAATAGACTTTTGCAAAGAGTGCGGCAGGCTCGGGCATAGACCCGATGTGTGCCCCAGACCGGACGACAAGCTGCATGCCCGGCGTGCGGTGGCAAAAATCCGGCCAAAGACCACGAATGCATACCCAAATGCAAGCTCTGCGGAGAAGCTCACCCCACGGCGGACCGGACTTGCAGGGCTAAGTACAAGACGCCGTAAATCGTCAAACTAAGAAAATGGACAACGAGAAGAAACGAGGAAGAACTCCTGCTGGTAGCCGGCTCACAAGACCCCGACGGCGGGGAAAGCAGACAACCATCCCCCGCACCCAGATCCAAGTCCAGTGGCCGAATAAAGTAAAACTATTCCAATATGTTTTTATTCCAATCTCCTGACGTCAAATTTGCGTAACCGCCGACGCAAGCATCGGGCGGTCACCCACAGGGTTGTCTGAACAAACCAATCATATGCGCCCCCCGTTCATAGGAGGTCACTTTTGTTTACTTGAAAAACGAATAACATTGCCTGCACTGAGCAGCTTGTCTTATCTAATTGGCTCACAAGAAGCGAGGAGCATGCTCAAGGGGAGAGGGATTCGATGGGGCCGAGCCACTGCACTGAATATCGATAACCGGATGAAGAGGGTGGTGCCGGCGTCTGCGATTGGTCCGCTTTCTCTTACTTAGTTTGCGGTGGCCCGTCGACAATCGCGGCAGCCCGCGGAAGCTTAAGAATGACGCTAAAACGGGTCCTCAGCAAAGAAGAGTTGGCAGAACGAGGTCGTAAACGTGCTGAAAGTTCTCGAAAACGTTACACGGCCACGCAAAAAGTTTTATTACAGGCAAATAAACCCATGCTCTCCAGCAGGGGCAAGTAGCCAGTGCTGGAGCGATCAGCGGCAGCCATCTTTTATTCCTTTCGGAACGGGGCAGCCTGCGGCTATTCAGAAGAAAATTCAGTTTTGTTCGGCATATTAATGTATCTTGAACGCGTTCACGTCATTTTGACGCGGTAAGTTTTTGCGGTTTTGTGACGTCGCGTGAGAGGCAGGTGAAGTGGGTGCAGCCCGAAAACTTTTGACCAATAGCCGAGGGATAATGGCAAAAAGGCGTCGAATCAGAAATAACTATTTTTGTTTTGTTCGGTCAAATTATGCATAATCAGGGTGTACACGTCATATCAGATGGGGAGCTATCGCGGTTTTCGTGGTGTCTCGTGACAAACAGATGAAGTGGGGGTGGTCCAAAAGTTTTTGACCAATCGCGGTGGGCTGATTGCAGAATTGGAATAGAAAAGTTTGGAATAGTTTTACGTTATAGCGCCCCAGATCTAGGTCCAGATCCAGGTCCGGGCCGGGAGCGCGGGGACGACCGACCTCGAGGTCCAGGTCCAGGAACAGATCCATATCCAGGTCCAGGCCGGGATCGCGGGAACGATCGACCTCAAGATCCAGGTCCAGGACCAGAGACAGGACCGGGTGTGGGTCCATATTCGCCTCGAAGGGGAGGAAGCCCGAAACGAAGGGGAAGAAGCAAGAACACACGACACCAGCAAAGGCGAGCTGGTCAGACGTAGTGGCCAATCGCGAATCGGGAAGGTTCGGCAATACCAGTAACGATAAGGGCAAGTACGGACACATGGAGGAGCGCGTGAAGAATATAGAACGGAAAACCAGCTACTCAGGCAGGAGCTAGAAAAAGAAGAAAAAATCAGAAGAGCGAATCAGCCAAAAGAATAGACGAACTACAGAAAACACTTAATGAAATGCTCACCAAAATGCAGACACAATCGTCGCTCCCGACAGCCGCCTTCGCCTCCGTCTCCACCCCATCCACCGAAGCCATGAAGGAGGAAGTGGATATGTTAGCAGATGTAGCACAACCACTGGGCGCCAAGTGAAAGATCCCGACCAAGACCAACGAACAGGTCGGTTCAGTACATGAGGTCAAGAGACCCCGACCTAGCACAAAAAAAAGCAGAAGTCCTTGAGGACATGCTCAACAAGCTCTCGGACAAAATGGAGAAAATGTTCGAGATGCTGGCGGCGCGCATTAGTGACAGCGAGGAATCTGCACGGAGAAATCGGAACTGTTGCTCTACCGCCCCAGGAGGCTAGGCAAACCGTCCAGAGACGTAGCGGAACTACACAAAAGGGGAATCCGATTAACCCCGAGAAAAGACGCGGAGATACCCATGGTCCATAAGATCACAGTTCTCGGTCTCTGGATCGAAGCCAGGGGAACAAACACGGAAACTATAACGCGCCTGGAAAAGAAAGTCACGGCAACCGTTCGGCTAATACAGAGGGTCTCCAACCACAGAAGGGGCATTAAAGAAAGAAACGTCGTACGGCTCGTCCAGGCCTTCGCGATCAGCCACGTCGCGTACGTGGCGACATTCCTCCACTGGAACAAAGCCGCGGAAGACAAGATCGAAGCGCTCATTAGAAAAGCGTGCAGAACGGCATTTGGTCTCCCCCAATACACAAGAAACGAAAGGTTACTAACTCGGGGTACATAACACGCTGGAGGAAATCGCGGAAGTACAGAGGATAGCGCAACTCGAAAGACTCTCCGGAACCAAGGCGGACAGAGAAATCACGGAAGAGATCGGCATGAACTAGCACGGAATGAACGGCCCCAAGACGGAGATTCACCCGGACGTTCGAGCCACAATAAGCACGGAAAACATTCCGAAGAACATGCACCCCGTGCACAATGTCGAGAGAAGAAAATGCCGCACGAGAACGATTCTCAAAAACCACGGCGCGCGGGAGGGGGTGCTCTTCGTAGACGCCGCCCGGTACCCCCGAAACCTGAACGACAATGGTGGTGTCGGCAGTGACGAGAGTACCTCCCTCTTCGCAATAGCTGTCGTAGGCACGAAGGAAAGACCGTGACTGCTGGCTCCGTACGGACCAGATCGTCGGAGGCAGCGGAAGAAACGGCAATCGCATTGGCTGTAATCAACGGTCAGCAACAAGACAGAACAATAATCAGCGACTCCAAGACGGCCATTAGGAACTTCGCAAAGGGCTGGGTTTCCACCGAGGCGGCCAAAATCCTGAACCGCAGAGCATAAGACTTCAAGAACGGCAAAATCACGCCCAAATACCTCAAATGGATACCGGCACATATGGGAGAAGTAACCACGAATGCCCCTCCCAACCTCAACGAGAAGGCCCACCGAGCTGCGCGAGAACTAACCCACCGCGGCTCGGACAGTGACGGCCCAACACCCCACAACCCCCGAGGAAGGGGGGAGGACTACGGCGGAGGCGATGGAGAACACAGAGGAGGCGATGACGACGAAGTAGCGATACAAGACGACAGGGACAGACTGGTCACGTACCACGACATACCGACACACTATAGGAAACAAAGAGAAGCATACCCACAACCCCACAAACAGCTCGATAGGTCTCAAGAAACATATTGGAGAAGGTTGCAAACCAGAACGTTCCGAAACCCAGCAGATTTAAACAGAGTAACTTCAAGACAATACCCAGACGCGAGCTGCAAGCTCTGCAAGCACGAACACGCAGACATGGCACACATATTATGGAAATGCACAGAGATCAGATCTATATATGTAGAGGACAAGATAGAACCGGACCTTCTCGAGGAGCGATGGCTAAGCGCTCTGACTAGCTCGGAACTGCACGACCAGCTATGGGCAATCCATGGAGTGGGCCCGGGCAGCAGTGGAAAGGCTATGCCTTTCCACCGCACATAATGCATGGGTGGCCCGAGCCCGGGTTGGCAATCTCGCAGGTGCTTTTATTAAAGTTTTTTCCGTACGTCCGTATATTTGCTTCAGTGCTGCGATATCCTTGCAACGTTACAGCAACGTGATCTGTATGAGTCCTAGATAATCCATGGTATATGTATACTGTTGTTTGGACAAATCTAGATATCTGTAGAACATGAATGGATATCTAGGTACACATCGTGCCACCAAGTAGCCCTTTGAGATGATTGCCGCGAGTTGATGATTGTTGACGATGATCATGATTCCCTACTATAGCACATACCCGTAACGAGGACTCTGCCAGAAAGCGTGTCCGCGCGTGTTGCTAATGATGATGATAATTTCCATATACAATGGCGCATACCCAAGAAACGAGTGGTATAATGGCACATGCCCACAATAGAAGATTGGCCAAGAAGTGGGTGGTACATAATGTGACAACGCCTGCTCTCTCTTTGAGACGATCACCGCGGGTTGATGATTATTTATTTTTTATTTATTCATACTGTCGATCTCATCAGGGATCATAACAGGAAGGGCATACAGATTTCCATAATGTGGCATACTCACAACAGGGAATCAACCAAGGAGCGTGTCTGCGTGTTCATTATGATGATTTCCATGCAATATAGCACATACCCGCAACGGGGGGATTGGACTAGAAGCGGACGGTACATATCGTGCAACCAACCAACTCTTTGAGATGATCGCCGCATGTTTATGATGAATATTATTTCCATACTATGGCAGATACCGACAACGGGCGATCGGCCAAGAAGCGGCGGTATATTTCAAATAAATAAGATGTCAGGAAATACAAGGCAATATATAAGGCTGGTCCCCTCGTGTATACATACATACTTACATACATACACACACACACACACACACACACACACACACACACATATATATATATATATATATATATATATATTTGCACGGACCTTTATAACCGCTGCATGTTGATGCTGACAAAATAGTGCGACTGAGCGCACTTCTGTCTTGCGTAATCATACAATATATCATGACATAAAGCCTCATACATAATGTAGCCTCATAGGTGCCTCCTAAACCCACAAACCTATTAATAAAGTAGCCCAGGATTTTTTTCTTTCTTTTTAATGCGAGGGTAAATGCCTCAGGGCATACATGGGTATGGGATGGGGGTGGAACAAGGATGATTAGATGAATGAAATAAGATTTGCTGATCTAATGAAAGCCCAGTATTTGTAGGAGCGTCTTTAATTATTCTAATTTGAGCTACCCCAGCCATTCTTAAAAAAATGTGTGTGCCATCGGCAGCTCAAGCTTAAATAGTACGAAATTTAGAGCCGTAAAGTAGTGACAGAGTGTTCACCTGAGTAGTTTTCAAACAATAAACTATTACATAAAACTTCTAAGTACAACATCGGATCATATATATCAGTTACAGCGCACAGGCCTCTTAATGGAATGGCGCATGATTTTCAACGAATTCTTCGTTTTCGCCTCCCCCATTCTTGGGCTCCTGTATCTGTGTGGCATAAATTACGCAAATGTATTTACATATGTTTAGTACTTCTCTCTGCTCGCACCTCTCTTTACCTTGCTTCTCTCGACAAGCATCAAGCATCGCCTCCGTCCTTGTGTAATTTCTGTGTCGACGTATCCGTCTGTGCATCAGCATGAACTGCTGTCCGCATTTCGGCATAGCTTGTGAACTGTGCAGCACATAAATATTACATGACATTACAGTTGCGACTTGCGCGGCGCAGAAAAATATTGAATGAGATTAAACGTTGCATTTGATTAAAATAAAGACAATTGTACGTATCGAATAAAGTTGTATAGTATTTTATTACCCGCTTCACGAACGTTTCGCATCCCATAGATTCCAAAATGTGTCTTGGCTCTGCATAATTTGCACGCATCTTGTATTTCTCAGCATAGAACTTAATTGAAATGTCTTCGCTTGGTTACCAGGCCAAATTTCTTAAATTGCTTTTTCAAGAAACCATGACAAACCCGAAGGATTCGCTGCGTTTCCACATCTGTGTAGGGCTTTTGCCTAAAGACATTTGCTAATAAACAGAGCCGGAACGGAAACTACAAGACACGACGGACAGATAATTTATTGCAGCGTTCCCATACTGCCCCTCCCTCTGCGAAGGCGCTGACGGCACTGGCACACTGCCAGTCGGTGTGGTGATTTCGGTCTCAAATTCTTTGCCTCAATATATCGCTCGCGCCTTCGTCGTCTTCATCCACAGACACAGATGGCTGCTTTGCCACTCATCATGGCAGCGTTCCCATACTGCCCCTCCCTCTGCGAAAGCGCTGACGGCACTGGCACACTGCCAGTCGGTGTGGTGATTTCGGTCTCAAATTCTTTGCCTCAATATATCGCTCGCGCCTTCGTCGTCGTCTTACTCCACAGCTGGCTTCGATGCCGCTCATCATGCCAGCGTTCCCATACTGCCCCTCTCTCTGCGAAGGCACTGACGGCACTGGCCCAATGCCATTCGGTGGTGTGATTTCGGTCTCAAATTATTTGCCTCAATATATCGCTCGCGCCTTCGTCGTCTTCTTCCACAGACACAGATGGCTGCTTTGCCACTCATCATGGCAGCGTTCCCATACTGCCCCTCCCTCTGCGAAAGCGCTGACGGCACTGGCCCATTGCCAGTCGGTGCGGTGATTTCGGTTTCAAATTCTTTGCCTCAATATATCGCTCGCGCCTTCGTCGTCGTCTTACTCCACAGCTGGCTTCGATGCCGCTCATCATGCCAGCGTTCCCATACTGCCCCTCTCTCTGCGAAGGCACTGACGGCACTGGCCCAATGCCATTCGGTGGTGTGATTTCGGTCTCAAATTATTTGCCTCAATATATCGCTCGCGCCTTCGTCGTCTTCTTCCACAGACACAGATGGCTGCTTTGCCACTCATCATGGCAGCGTTCCCATACTGCCCCTCCCTCTGCGAAAGCGCTGACGGCACTGGCCCATTGCCAGTCGGTGCGGTGATTTCGGTTTCAAATTCTTTGCCTCAATATATCGCTCGCGCCTTCGTCGTCGTCTTACTCCACAGCTGGCTTCGATGCCGCTCATCATGCCAGCGTTCCCATACTGCCCCTCTCTCTGCGAAGGCACTGACGGCACTGGCCCAATGCCATTCGGTGGTGTGATTTCGGTCTCAAATTATTTGCCTCAATATATCGCTCGCGCCTTCGTCGTCTTCTTCCACAGACACAGATGGCTGCTTTGCCACTCATCATGGCAGCGTTCCCATACTGCCCCTCCCTCTGCGAAGGCGCTGACGGCACTGGCACACTGCCAGTCGGTGTGGTGATTTCGGTCTCAAATTCTTTGCCTCAATATATCGCTCGCGCCTTCGTCGTCGTCTTACTCCACAGCTGGCTTCGATGCCGCTCATCATGCCAGCGTTCCCATACTGCCCCTCTCTCTGCGAAGGCACTGACGGCACTGGCCCAATGCCATTCGGTGGTGTGATTTCGGTCTCAAATTATTTGCCTCAATATATCGCTCGCGCCTTCGTCGTCTTCTTCCACAGACACAGATGGCTGCTTTGCCACTCATCATGGCAGCGTTCCCATACTGCCCCTCCCTCTGCGAAGGCGCTTACGGCACTGGCACACTGCCAGTCGGTGTGGTGATTTCGGTCTCAAATTCTTTGCCTCAATATATCGCTCGCGCCTTCGTCGTCGTCTTACTCCACAGCTGGCTTCGATGCCGCTCATCATGCCAGCGTTCCCATACTGCCCCTCTCTCTGCGAAGGCACTGACGGCACTGGCCCAATGCCATTCGGTGGTGTGATTTCGGTCTCAAATTATTTGCCTCAATATATCGCTCGCGCCTTCGTCGTCTTCTTCCACAGACACAGATGGCTGCTTTGCCACTCATCATGGCAGCGTTCCCATACTGCCCCTCCCTCTGCGAAGGCGCTGACGGCACTGGCACACTGCCAGTCGGTGTGGTGATTTCGGTCTCAAATTCTTTGCCTCAATATATCGCTCGCGCCTTCGTCGTCGTCTTACTCCACAGCTGGCTTCGATGCCGCTCATCATGCCAGCGTTCCCATACTGCCCCTCTCTCTGCGAAGGCACTGACGGCACTGGCCCAATGCCATTCGGTGGTGTGATTTCGGTCTCAAATTATTTGCCTCAATATATCGCTCGCGCCTTCGTCGTCTTCATCCACAGACACAGATGGCTGCTTGGCCACTCATCATGGCAGCGTTCCCATACTGCCCCTCCCTCTGCGAAGGCGCTTACGGCACTGGCACACTGCCAGTCGGTGTGGTGATTTCGGTCTCAAATTCTTTGCCTCAATATATCGCTCGTGTCTTCGTCATCTTCTTCCACAGCTGGCTTGGATGCCGCTCATCATGTTAGCGTTCCCATACTGCCCCTCCCTCTGCGAAGGCGCTGACGGCACTGGCACACTGCCAGTCGGTGTGGTGATTTCGGTCTCAAATTCTTTGCCTCAATATATCGCTCGCGCCTTCGTCGTCGTCTTACTCCACAGCTGGCTTCGATGCTGCTCATCATGCCACCGTTCCCATACTGCCCCTCTCTCTGCGAAGGCACTGACGGCACTTGCCCAATGCCATTCGGTGGTGTGATTTCGGTCTCAAATTATTTGCCTCAATATATCGCTCGCGCCTTCGTCGTCTTCTTCCACAGACACAGATGGCTGCTTTGCCACTCATCATGGCAGCGTTCCCATACTGCCCCTCCCTCTGCGAAGGCGCTTACGGCACTGGCACACTGCCAGTCGGTGTGGTGATTTCGGTCTCAAATTCTTTGCCTCAATATATCGCTCGTGTCTTCGTCATCTTCTTCCACAGCTGGCTTGGATGCCGCTCATCATGTTAGCGTTCCCATACTGCCCCTCTCTCTGCGAAAGCGCTGACGGCACTGGCCCACTGCCAGTCGGTGCGGTGATTTCAGTCTCAAATTATTTGCCTCAATATGTCGCTCGCGTCTTCGTCGTCGTCTTCTTTCACAGCTGGCTTCGATGCCACTCATCATGGTAGCGTTCCCATAATGCCCCTCCCTCTGCGAAGGCGCTGACGGCACTGGCCTTCTGCTAGTCGGTGCGGTGATATCGGTCTCAAATTCTTTGCCTCAGTATATCGCTCGCGCCTTCGTTTTCGTCTTCTTCCACAGCTGGCTTCGATGCCAATCACGCCAGTGTTCCCATACTGCCCCTCCCACTGCGAAGGCGCTGACGGCACTAGCCCACTGCCAGTCGGTGCGGTGATTTCGGTCTCAAAGTCTTTGCCTCAATATATCGCTTCGTGTGGCACGTCACACAGCACGTGCCACAGTTCTCACCAAATGCCTTACTCGCCACGACGGTGTGAGTTTCGTCGACGCCGCCGAATATCCCCACGGTACCCGCTTTGCAGCCGTCACCACGCGTGAAGGCTCTCTCCACCATGCTATCAGCCTAGGAACCCCACGCTGAGGAAGCTGCAGAAGTGGCCATCGCGCTAGCCACATTAGACCCAACATGCCATACCATCGTCTCTGACTCCCGCTCCGCCGTTATCAACTATATCAACGGCCGTATTTCACACCAAGCCTTGCGCATCTTGCAACAAGCGCCCCGCTCCACCGACCATCAGGTTACACTCGTCTGGTTCCCGGCTCATGTAGGCACCGTCCACCCGCACCTCCCCAACCTCAACGAGGTTACCCACTCCCTAGCGCGAGACCTAGTTAACCGCGCGGGAGTAGGGAAGGCTGCCCCCACCGGTAGGGATCGCCTGACACGCTACAATGATCTTGTGAAGTCCTTCTACTTAGAGCGTAGAACCTTCCCCGGCCCACACAACAAACTATCCCGTGCGCAGGCTACAACTTTCCGCCTGCTACAAACCAATACTTACCCCTCGTTACAACTTCATAACAAGATCTACCCAGACATTTACCCCAATTCCACGTGCCATATTTGCAAGACACAGCCAGCCACACTTCCACACATGCTTTGGGACTGTACACACCAATACCCCGACACTAACCCCACGACCCTCTCGTCGAGATGGCACGCGGCCCTGCGTAGCTCCAACCTTGACGACCAACTCTGGGCGACCCAGCAGGCCTGCGAGGCGGCGAAGAGGCAACACCTCGACGTCCCCACGTGGGAGGCCTAGGCCCAGCCACCATCTCTTGCTGGTTTCAATAAAGTTTATTCAGTCAGTCAATATATCGCTCGCGTCTTCGTCGTCGTCTTCTTCCACAGCTGGCTCCGTTGCCGCTCATCCTGCCAGCGTTCCCATAATGCCCCTCTCTCTGCGAAGGCACTGACGGCACTGGCCCACTGCCAGTCGGTGCGGTGATTTCGGTCTCAAATTATTTGCCTCAATATATAGCGATTCGAAAAATAACGAATGTATAACATGAATGAACGCGGATGTATAAAAATAAATATGTCTGCGTACCTTCCGTCACGATGATCATCGATCAAGACAAGAAATGTTTTCATACCTAGGTTCAAAATTCTGTGTCACCTCTTCGTCGTGTACTAGACAGCTTCGCTGGTCATCCACCTTCACAGAGTGAAATGGTCCACGATTTTATTTCTTGATTTTCATTCTTTTATAGTTGTTTTCGACCTCCTCGCCGAGGCCATGCGCGTACTGTCGATTGAGCTGTTGGAGGCAGAGACAGATGGACAAAAAAGTGAAGCACCTTTAAAAAGGGGCGACTTAAAAGCAGATACAGCAAAGAGGGGAGGGGGGAGTAGTGGAACAAACATCAGAAGCCGTGACGGACAGCGCTTGTTGCAGGTTTCTCATTCATTTCTTTCTTTCGTTTCTTTCCTGCTGCCTTGTTCTCCTGCTTTACTGCTTTTAATATACAGGACCACACAACCAATGAGACGCATTTCTGGTTAACATCCCTGCCTTCTCTCTTTATTTCCTCTTCCTCCAGGACCACACAATCCAATTAAGATAATGGTAATGATCAACTTACGTGTCTTCTCAAAGCTTATAGTAAAAGGCACATTTAGCTGGCGCCTTCGTGTGGCCGACTGCTGTCCGCTTTGCCGCGTGTGCCGTGAGTGAGCTATTAATCTGAAGCGATGACCCTCTGGCCTAGGAAGTGTGCGGTGTGCCACGTGGCTGCCCGTGGTTCTGCGTTCAGTGATTTTGTCGACGCAAATAAGCGCTTTGATATGAAATGCACCCCACTGGAACCCTAATGAGACTTGAATGCTCTTCGAGAACATATGCCTTGGTGCATGACCGTCATTTTCCACATATGTTACTATACCTATTGTGTAGCTGAACGTTCGCCACTGAAAGACTATCTCTCATATATATAGTACGGCTTATATAGATTAAGACCTTAGGTAAGTACACGGCATCATTTTCCACATGAAGATGTTATTCGACCCTTTTAATGTGGGATGTACTTATGTACCACATTACTTATGAGAACTTTGCAACCCGCTACACATAGAACAATAGAACAGAATATTTATCCGGCATAAAGAAACAAACGCGTGAAATCCATTCCGCACAAGCCCCCATGGTTTTTGTGCGTGGCTGGGCAATCTTCCCTCAGAAGCAACTCAGCTGCGTAACATAGCAAATTATATTAATGATTAAGAGAGAAAGAGAGGGGGAGACAAAGTACCACCACGTATGTACCGGATATGCCAAGAAAACCAAGTGAGCCTTCTGTAGCATGTCGTTCTGAACTAACGCGCGCAAAGCTGGCAAGTACACGTGATGGGGATGGTAATAGAAATAGTAATACAGTTTCACAGAACTATTATACCTTAATGTTGTCTTGAAATGCAACTGTTCTGTTTATTAATCGTCCTTTTATTTTTCTTGCCTTCACTTTTCAAAATGTTAGGCATTGTGGGCGTGATTTTATGCCGTAAGAATAAATGTCCCAGACATTTATTTTCACACGGACTGCATAACCAAGGCTCTCTTGCCGGGAACGCTACGGATATTTATCGCATCCTTGACAGAAAAAAAGTACTACGTACATGGCATCAGAGAACAGAAATGCGCGCAAGAATGTTGGCGGTCATTTTATAACATTAAAAAAAACGGTGCCTAGGAAAATCATCACATCCACCGTAATTAAAGGAATGGGAGGGTAGGACTCAACAACATGGCTTTCGATCACTGATATTCTTCTACATCTTTCTAGGACTTACATATAATAATCAATATAACCGTTTCGCACTGCACTACTAAGACATTCCTTGTATGTATGTACTGTCTAGCTTCTGTATTTCTACTTTAGGTGTCGTCATCCGTGTATATATTGTCACGCGCTAAGGCAAGAATAAGCAGCAGTATCAGCAGCCAGACACGAAAATGTCAGACACAAGGAGGACGGTTCACCAGCTGGCGCAAGATCCTTGACTTCGTCGTCTTCAATCACCGTTTTTGCTGGGCACGCAACGCTGGCTCAAAACCCCAGGTGGCATTATTCCCCCTCCCAATGGAGCATCGACTCGATGCTCAAACACAAAACGTACATGGAAACTAGACAAACTAGGTAAAACAAAAAAAAAGGGGGGGGGGGACGCGCTAGCACACATACGGAAATCCACACGGAAAAATGTGTTCTGTGGTCGGGAACAAAAAAAAAAAAAAAAAAAAAAGAACGCTTCAAAGTTCTTTGGAGGAAGACGCGACGACAGCGAAAAAAAAACCAGAAGAGAAGAAGGTTGTTTCACTAGTACACTTCACCGTGTAAAATACGGCTTGAGGCGGACCACATGTACAGTCTCTGCGCGTGGTAAACAGCGCTTGGGCGATGGCAGGTCTCCGTCTGGAATCACTTCATAGTTCACGTCGCTTACACGCCTTAGTACTGTGTATGGGCCGAAGTACTTGCTGAGGAGTTTCTCGCTGACGCCTCGCCGTCTAATGGGTGTCCAAACCCAAACTTGGTCACCAGGCTCATAGGTCACTTGTCGATGGTGGAGATTGTACCTTATTGCATCGGTACACTGCTGCTGTCTTATGTGCACGCGGGCCAGTTGACGCGCTTCCTCGGCGCGCTGAATGTACTCCTCCACGTCAGGAGCTAACTGGTCGAGCTGGTCGGTATCTTCATATGGCATCATGGCGTGTAGCATAGTTTGGACATCTCGACCATAAACGAGGCGGAATGGCGGGAAGCGTGTAGTTTCCTGCGTGGCAGTGTTGTACGCAAACGTTACGTACGGCAGGATTTCGTCCCACGTTTTGTGCTGCACATCCACGTACATAGCGAGCATGTCTGCCAGTGTTTTGTTTAGTCTTTCTGTCAAGCCGTTAGTCTGAGGGTGGTATGCAGTGGCCTTTCGATGACTCGTGTAGCTCAGCTTGAAGATGTCATCCAGAAGCTTTGCGGTAAATGCCGTCCCTCGGTCAGTGATGATGAATGACGGTGCGCCATGCCGAAGCACAATGTGATGCATAAAAAACTGGGCAACTTCAGATGCTGTCCCGCGTGGTAGTGCCTTCGTCTCAGCGTAACGCGTCAAGTAGTCAGTTGCGACAATGATCCACTTATTGCCGGAGGAAGACAAGGGAAATGGTCCAAGAAGGTCCATTCCAACTTGATCAAACGGCGTACGCGGAGGGTCGATGGGTTGTAGAAGGCCTGCAGGCTTGAAGGGTGGTGACTTGCGGCGCTGGCATTCACGGCATCCTTTCACGTAGCGTTTGACGCAAGCAGTCAGTCTAGGCCAGTAGTACAGTTGCCGTACCCTGTCCAGAGTCCTTGAGTAGCCCAAGTGACCAGATGTTGGCTCGTCGTGGCAGGCTAATAGGATGTCGTCGCGAAGGGCTTGAGGTACTACTAGCAGATGTGGTTTGTCGCCGGAACCTGTGTTTCTTTTGTATAAGATGCCCCCTCGTAGGCAAAATGACGACAACTGTCGCGAAAGTGGGCGAGGAATGGACGCGATGCCGCCTTCTAAGTGATCGATGACGGGTCTTAACTCAGCGTCCGATCGCTGTTTAGCGAGCAGATCCGGCCCGCTGAGTGCTCCCAGAAAGGCGCTGTCGTCTTCCTCATCAGGATTCTGAGATTTAACAGGTGCCCGTGATAACGTGTCAGCATCTTCATGTTTCCTGCCTGACTTGTACACGATGGTGATGTTAAATTCCTGGAGTCGCAGACTCCAACGTGCCAATCGTCCAGAAGGGTCTCGGAGGTTGGTCAACCAGCACAAAGCGTGATGGTCGGTCACAACTTTAAATGGCCGCCCGTAGAGATACGGCCTAAACTTTGTGGTAGCCCAAATAACCGCGAGGCACTCCTTCTCTGTGGTGGAATAATTGGACTCTGCGCGTGACAGAGTGCGGCTCGCGTAGGCGATAACTCGTTCAGTCCCGTCTTGTCGTTGCACCAGGATAGCTCCGAGACCGATATTGCTGGCGTCAGTGCGTACTTCTGTGTCGGCATCCTCATCAAAATGACCGAGCACGGGAGGAGAAGACAAGCGACGTTGTAGCTCCGTAAAGGCGGTCTGTTGTGCATCAGTCCAGAGGAATGGCGTGTCGTCACGCGTAAGGCGAAATAGCGGATCTGCAATCTTTGAAAAATTTTCAATGAAGCGTCGATAATATGCACACAAGCCCAAAAATCGTCTCACACTTTTCTTATCGGTTGGAGCGGGAAAAGCTGCTACGGCAGCAGTCTTCTCAGGATCAGGCCGAACACCTGCCGCGCTTACGACGTGACCAAGGAACTTCAGTTCCTCGTAACCGAAATGGCATTTCTCTGGCTTGAGTGTAAGGTCAGCCGATCGAATGGCTTCGAGTACATTCCGAAGGCGTCGAAGGTGCTCGTCAAAAGTTTCCGAAAAGACAACGACATCATCGAGATAGACGAGGCAGCTTTTCCATTTGAGGTCAGCGAGAACGGTATCCATCATTCGCTGGAATGTGGCTGGAGCGGAACAGAGGCCGAAAGGGAGTACTCTAAATTCGTAAAGGCCGTCCGGAGTCACGAAAGCAGTTTTCTCGCGGTCACGCTCATCTACTTCAATTTGCCAGTAGCCACTTTTCAGATCGATAGAGGAGAAATACTTCGCGTGCCTCAGCCTGTCCAGAGAATCGTCGACACGAGGCAACGGGTACACGTCTTTCTTTGTGACGCTGTTTAGCTTTCGGTAGTCTACACAAAATCGAAGCGTGCCATCTTTCTTTTTAACAAGAACGACTGGCGATGACCAGGGACTGCATGAGGGCTGGATTACGCCGTCTTGAAGCATTTCCTTCACCTGCGTTTGAATAGCATGTCGTTCGGTCGGGGAAACACGGTAAGGCTGTTGCCGTATGGGGGGCACGTCGTCATAGGTGATGATACGGTGTTTCGTAATCGATGTTTGACGTACCTTCGACGACCGTGCAAAGCAAGAGTGGAACTCAAGCAACAGCTCGCGCAGTGGTTGTCTGTTCTCTTCAGGAAGCGTTGGACTAATGTCGACGTTGCGTAGAGGTGCTTCAGCAGTGCCGATTGCCTCGGAAACAAAACACTCAGTGACATCGGCGATCGGGTCGGCGTAGGCGATGACAGTACCGGGGAAAAGGTGCCGGTGTTCGTAGCTGAAGTTGGTGACAAGAACCTCACAGTGGCCATCGTGGAGATCGACAAGGCTTCTTGCTACGCAAACACCATGAGAAAGCAGGAGAGAGCGATTGCTTTCTACGACTGCTTCACCGTGTATGAGCTTGTCACATGCCACTTGAACCACGACACTTGCACGCGGTGGTAACGTGACAGCGTCGTCGATAACACGAAGAGGTGCTCGAGGGTGGATGGTGTTGGTCGTCGCTGTGGCGCTTTTTGTCGAGAAAGTGACGAGGCGTTGTCGAATGTTGATGATAGCGCCGTGCTCCCTGAGAAAGTCCATGCCGATGATTAGGTCTCGAGAGCACTGGGGGAGAATGCTCAAACTGGCAACAAACGTAGAGCCGCGAATCTGTATTCGTGCCGTGCACATGCCGAGTGGTGTGACGATGTGCCCGCCAGCTGTACGAACTGGCGTTTGATTCCAAGGCGTGGTCACTTTCTTCAGAAGGGTGGCCAGTTTTTCACTGATTATAGAATAATCCGCTCCAGTGTCCACTAAAGCAGTCAATTCACGACCGTCAAGCAGTACAGGAATGTCCAAGGAAATTCTTTTTCTGTAATCAGCAGGTACTGTCGTCGTCGATGTATCGTCGGTCCGTGTACGCGTCAGTAGGGGTCCTTGAGCACGTCCAGACTGAGCGGCCTCGCCCCCAAACGTCGCTGTGGTTAGTTTTCCCGTCGTGGGCTGGGCGACCGACCCTGCACCACGCTTGAATACGTACGGCGAGTCGGAGAAAACCGCCGCGGCGAAGGGGAGCGTGACTGGTGTCGAGCTGATGGAGATCCGCGCTGCTGGGCAACGTATTCTTCAATTTCAGGAGGACGCTGGCCGAACCTAGGTCGCGGCGAGTTCGCTGAGAATCCGCGTAGTCCGAGCTCTCGATAGGAGCACTGTCGGTAGACATGCCCAGCTTCGCCACAGTGAAAGCAAAGGGGACGGCGATCAGGTGCCCGCCATACGTCTGATTTCCTCGGGGCCTGTCGGTGGTCCTGGTAATACGAGGCAGGTTGGACGGGCTCTAGCATGGCCGGGCGCGCGGCGCGAAGCGGGGAGGGAGGTGGGGCAGGTTGCCTCAAGGCTTGCGAATATGACATATGTGGGCTGTCATTTCTTAGCGGTCGAGCGTCTGTATTGAAGGGTGGTTCTTTTAGCGCATGCTGGACTTCGTCACGGAGAACGCTGGACAAGGAGCTGAGCGTCGGCTGTGAAGGTACCGACAGTTTCTGGAGTTCTTCGCGGATCACGGAACGAATGAGCTCTCGAAAGAAATCGACGTGACCCCCGAGAGCTCCGAAGAAGTCCGTAGGTGAGGCAGTGTTCACTTGACGTTCGTATGATGGTGTCCGCTGGCGAAGAGTCTGCTCCATGGTGATGGCCTCGGAAAGAAATTCTGACACAGTCTTGGGAGGACTGCGCACGAGACCGCCGAACAGCTGCTCTTTTACTCCGCGCATCAGGTACCGCACCTTCTTTTCTTCCGACATGCTGGGGTCGGCTCGTCGAAAGAGACGCGTCATGTCCTCGACGTACATTGCGACACCCTCGTTCGGCATTTGTATGCGGGACTGGAGATCACGCTCAGCTCGCTCTCGGCGATCAGGGCTGGCATACGTCTCAAGAATCCGCCGTTTTAATTCTGCCCATGAAGTTAAGGCATCTGCACGGTTCTCGTACCAAACACGTGCGCCATCGTTAAGGCTGAAATAGACATTTTTCAGCTTGTCTGCGTCATCCCACTTGTTGAACGCGGCGACACGTTCATAGTGCACCAGCCAATCTTCAACGTCCTCATGTATGGCGCCGTGGAAGGGATTCGGCGTTCGCGGATTGAATAGCGTACAATGAATCGGCGTTGTGCCTTCCATACCGGTTGGGGTGGTCGGAGCTGCCATTTTCTCTGGGAGGAGTCCAAACTCAGGGGCTTGTCCACGGATCCTTCTGCTGGCGCGGTGTACAGGCGTAACCACCGGTACGGGGCTGGAGCTCCTGCTGCCCGGAGGGGTTTGGTGCATATATTAGATTACCCCGCACCTCCACCAGTTTGTCACGCGCTAAGGCAAGAATAAGCAGCAGTATCAGCAGCCAGACACGAAAATGTCAGACACAAGGAGGACGGTTCACCAGCTGGCGCAAGATCCTTGACTTCGTCGTCTTCAATCACCGTTTTTGCTGGGCACGCAACGCTGGCTCAAAACCCCAGGTGGCAATATGTATATATATAGAGAGAGAAGGCAGGGAGGTTAACCAGAGACGAGTCCGATTTGCTATCCTGCACTTGGGGACGAGAAAAGGCAATATAAAGAAGAATGTAAATCGTACATAATGGGAAATAACGCAGAGTGCTCAAAGCATATATATCCACGAGGTCATGGAACCATGGTCGAATTGATAAAGCGCGTTACACGGAGTCATCGCTCCTCCACACTGTCACGTGCACGGGTAAACACAAAGAAATTGGGCGCCTCGCTCTCTTCATTCAACGGTGGAGGCCAAGCAGCAATCACGCTTTCCACATGCTCTGAAACGACCAAGACTTGCAGTGCGTTGTGAGCGGCTGGTGTGTACATGTTTGCCATCATCACGCTCGAGGCACTCATAAGGACCTCAATGCAGGAAAGATCTGACGCATGACGCTGCTCTTCCCACTAGGTCAAACTGTGCGGTTTTAGTCCTGGCATTGTCAGGCATTTAGGTGGCGGCATCACCTGCGCGACTTTGGGCGTTTGTTCGTGCATGCCAATGAGCACGCCGTGCGTGTGTGCTGGCGGCTACGGGTGAAAGCAAAGCCGGTTCCTATACTGCGCCTTTCGTTCGGGGACTGATGCGCCAGCCCCTGCCGAGTGCGAACTGCACCAGATGTGAGGGACTGACGTGGCTATATATGACACCCGATCCTCGGGTGCATATGCGGCCTTCGACACGTGTACGCCGGGATTTGTCGCGGTGGGCTCTGCAGTTTGCCGCTGCAACCGAGCAAGCTTGCCCGGCCAAACCACAGCCAAGTAGATGCAGACAATAGGGCTCGGGCACTCATGCCGTTTCCTCAAGGTCACCACGCGGAGTACTGCTCCTCTTTAAGTGCTCTTGAAGCTCACTATACATTTTGCGATCTTATTAGTAATTTAGTTCGTAACCGAGAATGCGTGTTGTTTCACCCGGGACGTGGAAGGAGGCGGAATACGACTAGCTTGTTCCACCGATCGAGGCCGAGACTTTTCGAGATTATAAAGCACGCAGGCCATACAGGCGCATTGCCGGCTCGGCTATCGAAGACGCAAGTAGATGGGAAATTCATTCACAACTGCAATATGTCCACTGATGCAAAGTAATTATGTCTCGGCACTGCCGGTCGAGAAACGTTGCTTCGAACGCAAGAAATCCATTGCCATCACAACCAGCATATTCTTCTTAGACACATTGCAGCGACAGCTTAACAACCGGACAGGAAAGAAATCGATCAATTTGATCGACAGTTTTCGGCGCGTTGTGATACACTACCATTGGAATTCTTCCCCTAATAACACCAATGCGCCGCATGAAATGACAACGGCACTTCTATTGCTCAGATTTTACAATATTTGGTACACAGGGGAGTCTAAAAAAATAAAGCTTCGGCAGGAGGTATCGTCGAAACTATATCCTCAGTGCTCCTAGCGCTTCATCAAACAACAGTAGATTTGCACTTTGGTTCACTCGGCAACATAATTTTTAAATCACAGCAGCACTGAAGACACTGAAACTGCTGTATAGGGCTGCATAATTTTCCGATCCGACGTCTATACGCTACCTTAACTATTTGCCAAACATTGGTACATGCTCAGTAGTGCGTTTAGTTTTGACGATTGTGTGCTTCTAATATGAAGTGCACCTAATTTGTGTGGTCAAAATTACAGAAGTTGCGAGCTAGGAGCAAGGCGCATACTTTGTACATTTCAGATTTCTGTCACTCCCAGTGCTCTCAAATACTTCCCGAGCAATTATTCTTGCTTTACTTTTATTCGAAATAAATATTATCAAGGTGCAAATTAACGTATACCTCACGGTATACGTTGCGACTACTACCCGTCTTGAAATAAAAAATTAAAGGTTGAAACAAAAGCACTGAAATTGAGCACATTTCTAGCGAAGGGAAGAGTTAATAGCTTTTTTTCCACATTTTTTGCCATCTTCCTCGCCACCGCCTGTTCGCACCGACAATGTAATCGATATAATGGCAGAGGGACATTGTTATTTGTTTTGAAAACATATATACACTTGACCGGTGCAGCAAGAACTATGCAATCATGCACACCAGGCGGACACATGTGAAAACAACTTTTATTAATTTTTTTAGATGACAATTTGATAAGCATGTAGTGCCTAAGCGACATTCATACATCGGCGAGCATGACAGAGCAATACTCGCTGTTCTTGTTGTGAAATGCATACGACTTCCCGCTTATATTTTGAGATCTCCTCTTGAGCCTGCGCACAAGATGCTTGCGACCCGTCACGCTCTCGTATTTCCGAATGTTGTGCCTGAAAAAAGAAATAAATAAACGATAGAAGGACAAAGCAGAGAACAGTGTTTTGCGAAAAGACAGCTGAATTCCCCACGCAGAAAATTCGATGCTCCTTGGCCCCCTCAGCGTGGAAACATAAAATAACTTGACGTGTAAATGTAGCTCCAGAAAACACAACCATATTGCAAAAACTGCCTCTTGGCCTATTTGGTATTTGCTGAAAGATATTTGCAGCTAAATGGACACACACACAAAGGTAGAAGCATTGACGACCACATTCTCTTCGTCAGTTTGGGACTAATCTGTCTGTTTCTGTCTATTTTCGTAAGCGCTTCTGTCAGTGTTTATGCCAGTGTTTGAATGATATACCGTCGTCAGTGTTTCTATCTCTCTGTGCGTCCGTTCATCGGCAAGTATGACTTTCAACATTGAAAGAAGATCGGTTGTCAGGCAAGTTTGCAAGTATAGCAACTAAATTAGAAAAAAGAAATCAGTGCCCTTCCAATCTGTGAAGGAAGACCAGCGAAGCTGTGAATGTATAGGCCTCTTAATGGTGGACTGCACCTTCGCCGCGGGTCGACCCGGCATTGCACTATCTTCGGGATCGGACCACGTATGGGGAGTTTTATGTCTACCCACGGACAAGATCCTGGGGGAATTAGCCTTTAATAGTTTCGCTGTAATTAATTCATTAATGACGACGACGAACGCGGGAACAGTGGCACGAGCACGTACGCGCGGTAGCGCCGAGGGGCGCCAACGAGCTAGCTGTGGAGGACGACGACGCTGGAGCCGATCTTGATTATGATTGTTTTGTGTCTACCCACGGACACGATCCTGGGAGAACTAGTCTTTAATAGCTTCGCTGTAATTTGCTGTAAAATCGGTTACGTATTTGTGTTAATTATATAACTAATTAATTAATTAATCAATGCCGCCGACGAACACGAGAACAATGGCACGAGCGCGTTCGCGCGGTAGCGCCGAGGTGCGCCAACAAGCCAGCTGTGGAGAGAGAGAGAGAGAGAATAAACATTTATTTCGCAAAGCAAGTAGAAAATTTCCTCGATGAGTGGGGCCCTCAGTCCAGGGCTCCATTGCCATGCGCGACTTCGCGAGCCCGCTGGATCAGCCGTTGCTGTTCCTACTGGCTTGTACTGAGCAGCGCAGACTCCCAAGAGGAAAGGTTAGGGTTGGGTATAGGAGGAACACCTGAAGGGTTAGGGCATTCCCATATGGAGTGATACACCGTGGGTTTGGCCCCACAGTGGGGACAATAGGAAGGGTACAGGGTGGGATGAAAGATATGTAGCATGTGGAGACAAGGAAATGAATTGGTCTGCAGTTGCCGCCAGACAGCAGCATCTGCCCTATTAAGCGAAGGATGAGGAGGGGGATAGTTATGGCGACTTTGTCGGTAGTACTCGGGCGTCTCGGTGTACTGTAGGGGCTCTGGCGGTGAGTCGTCTGGGTTGGACAGCTCTTCCGATGGTGCCCGGCCAGTCAGACCTCGGGCTACCGCCTTAACGCCTTCATTACCATGGAGAGAGGCGTGTCCAGGATTCCAGACGATACGCACCCTGTGTAACGTGGGAGGGGGGACAGAGGAGAGAATTCGATGTTTTTGTGCAGCCACGAGTCCTTGCGCGAAGGCCCGGCAGGCAGCCTACGAGTCTGTCACTATGGTGATGGGGGTGTCTTGCGCGGAAAGGGTCGAGGCGTGGACAATGGCCAGGGCTATTGCCCCTTCCTCTGCTGAGCAGCTGTGCGTTGTTAGAACTGTGGCACACACCCTAAGCGCGTCAGTATTGTCAGTTACAGCTAAACACATGACCCGCCTCTCTGGGTAGCGGGCCGCGTCAGTGTACAAAACCGGTGTAATTGTGGTGCGGTCTCCAAAAATGCGTGCCAGGGCCTGAGTTCGGGCGCGTCTACGGCCTGCGTGTCGCTCGGGATGCATATTGCGGGGAATCGGAGCTACTTGTATGCTAGCGCGTAGAGAAGGAGCGAGGCGATATTGTGGGACGTGTGGTGGTGTCTCAGGGACAGGGTAGCCAAGGCGAGAGAGTATAGCGCAGCCCTGACGGCTGCGTCTGAGACGTTGGAGATACAGTAGTCGGTGCGAGAGGTTTGTGCAGAGTCATTAAGATGCGGCTCATTGTCGGTCATCATGGGTTGCGGCGTGGGTTTGGGCTTAAAGTGTTGTGTGACTGAAGGGGTGTGGAGATGTGGAGAGGGAGATAGAGGTGGGAACTGCGCTGCCCAGCTTACCGCTTGCTCCTTCTTGGTAGATCCATTTCCTTTATGGCCACGGTCCCTCGAACGGCTGGTACTGGGAGTCGGGTCCTTGGAGTGGCCCTTGGAGTGACTCCGGTCAGTTTGGCGGCGATCCCCGGGTGATCCGCGACTGCGGCTGCGTCCTCTAGCCCACGGGTTCTCCGCCGATCTCCCCGGCGTCGTTGCCGCTTGGGTCATATTTTGCTGAGCGCTCTGCTGAGTCATCGTCCCAGGCTGGCTTTGCGCTGATCCGGGCGGGGGGCGCTCGTCCTTACGTTTTTTTTTTTTTTTCACGAAGCACGCGCGATTTGTTGTGTGGCGGCAGTTGACGCGATGGGCAGCGAGGGTCAGTAGCGGGATGAGCGCCGTTGCAGCAAATACATTTAGGTGTGCACGCATGTTTCTCCGGTGGGTTTGAGATGCCCCACGCCGGGCAACGGGGTTTGTCCGGCGTGGGACAGACGTCCGCCCGATGGCCCATTGACAAGCACAAGCTACACACCTGTTGGCGCGGTCGGTATACGTGACAGCGGAGTTCGGCTCCGTACATACGGACGTAGCGGGGTACGTGGGTGCCGGAGAATGTGATCAGGGCCGTATGCGTAGGTCCCATCATGCGAGCGTGTAAGACAGCGGCTTCTGAGCAGCGGAGGTTTTCTAGCAGCGTCGTCGTAGTGGTGTCGGGCACAAGGCCTGAAACTACACCCTTGCAGGAGTTGTCTGGGGCGGCTACGTACGCTTGGACGGCGTGTTGAGTGAGGCCCATGGAGATGAATCGAATTTTCTGCAGCCGTGCCGCGAGGTTCTCGTCCGGTGTGCTGAGCACCGCAAGATTTTGTTCAGGGCGGATGCGAATGATGAGCTCGTTGAGCACGGCGCTGTCCAGCCCCGCTGCTATGCCGATGGCTCGGGCAACAGGAGTATGAGGCCACGCACCGAGGTTCAGGCCGTCTCTCGGGCGGAACACAATCTTGTAGTCGTCGACAGGCAGTGGCGGGAGTCGCGCGTTCCTCTTGCGCGGTGCTTCGGGTGTCGGAGGAGGTGGCAGGTTCGCAGTAGCTTCTGCTAAGCGTTTTTTTTTTTTTTTCAGAGCGACGAGAAACCAGTTGGTGTCGTCCTCGGCCTGACCGGACGAAGCGTCGGCGTCCATCGTGTCAGGGGAGCGGGTGTCGTCGGTCTCCACCTGAGCGGAGTAAATTGGCGTTGGAAAGGACGCGCGCCCGCGTCTAGGCTGGCGAGGTGAACGCAGGTAAGGCTCAGCGCGGCAGCGTCGGTGGTCCGGAACTTCCAAAGCCAATAAAATGTGAGGATCTCACTAGATCTTGGAGAAATTGCGCTCGATCGATGCCGCTCGCCGAGCTGCGTCGTTTGATGGTATTTTCAGTGGTGAGAAGGCAGGGGAACCGCTCGTTGATGGTTCGAAATGCGGAGCCCATACAGAGGGCGGCCAGTCACTACGGCAGCAGGTCACTAGCCGAGGAGGTGGCCTCCAGCTGTGGAAGACAACGACGACGCTGGAGCCAATCTTGGTTTTGTGTCTACCCACGGACACAAAGAGTTCCACAAAGAGCGGCGGGCGGCGAGGGCCAAGGCGCTCATCGATCTCCATGCCAAAGACGGGGGTGCCGTGTTTGTGGACGCGGCAGAGTATCCACATGACAGAAAGGCATTCGCCGCTGCAGTCGTCGGGGCATCGACCGGTGCAACGAGAACAGCGGCGAGTGTGCGGACTCGAGGGGCGCATCTAGCCGAGGAGGTGGCCATTGCCCTGGCCATCGCTGACCCCGAGTGCACGACTGTGCTCTGTGATTCTAGGACGGCAGTGCGAAATTACGCCAGAGCAAGGGTGTGTGGTGAAGCCGCGCATGTGTTGCGTGCGGTCGATCTCGCGAGTGAAAATCGGTGTGTAGTGATAAAGTGGTTTCCGGCCCACATTGGCCGTGATGTGTCGGATCGCGGCAACGCAAACCACAACGAGACAGCGAACGCGGCGGCGCGAGGACTAACCAACCGTGCTGTTGCTACTGCGGTCGACCCGTCGTTGTGGTGGGAAACCAAGGACAAAATGACTTCCTACAACGAAATTGTGAAGTGGTACAGACTAGAGCGAAGGACTATGCCGCCACCTCATCCGGGATTGACCCGTAAGGAAGGGGTTCTATATCGACAACTTCAAACGGGGTCGTTATTCACCCCGGTCCTGATGAGGCACGTGTGTCCAGGTGTTTATATAAGTGACCTGTGTTGTGTGTGCCAAAAGGAAAGAGCCACTGCAGCTCACATCCTTTGGGACTGTGCTAAAAATCCGCACGAAGCTGCAACGATAACAACGATCCCGCCGCGGCTCGAGGCCGCAACGAGGTGCTATGACCAGGATGTCCAAGCCCAGGCCGTCCAGCAGATCTCGGCGGCCCTCGAAAGGCAACGACCGAGTGAAACCGGAGGGAGGCTGCCACCCCGAAAGAGGGGCAGGCGCGGTCGACCAAAGGAAGTAGTGCGGCCGCGGCCAAAGTAGAGGCGCCACACGCCGCGAAGACGTCATGGCCGCGTCACGGTGACGCCTCCCTAACAGGGGAAGGCTAACCGCTCTGCAGGCATTCATAACAAAGTTTCCTCACTCACTCACTCACTCACTCCCTCACTCACTCACTCCCTCACTCACTCACGGACACGATCCTGGGGGAACTAGCCCTTCATAGCTTCGCTGTAGTTTGCTGTAAAATCAGTTACGTCTTTGTGTTAATTAATGACGACGACGACGAACGCGGGAACAGTGGCACGAGCACGTTCGCGCGGTAGCGCCGAGGGGCGCCAACGAGCCAGCTGTGGAAGACGACGCTGGAGCCAATCTTGATGATAATTTCGTGTAGACACACGGACACGATCCTGGGGAACTAGCCCTTAAGAGCTTCGCTGTAATTTGCTGTAAAATTCGTTACGTCTTTGTGTTAATGAATTAATTAATGACAACGACGAACGCGAGAACAGTGTCACGAGCGCGTTCGCGCGGTGATAATCACTAATAAATGCTCCTGAGCCTGGCAGATCAAATATGGTTACGTAATTCCGGCTACTAATCCTGCGTGATCACTTTTTGTACTCGGCTACCAAAGGGGAAGTACTCTCGGCACGCAAAACTAAGGATAAATTTAATGCCTCTGTTTCCCACTATGCGCTCTTGGCACTGCTACATGTTCCGATCGTGCTTAAGTCATGAAGCGTAATAGACAAAACGCAATAAAAACGCAGCCATCGGTCCTGAGCGGCCGTTGATATCGAAGCGTGTACCGACGGGCTTCCTGCCACGTGAACCAGTCAGACTTTTGCGCATTGGAGCGACGACCACTAAGAATTATACTTTCCCTATAGCACCGTGAAAAGGGCCAAAAAGTTTCTTCGTTATTTTGAAACCCACGACGCTGCACGCGGTTAAGCAGTGAAAAAATACAAAAGCAAATAAATAAGTAAAATAAGAACAGCAAACACACGCCAAATGTGCTCAAGGATGCAGGCAAATTAACTTTAACTTGTCTAACAACGTATTCTGTCCAAAATTTGTTCAATTATGGTAATACGAGAAAAAATATGAAACAGAATATACCCGGCATGGTTCGATCTTCGCAGCCCTGCCGTGTATAGCAGTGAGGAGAAAATTGAGTTACTGAAGAACGAGAACTGCTCCTTGTTTGAACGAAGGTATACCACGCAGCAAACATAGCTCCTCGGTGAGTTGTGTAGCTTGTACCGAGCTTGCTCTACTGTAAATTATTCAAATTCGTGCTCCTTCTTTTTTCTTCGGCAATTCAATCCAATAGACTATAATTTAGCGTTCCTTTCAATTGCCATTGCAGCGGAGTAATGGCCTACATGTAAACGGGGAGTGCGTCGCGAGGTATCTGCTTTTTTCCTTCTTATTTTTCACCATATTTCCTTCTCTTGTTTGTTAGAATAACAAATAATCGCCGGGAAGCCGAGGAGAACCTATACAAGGAACTGGAAATAGGGCGCACGATCGTCCGAACCCTCCAGTTTCTTTTCTCACAGGTACAGTTCGCCAGCTACTAGGTCCGCTAAGTTCGATCAACGCTGAGCTCGTGAAATATTGCATTTTCGACCGCTTCAGATTCGGTACTCGGTCACGGCGACGACAGGCTGTGCACGCACCTAAGGACGACGCCTGGTTGCGTCATTTGGATGCACATCTTGTAGGGCTTCTCGTAGAAGTCGAGGTCGGTGACGAACTCGAGGTGCGTGTCCCCGGCCACGTTCAGCTGAACGTGGCTGGAGGCTGCGTCGCTGTTGAGCGATGCCGACGCCTGGATGACGGCCGCGCCGCTGCAGTGAAGCCAGGAAAAATTCAATTAGTGAAATGTGGTGTTTAACTACGACTAGTTTAACGGGCCCCTCAAGAGGCTTTTCGATGCACACCGCGAAAACAGCTGAAAATGTAGAAGAACACCCGCGCGACCTTCTCCGTGAAGGAGCGACTCGCGTCGCCAGCGATACGGCGTTGCAGGCATGGTCTACCGCGTCAAGCGCATGTCGCAGCGACAAATAGCCAGCAGCTGCGGGAACAATCGGGTATTCAACGCGGATCGTTCAAAACTGCCGCTGAAAATGTGTCGCGTAGCAAGAAAGTAGTCGCGTCGTGGGGGCCGTGACTGAAGAGAATGAAGTGTGACCTCTCCTCCGATAGTGCCGGAATACCGCTTGCGGGCATTGGTATGGGCAACGGCAGAGGGCAGCGGGGAGGGTAGCGCGTCTCATCGCACAGTTTCTGTTGACATATTTCATTTGCTTTTATCTGGCTACTAATAAACCATGTTAAGTATTATTGCGGCAGAAAGCTCCCTAGACGGCCCTTTACAACTTCTACTGTATGACCAAGATTTCCAACGCGTCCTGGAGAGGGGGCTCTGAATATGCTTCACGAATGAAAATCCTAGTGAACGTGAAGGGGCCGCTTACACGCTCGGCTTTCTTAAACTAAAGATCAGTTAACTCAAACTTTTGTTTCATGAGAACCGTATTAAAAATTTTCTCGAGAGGAGCTAAAGGTTTCTATACAGAAAAACAAGATTGCTTAGAACATCAAATTTTGAGTATGGAATACTTCTCAGCAAAGGGGCGCTCTGGCGTTCACATTACGAATACGGAAACACCAGCTATCAAGCCAAAAACCCTCACTGCGCTCAAGTATGTGTGCAAGTGCTAACAAGCAGCCGTCAGTCAGATGCTTTTTCAGAATGTGTCGTTTCACAGTACCGTGCGGCATCACCGACATTAAAGCCACATTAATTTTGTCTATTGAGGAAATCGAGCCTGTTGCAGAAAACGCGCGCGAGTTCGCGACGCAATGCGTACGAGACCGATGAAAGCAAAGCCACGATGAGGCTTTCGGGGCGACTGCAGCTGTGACGACAAAGAGGTCCAGGAGACGCGACCGACCGCAGCTAGAGTTCAAACGCCGGCTGGCCGAACAGAAAAGTTCTTTGTGCACGCAGGCGATGCCGACCAAGCTTCTCAATGCACGTCTGTCTTGCACGATCGTCTACATACGCCGGGACTTTCGCAGGGACCATCATAACGAGACGTTTCCAGTTAATAAATGTGCTACATGCTGAAGTTTCAAGATCATTCCTTAGAAGTTCGAATAATTCGAACTCGGCGTGAATAACCTACATAAGGCAGGCTTGTTGTGAAAATAAACTTAGCTGTGAGTGGCGCCGGTCCTGTCGTTTGTGTTCTTCTTCTTGAGTCCTGGTCTTCTGCGCCTTGCCTTTACTACTTCAAGCATGAACCAACTAGCCCAAGCAAGAGCTTTACTATAGTATACAAGCATCGCTGATCGCTTGCCAGCACCCCTCCTATAATCCACCTGCTGTTAGTCAACTATCACGACTTTGCTTTTGCGACCTTCCCAAGTGACATCTGGGAAGCGTTGGGTAGACGTCGCCAATGACGTCATTGTCGTGAGGCAGCAAAAAAAAAAAAAAAACAAGGCGGAAGATATGACGCAGTTTTCTCACAGTTCCTTTTTGTCTACAGTTTCCTCTCAGATTTTCAACGTAATACAGGGCAAAATACGAACCAAAGGCATAGCCAGGCTAAACTTTCTTCATATTTAAGAAACGCTTTCCACCTGTGAGACTGCGCAACGATCCTCACATCGTTGAATATGAAAAGAAACCTCCGGATAAATACCTTTATCTTAGAACCAAACAAAAGAGAACAAGGCACTTTTTTTTCTTCTTGTAACAGCTACGTAGCAGAAATGCGCGTATATTCCATAGAAAAAACAAAACAAAATAAGTATGCAAACCATTCGCGAAACGCATCAAGATGATTGGGCGCACCTGGTCTTAACCACAGAGTGGGAGTTCCTGTTCCACAAGGATATTTGTATGGAGCCAGTCATGTCCAAAGAAATGACTCCCTGAAGCTTCAGTTCCAAGACAAGGCCGTTGAGCAGGGCCACGAACTGGTGATGGTCCATCATCAGGAGGTTGCCCTGCAACATGGTCGCAATTGTCAGTCAGCTTATACCTTGTTTCACTCTCTCTCTAGTGCGCTTGAAACTGCTTCGAAAAGTTTTTTTTACGAAACTGGAGAAACGCATAAACGAAAGGAATGCTGCCGCTGGAAAAGGATTAACGTTGGCATTTTGGAACTCTTCCGATGTTTTTTCTTGCAATGAGCAGGGCCACATTGTAAACATGCCATCGGTAATGGTTCCAAAGCGTTAGTACGTCATTCTTAATTTTTTTTCTGTATTAGTCAAGGGCATGCATTCTTTCCTTCTATGCAACCTGACTATACAACGATAAGGTGCCTCAGAAAGGCTGGCCAACGTTTCAATACGAGGGCCTATCTTCATCAAACGAAGATAAGCCCTTCTATCGAAACGTTGGCCAGCCTTCTGAGGCACATTATCCCTGTTTATAACCTTTATACAAACAGTGTGCTACTTCATCGGTCAGCCTCATTCTTGATTCAGACTATTAGAGGAAATTTAATCGAGTCCATAGTATAATATGCATGTTCGCAATTTCACTGTTACCGTGCTGCAGCTATAGTACACTTCAAGGACTGCTAACGGTAAAACGATTGGTTAACGTCAAACTGGTTTTCTTATTTGCGATTTCTGTCGCGTGCTGCGGACCAGCGTGAGAAAGCGCCGAGGCGCGTTTATCACTCTGGAAAACAAAATTCCAGCCTCGAGGTGCGCATACTTTCGCCTTCCTGTCGGTGGAAATTGTTGGTCGCGGTTCGTGCGTGAACAAAGCCAACAATAACGTGACTTTGACCGCGCGTTCAACCACTCCGCTGCCCGCGGCCACATTCCTCGAAGCTTTCTCATCGCGGTTCGCCTTTCGTCGGAGCAGCGCAGCACACGCAACGGCGTCGTGACGGCTTGGCCGCAAAACGGTAGCGGTGGTCAGCACGGCCGGCTAGTTTCGGCTTTCAGCGGAGTGAGCGCGCAGATCACGTGGGTCGCATACGTGGAACACTTCGCTAATTCTTTTCCTCCAGAATACAGCAAAAAGCAAAATGATACTGACCCCATAGAAAATAGCAGCATCTCAAGGCCGAGAACGGTACGCGACAAAAATCAGCAAGCTGGATGGATTAACCAATTTCAACTACGATGCACTGACGCACGTTCGTGACGTAGAGAATTCGTCAAGGAATTCGTTCTACTTCATGCACGACCGGCGAATCTTCCAGCAAATTCACATCGGCCCTTTGCGGCACCAGCGTTACTCTCACGGCCGGAAGGTTCGGAGCTGCGCTACCCAATATGCTACTCTGTGGCAGCTATAGCTGAACGCACACGTTTGCCCGCGTACTTTTGACCAAGATTGTACGTAGGTGGTGATGATAACTTATGTGGCCGATAACATATTTCTCACGGCCAAATTGGCGTTTTCTTTTTAACGTCACCGGCTCCTCGCTGAAGCGCCCTTTGCGAAAGAACACGACTCCATATGTGAAATAGCCAGCCCCTGAGCGGGTCATCCCAAGAAGTACCTGTAGCGCCGGCGTGGGCTCGCTGCCAGTTCCGGACCACACGTGGCTCATGAGCTCCGAGGTGCCCACGAAGAAGACGTACGGCCGCAGCTCGTAACCGAGCAAGCTGAGCCGCATGCCGGCCATGGCCTCTTCCTCCTCCGAGCCACCGGACTCATCGCCTCCGCCAGCTACACTGTCCAGGCCGCCCGCGAACAGGCCCACCTGCAAGAAGAGCACGAGCCATGCGCAAACACTTCCACTTCGAGTCTGTGTGCGCATAGTATACACGTTTCGCACGTCACTTCACTGAAGGACTCTGAGACGCGACGCGCAAGCACAAAAACTTCTCAATTAATGATCCTACATACCAGACACTTTTCCTCCCAACGCCTGGAGAGCATTAGGGGCCATGCGTCGCTTCGAGCCAGGACAGAAATATGTTTCCATGCAACACCTGTAACTTTTATTCACATGTCACATGATATTCTTGCCATCTTTATGGGGAGATATTTGCCAAACCCTTCGCTTGTCTTTGAGAACTTAATTAGGGTGAGGTTCGCGGTGATGGTAGACATAAAAAGTATATGAATTCAACAGCAAATAAAAACTGGGATGTTTAATTAATTATGCTACGTGCGGAGTATTAAGTGTGAGATCAAAGCACCACTTCGGCACGGTCAACATTTAACAGCACAGGTATGAGCCGCGCAGTTGTGTGTGTCAATTCAGTTACTATTCAGTGCCCAAATATTTGCACAGCGCGGTCCTTCCTTTGCTAGCGCAGTTATGAAACGCAAAAAATTTTCGCGACGCAATACCGATGCAAAGATCACAATAAATAACAATTGAATTAAGATATATACACGTTTAGTGCGATTGTAACGCCGTGTTTTGAATTGAAGGAATTGTGCTGCTTGTAGTCGTCGCCTTTTGAACCCAGCGCTTGTGCTGACTTGTATAACACTGCAGTATAGTAACCTTGCTCAGAATATGCTAGCATGCTACGGCGTCTTCCGGCCGACGTCTAGAGGCCTCTAAATAATGCCGCGTCGCAGCGCGACTACCTAGGCGGCACATGCAGAAAGTTACCCCATAAACGTTCTGTAGTCCAAGAAAGAATATACTGCCCTTATCCTCAGCGTCAGGCACGAGAAGCATGTGAAAAGAAAGTCCCATTTGGATGGAATGAAAAAATGCTCGTGTACCGTGCTTTGGGTGCTCGTTAAGAAATTTTCGATGGCCGAAATTAATCCGGAAACCTCTACTACGACGTTCTTCATAGCCCGCGAGTTGCCTTGAAACGTAAAACCCCATAATTCCATAAGAAAAAGCGCATCGACTTTGCGCTGTCGCAACAGTTCCATCGCGCAAGAGAAAGGAATCGTTGTCGAGGCAAAAATATAATGCAGGGTTGCGGGTATGGACAAGGGTGCTGCTGATTGGCAGACTTTGCCACCACACAGACCGACAAGAAGTCACGAAGAACAAAGGACAGCGCCGGGCCAGTTCTGCCCGAATTCAAGTTTAGTGTTTTCATGGTCTGATGAGGGGTGCTGATCCCTCAGCATAGCTATATCTTCATGTTCACCCATCTTCACGTTCCATGTCATAACGGCTTTGAAAAGAACATTAGAAAGACTATAGTAAAAAATGTTATTTAATGTCCAGTTAAAGTGCTGCTTACCGAAATTAAGTTGAGGGTTTCGTCGGCAGTCTCGAGATTGAAGTCCAAGGAGCTCTCCTTGAGCAGTCCACCAGGTATAAGCTCCATGTTGACTGCATAGGTGGAGTTCAGGTCTTCGCCTTCTACGAGAAAATAAAAAGGCGTCGCCACTGTTTTGAACTCACGAATATCGGACGCGGAAGCACGGTGCAATTGTGGGGCGACCCGAGACTTACTGGCCAGGTATTTGGTGAACGTGGCAGATGAACCAGAATGGGCCAGGTTGTAATAATTTCCAAAGGTACTATTGTTGAGCACCTTGCCGGCAAATGACCTGCGCATAAAATAGCTGCTTTAGTCCATGGCTGGGAAATTGCAGCGCGAAGTGACGACGCAGGCGGGAGTACCTTCCGAACAGAGATGACGATCGATAGTGAAACTGACTGTGTTAGTGGGAATAAAATTAGAATGTTTTAAAGAGACCGTTGCACTAGAAATGTGTTGCAAGCGAATGAGAAGTTGAGCTAGTTGGAATTGATCCATGGCTTCGAAATTACAGCGGGAAATGGCGACGCGGAGAGAAAAAGTGAGAAACGGGCACTTTCAAGTGCGTTTCAAGTCATTTTCAAGCCACAAATTAGTTTCAACCAGCAAAGCTTTCCATCTCCTTCTACTTTAAACCATCTGAGCCTCGACTGCTGCATTGTAATGAAGGCCGAATTTAAAAAAATAATTGTGTATAAAGCTTTGAGTGCAAGTGAAAAAAACCCAAGGTGGTCGAAATCTGGTGCTCTTCGCTTGCTTCTCATAGCCCCCGTGCTACTTGGACTCTTAAACACCACCAAGAAAATGAAATAAAACCTACTGAGCGGTCCAGAAGGCAGATAGGAATATAAATAGAAGCAGAATCTTCGCTTTTAGGCTAACGTATAGGTAAACAAATCCAGATAGCGATAACTATTTGTGAACAGATGGCGCGCGACGAATACGAATCAAACAGCTAAGAATACGCCCCAGCGCTGACTCGCAGCTGCATGTTTACTGAGAAAATAATGCTTCCACGGGGAAGTGAAGCATTATTGAATTCTAATTTAATTTGCTAAAGCTGCAGATTGTCTCATTTACTTATATGTTTTTCAGGATACACCTGCTCAGCTTCCGGGAGCCAGTGTTCTGTACATCAAGAACAGCCTATCCTTGCTTCTTTCGCGATAAATAAAATGAAGTAAGACCATGCCTTTTCATTTGCCTTCTTGTTTGTTATTGTTGGCTGCACCTCATATTCAGCCTCAGTAAGCATTATCAGACATGAGGTCATTGCATTGAGGACTAAATGCAATGACAACTTTCTGAAGATGCAGCGCAATACAATAACAACCCAATGAAAAAACGGTGTAATGAAGATCCCATGAAAAAACAACGCAATGAAAGTACAATGAAGACCGCATGAAAAAACAACACAATAATTCTCCAATGGATATACAATGGATTCACGGTGGCCACTTTTCCATGACTTTTCAACAAATCCTCCATTAAATACCAATGGAATTTCCACAATTTTTCTGTTGATGGTACAATGAAATATCGATGGAAAATAAATGGATTTCCAACAACATTTTTTGTAATGGCTGGCAGCACAATGTTCGGCGAACAAAGCGAGCGACGGTTTGAGTGGACTTCGAGCCAAGTATGACACCTGGCTTTTGTTAGGTAAAGCGGAACTTCATGGACATCCCGTTCAACAGTATAGACCACCAGGCTCGTCAACGATGATTAGCCTTAATCTCGACAGCCCATGCAGACGGCGCCGCGTCACCGTTATGCAGTCTGATTTTCTCTCTGCACTCCCGTGTTACCTGAACTAATAGGCGTACTGGAGAAAAAGACATGGCGCAGCGCTGAAACACGGCCCACTATACGGCATGCAGAAGCTCTGGAATCACCCTGAGGATGGGTCACGTCGTGGAATATCCTCGGTCACATCGTGTAGGCGCCGGTCGGTCATCTTCCATGCTGGTGTCTGACTGGTACAGTACATATTGTAACTGTCATTTATTTGTAATTTAGATGGCAAGCGTTCAAGATGAGACAAATGAAATCTTTAGTGCGAATAGGCACACTTGTGATGTAGGTGTGTGGAGTAACAGTGCCCTCTCATATTCTCCAGCGCCGCCTTCACGCATTGACTGCGGAACGCAGTGAAGCATGAATTCTGGAGCATCGTTAAAAAATAAAGCTAGATTGATTCTAGGCACAGTTACCAATTTAAAGTGAGCATAAATGGGGGCGGCGACGCGCTTACTATAATACTCAGTCAACCCGCAATAACTCGAGCTCCAGTCTCTCGAAATATCGGTTGAGTCGAAATTTCATTCTGGCCGTGTTTTCCACCCATGTGATTTTTCACCTCGTATCGCGAAACGCTTTTGTGCAGGACTCCGGATATGTCGAAATTTCGAGTCCTAAAATACCAGGAAAAAGGCAACGCGGCAGTTCGCAAGCCGAGGCAGACACCGCACCGAGCTGCGTTATTTTTCCCCCTTATTTCTTTCACCGCTCGCGCGCACTTTGTTGAGGCCTCACGCGGTAGCGGCGAGCTTTTTCGTCCCTCTCATTTAGGACGCTGCCAGTGACGCATCAATGTGGTCGCAGCGTATTAATTGTGGCCTTGGGCAAGCTGATCGGCACATTGGAGCAGGCGCGTTCAGTCTTCGCGCTGCGTCCATAATAAGCCAGCATGCAAGCCCTCTGCGTTTAAGCGAGATCGCGGCTTGATAGGGACGCTCGCTTCATGCCGCGCGACGGCGAGGCGTAAATTCCCCGTCACTTGTGGGCATCTGTTAAAGGGGTGACAATTGCGCTCTTCTGTAGTTTCGATTTTCGAAGTTAAATTGCATGGAATTCAATACGATGCAGAAACTAGCAGCGTCAGCTTTTGGGATGTCTGAAAATGGTTATGCTTGGATGACTGGCTTCAAATATATCGTTAGGGTCAATCGTCTTGACTCCGTGCCAATTAATTTTTTTATTTAATTCTGGGGTTTTACGTGCCAAAACCACGATATGACTATGAGCCAAGCCATCGTGGGGGACTCGCGGTTTAATTCACCACATGCGCCCAATGCACAGCACATGGGCGTTTTTGCGTTTCGTCCCAATCGAAATGCGGCCGCCGCGACTGGGATTTAATTTATCCCGTGACTTCGTGCTTAGCGGCGCAACGCCATAACCGCTAAGCTACCACGGCGGGGTTTCACTCTGCGGCAAGCACTCTGCATTAATACAGTATACCAGTAACGCCACTACCCGTATATACGCGGACGCCTCCGGTGCTGATGCACGCGATATTGACCGAAAATATTACTAGCGCTATTTTGGAAAAACATCCATGCATGTGGTTTATGCACGACCAGAGGGCTTATATTTTTGTCTTTCGCTTATCTCGAAACTCCGCTTATCTCGAAATTCCCCAGGGTTTTACAACTTCAAGTTAATGGGGGTTTTACTGCATATACGCGCATGGAATCGCTCTCTTCGTACCATGCGTGCCCCACGTGCTGAGTGGTAGACCGCATGAATATGTCGCCAACTTGAAAGCCCTGCATTTCCAGCACATTGTGACAACTATCAACTTCCGGTACTCCGCGTTACAAGTACATGTGCCGCACAGAAATACCAGTTTGAGCTCAAGGTGGTCTACACACACGCGCATGCTGTGGCGCACTAACGTGAGCGAAGGCATCAATACCTGGCACGGTCCGTGCGATCGACCAGTTCGAACAGCTTGCTGGCAATGAAGGTGGCCAGCTCTGGAGCCTCGACCCTGGGAAGCAGCTCCAGCGTGCGCTCGATGTGCCGCAGGCTGGAGCTGGAGAAGATCAGCTCGGCGGCTAGCGCACGTGCCGTGGAGTCGTGACGCCGGTCCACCTGCCCGTACACTTTCTCCAACGCGTCCAGCACCTGCGGCCAAAGATGTATGCATATATTTAAGAGAACACGGGCAGCGCAGCAAATCAGGCCCTACTTTGTCCATAAAAGTATTGTCCGTGTTACCTGCAGGCCATTTTCAGTGCTGTGTTTGCAGTTGGTTACAATTTTACCCACATAACCTTCTGAAAAAACAGACGAAAACTTATTCATAGTGGACTCAATATTTTTCATTAAGCAATAAAAGTTGATGAAGAAAGAATGACATGTCGAATAAATATTTTTCAAGTGTTCTTGCCGTTTGCTTCCTGTGCCGTTTTACGCCTGTATTCTTTACATTCTCGGGATTTGTCTCTCGATACAGCCGTCTCGCGCTATACTGTACGTGTCCGTGAGCACTCATCCTTGTTCATTGCGCCGCCTTCGAGATCCCGTGGCTGCTCGTGCGTATACTGTTCTATAGCGTGTGGATGTCCGGAAAGGGGTAATATACATTGTAAAATAATTTACACCCTTAAAAGTGAAAAAGGATGTAAATGTGTAACTCACACCCTTAGGGTGTCAGTTATACAAATCACAGCCTAAAAGTGCGAGTTATAGACACATTTACACCTTTTTCGCTTTTAAGGGTGTAAATTATTTTACAGTGTGTACCGGTGTCACACAGCCACTTTCAATCTCGATCGAGCCCGATCTGGATCAAAATTCTCGACCGCGACTGGCTTCCTTCCGCAGATTGAGCAAAGAAGCCAATCGCGACTGAGGTATTCGATCCGAATGGGGCTCGATCGCGATCTAAAGTGTGCCATGTGACACCCGTATTGCACTTGGGACATGTTTCCGATCTTTAGTGTGATGGCGACGCCGTCGCTGACATATTTCCTTTTCACCCAACTCTGTTCATCGTAAATTTTACGTATGTGTTCCTGACAAGTAATCTATCCATATAAGTTCCCTTATTAAGTCACCCTTCATGTTGTTGAAGATGGCGGTCGTACTTCACACGTCCACGGCGTACGAGCAATGAAGTGTAATCCGTTTTCTATGGAGCAAGGGACGAACGCCCATAGAAATTCACAGGGAAATGCAGCCCACGTATTGGGAAATGTGTCCCGCTTCGAGAAGTGTGAGGTGGTGTTCTGAGTTCGCAAAAGGCTGTGAAGGCTTGTATGACAACCGGACATGCAAGACAGTCAGCCGGACGAAGTCTACCACAGGGGCATCTCAAACTTGTGATGGGGCAAATGTTTGAACCGGTGTGGGGACTATGTGGAAAAATAGTGTATGGTACGTAGAACATATATTTGTAATTACCTGTATGTACCTTATTTTGTGTCATGAAACATAGGGGCAAATAATTTCTGATTTCCCTTAGTACAAGTGGTCTTAGTCAACGCACGCGATTTAAGAGGCATGCTAACCGCTAAGAGACAATACAGGCAAAATGTCCGTCTACGCTTCTTTTATTTACGGCATATTAATAATAAAATATTCGTAACAATTAATTGTGCATCACGACAGTGCTGCGTGCTGGAGCACTTTGCAAGTTCTTTACGAACTGGTTATTTGCAGCCTAGATTTACAGATTTGTAGAATCAGGACCTGAGTACCGGGATATGTGACTTACAGAACTTTATTTGGCGTGCTTTCTGAACTTTGCTTAAATCTCTTTGCCGCTTGTGCTACTTCCTGGTGATTCCACGATGATTTATAGGAACCCTGCGCATTAGCCAGATGACACTGCGACTTAATTATTTATCCTACGTGTCGCCGACGTCGGCCGCTAGGGCTACGAAAAAAAAAATGAAACGGTCTTCCGAACACCAAGAGACGCTCGTCTGAGTGTTAATATGTTTGTACCCAGTCCAAACCTATGCTCCGTAATATGCTCGTGCTGCCGCGTATACGAGCGCGACCTTTTCCTCGTGATAAGCGTACCTCTAATTTTGATTATCCCGCTCGCTGTTCTGGCTCTGCTGTCGACTGCGTAAAAGCTTCAGGTGCCCATATTCTGCATGCCTGATGGTTATACTTACTTGTCTAGCTCTCGGATGATCCTCCAATGAAAGGATTTCTCGGCTCACAGAAAAGTGCCCGTGTACAACGGTCTCTCGCGGATATGCCATTCGCCATTAAATACACATTTTTCAAGAAATTTAACTGCGAAAAGCACTATGAGCTAGAAAATGGAGCGTTCGTTGGTCACGCTTTGGCTCAGGCACGGTACTACATGTCATAAAAGAAGACGTCCTACGTACTCGACCAGGCATCGAACCACGTGCACGATCGCGCGTCCTCAAACCGAACATTCGAACCATTGAGTCGCAGGTCAACTCGTATACTGCACCACGGCGCCCACGGTCGTGCGCTTCATTGTCAGAGGCGTACGGTGCCTGCGATGGATCGAGAGCCTTCATACACCCACACACATATGCGCTCAAGCGTCGTAGGCGTGCGTACGAAGCTCCCAATGGACGCTGGCGAACTGCGGCGGGCTCTTCCCGCTCCACTTGCGTTCGCATAGCGCAGCGCGTGCTTTCGGCGAGATTCGCGGATTCAGGAAGCAAATGTGCATAAAAAGTAAGAAATAAAAAACAAAGAAAAAGGAAAAGGCCAGGACTTAATGCGAACTCAGTGAAAGCAATCTCATGGATGGCTCTGTAACCCACTTGCATGACCTGGTTGCAAATGTATGGCGCTGCGGACAGCGCGTTTGCTGCTGCATGAAAAAAAATTATGCTGCTTCAGACTGCAGAGCAGCCTCTGCACAAGAGTTTCCGGGAGTTCTCCTATGGCAATAGAGTTCTTTCAATGGTTATCCAGGAACGTTAATGTTAATTTTCTCTCAATGTTTTTCAGGTCAAGAACCTTTCATGCATATAGGAATGGGGACGTGCAAAAGGAGCGAGAAACGAATAGGTTTTTTACATCTTGCATCAAGCAGCTGATTCTAGCGAGACCTCTTACTAGAATCTGCTACTTGCTGCAAGAGATAAATAAACAATTTTTTTATCTCGTTCTGTTCGGACGCCTCGTCACTATGCCTGGAGGGTTCCTGGCCTGTCCGCGACCGCGAGTCGTGACAATAGGCTGACTACGCGTCCAGGAAACAGGGGCTCATAACTGATGTTCGCAATAAGTGAACTGACGCCATAAAAAGTATCCAGAGTCCGGCAACTTGTTTTTGTTTTGTTACACGTAGGTGCGAACAGGACAGCCGTTATTATACGAGATGAAAAACCCTGTACCTGGTCGTTGAAGTGCTCGCTGCCGATCTTCTTGAGGGCACGCAGGCCGGTGAGGACTGACTTCTTGCCTCCATTGCGGATGGCGTAGAGGAGCGTGGACAGGGTGGACGGCTGCGCCGCGTTCTGCAGTCCGCGCAGGTACGTCTGCCAACAGTGCTCGTCCTTGCACTGGCGCAGCTGGCCCTCGAGGAACTTTAGTGCCGCGCCTACTGCCTGCGTGGGCGGGCCGTGCGAATATAATCTTTGTCCCGTTTCAGCCGCCATGGTGAAATATGCAACGAGTTATTTTCCGCATTCACATTACGGCGACACCTTAATAACCTGAAACCCGGCCTTCCTATCTTTGTCCTCCTTTCTTCCTGGCCATATATTACCACACTCGTGATTAATCAGAACTGATTATACCACGAATTTCTAAGGTTAAGTTACAGAGAATTGTGTCGATAGCCGTAACGTTGATACCTTTTGCGACTTCCTAATGGCGCATCTTTCTAACTTGTTGCGAGCTTACTAAACAGAGCTGTACTGATTAATGAAACAAATTGTACAAAACATTTCTGGATGCCTTAGCGGACAATTTGTGAAGCTAATTTCAGGTACGTACGCGGGACCGAGCACTCTACCGAGGCTGGTCGAGGTCACAGTCAGCTATAGGCTGCCTGTACACTGACATGGCATGCAACTCGCGCGCACTTCGCTAAGTCGACACTTGGTGGCATCGAAGTGCAACAAGCGAGAATAGACACACCTCACTCTTGGCACAGTTCCGGGGTGCTTTGCAGTACACGTTGACCAGGGCTCCGAGGGTGGCCACGGCGGACGCCTTGTTTTTCACGTTACGCATGTCCTTCTGGGCGACGCTCTGCGGAATGATAAAATTCAAACGGTGCACAAAGCTTTTCTCGCGGCATTTTCGAATACAAGCTGGTGAATCGCTTTCGAAGAATCGTTTCCGGAAAGTGTTAGGTGCGGAGAACGACGGCGCGTACAAACAATGGTAGTAGTGCAGCTGCGCCTGCTTTGCTCAGTCAATGTTATCCGAGCTGGCCTTCGGACGGCCAGGGGAAGTAAAGACACTATACTATGCTGAATGTATTTAGTACAGAGAAGCATAATTGCATAAATCATATCGCAAAGTGATTACGTAGTGTGCGTCGAAAACAAATGATACCAATTAACGCGAGAAGCACCATAACTGATTCTCGTGCATAAAGCGTTATAGAGCCTACGTGAACTGAGGCCAGTGCTATATCGGCGCCAGTCGACTCACCAGGATCTCATTTATGATGGCGGAACTTGGATGAGACGTGGCCATAAGGCCAACGAGGAAGCGCTCGGCAAGGTCACTCTCGGAATTGAAGTTAAGAAATCTAAACGCCGCCTTGACGGAGGCCATCGTCTGCGCCGCCGCCGCCAAGTCCAGAAGCTGAGGTCTGCGGTACAGGGAAACAGCAATTGACGCGCGTGGTTATGCCAGACACGCCGTTGCACATTATGCTACACACATGCACTTACACATGACGCTATACAAGAAATCGACGCACGGACTCAAGGAATTCTCTGCCTGCGAGAGCACCACTACACTATATATAGAGGGCGAGCTTCACTGTGGGCGAGCTTCGCAATACATCAATGTTTACGTGAGGTATACGGGTGAATTTCAGTATAATGTCTGCCGCTGCTGCTGCTTGGAAAGTCGGCTATTAAAGCTTATATAGTGGTGCCGAAAAGTATCACTAAACTGCGCAAAAAACACATGCGTATCTCTTGCATTACGTATGTACCCGTTCTTCTGCGCGGGTATTTCGCGCTTTTCCTCCCCCACAAGTTAGGCTTCCTGAGTATGCACGCACGTGATGTTCTTGTTCTTGCTGCTCTTGAGGACGGCATGCACTTCCTTCTCGGATGCCTCCCGGAAGCTGTCGAGCAGCCTGAGGAACGACACGGCGGACTTGAGTGTGGCCAGGCTTTTCGCGCGGAGATTCGACTCGAACAACTTAACGTTGTCGGCCAGCTGGGAGAAGCAGAGAAGAGCGTGACATTAATTGAAATCGCAAGCACTGCTCCAGCAGTGAACATTTCTGGTCATACGAAATCGGAACGCTCCCCACCCACCCTCTAAATTTTTTTGGCCATTATTCTCCCGGCTCCACTTCCTCCTACACATGATCCAGCTAGTCAACCTGCCAAACTTCGCTATATAGTCTCTGACTTAGTTTTTTTTTCAAACGTACTATTTGACATACGGCATATTATTATAGCATATTATTTAAACAAATACGTGCAGTCTTCCTTGGAGAAGAAGCTGCACAAGTGACCTGTGAAACTTATCCTCCATAATTAACAACTTGTAATCTTGGGTTGGTCTGTACTTATCTCGGCACCTGTAAGTACTATTTCTCTTGTGACCTTTAATATAGGCAAACTAAGATAATTGTATGGCGAGTTTTGGCAATCTAATCAAAAACCGGCTTCGTTCCTTGTCGAAGACGCGTGTCAGTGGCCCGTTTCAACCTTCAAGAATATGTCTTGTAAGCTCGTGCATTAGAGCACTGTCAGTATGTTACGCGTAAATCGAGACATTTTTTCACATACAGACTTGCAGTTTTTGGTGCACTTCCTCAGCTCCGGCCTTGCGACTATGGTATCCTCAGTGACTTTGTGACCTGCAACAAAAGAAGTGCAAACAGTGCGAAAAATAACTACACATATATATTTACTAAAAAGAGTGACTTCGAGATTAAGATATTATTTGCTTTTTTTTTAACTCGCAGATCAAGAAAGGAAGACTACTGCGCTCGCACAATTTCAAACTATTTCGTGCCAAAATAAAATAATCAATTGATGCATAGCTTTCCTGCCATATATCCTGTTTGAAACACGGATGCCAAATTCTGAGGCAATGACTACGACATGCATTTAAAAGCAGCCCTCAAGGATGGATAACCTAATTGCGCTAGATGTACAACAACACACTACTGCTGTATGGCGTCAAGCTCAGACCGCAGCCACATATATATCTAGCACGACAGTCACATATGTGTAATTTACAATAAAAAATTACACTAGAAAATTGGGCAGCAGACTTTTCTACGCTCTACTAGGTACAGTTCTGAAAAAAATCTGCTTTCAGAACGAAAACAAAAGTTGACTTTATCGCCTTACAAAGAAAGCTGAGCATGAATATACCAAACGGTTGAATGCGCGCGCGACCGTTTTGCGGTGCCTGTATTTTTTTCCGGCACCATCTGTTTATGTCAGCAATAGGTGAAAAGGGAGTATGAGGGTGGAGGTAGGCATGAAGACCAAGCACATGCAAACACAGTGGAAGCATTTACCGGCGGTCAGCTCTTGAATTACTTCCGCTTCTGTTGCTGCCGTGAATGTTTGACCGGACGGTGAAGTGGATTCCAGTTTGTAGGTATGCCTGCAAAATAGAAGTTCAAGCAAAAAGAAGTTACATACGCAACAGCATAGAGGGGTTCCTGCATAGGACTATCGAGTAATGCTTTATTATATGACAAGGCGCTGCTTTCACGACCTCAGGAAGAATAAATCATAATCTTTTTTATTCAACGCCAAAATGGCGTTGGGGGAGTCGACTAAAAGCCTGTGAAAATGGTAGAAGAATATAAAAACTCCCCACGCAAGATGGTTCTATATGCACAGTAACATATGCAGTAATATATGGCAAGAACACTGACTATCCCAATCGAAGCCAAGACAAGCAGAAAGCAGCAGAGCCATTAATATGCCTAGAGTGAATGACTATACTTTGTTCAGCGACATTAGGTTCCACTGGAGTAAAAGACTGGTTTAACGGAAACGGAAGGTTATAGTGGTTATAGCTTGTCATTTGACAGCCATGTTTGTTCGAGTTTTCATATTAAAGTAAATGCAACCAGCACGTACATCGCGTACACTCTACATTTCATAAAAGAGAATAATTGTCATCCACCCGTATTGTAGCGCGAAACTACAAAGGAAATTCATACAGGTTTCTCAGACAGAAAACCTAGCAGTTTAAGAAAAATTTGTTCCGGTCTGTCCAGGATAAGCTCTTCCTCAACAATGAGCGTGCCTTATTTCGTACGCTAGCTACTCGCATAACCCATGGCGCAGGGCAAGCTGCAGAGTTTGTAAGGCTGCTTTCGAGTCCCTAAAAATGGTGCAACGATTTGGTGGCTGCTGGAGCGCGTAATTGATTGCACCTTGAATCCCCTAAAGGTTTATGACGATACTTTACTAAAAGTTTTACCGCCAGTTTTACTTCACCGACAGTTATGCTGAAAGACCATTACCAAGGCGCTGACAGGGGCTGCGTACGAGCTTGTTTCGTATAGTCTGAAAAACGCTGATTTTGCGTGCGCAGCGTTTATATACAGATTAGTTTCCACCGCTCATGGAGTTAATGTAGACTTTTCTGCAGCCTATTTTTCAAGACGCGAGACACATCAGGAGCTCTGAACAAGCTGACATTAACACATATAACCAAGAGGAAGAATTTACTCATAGAGACAATAACTTGTTAACGTAACTGACTTGATGAAGCATAGGGTTTTTTGACGCAAGGACCATGGATGGCCGAAGAGCACCAAGAAATGGTGTGGGGAAGTTGATGATGCGGTGAATGACAGCTGCCAGACGTAGCGAGGCTGCATAGCGAGAGGCCTAAAATATTCCCTGTGAGGTACGTAAAATATACAAATATTAAAATAATGTCAAGGACGAGTGATGTGAGCGATGACAACAAAATATATTTTAAAATGAAATAACACAAAAAAAGATGCGTCGATTCCACTAGCACTACCACCTCACTAAGGGCCTTCAGCCCAAGGGTCTGGAGGCACGTGCTCCACTAAAGACTAAGCTCGCAGCAATACCCTCTAGATAGAGGGAGGGCTACGAGCCTCTCGGGCTAATAACATGCAGCACACCATTTATAAAGTTAAGCACTGCCTTCGTTTCGAACAGAGGTTCTGGGCCAAAGACAGTGTTGGATGTAAGGGGATACGTTGTTTGTATGTCAAAGGAAAGTACCGTCTTCGCTCCGATTCTGCTTCCCGGCACTCCAGCAAGACGTGTAGTAGGGTCAGCCTTTCGCCACATCTGCCGCAGAGGGGAGGTTCAGCGCTAGTTAAATGGTATGAATGTGAACCATATCTATGCCCTGTTCTGAGGCGGCAAAAGAGAACTTCAGGCCATCGTGACTTTGTTCATAATAATGGCCAGTTCTCTAAAAGTTGTAACAAGCATATACGCCCCCTCGGGCATAATCTTCGTTGGCCCGCCAGGCTCGGTAGGCAACATTGGTCACCGCACCAATAAACACCGAGGAGCACAGCTGCTCGGCGGTCAGTCATTGTTCATCACCACCACGCTGCGGAGCGTCTGTCTAATGGAGGGTGCCTCGAGCCCTCCCTCGTTCACGGACCCGGGCGGATCGTGACAGTCGAAAGTTGCATCGGTGAGCCCTCTTTTCTGAAGGCGATTAGAAAGGGGGGGGGGGGGGAGGAAGCATTTACCATAAGAGTCGAGCTTTGTTCGGCAGTGATGGTAGCCGCCCACCACGGAGCCCAACAAGGGGACGCTGCAAGGTGTGAAGATAACCTGCAGGCGTCAGCTATATGCATCGCCGTTATAAGCTTATATACCCAAGAGTTGATATGATACGCAAGGTTAACCCTTGCCACCTGGAAATTCGGAAGTGAGGAGAAGAGAATAGCAGACAGGAGAGAGAGAAAAATGTTGGAGAGGGGGACACTTCAAGGCGACTGCCGATGTCCTCCGGGTGGGTCAGTCCGGGGGTGCCGTCGCCACCAGCGCTTTCGCCACTACCAGCGCTCCACCTTTTCTGTCGTCCTTTTGTCTCCGCCCTTACTTCATTTTTCTTACGCACTGGAATTTGTCTTTGTTTCAGCCAACTTGTGCCGGCGCAGCTCGAAAAAAAAAAATGGCGTCATGGCTAAGGCACTGGTCGATTGCCATAACTGGGCTGTTTTCTACGTGATATAGTATATAGCAAGCGAAAATAGACAAAAACAAGAAAATTGTGTTCCCAACAAAAATAACCCTTTGTACATCTATTTATTAGACCTATCTTCGACGAATATGCACTCTATACACCCCATCGACAATAGGTATCAATGTATGTGCGTTATAATAATATGCAAATGATGTACACGTCAATATCTGCAGCCCTCCTTGTTTCATTTTTACTATTCTCATTTGTTCTGAGCAACGGTTGACAAGGGTACGAGAACACTTCTAACACTTGAATACCATTCCTGCGCCTTGTAAGCTTCTTGATTTTGTCCTGACATTTATTTACTGAGCTTCATCGGTTTGAGACACAAGGTACACGCATGTAAAGTTGAAAGCAACTTCTCCGTGGCAATATAGAATTTTAACCATCGTACACTGTATGAGTGCTACATGTGCTACATCAGTGGCAGCAGCTTATCGCGCAATTTGCACTAAAACGCTACCAATGTGTTCATTGGTAGTCGACAAAAAATGTTCATAATTTTATGGCAGCACGGCTTAAACAGGGACGGGGTGCTTATGTGTACACAATGTTTCTCCCTGTGGATGCCGTGTTGCCGTAATAATTATGAATCAATGACAATCCGGCTGGCTTTCAGTACTATTGTGTAGGAAGTTGTTAACGGTGGAATGGATTCATTTCACACAAATGTAAATTTTATTCTTGGTCTCTACCAGCAGGGCAGGACCCAAGAATGCACTGATTGCGGACGACGTCTGAGCTTTTCTTTCATTTAAGACTGTCTCCACTGGCTGGTGTCAAGTTTTTATTTATTTATTTATTAGTTCTTCACAGGTCAAGGTCAATCATGCGCAATGTGCGCACGTTATCAAGTTCACTATTTTAATCTGAAGAAAGCGACGTCGCCTGAATAGCGGAACAGGCCGTTTTTGCCTTCCTCTTCGATATTCAGACGGCGGTGGTTACATTTGCGCCGCCGAAAAACTGAACGTGTACTCACTCTGCTTTGACTAAGATGTTGGCTTCTTTCAAGATGTTGACATACAGTTGAGTACGTTCGCTGATTTGCACGCTCTTTGGAGCCGTCATGTCGGGCAGTAGCTCGTACAACGACGTCGACTCGGTTAGTACCGTAGGCGACTGAATCTGAAAAGCAAACGTAATAGCTCGCTAGTCATCAGCCGTCGTTCAACGCGAAACGGAACATGATGAGAAATTCAAGCGCTATAATTAAATATGTTCGAAGGCAGGCTGCAGAGCATACGTATTAGTGCATCATTATCAACAATGCCGAATACGTTGCAGTTACGTACGGGTTTAGGGTTAAAGAATTGCGTCTTGTCAGGGTGTGTACATGAAGACTTGTGCTTCGTAATGATGTTACGCTCCGTCTTGAACGACACCGCGCACCGACCGGAGACGTCAACCTATAACGACACATAATTAATACATTCAGATGTGTAAAAATCTAAGCAGAAAGAAAAGTATCCCGACAAATACCCGACGCAGAGAACGCGAGAACGTATAACGTTTACATGAGAACAGTTACATATATATATATATATATATATATATATATATTTATATATAATGCCCGTTTGAGTTGAACATCATCGTAATTAAAAAATGCGATAAGTGTCCTTTTCAATGCCGTTAACCTCATTATTCTACTATAATGTATACAAACGAAATCAGTGAACGTTGAACTTGAAGAAAATATTGTATATTGAGGCGGGGACCTTTGTCAGGCATGCACGCCTTTATCCTCGCCCCCTTTCGAACCTTCAAGAAAAAATGCTCAGTCAATCAAAAACGTCTGCAGGCGCAAGCACGAGCGCAGTTTCACTGTGCTTTTGAAATGCAGTGCACTAAAGTAAAGCCTGAAATTTAAAAAAATAATGATAATAAAACGTTTAATTCTATTTACGGTGCACCCTTCGAGGAGCCAGGTACCTTTGTGCCACGTGTACTTTAATTCTCGGAGCGTTTTACGGACCCACATGAATGAGTTGGCTGCATGTCATAATACAAATGGTGGTCCATCTAATCCAAGTTTAAACTGCGACATACAGCACTATGTAAATAGTAACATTTTTTCGCTAAGCAGTTTTCGCGTCGACACTCTTTGCTGACCGAAAAAGAAAGTACTTCTCCGTTCCCTAAATTTCTGTTCGCTCTTTGGCATTTTTTTTTTTAAATCCCATGCACGTGCGCGAAATACATGCGGCAAGAGGACCTGGTATTTGTTCTCGGCCGTGAGCTGGTACTGCAACACGCTGGCCACGGCCTTCTTGATGTTGACGCTGGTGAGCGGCTCGGCGTGCGACCAGACCTTGACGATCTCGCTGCTCTGCTGAAGCACGTAGAGAGGCAGCGGCGAGGCCGCGTCCCAGTGCGACGCGTGCTCGCTGCGGCCGCCCTCGGGCGCGTCTGCCGGCACCACGGTCAGGTGCACCTGCGACACCTGCGCGCCACGGCAGCGGTGAGCTCACGCGACACAATGTTGGGCGACAGCACCGGCAATGTTGGGCAGCCTCTGCGTCTTTTCGTTATACAGGGCGTCCCCGCTAACTATGGCCACAGTTTATATGCCAATGCCACGTAGCTGGGCAGAACCAAGGTAATGTTGTTTGCCGTCGCTTGGAGATGCTCAAATTATTTTTGTTTCATTCCGCCTAATTAGGTAACTAGTCGTAATTGATTAATAATCTTCTCAGACATTGTAATTAGATTAACAGTGTCAATTAGAAAATTGTAGAGCGACATAAAAAAACTGCCGATACAGCTTTTTGTTTCTCAAGACGTGCTACATAAAGGTGTTTTTCCGAGAGTGAAAGAAGCCCGGGAATACACGCAAAGGGCCTCGAGCGGCCAGTCGCGCGGCAATATTGCGTGTATTTGCGGGCTGCTTTCACGCTCGGGAAAACACCTTTATGTAGCACGTATTGAGAAACAAAAAGCTGTATCGGCAGTTTTTTTATGTCGCTCTACAATTTTCTCATTGACACTTCTAATCTAATTACAATATATGAGAAGTTTATTAATCAATTACGCCTAATTATCTAACTAGGCGGAATGAAAAAATAATTTGAGTATCTGAAAGCGACAGCAAACAACATTACCTTGGCTCTGTCCAGCTACGTGGCATTTGCATATATTTAAGGTTTTGCCAAAGTTAGCTGAGACACCCTGTATACGAATGCTTTTGAGTGCGTGCGTCCAGCCAAACAACGACCTACTCGACATCCTCGACAACATGCGCATCGGACGCCTGTGTATTTTCTCGCACGAAACGTATAAAACTACGGCAAGTTTTGCGGCTAGCTTTTCAAGAGAGCGTACTAGGAGGTGAATAAATCTTATCTATTAAAGAGGCAGTTACAGACACTGTGTTCATTATGAATCGCGAAAAGCACAGGTACCGACAATGCAAGCAACTCAATGAAGAAATGAATTATTACACAGCTCGTAAAAAAAAAAAAGAAATACGGGACCGAACAAGAAGACAAACCGACAGAGTGGCGACCTGTAACTAGGGTTTATTGCGCTCAGCGCGGCAGTTTTGCTGTTAAGACGTACAAATTAGCTCGCCCCCACAAATTTGTTTCGAATAAATGTCGTTCTTAAACGCAAATCAATCAATCACTCAGTCAACATGTGCAAGGTTTCCGGTGGTCGTGCACTTCGCGAACAGTTTGTGTCGCACTATCTCTGCGATTCGTTCGCTGTAGTGGGAAATGAGTCATATATAGTGTGTTGGAGATGGGGACTGAAGGTTTCAATACGCTGCGAACAAAGCTATATCGTTCTGCGATTATGTCAAATAAAACCTGCAGTAGACCTAAAAGCGCGTACAGGTGCAGATAGGCCACGCCGCGCACGAGGCACACACTCACCTCTACCCGGAAGAGCCTGTTCAGCGGATCCTGGGGACTCTTCCAAAGGCAGGTGACCGCAGCGGCCGCCCTCAGACCGTAGCCAACACTCTTGCTCGTCTTCCCCGCTGGCCGGGGCACTGCTTCGTTCAGGAACACGTCGCTTTTCAAGCTGTACTTGTACGTGGTCCCCAGCTCGAACTGTCGGCTCGGAGCTGTTTCACAGACACGGTGCCAGCCCGTTTAGTATACACGCCCTTCACCAGTCAGATAGGGAAGCACGGTTAAGTGAAAGAGAAACGTTTAAGAGAGAGAGAAAGAGAGAGCTATTTCAAAATCGTGTATGAAATATACAACTTCTTTATGAAATGCACATCCAATCTATCGCTTTTAGTTGACGCCTTGACGCCTCAAACTGGCGCTAAATTCGAAAAAAAAAAAAAACTGTTCTGATTGCAGCAACGTTTTCACATGCTTCATCGATTTCATGTTGGGTCTACGGCTTTTGAAAAGTTACTTCATATCGATTTGAAGTACCTGGTCGCCACTTAATTTCTGACCACCTTCGTTAAAGTATGCCGATTTGAGGCCTTCTAGCGCACATAGGACAAGGAGAAAGACGTCAAATTGAAGCTTGTAACAAAAAAAAAAAAAAAAGACGCATCAAATTAGCGTAGAGGTAAGCACGGAACAGTAATAATGCGTAATAAGCGAAAAAAAAAGGCAGAAGTTAAACCCAGATGTGTTCTTTCAAACTGCACGCGCCTAAAACCGGAACCACAAGTGTGGCTTTACTTTACGATGTCGGCCGATCCCGGAGACAGTGAAGACTAAAAATGTGGGTCGATCCTGAAGGTAGTCCAGTCTAAACAACCAACCACGTGGTACACTAATGCACCCAAGAAGACCTTGTTTTTGTTCGGTGTCAACCGCTGTTGACTCGCCTTTCTTGAATGTATAAGCGAGACATTAAAGGAACTTTTTTTCGACATGCTAACAAGCTACCGCTTCCAGTTCGAATTGTTTGAAGCTTTCACGTACGGTGTACGTTCGTACGGGCTGTGTATGCGTATACTACGTTCAGATAAATTTTATAAAAATGTACACAAGGTGCCCTGTACCACTGCGTTCGATTGCCTATAGTTCAACATGGACGACTCCGAGTGCCTCACATGCGCTTACTTTATTTGCTAGCTGTAATGCTTATCTATAGAAAAAGGTGTTAATATCCACTTCTCTGCAGGAGTACGTCTTCTCAATCACTTCACGCTCAGAAACAATGAAAGGCAAGGACTGATAAGACGAATGTTGACAAAAGGACACGCTTTCTTTCTTTTTTTTACGATAATCAGTTACATCGCCGCATTGTGATACAGTGACACTCTAGCCGACTAAAGAGCGCTTCACATTTGGGAACTAACTTATATAAACGTAGTAAACACTGTACGTTCTAGATACCTACGGCCTTTCGAGTATAGCGTTACTCATGGGCCACTTCCATTTTTTTAAATCCGAGTGTTCAAGATAGTGATCTTTTTTTTTTTTTGGGGTGGGGGGGGGGAGGTCCGGCAGCTAACTCTAACCACTTGCCCCTTTCCATGTGTGGCTTACGAAGACGATGCGACCAGGCATTGACCTTTGGCTCTTGACATCGATACACTCGGCGGAAAGAGGTCATGAATATTACTGATATTTTGCGCAGGTTAGTGCAGTATAAGTTAAGAAACGAAGTTAAGACCACATCTGAACTATTTCACATTCAGGCAGTCCAAAAGGACATACATACACATCCCACATTCACAACAAAGTGAGGCAACATGCCCTCGACATACAGATCGAAATTACGCACATTGTATTACGCCCGGCAAGTCCTACACGAGGAAGCGTCCTTTTTCCGTCTCTTTTTTCTGCTGTGAAACAACAAGGCTTCCGTAGCGTCACTGCGTTAGTATTTAATCATATAAGATATTTCGTCACAAGATTTTTTAATATCATGTTTAAGATACTATATATGTCTGGTCGTTTGTCAATGAATCTCGGACGTAATAAATTTTCGAAAAGAAGTTAAAGCTTTTACAACTAGTCAGTTTTACGCCTACTCAGGGTAACACCTTTGCGTGTATTTGGCGATTATTCGATTAAAAAAAAAGAAACCGAGATCGAAATACTCCAAAGCGTATACACATTCTTAAATGCCGCCTCTCAATTCTTCAGTGAGTCGATATGATTTTAAAAAAAAATTTCCTGTTTTTACGGGCTCGTGGGCGATATTGTGCACTTACAAACGAAATGTCAGAAAATGCAGCCGCGTGTACAAAATGTGGCGGAGACGAAAGTTCCCCTCATCTGAAAAGGAATGAAAGCACAGAACGAAAAAAATAACTGGACTTAAATTGTATTGAACACGGTCTGCAGCTAATTGTTGAACGCAAAGCGTTAGCAGAAGCCTGGTTCTACTCAAAGACAAAGATATATTGGCGGGCCTCCACCATGTGCGACACTGCAAACGGGCGACGCTAAGAACAGGCGGACACATGCGAAGAAACGAGTGCGGTCAGTGTAATGTGCACATTGACGTGACATGAACAAATCATGTCATTAGAGGAACGACTCGGACAGCGAAAGATTAGTGAAGGTCAGAGACAGACAGTTCCCAGCGCCAGATACATACCATGCACGCTAAACACGGCTCAACGCACCAAAAACATTCCTCCGTTAGAGTCAGTACGCATTCAGAGCAGGCGTCCGTTGCTATGGTACGTACCTGGAGCTGGGGGCGAGATTACTGAATCTGAAAGGTCCAGAAAAGCACACAATTGGCCGCTGTGCGTGCACCCCGAGGCTCCACAAATGATGGTGGGCCTCGAGCGCCACATTTTGACAATGCACTGCAAGCTCCGGGCACCGACAGGCGTGCCGCGGAGTCGTTAAAATGCACTCACTGCCAACGGAATTGCGACGAGACCACGTGTTTTTCGTTGAGACATAGGAACAGCAAAGAACCACAAACATCACCTTCCTGTTCACGAACCCATGGCGGCTGTCAGTCGGTACAATAGATAAAGCAGTATTTTTTTTAGGTTTGAGGCTTAGCGAGTAGCAATGAAAATCGCAAAAAAAAGTGGCAATTACTTTCGCCTTAGTGAAGTAGATTTGTGTATACTCCTACACGTACCATCAATGTTCCATGGTGTCCTTTAACTCCCACGATTATGTCACGGAAGACCCCTAAGTTTGCACCCTAAAGCAGTCACCGTGATAATAAAGGAAAATTTGCGGATCGGAAATCACGATGATCTAAATATGCCTCAAATGTACACAGCATTCTGCCACCTGGAGTAAGGAAGCCGCCGCCAAATGGTGAAATCAAAAAAGTTGAAATGAATCGATAAAGTACGCACCAATTGAGCCTGAGGCACCCGCCAATACTATTCAGTAACCAAGAAAGCTTTCTGCTCATTTGATCATATTGTTTCAGCAGATGCGTCCAGCAACCACACAAGTACATTCTCCTATATGAACTGAGGTTATCGAAGGAACGTTGAACCAGTCAGTAAGAAAAACACTCAGTTTCAATGCGAAGCGTTCTATAGCTGTTTCACTTCTTATTTCTTTCATAGAATGTCCTTCAAAACAGAATGCTCAGAAACCCCTGTGAACCGGCATCATAAAATAAAGCACCAACATGATCTAATCAGACAACCCATGCTATGAAGAGAGCTGCGATATCGCACACTTCACAAGAATTGACGGCGACATGTCACGTGTGCTGATGCCTCAAGAAGCAAAATGCCTTCGACGGTCATGCTTACATCTTCTGAACCTGACTAATCACCGGACGTTTGAAGTATAACATGGCCACATCTCCTGACATTGACTAGTTCACTCGAGCTGCTGAACACAGCAAACATAAATGTGCGACGCTTACTACGTGTCTACGTATGAAGCCATTCAGCTTTGTTCTTATCAAACTTAAGTGCATAAAGCACAGAACAAATCAGGAAAACTTTAACGATCAGGCTGGAAACTGACAACAGAACGAACAACGTCTGCAGATCATTTTCAAGATACGGCGCGTGTGGCTACGGGCGGCCGTCCAAAGTACACACCGCCAAGTACAAGCCGCCCCGCTTCCTCTCGCGCTGCCTCCCCGCTTTCCTCCATATTGACCCTTTTCGCGGCGATGCCGTGGCGCTGCCATATTTTATCACGTGGTGACGCGTCCATTGCTTGCCTCAACTGCCTCCGTTGCCTCCGTGTTTACAACGGATGTATATGACGTCGGTGCGCGGCTTATCAAACCTCAATTTCAGGATATATCGTAGTGGTTATATCGTACTGGGTGGACGACACGAAGCTTTGGCCACAGCTTCAGAGAACATGCAAAGGAGCTTTTGGGGCTGATTATTATGTCCAAACGGCGCGAGCAGCGTATATGACGTTCGTTCTAAAAGCGGGGCTAATTATGAATCCCATCTATCCAAACTATCCGCTCGTGAATTCAATCGGGATTAGGGTGTTCTGCTATTCGTTCTTTATTAGGCAAATATTTTGAAGCACAGGCTTGTCACGTTTCTTACTCCGTAAAGTTCCTCGGTGCCGTCACTATCTGATTATCTTCTGCTTAATCGTTCGCGGGTGTGCTGACTTACGATAGATTTGTTCTTACTGCGCACAAGGCTTGAAACGTATCTATTTTGTACAAGCCCGTACCCAAGATTTTTTTTCGGAGGGGGGGGGGGCAACCCAAGGTAACCTTTCTATGCAAATGGCGGGGGGGGGGGGGGGTACCTTTACTAGTACAAATGCTCATAACGCTCGCCATTCGCCATAAAGACGCGTAAGCCCGCAAAAGAGAAATGAAATAAGGTGTATCTCACAGGTACGCCTGTGAACTACACCTCATTTACTAGGCAAACAAGGAACCACATCAAATGGACTCGCGCAGGAAAGAAGCGCAGGAAGAACATTGCCAAGAACAATTAAAAAAGCGAAAGTGCAAAATAAATATTTCTATGGTAGCATGCAACTTAAAAAAACAGCTGTTGATGACCAAGACACACGGCCCACGCGGGGTTGTGTTACTCCGCCAGCCACTCACAGAAGCAAACAATATCGTCGTCATGCGGTCTTTTCAAAATGGCGGCGTACTTTATACCTCCGGAGCGTCTGCTATTCTTGAAGAGTCTTTTCATCGGCGGAAAGAATGAGGCGTGCAACAGACATGGACAAAGTGTATGGAGTCTGAGCATTTCACTCTTCAAAAGTCTACCTGCCATGGTTGCTTAGTGGCTATGATGTTGGGCTGCGAAGCACGAGGTCGGGGGATCGAATCCCGATCGCGGCCACGGCCGCCGCCTTTTCGATTGGGGCGAAATGCGCAAACACTCATGTACAGTGCTCACGGATTGAAATAGGACACGGAGCATTTAGTACAACCCTACATACACTCTAAGAAAAATCCCGGGGAAAACGGGAGTAACTGCGCCGTTAGTCCTAAAAAGGGCGCTTTCGTCCCTCAAAGGACTAACTGCATGAATGTGCGTGCCGTGTGCAAATTGCGGAGAGTAAGTGTTTAGTCCCTGCTCGGAAAGAGACGAATGGGAGGACGAACGGCAACGGTTACTCCCCAGGCACTTCGCTGTTTTCGTCCGTGTCATGGAGCGATGCGGCGAAAGCGGTATTGTTTATAAATCGTGAATGGTTCGAAGTTCGTGCATTGTCTATTGAACTACATGCAAAGCAGCACCTTGCCTCTTCGTGAGAAAATTACGTGAACCTTAAAACTGGAATGTGAAGAGGCATGCCCTTCGTGCGCACCCCATAAGTGAGCGATACACATTAAACGGGCAAGTCATTGATAGACGGCTAGATTTTCTTGGTCAATAGTACCTAAGTTCCTTCCCTTCCAAGGAGGTTGCGAACTGAAGCGATGCGTAGCTCAAACGGCACACGCTAAGCGACAGAGAAATCGCCCTTCTCTGTCGTCTTCGGTGCCCCGTTTGAGCTCGCTACACGTATACATGGCGTAGAGCCTCAGTTTAAATCACCCTAAGAATACTCGGGCTGATTTCTTTTCGCAGTCGCTTATGGTTGCAAGTACACTCAACGTTAGACTCTCACTGCATAGCTTGCACAAAATACGGAGTCACTTTTATGTTGCCGCACTTGTGTTCCATTGCTTAACTATGTCTAAATATCCCGTCCTGTCCACCAAGCGGCGTGGTGAATGGAGATAGAGCTATTTCTGTGTTTTCGTCGGATTCAATCTTTGTTTCTTGAATAGCAGCAATATCTAATTTTCGATTGCGTAACAAATGAAAAAGCTGTACTTGCCGTCGCTTACTTCGTAAGCCACGGACATTTAAAGTGCCAAAATGGAAGGGAAGAGCGCCCGCCATGATTACCTATGTAGGTGCAGCGTCTAAACGCTGCTCCAGAGGTGTACCGCTCCCTTCTGACTATAATGTTTGTGTCAGCCATGCAGTAGGCGTTTCCGCAGGCTGTATGTTATTTGTTAGCAAACATTTACAATGTGATTCGCTACATTTGTTTACAGATAGGGAAGGGCGCCTAATCTGCTGCGATATTGATATCAGTGGCACGAGCTTTAGATTTGTGTGTGTTTATGCCCCGAACAAGTTACGTGAACGCGAGTGTTTCTTCTTATCTCTAGAACATCATTTCTGTACTGATCGTGCATTGGTCCTCTTTGGAGACTTTAATTGTGTATGTAACGCGCAAGATCGTACATCACTGAAGCTGAGACATGATCCAAGTAGTGATGCGTTGCAACGCCTAATATGTGATTATCAGCTTGTGGACATTGGGGAAAATGAAAAGGCGGGATGTCGATATACGCACTTCCAGGGTACCTCGCATGCAAGGCTTGACCGAATTTACGTTTCACTTAGCGCGCTACCTCTTATTCATGGTTACACTGTGCATCCTATATTCTTTAGTGACCATTGCCTAGTCTCAGCATCTTTTGGCAGCCGTCGGTACCACAGTCGGCGTATGTGCTGGGAGCTGTGGAAGTTTAATAACCAGTTACTTTCGCGTGAGTGTTTCATAAATCGCATTACTGAGCTTATAGCTCATGTGTCTTGCCGCGAGGATTTGCCACTCTTTGCTTTGTGGGAATTATTCAAACAGGAAACTAAAATGATAGCTATCGAAGAATCATCAATATTAGCCTTTGAAAAAAAGAATAATTACAAAGCATTGTGTAGACTTTTGAGTGAATTGCATGAGCTTGAATGCATACATCCGGGTCAATATATTGATGATATTCATAAGGTCAAGGCACAGTTACAAACTTTGAACGCAGAAAAATACAGAGGTGCACTAGTGCGGGCGCGAGAGCAGCGTTTCCTGGAAGAACAGCCTTGCAGTAGGGCCCTTGGTGATGAGCGCCAACACGCGCTGTCTAAACAAATACTAGAGATAGAGTATGGTGGAATGATTGTTAACGAGCCTACTCTAATAACTAAAGCATTTTTTGAACATTATCAAAAACTATTCCGAGACCATATGCCATTGGATACAGATGCTGCCAAAAAAATTGTATCGTTTCTGCCCCAGTTAAATCAGGATGAGTACGATTATACAAACGAAAACATTGGCATCAATGAGGTAACTTCATGCATCGATTCGTTAGCGAAGGGCAAAACGCCCGGCCCGGATGGCCTTACTGCCGAATTTTATCAGTGTTTTCGTTCGCTCTTATCGCCATTATTACTTCAGGTGTACCGAGAGGCCTTGGAAGTAGGGTACCTAACCGCCACAATGTACGAAGGACACACAGTCCTTATAGCCAAAAGCGATGATGAAGAGAAATTGCAAAAAGTTGACGGATATCGGCCTATCTCCTTATGCAATGTGGATTATAAAATCTTTGCTAAGGTATTAGCTAACCGTTTGCAAGTTGTAGTAAGATCTGTGGTCGGTGATCATCAAACATGTGGCATCAGGGGGCGGTCTATTCAGACGAACATTCATGTTGCGAGATCGGTGCTAGAGTGTGTAGCTGAGGGGATTGGACAGGTGGCAATGGTACAGCTAGATCTGGCTAAGGCGTTCGACAGGGTGAATCACTCATTTCTGTTTACTTTACTAGAGCATATAAATATCGGATCTCTGCTCCTTAGAGGTGTCAGGATATGTTATGCTAATGGCTCAACGCGACTTATAGTAAATGGCTCTCTCTCCGATCCGATTAGGCTTTTATCATCAGTACGACAAGGATGCCCCTTGTCACCGCTTCTGTTCTGCTTGTATTTAGAGCCACTTTGTATGGGCATCCTTAAAGAACAAAATTTCCAAGGGTTTAAATTACTGTCTAATGAGGTTCGGGTTCTTGCGTATGCAGACGACGTGGCCTTTTTCTGTACCGATAAAAAGAGCGTAAAGACTGCTCTTGCAATTACAGAAGAATTTTGTGCTGCTTCTGGTGCAAGCGTTAACTTTGAAAAAAGTTCAGGTTTTTGGTTTGGATTATGGGCCACAATGCCATCACATTACGCAGGAATTCACTGGAAAGAAGATCTGCGTTATTTAGGTGTGCCTCTCTCACAGTATAGAAATAGCAACGCTCATTGGTCGGGGGAAGTTGGCAAAATTCAACGTAAAGTGAATTCATGGCGAGGGCGGAATTTGTCAGTGTTCTTTCGTGCTGAAGTGTGTAACGTTTTCTTAGCTTCCCGTCTTATGTATGTGCTCCAAGTACTGCACTGCTCAAGACTTCGCCTTCAGGCACTGCATCGCGTATTTGCAACATTCATTTGGAGTTCGAGCTGTGAATGGATGCGGCGCGACAATCTGTTTCTCCCCCTTGAACGTGGTGGTCTAGGATTAGTACACCTCTTCGTCAGGCAAATTGTTTCTCGCCTGTTTTTCTTTCGCGACAGTGACCATCCGTTCTTGCGTGAAATGTTGCAACTGCGTTTAGTTCATTATGTTCCTAACATAGTAGTGTCATCAAATGTCAAAGATGTCCCACAGGCTCCTTGGGGCTTTCTCAAGGAGGTTGTTGACACATTTCTTTTCTTGAAAGTTAGATTCAGCCTTGAGTACGTGTTCACAGCGAGTCGAAAAGAAATTTCTGCGGCACTGGTTGACTATTTTCCCAGATCCTTTGTATCGTGCACCTTATTTAAACCGACCTTATCAGGATGTACTTAAACGCGTCCGAAAAATGTGTGTGCCTCCTGGAGTAAAAACATTTTTCTTTAAATTACATTCGGAAACACTCCCTGTTAAAACTTGGCCGAATTCGAGGGGTTGCTTTGTGCCGTGGTCAACAAACTGTCGGCTCTGTCCACGTGCCGAAACCATTGATCACTGTTTCATAGACTGTAGGGACGCTGTATTTTTTTGGGACATTCTCCAACGGACGCTTAAAAAGGACATTGACATGACTCCATACTCAATTAGGTTTCTACCGTTTAAGGTTACAGGTGGTCCTCCCTATGACATGTTCATTGTACTTGGTTTATACAGCCTGTGGAGAAGTAGACTCTGTGATCGCCATGCCGAAAGCCCGCGAACTACAAAATCCTTCTTTCGCGAAAGTGCTGCGTATGTAAGAAGTGTGTACGCTGTGCAGGAACCTCCGCCAGACTGGATGCACTTGTTGGATGCATGTGTGTGTTTGCCTGAGTTTTAAGTGTGTAGTTGTGTCCGCTTTGTTATACACCTTCAGTTTTCTTTTCCATGTAATAAAGAAAAAAAAAAAAAAAAAAGCGGCGTGGTGAAGTGGTTAGAGTACCTGACTTGTGAGCGAGAGAACGTGAGTTCAAATCCTGCTGTCGGGCACATTTCTTTTTTCAGCTCATTAATTTTTTTTTATTAAGGTATAAATGCCTAATTTATTTAATTCCACCTATGCGGAGCATCGAAACGAATTACCGTTACTCCCTTGAGGACCATCGGGCAAGCGCAACTGTTAGTCCCCGAAGGAGTAAGCGCATGGGGAGTAACAGTTCATCCCATGTCAGTTCGTCCCCAAAAGGACTAATGGTTGTGGCAAATCAGTTAGTCCCCAAAAGGACTAACCTCCCTACCCCTTTTAGTCCTTTTTTTCTTAGAGTGTATGTGCAAAGTACGCGAGAGCACAATGTCATGTCGCTAGGAATTTGGTCACCAAAGGTGACGAGGGCTCCGATGTAAGTGTACGCGCCAGATATACGTCGATGTGACACGAACTGCAGCCGGTTGAAGCGAAAGTATGCGCATTACTTAGTCCTAAATTGACGCGTTTCATTCCGTGAGCACCGTACTTAGATTTAGGTGCACGTTAAAGAACCCCAGGTGGTCCGAAGTCCCCCACTACGGCATGCCTCATGGTTTCAGCACGTAAAACTCCATAATTAAATATTCAAAAGCCTGCGGTACAGTTAATTTCACTGCTGAGCCCGTCTTACTCATGAAACTTCATTGCCAACTGAAGTGCAACTTGGCAATATACTGCATAGTTGCAGCGAAGCAAGCATTTTATTTCAGTTCAATAAATAATTAGGCATCCGTCATTCAACCATAATAGGCGAGAGAAAACGTATAAATTTACGCGCTAATAATTTTATTTTTGTGGTTACTACCTGATTTGGGTAACAGGAAAAGTTGGAAGTACGAATTATTTGCAGCCTCGCGGCGGAACAGTGGCTGGCGGTTATGAGGGCGTGTGCGGGGCTTCACTGTAGACTTGAGTTGTATCCGACTATAGCAACGTTCTTTTAATTAGCTCTGGAAGAATTATAGAGGAATATACATTTGCGGAACAATCACAGTTCTTTTGGATCCCTCGTTTACTGCTCCACCAAGTTAAGTGCCACAACCGACTCGTATTGTTATTTGGGAAGTTGCGCAACGATGCGTGGCTGCCAGTCCCGTACAACCGCGTAGGGCGCAGAACGCTGTGATTCTAGACGTACTAAGCCCACTGCGGAAGGTTAGAAAAACACCTACATAAGCACAGCAGAGAAGTGGCTACGTTAGGCGACTCGAATGATAACTGTAGAAGCGTCACTCAGAATACGCGGGACTGTTCTCCACTTCCTTCTTCCGTCTACTTCCTTTTTAAATAAAAAGATGTTGATCCATAAATATTTGCATAAACAACCGTTAAGGTTGTTTATGTGAAAGTGATTGTCAGGTGAAGTTGATTGTTTATTTCACTTTTTCTTCCTGTTTGGCTGTTGCTTTGGCTCTCTCCCTTAGTAGATCGCTTAATTTCTCAACTCCTTGGGACTCTTGTTCGCAGTTGCCAGTTTTGCACAAAAGGTGCTGTACAATTAGGGAAATACTAGGCGAGGTAATGGGTGACAGTCATATTGCTTATGGGTTTCAGAGGAACCTTTAGCTCGGATGCTCCTAGCTAAACACATGTAAAAGGAGAATTCGTTTTTCTCGGCAACCGCGCCACCAAATGTGACGGGGTTTGTTGCATTTAAAAGAGAAACTTAATATCTAGTGAATGTGGGCTTCCAGTTTTTGATTTAGATTGACAATTTTTTATTAAACAATTGGCAGAAAATCACAAAATTTCAGAAATCGAAACTATCAAGTTTACAACGCTCTAACTCAGCAAGGAAAAATAATATCAGAATTCTGTGAATTGTATCTGATGTTGCATCTAAAGGGGACAACATTTACATGTTACAGATGAATCTAAAAAATTCAGGAATATGGAAATACAGCTTTTGCTGAACCCTTGTACACAACGCAACAAATTCATGTAAGACAAATTGACGTATCGAATTTGTTCGCTTTGAATGATCTAATGGATGTCATTTACAGAACTGCGGTATCTGTTTTTCATGCAGAGCTATTAATTTATAAACTTCGTGTGTCTATCTATTTAGAACTTTCGTATTTTTGAAAATCTCTTTCACAAAATTAAAATTCAGGCTATAAATCGAAATTACGCTTCCAACAGACACTATAATTTAACTTTCTCTCTCAAATGGAACAAATTATATTAAAATCAGTCCAGGGGTTATCTCAAAAAAGCGTTTTTGCGTTTTACATGTATTTTAATAAGCCGCGTCGGAGTTGGGCCCGAGCTAAAGCTTCCTCTTAAGGGTTATTGCAGGGTTTGATGATGGCCGCTGTTCCGCAATATTTTATTCTACGCCTTATCTAACCTATATCGAGGGTATATCGTTCCGAGGATCTGCCACCGTCGCGCCGAGCCGTCACTCCAGGAAATAATGAAGCAAAATGACAAGTTAAACGGAACTGGCGTTTTCTCCGACCGCAACTCGTTTCTCGTGCATATAGACCAGCTGACTACGAACCGGATCCCTTTCCTGGTCCCTGGATCAGTCTAAACAAAGAAGGTTGAACTAACGAAGCAACAGCAATGCGCGTGACCGTTGAATAGGTGGCGACAACTGAACGCATCTCGAGTTAATCGCACGGGCACCGAATCTATGAGAGTGGGCGGAGAGGGGGGGGGGGGGGGGGTATGCCACCTAATTTCGGGGGGGGGGCGGGCCACCCCAGCCCCCCCCCCCTGGGTACGTGCCTGATTTTGTACACTGTAATATCTTGTAGCACAGATGTATTATATTACTCGCTTACTCTTGTGGACCGTCACGGAACATTCAGCTTCGACCATTCGTGCCCTATCGGTGTAGTCCGTCATTTATTGTGCGTATGTGGTGCGCATATATTCAGGTGTGCGCCCCTTCATTTATTCTTGACACGTTGGCGATGGAGTGGGCGTAAGTTTCCGTGCCAGTTGGGTAAGATCTGCGTAGATACTGTGCGCGCGAAACCTACTAAGACAGGAACCAGCGCTACTCCCTTTGTCATTGTTTAATAAGCGGTACTAACTTTTGCCGACGTTCCGGGCTGAAGCCCTTTTTGAAAGTTAGCGATACAACGCTGGCGGATGAGTCTGTATCCTCGAGGAAATCCGCACACCTCACGTACGGACAGTTTCAGCAGTGGTCCGCGACCTTGGCCGCACAGATTCATTTCATTCCTTAATATTCTAGCCACTATTTTTGCAGCCCATTGCTGCACAAGTCTTCTATCCACCATTCCACATGCAGCATGAATGGAGCACAGTGCGTGAGCGAAAACCCAGCTGTATTCCCAACAGCTGACCGCACAGAAACATGGCAGAAGTGATAATGGTTTCGTATTCGTGCGCTTTTGCCGAGGCAGCATGCGGCGCGCCGGCGAAAGCGCCATCTCGTTTCTCGAGAACAAGGTGCTCCGCGAAAAAGGTCAGCATGGCGCGCGAGGTTGAGCCGCCGTAGCCGCGACCGTCGGTTCTCCTTGCGCGCCCAGTCACGAAATGCGCAGTCGCTGCCGGAGCACAACGCCCCCTCCCCACACGGCATTTCGCGCGACAGAAGACGGCGCGCTTGCTCTCCACTTTCTTCGTTCGCGCGTGCCAGATTAAGCCGCAATCGTCGGCTTCCCTCGCGTGCTCTTTCAGTCGCACATACAGCATACGACGCGCGGCGACGATGTTATCGCCTTCGGACTTTATACGGAACATCACAGTGACGGCGACGGCAGAAATGCGCTTGCGTGTTCATATAACTGCTATCGTAATATAATAGTTGGAATAGAAAAAGAAGAAAGCAGGGAGACGGAAAAGACGGCATGCAGAAAGCTATCACGTCAAAGCAAATGTGTACCAGCATTACAGCAAAAAACAAGGAGGGTGAAATTAAATTTGCACAGACCACACGATCGCTAACGAAGGGAACATGGAAAAGTAATAGATGAAGAATGAAAACTTGAAAATGTCGTCGCGGATCGCTCAACATTCTTGGTCACAGCAAGCAAAAGGGCACGGCAGTCATGATCGCGCCTGGTCGCACAGGTGCCAATATGCAAGGAATGACGCACTAATCACGAACACGAAAGGGAAAATTGTCATCCACACAAATGCAGCAGAAAGCTGCAAATGAAAACCATACGGGTTTCTCAGAAAGAGACCCACATGAAATCCTTTGTAGCTTTGAGTGGATGACAATTTTCTCTTTTGTGACACTTAATTCCTCCACCTTGCGGGATTCCGCAGAACTGATTTGACATAATTACAAACAATATTCATACGAAGATACATACGTAGCTTGTCATGGAAAATATTTCACGCTGAAACCACAGTGAAAAAATAAAATGATTGATCCCTCTTTCAGAGGTGTCCATATAACACGTAAGTAAACCGTGTATTCCAAGAAGCTGTGACAGCTCCGTTGCGCATTCCCAAATACAAATCAATAAATGTGCACAGTCTTTTATAAATTGCAGTTCGGTTCGAAGGGCGAAGCAATGACAGCAAGCACGCGATGCCTGTGCTGCTGTACAGTACCCCGGAGACTACCAGGAGTCATAGGCATACCTGGGGCGGCGGTGAGCGCGTATGTGGTGAAACTGCGTAATTTGAGCTCCGGGGGCACCACTCAGCGCTGACGGTTTTCGAGTATATCAGCTTTGCAAGCTGTACGCCCTCTGACCACCTATCTGTCTCTCTCCTTGTGTGTGTGTGTATATATATATTATTTGTTATCGTACGTAACGCAGCTGCATGTACAAAAACACATTTAATTAAATGTCTAATTAAATGTTTGTTTTCGTACATGCGCCTTGGGCTCCTTACGACTTCGCGCACGCGCGTGAGTACCTGCGTGTGTTTGTGCGCATGCGTGTGCGCGTGCGTGAGTGTATGAGAGAGAGATACCCATTGCGAAATGTCATTGCAATAAAAGAGGCAGAAAAATGTGTCGTAAGCTACAGCTTGTTTTGGCGAGAGCCATCCAGCAGTATCCTCCTCTGCAATGCAGGCGTTGTTAAGAACGGCCCGCTGAAGTGCAAGTTTTGCCAGCCAGGTGCGACAGCGGCGTCGACTTTTCCTGGAAAGCCAAACGGCGTCACTATGTCTACTGTGTACCAAGGACAATACGTCGCGTCCGCCACTGTGCGTCGCGGGATTGCCGAGATGAGTTCGACGAACCAGGCTTTGTGACGGAACACGCCACCGCCGACCCGATCTGCTGTGAACAAGGGAGCCCCCCAGGGAACGTAGTTCGAGGCCCCTTCCCACGCACCGTTCTTGACGTCAGCCCCGAGTTCTGTGAAGACCGTCTGACCTCGGTTGGGGACCGTGAACCTGTGTGGAAGTGTGTGTGTGTGAGCCCTCGCGCAAAGAGGCGGCTCGTCTATGGTGCCTGGTCGAACGTTTCCCTCACCTTGGGATCGAGGGAGGACCGAGTGTTTATAAACCACTGTTGTGCGGCTGCTCAGTGTACTTTCTCTCGCAGACATGCTAGACTGATGAACTGCAACGTCCTTATGTAGATACTGTAAATAAACCCATATTCCTCGTTCTCGATGAGAAGCAGTCCTTCCCTTCAACAACGTCCTCAGCGTGGATAAGTTGGACGACGGCATGGGCCAGCTACCATTTAATTCATGCCCGACTCCACTCTTGACAACGGGTTACGAGCGGTTGGATTGACCTCCCAATCCTTACAGTGTGCATCCCGCAAGCGGCTCGCACTTCAAAGAACAGTCCGGCCGCGGGTCGTCTGCTACAGCGCGTCGCGGCGAGGCAGGAAAGGCGATCATGGCTGACCAAGCAGGCGATGCGTGATAAAAGATGCATTAATTACGTGGCCACTAACCTGAAAGAAAACTTGGCCCAAGATGTTTTTTTTTTATAAGCTAGTGTGCAGCCGACAGTGCCCACTTTCAAGGGGGCGAGGGAGGGAGGAGGCGGGCGAGTGGCCCTCTTGTCGACGCGCTTGTCGTATCAGGAACTTCGCGAACGTTGTCATGCGCTGTCGCCCTTTCGATAGCAAGGTGGGCCCACCACTTGCCTTTTTCATGCAAGTTGCGAACACAGCAGCCCATTATCGAACTGAAGCAAAAATCGCTTTATATGCCTGACAGAGGCTTCCATTACGCTATTAGTGTGTGCGGATGTTTCACCAAACAGCCTATAAATTTTGTGCCTGTGAGGAACACCAATAGACGCAGAGCTCTTTTCCTGGTAAGCCTATTCGTTATATGAGTGCGGCCCTATGTATGAGCTACTGGGCAAGACAGCAACAGCAGTCAAGGTCTCACCAAGGTCCCGGGAGGGTTCCCAAAGAAAGCCTCGCTTTAAAGTTATCAAGTCGCGGATTCGAACCAGCCGCCTGCCGGTCCTCTCAGATTGCGGGCCGCTGCAGTATATCGCATGCATACTTTCCGATAGAATACCAAAACCATGTGGACCACATTCAGCCCATTGCGAACTAATTGAGAAATAAAGTAAGGAAGAATATAGAGCTCTGCGTATGCATATTTTCTTGCAGAATTACGCGATGAAAACCATAAGGTGAGTCCAACTGGCGATTACTTAAAGGGATTACACAACGAGGCGGCTGAACGTAACAGAAAAGCATGAGATATAAATGACAGTCATTGGTAAGAAACAATACCATGATTGCCATGGTTGCACATATGAAGTTGGAGCAAAAATGAGTCGGCAATATCAATGTCGGCAATGTCAACGGGGATACAGCATGTATGCCGCGAACAACCACGAGTTTCAGTCTGTTTTGGTTTCAACCAGACTTCTGTCGGGGTTCGGGAACGATGAGTTTCGGTTTTAGGCAACAAGTTTTCAGGCGAGGATATGTAGTCGCTTCTCGTTGTGTTATACCTGCAACGTATAATTGCAAGTTTGCGTAACTGCACGATGACTTTGCAAACACGACATGCGCACGGAAATTCCAATAATATTCAATACATTTGTCATCGCATTTGCAGCCCTTTGTACAAACTCAACTTCCCGTAATTTCTTGACGGCAAGAAATGAGGATTATGTACTCTTGATTAGCATTCTGACCCACCCCGGTATAGCTTGGTGGCTATGGCGTTGAGCTGCTGAGCTCGAGATCGCGGGTTCGAACCCGGCCGCGGTGACCGCATTTCAATGGGGGGCATGCATGGAAATCCAATAAAGAACTTGGGGATCCAACGAAGGAACATATTATTCCAAACGTGCTTGCGTTAATAAAGGCGCAGCTTCTAAGCCTTCCGATCAATTAGATTGCATTTCGGAAATTACATTAAATTCCGGGGTTTTATGTGCCAAAACCACGATATGATTTGAGGCCCGTTGCAGTGGGGTACTCCGGATTAATTTCGACCACCTAGGGTTATTTAACGCGTGCACCTAAATCTAAGTACACGAGCGTTTTTTTTTTTTATATTCGCCCCCGTGGAAATCCGGGTTCTATCGCGGCCGGGATCGAACCCTCGAGCTCATGCAGCGCTACGCCATAGCCGCTAAGCTACCGCGATTGCATTTCTGAGAATTGTCTCTCTCTCAGTCTTTTGCTCCACACCTCGCAAGGCGGCGAATCGCGCTACTCACAGGCAGCTCGTCGTTGACACTCGGAACACTTCACGTGGTAGGAACAGTCAAGCGCCATCAGTGCGAGACCAGAAACATGTGTATGCCTAATCGAGCCCATTATCGCCAAGCAAGCGTTATCGTCGAGCACGCGTATACTTCATCGAGCAAACGGTTGCACACCGAAACGGCACGACGCTTTCGCCATAAAAATAAAAGGGGGGGCACGTGCGTCGGGCCCGACGGAAGGCGTGCACACTGGTCTCGTTGACGCTCCCCCTGGCGCGAGTATGACGCAATGACGAAACGCCTTGACCCGAGTCACGGTTCTTTGTTTTGCTGACTGCCGTTTAATGAAGACGACGGCCACGAAACTCGTTTCTCTGGAGCGCGCTGCCGAAATCGAGTTCAAGTGCGTGGCCGAGAAACGAGCAATGCCGGTTCGCAGGGCCCGCCTGCAACGCGGGCACCGCTCCCGGGAAGAGCGTGGCGAAAGTGGCCCGCTTTGGGGCGCGTGGCTTCCCGCGACGGCGCTGCCGCGTGGGTGCAGCTAATCGGGACCACTTATCGACAAGTGTTTTCGGGGCCCGCCAGCGCCGCTGTCGCGCTGACACGGCCCCGACGAGGCGCATCCTCAGTTCGTGCGACGAGACGCAAACGCGAATTGTCCGTGCTTCAGCTCTTTCATCTTCTACCCGTCTCTTTGTTGCGTTTTTTTATCCCCCAGTTTTCCCACAGCTCAGCAAGATCGTGTATAATTTACGTGTTTATTAACGAAACGTCAACGGCCAACAACGCCAAGGAAAGCGCAAATGAACTCTGCCTTTTAAAAGTGTTTTAGCCACACCGTCGCTTTTAAGAGTGCAGCTGAGGGATCGGTGGTGGAGGTATTATTAACGTAGAGCGAAAAAAAAAAGAACATGAAAAGAAGGATATTCCACTGCGGGAACAAAATTGAGTTCGATATAAATTTTATATTTCAATTACAAATGTATTTGCAATTGCAACTGCAATTGCATGCCTTACTTTCCTTGTTTAAGCAATCTTTGGTCATCGCATTTATTGGCTTCATAAACCCTTTATTTCTTCAGTTGTATACTTGTAAAAAGAAGAATAACACTTTCCTTTTACTCGTGTAGCCTCACTTGTCCTTTCCTAGGCGTCTCGGTGGGTATACTATGGCGCCCGAATATTTGTCTAGAGCAATATATATATATATATATATGCCCCACACGCGGGTCTATGGCAGGCTTATTTATGGTACGATGAAGAGTTTCTTTGAATCTGATAAAATACATACATTTACAGCACCGAAATCAACCAATCTTATACATTGTATATGGTCCACGCAACATTTCGTCACATGGAAGCTCTAAGGAGCCATTCGCACAACAAAAAATGCGGCAAAGAAGATATTGTTTTTACCGTTGTTAGCACGGGGGCAGCGTCTTTGGTTAGCCTGCGAACGGTGTTCCGACAATCGCTGCGGTGGCTACAGGCATGGACAAGAAAGCCTCTCACGGTAAGCAAACTTTCCGGACAGTTGCGTGGAAGTTGCAGCATCCTACACAAGGCTATATTTGCACTTGAGCGACACTTGAATATTCGTGCCGTGCACCGATAGCGTTCTATTTTCCGTTGTTGAACGCTGTCGGTTCCACTGGCTGCGATACCTTCGAGGAAGAGGTCAACGCCTCAGAGTGACAAACATAGGCGTGAAGAAGCATATGCGATTGTTTGAAATTACAGAGACAGCGCACAGAGCAGGGGATAGAAGGACTGAAGACAAACGCTCACGCTCGTGGCACGTACGCCGGTGTGACGTACAGCGCCGGTGACCTGTATGGTGTCCATGCCTGTTCCGTGCTTCCCGCTGTTTCTTGTTTTAGATAGAAAAGACGGTCTGGCTATTATCGGTAGAGAAATTATCAACGACGTCAGAAATACGCTAATAATTAACGCCACTGCTATACGTGAAAGAGCGTGCTTGCGTTCGTTCTCTCTTTCTCTCTCTCTCTCACCCACATCAGTAACTGAGTTACGCGAGGTAGCGGATCATTTATTCAGTCAACATTAAAAAACAATGCTACAGGTGAGCCACAAGGCGCAGTCTTTGTGACTGCTTTTTCGCCTGGAGGCAGCTATACAGCTATATATTTCTTTTCTGTAATACATGTTCTGAAATTATGCACAGTGAACTCAATAACAAATGAGAAAATTAACTAACGAGAAATTAAAAAATTAGGACATGTCTCTTTGGGCGGTGGAAACGAGCCTGAAGGTTAATGAAGGAGAAAAAAATTTAAACTACAGGTTATAGTGTGCGACAATGAAGAGGAATTAGTGGCTCCGTCCCCCCACTTCATTATTCGCTTCATCCGCACTGCCTGTGCTTCCACTGCCCGCGGCACGCTGTTCTAACATGCCCTCGCGCCAAACGACGCACGAGAGGCGCAGAGATATGTGCTTAATCCTCAGGATTCAAGCACCCGACAAAAGGCTAGACACCGAGATGGCACGCAGAGTTCAGTACTTCCGTGTTCTGAAGCAGACATGCGTAGTTGAAGTCTTTTTTTAGGACAAACGTCATAGAGGCACGTCGATGGAATTTGTCACTTTGTTTGCCACAGCGATGGAATACTTAGTCGCCGTCATCGCCACCTTTTCCTACACATAAAGAGCTTCCTCCCACTGTTGGCCAATGTCGTAGTCATCTTCGCCACTGCTGCGTACACTACCCCCCCCCCCCCCCGGGCTTACATAAGCCCCTGCGCCTCAACCTTCATTTTCGTCGTCGGGCATTCTTCATAACGCGCGCAGAGCATGTATCGCTCAGGACTTTGTACGAATACGATTTTGCTGGTATTCACAACGTAGTTTGGTCGACAGAGCTCAAGTATTGCTATTGAGAGCTGTTGGTGACACCTTGCGAGACCGGTGAAAGCTGTGGGATTCTATGATACCCGCTGGAGTTTACAAGAACTTGATATAATATTGGTTAACAGCACCTGTAGGTGCTTAACTATATTTATGAGCGTGTCCTACGTAAAGCAAGCCGATCACATGTGATTGGTGGCTTTTCGGGCGTCGGCAAAGACCGCATGCAGTGCTCTTGTATCAAGCACTGTCATACGGTGTTTAATTTGAAATCTTTCATCAGTGTGAGACTCATTTGTCGTGTTCTGATGAGCTCCAAAAATGAGTTTTGGCTGGAGGTAATAAATATACAGTCGTCGAAATACATATAAGGCACGCGTGCCGCTTGTCACTGAAAACGCCGTCTGTCGCTTATCTCAGCGCCTTTGGCAGCCACTGAATTGAACTGTGCCAATATGTCAGATCATTATCGACTCCGAAAGCGACACTTGGCGATAGAGCTCTAAAAGTGGAGTACAGGTTTGGTAGAAAAATATGTTATCGCGTTTATACTGCTCGCATACCTCAAGCGCATTACCGACGCTGTTCACAGTTAATTCTCTCCATCTTCAACATCTGAGCAACATAAAAAAAGGATATCACGGAAAATTCGTCATACCGTGTGGTTCAACAACGATGTTTTGTCCTAACGCCCCGGCGTGACTGACTTTTCAGCGCACTGGCATATTTCAATGAACAGTTTTGCTTACACATACCGGACAGAATATTCAGAAAGATCTGAGCTAACCTATCGTGCCTCGTTAGACCAACTTGTTTTCAGCGTGCTGCTCATGAAATACTATTTATGATGCAAGCTGTACAAAGGCTGTTCAGCTTTCCCACATTCATTATGTTTGGTTTAAAAAAAGTGACCGTAAGACTGAAAAAAAAAAAAAATAAACCGTTCATTCGTCTTGTGAGAAGAGGAAAACAGGACGAAGGGCAACTGTTTTCCGGGCAATATGTGGAGGGCGCACGTACTACAGCTGTATGAAGTGACGCATAACACCGAAATCACAAGTGATCATTTTGTATCCCTGTGAGAAAACGCAGCAATCTTTAGAGTGTGCTTCAATTGGCAAAGTCGAAGCCATAAACATGGCTCACGTTCTGTATACTTCAGATGGCTCAGAATTACAGTGCATACTATTGAAACGCAGCGTCTTCGCCTTCCGCCGCCATCGGAATGCAGCCGCCTAGGAAGAAATTTGATTGACCTCAGCAGCATATCGCTATGTAGCCGCTAAGCCACCGTGGCGGGAGAGAAAAAATAATAAGCATCTCGTGCGATTTTGCCTAGTGGCGTATCAATGTGAGTGCCGTACAAACTCATGGACACTTGCGTCTGTTTCAAGAGGGGGATGCCAGTGCATCAGTGTGACTGTCCCTTCAATGAAGCAGGCATGTTTGAAGACAGAACTCGTGGCTTATGGATTCTCGATACGCGATATCACCTCGTTATCTGGAACGCGCCCTGAAAGGGACCGCACAGCCCTCTGGTCAAGGGGTCTCCCGGCACTCAAGCCGATCGGCCAAGATATGTACTGGGCTGCAAGCAGCTGATAAGGTCGCAAAGGCGCATGACTCCTCCTCGGGGGACCGCCAGCGGACCAGGGCAGCGCAAAGACATAGTACACGACGGGCAACAATGTGCACATCGCGCATGCGCGTGGCGCCTTGCTTCAGTATCAGACAATAGCCATGGACGACGTCAGGGTTCCTGCAGTCGGGAGGCAGCTTTCATGGCATTTCACACGAGCAGTGCTAGACGGACATTTGGCGGCGTTCCCTGCTGCGGCCGCCAGTATCATAGGTTACACTTTGGGGAGGATATGGCACGGTATACGGCAACGAGCTGACTGGGGACCTACTTGTGGCCTCCTATATAACTACCTTTGAGTAAATGTTTCATCACAAATGAAAAATACATATACATATATATAGATATATACATACACATATATATTCACATATATATCAATTTAAACCCGGGGTACTACTATCCGCGGCTTTTCTTTTTTTTCCAGTTTCTCTCAATTAACAAATGGGCTAAAGCATGTAGGAAAGACCACTCAACCGTGGTGCCTGGCACCGTCCAAATATTAACCAAGATTTGCCGTGACACATGCGCTAAGTACTTGGCATCAAAAAAATCAAATTTTGAAAACAAATTTTATCAGTTTAAACTTACGGCCTCTTCTAGAGTCCCTTTAATCTTTATTGGGTCAGCGGTTTATTAAACTTTTTCAAAGTTTATTCGGTATCTCTCTAACCAAGTGAACACTGGCTGACGGTATCTTGCATGCATTAGAACAAGTAGGAGTACAACACAAATCGATGCATATAAAAGAAAATTGGAGGGAAGCTCGGCTGTAGGAAGCCTACTGAATATCACAAGCAAATCACTTTTGCGGTATGTGGCAGATGAAATAATTTTCGAGGCTGAGGGACCGCACACATGACCACACATACTCAGAAGTATGCGGTAATTTTCTCGCTTAGCAGTGCGAAACTGTTTGCTTAGGAACATGGTATGGACAGCTAGCTTGCGCAGTTTTTTCATCGGTTTAGCGCTTGTATAAATTGTGACCCGCGCGAGGGGGCCCCTGAGGTATTCCTCGGTGTACGCGCTGTTGATATGGTCGACAATGGCAGGGGCAGTGAAACATTTACCCCATCGCCCTAGTTCGAACAGCGCAGTCTCATCCCCAAGGTAATAACCATCTCCTATCGCTTGAAACTAAAATGCAAGACAGTTCGCGGCACGTGTCATGTGGCGTCACTAATATTTAGAACATGGTGGAATTGAAAGCAGCTGTCCTAATTACGATAGAACAAGGTTCAGGGACAGGTAATCTTGGAACCTCCCAAAACAGAAACAGTTCACTCTAAAGTACTGCGTCTCTTTTGCATCGTGAAAGCGTCGGAGAAAGCAGTTTCTGCCGTCTATAGTTGCGACGTAGGCTTGACATATGCTGCGAGAATGCTACGAGATTGCGAGCAAGACACGAGCTCAAGATGGCGACATGTCCTCTTCTTCAGTACGTCTCTTGCCAAAAAGCTACTGGCTGTTCAGAAAAGCTGAGTGCCTGACTTGAACGCGCCAAGAGAGATAAGTGTGGCGATACAGTTTCCTCTCGTTCCTATATTTATCTTGCGCATATAGGACATGGTCCTTGGACGAAAATTTTCTGATGCTTTCTGAAAAGCCCGAAAAAGAAGCGTAAGGCTTTGGCATGGACTACGCGCGGTTAAACGTATCGCCTTCACCCTTCTTTTTTATTCTTTTTATTCTAAAGACAACTGCACTGGACTCCAGATTAAGGAGAGAAAGATAACAATAAGCTACGTGACCACGCCTGCTGTTCATGCCGCCGAGTTAATTTTTCGAATTCTACCCCCTAGCACTGATTTCCCTATTAGGGGCGAGAAATTCGGGTGGAGCCCGCTCGTGAGTGACGTCACGGCCAGGACGCCGCTCGCTCCGGCTCACTCGGCTGCCGCGCGCGCTCGTTCGCTTCGTGCATGCGCAGAGCACTGGGCGTGCCTGCCGTACTTCCTCAAGGGTAGTTTGGCTGCTTTCTGCTGTCACGCTTCAACTGCAGTTTCTTTTTCGAAACTGCGTGAATCGAGAAAATTTGCTGCTAGGATATTGTTAGCTATGTAGAGGTGCAGGGGTCTGTCCATAAATTTTGCGTAAAAAAATCGACAAAACCAACCTCAGGATGACTGTCGAAGGTAACGCGTTTCAACGTAGAGGTGCGCCGTGTCTGTCCATAAATTTTGTGCAAAAGGGAATGTCTTCAAATTCTGCACGGGGAAAGTTTGTATGGTGCTTCATTGTAAACGTAACATTCATTTAGTATTCAGTTGTGGCAGATATTTCGTTTTAAAGGGAACAGCAATCTTGGTATTTGGTGTAAACTTTATGTTAAATCGGTATGTTAGAATAAGATACTGCCTGCGAAGCTCTATTCAAACTTCATATTGCTCTGGTGAGTTGTTCTATTCAAATGTGGGCACTGTAATTATGCGTAAATGGAAGAACTAGGGGTGAATGTTTGACCGAAAAAAAAAAAGTGCTTCTACTTTCAGCGTTCTCGGAAACAGCCACCCAGAAAATGCATTGTTCATGACGGTTAACATGACGACGCGTCATGCATGGTATTGTAATCACCTAAAAGAAAAGAGCCAAGCCATTACAAGCGATCGAATGTTTCATGTGGTTTTTCTTTTTCCTCCTTCAGTAGTGGTGCATGTATTCCCATACACTGAGGTGGGCACAGTCATTATTTTGGCATGGCTGTGCACGATGCCGCTTCTCAAGGCGTCTGCTCAAGCATTTCTGCTTCCGACTTGTTTCTGACGCATGGCCTGCAGTGGCTTTTATCGACAATATGGCAGACACATCCCGCAATACCCAGAGAGAGAGATGCAAGCTGTAATGGTATGCGGGAGATGTTAGCCTGGCTGCTTGCCTGACATGCTATATACTCCAGGTGCTGGATGATGATTATTACACATACAGAGAGGAACACTTAACACATACAGTCACACACACACGCACAGATAACTATAGTGATTTTCACAAAGTTTATGAAGGCTGGTGGCCCGCAAAGAACGTCAATAGAAGCAACTGACTATCGTTATGGCGTTATGATGAGGCAGGCATTGTAGGCGAAATTCATTTGTTCACTACAACTTCGAATTGAAACCATGAAGCAGTTTTTTTTTACAGCGCCAATTGGAATACATACGTTATACTCGAGTCACTAGAGTGCCGCTTAGGCTGCCTGGAACAGGAATATCTAACTACCCGTCTGCATCACGATGTCTCGAACTACAGTGGTGTAGGAACTGAGAACGAATTATACGAACTGAGAACAATTTCCTTCGTCAGTCCATAAAAGACCAGCTCCTATACACGCCTCATAAAGAAGATACTATATGCAAGCGCCTCATATGAATTCACTTGATTTTCTGTTTATCTTCTTCGGTGAATGGTGATATCTTCAATGTGTCCCATACCACTAATGAATGAAGCTTCGGCTTCTTGCTGTCTGGAACCATACGGCCTGAAAGGCACATTTCGCCCAAAAGGTTGCGCCGAGCTGCTGTGTCAGTTTAGCCAAGCAGATCCTTCACAACTGTTCTCCAAGCAACAAGCACCTGTAAATTTCAAAACTGAGTAGGGCGAGTATGTAGCACTGAAAAGGGAATAAATATTGTTCCATGCCTTTCCGCTAGCGGTAAACAGCTTAAAGCCTCAATTGGCTTTACTTCAAGTTACCGCCGCTTAAAATTACCCGTGAAAGACGGCGTAATATTGAGAAGCAGTTCAAAACGCAAACGACACCGGCAGAATCTATGACTGCAGCATTGTTTAGTCCTTGCATACTGCCGAAAGTTTCTGTGAATAAATGAGAAAATTCGATATTTTACCATGAACTATACTCGACGCGAGAAAACAAGTTCTAGGGGGTTAAAATCAAAGTGATTGTTGTAGAAGTCATATATAGCCAGCGTTCGTTGCACGCTAGTTGTACGACGCAAGTATGGCCACTTAATTGAATTGTTCTGTCCCATGTTTTCACGATTATGTGTTTTTATTATCCACGTGAGCCCCTGCTGTAGAGCGTACTGTGGACTCAGCTCCGTCGGGGGGCGTCACTCTAACGTTGCCTTTGAAAAATATATTGTTGCCTAGGAAATAAGCTTTTTCAATAAATTTTGACGAACGAGGACATCGCAAAATATATTTGAGAAGACCGTCATAAGTGTACCAGCTTACCTAACGAGAGCGAACAAAAGGAAACACTGCAGGAAGCGCCCGCCACTGCCCGAACTGTAGCATACGACATGTGCGAGTCCTTGCCATGACGTCATGCGAGTGGCGCTTGCAGTGCCCCTGCAGCTCGTTCTCTGGGCTAATAGGCGAGAATTACGCGCGAACTATAACTGTGAAACAGAAGTGCGCGCAAAAAGAGTGCACGGAGTGGAGAGTCTTAAAACAACACAAGAAGCTTATCATGTGGAAGGAGAACGTGTCGGCGAAGAGAAGCCAGGAAAAAGGAACTGCTACACTCATTATGAGGCGTCTGGACGACCTTGAGTGGCAGTGATTTACCAGATTATTCAGGAAAGCACCATATTTCAGGGACACCATCACAGTGGGTCTTCAAAGTGTCTGCCGCCAGATATGGCATATCATCTGTTCAATACACCCGGTGTTTCAGCGAACACTTTCAAAAATTGCCTGTGGCAGAGATAGCACAATTATAGTCCATGAGCTGGTATACTCGAAGAGGCGCACATTGCTTGCAAAAAAAAAATGAAATGCATAATCGAGTAATTAACAAAAATCACTAATTCAGCTTTTAACTAATTACTTTATATATATGGCACATATTGCAATTTACAAATTCCAGCCCGGAAGTTCGCAAGGCGGACCCACCTGGAACGAATTCTCAGGATGACACCAGTTTCGAGATACTAATTCTCGAACTTCGCAGAGAAACGCATTGGCGTTCCAGTTACCTTTTGTGCTTCAATGCATAAACAGACATTTGGTTAAGAAAGTAAGTGGAACGACGGTGCACTTACTTTTACCGCAAGTTTGACGGCGCATATCTCGTAGATGGTGTCATCCACAATTCTTTTCAAGTGGATATGCCGTGCAGCCACACCCGCTATTATTAACAAATTGCAATATGTGCCATAAGGTGATTAGTTGAAACTTAATTAGTGAATTTATGTTAATCAGTCGATTATGCATTTAAAATTTTTGTGCATGTCCGCCTCTTCTAGTAGACCAGCTCATGGGCTATAATTGTGCTATCTGCCACAGGCAACTTAAAAAAAAATTGAAATTGTTCGCTGAAACACCGGGTATATGCATCCCGAATTTGCGTCAGCTATAGAGGCAGAGTTTGTTTTGGAATTGACGTTTTAGATTCAGCTTAAAGCATCGCAGGCCATCTGACGCACCAACAGCAGACTAACAACCTTGACTAATATGTTTACTTCAACTGCTATTCTTGAGAACGAGTGATAAAAAGAACCATTTAAAGAATATGAACGTGTAAGTGCGACAGATGATGATTGCGGCTAATCCACCTGCGCGATAATACTGTAACGAGACAAATGTAGCGCGCTTTCACGTTGTGAAACTACATGACAAACATTTTTGACAATGATAGAACACTGCTATGGGGCTCGTGAAAAGCAGGCTGTATGCTGAGGTTCGACCAGATATTTATCAGTTCATTAGATATTTATTCAGAGTCATCGCCCACGCCATTCATTTGTATCAATTTTTCTTTTAGAATCGGTGTTTCGTCGGTGACTGAGTTAATGAATGGATCAATTAACCAAACAATAGCCGGGACTTAAGAGACGCTTGTAAGCGGCATGAGTGCGGGTTTTAAAATCCCTCACCAAGCTCGTCGAAGCCGTTAAATGAGGCGCCGCTGATCTGAATTGTTAATAATGGAGGCACCCGCGCCACGGTTGCTTAGTGGCTATGGTGACGGGCTGCTAAGTACCAGGTCGCGGATCGAATCCCGGCCACGGCGACTAGATTTCGATGGGAGCGAAATGCGAAAGCACCCGTGTACTTGGATCTAGGTGCACGTTAAAGAAGCCCAAGTGGTCAAAATTTCCGGAGTCCCCCGCTACGGCGTGCCTCATAATCAGATCGTGGTTTTGGCGCCTAAACCCCCATAGAAAAAATAAAGGAGGCGCCGACATCTTGGAAATTCGGTTGTTTTTTCCGTCGAAGAAACCGGAGCAGCATCTGCTGTTTGCCCACGCTGCTCCACACGCGGCCAGAGGGACAGCGACGCGCGCTATCGCGTTCAGCTGCCACACGTATCCAGCGCTATCGCATCATACTGCAGGCTCGCGTGCGTGCACTTGAGTGCATGCGCAGACTGTGCTAGCTCTGTCGCGGGACACGCGGACGAGTAAGCGAGAAAAATGTGGCGCATCACCATTAAAAGGTTGCCTTAACAAGCACGGGTGAAGTTGTGAACTACGGCGCTGTGTCAGCAGATCGGTGTATGCCATCGAAGTGATATTTCGGGAACAAAAAAAAAAATAATAAACAACGATTATCGACTTCTCTAAATTACAACTATATCGCACCATCCAGTTCGAAAAGCCCATCATAAATGCCCGCAGAGCGAAGGACAGTTGACGCAAACAAAGTTCTCAACACGCCGCTCACTGTTAAGAAGAGCCTCGTCCCTTTCGCAGCATAAACTGGAGTTCGCGACCCGCTGCAGCAGAAAAATACAGATAGCGGCGGGTAAGAAACGATAGTGGCTCGAAGCCCGCTGGTTTCCGCTGCAGGCGCAGGAAATTCGCCTACGGAGCTATCCCCCCCCCCCCCCCCCTCCCTCCTTCGTCCTGTTTTCTATCGTCGTAGTCGACGTCTAGACACGAAGCAGAGGAACGGAGGGTGCCAAGACGCTCGCAGGACGGATTTCGAGACGCTCGACACGCTACAGCGCTCAGCATTCACGTTCGAGATGCCCGTACAGGCATTCCTGAATAAATAACACGCGACATCGACAGAGCTTAGAACGCGGCTCAACGGTCGTGGCGTGCGGCTGCGAGCAATTAGAGGCCACGCTTGAAAGCAGCTTGGCCGAGGAAGGACGGTGACTAGAGAAGACTATTATCGAGTGCAACACAATCCAGAGGTTGCGCTGTAGTTATGCCGGTGCGTAATATTCGAGCGCAGCTACGGTGTGCAACATTTGCTTTACAACTGCGTACACCTCTCTTCCTTGGACTTGAAATAGACGACGCGCTACGACGGCCGAGAAGAAAGAAGTATTTAACGGCACGGAATAAGTAATAACGGGAGCTGGAAGTATACCAGAAGCTGTTGTGGTTAACGAAAACAGCCGCATGAGGTGCGGTCTTACATGTGGGCTAAGCATACTGGGCGGAAGTGCCGAGCACCCAATTCAAGTGAGCAAAGTCGTAGCTGTCCTAGTTCAGCACAGTTGCAAGTAGTACCGTTTCATAAGGGTCAGTGGCTGACAACGTGTCAAACGTTGAATGGCGTCCCAACCAGTATACACGACATTCGCTACTGCTTGTACCGGTATTGCCGGACGGCCCCGCCTTCTTCATCGCTCCTTTGGCGCCAATTTCAACCACAAAATAACGTACAATCACAACAGCTGCTGGTATACTTCGAGCTCCCGTTATTACTTATCCGTGCCTCTCTGCAGTGCGCGCTAAAGCTGCGTTCTTTGGTAGACACAGCATCATGTCTAGAATCCTTTTTCCTAGCTGGATAACAAGAAGAAACAAAAAAGGAGGCATTGGCTTGGTGAGAGCCATCCACTGTCATAAATAAAAGGTTTAGAAGACGCCTGTATAAGCCCAGATTACGTCATTTTTTCTCCTGTATATCCATCGGTACTAGTGTTCTTTCAATACCGTGTTGAGAGAAAATTTGAATTGGGAAGGAAACGCTAAGTACACCTCGGCTACGATATACGCAAAGTACACGGTGGATGTAAACGCGGACAGATATCGTGGCAGTATTGGAGCACATGACGCCTTTTCGTACCGAAATACTGCTATTGGTGCAAGTTCTTTGGTGGAAATCAGCAGTGATTAACGGGGAGTGCCTTTTCTATAGCAGATCTTCGCATGGAGCTAACCACCACTTACGCGCACTAATAATTTAAAATGCCATCATTAGCTAACGAACTGAGCATGGTTTGAATTGACTGAGTCGCATCAACGTAAAGCTGCTGGATGACACGTATACCTAACCATCACACTTCGGGGTGTCTCATGTGGCGTTGCACGTGTCTGCACCGCACACGTGAGTGACAACACGGCGTACCATTGTGGGCGCTTCCATCAACGCTGACCGATGCCGCCAAAAGGCGCTACAAAACCATGCTTTAACGCGTTTGCAGCACGTGGTTACGCGCTCGATTGACAGGACACACGCATCAGACGAAACAAGGATGGTTCTCAAGAAGACTTCGCGTCTGCAGACACACTTGTCTCAGCTCTTGTAGGATAACCCCACATCGAAGTTGTAAAGCACGACTTAACCGCTATATTTCCTTCCACAAATAGGTGGCGTATACTATACAAACATGCTCGGGCCTCCGTATAAGGCCACGTGCAGACTGACTTTCAGACACTACGTGCAGCAGGCTAAGCCAGAGCTTGTCGCTGTGGCGGTGCCCAGTTGGGTAGTGCCCCGGCAGTAGTACAAGACGCGCGTCACTCACCGGCGAGGCAGGCGAGCGCCGCCAGCAGCCAGGGCAGCAGCCGGGTTCGGGCCATGGTGGTAGTGGCGGCGGCGTGTGCTCGCGGAGCCGCAGCGAACCTATCGCCTCTGGGCGCTCGACTTGCGCCGCGCCGCGGAGGCAAGGGCCGCCGGTTGGTTGACCTTCAGATAAGGGCGGCCCGGATCGCGATGATATTTCACCGAGGCTCGATGGCGCGGCTGATAGGCGCTGAGTGCGGACTCCTGCTCCTGCTGGACCATCGCATCCGAGCCGCGGCCGGTCGTGCTGACGGCGGGCGGCCGAGCAGCGGGCTTGCCCCAATCTGGCCTTGGCCTTGCGGGCGACGACGATCGGGAGGGGGGGCCAGCGGCCGAAAAAGGCAAAAGTGGTCCTGCCAGTTCGCCCGGGCTTCTTCCGGGTGAGGGTCGGCCGCCGCCGCTGCTCGGTCGGCACCGTTGCGCGCTCCTCGCCCGGCCGGAATGCCGATGCTAATAGAGAGGGGGCTGCGACGCTCCGGCGACGCGCCGCCACCATGACTGCGCAGCCCAGATCATTGGGCCGCGCGGTCGTGCACTGCCTCAAGGGCGCCCGAAGGCCTCTCCGCACGGCCAGGGAGGATGCGCTGAATCAGCTTCCTCGCACGTGCAAAGGGGCGCTGCAGAAATTCCCTCCAGTCATTGCAAGATCGTGCCGCATGCAGTCAGCTGATGGTTTTCTTTGCTGTCCTCCAGCAAAGTGTCGCTATGTCACAGCGCGTTCCCACTATCTGTCTGAGTATGAATATGGGCCGACACAGTTCAATAGTCCATAGACTACATCGGGTATAAGGAAGAAAGATCTGATATTGTCAGGCTTAACGTCCCGAAGCTGCGCAGTGGTTTTGGAGGGACGCCGTAGCGGAGGGATTCTGACTAATTTTGACCACCTGGGGTTCTCTAAAATTTACATGAGCGTGTTTACATGCCGTCCCCATTGGATTGCGGTCGTCGCACTAGGAATCGAACCCGTGACCTCAGAAGCGCAACGTCGTAGCCACTGAGTCACTGTCGCGGGTGAAGAAAAAGAAAATCAGCTCATAACAATTCATGTTCCAAGTTTTGCATGCAGACACGGGCACAAGAAGAGGGAAACTGAGGACACAAAGGTCGACTATCAACTGAAGGCTGGCACAGTACGGGAAAAGAAGGTACACACGAAACTTATCTGCGCATGCTCAAGAGAGGCAGCGCTAACTGTCAATCAGGGACACACGCCGGCCAACGCGAAAGATAACTGTTTAGGCATGATATTTCATCTTTATGTAATGTAATCGAAAACTGGATAACGCACGCGCTTCCACTACTATTGATATGCCAATCCTGAAGACGCGCTTTTTATCCAGCGCTCAAGTTACTTTCTGTCGTTCTAAGCTGCATAAAGTCCCCGCATGTTAATATGTGGGATTGCTGGAGTTTATTTATTGTTATTGTTATTACCTACTTATGCGGGAATTATTTAACCATCATGCAACCGTTGCGGCTTTTCCGTGCTTGTAAGCAGAATTTTGTTTCTTCAGGCACACTTGCTTATTGAATCCATCTATCAAGGAGTGAAAACAAGGTCACTATAACTTACGAGCAAAAAAAAAGAAAAGGAGAACGCGATGCTATCGGCATCATTCGGCCAAGGTATGTAAGTCACCTAAGGGTGCAAAATGCTGCGTTCTGCTTAAGTGACAGTTAAAGCCCGGAGAGGATGCTCATGTACCTATGACTATGTACATAATTAGCGCAATAAATCATGAACACAAGTAGAGGCAAAACAAACACAGCTCCATGCATGGAGTGTCTCGTCGCGTCTGCTTATGCCTTAGATTTAATGTGTTGCTCACGCTTTCCTTGTCTGGATCTGTGCCGTGACGCGGGCGGACCTTGCACGAGCGTTGTGTTTTCCAGGCGGAGATACCGGAAGCTGACACAGAAGCTTACCGCACGTGGACGAGCTCCAACGCTTACACCCGGAGCCTTCTGGGCGTTGTACATGCAGCCTGTAAGCTTGCATGCCCTACTTTAATCGCTCTCCAACTTGCTTCAGACCTGCGAGCACCTACAAATATACTTCAACTTACTACGCCATTACAAAGAAAAGAAAATATTCAGTTTCGCCATACAGGAGAACCAATTAATGCGATAGCAACGTGTTAGAATATTACACGAAGTGTAAGACCCGTAGCTGCAGTGGCAGTGTGAATTAAAATATATGCGTAAGCCGACTAAGTAAAAACGAGCTCTTGTGCTCGGGGCCCTCCGTTTGAATCCTGCCATGGCACAATTTCATTGATGTTTATTAATTAAAGCCAAGTCTTTCTTAGCGACTTTAACACCACTTTTCCGCATCGGGTATGTTTCAAACGTCTTTCCTGAGCCGATCCAGGAGGTAGTGCACAGCTGCGCCAAAAAAATTACATCATTTTCAGGTTTGAGCTCTGTTATTATTTAAGTCTGAGAAGATTTAAGATAAAAGGTATGTGCTGTCGGTGTTTTGCTTCATCACATTTGTTTGTGGACTGGCTCTTTGCAAGTTATGTCAGGCAACTAGAGCGACGCTCTCACACATGTTGTGGGAGAGTCCTGTTATATCAGCTAAAATGGCATTAGCTCCGGAGGCTCTTGCGTCGAAGTGGGCCGCCGCTCTGCGCAGTTCCAACCTCAACACACAAGAGTGGGCAGTCCAGCAGGCCCGAGAGGCGGCGACGAGGCAAGGCCTCGAAGTCCGCTCATGGGAGACCTGAGCCCGGGTCGTTAAACTTTGCGGGATTTAAAATACAGTTGTTTCCATCCATCCATTATGGACTGGCATTCTCCAAATTCTTAAGAATAACTTTTTCAATAAACTGAAGCATCACTGCTTAGTGAATAATGTAAGACCTGGTACGAGCAACCTTAGGGATAGAATGGTGTGGCAATATAACCCGCATATACCGCATGTGATATAGCATAGTGTGACTAATAACATACATACACCTAAATATATACGGAACCTAACGGCGACGACGACGGCAAAAATTCTCTTGGAGTGTCCATATATGGTATGGTATGATGAACTTTATTTGATGTCCTGAAGATCAACCCTTAGGTTGACGCAGGCGGCTCCCACGTCGGGACAGTAAGGTTTAACCTTACCGCCGTATCATGGGCCTTCTGGACGGCCTGTACTTGATCGAAAAGAACTCCACTGTGTAGGACTCGCCGCCACCAGTCACTCTCCTTGTCACAATCTGTGAAAGTCACAGGACACTGCCAAATCATGTGATCCAGAGTAATGATGCCATTACACTTCTCCCAATTGATTGGTATCTCTCTTTCAGGATATATCTTGTTAATAAAGTTTGGACGTGGATAAGTTCTTGTTTGCAACAATCTCAGAGTCACCGCTTGAGCTCTATTGAGCTTAGCGTGTGGCACTGGGAATTCCCTTCTGTTCATGTAGTAATGCCTCGTGATTTCATTATATGTAAGTAATTGGTCCCTGTTCTCTTCCTGTAATTATTAAGGTCCTGGTCGCGTAGTGCACGGATAGTAAGTCCTCGTGCAGCTGCGTTAGCCATCTCGTTTAAATTCTTCCGAGATGGATCGACAGACCTCATGTGCGCAGGAAACCAGCGGATTTCGATCTCTTGGCTGTCCAACTCACTGATCAGCTGGGCAGCCCTTTTGGTTACAAAGCCATTGGTAAAGTGTCTAATAGCCATCTTAGAGTCACTGTAAATCTTCGTCCACTTATTATTCCTTAAAGCCAATGCTATCGCTACTTGTTCCGCGACTGTCGTGTCTTTAGTCATGATTATAATAGCATCCCGAGTGAGACCATCTGCATCTACTACTACTGCCGTAAAGGCTTTCTTTCCTCTGACCCACGCAGCATCTACAAATGCCGCATGTTCTCTGTCGTGTTCTATCTCTTGCAGGAGAGCTTTGGCCCTTGCCTTTCGTCTTTACAGGTTGTGCACCGGGTGCATATTTCTGGGGAAAGGAGTCGTCTTGATTATCTCTCTTATGCTATCTTTTAGTTCTACTGTGCCTTCACCTGAAATTTTGGATTCGGTCGGGCACCATCCTACCTCTTCTAGTATTGCTCTACCCGGCCTTGTTCCAGAGAGCCTCTCTCTGCGGGCAATTGGTGAGCGTCAATTATCTCGGCTATTGTGTTGTGGAGCCCCAGTTTCATTAATTTGTTATCCGGAGTGTTAATCGGTAACCCCTCTGTTGTTTTGACTAGCCTTTTAATTAATCTGTTCAACTTGTTTATCTCTGTCTGTGTCCAAGTGAGCATCCCAGCTACATATGAGAAGTGACACAAGGCGAAAGAGTGGACCAGTCTCATGGCGCTCTCCTCTCCCAGCCCTCTGTGTCTGTTAGTGATTCTCCTTAGCAGTCTTATTACCTCCACAGTCTTGCTTGTGATGTGTCGTATTGTTCTTCCATTTGCCCCGTTTGCCTCCAGGAATAACCCTAAGACTCTAATGGATTCTACTTGCTTAATAGATTCGCCTGCCTTCGTGGTTAGTACTAACCTGGGTTCTTCCTCGGGAACGTATCCCCTCGGTTTTCTACCCCTTCTTCTGTTCTTGAGTACAAGGAGTTCAGACTTATTAGCAGAGCATTTGAGTCCCATGTCTTCTAAAATAGACTCTACCTCATAAATGCTCTTCTGATGTCTGCTTTCCGCATCTCCCATACTTCCTTCAGCGGTCCATATAGTCACATCGTCTGCATAAATGGTAAAGTGAATGCCCTCTATCCCTTTTAGTCCCTTTGCCACTTTTGACATGGCCAGGTTGAAACGCATAGGTGACAAGACCGACCCTTGTGGCGTCCCTCTGTCACCGAGATCCATCCTCTTTGATTTAATATCCCCGAATCTAAGGTGGGCTGAACGATTACCAAGAAAGATTTTGACCACTTCATAGAGTTTTCTCCCCGATCCCAGTTCGGAAATCACTTCAAGTATTGCTCTATGCTTAATTCTGTCAAAAGTTTTTTCGACATCCAACCCCAAGAGAGCTCGAGTGTTTTTTGGTTTAGCTAATAGCAGTTGATGTTTGATTAACAACATGGAATCTTGTGTGGACAAGCCTGATCTGAAACCAATCAGATTGTACGGTAGGATGTCATTGTCCTCCACATATTTCGTTAACCCGTTCAATATGACATGCTCCATTGTCTTCCCTAGACATGATGTTAACGAAATTGGCCTCAGATTATCCAAGTTGAATTGCTTGCCCGGCTTTGGTATTAAGATAGTACTGGCCGTCCTCCATTCTTCTGGATGTACCCCATCTTTCCATAGGTCATTAATGTATGTGGTCAGATATTTTATTGATTCGTCGTCCAAATTCTTAAGCAATCTGTTAGAGATGCCATCCGGGCCAGCTGCTGACCTACTATTCAGATCATACAGTGCCATGCGTACCTCACTTTCGGTGAATTTCTGATCCATATATTTGCATTCTACCCCTAAGTAATCGGGATAACTCACATCCTGATCTTCTTTCCTGAGAGGCAAGTATTTAGTAGCCAATCGCTCCATTATGCTCTCTGCGCTTGCAGTCTGACTTTCCGGGTGTACCAGTTTTGCCACTGCCGTACGTCTATTCGATTTAGTGCCATTTTCGTTGAGCAGATGCCTGAGCAGACTCCAATTGCCTCCACGTTTTATCTTTCCGTCTACACATTGACACACCTCATCCCATTTTTGTTTCTGCAAATATCGTGCGTGTTCCTCTATATTCTTATTGAGCTGAGCAATTCGTTTTCTAAGTCTCCTGTTTAAGCGTTGTGATTTCCATCTTTGTAAAATCGATTGCTTGGCTTCGATCAAATGCGCCAATCTACTATCAATTTGTTCGACCTCTTCCTCTCTCTCTATAGCCTTAGTTGCTGCATTCAAGTTGTCCCTAAGCTGAGCCACCCACTCTTGTAGTCTGATGCGCCCCTTTCTATCTGTGTCTGCTCTGTCTTTTCTGACTTTTCTAAAGTGATCCCAGTCTATGTAAGTGAAATGCTTTACCTCCCCCCCCTATCGTTTCCACCATTATGTGTAGTATATAATGGTCGCTTCCTAGCTCCGTACCAGAGTTGATCCAGTCTTCCCTAGGTAAGTTATATATGAAGGATAAGTCCGGGGTAGTGTCCCTACACGTGGAACTGCCACACCTGGTAGGAAAGGCTGGGTCCGTGATAAGAGAAAGGCCTAAATCCGTGGCGAGATGCCAGATTCCTTCCCCTTTCTTACTACTCCAGCGGTAACCCCAAGATTGGTGTGGGGCGTTGAAGTCCCCTCCTATTATGAGTGGCGCAGTTTTGGCTACCCTCATGGCCTTATTAAAAATTGCTCTGAAGCTCTGTCTCATCTCTCTGGGACTGCTATATATGTTGAGGCAGAACAAGCTTTGCGCTTTACCTCTGTGCCTTTTTAGGACCATTTCTATCAATAGGTATTTCATTTTACTCGCCCATTTAGATCGTGCTCTATGTAGGGAATTTTCTTGTCAATTAGGGTGGCAATTCCTCTGCCTGGTTCTCTGCCTTTGCAGACCGAGTTGAAGCCGGACAGCCCGATCTCCTCCGCTAGAGCTTCCTGCAACATTATTAATTTCGGCCTATTTTCAACCGTTTTGATTATCTGTGCTAGTGACGCTCTTTTTCGCTGAAATCCTCTGCAGTTCCACTGCCACACCCTAAGTCTATTTCTGTTATCCATTATTATTGTCGTTGCCCCCTGACTTGCTACCCCCTGTCACTGTTCGCTTGACTGTACCACCTACCGCTCCTGGGGGTGTTCTAGCGCTTTCGGCTTCCAAGGGCATATATTCTTCGTCCTCTCCTTGGGCTTCTAGCTTTTTCAACCTTTTCCCGGCTATTAACTTCCACTTCCATGTTTTATCCACCTTAAGGTTAACGCTGTCTACCGTGTCCTTTAGGTCCCTAATCGCATTCCTAATCTCCTCCAGAACCAAGCACATCGATTCTGCCTCCGGAACTACAGCTTTCTTTTTGGGCGCCGGTGTGTCTTCTTCCTGGCTGTTACTTCTACACACCGGCTTAGCTATTGCCACACTGCCGCTTTCTGTCCTCAACCCTTTTTTCATTTCCTGAATCTGCTGCTTAAGTTCTTCATTTGCTTTCTTTAGTGATATAACCTCTCTGATGAGCTGTTCTACTCTGGCATCACTACTTTGTTCCTGCGATGCTAGCGCACCTGTGACTTTCACAGTATACTTTGACTTTCTCGGCCCAGGTCGCTCCTGGCTCCTTTTTCTTGTTTGTCTTCAGCTCCTGCTCCTCGAAGCGCACCTGCGCCTCCCGAGACCTGGAACGGTTTCTTCCCCTCGATGTTGAGCGCTGTCTTGATCTTGATGTGCTTCTCGAGCATGAGCGCCTTCCGGCGCCTGGAGAGGTTTCCTTTGTCAGTTGGGCCGATTCCATCTCGGTCTCCACTTTGGAGCGTTGTCTTCTTACTCTTACTACATATGGTATTTGGTACCGCTGCTTGCAAGCCCTGTCACCTGTGGGGTGATCTTCACCACAGAACTTGCATTTGGGAGAGCAGATATGAGCCTCCCCTGGGCCTTGCATACCACATCCCCTGCACTGCACAACATCAGGTGTTGGACAAACGTCTGATCTGTGTCTGATTCTTCCACATGCGTAACATACGTCAAATTGCTTCCTGTACAGATAGCACCTCACGAGGGTTGACCCATATTTGATGAAGTTGGGCACCCTGAATCCGTCGAAAAGCACAATAACCGATCCCGTAGCTTTGATACGTTGTGCAGCCAACGCCGTTGGGTTGTATTCATGCACAATCTTTTTCGTGATCACACTCTGACTGTCATTGAAGTTCACTCTTCTAATAACCCCCTTGCACGTAGAGTGGGGGGCTGTTTCATAAGCGCTCACTTCATATTCTGCCTCCATGATCGTAATGGTCTTGATTCTCACATACCTTTCAGCATGAGAGGAGTCCGGTGTACTAACCACCACAATATTCTGTGTGAAGTTGGGGCAGACGATGTCTTCCTTCGCTTGGTCTGCTGTAAGTCCGGCTGCCTCGACGATGGCTTCTCCAATAGCTGTGCTGACCTTGTTCAGGTTGAGGCCTCCCCGAGGCCTAACGATGATTTTCCTGTGCTCCTCCGACAGTTGCGGCATTCTTGACGCCTTCACAATCCGGCGCTTGAGCTTGTCGGCCCCGGCAGCACCTTTGTTGGCGATCTCCTTCCCTTGTGATTCTCGGATCAAATTGGTGGCTCCACCAGCTCCCCAGGTCTTTTTCGCAGATCGCGATCTTCGGTTGGTGACCACCTGCCAACCCATGCTTTCCTCGCCGTCTTCCGTCTCCGAGGAGAGTTCGTCGTCCATGCGTATATCGGCCATGCCGGCTTTGCGGGTTCGCTAGACCTACGTGGCGTTAGGCCCAGCGTGGCGCCCACGTGCGATGCACAGAAAAGAGGCTATAGAAGTCCAAAAAATGCTGGCCCACCTTGTCCAAAGGTATCCACCGATTCGGGTTAACCTCACAAATCCGATGATGAGCTTCAATGCGTGTCCATATAATTGTTATCGCAATAAAGAAGACCAGCAACATAAAGACCGCGCGAGCAGAGAAAATATCGGCTCGAGCGCGAGCAGAGAAAACGAAACAGAAGAAGGCGTTCGCACGAGGAAGAAAAAGGAACGCTGGCTCTGGTCAAGTAGCTGGCAGTTTTGTTTTGTTCTTTGTCTTTTACCTGACCTTTTGTTCCAATATCTGTTAACTTGCCAGTCTGCAATGTCTCTCTCATCGCCAGGCCAGGAGGCTTCCTCCTGGTCGGCTTCTGTTCCTCCCCCTGATTTGCCGGTGGAGCTTTTCTTACGCATTGGGACAAGCAGCGTACCTGCGGCTTTGGTCCCGAGTGATGGCGGAGTGATTCGCATAAACAATCTCAAGGCAATACAAATCGAACTCCGGATGGCCTCGGCCAGTTTTCAACAAATCACCGAGGTTTGACAGTTTAGCTAAAGGGGACATTCTTTGCTGTACGTCAGACCAGGCTTGTGTTCAAGATTTACTGAGGTGCAATGTTTTTGTGACACATCCGGTGAACAGTTTCATTCCTCATCACCTTGTAAGTACCAAAGGCCTGCAGTCCACGGTGTCGACATAAGTCTATGTCCCGTAGAAATTTAGGAAATATTTTTAGCGGCAGGCGTGATTTCTCTGTATTGTTGCAGCCGTGTCGTTAATAATAAGCGCATGCCTACAGAAACAGTCATTGCTACATTTGCTAGAATTATTATTGTTATTTGTTTTGAACACATATATACAATTAACCGGAAAGGGCAAGTGAGGAGCAGGCTGGCAACTGCCACCGGAAGGGGCACAACGCCTGCATACTCTTCAGAAGGGAGGTGACAGCAACACAGAAATGGAAGATAGTAAGGAGGGCAGGGAAGAGGAAAGTAAGAGCAACCGGACAGATCTAAAGAATAAAGTAGAACGCAGCTAGTACAGACCACACAGTAGGGCAGGCCACTGAAGGTCACGCTACTACAGAATGTTGAATGGAATAGTTTCAACGCTACAAACGTGAACCTAGCTAAGTTAGCTAACTCTAGAAAAGTAAGTAGAGCGCGATGAGCCTGATCACGTTTAGACGCACAACCACTGGGGCACAAACATTCGTTGAGTGTCATACACCGCAGGCGAAGGAGATGATAGTCTCTCACTAGTGACATGCTCTGCGCACTGAAAGCGGGACACTCAAATATAAGGTGCTGAAGTGTTTTGCAGCAGCCACAAGACGTACACGATGGACTTGCCACACGTCCTTGTGCACATCCACCAACCCTCAGATTGAGTAGCTGTGCGCTAGCGCGACGAGGCAAGCCTCAACCACGAACACGGGGCGGGAACGTTCCGCCGCGCTGGTCTGGATGCTGCTTGAGTAGGTGGCGACGAATCAGCAGACAAGCGTCATCAAGCTTGCACAAAATTTCTGGGCAGTCACAGTTGCTATGAGCGCAAGTTGAAGCGAGTCGATCAGCCTCTTCATTTCCGGCGATTCCTACGTGTGAAGGTATCCATTGAGCAACGAGAGATACCCCACGTGATGAAATTTTGCTCGCAGAGTCAGTAATGCTGCGCACAACTGGGCAATCAATCTCACTGCGTTGTAACCTGCTAAGGGCAGCGCGGGAGTCCGTAAAGATGGCAATCTTCGATGTAGTTAACTCCTCTTGCACGTATTTCATTGCAACATTAATCGCTGCTAGCTCCGCAGTTGTTGACGAAGTTGGACGAGGTATTTGAAATATACGCCGTACTTGAGTCGAAGGGCAGAAAAAAGCTGCGGACCGTCGCTGTGTACAGATGCATCTGCAAATATTTGAAGATAATCTGGAAACTTTTCGAACATGTGAGACTGAGCCAATTGTAATATTGCCGAAAGAGACAAATCAGGCTTTTTGTGCATGTCAGGGATTGTGAGGTAAATGGGGAATACGTGTTTTATGATATCTTTTGGAAGCGGAGGCGTAACTGAAACAGTATGTTCAGAAATGTCAGTAATATTCATAAACAATGCGGCCATTTTTCCCATGCGAGATAACGGGTGGTGAATGAGACGATTAATGACGAATAGCATCCTGCTCTCTCTGCGACACGCGATCAGCGTGTTGGCGAACAGGTTGGACGGTCTGTTCTGTAATGATTCTGTGTTTGGTTAAAGGAGTCTGCTTGACCTTCGACGTGGTGGGGAACCAGTCGCTAAATGACGATAGCAGAGTGAGGAGCCTCTCCTTTTCGGGTTGGTCTAGCTGTGGGTTGACGTTGATGCGACTCGTCAAGTCCACATCGCCTAGTTCCGGAATCGAGATTGTCATTACCGAAGCACAGGCATTGGACTCGGCCACTGTTTCAAAGTAGGCCATGGTGGTACGCCTCGCAAAGTGCTTGTATTCGCCACGGAAGTTGGCAACTAGGATCGTGGTTTGCCTATTTTGGAGCTCTACGAGACCTCGTGCGACTCCGACTTCTCGATCCAGCAAAATGGTGAGGTTACCTTCGGCGATGCCTATTCCTAGTGTAAGATTTGTCAGTCGTAGTCGTAGGGATGAACTTGACTCTTTGTCGGGACTTAGGCGAACAGGATTTATTTACAGTATTTACATATTAAACAAGATACATTGGACAGTCTAGCGTAACTCCCGAATGGAGCCCGCAAGACGAACATACAGCATACGAGCACACAGCTCACGAGTACATCTCGGGCACAGAGCACGACGACGAGCACACTCTAGCAGCCGACAATCGCTGCTTATAAGCACTCCATTCGATGTCATCGTTGACGTCATCGTTCGACGTCACCGTAGACCAGCCGCCTCTCTTCGGGACGGTTTACACACACACACACACGCACACACAAGTTTCAATGCCCCCTCCGAAGGCAGATGACCTTTGCGGCGCGGCCGTCGTGTTATCCATTGTCCTGCGTCCCCGTAGTCAGCTGGTCACGTCCGAACCCATCCGGCGCCTCTACATTCCAGAGCTGCCTTTCTCCTTGGTCGCCTCGTGTGTCGGCAGACTGTGACGAATCCTGGGGCCCCCGTACCGCAAAGCACCCTTTTGCCAAGGCGGCTCCCCGTGCCGCAGAGAGACCATGACGACCTGGCAAATTAACCAACAATGCACAGGGCGCCAAACGTGGCCAGCCCTGCTGTCGTCACCGATCCTCTAAACGCGGCGCATGGTCGGTTAGCGTCTTCGTCCTCACTCGTTCTCCGAAGGGCGCCGCCACCCCGGATTGATCGACGCACCTGCAGCGGGCTGAAATAGCTGCAGGCCGATCCTAACACTAGTTGGTCTTGTGGGTATTCAACGAGGACGAAGATGCTATTTTGAGGCGACAACGTCACGCAGTCATCGACCAAGCGTAAAGCCACGCGGTGATGTTCATCCTCCACACTCGAATCCGCAGAAACATAATTAGAAAAAGTCACGAACAAGTCACGCAGGTCAATGATCGCCCCATATTCCTGGAGAAAATCCATGCCCAGTATAACCAGCCGAGAACACTTGGGCAGCCCAAGGAAAGACGTTACGAAAGCCGAAGTACGAATTGCAAGTCCGGCGGTGCATCGTACAATGGGTGACACGAGGTGTCCTCCAGCCGTAATCAGATGTGGGCCGTCCCACGCTGTCAGCACCTTGCGTAGCCGAGTGCCCCCCCAAAAATTAAATTATGGGGTTTTATGTGCCAAAAGCACTTTCTCATTATGAGGCACGCCGTAGTGGAGGACTCCGGAAATCTTGACCACCTGGGGTTCTTTAACGTACACCTAAATCTATGTACACGGGTGTTTTCGCCCCCATCGAAATGTGGCCGCCGTGGCCGGGATTCGGTCCCGCTACCTCGTGCTCAGCAGCCCAACGCCATAGCCACTGAAAAACCACGGCGGGTAGCCGAGTGGCCAGTGAGGCACTCATAACCGAGTAATCAGCTCCCGTATCGACAAGTGCAGTTACCGGATAACCGTCGACGAAAACAGTAATAGCAGCGGAAGTTCTTTTGGCAGTTTCGAATGAAGACGTCAGCGGTACGTCGCGAGGGGATGGCGTCGGCGGAGGATATCTGACGGTTCGCATGACAGCGGCCTTACCCCCGGAGGTCGCCGTTTTCAGTTTTCCAGCGGAATCAAAGGTGGGTCGAGCGCGGTTTGGTGACGCGTACCGACGAGGTGATGGCGACCGTGACTATATATCTTCGCTGCGGGGCAGGAGGAAGCCGGTTACTTTCCAAGTATTCCTCGATATCGATCGTGCGGGCGTTCGCCATAGCGTGGGCAACGGGCGTCCGGGTGGTATCCTCGCAGACCAATCCGTCGGAACTGGCAGTCGCGATAGAATTGAGTGACCAGCCTCCCCACAGTGGTAGCACAATGGACTGATGCACTGACTCTAGACTTGCTCTGACGAGGATGAAAGGCTGCTTGCAGATTCGTGCGATGTATTGGACTGGGGAAGCGTTGAGGAATCCCAGCAGGCGGCTGCGAGAAACGGCCCGTCGACGGCGCGCAAACCCGAAGAGCACCCGCGTACGAGAACGTGGCGGGTTCGGTACGTGTCGGTGGCGAGGGATGAACCACTTTGCCGATTTCGTCCCGAATGACGTCCGTAAGAGCCGCGGCACTTGGAGGTACCGGAGTCGATGCATAACGCTTCTGCAGTTCTCGAACAATCTGCCGTATTAGTTCGGTAAGGGACTCCCTGTCATCATTTGCAGGTACAAGAGAGCATGCAGCAGTCATGGTGGCCTGGCGTTCATACTGCGAGAGCCGCTGCCGAAGCATACATTCCTTGACTGTTGCCTCACGAACGAACTGAGACACTGTTGTAGGAGGATTGTGCACGAGGCCCGTGAAAAGCTGTCCTTTTACGCCTTGCATTAACAGACGCACCTTCTTGTCTTCTGGCATTAGTGGGTCGGCCCGACGGAACAATCGCGTCATGTCTTCGACGAACATGGCGACAGTTTCGTTCGGCATTTGGAACCTCGAAGACAGTACCTGTTCGGCTCTTTCTTTCCTTTCGGGGGTTCTGAAAACGTCGCGAAGCAGTCGGTAAAACTCCTGCCAGCTGGTAAATGAGGCTTCGTGGTTCTCGTACCATACTCTTGCCGCGTCTAAAAAGGAAAAGTAGACGTTCGTCAACCTATGGCGAACGTCTCAGTCGCTCAAGGCGGCGACCCGGTCGAAATGGTCCAACCAGTCTTCAACGTCCTGAAAGGCGTCGCCGTGGAACGGGTTAGGCGTGCGAGGCGCGTTGATAAAGCATGGTACAGCAGCATTTAGGATCCCCTCGGTTTGGCTTGCGGTTGTTGTTGACATCTTCCTTACGGAGCTTGCCAGGGGACTGTATTGCAGCGGAAGACCTTGGAGGCGATGATTTCTTCGATGGACTTTTGCCGTCCCCGAGGTACTGGCGTCGATAGTTTCTGGTTCAGGACCAGTAGGCATAGGGTGGATGCGTACCCGGTGGCGCATTTCAGGAGCTAGGCGCGTTTTTCACACGACGACTAGGGACCTAGACTCCCCTAGGGCGAAAAGCTACCTAGATATATAGTTCCCGTCGGTGCCGCGTGGGCGGCGCTGCAGTCGACCGGCTGCACAGGCGAGCGAATGTAAATGCGCTACCCGGTGCCTCCACCAGTTTGTCGCGAGAGGAAAAGGCAAGCAGTCAATCCCAAGCGAACGGCCGTTTACTGTTCGTTTCTGCAGCAGCTACCACGCACACTTCGTCATCCTCGGCTTCTAGCGCGTCTGTTCAGGCATTTCGGAGTGCACAGCAGGTAGTACTGTAGCGGACGAAGGTGACATAACTTCACAAGGTGACGGCTGTCCACTGCGGCAACATGCTGCTGTGACAATGAACGAGTTCAGAGCCGGAAAAATCACTCCAGTCTGCTAACTTTATAATGCGAAGCAATGTTTGCCTCCTTCCAGACACTTTGCGGTAGGTAGGTAAATTCCTGCATCGTATCATTTCAGGCCTCCTGAGTAAAAAAAGTTGTCAGTCTCTTAAGTATTCTTACGTGATTTGAATGGGGAAACATAATGATTTCTCTAATTAATTGGCTACATCCATGACACGTGACGTCATACATTGTCAGATGTCCTTCACAACTCTACCTTAATCCACCTTGCTCTAATTTGTACCAACCTTAATCTACTTCAGCTTAATTCACTTTACTCCACAGTAAGTCACCTTACTTTAACTTGTTCTAACATAAATTCACTTTACTTCACTTTAATCCGCATTAATTCCTTTTATTTCAGATTAATTACCCATAATTACTACTAATTAACATTGTTGCATTATTTACTACCTTGTGTATTACTACTGACGTCATGCAAGACGCTGACGACGTCACAGGAAATTTTGGTACAACTCGTTGCGGAATCACCGCCGATTGTTTTAACTCTTTAAACGTACTTTAATTCTTTGACAACTATTTAATGACCGATTATGTGTCAGTGCACACATCGCTCACCTCTTCTTCAGACAATACCGTGTTAGATATATTAGAATTATAAATCCCTTTGAACTTACACCTCATGACCTTTTTATGGGTACCAGGTTACCGTAGGTTGCGGTTAAATGAAATGGCCGACACACTTGTGTGCATATCCTTTGATGGACCAGTACCGTCTGTTCCAACGACTTCGGCTTATGAGACCATGGCTATATTTAGAAAACTTTCCCTCGTTCAAGATTCTGCACAACTGATGATTCCAATAAAAGATGTTAAGCGTTTACTTTTCTCATGAGACAATGAACGGTGTCAAACACGTATATTGGAAATATATCCCTCGCAAAAGTGGCGCTGCCGTATACCGCCATTACGTTTTTATCTACACAGGTCGGTCCTGGTGCCGTCCTCTCTAGGCCATATCTGTAGATAACCCGAAACCACTAATACCATTTACAGCGAAGCTGTACACGGCTAGAGTCCCGGGATTCTTTCGCGTCCGTCGACAGAAAACTATTATCATGAATGGCTCATACACCCGTCAGCACTAAGCACGCATACCCCCGTAAGCAAGAAATACAATGTCTCATAGCCCCGTAAGCCAAAGGCTACAAGCACTCAGCAAAGTGAAGCGAACAGTGCATACATTCTTTGGAATCACGCATACAACATGCAGAACAGCATAGGCGCCGACTACGAAGGGGGATCCGGGGCGCGGGCCCCCTCCGGCCCCCTCTGGCCCCCTCCGCACGAGCCCCCCCCCCCCCCCCTCCGCTCCACAGGCACACCCACACACACCTAAAATGGCATTACCAGAGTTTTGTCACCAACATCATTTGAGGTTTCCTTTGACTTGCCTCGACCTTTTCGCTTAAAATTTCATTCTGGCTAATAGCTTACTGCATCATTGTTGGCGCGGACGTGCACAGCTTTTAATTCGTACTTTCGCTTTGTTTCTGCAAATCCTTGCAATAGGAGGACAAGCGCATTAGAAGCACTGTAAATACTATGCACATACACAATATATTTCAATGTGCACATTAGACAAAGTTTATTTCATTTTTGAAAGCGAAGGAGGCAGCGAAATAAAATTATTTCTAAAGGTATTGATAGGCTATGCCTAGATAATGAATATGTTGCTGTATGTTCACCTCGCTTCAAATTGCATTGCGTGCCTTTTTGACCATAAAAAAAATACCTCCAGATTTTATCGACGGCACGTGAAATTCACGTCAATATATATGTCTCAATATTGCTTCTATTTTCAGTAAGCAATGCCAACGACACACACAAAAAAAGAACTCTTTTAATAAATTAAAGCATTTATTAGGGATGGAAACATCGTCACTTGCACGCAGAGCTCATAAATATATACGGGGTGTCCTAATTAACTATCATGCACCCAGATTTTAAAAAAGAAGACTTGCGTTACTCGATGAAACCCTAGTGAAATTGTTTCCGGTAAAGTGGGGTAGCTGCCAGGAATTTTTTCATTACTGATATTTAATTATGTAGTTGTAATCATTTATCTAACTCAAGACGCACTATGCTAATAATCAAAGCGTCAATGAGGCATTTGTGAGCACAGCCAAGAGACATCTAATTGCGGTATTTTCAGCGACGTACTAATTGGGTGCTAATTTTTTCCGACTGATAAATAAACTCCGCGAAATACAAAAAATACCAGGTGACTGCGCTTCCACCTGAATCTTAAAGTAGCGCCCTCGAACAAGCTCCCTCTGAGTTAGCCAGAGCGAAATAAAGAAAAACATCGTGATCGAGCTAGTTCCTTATCTGCCGCGCCCCGGCTGAAGTAGCAGGTCGCGTTTGTGTTAGTTGGTTATAGCTGTTATAGCTGTTGTCTTAGCGTCGATTAAGTGCACGGATGGTAATTTTCTTTGTCTTTTTCTTCTTTTTTTTTTGCCGCAAAACCTATCATAACAAAAGCGAATTGACAACGTCAGTGCAAATGTTTAAAGGGACGTTTTGTTTCGTCCCAGTCGCCGTGTCTTTCTGTATTGAGCATAACGTAAAAATTATCCTTGCCTTGGTTTCTGCAAATGGCAACAAGAGGAAGGCCGCAAATATTTATCAGTCATGGAAGTGCGGCGGTAGACCAAATGCATCGACTATCATAAGAATTTATGAAAACCTGAGACAAACCGGCAGCTTTCAGAAACAGCGGAGGAGCACTTCATCTTTGAGTCCCAGCCGGATGTTCAAGCATTTATGGCCTCAAACCCTCCTGCTAGCGTGCCGGACGTGGCTACGCAGTCACCAATTTTGAAGTTATCAGTTTGGAGGCTTCTAAATTACTTGGCCTTTCACCCGTACCACCTTAACCTGCACCAAGGCATAGAAGATAGGGACCTGCAGAATCGTCTATATTTGTCAAATTGGGTCCTCACAAAAGCCGATGAGTCATCGGACTTTTTGAGCAACGTCGTGTGCACAGATAAAGCCACTTTTTGCAGAAACGGCCAGGTAAATTTGCATAATGCACACTATTGGAGTGACTTCAATCCACACTTGGTAAAATACATGGCGCCATTACCAGTGGTCTTTCAATGTGAGGTTCGGAATTTACGCCGTTGCTATAATCGGTACCATCTTCTTCGATCATACACTGACTGGACAGCATTACGTAGACTAAATCCTCGAAGGAGTGGCGGATGAGTTTCTCAGCGAAGTCCCGCTGTCACGTCTTCCACTTGTGCGGTATCAGCAAGATGGGGCGCCAGCACGCAGCAGCAGCCGAGTACGAAACTGGCTGAATGCGGCTTTTCATGCTCAATAGGTTGGAAGGCACGGACCTGTGAATTGGCCGGCCAGGTCACCTGACTTCTCTCCGCTCGATTTCTTTCTTTGAGGTAATGTGAAAGATCGTGCTTACGTGATCGAGACGGACGTCGACGAGCACAAGGCAAGGATAACGAATGCCTGCCGTAGAATTCCAGCATCGGTCGTCAGTAAAGCAGCTAAAGATGTGATACAGCGGACTCAGCACTGCGTAGCTGCGGAAGGAGACCTATTCGAACACGTGCGCTAGGCAGCAGCTGGTGTTCAACAACGCTTACGAATTCATAGATCATAAGGGCACGCTGAAATATGATGGTTTTGACTGCGTAAACATTTCTATCCTTACCTAACGGAAAAACCGTACCTCTGTCCGTCCCGTAATATGATGGCTTTCAACGTATCGCCCACAGCAGCGAGCGAATTCACCTGCGTGCTGCCTCTCGCTTCAACGCCAACGAAACGACAAGAACACAGCGCTCACGGAGCTTTCAGCACATGCCGCACTCTGTGGCTTTCGCAGTTCACTTTCAATGTGCTGCGCCGCCGCGCCAGACGTGGCCGCCGCCGGAGCACGGTTGATCACGGTTTATAATGGTTCAGTGTACCTAATAAATGTTGCATATATTTCCTTCATTTGCTACATCTTCCTAGTCATTTCATCCCACGTCCACATGTGCTGCAGGCTATCTATAACACCAGTGAACATTGCTTCTACTCGCCTCTTCTACGTCGTCTGGTGCAGGTCCCAACAGTTCGGTGTTACAACCGCGCTTCTTCGTTTCGCGGTTCTTTCGCGGTCGTTCTCGCAATTATACGAAACACACCAGCACCCTCCAGAGTCTTCCTGGGGGGGGGGGCAGTGCAGCCCGCTCCTACCCTCCCCCCCCCCCCCCCCCGGCGATGCCGAAGAAACCCCGCCCTCAAAGTGTCATTACCAGAGTTCTGTTACCTACATCATTTGAGGTCTTTTTGAGTTGCCTCAACTTTTTCACTTAAAATTTTATTGCGGCTAAAACCTTACTGCATCACTGTTGGCACATATATTCGCGGCTTTTGATTCGTATTTTCACTTTATTTCTGCAAATCCTGACAATAGGAGAACAACCGCATTAGAAGTGCCAGCGGCAGCTACCTCATCCGTATTTTTTCACTTCAACATTTTTTTTATTTTCACTGTGAACACCATGCACAGACGCAATATATTTATATATACACAGGACAAGCTTTACTATATCTTTTCCAAGAGAAGGAGGTAGCCAACTAACGATTTTTTCTAATGGTGTGGCTAATCTATGCCTACAGAATGAATATGTTGTTGTATGTTCACCTCACTTCAAATTGCATTGCGCGCTTTGCTGATCCTGAAAAAAACCTGGAGACCTCAGTGACCCCTTCAGCAGAGTCTTTTATCAAAAGCGTGTGAGATTGACGTGAATGATATGTGTCTCGGTATTGCTTATGTTTCCAGTATGCAATGCTAACGGCTCACGAAAAAAGAAACACTCTTCAAATAATTTACAACATTTATTAGGGATGGAAACATTGTCACTTGCATGCAGACGTCATAAATATGTATAATTCACTCAGTAACCGAAATGACGCCAAGCCGGATTCACTCGAAATCAGAATCGACAGCAGTCATGCGCAGCAGCGCTCATGCTCGGACTCACAGATGAGAGAGACAGAGAGGGACGCTGCAGTTTCTCCGGAAAGGCGAAGCAGCATTCATGATAGCGAAGTATAAAACAATTTCACGAAGGAGGATTACACCACCTAGAGATGTCAGATTCTTGATGAGGCGAGATGACTCACGCTGTGAAATTGAACTGTCTCCTACTATGAGGTAAACAGCCGCGCGACTGGCCGCTCGAGGCACTTTGCGTGTATCCGCGGGCTTCTTGCCCGCTCGGAAAAACACGTTTATGTAGCACGTATTGCGCAACAGAAAGCTGTATCGGGAGTTTTTCATGTCGCTCTACGATTTTCTCATTAACAGTTTTCGTCTACTTATAACGTTTAAGAAGTTCATTAATTAATTAAGACTAATTATCTGATTAGGCAAGACGAAGAAAAATAATTTGAGTATCTCCAAGCGACAGCAAACAACATTACCTTGGTTCTGTCCAGCTACGTGGCATTCGCATATTTTTAAACTCTGGCTAAAGTTAGCTGGGAAACCCTGTATACTGCTCTGTAGAGTATACTGTATATACTCTGTATATATTCTGTATACCGCTCTGTATACGAAGGCACCTTATAATAGGCAAAGGGCTCGAAATGAAGCCTCGAGACTACGCATGGAGACCCTAGAAAAATAGGTAAAAAGAGCAGTCATTAGCTAGTGTGTCTGTGCAGACTGAACAGGGTGCCATAAAAATGGTTTGCTTGTTGAGTCGATGACAGACGCCAGTCAGATTAATTGCGTCTGCTGGTATTGTACCACAAGAATACTTGTAGGCCTAGAATTCACATAGAATGCACAGCTCGTAACTGGAAGCAAAAAATGGTCTTCGTAATGTCACTGAGAATGGGAAAGCCGAACTCGTATGCAAGGGAAAATTGAAGCCCATTGTATTGTACTACAACCTTCCTGAAGCTCATGTTTCATCGTGATTTCATTGTGTGCAAATATTTTGAACCATTTAAAAAATTAAATTATGGGGTTTTACTTGCCAAAACCACTTTCTGATTATGAGGCACGCTGTAGTGGAGGACTCCGGAAATTTCGACCACCTGGGGTTCTTTAACGTGTACCTAAATCTAAATGCACGGGTGTTTTCGCAACTCGCCTCCATCGAAATGCGGCCGCTATGGCCGGGATTCGATCTCGCGACCTCGTGCTCAGCAGCCCAACACCACAGCCACTGAGCAACCACGGCGGGTTTTGAACCATTTAAGCTCAGTTTCTACGTATATTCAGTGGTTGTCAGAATATTTCAAATAATATAGTTGTTTTGGATATGAATGAACGAATGAACCATTTATGTAAATATTATTACGATATTATCGAGCGATGCTCAAGGGACGAGCCGCCGCGAGAACTACGATGAAGTTGGTCGGTGCGCTTGGCGCGAGCTAGTGTCGCCCTGGCTGCCTGGCTCCAGTGTAGACGGCAAGCTCGGCCAGGCATCGTTCCTGCGAAGCTCCCGAACACTGGTTCTGGTCAAGTAGCTGGCGGTTTCTTTTAATCTGTGTGTTTTACGTAATTGGCTTTGAGCTTTTGTTTAATATCTGATAAGCTTCCAGAGTAATTTCCTATTTCTTGGCAATGTCACTCTCATCGCCAGGCCAGGAGGTTTCCTCCTGGTCGGCTTCTGTTCCTAACTCTGATTTGCTGGTGGAGCTTTTCTTACGCAGTGGGACGAGCAGCGTACCTGTGGCTTTGGTTCCGAGTGATGGCGGGGTGATTCGCATGAAGAATCCCAAAGCAATTCAAACCGAACTCCGGATGGCCTCGGCCAATTTTCAACAAATCACCGAGGTTCGACAGTTTGGCCGAGGGGGCATTCTTTGCTGCTCGTCAGACCAGGCTTGTGTTCAAGATTTGCTGAAGTGCGATGTTTTTGCGACACATCCGGTGAGCAGTTTCATTCCTCATCACCTTGCATGTACCAAAGGCCCGCAGTCCACGGTGTCGACATAAGTCTATGTCCCGTAGAAATTTAGGAAATATTTTTAGCGGCAGGCGTGATTTCTGTGTATCGTTGCAGCCGTGTCGCTGATAATAAGCGCATGCCCACTGAAACAGTCATAGCTACTTTCGCTGGAATGAACCGCCCATCGGAAATCAAGGCATGGCCACTTATATACCGAGTTGAGCCTCTATCACCTCGCGTCCTTCAGTGCCTAAAGTGCTGGCGGTTTGGGCACTCGATAAAAGCCTGCAGGTCAAACACACGATGCCGAATTTGTGGAGAAGGCCATCATTCAAATGACTGTTCTTCCCGAAATGAGTCCTGCTGCCTTTGCAGTGGTCCCCACCCTGCAAATGAACCTAATTGCCCTGCAAGGGCAAAAGAAATGCAAATCCTCGAAATAATTGACAGACGTCGATGCTCTCGTCGTGAGGCCATTGGAGAAATTCAGAGCAGATCTCAAGGGTATGCTGGTATAACGGCCCGTCAAACATTGTCTATGGAGAACTCAATCTCTGAGGCTGTGGCAGCTTCCGTAGAAAAGGCATTGGAGAAAGCAATGGAGCGCTTGATGGCAAATCTCACCGACTCCCTCGTTCAGGTGCTGTCCTCACAACTAACTCCGTGGCTTCAACTAACTAATAAACCCAATATTGTGGATCCGGTGTCGGGTCTACCGCGGAGTCCACCTATTGAAATATCGTCCGCGCAGCCATTCACAAATAACGATTCACCAAAGCCATCAACACCTGAGAAAGTCGACCAAATCTGTCTCTCCGACACAGATGGGGTGGAAAATCAAGATGTAGACATGGACCCCCGATCTCTTAAACGAACAAGGTCACCGACAGAGAAAAAATCTAGCTCTCCCATCAACTCCAAAGCAAAAAAGTACGTTAGAGAGACTCCGACTAAGAAGGACTTCTTAAAAGAGAACGTTTTAGACCAAGCAGTCTCTGCTGCTCGGATTTATTCACCATAGGAACTTTAACAGTAATTCAGTGGAACTGTCGTTCCATACTTTCGGCCGCAACAGATTTATTATATCTTATTTCGACATACTCTCCAGATATTATTATTTTACAGGAAACTTGGCTTGCTGCTGGTCAATCTTTTCATCTAAAGAATTTCCGATGTTTTCGATTGGATCGCCCATCCCGAGGCGGTGGTTTAGTGTTGTTTGTGTCATCAAAAATCTGCCATAGAGCTACTATAGCATACCAGATAATGTCCCCAGACTGTGAAATCCTAGCACTGGATATAATACTACCTGGTTGCACACCTTTTTCTATAATAAACGCGTACTTCCCCATTGCAGTACAAGATACCCGTTATCTAGATACCTCTATTGCTCGCAGTCAGAAGAACATCATACTAGTGGGAGATTTTAATTCTCATCATGTATCGTGGGGTTTCCGAACGGATACTTGTGGCAAACGCCTGTGGGATTGGGTCTTAATGAATCATTTCTCCTGCTTAAATTCGAGAGCACATACCTTCGTGCGTGGTCAGTCGCGATCTGCCCTAGATCTTACGTTTGCTACCCCGAGCATGACAGTCACCTCCTGGAAGACTCTAGATTCCGGAACTAACAGTGATCACCTTCCTATAATTTTTGAACTGCTTACTCCGTTAACTAGTTTAAATAATAATATGCGTACTTTTGTTAACGACGAAAAATTTAAAAACGCTTTAAAATCAGCTTTACAAGCCCAGGAGGGCATGGAGATGGATATAAAAGCAATGAGCCTATGTTCAATACTAAAACAGTAATCAAAAAAAGCTAAATTTGCTGTGAAATCTTATAAGGGTGGATCATATTGTCCCTGGTGGAATTCTGAGTGCGAACGAGATTTTAGACGTAGAAAAGCTGCATGGAAAAAGCTTTTATACAACCAGTGTCCTGTTAATTGGGCTGATTATACATATATAGCTACCACATTTAAACGAACAGTCTCAAAAGCTAAGGAGGATTACGATTCCAGGCACTACACATACCTTTCGAAGTCTAGCAATAAAAAAGCCCTGTTTAAATTTCTTCGATCTCGCAAAGCTATACCGGCCCCCGTGAACGTCGAATCTGTTGTTCTATCAACAAAAGAATTATCAGAATCACTTGAGAAAATTGCTCAAGGACTTGAGCGACGTTTCACAAATCAATTGCTGATAGGACTAAAGAAACCTCCCTTGGTAGACGACTTTATAGCAGTAACAGCGACAGAGCTTGAAGGCATTATTAATTCTTTGCCGGCGTCAGCCCCCGGTCCAGATGAAATTACAACAGGAATGCTAAAAGTTTTATTTGATTATGCGCCTCAGGACCTACTAAACATAATAAATTTCTCTCTCAAGAATTCATGGGTTCCAAGAGAGTGGAGAGTAGCTAAAATTATCCCACTATTGAAGAAAAAATCATCAGGACTTGACTTAGAAAACATAAGACCGATTTCTCTTACCTCAAATGTGGTAAAATTAATAGAAAGGGTTCTTCACGGCCGTATAAAAAATTTTATGCAGGATGATAACCTTCTCAGTCCTTGTCAGATTGGATTTCGTCCGGGCCACTCCATATGGTGCGCTCATGTAGATTTAGAGAGCCGCATTAAACTTGCTCACCGCAAACGAGAGTGCGCAGCTTTGGTGACGCTAGATTTAGCAAAAGCATACGACTCTGTAGAACTTTGCATTCTATTCGATAAGCTTCACTCTACGAATTTCCCAAAATATATAACCGCTTGGATCTGCGAATTTATAAGGGATAGAGAATTTTATTGTTACCAACACGGTATTACGACGTCTAAACATAAGCAGACAAGAGGTGTACCACAGGGTTCCGTTCTTTCCCCTGTATTATTTAATATTTTGCTAAGCACCATTCCTTTGTCTCCGGAAGTACATGTTTATGTTTATACATTTATACATTATACATATACATTCCCTACAACTGTCGTTGCAAAATTACTTAGGAATGCTGGAGACATGGCTAGAGAGATTAAGTATGTCATTAAATATTAGCAAAAGTTCGCTCTTAGTCTTCCCATTAACTGCACAAGTGCATATATCTTTGCAATATCGACAGGAAATCATTCCTCAAGTTGACGAAGTCAAGTACCTTGGTGTTATTTACGATGGCAAACTCACCTGGCGCAGTCACATTGAACATATTAAAACAAAGGCAGAACGAGCCGTAGCTATGCTCCGCCGGCTCAGCCACCGTCGCTCTGGACTACGCAGGGATACCCTACTGATGATCTATAAAATGTATGTTCGGCCCATATTAGAATTCGGCTGCGTGATACTTTCCGGTGGCCCCGCCTACAAAATTAAACCTCTCATACTTTTAGAAAGAGAAGCTCTACGGTCATGCCTCGGGCTTCCTAGATTTGTTGCCAACGCTGTTTTATATCAGGAAGCCCATATACCCACCCTAGATTGCAGATTCCGCATGCTTACGGTTCAGACATATTTAAAAATTTATGAGTTTTCAAAAATGCATACGCAATACGCTTTTATCACTGAACCATCTGAGTTTTTTCAGGTATCGTGGTCAAGATTCCACAGCCCTCAGATATTATTTGTGCAAGCACAGTTACAACAATTGGACGTGTCCATACGCCAAGTTTGTCATTCAAATAATGACTTAACAGACCTCAAAATTGAGTTCGAGGACATATTTCCGAATCATGCTAAACTGTTACCAAGGCGAGATTTAATTAACATCTTACACGACCACCTACACCAACTAACCACTGAAAATGTAATAGCCACTGACGCTTCTGTGTGCAATGAGAAGGCGGGAGTGGGGATCTTCTCTGAATCTCTACAATGGTCTTACTCGCTTCGTCTTCCCGATTTCACACCTATATTTCAAGCAGAATTATTAGCAATTATATTAGCGTTACGAAAACTTCCCCAAAACGAGCCATTAGCTGTTATTGTGACCGACTCGCTATCTGTATGTGCAGCACTGACTGCATCTTTAGATACAAGAATTCAAAGAACATTTCGTACGATGGTACCTCCGTACTTACGGAAAGTATGTTTGCTTTGGGTACCGGGACATCATGGGTTACACTTGAATGAAATGGCCGATTCACTCGCACGAGCATCCCTCAACGGCCCTATCATATCTGTTTTGCCGACATCAGCTTATGTCACCGCGGCTAGGTATAGAAATTTCGCTATATCCCAAAACTCTACAACATCCATACTAACACCGTCTTCTGATTTCCACCATCTTGGCTTCCCATGGAATAATAATTGGTGTCCTTCAAGACAATTGGAAATTTCTTTTACAAAATTGAGATGCCGTATACCTCCTCTAAATTTTTACTTACACAGGTCTGGTCTCGCTATGTCCCCTCTATGTTCTTTTTGCAGTGCACCTGAAACGATCGAACATTATTTTCTCTCCTGCCGCCGCTTTATAAGACAAAGAAAATTATTAGTACACTCATTCACCAAACTTGGGCTATCGCTAACCTCACCAACCATTCTTTCTTTTGGTGCGACCTCACTGGGATCAAGCCACAGGGATGCTTTTCTTGCAATTTACAATTTTATTAGAGATACAAAAAGAGTACCTTGCTGACTTTCTAAAATTATCAATATTTTCTATTATTTCATTTATTTACGTTAACTTATTTTATCAAAATTCACAATATTTCCATCATACGTCTAAATTACAGTTCTAGTCTCATGCTCCACAATTTAAATCTAGTTTGGCTTTACTACTAAGCATACGAAAAACCGCCTGCTTCTTGGCCAATCCCCCATAGTGGGTATGCGCCATTGTCTGGGACACAAGACAAGACAAGCCTGTAACTAGCCTCTTCTGTCTGTGTCTTTCCACACGCAACATTCTGGTGGAGGTCAGCGATCCCCGTCCTCACCACGGAACTCAGAAGTGGTCGGCACACCGAGCTTGTCACCATGCCTCCCGGTGACGCGCCCACCTCTGCAACGGCTTCGGCTTGTCCCACTGCTCCAATCGTCACGGTCGCCCCACATCGCGACCCAGGTGTGTTCTCTGGCCTGGAGGGACAGGATGTTGATGAGTGGATCAAACTCTATGAACACGCCAGTGCTAATAACAGGTGGGACCCAACGATTATGCTAGCCAATGTCATCTTTTATCTCGGCGGCACCCCACGCGTGTGGCACCAAACGCATGACGACGAGATAACCAGTTGGGACCATTTCAAAGAGAAGCTACGAGAACTGTTCGGCGACCCCATTGGGCGCAAGGCTGTCGCGAGAAAGGCTCTTGCGTCTCGTGTTCAGTCATATACGGAGCCGTACGTTTCCTACATCCTCGACGTCTTAGCTCTATGCCGCAAAGCTGACGATGCTATGTCCGAAGCCGATAAAGTGTCACATATTCTAAAAGGCATCGCCGACGACGCTTTCAATTTGCTTGTTTTCGGCAACGTCTTGACTATCGACGCCATCATCAAAGAATGCCGTCGCCTTGTACAAGCTAAGAGCCGCCGTATCACACACCACATCACGCGGCTACCCAACACTGCTGCTACGTCGACATGTGAGGGTCGACCACGTCAGACCACCACCTGTGACGACGTCACCCGTATTGTTCGCCGCGAGCTCGAGGCCACCTGTTCGCCAGCTTTCTCCACGACGCCTCCCGATCCGCCAGCAACCACCATTGCGATGATCCAGGCCGTCGTCCGACAGGAATTTCAGAACATGGGTCTGAACTCCGTGTGTTCCACGTCTCAACCCAGCGTTCCCCAGTTCTCTACCGGCCCTCCTCGTCCCCGACAGTCCTTTTCTACCACATCTCGCCGCAACCCGTCCGAATGGCGTACCCCTGATGACAGACCAATCTGCTTCCACTGCTGTCGCATCGGCCACGTCGCTCGTCACTGCCGCAACCGATGGCCACCACCTCCTCGGACATACACCGCCGCTTATTCCCGCACCTTTGGATCTTCCGTTCCCTATACCAACCGCCATGAAGCCACTGTCGCTGATGCTCCTGCTCCGAACCTTCGGTACAGCCGCTCGCCCTCACCTCGACGCCATCAGTCTCGTTCGCCCCAACCCCGTCGCTTCTCTTCGCCGCCTATCGCCTCTCGGATCCAGCCGGAAAACTAGGCACTGCAGCTACTGGAGGTGAAGCTGCGTTGTCGACCCTGCCCTCAAATCCTCTGCTCACGTTACCCACGAACCGAAACCTTCTTGACGTTGACGTTGACGGCTATCCTGTCACGGCACTCATCGATACAGGAGCACATCTTTCAATTATGAGTGCTGCCTTCCGACGACGACTGAACAAGCTCCTCACCCCAGCGTCGGCACGCGTCGTCCGCGTTGCGGATGGTGGTACTGTGCCTATCATCGGCATGTGTACGGCACGCGTCAGCATCACCGGCCGCCACACTCCTGTCCTCTTCACCGTAATTGCTCATTGCCCCGACGACCTCATTCTCGGCCTCGATTTTCTCTCCGCACATTCTGCTCTTATTGACTGCTCTTCCAGTACCCTTCGCCTTGAGTTGCCGATGCTCGCAGAAACTTCTGACGCACCCCACTGCCGCTTACGTCCCACCGGCTTTCTTCGCCTGCAGCCAAAGTCAATAGCCTACATTGAACTGTTGTCTTTCCCACCAGTTCCTGATGGCGAGTACCTCGTCACTCCTCTGCCCGACATTCCAATAAGGTATGACGTTACAGTGCCTCACAGTATACTTAATATTACTGGGAACCGCACTCGCATACCTGTCTGTAACTTTGGATTGGCAAAGCAAATTCTACCGCAAGGTATTTGCCTTGCCACCGTAGATTGTCTCGGCGACCAATACGTGGCAGCGTTATCGACCGATGGTTCTCGCGAGCTTAGCAGGCCCCTCGCGCCAGCCTCGGGTGCCGATCCCAATATAAAGAAAATGGTTGCGACGGACCTGTCCTCGGCGCAGGCTGAAGAGCTTTGCCAAGTATTATCGTCCTACCGAGATATTTTCGACATCGACGATCGCCCTTTAGGCCAGACGCTCGCGGTCAAGCATCGGATTCTTACTGGCGATGCTACGCCTATTCACCGACGACCGTATCGAGTTTCTGCGTCGGAACGCCGAGTAATTCAAAACGAAGTCAACAAAATGCTCGATAAAAACATCATTGAGCCTTCTTCGAGTCCCTGGGCGTCACCTGTGGTGTTGGTTAAGAAGAAGGACGGCACGTGGCGCCTCTGTGTAGACTACCGTCATCTGAACAACATTACTAAGAAGGACGTCTACCCGCTTCCACGTATAGACGACACCCTTGACTGCCTGCACGGTTCCAGCTATTTCTCGTCTATTGATCTTCGTTCGGGATACTGGCAGATTGCTGTTGACGATATGGACCGAGAAAAAACCGCGTTCATCACACCTGATGGCCTATACCAATTTAAAGTAATGTCGTTTGGATTATGCAACGCCCCTGCCACCTTCGAGCGTATGATGGACTCCTTGCTACAAGGTTTCAAATGGTCCAGATGCCTCTGCTACCTGGACGACGTCATCGTCTTCTCGCTAACGTTCGACACTCACCTTGAACGTCTCACAACCATACTTGAGCTATTTCGAAAGGCGAAGCTGCAACTTAACTCGTCCAAATGTCGTTTTGGCCACCGGCAAATTACTCTTCTGGGCCATCTCGTTGACGCTTCCGGAGTACAGCCTGATCCCGACAAAACTCGCGCTGTCAGAGAGTTTCCGGTTCCGAAGACAGCCGCAGACGTTCAAAGTTTTGTAGGGCTATGCTCGTACTTTCGTCGATTTATTCAAAATTTTGCGGCAATTGCTAGACCCCTCACTAATCTTTTGAAGAAAGGCGTACAATTCTCGTGGGGTACTGCAGAAGCCGCCGCCTTCTCTCGTCTCGTTACTCTTCTGTCCTCACCACCCATTCTCGCCCACTTCGACCCTGATGCCCCTACAGAATTGCGTACAGATGCCAGTGGTCATGGCGTAGGTGCCGTCTTATCCCAGCGTCAGCGTGGCCAGGATCGCGTTATTACTTATGCGAGCCGCCTCCTCACACCATCGGAGCGCAACTATTCCATTACGGAACGAGAATGCCTTGCTGTAGTCTGGGTGGTTGCGAAGTTCCGTCCTTACCTTTACGGTCGCCCTTTTTCCGTAGTCACTGACCATCATGCTCTCTGCTGGCTCTCTTCGCTAAAAGATCCTACAGGCCGGCTTGGTCGATGGGCTTTGAGGCTACAAGAATTGTCATATTCCGTGGTGTACAAGTCTGGCCGCCTGCAGCAAGACGCTGACAGTTTGTCGCGTTACCCTGTTGACGACTCTGACTCATCTAATAATGCCAGTGCTTCTTGCGTATTCTCTGTATCACAGTTGCTTCATTTCGCCGACGAGCAACGCCGTGACGCCTACATCAGAGCACTCATCGACCGTTTTGAGCACTCTCCGGCCGATGCTACTCTACGCCTCTTCGTCCTCCGCGACGGTACTCTGTACCGTCGTAACCTTCATCCGGACGGCTCTGAGTTCCTACTTGCAATACCTAAACTCCTCCGCTCCACCGTTATAGAAGAGCTCCACGACGCACCAACGGCAGGACATCTCGGCGTATCTCGAACCTATGACCGTGTACGTCGCCGTTTTTTCTGGCCGGGTCTTGCCCGTTCCGTACAACGTTACGTCGCCGCTTGTGAAAATTGCCAACGACGCAAGAAGCCTTCCCAGCTCCCCGCTGGTTACCTGCAGGCGGTCGACATTCCTGCCGAGCCCTTTCATCGTGTCGGCTTAGACCTTCTCGGCCCGTTTCCTGAATCTACATCAGGGAACAAGTGGGTTGCAGTCGCGGTGGACTACGCGACCCGCTACGCCGTAACCCGTGCTCTTCCGACCAGTTGCGCAACTGATGCTGCAGACTTCCTCCTACATGATATTATTTTGATGCATGGTGCTCCCCGTCAATTGCTAACAGACCGTGGCCGTACGTTTTTGGCCAAAGTCATCGACGACATCATGCGTGCCTGCTCAATACGGCATAAATTTACCACCTCCTACCATCCCCAAACGAACGGCCTCACTGAGCGCTTGAACCGCCCTTACAGACATGCTATCCAAATACGTTTCCGACGACCACCGTGACTGGGACCTAGCTCTACCTTACATTGCCTTTGCATACAACTCTTCCCGTCTCGAAACTGCTGGCTTTTCCCCGTTTTACATCTTGTATGGCCGCGAACCAACGCTACCACTGGACACTGTGCTTCCGTCCGCCACAGCTTCAACTAGCGATTATGCGCTTGATGCAATCGCCCATGCTGACCACACTCGCCAACTTGCGCGCGCTCGTCTACAAGTGTCTCAAGACAAGCAGAAGCAACGCTACGACCTCCGTCGCCGTGATGTCCATTTTGTGCCCGGCAGCCTCGTGTTGCTTTGGTCACCTTCGCGTAAAGTTGGCCTATGTGAAAAACTCCTTTCTTGTTACACAGGTCCATATCGCGTGCTCCGCAAAGTGACCGATGTCACCTATGAAATCGTTCTAGCCACGCCCACTACGTCCTCCGCTGTGACAACCAGTGACATTGTCCACGTCGCCCGACTCAAGCCCTACAACTCTCCATGCGCCTTGGATATTTAACAGCACCGTGACGGTGCTTTTGCCGCCGGGGGGTAATATTACGATATCATCGAGCGATGCTCAAGGGACGAGCCGCCGCGAGAACGACGATGAAGTTGGTCGGTGCGCTTGGCGCGAGTTAGTGTCGCCCTGGCTGCCTGGCTCCAGTGTAAATAGCCTGTAAATAGCCTCTTCTGTCTGTGTCTTTCCACACGCAACAATATATATGGCTCATTAGCCTAAGTGGGTAATATGGGATGGTATAAATACAAAGAACATAAATGAATAAATAAATAAAGAAATAGTGTCGGGTCACGGAATGGGTGGCAGGGCCGGGGCGAGGGGTAGCGGTCATGAGGTACTAAAATATACGTATTATTACAGTCTCTTTTTGGAAATTCGTAGACGGCCAGGAGACGTTCCCGGATTTCTACTGACAAGTTTTCCGCTCGTCCAGCTTCGGTATTGTATCAGCGTACTTCTGGCGGCTACTGTGAAATGCAAGTTAATCCCACGGTACATGAGCTTTCTCGTTCTTTAAACGGGCGCACGTCGTTTGGCCTCGCTGTTGTCTTGCACCCGGCCAAGTACAAGTTCGGGGATCGGCCTATTATTGTCCCCTCATCGACTGCTTTCCTTTTCTTCTCTTCCAACGTGCAATAATTAACGTATGATGTGAGGGCCTAGCTCACACAGCCCGTGCAGGTTTTACAATATAAAGAAATATCATTGCGCATGGTGAGGATTTTTAAAACGACAGAAAGCTGAGCTAGTTGGTAAGGATTCATTATGCAAAAAAGACGTGAGGCGTGCAGACAGGACACAAGAGTAGAGAAGTGGACAACACGAACGCAGGATTTCTTACCCATCTCTATCCAGATTTAGCAATATACACATTCGAAACTCTGGATATTTGTTTATGCGCCGTAATTGGTGTAATTAACTTGCTATGTCACTCTCCTGCGTGAGAAGACTTGGTAAGCCAGAAAATGCGCAGTAACGAAAGTCGCGTGGCTACCCTGCCTTCATGTTGCCGCAACAGCTCAGCGTGGCATTACGGATTTTCACAGCCGTCTGCAAGGGTCTAGTTAATTTCTTGTCGCTAAAGATGGACTACATTGTGTTCTAAAAGCAAAAGCACCGAAGGCTGAACATAGACAGTTTCTAGAACACCTATTGCCGTCGTAGAGACCCAAACACGAGAAAATAATTTGAACACTTTGACGTCACACTGACAAGCGCCACTAGCGTTTTGGGGCTTACAACTATGATGATGATGACATTTATGTTTCTGGCACATACCAACTCACAGGGATTGGTCAAGAGTTGGGCAGATTTTATATGTCTGTTCAGGTAATAAATTTAAAAAGCCATAATTTTGATGTATAAATTAAAGCGAGGAAAGTTGAAAATGATTCAGTAGACAATCATTTAATAAATAAAGGTACATATAATATAAATGAGGCAATAAAGGAAGAATGAAGTGAATGATACGGTCAATAATGAAATCGGTTTGATTCAATGATGAATTTTTCTATGGCGATGCATGCATTCCTTTGTGAGTGCCCAAGCACACAGACGCTCCGAAAGACAGCAGTATCGGAGTGTTCAATGGCAGGACGAACTGTCGCACTGTTATTTCCAATGTCCTTTTTCTCAGGGAGGAGAAACACGAGCATTACAGTAAATAGTGTTCAGTTGTTCTAATGAGTTGCAAAAATGGCACAAAGGAGACATTGCCAGACCAGATTGGTGCATGTATAAATTTAGGAGTGGGACTCGACAACGCAGTCACGTTAATGTCACTTGGGTGTGCCTGGTTTTGCATAATTTCCTGGTCCAAGGGAATTGTAAGTGGTGTAGTTCCGAGGATGATGTTAGATTTGATTTTGATGTTAAAAGGATGTATCTTCTAAACCTGATAGACGTGATAAAACCCGTCGTTGGCAGAAGGGTAAGCACAGGGCCACTGATAGAAGCCTTGGCCAAGCTGTCTGCCGCTTCATTCATAAATATGAATTTGTGCCCGAGTACCCATTTAATAGTAAATTCCGCAAATGACTTGGAGCCAGTGAGTACAAAGTTTTTAATATACGCGACTCGCCGGAAGCAGTAAGTGAGGTTCACAGCAATAAAGAGCATGTGATTATTACTGATGTTGTCCTGAAAGCTTGTAGCTTACGCAAACCTAGGACAACAGCGAGGAATACCGCTAGAAATATTGGAGTGGAGTCGGGAAGCCGAAAAGAAAAAGACCAATCCAATGAAGATGAAAAAATTCAAAATCCGGCCTTTTCCTCACTCTGCGAAGCATCTGTTGCTATAATTACGTTTGTGTGGAGCTGATTCAAGTGATCCTGGAGTAAGCCGTTAAGAATATGCGAGTGAAGCTGATTTGCATTGTTTGAGTATATGTCATCATAAGTAATAACCAATGAATTTGAGATACTGTTTACCGTAATTACATAATTTATATGTGCATCTAACGGAGTCAATAACGATTATGTTATAATCACTTGTGGCGTGTGAAATCGAGGCCATGAAACTCCAAAAATTGAGCTGGTAGATTGATAAAGATTGACTGGGAGCTTCTTAGTGGGGATTCATAGAACCTTACGACTGTTTGAACGGTGAGTATATTAAATCTCATTTCAAGGGAACGTATTCGTGATTCCTTGTGGATCGCAGCGTTTGCTACACACTTTGGTAGCCCCAGAAATAAGCGAAGCGCTTCCTGTTGCAGTAAAACTAGTGGACCCAGCTTGTAAGCAGAGGCGCCGCAGAATAACAGACAGCCGAACTCTAGTATTGGTCGGATATACATGCGGTAAATCATTATGAGTGTATCTCTGCGCATGCCCCAGCGATTATTGCTCATCCTTCCTTCTTAATATCCCCATTGCACGGGAAGCTTTTGAAGTTATATGTCCAATATGATGACGCCAGTTAAGATTTCCATCATAAATAATTCCAAGGTACTCGACTTTTTACACTTGTGGAATAGCGGAATGGCGGTATGAAAGGGACATAATAACTGGGTCTCGAAGACGAAAGACAAGAACGGCACTCTTATTTACATTAAGGGACAAGCGGGTACTGTCCAGCCATGCTTCTATAGCTCGCATAAGTATTCCTGTAAGCACTCGTACAGTGACTGAATATCACTTGCCGAAGAAAAAAACGCTATATCATCAGCGTAAACGTACGTGCTTACGTTCTGATGATAAGGAATGGAGCTGAGTAAGATGCTAACAGCGGGGATAAAACTGCGCCTTGGGCAACCCCGCGCGTTTGTCTGAATTTTCCCGATGAAATTCCACTTTGCGCGCAGTAAAACTCCCTGCCCAGCAAGAACTCAGCAGTCCACGTTACGAAGTATTCAGGTAATCCAATATCCTGCATCCTCTTTATTAGTATAAGGTATTCCACGCTATCGTATGCTTTAGAAATATTTAGTGTAACTAGAGCTGCACATTGTTTTTGGTAACGAGCCAACTGAATTTGGCTCTCTAGGTCGACGTGTGCGCACCAAATTGACATCCCTGGTCTAAATCTAATTTGGCAGGGACTCAATTATCTTGTGGTCACAAACTTAATCATGCCTGCATGGATGATTAATTATTAATTTTAGAGTTTATATCTGTGCTGTACAAAATTTGGTGTTAGACAAATAGGCCGAATATTGTCTTGAATATACCCTTTGGTTTGGTCTTTCAGCAGTGGCATCACCTTCGCGATTCTCCACGCAGGATGGATCCATTCATATTGTATAGAGTAATTTACGGCATCTAACAAACCGTCAGGAACGACGCCAAAGAGAAGTTTAATCATCTTAGTAGTGAGTCCATCGGGACCTGGGGCTGCCGCTGGTAAACACGAAACAGCTTGGGACAATTCTGACATAGAAATCTCTTCGAAATTTTCTGATGTGCGCAGTCTCTGAGGAGAGGAGGGAAGAGAGGTAGCGAATCGAGTCTCCAACCCTCTTGCAATTACATCTAGAGAGCTAGCTTTATCACTGGTGGTTAAAACTATTGATTCCAAGTTCAAAGGACACGGAATAATTTTGTGGGATCTTAAAAACCGAAATAATGCAGGCTTATCATTTGATTTTGAAAGAAATTCGAAATGGCGGACATTGTAATCGTCTTTTGCCTTAGATACCTGTCTTTTAAGTGTTCCAGCAATAAATTTATAGTTGCGCCAGTTTTTCGGAGACTGGTTATGCAAGAGTTGTTTTCATGCAGTTTTACGTCGCTTGTAGTCCCGCGAGCAATCGTCATTCCACCAATTTGTAAAAGCAGTGTCTTTGCGTGCCTTTAACTAGAACTCTGACCTTTTGCACGAAGTATCTAAGATTGAGCAAATATCATCAGCGTTCAATTAATAATTTTTAATTGATTTGAAAGTGGTCTGCAAGCATTTTTTTAAATACATAGTAATCCACGAAAGAGTGGAGTCGAGCCTCCGCGATGGACTGCGGACCGACCACTTCAAACAAAACTGGAAAATGATCACTGTTTGTCCCAACGTCCACCGTTTCCCATGCGGATATGGAAATACCTGGACCCGAAAATGTGAGATCCAGCACAGATCTAAACTGTCCGCGAAGAAATGTAACTGAACCCGAATTCTGACACGAAAATTTATTAGTTGTTGCCCAGTCCCACAGACGCATTCCACATCGCTCTCATCTGGATCCCCATGATACATGATGTGAGGTGAAGCCACCAGCCAATACTTTCTCCTTACCGCATTTTGCCAAAACTGAGTTTAGTGGGCGTGTATCCTGCACACCCGAAGGAAAGTACATATTGACCAATGAAAAAGGCCTACTGCCATGGAGAATAATTTCTACTGCTAGAATTTCCCATTCTGGAGACATCAGCTGGAATGATATATTTGCCCTGTGGCAAAACTTGCTTGAGACCATAATTAACAAACCCCCATCTCTAGACGGGCGATCTAGGCGAAAGGACCTAAAATTGCGCAAACGAAATAGTTTTTTCAGGGGATAACCAAGTTTCTTGCAGTAAAATTATATCTGGAGAAATTTGAAAAGAGAGAACGTTTAAATCAGTAGAAGCAGCGAATCTGAAGTTTCCACTGCAGCACCTTCATCTACCTTCCGGTGATGAGAGTACCGCAGAGGCAACAGCCTGCTCCAAAATATTACATTTGGGGTTGACTTCAGAGAAGATTTTCTTAGATTTACAAATTGAGTGTGAAGTGGTAGCCTCTAGGGGAGAACACCTCAATCCTTTTCCGTGCCATCACGTCAATTTCTATATCTGACGTACAGGCACTACACAGGGGGGGGGGGGGGGCGCCCCCCTCCCCGAAATTAAGCGGCATACCCCCCCCCCCCCTCACCGCCCACGCCACCAGTCCTCAATCACATTCCTAAAGCGCCGACAAATCAATCTATTCGGCGGTCAACATTTTGCTGCCTTTTACAGCGAAATCTGTATATGACTAACATTCCGTAGTTTTTTCGGCGTCCGTCAGCAGGGAAAATCAATATGTGGGCCCATCCTGGTGATGTGCAATAAGGGTCCAAGCTCAATGGCACATACTGGGCTCGGGAACCTGAACCAGCCCTTCAAAGTCTTCGGGATGGGCCCACGTATGGGGAGTGCTTAAAGCCTGCTTCACCTCCACCGCAGCTCGGCCCGGCATTGCACTACCTCCGGGATGGGTCCTCATATGGGGAGTGCTTAACGGCTGCTTTAACTCCACCGCGGGTCGGCCCGGCATTGCACTATAATCGCGATCGGCCCACGTACAGGGAGCGCTTAACGCCTGCTTCACCTCCGCTGGGGGTCGGCCCGGTCTTGCATTATCTTCGGGATCAGCCGACGTATGGGGAGTGCTTAACGTCTGCTTTACCTTCCGCCGGTAGGCCCGGCATTGCACTACCTTCGGACCGACCCGCGGCGGAGGTGAAGCACTTTGCTTTTCATTTGAGAGCTTTGACTGTCGTCAGCCCTCACTGCGATTTCATTTTCACAGAGTGGTCGTCAATTTTTTCACTAATTTTAAATGGTGGTAGTTATCGGCATCTCCTGGAGTGTGAAGGCCGGCTTTCTCATCGATTCGGTGCCCGCGCGATTAACTTGTGGTGAGTTCAGTTGTCCCCATCTATTCAACGATCACGCGCATCGCTGTTGCTTCGTTAGTTCAACCTTCTTTGTTTAGACTGATCCAGGGACCAGGAAAGGGATTCATTTCGTAGTCAGCTGGTGTGTACGCTCTTGGAACGAGTTGCGGCCGGAGAAAACGCCAGTTGCGTTTTTTTTTTCCTTTTGCTTCATTATTTCCTCGATGAACACCTCACCGCGACGCTGGCAGATCCTCGGAACCATATACCCGCAATATGGGTTAGATAAGGTGGAAAATAAAATAATGCGAAAGAGCGTCCATCATAAGGTACTGAAATAACCGTTAAACCCATAAGGAATATGACTGTCACTTGTTACCTCGTATGGCTTTTCCCTAATTGTATAGCACCTTTCGTGCAAAATTGGCAACTGGAAACAAGAGTCCCAAGGAGTTTCTTTTTTTTTTTGTCTCCAGATATCTATCGCTTTCGTTTATCCATACACCAAAGTATTTGTATTCGTTTACATGAGCTGTAACCATAGAGTTAGTAGAACAACTCTAGAGGAAAAGCTCGGCCGGAAAACTGGGAACCTCTAGGGCGCCGTCCTGTTGCTACTGGTCAATGTGGCCAGCGCAATTACTATTGAAAGGGCTGAAAACAAGTACAGGTCACCTTATGCTTTGTCATCTAAAAACGCATACCTGATGGCTTTATGAAGGTGGTGCGTTAATATTAAGTTTATAGAAAGCGATCGCTAAGTCCGTGACTCATGTAAATCACGATGTACGCATTCATGCAATAAAGGATGACGCGAATTTCGGTTTCGAATCTGTTTTTTGGACGCGTAGTAGTTTCGTACAGTTTGGGTTTGACATGCGATCGCGGGTCGACATCGGACGCTATGGCACACTCGTGCCTTATGTGCCACCGAAGCCCCGAAGTGCTCTGGCATATTCCTTCACATGTAAGTAAACGAATGTGTCTCCTTGTTGAGAATATCACGCGAGTAGGCAGCTCTTGTTGTGCATCACAATCGTTTGAGAAGCGTCACAGTAGAGCATTTTTCTACATGCGGAGCGGTGTTTTTATTTGCAGGTTTCCCTTCAGTAGGAAATTGCTGGACAGGCGGACCAGCGCACCGGGATTGTACTGGCAAAGCCACAAGCAACTCAAAGAATCTGTTTAATTGCTGCACTTTGAACAATCATGCTTCTACAAAGGCCACAGCAGAAAAACAGCCTGATGCCGAGTATTTCTGTGCCACGAAGTAATCAAGAGGCGAGTGCCTAATGCGGACGAAATCGAGTGCATCGAGACTTAGAACGACAGAGAGCTGAGCTAGTTGGTAAGGATTCATTATGCAAAACAGAGGTGAGGCGTGCAGACAGGACACAAGAGTAGAGAAGTGGGCGGCGCTAGTGTTGTTTGCTTGTAAATACTCTACTCTTGTGTCCTGTCTGCACGCCTCACCTCCGTTTTGCATAACGAGTGCATCAACCCACATATTAATAGCGTAGGCGTTTTATTAACTGTGCAATATTTTCAACACTTCCTTGCATGCCATTTCATGTGGCATATCTTTTCTGGTCACAAATTTGTGTAGCGAATCTATTTGCATGATCGACTCCGGGCCTGTGCGACCGTTCACTTGCACTTGATGCTGAGTCTTTTACATGTATCCATAAACTGCAGATATGCACATCAGATCCCTGCGAGCATTTTCAAAATTCAATTATTTTAGACAACAGGCACTGACATAATCTCAAATACCACTAAGCAGCTGGGACACATTTTTGTTGACAATACTCGCAGGTAAAATAAGTAGATCATGTGGACAGCTCCAGCTCATTTTCCTTAAATCAGTGTGTACAAGGGGTATGCAAAAATTATTTTGTTCTCGCACACCGATTATTTTGCTGTATAAGCAAGAGAACCCACCACATTAGTGTAACGAATCATGTACATCACACTAATATGTGCTCTAATTTACCAAGTGAGATGAGTTACTTTTATGGCTGATTCAGCCATATCACACTGCAAGCTGCATTCATCAATCTTCAATTGGATTTTGCAAATGTTTAATGAAACATGTTTCCCTTTTATGCAGATATGCAATGGCAAGCCCTTCCGTGTGTTCGAAATGTAAAATTTAAGCTCTAAATTAAACAAGACATTTCTAGTCAAAAGCGAGCAAATATGGTGAATGCAGAGTATCAGAAGCCCAAGGCACAGAAATTATGAGAAGTGTCGAATGATTTTAAGGAAAGAGTCGTATTTGAAAATGTAAGACTCTTTAGTGGAGGTCAAGCAAGTCAATATAGGTAGAATACTCTGCAAAGTTATGCGAGTGAGGGGATGTCAAACAATGGGTCAGGAAATGCGTTGTTTTTCTGCAAAACAAAAGCTGGTTGCCATTACATAAGTCACTTTAGCATCATGAGACTGTTGCTTGATAAATTCAGAAATAAGCCAAAGAACAAGACACGCAAAAATAAAAAACAATTTAATGGTGCTCTCTCCCCACTTGGATAAATAAAAACAAACACATCACATCTAATGTGGACATATCAGACGCCTTGTGAAACACTAAAGGAAAAATTCAGTTTCGAGCTATGGCACTTGCCGCATAGATGTGGGGGGCCTTGCACTAATAGTGATAGTTACCACTGCATTTAGAAATTGAAAGCATTCATGCAGACAAGGATGATTCTTTATATTTTTGGCTACCATTTGAAATGCCTCCACCAAGCGTTACAATGCTGCACGCAGCCATACTAAGGATCTCGCAGCAACACCTGCAGGTAAAAAGCAGAAGCAGTCAAAGTGCTGCACGGCCGGTCTCTAGGGGAGCGCGCGCTTTTAGAGAAGCGCGCGCACCCCTCGAGACCGGCCGTGAGTGCTGGTGTGTACTGGACACTATGTTTGAAAACTTTTAGGCAAGAAGAGTGCAAGAAGCAGACATAACAATTGCATTTATTTCCATAATTCCCCATTTGAATGGCCTTTTCTTTTTGCTTAGACAATGCCTACGCCTAGCCACAGCAGCTCCCTCATACAGACTCCGCAAGCCAAGAGGCCGTGGAGGCAAATGCAGGTAAGAGGCAAGAAGCAATAGCACTGGTATCGACATTCATCTTATTTCTTTCTTTTTCTTTCCTTTAGGCAGCCAACACACCTCGAACAGCCACCTTGACTGCGGGTGTGTCACCCTAGTCGCCAAGGAAACATTTGACGGAAAGCGACAGGCAATGTGAACAGCCACTTCTCCATGTAAACAATACTCTTTCTCTCTGATGACTCCTACCCCTCACCACGCCAGCACACTTGTGCACAAAGATGCCGCGGAGGCACGTGCAGGTCAGAGGCAAGCAGCAGTGGCACTGGTGTCGACATTCACCCAATTTCTTTTTCTTGCAATGCAAGAAAAAGGAATTTTTCTTACACTGAGGCAGCCAGCACACCTCGAAGAGCCACCTTGACTGCGGGTGTGTCAGTAGATTCCTGTTGTACATATGCTCATAATAAACTTCAGTAAACTTGAACTTGATAATAAGCTTGAAGGTAAATGGGACATTGATGCATTGTTTTTTTGAACATTTATTGTACACATACAATAGATGTCATACTTTGCAGTGCTACAGAGCGTATTTTGAAGCTTCCCCCTATTTTTGCACCTTTAATTACGTATGTATTGTGTGGCCCTCAATGCAGTTCATGTTGTAGCAGCTGCTTTGTCTGTGTATCGCACATTGGCTCAACCTCGTGATATCCACATACTTCTCGCACATATACAAAATAAAGTTCTATGTAGTCCTCAGTGTTACAACAAAAAATGAAAGTAAACAATCCGATCGTGGAATTGTGTTTATTACAGTGATTCTTATGACAGTTACTGACAAGTTGACAGCTTGAACTGGTAAATCCGTCCATAGCCTCTTCTATTTTTCAAAAATAAAGGAGGCTATGATCCGTCATGGCAAAGAATTGTATGTATACATAAAAAAGGGGGTATGTGTGTGTGTTTGTAGTGGGGGGTATAGGAATAGGGCGGTACGAAAAAATGTACCAACACCGTCCTCTAGACCCATTCCGTTAAGGTACCGTAACAAAGCGTATTATGCATAAAGTTCATACAACCAACTCTGATATTACTACACACGCCAGGCGACGCGAGCTACATGTGCCATGACGCATTCGCGACTGCACCGGATGCCCTCCATATTATTCTCGTTAATCGTGCTCACTGCACCGAGGCAAAAGAAAGATCATGGGCGCAGGTGCCTTTAACGTACCTCGACCTTGCGAGGCACTGCTGCGCGTGCCAGGGGAGCTGTCCGTGCGAACACCCCCCGGCACACACCTGCCTCGGCGGCCCCAACCTACGTACCCTTCTGCTTCGAGCTTTGACCTATCCTCGCGACGATAGATCGCGAAAGCGGCTTTTGCAACATACCGCGCCCGTGCGAAGAGAATTACGGAACGCCAACAAGGAATCTGACCACAACTTCGAGCTCGTAACCTCGTCGAGTGACACTCCTGCAACAGGAGTGACCGCTGAAAACCGCATACCGCCGTTAACTTCAACAGGATTATCCCTCGGTTGCATAACTGCCACCTGTACGGCCAACATGGACCACACCCACACCGTCCCGCAACATAGAATAAAGAACCAACTTATAAAGCCCAGACACACGGCTGCACGCACACATCACGACACTACAAGCGAGACGCCATGCTGCTGCGGTTGCCGGATTAAAACTGACTACTGTCACCAAGTCTAGCAAGCGTCTCAGGAGCTGGCAACCTCGGCGCGTAGCAACATGGCCGCGTTCTTGCGGTTCCCGATTTCAATGCATGGGCCCTATGGGTAGCTTGTCCTCTAGAGTCAGTATAGTAACTCTATGGCTGTAACCTTACTCGAGAACGCTGTGAGCAGCGCCGCTCGCGGCAGTAAATGAAAACATTGCCAGGCAGGGAGTTTGCGTACGTGATTCAGTTTCAGTTTATTGTTCATTCAAGATACATAGTTGGTTCTTAGCAGTATACACGCGAGGGTCCGAAAGTCAAACGACTGCAGCGGGACCCTCGGTTGAGAAATTAAGCGATCTATTAAGGGAGAGAGCCAAGGCAACAGCCAAACAGGAAGAGGAAGCAAAAATTAACAAATTTAGCCGTTGTTTGTGAAAATATTTATGGGTCAACATCTCTTTATTTAAAAAGAAAGTAATGAAAACGCCGCCGGAAGCGGAGAATAATTCCGTGTGTGTGGAGTGACGTTTGTGCCGTTATCAGTCGAGCCACCTGACGTAGCTGCTTTTCTGCTGTGCTAATGTGGGTGTTTTTCTAACCTTCCGCGGTGGGCGCAGTACGTCTAGAACCGCAGTGTCCTGCGCTCTATGTGGTTGTACGGGACTGGTGACCCCGCATCGTTAAGCAACTTCCCAAATAACTACACGACGCATAGTTAAGCAACTTCCTAAATAACAACACGAGTCGGTTTCGGCACTTAAATTGGTAGAGCAGTAAATGAGGGTTCCAAAAAAACTGTGATTGTTCCGCAAATATATATATTTCTCTATAATTCTTCCAGAGCTAATTCAAAAAACGCTAATACAAATCTTTAGTTTACACTTTCGCTTGTTTAGTTGTTCTTGGCAGTGTTCTTCCGGCGCTTCTGTCATGCGCGAGTCCATCTGATGAGGTTCCTTGTTTGCCAAGGAACGGTGTATATATCTCACAGGCGTAACTGTGAGGTACACCTTATTTCAATTTTATTTTGCGGGTTTACGCGTCTTTATGGCGAATGGTGGGCATTATTCAGATTTGTACTGGTAAAGGTACCTCCCCCCTCATTTGCATAGAAAAGTTATCTTGGGTTGCCCCCTCCCCCCCCCCCCCCCCCCCCGAAAGACAATCCTGGGTACGTGCCTGCTGAGGTATACTGATAATCAAAGTTGTCTGGTCTATTAGTGACCTTGTTTGAGGAACCTGGAACAGGCCTGACATGCTTTATGTGAGTTGTGTTTTTCCCCATCTTCCTGAGAGTGGGGCGAACTAGCATTCATATGTCAGGATTTATTGGCTGAGCAGTAGCAGTCGGTAATAATTGTGCTAACTGTGAGGATACCAGTCCATTAAAGTATTCCGTGACGCTTTCTAGAATACGGTCCATAATTTTTGCCATAGACTTTTCAATAGCTTGTGCGATTACCTCTGACAGGCTTCCATCAACGACAGCCTGGTGTCGCGCTGTCACACTTGCATAACCATGGGCTCTAAACTCCCTTTCCCACCGCAATGGCCTCTCGGCGTGTACAACACCTTTTGTCCATAACTTTCAGTATTTAAAGGTCTTGAGTTCTAGCAGGGCAGTTTGACCAATCAGCCTTATGGATTCCACCGCAAAGGCAGCACGAGTCCGATTGAACCGAGCAGTCACTAGCGGAATGGCTATCGCCGCAGGCGCAACAAGGAAGGCTGGATTTACACCACCCGTGCTATGACCATAGCTCCAACAATTGCGACATTGTAATGGACACGAGGCAAGCGGGACCACTCTGAAGATTAGAGACCAGACTTTTATCTCATTAGAGCAAGATGTACCTGCGAACGTGGCGAATACTGACTCAGTAGGGACGCGTGCATTGTCCACCATTCTGTTGCACCGGTAAACAGCAATTACCCCAGCCGCGGAGAGCTTTTCTAGAGTCTCCGCCGGACTTGAATTGGAGTCCACACCACGAACTATTTCTTTAGTGCAGGCCAGATGCGGAGGGATGAAGGCACTCCCTTGCATCGATTCAAATGATGAGCACTTAAGTAGGTCATACACGCACGCCTGGTCTGACGAACGGCAAACAATCCCACCTCTGCCAATTAACTGTCGTACATCGATGATGTGCAAGTAGTGATGCGTGGCCGCCTGAAGTTCCGCCTGCACTACCTTCAGGTTGTTGAGCTGGATGCCTCCTCCATGCAAAGGCACCAGCGCCACAGGAATATTACAAACCATACTACGAAAGAAAACTTCAAAGAAGCATTTGATCAGGTGGTAGGGAGGTCGATCAAGATTCCCGGGCGCTCCCCTAGAGAATTTTTCAACATTTTTGGCACTATCTCCGCATCACACAATTAAATTTCTCTCAAAACACAGTTTGGAACTTATAAAACTGGATTAAATCCGCCCGACACTTAGCCGAAATCCCGAGAGCTCACTGTTGCGATCCGAACCAGCTTCCAGGGACTCGAACGAGGCAGCAGCGGCCCTTGCTTAAAAAACTTTTATGTTTGACCTTCACTTTCTTGTCTAGTAATCGGCCTCTTACTGCGAAATTCCCGAAAATAGAGTTATGAAAGAAAACTTTATCAGACTGAATTGATTTATTATGGTGATCTAATAAAAATAGACAGCGTGCATATCGCTTCTTGGCAAGACACGATGCGAGGCAGTATCGTACCTAAATACATTTTCCTGCGAATAACAAAGAAGATTGAGATAAACTACCGCAAACTTTCGCAAAGATGATACTAGACTGCAAAAAAAGATCTACAAATGAATATTTGTGGTGAAAATGATACTTTTATACTGGTTAAAGGATTACAGCGCGCATTTCCGTTCTGTAATGTTAGAATGAAGCCATGTTGTTAGAGGTCGGAATGTACACGTAACTTTCAGACGTTTCAAGAAAAAAAATTCCGTTTAGCAACCACGGAAGACGAAGACGTGACGCCATAACTGCTCTTCACGCGCCGCGAGCCAGCGCGCGAGTTGCGTTCAACGAAAACGATGTATCGAATCACGACCGCAAGGAGATTTGGAGCCGGCCGTGCGCAAGCAGAGCAGCTCGGCGTTCGATCTCCGCCCCGGTGTGCCCAAGCTGGAACTTACTTGGTGGTTTGGCTGAGTTTTGGGTGGATTTGACCTAGTTATCTTACTTATCTTATTTTTGTAGGACTTATCCGTGATTGAAACAACGCTGATGTCTAAAAACTCTCCTTGGCAAGGGCCCAGCCCTTGGTCAGCCTCCCTTTCCCCTGATGATTTGCCTTTGCAATTTTTCTTCCGCAGCGGTGTTAGCAGCATCCCTGTCGCGATGGTGCCCTCGAACGGTGGATTCATCCGGCTGAACAACCCACAAGCTGTTCAGGCCGAGCTCCAGGCCATGACGCGTCATTTCCAGATGATAAGCGATGTCCGACAATTTGGAAGAGATGGGATAGTCTGTAGGTCATCAGATTCGACCTGTGTCGCAGACCTCCTAAAGTGTAAGACTTTCGAATCTGTCCCGGTGAGTGCGTTTATTCCTCCTCATCTAGCATGCACTAAAGGCATTGTCCGGGGCGTAGACTCTCGACTGAGCCCAACTGAGACTCTGGAGAAACTGTCTGATGCTGGCGTCATAGCTGTATACCGGTGTAACCGACTGGTAAACGGAGAAAAAGTTGCCACAGAATCAGTTATTGCTATGTTTGCTGGCATGTCCTGCCCTTCTGAACTGAAAGTGTGGCCACTTATTTTTAGAGTGGAACCTCTCGCTTCCCGTCCACTTCAGTGTCGGAACTGTTGGCGTTTTGGCCATAGTGCAGGAGGCTGCAAATCAAATGGACGCTGTCGCGCCTGTGGTGACGATCCTTCTCCCAATGAGTGCACAGCTGAAGCCGAAACTTGCTGCCTATGTGGAGGAAACCACGCGGCTGACTATGCAAACTGCTCGGCTAGAGCTAACGAAATACAGGTACTCGAGGTAATTGACAGGCGACGATGTTCGCGGCGAGAAGCTATTGCAGTCGTCAAGGAAAGAGCCTTTGGATACGCTGGCGTCACTGCGAGGCAATCTACTTTACAGGAAGACAACTTGTCGAAACTCATTGAATCGGCCGTAGAAAAATCAATGACAAAGGCTATGCAACATATTGTCACAAGTGTTACCGACTGTCTTTCCCAAGTGTTTACTGCGCAGATGACACAGCTATTGCAAACAGCTGCATCACCAATGACCAAATCGATTGCTTGTGCTGCAGAACAGGTAGCCAGTTCAGTCCTAGTGCCGAGTACCACATCGGACCCAACTTTTCTTGGATCCGATCCTTGTTCTTCGCGTCAGTCAGACTCGCAGGTCGACATGGAAACAGGTCATGATACCAGGCCGCAGAAGCGAACTGGGTCTCCAGTAACTGCTTCTTGTCCATATACCAAAAACAAAAAGGGTAATCCAATTTCTCATTCTGGCATCCAAGAAAGTTCATTGCGACGGTAGTCGCTGAAGTAACTATATCAATTAGATCATCACCATAGCTTCTTTAAAAGTGCTACAGTGGAACTGTCGTTCCCTGTTTTCTGCTTCAACAGACTTATATTGCTTAACAACTCATCTTAATCCTGACGTCATAATCTTACAAGAAACCTGGCTTACTCCTGAGAAACATTTTCATTGTAAAGATTTTCGATCTTTTCGATTAGATCGCCTTTCACAAGGAGGTGGCTTAATGATTTTGTTGTCATCTAAATTCTGTCATAAGGCGAAAATAGCTTTCAAGTTAATGTCTCCGGAATGTGAAATTTTGGCAGTGCACCTTAGCATCCCAGGCTACCGTTCATTTTCAATTATAGATGCTTATTTCCCTACGGGCGTGCACAGTACATACCAATTGGATAGTGCGCTTGCCAGCTGCCAAAATGAAGTCATTCTTACTGGTGACTTCAACTCGCATCACGTGTCTTGGGGTTACAAAACAGATTCAGGTGAGACACGTCTGTGGAACTGGACCATAGATAAAAACCTTTCATGCCTTAATATCAGAGGACCTACATTTGTCCGCGGACAATCTCGCTCAGTGTTAGATTTGACGTTTTCTAGCACAAGTGTCACTATGACATCTTGGACAACAATTGATTTCTGTACAAACAGTGATCATCTCCCGGTATACTTTGAAATTGCATGCCCTTTAACATCAGTTGAACGACAAGGCAGAATATTTGTGAATTGCAAAAAATTTAAAGACTGCTTGCTGTCCACCATTGTGTCACTAACTAATAGTAATGACGAAGAAATTGGCTTGAATATTTGTTCAGCATTACAGACGTCCCGACAAAAGTCTGAATTTGTAATTCAGACAGCTAAGCGTTCCCCATCTCTAGCCCTTGTTGGAACAGCGAGTGCACACGGGTTTATAGAAGAAGGAAAGCTGCTTGGAAAAAACTTCTACATAATCAGAGCCCACAAAATTGGAAAGATTATCAATTTATTTCCGCAACCTTCAAACGTACTATTAAACATGCAAAAGATGAGTACGATAAAAACCATTTTGATTATCTATCTAAATCCAAAAACAAACGTGCTTTATTTAATTACCTTCGTTTTAGAAACAAACTCCCAATGAGCATTAATGTAGACTCAATCGTCTATACCTCACAGGAAATGCAGTAGTCCTTAGAACTACTAGCTAAAGGACTGGAGAGTCGGTTCGCAACGCGCCTTCAAACTTCTGTTTTTTCTCCTGCATTCTCGGGCTACAAGGAGATATCCTATTCGGAAGTAGCAAAGGTTATGTTACAGTTGCCAACTACAGCGCCTGGCCCGGATGGCATAACAAATGCAATGTTAAATATTTTCTTTCAAGAAGCTCCACGTGAGCTTCTGAAGTTGCTAAACTACTCTGTTAGTAACGCATGGATTCCACAAGAATGGAAGATCGCCAAAATTATTCCGTTACTTAAAAAAACAAGGGGCAGGGTATACTATCGACAACATCACACCAATTGCGTTGACATCAAACATAGTGAAACTTATTGAAAGAGTGCTTCTCGGACATATAATAGAGTTTATTGACGACAATCGATTGTTGAGTGCGTGTCAAATTGGATTTCGATCTGGCTATTCAATATGGCACGCGCATGTAGACCTTGAAAGTCGCATTAACATCGCCAGACAGAAAAAACAATACGCGGCTCTAGTTACCTTAGATATATGTAAAGCCTATGACAGCATTGAACATACAATTTTAACAAATCGGTTACAGAGCCATTGCTTTCCAGGCTATATTGTAGCATGGGTGCATGAATTTTTAAAAGACAGGGAGTTCTATTGTTTTCGAAGCGGCTATTCTTCCAGTAAATATAAGCAAACAAGAGGTGTGCCTCAGGGATCGGTACTTTCACCAGTATTATTTAATATTTTACTGAGCAGAATCCCCGTTCACCCAGGTGTCAGTACATACGTTTATGCTGATGACATTGCCTTTTTTGGTATGGCTAGCGACATATACTCTCTTTACGAAATACTGCAGTCGTATCTAAGGGAACTGGAAGGCTGGCTGGATAGCTTACACTTAAACCTGAATGCTAATAAGTGTGCTATCCTTGTTTTTCCCGTTAAAGACCCAGTATACATATCGCTTAATTATCATCTCAAAGATATCCCACAAGTAGAGTCACTAAAATACCTTGGAGTTATGTACAACGAAAATCTTAACTGGCGGCCGCATATTGAATATATTGCGACAAAAGGAGCTCGTTCAATGGGCATTTTGCGCAAGTTGAGCAACCGAAGAACAGGTATGCGAAGAAAATCCCTCTTGATGGTATATAAGATGTATGTTCGTCCGGTGTTAGAATTTGGATGCGTTTTATTCTCAGGTGTTCCAGCATACAAGCTTCGGCTGCTAGTTTTGTTGGAACGAGAGGCCTACGTGTGTGCTTAGGCCTCCCAAAATACGTTTCGAATGCCGTATTATATCTGGAGGCAAGAATACCACCCATAACATGCCGATTTCACCTTCTGACAGTTCAGACTTTCTTAAGGCTGTATGAATCCCCATTAAACCGCCTTCAAGTTATTTTCCTCTCTGATCCAGAATTATTTTTTCCTATTCATTGGCCCAGGTTTCATAGACCACAGATTACATTTGTGCAAACATTACTTGAACCATTAAATGTGCAAATTCGCGAGGTGCTTCATGATAATACGCATTCAAATTACCCAGAGATCAGGTTCGATGACATTTTCCCAAACCACGCGAAACTACTCCCTTACGGCATCTTAAACGCCATGTTGCAAGACCACCTAAGCACCCTAGAAACAAACGTTATCATTGCAACAGATGCCTCACAGTGCGAGGAAAAAGCTGGCATTGAAATATTTTGTCCTGCACACGACTGGTCTTTTTCTTTAAGGTTGCCTGATTTTGTGCCTATTTTTCTGGCCGAGTTGTTAGCAGTAATCCTAGCTTTACGTAAATTAGACCCAATGATTACAGCGGCTGCAATTCTGACTGACTCCCTTTCTGTATGCTCTTGCCTTACCGCTGCTAATGAGTCACCCATGCTAAAACTCTTCCACTTACTAGTCCCAGCCCATGCGCAATGTGTTCATTTGATTTGGGTGCCAGGGCATAAAGGTTTGTTTTTTAATGAAACTGCTGATTCACTGGCAAATGCATCACTATCCGGCCCTGTTCTTCCTATCCTACCAGTGACAGCACAGATCACGGCGGCAAGATTTCGGATGCGATCAATAAGATTAGCCTTATCAAACCCACATTTGACTGCTTCTCCAGAGTATAAGCACCTGGCATTTCCCTGGCATAGCGAATCCTGTGACACAAAGATGCTTGAGGTCTGCCTCACCAAATTACGCTGCCGCATACCCTCGCTGAATTTCTATTTACACAGGTCGGGTTTGGTTCCCTCCCCCCTCTGTTCTTTTTGTAATGAGGAAGAGACGATACACCACTTTCTTCTATCTTGTCGCCGCTTTACTGCGGTGAGAAAAAGATGGTTGGAAATACCTTTTCGAAGAATTGGCCTGGACTTGACCGAACCTGCAATTCTTTCGTTCGGAGCGTCCACTTTGGGATTCAGCCACAGGGATGCATGCTTCGCTGTCCGAGCATTCCTTACGGAATCTAAACGAATGCCCTGCTAAATTCCTTTCTTTTTGTTTTTACTTTTAAATTAATTATTACTCATTCAATATGACCTTCCTGATTTTATTCAACAGGTAATTCTGCGCTATTCAATGCTATTTCAATAGATATTAGGAAATTTATGCTCCATAATAATTTCGAATAATCCACCCATTTCTTGGCCAATCCCCCATCGTGGGTAGGAGCCACACGCATCACAGGCTACAACAACAACAACAACAAGGATGTCGACGGCAGTGGAGCGCCGCATCGCGTCAGGGTTCCGGATGAAGGCGAGGACATCGCGCAGAGGCGACGGGGGTCCTCGCACGCCGCCGGTGCGTCAGAGAGGAGGGCCTTCGTCCTTCACGCAGCGGGCTCGGAACATAGGCAATGCACCGTGCGCTTCTGATCGCTACGTTTATTCTTTCAGGCGGTGGCAGCAGCCCAGGAATCCCTAGGCTACAAGTACGCGTCTGCAACGAGCACCGCGTGCGGCCCGAGTGTTCCGACGGCTGCAGCTTGTGAGTTCCCGTGCGTACCGACTTGCTGCGAGACCCGGACCTCAAGATTAAGGCACGGGCCATGCTGCGCCGACAGCCGAGCCATGGCGACCGTGGCGACGTCCGTGCCCACGGGCCACGCGGAGACCGAAGTTGAGACACTCAAATCCGTAACCAACTAGCCTCCGATGGCGTGGTGGCAATAACACAGAACACCTATGCAATAATCTAGCAGGACTCGGCTGCTACACCGACGCTGTTCCATATTATATTGAGTTGTGAACGCTCTCGGGTCGCCTCGTCTCACTTCTATCTCGTAAAATAGAGTGTTCCATTTAGTGGTTATTTTCTATGTCTAAAAGGCACAATTAGCTGGTCCACTGAAGTCGCCAACTCCTCCGGCAACTTCGGCGAAGTAACAGAGAACACCGTCAGCTAGTCGCGTCAGCGCTGTCACGTGGCGCCGCTTTCCATCCCGGTGACATGGTCACGTTTAGCACCACGACTCTACGCATCACGCTATATTTGCTCAAGTTAGAGGCGGTGGCATTAATTGAGAAAATGCCGCTGCTCTGATGCGTGTTGGTGTGGTATATCGTGCTGCAATAAGAACAACAGGATGGCGGCTGTAGTACGTTATATATGGGCAGGACGCACAGGCAGCTTAGAGTAAGCCGAAAATAAGCGTCAGGACGACGCTTCGAAAGCGAGCGTCAACGTGAAACTCGGACCTCGAAACATGGGCAAGAACCGTTATGATGTAGTCCGCGAGTGTTTTGTACACAGCACTGACGACCTCCTTTGGGAAGACGTTTTAAACGCTGGCGAAGAACTCCGTCAGATTAACAAGTGACTTACACTTAGGCCTTACGGTACCTGCACTAAATGAATAGCTGATAAATGGCTTAGAGCAGCAGGGGGCCCTTATCGCACAAGAGTTGCCAAACAGTCTTTATTAATGCGATTACCATTATTTGCCTTCTTCGGGCGTTTTGAGCCTATCTATCAATCTATCTATCTATCTAACACCAACGCAGTTGCCCAAGTTCTCTACCAGTTTGGTTCACTATAGGTATGAGCTAGTGGTCGTGATGCCCGTCGTGGTCGTTCCATCGTCTTCATCCTAGCTTCCTTATCTGATTCTCATCATGCCGTCTTCGTCCAACACCACCTAGGCGGTGTTGCCTCGTCACGCCTTCTACACCTACCCAGTGACCGAAGTTGTCTGTCTAATAGCTTGCGCCACTAGGTGTGAGCTCGCGGTCGTGATGGCGTCGTGGCCACTGCGTCGTCACCATTCCAGCTTTGTCATCCGACTCTCGTCATGCCGTCGTCGTCATCATGTCGCCATGCATTCGTTGTCACACCGTCGTCGTGATGCGGTCGGGGTCGTTTCATCGACGTCACTGTACCTTCGCCATCTGACTCTTGTCATGCCATCGCCGTCACGCCATCACTGTCATACGCTCGTCTTCCCATTGCCCACATACCGTTGTCATGTCATCGTCGTCATACACTCGTCGTCATGCATTCGTTCCCATACCATCGCCATGGTGCTATCATGGGCCTTCCATCGTCGTCTTTCAATTTTGTCGTCGAAATCTTATTATGCCATCGTAGTCATGCCCATCGTTGTTAAGCTGTCGTTTTACCATCGTCATCGCTTCAGAACAGTCATCTCATTGTAGTGTTGCAAATGGGTCGCAAGCCCCAAGGGTAGCGTTGGCCTGGCGGCCTGGGGCACAACTGGAAGCATCCGAAGGTGCTGGCAAAGGATGAGTCGACTGCTAACAGAACAACTTGTTTATTCTAGCATCGCAAAAGAGCGGCCGGTCAGGTCGACCGAAGTGGAGAGACGGGAGAGCACGCTACTCAACGGAAGAAATCGGAGCCTCACTCTTGGCGTCCGGGGGCAGCTGCTTTTATACTCTCGGAGTCGAGGGCAAGAAGGAACGCCTCGTCAGAGGCGCACGTGATGCGGGGCACGGACGCGCTGAGAGACACGTTGAGACAAGTAGGTGACGCATCCGCCGGGCCGGCGCCGGTCAGACCTCGCTTCACAGTTGGGGGAGCTCCTCTCCCCGGCTGCCGCGCTTTGACAAGCGTGGGCACCAACATGCACACACACACGCGCGCGCACACGAAGACACGTGGCATTGAAACATGCCTGGACGCGCTTGGCGGGGAGGCGTTGCGGCAGCGCTGAACAGGCCAAAATGTCCGCCGCTTTGAACGAAGCCCCGGCGTCCGTTGCATCCGCGCCGGCTATACCGCGCGTCGTAGGCGAAACGTAACAGACCGCCCCGCCGGGGGAAGGAGATCCCGATGGTCAGGGGACTGCAACCGCTGTCCGGAGGGATGTCGCTCGATGATGCTCATAACCGAAGTCGGTCGTCCCTCGGCGTTTCTTGAGCGCAGCGCACAGAGAAGGTCTCGTTCTCACGTTCAGGTTCACACAGGACACTGCAAAGTGACTTCGGGAGAGTTGCCATTTTTGTTTCTCGTTCCCAGCAAGCGTTAGAACTACGCCGAAACTCAACCGCTCAGTCAGCAAGCACGACACAACCCTCACTAAGCCATGCCAGGCTCTTTCCTCTTTTATACTACTGCCTAGTTCCTTACAGTAGTCTAGCAGCACCCAGAACACGTCCACAAATTGGAAAATTGCACTAGAAAGCACGTCATCACTTTAAAACACTAAACAAAAGCAATATGTTAAAAATCCTGCCTCAGGAAGAAAAACATCAGTAACAAACAACTCTGAGGCTGATTCCTACGTTAGGGGCTTCGACTTAAGCCATCGGCGTTACCGTTGAGACTCCCCTTTTTGTAACGCACCTCAAAGGAATATTGTTGCAAAGCGAGGCTCCAGCGCAGGAGGCGGCCATTTGTGGAAGAGATGGTCTGCAGCCATTGGAGAGGGCAGTGATCCGTCTCGAAGCATGCGAAGCGGAGAACGCAGCGAGCGACCGTACACTAGCTCAGCTGGCGAAAACCCCGTAGCCGCATGCGGCGCGGTCTTTAATGCCAACGTCACCCCAGGCAGACACAGCTCCCAGTCAGTTTGTTGTTCAAACCACAATGCTCTCAACACGCGCTTCATGACGGAGTGGAGCTTCTCAACGGAATTCGACTGTGGGTGGTACACTGAGCTGTCTAACAGCTTTACCCCGCACCTTTCGAGAAAGGCTGTCGTCAAAGCGCTAGTAAACACTGTGCCCTGATCTGACTGGATTTCCGCAGGAAAACCAACTCGCGCAAATATGGACAGTAGTGCATTGACTATCTCAACTGAGCTGAGTTCTTTAAGCGGCACTGCTTCAGGGAACTTTGTCGCTGGGCAGATCACAGTCAAAATGTGTCTGTACCCCGTGGTTGTTACCGGCAGAGGTCCCACTGTATCAATAACGAGCTCCGTAATGATAGGTACCAACTTCAACGGCGCCCTCGATTTGTCCCCTGGTTTGCCCACCCGCTGACAGGTGTCACATGTCCTCACAAAGTGGTCTGCGTCCCGAAAACACCCTGGCCAATAGTACTCTTGCAAGAGACGGTCCTTATTTTTTTAAACTCCTAGGTGTCCGGACCACGAACCCCCATGCGACAAGCGCTACAGATCCTGACGGTAGCACTGAGGCACGATCAGCTGATCGAACTCCACTCCCCTGCGGTCTAGATACTTCCGGTACAAGACCCCACCTCTTTCCACAAAGCGAGCATTTTTCTTGGCGATACCTTCCTTGACAATGCAGCGTATGTTTTCTAGGCTGCCATCCTTTTTTTGCTCGGCTATCAAAGCCGCCCTGCTGACATTTAGCAACCTATTAAGTCCGTCTGACGTAGGCGCGATGAGCAAATCTGCAGATAGCTCTTCTAACTTTCCCGTGTCGGGCATTTCCTCTCCAGTATCTGGTGCCTTCAACGCTACAGGCTCAATTGTATTCAGTTCGGACGTGCTCAGAATATCAGCTTGCTGCGTCTCTGACCCTTTCTCATTGTTCGACAACGTCGGCCCCGCAACTACCGCTTTTGCAGCGAGCTCCCGAACCTTCGATCTGGTTAAGGCCTGAACGCTAGCCTCACCAAACAAAAGCCCCTCTTCGCGCAGGAGGTGATCGGACCTGTTCGAAAATAGGCACGGGTACTGGGGGGGCAGCATAGATGACACTGCGGCCTCCGTCTCAAGCGCTCCGAAAGGTCCTTCAATAAGCACTTTTGCTACAGGCAGACACACGCTATGAGCTTCCACGGCTTGCTTGATCCATGCGCACTCGCCCGTGAACATATCGGGTTCTACGTAAGAGGGGTGAACTACATCCATCGTAGCTGCGGAATCGCGAAGCACTCGGCACTCTTTCCCGTTCACGAGGAGGTCTCGCATGTAAGGCTCGAGAAGCTTCATGTTCTCGTCAGTGCTGCATAATGACAAAAACACGACTTTTGTTTTTGTTTCCGGACACTGCGCCGAAAAGTGACCCGGCTTCTGGCACGTATAACACACGCGCGCTTGCCTCGTCTCGAACCGCTTTCTGCGTTCGGCTTCGGCTGCCGCCGTCTCCTTAAATTCGGTCGGACTGCTTTCACTCGCATCCGCACTACGTGTGTTCCCCCTTGCTCTCATGGGTGTGAACTTCGGCCTCTCAAACTTGGAGCCAAATTCACCCTTTTGACCATCCTTAGCTCCGCGAGCCCGACGCGTCACAAACTCCTCGGCTAGCTCAGCGGCTTTAGCAACCGTACTAACGTCTGGCCTATCCAAGACCCAGTACCGCACGTTCTCAGGTAACCGACTATAAAACTGTTCCAGCCCGAAACACTGCAGAACTTTCTCGTGGTCACCAAACGCTTTCTCTTCTTTGAGCCGCTCCTGCATGTTTGACATTAGCCTGTAGGCAAACTCTGTATATGACTCACTTCTGCCTTTCTCATTTTCCCGAAACTTCCGACGGAACGCCTCCGCTGACAGCCTGTACTTTTTTAGCAGACTCGATTTCACTTGGTCGAAATCCTCTGCCTCCTCTCTCTTCAAGCGAGCGACTACGTCGGCCGCCTCGCCGGGTAACAAAGTGAGCAAGCGCTGTGGCCACGTTTCCCGAGAGAACCCCTGCTTCTCGCACGTTCGCTCAAAGTTAACCAGGAACAAACCAATGTCCTCTCCAAGCTTAAACGGCCGCATCAGGTCAGTCATTTTGAACGATAGTCGTTCTCCTGCACCGTGTGCCTCACTTCCATTACGAGCGCGTTCCATCTCTACCTCGAGACGCTTCATTTCCAAAGCGTGTTGACGGTCGCGCTCTTCTTTATCTTTTTGTTCTTTTCGTTCGCGCTCATCTTTCTCTTTCTGTTCTTTAAGTTCGCGCTCCTGTTTCTCTTTTTGCTCTTTTCGTTCGCGCTCCTGTCTTTTTGCCGTCTCCCTCTCCTCAATGGTCTCAAGGCATTCCGACAGCTCGTCATCCTCAGCTTCTAACTCAAGAATAGCCCTTAGCAGTTCTGGTTTTCTGAGTTTGTCTGAGACATCCAGACCCAACTCTCTTGCAAGCTCCAGCAATTTCGGTTTGCACAACGACTTCCAATCCATGGCTGCTCTGAATGCTGCTTTCTCTACTGCCTACTATTGTCTTGCCGCAAACTAACCCGGAAGCAACGACAACCACAATTACCAGCTCTGTTTCTGACACTAACAAAAGCCTGGCAAAACTCAGAAGAAGAAAGTCCCGCACTCACCAAACCTCGCAGCCAAGAATTCAGCGCAGTCGTTCCGCTGCAGGCAACCAGTCATCACACAGGGCTCGTTGCACTGCTCCCGGATGGTCGTTGTGCTGCTCAGCATACAGTCAACCGCATATCTTCGCTGCTGGCCTCCGTTGTCGCGATCTCACCGCTGGCAAACAGTTGTTGCAATCTCACCGCTGGCACCAGTTGTTGCAAATGGGTCGCAAGCCCCAAGGGTAGCGTTGGCCTGGCGGCCTGGGGCACAACTGGAAGCCTGCGAAGGTGCTGGCAAAGGATGAGTCGACTGCTAACAGAACAACTTGTTTATTCTAGCATCGCAAAAGAGCGGCCGGTCAGGTCGACCGAAGTGGAGAGACGGGAGAGCACGCTACTCAACGGAAGAAATCGGAGCCTCTCTCTTGGCGTCCGGGGGCAGCTGCTTTTATACTCTCGGAGTCGAGGGCAAGAAGGAACGCCTCGTCAGAGGCGCACGTGATGCGGGGCACGGACACGCTGAGAGACACGTTGAGACGAGTAGGTGACGCATCCGCCGGGCCGGCGCCGGTCAGACCTCCTCGCTTCACAGTTGGGGGAGCTCCTCTCCCCGGCTGCCGCGCTTTGACAAGCGTGGGCACCAACATGCACACACACACGCGCGCGCACACGAAGACACTTGGCATTGAAACATGCCTGGACGCGCTTGGCGGGGAGGCGTTGCGGCAGCGCTGAACGGGCCAAAATGTCCGCCGCTTTGAACGAAGCCCCGGCGTCCGTTGCATCCGCGCCGGCTATATCGCGCGTCGTAGGCGAAACGTAACAGTAGCCACGCCGTCTTCATCATACCGCCTTCGTCGTTCATAGACATCAATGCTTCTTCGTCGTTCAATCGTGACAATGCATTTGTTGTCATACCGTCGTCGTCATCCCGTCGTGGTCGTGCCGTCGTGGGTGTGAAATACGGTGTGTCGCTACAATGCTCGAATGCTAATCGTATTATCATCGACAATAATCGTGATATGAATTGATGAATTCTGCCGTAATCTTTTAACGCGAAGCTTTCTTCGCCTCTTCTCCCGATTTTCCGGACGCTGCTGCTGTGGTCTCGCTCGCGCACGTCGCTGGGTTTCTTCCAACACCACCAGATGGCGCTCGCTTCCTGGTCTTAGACATTATTTTTCGAAGTGAGATCGGGATGCCTTAGAACACGCACCTATCAAGCGAGATATAAGACGGAAGAAGAAGCATGTGCTTGCTGCGGTAAAGCCAGGGAGACTATGGAGCATGTTTTATTAGAATGTGAAGACGTCTACCCAGCGGTCGATTTAGGCGCCACTGGCCTCCTTGAAGCACTTGGGTTCAGCGAGAGCAGTGGAAAAGTAAACATGTCCGCAGTAGGCATTAGTAAGAGGCGATTGGAGGATTGGTGGAAGAAAAGTAGGGAAACGGCAAAAGACGGAGACGTACAAAAGCACAGTTCGCAATAGGGGATCAGAAAATTTCGGTGCGGTAGTTCATAGTGTTTCTTTTTTCTCTCCTTTATTGTTTAACCTAGGGAGCACTTTAGGAAATATAATAGCAAGAGCTTGGTGCCGCAACCCACCGCCCCGTTCCAAAGGGGACGCTCATAACATCCATCCATCCATCCATAGACAAATATATCTTAGAGACTCGAAAGAGCCGCCAGTGATTGAGAATTACGTTTGCGAAGGGTGGAAAAGAACCAAATTGGAAAAAAGGGGAGGGGGAGTCGGAATGGCTCATCTGTCAGGGAAGCCCAATGAAAAAGAGTAAATTCAAAATGGCGAGAGCATCTTTGTTATCATGCACAAAGAGCGGAAGTAAAACTTGCCTGGGCGTGACGTATTTGTGGACCGAAAACAATTGCAGAGAGAGGACTCAAGAGTTAGTAGAATGTCTAAAAATGCTGATATACTAAGGCTTTCGGGAATTATGCCGAAATTGTACTGTTCGGTGACATGAATGCCCACATACAGTATTTGCATGGCTATACCGACAACAGCAGGAAGTCAATGCAAGATCTTTGTGAGCAACCTAACCTCGTTATCGTGAATACAGCGCCTAAGTGTGATGGGCGCGTGTTTCTATTTACGCCCAAGCCTAGCGCTCGACCGCTGCGCCACCATGCGCCGCTCGCGTGTACCACGTTTCTAGGTAATTTTTCCGCAAAGCTCCACGGCAAGCGCCCTAGATCCTTGTAGGTACTTGGTGGGACTAGGGAGATGTTATGCCTGGGCGCACAATCTGCTCACCCCGCTGTCGCTAAGAGAAAATAGGTTTTTCAAAACAAGCCGCCTAGGCTGCTTCGAAATAAGAGTTGCGTGCGGAAGCTGACGCAACACTGGACGAAATTTTGCAGTTTGGATAAGGGCTTAAAGGGATGTGATAAAAAGTTGGTCGTGGTGTGCGAGGCGCTTCGATCTACAAAAGCTGGGATAATCGTGCAGCATGGAGGGTTTCTCGCACCACGAGCCACATCATCGCTGCGCTCAAGCTTCCTTTCCTTATTGACATCACTATCTCTCTTCCAGCAGAAACAATAGCAATGCGCTGGCGCCATGCACGACGCATATTAAATTAAACGTCCAGGTACAAAAAAAAATCTCGCAAAAACTCCTCTGGGAGTATGCGTATGAGCATTGTGCCACTATAGCTCATCTCCGCGCAGCTCGGTGTCATCACCAATGTTATGTAACTTGATTAGGCCATTACTAACGACAGCTCAGTGGCGACACGAACTGGTGCTGACGGCGGCGCAAGGAGCATTGATGACGCAAGCAAAGTACTGCAGGTGGATGCCCGAGTAGCGCTGACGACCGTTCCGATCATTTTATAAGCCGTTATCGCTCTTCAGCGCCTATTCATCCGCGTGAAACCATTGGAGACATTTAGTGTGTCCGGTATTCCGGCAAACGGGGGTGGTGTGGGCGGATTGCCGGATGGGCGGGAGCAACGTGAGCGGCCGGCGCGGTGCAGCCGCCTTGGTGGCGTAGAGCTCAACGAGACAAACACAGAGCTAAAATTGCAGTAAGCTACTATATCCTGCTTCGCTGCTGGTGCAAATTTTTGGCAGTGTCATAATTGTCCACACGATTACGCCGCTGTCCAAAATTGACACCAGCAGCTAAGCAGAATATAGCAATTGGCTCCGTGTTTGTGATTTACACCAACAGCTGGCGCCATCAATCTGGCCGCTCACGTTTACGCCCCCGTTCACCCGGCAAACCACCCGCGCTTGCCGGAATACTGAACGCCCTAAAATTCTCTGTTATTGAGCCATGAACGTACTCAGGCGGCGGCTTCTTATGTCAATGCCGCGTGGGACTCAGCTTGAAAGCGATCTGCGATGCACACAAAACAGTGCCAACAGCTCATAGCTTCGCGCGCTGTGTTCTTGCCGCTTACATAGTCTTGAAGAGACGTGGGTCCGTTTAACTTCAAAGCGATCTTCGAAAGTTGCAGAATGAGGCGTTAACTGAGAGTAACGCCAGCCCTGTGTTTTCGCCGCTTCGTTGCTGTTGAAGCGGAAGGCAGTGCAAAGGCAAATTCGTTCGCTACTGCGGGCGCTATACCGAAAGCGGTCGTCTTATTACGGGACGGACGAAGGGACGGTTTTCTCTTTAGGTAAGCATACAACTGCTTAAGCATTCAGAATTAAAATTTACCTACACCGCCTAAACTCTGCGAATGCGGGCTGGCCCGAACACACCGCGCGCCCTGGCACAGCCAGGGACGCAAAACCAAATACACCTAGGGCGCGTGCCATGGCGCTTCGGCGAAAAAGTACCTAGAAATGTAGTACGTGGGGGCGGCGCAGCGATCGAGCGCTGGGAGCGCTGGGCTTGGGAGGAAATAGAAACACGCAGCCGGGAATCAGCCCGGCCGATTCTTTGAAGCCAAACCTTCCTCCGTGCGCGTCTCGCTTCGCAGGTGGAATCCGGAAGAGTCGCTTGCCGTCAGTTTCACGTGTGGTGCATCCGAAGGCACAGCAACACGGAACTACGCTACAAAAGCAGAAAGGAGGCAGTAAACGTGGCGTCTGCGTACGCCATTCGCAATGTTTGGCACCGCAATGCCGGTGGAAATAAAAACAAGCAAGAATAAAAGCGCGTGACGGCGTTCGGCCGATGGGAGCGTCGAGAGAAAGCGCAGGGGAGGAGGAGGACTGCAATCTTCAAAGGATGGCGCTACTTTTGTTTTTTATTGAGGGGTTTTAGGAATAGGCAGCCTCAAAGCGATGAAACTCGCGTCTTAATGGTTGTGCCTCTGTACTAAGGGGTTCCCTTGGCGCTTGCTGGACCTCATCATGAAGAGCGCTTGACAAAGAGCTGATTGTAGGTGAAGGGCCTGACAGCTTCTGTAGTTATTCACGGATTACGGAATGCATTAGTTATAATAAATCGGCATGGACACCGAAAGCTCCCAAGAAGCCCATAGTTGAGGCAGTGTACACGTGGCGTTTGCACGAGTGGGACGTTGCCGCCGAAGAGTCTTATCAGTGGCGACGTGGCCTCGGCCAGAAACTACTCTTAGGCAGACTATGCAGGAGACCGCCAAATAAATGTTCTTTTACCCCATGCATGAGGTGCCGCACCTTTTCTTCCGACAGGTTGGGGTCGGCTCGACAGAAAAGCCGCATCATGTCCCAGACATACATTGCGGCACTCTCGTTGGCCATCTGTACGCTTGATTGAAGAGCACGTTCAGCTTTTTCTCGGCGATCGGAATCGCATACGTCTCAAGATGATGCCTTCGGAACTCTTCCCATAATGTCAGGAAATCAACACGGTTCTCGTACGAAGTACATGCGCTGTCCTCCAGACTAAAATAGACGTGCCTCAGTTTGGCTACATCGTCCCACTCATTGATCGTAGCAACGCGTTCATAGTGGACGAGCCAATATCCTCGACATCTTCAATTATATCGCCGTGAAAGGAATTCGGCGTTCGCGGATTGTACAGCATACAATTAATCGGCGTTGTCCCTTCCATACCAGTTGGAACGGTCGGAGCTGGCATTCTCTCAGGAAGCAGTCCAAGCTCAGGATCGAGCTAGTCCACTGATCCTTCTGCTGGTGCGATGAATCGGTGTAACCACTGGTACAGGGCTGGAGCTCCTGCTGCTCGGAGGGGTTTGGTGCTTAGGTTTACCCCGGCACTTCCACCAGTTTTGTCGCGCACCAGAGCAAAATGGCTTTACTTTGAGGGCTACTCAACATGAAGACCCAGTCTACATGTGGCATGTGGCAAGTCCTCTTCTTCGTTCGCCAGTTTGCCTAAAAACACCAGATAGCTAGCGCATGGCCTACGTCCACTTCATTGTTTGTAAGCTAGCCTAGAAACACCAGGTGCCAATGTATAGTACTGGAGTTATAACACTTACCCTTTAATACCTGGCAGTAGCAAAGATACTGAATGTGAGTGGAATTTCGCAGCACCAAATCCCACAGATTCAAAGGCATAAATGGAAGCTTACCTATGGGCAACCTTGAGCTCAAGAGCAGACATCACACAATATTTATGCGGCATTCATTGTGACAGCAAAAGTCAACGTAACACCAAGAAATCACCTAGAGATTTCATTTCTGAATTCATCGTAGGCTGTTCCCCTTTCCTTGCAACAGTTCCGTTAGAAGTGTTGGGCGACCTCAGCAAAAAAATAAAAGACCTAGCCAAAAGCTAGGTATGAACTGGAGGCCCACAATGGCTGACTCACTTATGACCACAAAAGTTCAGAAAAACTAGAACACATGAAAGAACAGGGGTAAAGCAGACCTCATATGTAGGAATCCTAAACTTAGCATTCTAAAAGTGAGATTTATTATTCTAGCTTATTGTTTTTCATGTCCCTTTAATATGCACTGGTTTTCATGCAACATTCGAAAGCTCTGCTGGGGTACTATTTAAGAGACACTGAGCAAATTTCAATTCTGGATGTACAGTAAAACGCCGTTAAACCGTACCCGAAACAGTAGTTTCGTTTTCATAGTAAAGTCAAATACCCGACTCAGTGGCCATTGAACATAATGTGTTTTGTATCCGCATAAACTGTACAAGCTTATTGTGTACGTATCGATTCACACATAGTGTTTGCACTTTTCGTAGCGCAATCACGGCAGTAGGTCACCCAGGCAAAAGAACAAGCATTAGAGATCAGAACAGCCTCCAAGTACAAACGCAGAGGGCGCTCAAAAGGGTGAAGCCACATTAACATCAACATCATTTCAATGCCAAGCCAGAGGATGTTGTGGCTGGCCTGCGTTTGTGGCGTCGTGCACGGTAGGACTCGCGCCATGCCTAAGCTTGAACAAAAACTGAGTGCTCAGCACGAAAGAAAAATTGGACATCATTCGTGCTATCGAACGGGACACAAAGTTTGCACTGGCACTCGAGAAGGATCTACCGTTGACTACTGTGTGAGGCATTTGGAACGCAAAGGAGAAGATGCTCAGCAGTGCTGCTGGGACTGCAAAAATATGTCGGCTATGAGGTTAAATTTTTCGCCATCGTTGTCTCTGTTATTGCCGAAGTGTCGCCTAACGACAATGCTGAGGACGACACAGAAAGCGACAGGACGGGTGATTCAGGCCCGATAGTGGCAGAAGATGCGCGTTACGTCAGCCTTATGTGGGTGGTTGCCGAGAAGAGGGGGCTGGTGGCAAAGCTGGCTCGCAGCTTAAGGGAGTTTAAGGCTACTGTCGTAGTTGTTAGGCCGCCACGGCATCAAACGAAAATAACATACTTTTTTTGTGCAAGATGAATAAATACTGCATGTTTTTTTGCCCTTTCATCGCACTCTCTCCAAGTTCCGCTTTTGACAGGTAAGTGGGCAATCTCACGCTATTTTGGTTATTATACTTTTTCCGAGCTCCGGCCAACTACAGTTTAACGATGTTTCACTGCATGTTGTTGCACTAACCTGCCAGAGTCCAGACCTGTAATTTACATATAAAAAACAAAATCCAGCTGCTGACTATTCATGAAATCACCTTTGGTGCAATGAGCAGTGGTCTAGAATAAAGATCGCCACTGAAGCCAACATACTGACAAAGGGACTTGTCTTCGTCACGGCGTTTCTTCTTACCTTGTGGGATTCTCGCCCGTGCTCTTGGGGCAAAGGAACGACAACACAGTAGTGCAAACAATCACAAGGGCATTTATTGCACCTTTCATAGATCAAATGCCTGCTAGCCGAGTTGCTATCCACAAAACATGCCGATGGGCGCGCGACAAATCTATAAGTCCGAATCGCCGCGACCGGATAACGAGCGAATATGTTCGCCCCATGCTGGATCCCAACGCCTGGTCGTTCGGGCGTACGGTGGCGCGTTCGAAGGAGGCCACGCGAGACGGTCTCGCAAAAGCATGGATCGATCGGTTCACGCGCGGGACGGCCGCGGCGTTCGCCGACCCGCAGCCAAAGAGGAAGCGCCTTCCCTCTCCACGCCCAAGTAACCCCGCCGTTAGCATCGCAACACTCGCGCCATCTCTCGTACTGCGCCTCAACCAGACCGACTGCCGCGGGCATCACGCGGCGAAGCCGGATTGCAGGAGACGGGAGCTATGCGGTTAAACAACATATCTGGGGACGCGCGAGAGTCGCGCATCCCCACAACCTCCACTCTTTTAAAGAACCTCACACCAGTACCGCCATTGTTTCCTCTTTTCTACCATCCCCCCGTCCCTCCTATGTTCCATATTTTTCTTTTACCTTTGTACTTTGACATTACCTACCCCCCAGCATGCATCGGCTTTTCCTCCTCCTCTTCCACCACTGAGGGTGTGGTAGAGTAAGTTCTACATACATAAAAAGGCCGCCGCTAAAGAAATCAGTTGCTGCCCTGATGAAGACAAGTCCCCTTGTCAAAATGTTGGCTTCAACAACGTTCCTTGTTCTATCACTGCTCGTCACGTCAAGCCTCCATCTTCCTGCGAACTTGTCTTCTTAGTGCAATGCCACTCACTCAATCTCTCGGCAGTTATTTTCAGAACCACAGTCGCATCACATCTTTCGTAGCACTCAAAATATAATTTTGGTGTAATCCATAGAAAGTGCTCCTGGTTGAGATGGCACTCAAAATTTTTCGGGAAGGAAAATTTTTCCTCACAATATGGTCACCAGACACACTTGGTTCATTGCTTGTGGATACCTAGAATAGTAATAAATATTACCAGCACTCTGCTCACAGTTCACTGATATTAACATGCCATCGGGGGCATAGGAAATACACACAGGCCTCGAGATTGAAAATTTTTTCCAAAAAGGGCTCTGCCCTTGCTTTATTTACAAATTGCCATTTGCATCCTCACTTGTCTTCAAATCAGTTCAAACAAGGAGTTCACCCATTGTCACTGGAGCACACGTGCGTGTGCGTGCACACATACACACGCACGCACGCACACACACACACACACACACACACACACACACACACACGAAGACAAGCCAGTCACAGAGGGTCTGGAAAGAACAAGGAAAAACAATTCTGTAAAATCCATACTTAAGGTATAATAAATGAGGTCCAAACTTCTTTCAAAACTGACAATGGCAGCACAATATTTTAAGTGCCTTGTGCAAGAAAATGAGAAGGGAGCTAATACATTTAAACCTTGATATAACAGACCAATATAACAACATTCTCAACATAACAAAGCTTTTAATTTTTCATAATTGCTTGCCCATAAAGACCATGTACAGTAGAACCTTGTTGATACGTTCCAGATACGTAAATTTCCCTGGCGCTAACGTTCACACCTGAGAACACACAAAATGACCCAGTAGAGTTACTCAGTTTTTGCTGGTTCATTCATTCCTGGAAAATACCATTTTTCGGCACCAACGTTCAGTACATCGCCAAACTGCGATCGTATGATACATATTTCAATCACTAGATCTCATGTAAACAAGAAAAGGTGCAATGCATGCACGATTGAGGACAGTATATAACTGCCCACCCGTCTCACGTGAAAACGCCGGCACACACTGTTTCTCATTTCAGGGCCACCAAATCTTCTCCGGGGTCGTCACATGCAGCATTCACAGCTACCACTGCCAATCCTATTGTGATAAGCATCTTTGCCTATTTGTTTCACAGTGCACGGTGCCGTCGGAAGCGTAGCTGTAGCGCATGCTTTTAATAGGCGATAACCAAAACGCACCGCTGTTCCCTGCTGCAGACTGCGATCGTATACGTTTTCCGGCCTCTAGATCCCATGTGAACAAGAAAAGGCGCAAGGCGCACGCGATCAAGAACAATATATAGCCACCCCCTGATGTGAAAACAATGGCGCGCACAGTTTTTTATTCCAGTAGCAGAAAATCTCCAACGGAGTTGCTACACGCTGCATTCACAGCTATCGCTGCCAAACCTATTGCGATAAGCATCTTCACCTATCTGTTTTACAGCGTGTGGTGCGTGGTCCCATTGGTAGCATACTGCCCGCTACTAGTAGGCAATAATCCAAACGCGCCACCGTTCCCTGCTGCAGGTGGCGCGATGTGGGAATCACATTTTGTTTGAGTTTCCCATCGCCCTCCTAAAACACCACGCAATAGGATAACAACAAAACACATCTGGGGCCACCGGAGCATCACCAGCTCAACATGCATCGGCATCTTGTGCCGCAACGATCCGTGTGATGCTTCGCATTACATAGATGCCAAGTTGAGTCTGCCAATTTTTTTTAGTTACTACGGATCGTACGTTTTCTCAGTTGGTACTTTTTTTCTCCCGTTTTTTCTGAAACATACGAGGTTCTACTGTATTTAGACCTGCAATATAATGAAGTGTGTTTATACATGATTTCAATATCACGAAATTTCACTGCCGCCATGAAGGTACACCGAGACAATAAATGGAAGCTTCCATGAACGCAGATGGTCAAATTTAAAATTACAAGCAGCTGCCTACGAATGTGCCTCTCAAATGGTGCGCTGTGAAACCAAGAGCGACTGCTCAAGCGAAGCAGTGTCTTGTTCCATTTAAATCCTATCGCACCCCACACGCTGCATCAACGCCTCCTACAGTGGAGTACAACTTTAGAAGGTAGTGGTATTTGCCCCTCAAAGATGGATGCACACAAGCTTCCACCAATGCGCACGTACTCTAGACTGACATTATGACCTGGACGGCCGGTGACTGTGCCGATGGAGAACGTGGCAGTCCGCACTTCAACTGGGCAGAGTCCATTAGCGGGACTATTTCTTTAGCTTCGGTCATCTGGGCAGGGCCTCTCCTGCCTCTTTTTGTTCCCGACTAAGATGGCATGCCTGTGCACTCTGCTTTATGACGTCATGCTACTTGGACTAAAATTTCCATTACCATTCTATTCCATTGCCATGAACAAAGCGATGACATCACATTCACCGCGGCTTAGTCAGGAGCATCCCCATTAGGTCGTACGGCTGTCGAGCAAGGTAACATGACATCATGAACTGAAGTGCACTGGCATTGTGCTATCTAGGAGGCATTGGCTGTGTGCTTTGGGTGCGAGTGAAAGCGTGCAAGGGTGAGTCAAGAATGGCGAGTGCTGTGTTCCCACATGAGCAAGGAGAAAGAGGGAGAGCAGAGTGAACTTGAGGTAATCCAATCAAGCATGCGTGAGAAAGAAAGGGGAGGGAGGGGGCAGGTTGGTGCGCATCACTTTCTTTTTAGAGCTGCCGTGGCTGCGTATGGCTGTCGGTGCAGCTGAGTGGATACGCAACCGACGAACTTGTTTTAGAGGCAATCTGCCATGTGTGCAAAGAGCGGGCGGGCCGAGATTGCATGGCATCATGTGCACAGTCTTCCCGCACGTTTAGTACTAGAGATCGTGTAATCTCAAGTTTCAGGCACACATTGAAGGGAAAAGAAGGCCTAGCATTCGCTGCCTACTGCCGGCACTTTTCAAGATAATGTCATCCCATTGCAGGTGACATTATCAGCCATGGGGGCAGAGTGGATGCGAAAGCGTGGCAGGCTTCACACTATACTGCTGATGTGAAGATACCGTACCGTTACTCTGCATGAAACCGTATCTTTCGTCGCCAACTCTCAAATTCAACAGAATAATTTTGTTCTAATTGAATTTATTTTTCTTTCATTTCCCAGATAATTAGCAAAATCTTGCGCCTCCCTTCAATGTAAGAACAATTCATCAGCAACTGTACTTGCATAAAAGTTTGAATTTCAATATAACAAAATTTAACAACTACGCTGAAGCAAACTGTCAATTTGATTGCCTTTGTTATATCAAAGTTTAACTGCATACTCAACAAATAAGGACGAAAAGTAGCTCACTCTTTTCATCAAAAGATCCTCAACTTGTCATTGCCTTTTCGATGCTGCTGCTCAGCAGCAATAGATCGTTCTTTAGACTGCAACTGACGAATCAACTGCCTTTGCTCTTCGATCTTCTTTTCCACCTGTGCGTGCATTACTTTGTCTCTGTAAGCAACAAAAACAGTCCAAAAAGAGCCAACAGCTTAAGAATATATGTACTCCAGTCTAGCGCACATGAACTTGCACACAGATGCAATAAAATTGGAGAAGAAATAATAAACTCTCTACAACACGTGAATCAAAGCTTAGCAGAATGTGATCTATACTATTTTTCTAACGTAAATTAAGCAGCTAATGCTTTCCTCAAATACTTCTCAATTCAGATCCTGTTTGCTCCAACAAATGCTATTCATAACAAAGTGTAACACAGTCGAACCTCATTAACACAAAGTCAAATTTGACACAGAAATACCTTTATTATGCAGTCAATCCCAGATATATTGAACTCTAAGAGGATTGTGAAACAGTTCAATATATTGACGATTCAAAATACAAAGTGTAACTACCTGAAGCTAAACTGAAATCTCTGCACGTCTCGGCCAGTTTCCCGAGATTGTGAAAAGCGGGACTTACCGATTTGCCAAAGCCCCAAGTCAAATGCGCAAAAGCTTATTTAAAATTGTTCACAAACGCTGCAAGTCACTCACGCTGCAGAATGGTCTTTGCAATGCTAGCCCTAAAAGCCTGTGCTGCCCGGACATGAGACTGCGGTGCGCCTTGCATGCGTTGAAGTGCTTGTTGAGCGTTTTTATTCAAAATGGGAATGGACGCACTGCAGAAGTAAACTAGCCTGTTGGGTACGCACTGTGCTGCCATCAGCACACTTGTACTGTGAATCACTCATGAACATGCCCAGCTGCAAGTCCATTACAATAAGCTGTTTAATGGGCGATCTTTATACGTGGGCAACGACTCAGGTGAATCGTTGTGTCAGATTTCAGAACCAACTTCTAGTTGGAACTAGTCGCGCATGCTTCTTGACCACACTAAAAAGTCTGTGCGCCTCTTGCATGCCGCTTAGTGCTCCGGTGCCTCGCGGCCCAGCATACGTCCTTTCGTTCTCGGCCTTTCCCCTTTTGTCCCTGCATCGGTGACTGCCAACACCATACACATGCTGTTAGTTCCATGAGTAGCTTTCAACTTTGTTAACATCAGAGTCCATTCCCACTCACATGTAACTATGCGGGCATGAAGTGAATGCGTTCAGCAGCCGAGAATCGCATGGCAATGAGTCTTGTGCACTGTTGCGCAATGGTCTTTCCATGAAATGTGGATGTGGCATGCGGCAGTATTATTGAATTCAAACTGTAACATAAAGATCCATCCAGAATTCTAAAACACCATTCGCGGAAAGCCTTTGTTTGCAAGAAACAAACCCAGCAGTGCAGCATCTCTACTTCAGCATCCCAAGCCCGACACCACTCGGTGAAAACTTAGAATGTCATCCACACTTTCTTTTGGGATGCATATCGGACCGGGAGGCTTTTGCGTCCTTGAAGCAGAGCGGCTATCTGCTCTTGCCAATAATGAACGGACGCAGTTTGCATGAGCCATGCTTCCACATGCACAGCGAGCAACTGCGAGCACTCTGCTCATTTTTACTCCATGGCATGTACTTCCCTTCTGATTTAATACAGTCAAACATCGATATATCGAATTATTGCGCATATCAAACACTTATATATCACCTGGAAAATTGCACAAATTTTCAATTTTTTATTTTGAACGGGCTCGGATGTAAAATCGATATATTGAACTCCGCCACCCCAGACCACATGCACTCTGTTGACAGGCGGTGAGCTTTCCCACAACACCCTCGAAGATAGCGATGGCATGATAGGCGTTCCCGACAGCTGCGATCGCACCAAGGACGCCATGTGAATGTAGCAGCGTATGCACGCGGCGGCTTGGCTAGTTCAACAACGTCAACGACGCATTGCATTTGTCGCACTGACTCCTCCTTGGTGCCATGCTCTGCACCTGCCACACCTCGTGAGGACTGGGGGTTTGAATCACTGGGCTCACTCATAGACGAGGCGCCACTTAATACTTTGTCACTGACAATGTTTCAATATGCTTCGATTGACGGACTTGGAGATCGCAGAAGTAACGGCCAAACGAAGATGCTGTCGAGGTTGATCCCACAAGCGCTGATGTTGCCCCGCTCCCGACTTCAACTGAGGCTACACCGGTCTACGCCGCTACTGTGGCGCAATAAAGGGCATCGGCCTATCACTTGTGGATCATTTAGACTACGTTGAGGACTTCGTGTTTAAGCATGCAGTTGCCAATAAGCAGGCTACACTGCTGTAGTATTTTCAGCCAAATAAATAAATACTTTGTGTGAAGCTTCAAGTGCGTATTACCTGCGCCTAGATTAGGGCGCGATCGGGGATCGTTGTTCGAAGCACACGTTTGGTCTGCCTAGGCTGCCTAAGCCTGCCTAGTTGGCGCTGCCTAGGCTAATTGCGTGCGGTGCAATCGACCACGCACTCACAGCTGACGAAGTTGTCGCGACCTAAGCCAATTGCACGCGGCACAACCGAACGCGCACTCCAAACAACGATCCCCGATCGCGCCCTTGGTTCATTGATTGATTTGCAGAAGTTTTGACGCGTTTTTTACGTAATTTTATATATAGAATTTTGGGTATATCGAACTCTTTCGCGATCACTGCACTGTTCGATATATTGAGGTTCCACTGTATCTTGTTTGACAGCATCTGTCGAAACAGTGCCATTCCAAATTTGTCGGCATTAAATACTTCTAACAATGCGAGAAGTGACTGTTTTTCCCTTAGGAGAAGTGTGCTTGCAGGGGCGTGGCACGGTGCTGTGCAACGTTCGATATATCGAATGTGGCGGTGAACGGGAGTTCGATGTAACGTAGCACATTGCTACACTTTTGCACGAGGTTTTTAAGGGGATTTTAGAATTATTCGATATAGACAATAATTCAACATATCCGAGTTTGATATATCCGGGATCGACTGTATCCGATAGTTACCATAGGCGTATATTTGTTACATGCTAATATCAACGAGAAATATATCTAATAATTTGTTATTTCCGTGTTCATTACAGTAAGGGTTTGCTTCTATAGCAAAGCATGCCTTGTTATTAACTAGTCCATTTTTTGTCTGTGCCAAAGAGAGAGATATGGTAAGTGAGGGACTTGAGAGGGGTTCACACCAAACCTGTAAAAATATGACCTAACATGCAGCGATGATCACTGTGAAATAATGGGGTACTGAAATTTTGGCAGGGATCTCGTGAAACTTTTTGGCATTTCTACATGCTCCTGTTCATCCACTGGAAAAAGCCAAAAGATGTGCAAAATTTGTGACATAAACAATGCATTGACTGTTACAGTTATACATAATACAGCCGAAAAATTTGTCTTTGTGTGAGGGGCCTGCAGAGGCTGCCATGGGGATACCTGTCTTACATGGAGAAATACCGTAAAAACCCGTGTATAATGTGAACCCGCATATAGTACGAGGTGAAACTTTTGGGACGCGAAATAGAAAAACAAAAGTTTTGTCCGCATATTATACGAGTTAGGAAAACTCGAGGAAAACATTTAAATTGCACTCCGCACTTCAATCGCTGTCTTCCTCAGCTGTGCTCTCTTCGGATAGTTCCTTGTTGGACATATCTTTCCAGAGGCACTCATCCTTTGTACCATCAAGCGCATTCGAGATGCCACACTTCTTGAATGCGCGACGCACAAGGTCCTCTGGTATGCTGGCCCATGCGTCCACAATCCACTTGCATAGTGTGGCTGGCGAAGCCCGCTTCAGCCGCCCAGTCGGCGTCACTGCAGGATCACCTGAGCGCATCCAATCTGCATAACACTGCTTGACCGCGTCCTTGAACGGCTTGTTCATGCAAACATCTAAAGGCTGCAGCTGAGACATCATCCCACCCGGGATAATGACGAGTTAAGTGCCGGATTCGCGGAACAGCCTCTGCACTGAGTCAGCCAAATGGCAACGAAATGCGTCCAGCACGAGGTTGGACGGGAACGACAACAGTGTGCCGGGCCACCTACACCAGATGGACTTCATCGAGCCGAGAACAAGATTCTCGTTCATCTAGCCTTTCTCATGGCAGCTCACAACCACATTTTTTGGCAGCTCCTCACCTTTAGGCTTGTGCTTGAAGACGACATAAGGCGGGAGCTTGCGTCCGTCTGCCGTGCACGACAACATGACGGTAACTCGCGTTTTCTCATTGCCAGTGGACTGGACATAAACTTGTTTAGAGCCCTTTTCGTGCACAGTGAGGGGCAATGGCATGTCCAGATAAACCGGCGTTTGGTCAGCATTGCCGATTTGCCCTAGCTGGAAGTTCTTGGACTTGCGCAGCGAAATAACATGCCGCTGGAAAGCCACATGCAGCTCTTCGAACAATGCGGGCAGCTTTTGCAAAATCAAAGTTCGGCAGCGTAATGAAAATCCAGCACGGCACATGTAGCGATAAATCCAGTGCTTGCTCGCTTTGAAAGCAGTGCTCAATAGCCCTTTTTCTCTTACAAGCTCCTTAGCTTTTGCCTGCATAAGCTCCACGCTAACAGCTAGATGCGCGGCTCTCTGTTGGCGCGCAAACTCTGTCAGGGCAAGTTCGATTTCCGGGAATGTCCCGCTCTTCAGGCCGCGAAAGCTTCTGCGCGTTCTGTTGCACGCAAAAAGGGCTTCCTTCTGTTGATGCCATCCGTGAAAGCTTCCCTCGTTGACACCAAACTGCCTCCCGGCTGCACTGTTGCCAATGTCCTGTGCGGCTAAAATAACCTTTCTCTTGAAAGCAGCCGAGTACTGTTTTCGTGGCCCGGACATCTTGGTCCTTCAATGCGGAATAAAAAAGATGCATTTCGCGAAGCGTGGTTTGCACGTGTGCTGCCAAGGTGCGCACTCAACAATAAAGAAATGATGCTGTAGTCACGCAGCAATAACGAAACCAAGCCGTAGCCACGCAGCAATAATGAAGCCAAGCCGTAGCCACACAGCAATAAAGAAGTCAAGCCATAGCCATGCAGCAATAACGAAACCAAAACTTCTAGCCCAGATTTCTGACAAATTTTTTCGGATCCGCATACAGTATGAAGCGAAAATTTGGGACGCTAATAATAGAAAAAACCTCATATTATACGCGGGTTTTTACGGTAGTCAGCTGTGGGAATTATGCATATTCACGCATCATGTAATGCCCACTTTGTACTCTATTCTCATGCCCATGCACCAGGCCATACAGATGCTACTGTTCAGCCTGTTACAACGAATAGCTGTTAATGCCACAGCTACCCAGCCATGTCCCATTCCAAAATGAATACAGTCTGCAAGAAACAGTTATCCTCATGCTGCCATGGCGATGAAGCTCATTTCCAAAAAGCTGTTCATGCCACATTGCGCACCATAGCTGTTATGTTGCATCCTGTCCACATCAATAAATGATCGTCATCACATTCATGATGAGAATGATGATGACAAAATTACATACAGAAGTTCAAAGAATTAACTGCAACCAGTTTTGACCCTGAGACTCAACTATGAAATTTTCTGCTCCAGCCAACTGCACCATGATAACAATGCATTTGTAAGCACTAAATGCAGCAATGACTAATGGGGCACCCATTGTGGTTCATGCCAGACTTAAACCATCAACAAGGTGACAGAAGGCAAGCAAAAGAAGTCTAGTACAGCCACAGTTGTCATGGAAGAGCAGTGAAGAACAACACCTCGTGACAGTAGTCCAGGCTTGCATAATGTTGCTGACCCAGCCTATTTCAATGGCAATTTCAATGTCAATTCCAATGTGTCATCAGTGCCGCCTGTGGCATACATGCTGTTTGCTATCTATAATCTGTAGCGGCTGAAAGTTGCGCCGATCTCTTGATATTTTTATGGGGCTTATGGCTAGAGACATGCAAATATTTAAAACATTTATTATCAAACACTGTTATTCGAATAAAGTTAAATTTAAGAATTTATTAATTGAAATCGAGAAATATTCATTCCCAGCCAAATATACAGCATCAGAATTATATTTGAACCTACATGGAAAATGCACTTTGCAAAGCCCCTTAAAATGACTTCAGATGACCTGATTTAACCAGAAATACTTAACCCTTCCTGCACTCAATCACTGCTCCAGAACATTAAGGCTCACAATGCATTGTTGTTGTGGAGAGGCAGAGGCTTGCAAGCTAGTGGATCAGTGAATTGCTTTTGCATGATACCTCACAGTTAGTTAATCAATAATGCTTCCTCCTTGGGGTGCTAGCAGGTTTTCTGCATCAAGGTATGTAAAATACCGTGTTGTTTACTTATTGAACAGATTCTGGTCTACACTTCTACGCTTCCTCCTATATATAATCACACCACAACATTACTGAACATTAATGAACTTGATGCTAAATTTAACACTATTTGCCAATACTTTAAAAGAAAATTGAATTGTGGTGTTTAACGTCCTAAGTTGCACAGTAGGCTATGAAGTATGCCGTAATGGATGTAGATTCATTTTGACCAGTTGAAGATTTTTATCATGCACGTAAATAGAAATACATGATAATTTCTGCATTCCGCCCCCCTCGTAACGTGGCCTCCACAACCAGAACCAAACCCACAGCCTTGTGTTCAGCAGCAAAAGGCCATAACCACTGAGCTACCATGACGGGTAGCTTCCTTACTCAAGACTCCTGTATAGCAGCTAAAGATAACTGAAATCAAGCGAAATTTTCAAACTATTCACACTAGGTGGTGCCTCCTTATCCAAAAGCACCAAACTGCACCCTCTGTGATGTGTCAAAAGCATCAAGTATCAATTGTTGATTTCTTCGCAACATTGTAACAAAACAGTTCATGTCAGATACTGCCAAATGTTGCAGCTTTAAAACTCACCACAAAGATGGCTTTACTTTCACAACGACCATGCACACCACAGTGCTATGTTCATGCAATTAAACTAAAGATTAATTTTTTGCATTTACACATTTTTCCCACCTGTCTTTATTCCTGGCAGAAGAATGTCCCAGCCTTACAATTTCACGTTCTGCTCTTTTTATTGCTTCTGTGACTTGTAGTGCCTGAAAACAATGACACACAAATATTTGCACAAAGGATAAAAAATGAAGACAACAGAAATACTACAGCCAAGCCCATTTAGGACAAAGCTGATCAAGATGCAACACGGGTTTCCTACCTCCAGAAGTCAATACTAGTTAACATAGCCCTACTGCCTTTAATGACTGGTGACCAGCAGCAGCTACAGGAAAACTGAAGCTATGCACATGTTTATTGTATGCAATGAGACATTTTCGTATGCAGCTAAACTCTATACTGTTCATTACTTTCCTAGCTAACTTCTAAAAAAATGCAAGGATATGCCAAACAAAATAAGAACAGTTGGTTGACTTGCCAGACAAAACTAGTTTTCAAAAGCTGTGCTGACAGAAATCCCGAAATCATAGTCAAAGCGGTCAATGGCAAAAGCTGCTGCACAACTCTAGGCAGGAAATTGCAGAATACTGGGTGCAGTGGTCCTGGATGTGTTTGAACAGGAGCGAGACCATTCACCTTGGCTTGGGCACTCACATTGTGACTTCAGTACTTTCTTTTGCTTGCCACGACAAGTTCACTATAGCCGCCATGCGACCTACCTACCATAAATAAAAGTAACCCTCAAGCTGCATAGTAAACTTCTTTTCTTTCTTCCCCTTTTTTTGTCTCTATCCACTACTAGCTATCATTCTTCACGGCCATTGCTGGAGGTCACAACTACCACACATAATTCACTGCCCCGTGCATGAATATGTGACAACTTGATAACACAGTAGTAGCGTCATAAGTCCATGGACTTCTTATCTGAAATGCAGCACTGTAGTTCTAATGTGCAGTCTTGTTACATTTCCCACGTTGGTGCTCATGACAAGTGGATTTGAATGTAGGACACATAAGGCATAACGGTTAAATGCCTGAGTCAAGGGAACTTACCTCAATACCCAGGCCCCTCATTGAAACCGATTTCAGATCCTGACTGCTATTTGCTTCCTTCTGGATGTTGTACTGTTCACCAGCATTTTTAGAATCTGCAGGTAAGCAAAAGATAACAATCAACTGCAGAGGTTACAAACAATGTACCGCACTTTTCGGTGTATCGCAATTTCCCTTAAAATTTTTCATTGGTGCTACTAATACAATCATGCAACTTATACAGTATGTCCCAGATGTCATGATGGGACATGGCTGCTAATGCTGCCATGCACATTTTCTTGTACAACTGAAAAAAAAAAACGCACATATTGGTTGTGCCAGCGTGCATGCTATTATGATACATAATGCATATACAGGGCATCCTAGCTATCATGGATCGCATTTTTTAAAAAAAGACAGGCCATTCTACACGAAGATGCCCAAGTGCACATTGTTCACAGTCAAGTAGAGTAGCAGCCAGCTATTTTCTTGTTGATGCCATTGAATTTAATAATTAACTGCAATTAACTAAATTTTAAATTCCTGCTCTGAATGCCGTGCTGTCAATGAAGAACTTGTGGGAAATTCAAAGAAACTTAAAAGTGCCATATTTTTTGGCAAGGCAGGAAGTGCCTGCTTATTTTTTCCAGCTGATAAAGAAAGCCCGCAATAAATGAGAAGTATTGCGTGACTAACCGTCCGCCCGCATCAAAAAGCAGCGCCCTCAGACGAGCTCCATAACAGTAGTGGCAGAACTGGTGCTTTACCTGTCGCGCCCCACCTGCAACAGCACGGCGCCTTGCTGCTGATAAGCAAAGAGTGCGGATAACTCATGGTTGTTCCGACATGGAAAGACTGCGATCACTCCTGTGGACCATGTTTGAGGGCGCTGCTTTTTGATGCGGGCCGACGGTTAGTCACATGATACAGTCGAATCTCGATCATTCCAACTCGAAGGGTTCTGAAAATTTGTTCAAATTAAAGGAAGCTAACTGAATGGAAGACTTACCTGCAGTTGGCGCATGTGCATTGAGCTAACACACGAGGGGGAAGTTCCACAAGATTTACTCACACGTATTTACAAATTACAGTCAGTTATTAGGCGTATTGGTGCTCATACTATGATAGGAGATGGCGGGTGCACGCGTGTGCAATGGAAAGAAGCATACCATGTACCATGACGACTGCCACTTCGAATTTTTGGTATGCTTTGCTGCGTAAGCCTGTTGTATAGGGGCAAAGTTCACTTTCGGGAGCCGTCATTATGCAATGCGCCATGCCTTCCGCGCTCCGAAGCCACTGGCGAGGATTACAAAGGCAGAGTTCGGCACCATTGCTAACAGTAGCGAATTGTTTCAATGAAAAACACAGCACAGAACAGCAAGCAGCCTGATAGCGAACGTCAAAGTAGCTAGGACTAGCATCGCCACATTGTGGCTATGGCTGCCAGAGGATCTGCGTGCGAGAACACCAGCTCGAGGAGGCACACATAATCAAAATGGTGGTAGTGGTGACTCCATTTCGGACCTGCGGTCATGGCAAGAAGGTTTTTTTGTGACCAAAATTTCAGACGTTCTTATACATTGACTCTATGGGGTACGTGGCGGTGCCGCGACACTAACAGAAGTCACTAACCCATCACGAACAGAAGTAATCGGTAATGCGCGCCTGCACACGCCTGCACACAAATTTCCGTCACAATCTTTTTTTTTTTTTGGACTGCGGCGTTGAGGAGTCTCTCCCATGCTTTTCCTCTATGACGGGGTCAGAGGAATGCTGGTCGGAGGCGCCGCCACATGATTTGGCGCGCTGCTGAGAGCATTGTCGGAGCGCCGTATGTTCTAATTAACCGTCGAAAATGCTTGTGCGTTCAAATTACCGGGCATTTTCGCCCATTGGAATACACATAATTTTGATGGGACCACAGCGTCAGTTCGAATAAACTGGAAGTTCGAATTAAGTGTGTTCGAATTAACGAGATTCGACTGTATTGTTCATTTTTCACAGGGTTTCATCAGCTGGAAAAAATAAACAGGCAGAAATTAACTGGCTGAAAACATGCCAGTATGAAGTTTCTTTCAATTTTCTACAAATTCTACATCGACAGCACGCCATTCAGAGCAGTGATTAAAGAATTGGATAATTGCAATTAATTAATGAACTCAATTGCATGAACAAAAAGATTACTAGCGGCTGCTCTGCTCGACCGTGAATAATACGCACTTGGTTATTTTTGCGTAGAATGGCCCGTCCTATTTAAAAAATGTGATGCATGATAGCTGGGACACACTGTATTGCATTATACAGTACAGGGTGTCCCAACTATCATGCACCAAGATGTAAAAAATATGCAAATGCCATGTAGCTGGACAGAAACAAGGTAATGTTGTTTGCTGTCGCTTGGAGATGCTCACATTATTTTTTGCATTCTGCCTGATTACATAATTAATCTTAATTAATCAACTTCTCAAATATTATAATTAGATAAAAAGTGTCAATGAGAAAATTGTACAGTGACATCAAGAACTCCTGATACAGCTTTCTGTTGCTCAATATGTGCTACATAAAAGTGCTTTTCCAAGTGTGAAAGAAGCCCACGAGTACATGCAAAATTGCCGCGTGACTGGCCACTCGAGGCCCTTTGCGTGCATTCACGGGCTTCTTTCACGGTCGGAAGAACAATCCAATTGGCGCCACTATCTACGCGATTACAGCCTTCACTTCATGCCGGAGGATTACGACGACAACAGTTTTAGCGTATCCAGTATTCGGGTAAAAGCAAGCACAAGCGGACTGGGTGTTCTACGGGATGAGCAGAGGTGCAAACGTGAACGGCCTGCATGGTAGAGCCATCTGGTCACACAGAGCTCAACCAGACAAACACACAGCTAATATAGCAGTAACTAAGTGCATTTTGCTTTGCTGCTGGTGTAAATTTTCGGCAGGAGTGTAATTGTGAGCACATTGTCTTTTTAAATGTTTAAAATGTTTTACACTTGGTTACAGCAATAGTAAGCTCTGTGTTCGGCTGGTTAAGGTCAGCACCACCGCGTGGCTGCACCATGCAGGCTGCTCAGGCCACTCACGTTTACGCTAAAGCCCTTTCATCACAGTGGTAGTAGTATGGAGGGGCTTTAGTTTAAGCCTCGGCCCATCTGCCAAAGCACCCAGCTCACCTGCGGTTACCAGAATACCAGATATGCTCGGCGTTGCAACAGAATGCTCGCAATGCACGCTGCTTGGATAGTTCTCGCAGGGGACCAACGGCTTTGAACGCTGGCTCCAAGGCAACTGGAAGTAGACGTCACGACGTCATATCCCGACTCAGAGCCAGTGAAGGCAAAGCATAGCCCCGATTGCAGGGCGAACGAGTTGAGGAGAAAAAGCATGGCCAGGGAGGAGGGCAACTTGCAATTGTTCGTAGGTCTCTTAATATGAGATTCTTCACTTAAATTGTGGTGCTAATGTTTTACTTATCTATACCCTACGAGCTAACAAAATTTGTCCAAACTGTTTCAGGGACCCTATAAGTACTAACACTACTACAGTTTTCTATGTGACTAGACACTACATACATACACAAGAAATGATGGCGATCAATGGGACTTATGTGACAGTAATGTGTGAGCATTAGTTATCTCCAGAGGTGTCCATCGCTACTTTTAACTGTAATGCCCACAGAACACAAACACAGCCACTAACGCAACTACCAGAACATGGGACAAGTGTTCGGACTTGTCCACGAGCGAAGTGCATCAGCTGAGGGCTGAGCGCCAACTGTGCACATTCCAGTGCACTGCACATGCCGCCTCCTTCATGTGCTTCCTGCCCTTTCACCTGCATCGGCCTTCTCTCCACCCCTCTCCCCTCCTTTGCCGTACACAAGCTGACAGCAGTGTTTTCATTGCATGAGTGCTCTAAATTACAGGGTTTTACGTGCCAAAACCACGATTTATGAGGCACGCCATAGTGGAGGACTCCGGAATAATTTGAACCACCAGGGCTTCTTTAATGCGCACCTAAATCTAAGTACACAGGTGTTCTCGCATTTCACCCCCATGAAAACGTGGCCGCTGTGGCCGGGATTCAATCCCGCGACCTTGTGCTCAGCAGCCCAACATCACAGCCACTAAGCAACCACGACGGGTAGCATAACCGTTCTAATGTCGACATATTAAAAGATTTACACAAGTACTTGTAAATTGGTGCCTGTAAGGTGCTCATTTTATCCGTTGTATCCATAGTGCCTATGAGGGGCATAACCTATTGAAGTAGTCAAGTTCTCCCCAACTTTGTCTCATTGCTGCTATTGCAGTGTGCTATTTCAAGCACTACTATTTGTGTGCCACATTGGAGTATCAGTGTGTAAGGAAGAACACTTACAAATTATCTCAATTATTCATTTATCACATAAGGTTTAAGGCTGGGCTTCCTCTTAGGAAGTATCTTGCAGTAAAGCCCAGTGAATAGGGCAATAAGAAAGCTACTGTATCATATTTATGATCCTGAATCTAAAGCAAGGTACACTGTTAGACTAGACATCACAAAAAAAAAAGAAAAAGAAAAGACATTGTGGTGTGTTTGTGCTAATACACCAACAATGGTATGAGGCCTTTCCGAGGCCTCCATAAAAAATATGCTATTAAGCAATGAAACATGTCTTTGATTAGGCTCAAATAAGCATACTCACCCTTTTTTGAGAATATCTGACCATTCAAAAAATCAAACACTGATTCAGGTTGTGCTGCCTTGTGGTAACGCCTTTCAATCTTCTCTTCCTCTCTCTTCATTTTAAGCAGCATCTTTCTTTGCACTTTGGCTGAATCCTGTGTCATGCCCAGTTCCTTCAGCTCCATGCACTTGTCTAGTGACTTTCCTGGAACATAACATGACAAGAACAACACAATTACTTTAGTGCAGCTGTGCCTCCTTTCTCATTAATGTACATTGGGTACAATGAGGCTGGAAGAAGCAGAAAGAAACAGTTTCAACTTCCACTGTGCACTGAATAAAATGTCAAGGCAGTGAATTCAGTCCACAGTGCTCAATAAAAAAGCATCAACAAAATATTTCAGTGCTCTGACTCAGAACAATCCCTAGAAAGCTATGTAATCTATGTTTATGCATTATTTGACCAAGTAGGTAGAAGCTATGGATATAAAATATATGATAATAAACAGTAATAAACAGTAGTACACAAGTATTTCAAAGTCCAAGAGAGCCTAAAATAATTGTAATTACTCTCCACTTATGCTGTACACAGGGTTGACAGAATTACCCAAGGTAGCTAATTTTGCCAGGCAAATAATTCATGGTACTGCATGCAAGGTATTCTGCATTGTAGTCCTTACTTCATTTATTTCTCCTTAAAGGCCCAAAGGCATTATTACATAAGGGGATACATAAAGACTTGTGAACTTCGATGATTTGAACAAAAATGCAAAAAATACAGTAGAAATACAATCAGTAAAAAGTACAGTTATATTATTTAGTTATATTATTTCGGTGCTGATAAGTGTTACAACGCTTTCTTTGTCAGAAAAAAGTGAGTTGCATCTTACCTGCAGGTAGCACAACAGCCTCAACTGGCTCAGTTCTACCATTACCCCGAATGCCAAGTCCTTGCCTGAGAATGCAAAAAGGATGCAACGATTAGATAAGAAAAATGAAGTGAAAAGGTCAACCCTTTACACTTGCTGGATTTCTTAGCAGCAACAAGAAACAGCTACCGTATATATTCGTGTAAAGGCCGCACTTGTTTTATACAATCTTGGCTGCGTGCAGCCCTCACAGGAATCAGGCCGATGGTGGCCCGTTAAAGGTTTGTACCGTTTCTGCAACAGCAAAAGAGGGTAAGAGAGGCGCAAGTGACAATGCTGCAGTAAACGACCTCAGATGCTGGCACATCGTCCCTGACCAGCGCTGGTCCAAACAGGGCTCCCTTCTCTAGAGGTGAAATGCCGCTAATCTTACTGGAAACACAGCCGAGACAAAGCGCCACACAAAGAAATAATGGCGCGGTGGCGTTGGCCTGAGCGGCATTGACAGAAAAGCAGCTAGTGTCATCTAGCGGAAACGGAACTAACTTTGCTTTCGGACAGAATGTCGTGAATTTTTTTTTCGAAAATTTAGTCCTCCAAAGTGGGGGTGCAGCCCTTACACGAGTATATGTGGTATATGGTGGGAATAATAAAACATTGCAACACTTAGCAAATAGTCCACAAGTTAAATACAAAAATGCCAGAAATGCTAGCTTGTTTGCTACACTCCTATTTGTTACATTTTTGTTTTCCTTTAATATAAATTACCAAAATTTCAGGATAATGCAATTATTTTCCTTGATTGACTGTATCATTGACTGATGACAACCATGTCATCTGCCATAGATAGCACTGTGGCTTTGATAGTGATGGCTTTGTAGTGCAGGCTTTCTGCACAACTGGTTAACCACCCTGTCCTTTCTTTTGTCTCTTTCTTCCTGCTCAATATAATCCTTTTTACAAATCCTCATGGTGCTACAAGGCGTTACTTGAGCCCCTGTGACCAAAAAAGAACCTTTGCATTACAAATTGAGAGCTGCAATTTAAATGTTTAAATTAGGGAAATACATTTTGCTTACCAAGTGGGCATAAACGTGAAAAAACAGTTTGCCATCTAAATGCCTAGATGTTCTTGAAACTTAAGATGCTGTTCCTGTGGTGTGAGCAATGGGGATCTAATCCAGATTGCTAAAGCAATGTTGCACGCTTTGATTTACAGATAGCTTTTTGTTCTGCCCATAAAGTTCAATTTTCTTGAAAGCAGGTCAGAAATGCTCATTTTTATTTTAATCTTGAACGAGAGTATGAACAATGTCCCTATTTTTAGGCAAGGGTCCCACAGGAGAGTCAACAAATTCTTTAAGTGACTGGAACCAACTGCAAATTGAATGAAAAGGTAAAATATAGAATAAAAAAGGTAAACTTTTTTTTTAATGTGACAGATAAAACTTCTGGAGTTTTTATTCCCCCCTTTTAGTATAAGGTTTGTTCCATGAAAGATGATGAGGAGCTACTACAAAGCGTGCAGAAAGGACAAATTTCTGGTTAATATAGAAACGAGAGTGGCTGCTCAAAAAGAGAATGCAGAGAGATCCCAACTGTGATTGCCAAACCATCACTTTTTTTGTCCCTTTTACTTTTCTTTGGTACCATATTAATTTTAGACAAAAGTCCATATATGGCAAACAGTGAATACCTCGTAAGTCTTGTAAAACAGCATATATTAAAATTCATATAAAGTAAGGTGAACTGCAACCTCTACGTAGAAACCTTAGAAGGTTAAAGTATTCACATTTCAATAAGCACACCTTAAAGATAACAGATGCAGTGTTACTGGAATTCTGATAAAGATCTGGACTATTCGCTATGGGGGGGAGGGGGGGGGATAGTACAAGAGAAGCCAAAGCAAACACTTATGTCAACTTACCCCCAAACATAGCCCATTTTCTCCATCAGCTTGGAACCAATACCCTGAAAGCAACGTAAAACGAATTCAAGAATCTACCAGAATTGAGTAGGCTGCATGCAGGAGCAGTATGCAAGAATAATGGGACGGAAAGAGGGAGTTCATGGGAAGAAGTAACTACCACAATACCCAACAGCCATAATGAAGGGGATCATGGTCACTGACCAAGTCTGATGAATAATCCGACGTTTCGGAACCGTGTACGTGTTCCTTGTTCACTGAGTTATACAGGAAATCGTCGTCACTTATATAGCCAGCACGTGATGTAATGAATGTGCGTAAATGGCAGGCATAGTTTCTGGTGCCCGGTTCATCGTAGCTGGCGTCATTCACCGGCATAGTAGCTGGCGTCATTCAATTGACGCCAGCTACGATGAACCGGACACCAGGGACTATGCCTGCCATTTATGCACGTTCATTATATCACGTGCTGGCTATATAAGTGACGACGATTTGCTGTCCAACCCAGTGAACAAGGAACCCATACGCGGTTCCGAAACGTCGAAATATTCATCAGACTTGGTCAGTGACCGTGATCCCCTTCATTTCCATGCCTGACCAGACAAACTTTCGTCGAACCCTTGATTACAATAGCCAGTAATGCCAAGGAAAGCCTCAAGGAATTGAAGTGTTATAACAGCAGGAGAGCATTGATTCTGTCTGTTTTTTGTTGTACACTATTTATGATAAAGCAAAAGGGTGAGAAATTGAAAGATAATATACGAGGAGGGCTGCTTTCGAGTTGTCTGGCATATTTCAGCTTGGGTTTCATGCATTTTGACTAGGCAGAATGGGTTAATGCAAAGGTCATTGGCCATGTCAAACTAAATTATTTTTGTCATAGTCCTTATTTTTGTCATATTACTGAAACTAAGCACTATTAAGCTTGGTCAGTCTTTGGGAGTGAGCTCACTTGGTAACTCCAACTGCTGATGGCCTCTCCAGCTGCAGAATAGTTCAGGTGTCTGCCTTCAGTGAAAGTTATAGCTTGCACAGCACGAGCTGCCCCGTCCCATGCTGCACTTATGAAAAAACTTTTTTTTTTGTTACAGCAGTGATGATTGTGTAATGTTTGGAAATTCTCCCCTAGTCAAATAACAACACACCAGCAGCATCTGAAACCACAACCTGCTGCATACCATGCACCCTGCTTTACTAATTTAAGTTGCAGCAGTAACTTTCCTTTGTCACTTAGTGGGCACTTATGTATGGTCAGTTGCAAATGAAAAACAGGACAATTCAAACACAAACTTGAAAAATATTGCTTATAGATGCAAAACAAGATCAGTTTCCCCAGCAAAGAAATGCTTAAACCAAACTAGCCACACCAGTATGACTCATACCTTAAGCACAACATACAGATTTTCCACTTCTTAATTTAAGTTTTCTCTTCGATTTTTATTTTCCACAGACTGTACATGTGTATATGTCACAGAGCCTTGAGATATCCCCCACTGCCACTGCAAATTTAGAATATGCTGAAGCAAGTGAAGCCTAATACCTTTGTATGCTTCTCCCAAGCTCCTAGAGGCAAACCAGATGCGGTGCTTGGAGACCAAGCAACAACAGGTACACCCTCCTGCTCATCGTCGCAGCCACCAGTGATTGGCACAGCATCAGCAGCTGGCTGAGAATCGCCATCAGAGTCTGAGCTTTCCACTTCTCTATTGCCTTCCAAGGGAAAGACATCCTCAACTCCAATGGACACTGTTTTCCCAGAGTGTGAAAGACAAACCATGACCTCGTCTTGCCGTTGTCCAATGGACTCCAAGGCAGCCAGCTGCCACAGGCCGTCTATGTCGCTCTTCACAAGACACGGTGAGCCAGGTTTGAAAGTGCTGAAGCTGGGCTCAGAATATTCACGCAGCTCAGACAGCGCAACAGCGTGGCCATGAGAGAAGCGACATCGTTCCTGGCTAAACTTGCAGCGACCTTCAAGGAAGAATGAACATGGCTTCATGGCTGACACAGTGGGGTGGGTGAACATAACCTGTAATGGTAAAAAAATAAGTGAAATTGACATAAAGTGAGGAATGAAGGTTTGTGCTGAACAAAGGCAATAAGAAAGGCCAATGTTGCAAAGAGCAGCAATAAAATGGCATAACAACTCAAAAGTTTGGAGCAATGATTGGAGTACTGTTATAGCATATTACAACGTAAAAAAAAATGATTCCACTTGTGCCAAACACAGCAATACTGATTATTAATTTTTTCCCATAGACATGGTAATGCAATGCTTCTTAGGAGCAGCATTACAGAAATAACAGAGCTTACTTTAAAATGAGGAGTTCAAGCTTCTGCAACATTCAAGAGATAATCAACTGCCTCCAAACTCGAACAAGAAATGTCTAAGGCAGTACACTTGTAATAAATCTTCAGCTGGTACAATTTTTCTGCAATCTAACATTCTACTGCCGAATGCAAAAATGATCATCTGTGCACTGTAGTAGAGAGATCTGGAATAATTCTAACCACCTGGGGTTCTCTGATGTGCACCTAAGCCTACTAGAGCATTTATACATCTCATTCCCATTGAAATGCGGCTGCCGTGGGCTTTCTAGAACAAACTTATTATTCAAAAGCTACAATTAGGCAGCCACAATTAGGTGTGAATCAAGTGGGTGCCATACCCCACATTCATCATGGTGAAGCAACGATGGTCTCTACTCATGGAGGCCCTACTGTGCATTTAATTGCACTGCGGGAAACAGGCTTCATATTGTGCTCACAGAATGAATTGCATTTTTTTAATTCTTCATAAAACCTATTAGAATGGGCCTTAACATTGCTGCTGCTGTGGCAGTTTCACTATATCAGTTCGAATGGTGGGCGTTCGCAAGCATAGCAGTATATTAAGTTACCAAAATTTATTGCAAGAAGCTTTATGATGAAACTTAGAATTCAGCAAGTGAATAATAAGACAGATCAACTGTAGAAAGGTGCACATGTCAAAGCTGCTGAGCTCGTTCAAGCAAATATGAATGCACTGCTCCAGTTTCTCAGATTTTGGACAAATTATTACTGCACGGAGCTCTTAGGTGGATCAGAGGGAGGCAAGGTAGTATTTGACCTGTATAAAGGTCACATAATTGTTATTGCTGTGTTAGCAACATGGCCAAGCACATGCTACAGAATCGAGTTCTCCTTTCATGAGTGCTGAACAGTAGAAAATTTACAGACATAATGTGGACTAAGTGCGGCTTTGTTCTAGAAAAACCTGGTTTCTTTTGAACAGTGGATTTATGATCTATGGATTTCTAGCCTTACAATCCGTAAAGAAATTCAGAATTTGAGCTGCTATCATCTGTTGTCTTGTAAATATTCGTGAAGTAAAAGTCCACTACAAACTGCTGACAAATTCACTGTTAATTCCTCACCTACATGGACACTAGACAAATGCCAAACATTTCGATAGATGTGTTACTCCATGTCAGCCTGTACCGTAGCATTTGAAAACACCAACATAAGTAACAATTTTAGTAACGTTAACAGCAAAATTTAGCAAAAACTTGGGGACTTCCTTGTCTCAAGTGTACCGACACAGTCGGAAAAAGCTTGGCAATGCTGATTACTTTGACTTCGTGCTGCAAGCATCCTCAAAGGAATTTTGAAAATTAACCTACGAAGTTGTGCAGCTCTCACAACTTTCAAAAACTGAAGTACCATTTCTCAACATAAAACAAAGAAATGCACACACAAATGATATTACAAAATGCAGTTCTTTATATCAAAAGCCACTGAACGGTTTACTCAGCAACAACAATATTTTTCCAACAGTTTCTAACAAATGGTTTAATGAATGATTTCTTGTGGCCTTCTGTCAAAGTGGAGACCCTTGTGACAATTTCTGCTTGTATCTGGAACTTTCCCTCTATGGGAAACTTCAGGGGAAGTTTGCTGATTAGTGAAAAAAAAAGAAAGAAAAGGACATTCAGGGACTGTGATGACAGTTTAACAAGCCCCTCAGTCAGTATCAACATAAGAATATGACAGTCTACAGTGTGTTTCTAGGATAAATGCAAACTAATATACAATAATATACTCACATTGACTTTAATGTCATCGACATGAGTGATGTCTGAAGCATCGACGGAGAGAACAATGGCACTGTGGTATGACATCTGTCCCCAGTCTTTGGAAAATGGTGCACGTACTTTAGAGCCTTCTAGGTGGTCCACAAGTTCCGCAAGCTCCTTAGAATGGTCCTCAACAGCAGTGGCTGCTTGATCTTGGTGTTCTGAAGAAGCCCCAAGGCTTGCCATCTCTGCCTATATGAGATAAGACAATTGGTGATACCTTCTTGTCAAGCATGGTTTCATATCAGCACAATCATATGCACATGAAATAAATTTGCAAACTTTTAACGTCTATCACTACAAGCTAAAGAAGGTCATTCAAATAATGCATAACAATAAAGAAAACAAAGAAACAAGACGGCCGCCCTGTAAGCTATGTGACGAAAAAGTAAAAATAAGTCATTTCTGGGCAAGTTTTGTTCTTAGGGTATCTTTAAGGGTGTGAGAATATTTAAGATTCTGAATATGAAGCGAATATTCCAGGTTAGTTGATTCATATTCAATTTGAAAATTCACTATTCAATATTCTCAAATATTTGTTTCTGTTTGAATATCAGAAAAAAGCACTTACTTGAGTCTATATAGAGGGAAAGAATGAATGCAAGTAGCTGTTGTGAATAATTCTGCCATAGGAGCGGCCTCTTGTTGCACAGGGGCACATAATATCTGCTTAATAATTTCTAGTCATTCAATAAGGATGCCTCATATTCAGAAACTTTCAGAATTTATTGTCTCAATTTAGGAAAGTAATTTATAATTTAGCATGCATCACCATGTTTGCATCCTTTTAAACAGATGTACAATGCTGCAGTAACACACTTGGCTCCTTCAATAAAAACAGCACTCTTGGTACATCTGACGACTTGATGCTCCTTAGTTTTATTGCTGTCATTGTCAAGGCACACCGATTGGATCACCTTTTGGTTGTTTCTAATTTACAAGCTCCTTAGTTGACCGTACGTCCAGTTGTGAACAGCATTACATGCAGGATAACGTAAAGCCTCTCTGCGCAAATTTAATATTACACTTCGTTTGGAAATAGCAAAATATTCGGTATTAACATATCGTTTTTCCAGAAAATTTGCGGCACAACCTAGATTTTTCTTCTAAAAACAGGAGCTGGTCGCATTTCCCAGAAACAGCAACTCAGATGACACTACCGCGTTTATCCATCGTGCTATTGTTTCACAACGAACCTGGCTGCAGCGAATAACAAAACATTGTAACACATGGGTTAGAATATATCTAAATACTGCATATATGATTAAAATATCAATTTATCCTGCAGTTAGTTATAAGCAGGTTTGACTGCACTGAAGTCACGCAAGTAAAAAGTTCCTGTGAGAACTTTTAACAGTGCTCGCATAACCAACAACGCCGTCTCGAAACACGGCCGCCCGCGTTGAGTTCTAGACGCCACGCTAAGCGATGTTCTAGAGTCTCTCGTGTCGCTGTGGTGGATTAAATGGAAGTGCTTACCTGAAACCTTGCAAACTCTTCGTCGATACCGGTGTCATCGTGAACTTGCTCTTGATGTGTGGACGAGTCTTCATCTACCACACCACGCAGCGTCGCTAGAAGATGCGGAAACGAAATTCACGATCAGCTTTCCGACGGCTTGCAGTTTGTCACGCTTACCTTTCGTAAGGCTAATGACTTCTTCCAAGTTTTGTTTTAATTCCAATAAGTCAGCAGCTTGAGATGCACTAGTGTTGGACGATAGAGCGAGTTCGACCGCTTCAAGCTGTGCAATGAATGACGACTCTTTAGAAAAATATCAAGAAAAAAAATTTGACACACTTACTTGCTGCTCGTATTGCTTTAGGGATTCATGCAGAGCTTTTTCGTCCCCGGAATCCATGTCTAAGATTGCGTTTCCACATTAAAATTGCTACTGACGTAAAAGCTAAACATACACGACGCCTGCATCTCACACGGCAAAAGAGGCAAAAAACAAACGAAACTTTCTTGTTCATTTTTTTTTTCGCACAATGTCCCCAGACGAGAAGCAGGTGCGGTCTAAATGAGCAACTATTTGTGCGCTGGTGCACACACTTATTTTCACCAAATACAAAATTTTGAATTTCAGACATAATATGAACCTTCACGAGCCATATCACATGAGGAGGAGAGACCGTACAGGAGAGACCCTACAAACAGCAGTTGGCAACCAAGGCACACGGAGTGCGCGGGTGGCGGGTATGGTGGCTAGCCATTGCTAGTTCTAGCCACCCTACCATTGCCAGCATAGTGCGGGGTTGTTACTGTGACAGCCAATCACAGACACAAACAAAATCCTCGTCATGCGACCATTTCAAAATGGCGTCGTACCATATTTCATACCATATTGTATAAAACTCTATAGGTCTATTCGATTCAGCCAAGTTTTCAGCCGATTCAGCCAACCTATTCACGGTGCGCTGCATCTAGGCCTTCGATTCCCCGAGGTGCAGCGGTGCATCCTGCACCCTCGTGCACGATTGAACGGGGTGCAAGGCAAGGTGCTTCCGCGGTGCAGTGCACCCTTGAACCTTGCAGCGGGTGGGTGCAGCCCGGCACACCATAACTGGCAACCCCTGCACCTTTTCGTTTGTGGTGCCGTGCACCTTTTTCTGAATCGGACAAACCTTATGCTTGATACCTCCGGAGCGCTCCGGAGCGTCTGCTGTTCTTGTAGAGTCTTCCATGTTGTAGTCTTTTCATCGGCGGACGCGACGAGGCGCGTAACAGACATGAACAAAGTGTATCGAGTCTGAGCATTTCACTCTTCAAAAGTCCGCGGTACAGTTCATTTCACTGCTGTCCCCGTTTTACCCATGAAACTTCACTACCAACTGAAGTGAAACTTGACACTAATTATAGTTGCAGCGAAGCAAGCGTTTTATTTCAGTTCAATAAACAATTAGGATTTCCCCGTTCCACTATAATATACGAATGAAAACGTACAAAATTACGCGCTTATAATTTTATTTTTGCGGTTACCGCCTTATTTAGGTAACAGGGAAAGTTTGAAGTACGAACTATTTGCAGTCACGCGGTGGAACAGTGGCTGCATGGCGGTTATGAGGGCGTAGGCGGGGCTTCACTGCAGACTTTAGTTGTATCATATGGGGGCGAAGAGTTACGGAGTCGCCATCTGTCGGAAGCGCCTCCCTTGCGTAGTATGAGGGATCACGCGGCGCTCCTCATAGGTTTCGCTTACGGCGCTCAATAAAAAATTAGCAGTGGCTTAGCTCGGCTATGCCAGGATATACGTAGCTGCAAGTCCAGGTTAGTCTGGTTGTCTAGCTATTTTACGGCGTTTAGCCAGTCGTTCGGCGCGCTGTTCGTCTGTTTCCTGGGCGATTCGTTTCCTCTTCATCTGGTTCCGATGTCGATTCCAGGCCTCCTCCTGCTTATCAGAATTGTCGCCGTACATACTGCCGCCTCAACTGTAATTGCGGCGTACGCGAGCTCTCCTTTTCAATCCTCCGACATGTTATAAGGCATGCGACGCAGCTGGCGAAGCGAGCGGAGGCGAGCGCAGCGACGAGAAACGCGGTGTAGGAATGCGGTGGGACGAGGAACGCGTTGTGACGTCATGTGCCTTCTCGGAGCACGGTCACGGCGAAATCGCAAGTTCGCGGCCAGTAAAGCGTTCGCTTTAAAACACCACGCGGCAGCCCTCCTGGACATTTATGTAGGTGCTCTAAAAACGAAGGAAGCTTTTAATCTTGGGCAAACTGAAAGCACAGAATCGTTTACAGACGCTATCTCTTTACCGAATGCGTACAAAGAACGCCACTGCGCGCGGTCGCCGCGATGGAGTCTCCCGAACCAGCTTCTTGCGTGAAAGGTAGGCAAACGCTGAGAGTAAACTATGTGAAATATGTTTTTATAGTTGGCTGTCTGTATAACCAAATGGGGCGATAACGGAGTGAAGCCCCAATGCAGCGATCGCACGGGTTTGCAGCGACCTACTGCGCGTCCGCATGCATGTCGGCGCACCATGTTTTGCTTTCGCTGTGAGCGGGTTTTCGCACCGTGCCGTGAGCTTTAGGGCGCAGCATACGAGCATTTGACAACACACTAGCAACCATTGTTGCGTGGACGCTATCAGAACTGTTCAAAAATAATTTCGTTATAGAGACTTCGACGCTGTTAAATACGGGACATTTTTATGAGCTTCCTTCGAGTTCCCCAGACCACATCGAATCGCACCACAGCTAATTGAGAAGCGCAGAAGCACGGATGCCACATCCCAGAGGCGCGCACGGGCAAACAAGTTGAGGGCCCCCACTTCATACGCCGCCGGTTGGGCTATTCAATGCTTGACTATTCCTGAGAAAGCGAGGGGATAGCCCGGCACTGCTGGAAGTAAAGTGGGTCCCGAACCAAGACGGCTGTAATGCACCGTGACAACAAGACGGCTGTGATGTACCGGGAAGGCCTTGCAGCGTCTCACCGGCCGCCTTTGAAGAGAGCATTGCACCACAGCAAGGCAAGACCGCGGGGAGCCGCCGGGTGTGACACCACCGCACGGGTGCCTACCATTGGCCGAAGGTGGCGTCATCTGAGCGGGCTCTCCCATTGGCCGAACATGACGCGCCTTCCAGAGATCGAAGGGCTTAAAAGACGCAGACCGAGAGCATTCCAGAGATTCCTGAGCATTCCCGGATTGATCTCTCTCGAACTTCTTGCCGCGGGCCGCAGCGTCCGAGTTGCTGCCGGCTCGTAATGACTGTACGACTGTTCATTGACGTCTCACTGTACATAATGTAAAATAAATCCTCCCAAGTTTTTCATCCCGACGTCCCCCTCGACTACTACAACTGGCTAGCGGTGGGATCGCCCCCTCGACTCCTACAACTGGCTAGCGGTGGGATCGCCTCCAACTCCTACAACGCCTACGGCGACTGTGAGGTGCCCTCGCGGCGATTCAGTCTTTTTTTTTTTGTCTTCTAAATTCTTGGACATTTCGATATTATTTCTCAAGTTGCGTCGCACTGTATGTTTATCTGTCTTCTCAGCGTGCGATTTCCCTCTGCTTCTTTTTCGTAATCCAGTGCATTAATTCATAACACAAACATTACCATATGCCATGCCTTTTTTAATGCGCTTCTTACCGCTCCCTTTCCATTCCAGTGAACTTGCCAGAATCTAGTATTAACAGGTTCATAGACCTAATAAAGTACCATGACATTAGCTGGGCAGCGCGCGCGGGCGAGCGTCTCAGTGCGCGTTTTCTGCTACTCACCGAACATCGCGCAGTCCCGGCGCCGTAGCAGAAACCTTCCTCGCGTCTTTGCTTGCTGCATACCCAAGTTGTAGCCGATTGCTCTCTGCCGGTTCTAAGTTTCGCCAGCCAAGGTTCACGCGGCTCCTTGCCCTGCGGCTACGTGTGAATAAGGCTGACACCGGGCTCCGTTGTGTACGTCCGGCACTGCGGCACCTAGCAGTAGCCTACCATGCTGCACGCCTCCAAAGGCAGCCACTACTTATTACAGTACTTTCAAATGTTGTCAAGCCGACACACAAGGCGGTAGAGCCTCACTACTTAATCAGAACCGCGGCGCAGGTGGGACTTTAAACTTTCGTTTTCAGCTCGCTTCGGCGCTTCCGAAGCAGCCGACGCGGCCGCTGTGTTCACGTGATCCCTCATGCCACGTCACGCCGACGGTGGCGCAAGGTTTCCCAGTGGTGGAGCTCGCCCCGAGAAAAGTGTGGAGGAAGTGACGTGTTGGTTCTCCTCTTTTTGCTTACTAAAGTCACTGGAACTCATGGAGGAAGGAAACTGAGGAGAGGCCAGTGGGAGAGGCCCTACCCCCTCCGCACGCTAGGAGAAAAATGTAGAGAAAATGACGTATTAGGTTCTCCTTTTATTTGCTGTTTTTTTTTTTATTTCTTTGCCGTAGCGGCCACGCCTTTCGGGCCACAATGGCGGCTTTGTTTTGGTTCTGTGCGCTCACACGTGTTGCTCCGTAGGTTTCGTACCGTGGCAAAGGCGCCGTGGGGGCAGGTTTGCGTTGGTCTCCGTGTTTTGTTGCGCTGTGTTATCTGGACCGTGCTCTACCGGATGTTGCTGTGGCCAGGTGGGACAGGACGATCGAGCTAAAGTTCATGAAATCAACGCGCATGCAACGCTGTACGCAATGTACCGCGTCACGGCAATGGCAGCGGATGAAGAAATATACGCGGGAAATTTTGCCCTCGATCTTTGGCGGAATCATATGCTAACGTGCCATCGCAGGCCGAAACCGATGCGTTTCAGAATCTGTACAATGAACGCCTTGCAGGTCAGTGATTCCTGCTTTTGACAGCGCATATGGTGCATTTGCGGCACGTAGACGTACGTTATGAATGCATAGTTCGTGTTCAGTAACAACTTGTTTTGTGCGCATTAAAACACATGTTGCTTAACTGTTGCTTGTTCCTCGCAGTACTCGCGACAGCACGAAGTCTTTTAAGCAGAGCGCGTTCGATGTTCATGCACGCCTGCACAGGTATACCTCAATACACGTGCTGATAGAGCGTTGCGCAGAATTTGCTGCCCTCAGCACCGTGCGCCTGCCAGCCGACGCTTCATCCTGGAAGATGGGAAAGAAGCGGCTGCTTTGACTTAAAGGGACACTAAAGGTTACTATGAAGTCAAGTTAAAGTGATAAAACAATGCTCTAGAACGTCTAAGGCGTCAATATAATCGCCAACAGAGCTTTAGTAACGGAGAAATTGAGGTAAATGCACAGTGGCGTAGCAACAGGGGGGGGCCAGGGGGCCGCGGGCCCTGGGTGTCAGGGGGGGGGGGGGGGGGCTGTCATATATGTCTGAAGACCCCCTCTTCCCGCCGGCTTGACTGGGTGTAAATGGTAAAGAATGCTGCGGTAACCAGCAGCCCGCGCTCACGTACCCGATGTACCAGATGTGTAGTGCCGCAGAATTGTCGGCTGCAGCTTTATCAACTTCTTCCGTAATAAATGCGCGAATGTGCGGGCTAAAAAATTTAAAAGTGGTCGTTAAACTACTCGCCTTAGCGGAACGTTTCATGTGCGGTGCGCTCATGCGTAGCTATCTTAAATCCGCGCTATCTTAAAATAGTATTTATTAAATAACTGTTTAAATAATAGTTATAGAGGAAACTTTGCGATTCGGGCATTGGGGACCCAAAGTTATATTAACTGAACAAAAACTTCTCTAAACGAAATCGTCTTGGGTGCTAGAGCCTGCAGTACCTTGGCACTGCGGGTGGCCCAGTACGGCAGTACCGAAAGAAATATGAAATAGTGCACCAGTGACCTCGATCCCTCTATCCTATCCATTGCGAGTGCAGGCCATCAGTAGCGCAAGCTTTCGCTGGCACGCGTGGGATGGTGGCCTTCTCTCTCTCTCTCTTTGCCTGGTGACGCCAGAAATCGTCTCGAAGCGTGCTCTATTCCGTTCAGAACCTTGTGACGGCACCGCAGCTCGGATAATCACGTTTGCCAATAGCAGCAAATAAAAAAAAAGCCCTTATGGATCAGAATGAGGAGAACTCGTAATTGTCATAGCATTGGCGCCCGCGCAGCAAGGAAGCATGTGGCGTTTTCTAATAGGGTGGGGAGGTCAGCGTCACTGACGTGCTATTTAATTTTTCGTTTGGGTCCAGGGCAGCCCTCAACCAAAATACTGCACGCCGTAGTACCTACGACGATTTCTGTGAAGCTGTTGTTGGGTAACATATGACTGTGGGGCTTCAATTGTGCAAATGCAATATTGCCTCTAAAATTGCCAATTAAAACTTTATTAAAATATTTTTCTTACTTTGATTGTGAGCCATATTTTCCACAATTCCGCATCTGTATTGGCCGCCAAACCTTACAGTCTGAAAGCAGAATGCACTTATTACAAGTTATTAGTGCAGAACCCTGTGTTATTTGGTGCAGAAAATAAAACAGCGTGTGTACCTGCATTCGCGGTCTCTGGGAACGAAAGCGAATGGGGGGGGACATGTGTGGTATCCAATGCGGCCGTGCTGGTGCTGAAACATCAATCCCTTCCCCCCTTCCCCGGAAATTTTCGATATCCTCGCCTTCCTGACTACAACCCGGGGCGGGGGGGGGGGGGTGCCAGAAGACCTATGGGCCCCGGGTGCCAGATGACCTAGCTACGCCACTGTAAATGCATGACACGATTTGGGACCCCCCAGCGACATTCCGGTACTAGCCCGATGACGAAGGCACTCCTCATCATAATTTATGTCACTAGTACTCAACTACTCGTATTAAAAAGATCATTTCGTTAGGTTATAAGAAGGTAGAAAATGCTACTTGTCTACTTCTGTTCGATTCTAAGAAAAAATAACATTTTGACGTTACCCTTCAGTAGTATGGGTGGTCGAAAGGTTTCGTTTTCGCTCGACTCTGCGCCGCGCGCGCTTTGGAGTTTCAGTTGTTTCGTTATCGCGTGAAACTTGCATTTGGAACAAGCAGCGAGAATGCCAGGTCCATGTGATGTCGTGGGATGTGCGAACGGTCCGCGGAACTTGGCCAAGGGCAGTTGCAGCAGCGAATCCAACGTTACTTATCACTGTGTGCCAACGAGTGAACCTCTCCGTTCGAAGTGGTTAAGTGCCGTACCTCTGCCACAGCGCGTTGGCAAAGAGCCGAAAAATCGCATAGTGTGCTCGCTGCACTTTCGTCCAGAGGATTACGAGTTCAACGCCGACTTACTGAAGTCGTGTGGAGTGCCTTTCAAAGCAATGCTTTCCCGTAGCGCTGTTCTGTCGGTCTTGCCTGCATTCTCCGAAGCGCAAGAACAACTGCAGGTCGAAGACGGGGCGGTGAGTGCGGCATTTAGTTTTCACAAAGGAAAAGCTACAAATGTGCGAATATGTACAGCCATGACATACAGTTGCCGTCGTAGTAGTACGCAACGACGTCGGCAGCGCAGAACCCTCAGCAGCGCGAGCCAGTGTGTCGTTGTCAGGGTCGTCATTGCAACGAGCGTCAAAGTTGGCGTCATAAAATAAAGAACCAGCTTATCGTCGCGCGCTTTCTCTTTCGCTATACCGTAGTTCCGCTTTCGCGCTGCTGTCGGCTCTGTGTTGGCTCTGTTTCTGGCCGCGCGTTTGCGTTTTGCGCAGAAAAGCCGTAGCGTCGTCTGCGGGCGCCGTTTTACTCACCGACGGCGCAACGTCACTATGAGACCATGACGTCACCACTCCTCGATCGGAGGACGGGCAAATAATTTTTCAACTGCGCTAGAGGTACGCGGACGCTTCAGAACGCATTTTCTTTTAAAATAAGTCTCTTTTTCGCATGAAACAAGCGTGTCGAGTTTTCTGGGATGGTATTTCAACAGTCCACGTTGACTTAACATTAACCTTTAGTGTCCCTTTAAGGAACGAATCCTGCATACCGCAGGCGTATGTTATCTGTGCGCGCGAGAAGCGCAGGGAAGTGAAGGTTAGCGGATGCGCTGCAAGAGTGAGCAAGGCTCCACAGAACGTACGCTTGCGAACACATCAAACGGCTGTTCCATGAAGGATCGACATTTGGGCGAGTTGGTACTGGTTGAACATCTTGAAGGGGCAGCGCAAAAAGGCGATGACAGAAGGCAGGATCAGCGCTGTCCTGTGTGTTCCTGCCTTCTGTCATCGTCTTTTTGCGCTGCCCCTTCAAGAGGCTGTTCCATGGTCGCATGTAGGCCGGTTCTACGCGCGCACTGTTCTGCACCGTGCGCCGGCTATCGCAAAACTTTGGTTCCGTGAAGCTTCACTTACCGTGGGAAGAAGGCTCCTGAGGCCGCAGTCAATGAATCTAAACGCGGAGTCAAAAATGACATTCTGCCTCCTCGCCGGCGCGCTGTCGTAGTGATGCGCGGCCACCCGAAGTTCGTTCAATAAAGCATGACGATTCCTCAAGCGAGAATGTGTTTGTGCTCATGAACTCCAAATGGAACGCAAACGGGTCGGTGTGTCGTACGTGTCTCCAGTGCGTTCTGGCAGTGCAGTGAGAATGCGTACATTTTTTTTTTTTTTTCGTATCGCCAGACGTCTAGCTCGCAAGACCGTCTGAGAACCCCAGCAGGTCCAAGCAGAGAAAAGCAAGTAGAAGGCAGCGATGAAGGGGACCTTTTTTAACATCGCGCTAGAACTGAACAGCGGCCGTTACCCGCGGTTGATGAGAACAGCTCATTTGGCTGGCCTGATAAAGCATGTTTATTTTCATAAAAGCCGGTAAAAGCAGCCGATTCGACCTCACGGCCCGATTTGCTAAGTTCATTATGAACTTCTTTCAACATGACTTCGGCAGCGGTAATGCATTCAGACATCGCGATTAGATTCTTTTGTTTAGTATTGATGCGGAGCGCGCGCGTCCGAGCAGCCCGGTTGCGCGCAGCGCGGCGTGGTTTCGCGAGAAAGGTAACCAAGAGAGGAGAGCTGGCCCGATAGGCGGAGCAACGGCATCAGCAACGTCAACTTCCGGCTTCGCTTTAGCTTCACAAAGAGTGACGTCAGGGCCTCTCCTGAGTTTTCTTCCTCCATGCTAGCCACCATATCCATCATAGAGTTAGTAGAAGTCATAGAGTTTCTTACAAAAAACAAAAAAATTCTTGTAGGAAACTCTATGGTAGAAGTATAGTAACTCTATGATATCCATGCTGGAACTTATTAGGCCCCGAGAACAAACTACAGGGGCGCTGCGAGCGCTGCTCGAGCGACGTCAGGGCACGGACTCGCGCCTGTCGTCTGCTACAGTTCGGGCGGTGTCCGGGCGCTTTCTTTCGTTTGTTCGCCATCGTTCTTTCTGCTTGTATACTTATGGCGGTCGTATCAAATATATTTTTACGATGCCTTCATTCCCGAAAATTTATTCAAAGAGCTTATTTCTTAGACGACAATGCAGATTTCAAAGGCAACGCTACAGTGCCAGCCGAAGGAGCGCCGACCAGCCCATTGCGGGTTTTGATGCGCGGATTGACAACCGAAAAAAACAGCATATAAGAATCCAGTTACAATACCATACCTGCTGCGGTGCAGCAAGTATGTCACAAACGCTGGCTATATATGATTTCTACTACAGTTACCTTGATTTTAATCCGCTAAAACAGGTTTGCTCACGACGAGTGGTTCATGGTATAATATCGACTTTTTGCATTTCTTCACAGAAACGCTCGGCAGGACTTAACTAACTTAACTAACACTGCAGTTTAGGTTCTACAAGCACCACTTGCTTCTTTAACTGCTTCTCAATATTAGGCGGTTCTTCACGTGTTTATTTTAAGTGGCGGTAATTTGAAGTAAAACTAATGAAGGTTCACAGCTATTTGCAGAATGCGAAAAGGAATGTACCAATATATATTCCCTTTTCCGTGCTACACGTTTAACTCACTTAAGAAATTTACTGGTGCTTGTTGCTTGAGGAATATACATGACGAATCTGTTTGGCGAACTGACACAGGCTGCTCGGCCCAAATGTTTTAGTGAAATAAGCCTTTTGGACCGTATGGTTGCAGCCAGAAAGAAGTCGAAGCGTCAATCATTATTAGTATGGGACATATTGAAGATAATTCCCCGGTGGTGGGTCAAAAATCAAGTGAAATATGTAAGGCTTGTGGTGTTTTCTTCATGAAAGTTTGTTAGGTTCTCTTTTATGTACCGACGAAGAGAATAGTTCTCCGTTTGTATAATTAAACAAAGCTGGATCGAGACATGGTGAGGCAGAAGGTGCTTGAATTTTCCTTTTCTAGGCAATCTAAGCTGCGCTGTAGTACCTCGAGGTATACTTTAGGCATTCCAATTGGTGCTGCGAAAAAATGCTTTATGGTTTGAATTCGAAGTTGTAGTGAACTGATGGGTTTCACGAACAATGCGTGCCATACCGACCATACCATACCATACCATACCATACCATACCATACCATACCATACCAATGAATGCCATAGCAACAGTCGGTTGCTACCGTTGCGTGAGGGGTGTGCCATATTGTCGATAAAGGCTACTGAGGGCCATGAAACATTTCATCGCTTGCAATTCATTGGCTCTCGACCTTAACCACGAAACTTTTCTCTCAGGTGATTGCTACTATGATATTTGTGAATTAACTATGTAAATACTTTACATGACGCGCCGTCATGTTAGCAGCCACGAGCAATTCGTTTTTTGGAGGCCTGTTTCAGAGAGCGGTGAAAGTAGCAGCACGCTTTTTCATAAGAAATGCGCGCCTCTTTCTTGTACGCATCAATAAACGGCCATATTTGACTAGAACAACTCCCCAGGGTAACAAGAATCATGATGACAGCTTCGCTGGGCAGTGCCTTTCTAACAGAGATAACATGTTGACCCCAATTACCAAGATTTTTCTTCCATGTAAAATGCAATGTCTCTCATAGCTAAATACTAAGGGAATGTTAAGTGTTTAGCGAAGCATCATACACAACTTCGCGTGTTGAATTTGCAGACATTCTTTTTACGCAAAATTTATGGATAGATACGGCGCATATATGCATTGCAAAACCAGTAGACCCCTTCAACGCTGCATACTTGCGATATCCAAGCCGCAAATTTTCTCGACTCACGTGCTTTTGAAGAAGAAACTGTGGTTCAGGCATGGCAGCAGAAAGAAGCCGACTTACCCTTCAATAAGTACGGCTCGAGCCACCCATACCCCAAGCATACACGAAGGGAACGAGCGCGCGCGGCAGCCCAGCGAGCCGCAGCGAGCGGCGTCCTGGCAGTGACGTCACTCGCTAGAAGGCGCCACTCCAAATTCTCACCGCTACTACATATCGCTCCCGCATATGACCAGTGACATGACTCGCATCACTCCCTGTGGGAGCCATATGCCTTGAGTGGGACGAGCGGCAGGTGCAGCACATGTTTTGCAGTGAGGCGCACAAAAACGAAAAATACTGTGGCGGCGCTGCGATCGAAGTGGATTGGACCGCATCCAAGGAGGTTATGTACCATATGTACCAAATTTTTCGTTCCTCCATGTTATGTAGTAAAAAGTATATAACCTCCTTGGCCGCTTCAAGGTTGTGCCGTTGGAAACTGCTGGTGGTTCTGCTCGTCGGGGTCGTCGTACTACTTCGCGTTCTGGTGTATGCGTTCCTACCGATAAAACGGTGTCTTTAATTGCATATGACATGTATTTATGTCTTAAGAATAGATGCTTTTTCTTTCTCTTCTTTATTTCGTTTTTTAATGCCGATCGGTGATTGCGCGTGCATTGCAGCAGCTGTGTCGGCTTTCATTCTACTGTTATTGTACGGTTCCCTTTGGAGAACAAATATTTTTCTTGTTTTTCAAGCAGCATGTATCTCTCGTGTGTATATTTGCGCATATAGTTTTCTACCATTGTAGGTCTAGCGAAACGCAGACTGAAAAACACATGTAAACTTCCTGCTTGCCTTCTTCAAACAAATAAAGCGTATCGGCCACATCCGGCGCCCTGTACTCAGATTTACGGGAAGTATTCTTATAGAAAAAAAAAAAAACTGCAGAGCAACATTCCATTCATGTTTCTGTCACCCTCGCGTAACAGAATGCGGAGTAATTGGTACGGGTTCTTTTATTGCACTCCGACCTCGGGCGCCGAAAACATTTCAGATAGCCATTATATATGCTGTAATGAAGCAGACGTTCTTCGTCTGCTTCATTAATATATGCTTCATATGTGCCGTCTGAAGAGGAAGACGAAGGGCCGTGCCGTGATCGCGAGCGAGCCCCGTGCTACGGACAGCCCTTGCAGTGCCTTGATTTACCTAGCGTTCCACACCGTTGTGAACGACAATAAACCTCATCGCATTTGGTGGAGGTTGCTCAGATCCTTCGCCTCGTCCTGGAGCTCCGCACTCGAACCCTGCCAACAAGATCGCCCAGCACAATGCCTGATCCCGCCACCTCGTTGCCTGCGCCCCCGGCTGCCACTGTCATCTGCGCCGGCGTCCCTCGTCAATGCGACCCACCCATTTTCAGTGGGACCGCCGAACACGACGTGGAAGACTGGCTGTCATCGTACGAACGTGTAAGTGCCCATAACAGATGGGATGACCAGTCTAAGCTGACCCACGTGCCTTTCTACCTAGCCGACGTAGCCAAACTTTGGTTTTTCAACCACGAATCAGACTTTACGAGCTGGTCCGCGTTTAAGACTCTGTTTTCTGAAGTCTTTGATCGCCCAGCTGTGCGTAAGCTACGCGCTGAACAGCGTCTACGCCAGCGCGCACAGCAGCCTGGAGAGACATTCCCCAGCTACATCGAGGATGTTCTCGATTTGTGCAAGCGAGTAAATCCCAGCATGTCAGAGGATGACAAGATTAAACACATCCTCAAGGGCATCGAGGACAGCGCATTCCAGATGTTGCTGGCCAAAAGCCCAACTAGCGTATCAGTCCTCATTAACCTCTGCCAGAGCTTTGACGAGCTGCGCCGTCAACGTTCCATCGCCCGCCAGAACATTCAGCACGCCGATTCTGTCTCGAGCATCGCCGTTTCTACCGAAATAACCAACTCGACCCTCTCGCAGCATATTAAAGATTTTATTCGTGAAGAGGTGGCCAGGCAGCTATCGTTGCTCCGTCACAGCGACGCACCTACGGCAGCTTTGCCTCCAACGCTGCAGCAAGCCATCCGAACTCAGATATCTGAAGCGCTTCCTGCAGCTCCTACAACACCCCTACCCAATCCTGTGAGTGTGCCGCTGGCCCATACCACCTTTGCCACTCGCCCTACGTCGCTGCCGCTCAGTTATGCAGCCGTGGTTGCGCGGCCACCTGCACAGACAGCTTCCTTTTCATCGCCCATGCACCCGGCTTCATTTCCAGTTGCCCGACCGTCACCACAGTTTTTGCGTCCCACCGAGACGTGGCGCACTCAAGACAACCGGCTTATCTGCTTCGCCTGCGGCATTGCTGGTCATGTAGCGCGCTTCTGTCGCCGCCGCGCCCCAACTGAGCGTACCAGCTTTGACACGCCCAGCTACGCGCCACACTACGCCGCCCCACCTCCATTTTCACCGCGACGTCTCGACACTGATCGCCGGTCGGAAACTCGGCGCTCTCCTTCCACTCGTCGGCGTTCGATTTCGCCCTTGCGTCGTCGAGTTCCCACTGAAGAGGGAAACTGACTGCTGCAGTTCCTGAGGCAAGAACTGCAAATACATCGACGTTCTCAAGACCTCAATCTTCGCCGCAAAATGTTATTAGCGTTTTTGTAGAGGGAGTGCCCGCAGTCGCACTAGTCGATACCGGAGCAGCCGTTTCCGTCATTCACGAGAGCCTTTGCCGCAAGCTACGAAAAGTGACTACAGTTCGCTCTGGCCTGGTGCTCGCCACTGCCAGCGCGCAGCGAATTCACCCTTCAGCTGTATGCACGGCCCGTGTCGTCATCAACGACGTTCTGTACATTATTGAGTGTTTCGTGCTATCATCTTGCTCTCACGACCTCATCGTTGGTTGGGATTTCCTGTCACGTCATCATGCTGTCATTGACTGTTCGCGTGCAGAAGTGTCGCTTTTACCACTATGTGAATCACTGCCGACCAGCTCTCCTCACTTTGCCGACAAACTCACTGTTGATGCCGACACAACCATACCTCCTGAGTCGTCGATGGCTGTTGTCTTGTCGTCTGATGGCACATCTGATGCCACTGTGGTGTTCACGCCGTCCGATGTGTTGACTCAACGCAAGGGCATTGTTCTTCCGTTTGCCGTGCTTACTGTAACATCTGGGTGACCAGCATCTGTGATGCTGGTCACCAACTACTACCAGTACCCGATCAGCCTACTGCGTGGAGAGACCGTAGGATACTTCCAGGCGGTCGACTACGTCGACGACCTCGATGTTCCTACCGACTCCCTCCGTCATGTTGACGCCATCGCTTCGGTGTCCGGCTCATCACCTTCAGTGGTTTTTGACAACGCCATCGACCCTGCTCTTTCCCCACCTCATCGCCGCCAACTTCTCGCTCTCCTTCACCAGTTTGTCAACTCCTTCGACTGTAATCAGACGTCACTGGGCCGTGCCATCGGTGTTTCTCACACCATCGAAACCGGTTCCCACTCCCCCTTGCGACAGCGCCCGTATCGTGTCTCCGCCGAAGAGCGCCGACTCACGGAGCAAGTGGACGACATGCTCAAACGTAGAGTCATCCGTCCCTCTCAAAGTCCTTGGTCTTCACCTGTCGTATTGGTGAGAAAAAAAGATGGCTCCATTCGCTTTTGTGTTATTTTACCTAGCGTTCCACACCGTTGTGAACGACAATAAACCTCATCGCAATGCTAATCTTTGGCCCGTAAGCGGTGTGAAATTTTTGTCCAGTCCTTGCTTAACAAAACAAAAAAGCGGCGCGCTGGCCTAATTAGTGGCTACATAGTGGATATGGCGTAGCGCTGCTAAACTCGAGCTAACGGGTTCAAAATAGGTCACGGAATTCAATGGGAAAAAAATGAAAAATCGCAGCAGAGTACGCGCAGTGGACCAGCGTTTTTGCGAAAGAAACATGGCGACCACGCGCACGAAAACGCGGCGCTGGCTCGCCTGTAGGCGAAAAAGACTTGGAGGTGTTTCACTACTGAAGAGGACCTCCGTATTCTGCGAGAAGTTTCAGCAACGAGGCCGTTTGGCGACGATCTGAAGGGGATGACCGCGACCGAGAACCTGAAGCCACAGAACACCTATACAAAATTAGAGAAGGGAAACTGTACCTTCCACAGTGCTACGGAAATAAGCATAGCGGTGGCGTCGTGAACTAAAGTATGGGACCACAGGTGGCGCTGTGCAACAGGAAACGGAAACGGGGTTTTGCACAGTACGGCGGCCGCTTTACCAGGTGTTCTGTGGCTTTACTGGGTTTCTGGCTGCTGCGCCTCGATCGTGCTCCCGCCAGGGTTGCCAGATTTGGCTACTTTGCGCCAAATTGGCTACTTTTCGAGGCTGTTGGCGGGGAAAAAAATGCCTTGGCTACTTGGCTACTTTTTTGGCTACTTTTGAAATAGCTTGACTATTGTAAAAATTGAGTAGGAACATGTGTGGCTCATATTATGCAGCAACATTAGCAAATATTTAGGCCAATGCACGACGACGACACTTCAAATCTTTTCAAGCTGGTCCATCATCATCGTCAATCTGACTCGCGCGCTTTCATTTCATGCAAAGGATTTCGCACTGGTGACGTCACAGCGTGTTCCATCTTCGCATTGACGTTCCGCGTGAGGCCTTCCGCACATTGGGCTTCTTCGATTTTCGGAGTTCTGGCAGCCCGCTGGCAGCCAGACAGGTAGCCAGCTAGTGCCGGTCCTGATGGGAAGTCACCATGAGGTGGGATCCTAAGAAAACCCGAAGCCGCCCCAAGTTTGCAAAATCGAACACTTGGACAGCTGACCGCGGGATAAAAGCATGTCAGCGGCCGGTCTGGCCGGCGCGCTCTCGGCGTAGTCGGTCCATTTATGTGTTCCCAGCTTGAAAATATACAGCTGTATTCAAGAATACGATCACTTTTGCGAGATTTCGGGCGACTGGGCATCTCACTTTGCAGAGCGTAACAAAAGGCCTGCGACGCGTCCGATGCCAAAACGCAAAATCACACCTAAATAATCGCGAAAGCGATCGCTCGAGGATGCCTCGAGCGATCGCTTTCGTCCCTTTGTTCAAAATTTTGCTGACAATGCTTGGCGCACATTCTTCGAGAAATGTGTGCCAAGATTAACTCAGACATTTACACCTGTACTGGAGCTGTGATTCTGACTTGTGATATATATTCTAGTCATATTACATGCTGATCAAAGCACTCTTAGCTGTAGTCATTTATACACGTTTCATAATATTTTTTGTATGTTCCTACATTTACTAAAAGCAGCTTTAAGTGTTGGCTGTGATAATGTCTTCAGAGTTGCATAATAAATGAAAATGCAACGTTTTTCCATAACGTGGCTACTTTTTTGGCTACATTTCTGTATGTGGCCAAAGTTGGCTACTTTTTTGGCTACTTTCCCGGATTTTTTGGCTACTTTTCACATTTTGGACCTGGCAACCCTGGCTCCCGCCAGTTTAGTTGCTGTGTGGCAAACGTAGCGCCTACATATATGTGTAGGCGCTACGTTTGCCACACAGCAGCCAAACTGGCGGGAGCACGATCGAGGTGCAGCAGAATACATGTAGCGCTGAGTAATATCGAGTTAAGGCACACTCTGAACTGACTTTTAAGGGCATCCCGAGCGGTTTTTCGTTTATTACGCCGCCGTTACCCCGAGTAGTGCCGCCGCGCTCCAGCTGTTGCATTTCGTGTAGGGCTACTGACAGAATGCGGTTTTCAGATGGCACGATGGCCTCGACTGGAATAAACGCACAGGACACCAAAGATTGAGTAAGCCTGAAAATATTTTATTTGCATTTTACAAGTACAACAAAAAGCACACGTCTACGCATCCACACAAACGCGGTTACATAGTCAAGAACATAGTCAAGAGATGGCTCATTAATAAGGGTAGCACAAACGCACAAGAAAGAAGACCAAAGCTACAAAACGTACGGTCGGCTGCTAAGTATAATAATGTCCCTGTCACCGCGTGTCACTTTTATACAGCATCTTTACAGCACTACCAGGCCGGGTAGTTTGGCGGAAAGAACGCAACAGCTTACGGCCGTCAGCTGCTTCTTCCTTTCGGGTGTCATAATTATTCTAATCTCCGCATCAACGTCGTGCAAGTCCGCATACAGGTATCTGTATCTGAACCATATGTGCCAGCTTAATACATGTGTAGTGAAATTATGATAACCACTGCGTCTTATCAAACGTATTGGTTTTGCAAATGCGCATCACAGCTGACGGAACGACATACTGTAAGTGAAGCACAAGAGAACAAGGACAAAAGGAGGATACAACACTTGAAGAAGAAATGAAGAATTAGTAGGCGTACAGCAAACAAGCGATGACGGAGAACACACAAGGATGCATCGGGTGTTCTGTGACATCGGTTTGCGTACTTACGGTGTTATGGAGATCAACGGCATAAAAACGTACCTTCAAGCGTACTCCTTCAACCTCCGCCGCATTCATTATGATAATCAACGCCTAAACAAAATGAGGCACTATTTCTTGCTAAGAGTAGACCTCTTTACAGCAAGTCTATGTAATGACTCGCAGACGAAACCAGCATGCTTTCGAAAATGTTTTACCGCCGTAGTATTCGAACGCCAACGGCCAGGAAACACATCGATACCAATAGGCTGTCGGTGGTTAATCAAGTACAAAAACCTTGACGCTATGACTAAAAAGCAGCTTCAACAAAAAAATTAAAAAAAAATCAACTGCCTATTTGCCTGAGGTAAAAAAACATCCTTAGACACCTCGATTGTTTATGTCAATGGTTTGTGTAACGTAAAAAATTCAGCATGTTCAGCGCCCCTAGCAGAAAAAGCACCAATTAAAGTATTCGACCAAATTACAGTAGCTCCACTTGCGCGCTTACGCTGAAACACGCCTCCATGCACGCCTCGATTGATTTTTCGCCCTCTGTGGCCATTTGTTGAACTTGAGAGTGTGCGGGGCCTGATGAAGCGAGCATACTGATCTTTTTACAGTAACTCCAACCATGTTCGACAGGTGGCGCAGCAAAGCACTCCGCTCTCCGCTCTAAAGTCCCTAGATAAAACAAAGTTGAAAACTTGTTTAATCTAGGGACTTTACTCCGCACGACCGAGCGAGGGATCGCTGGACTAAAACTAAAACTTAAGGCGTTACTCCAAGGCGTTATGTACGTCGCACCTCGATACGGCCGGTTAGCGCATATCTCCAAGTGGGTTCGACTCCCACCAAATGTCGTGGGCTCGAGTGCGTTAATTACAACCTCAAGTCATGCTGACAATTCTTCTTCGCCTCGGCTTCACGTTTTTTTATACAGAAATTTATGGCCTAAATTGCACTTATTAACACCAAAGGTCGAGGATTTGACCCTTTAAGAATTTTGGTGCCATCACGCCGGACGGTGTAACGCCTGAAATCGGATTTTCGTCCCATGAGCCGTCTAAAACTTTAGCGTTAATAAATACCGATTGTTTTATCGCTACTTCGCTTCCAAAATTTTTGCATGCGGACCAAAACTGCTATAAACCGTTACGGATCATTTTTTTTTCCTTCCGGAGCAGAATTGGGACGGAACTGTTTTCAGTGGAACGAAACTAAAACCAGAACGAAAAACATTTCGTTCCGACACCCTGGAACTTTAGACGTTCCTTTCCTTCCTCCAGGATCGCGAAGGCCCATACTTCAAAGCGGACGACATACTTCTGTGAAAGGTCGTTATATCCATGGTTATACCTACTATGGCGAATGCGCATACTTTGTCAGCTGGTTATTTGCACATACAGCTAAAACGGGGACGCGTTATTTTGCGACATACCTAATTTCTGTGCTGTGCCATACAAAAAAAAAAAAAAAAAAGAAAGGTATTCTGCGACAGTGCATAACATGAAGGGGATCACGCACTTCTGCATCATCTTCTACAAGAAAACATTTGGTAGCGACTCGCCTCCTACAATTCAACATGCAGGGCCACCGCCTATCTCATTTACGGAATTTAAGCAGAGTTAGATCCCACATTTAACTGAAATAGGATACCCGATGTGCGTTTTTTTTTTTAATTTCGAGCTGGGATTAACCTCAAGTGTGGAAGCAGGAGAAGACAAGGAGGTTCGAATTATTCGATGATTAAATGTTGGTTATATCTCTCAATTCTGTCTGTTCCTCCTTTTCATGTTCATTATTCGCTCATTTCGTATCTTATTAGTATCGCATTTTACTCAGAATTACGTCAACCTTGTTTTGTTTAGCGTCGACATTTGGTTGACCCGTTCTTTTATTGCGACAGCAATTATAGACACACAGGCGCATTTCTGCCGTCGGCGTCGCCGTGGTGTTCCGTAAAAAGTCCAAGGGCGATAACATTGTCGCTGCGCACCGTATACTGTATGTACGAGTGAAAGCTGGCGAGGGTGAGCCGGCGATGGCAGCTCAATCTCGCGCGCGCGAGGGAGGAAAGCGGGGAGGAAGCGCGCCATCTTCAGTCACGCGCAAAGCAACGGGAGGGAGGGGTTCTACTCCGGCTGGTGTTGCGTTAAGGCGGAACCGCATGGCGCGATTTCAGGCGCGATTGACGCGCGGATGGTGGGACGCGCGCGTCATTTTGACGCGTGCCCAGCGTGATCCGTCACGAAATCGCGCCGCGCCATGCTGCTGCTCGGAGTATAAAAAAAAAATACCTGAACTCTGATTGGCGTCCGCCAATCAGAGTTCAGGTAAGTCACGTGGCATTTGGTCACGTGGCATTTTGGTTTTTGGTTTTGCCACCATATGGCCCTGCTCTCTGCGCATCTCGACGGAACCTCTCTGGCGCAATTTTTTTTTCTCGGCAGAACTGGCGCGTGCGTCAACGAAAGCACGTGCTACCGTGATTTCGCTCGCGCATCGTGTTCACCTAAAATGGACAAAGCAACCTTTCACGAGGTTGTAATAACTGAAGTAGAGAAGCGTCGTTTCCTGTGGGACGTACGCGACCGCAATTACAAGAACAACATCAAACGTGACCAGGCTTGGCGAGCTATAGCAGATACCCTCAGCATCCCCCTTAATAGTAGCAATCGCCTCTTCTGCTCGGTAGTAAGCGGCGGACACTCTATTTTCTATGTGAAGTTGTAAACAAACAGCGGCCTCTCAGCATGCGGAAGGTACATAGTCGCAGTCTCGCACACAATCTTGCTGCTTGAAATTAAGCTTGATAAATACACTTCGGACAAAAATGTCGCTGTCTAATTACACTAAGATTATTTTTATCGTAGTGTTCTGTAAGTTTAAGGGCATATTATATATGCGGTAACAGAGACAATTCATGTCGTTGGGAGTTATGTTGTCTGGCAACCCGGAAAACGCGACGCGAAAGCGCCGCTCTCTTTTTTCGTGCGGGTGCTCGCGCGTCGGCGGCAACGCGGGCGTTTGCCGCGAGTCGCGTTTTTCGCTTGCGAAAAACGCGCCATGCGGTTCCAGCTTTATGCGTGACCGCGCGGGCCGTATCACGATAGCGATGTGCGATGGGAGCAGAGTGCGCCGAGTGCCGATAGCTTCCTGTGCGCTGTGTTCTCGCCGCTTAGTTTGCGTTAAAGCGAGAGGCAGCATGAAATTCAATTCGCTCGCTGCTGCTGCCGCGCTTCCTCACTCCAACGTTTTGACAGCTGGTGAGATGTGTTCATGTTTGGTTGTGCGCGCGTAACACCATGCTTGTTAATTTAGTGAGTAAGCGAATGTTTACAAGTTTATATGGCCGATAAAACTACTATCCTTTCTTCGTATATCTGTCTACTAATTTGCTATCGCAATCGATGCTTCGCCTTTCGGGCGATACAGCGACTTTTTCTACATCTCCTTAATGTTCTTTCTTTTCCTTAAGATTTTTATAACTACGTTGTACCATTGTACTGTTACCTAAATGCCTGTAACAGATCCGGTCCTATCAATTTCGTTCCTGCGTTTTTCCACCAATACCCTAAACTTACCTTACTTATCTTGACTGCTGACCGGTTAATGCTTCCATTCACTTTAAATCCCAGTGCTTTCGGAAGGTGTGCGTTGACTACGGGTCTCGCCGGGTAATTCACCCAGCGAGACCCGTAGGTATAACGCAGCACGCACGCACCACGCGCGACTACTGCAGCTGCGCAGCAGGAACAGCTAGCTCCCCGACCTGGAGTGTCATTATACGTGTAGCATGAGGAATGTTTGCAACGGCGTTACTGGCGTCGCACCTCTATTATGGTTCTATAGTAGGATACAACTTAAAAAAAAACAGTTGGCAATCAAGGCACACGGACCGTGCGGGATTGTTACTCCGCCAGCCAATCACAGAAGCAAACAAAATCGTCGTCATGCGAACATTTCAAAATGGCGTCGTACTTGACGCCGCCCGAGCGCCTGCTGTACTTGAAGAGCCTCTTCTTGGGCAGAAGCGATGAGGTGTGCAACAAACATGAACAAAGTGTATGGAGTCTGATAATTTCACTCTTCAAAAGTCCGCGATCCAGTTAATTTCACTGCTGACCCCGTTTTACTCATGAAACTTCACTGCCAACTGAGGTGAAACTTGACAATAAATAGTTGCAGCGAAGCAAGTGTCTTATTTCAGTCCAAAAAGAATTAGGCTTTTACCATTCCACTATAATAGACGAGTGAAAACGTACAAAATTACGCGCTTATCATTTTATTTTTTTGTGGCTACCGCCTTATTTAGGCAACAGGGAAAGATTGACCTACGAACTATTTGCAGCCTCGCGGAGGAACAGTGATTGGCGGTTATGAGGGTGTGGATGGGACTTCACTGCAGACTTGAATTGCATCCGACTATAGCCACCTTACCTCGATGGTGCACGAGATGAGACACACGGGAAACTCGTAAACCTATTGGCGTTTGGCAGCGCTAGATCTAGCTTGACGTTCTGTTCCTTCCGCCAAGACCATTGTATGCAACACCGGTGAGATATAAACACACAACCTCTCAGTAGGAACGCTAATGTGTAAGCGCACAGCACTGACTGCAGCTGTAGAAGCCAGAATGCTGCCCCAGACACGGCAGTTCCACGGTTCATTAAGCGGAGCGCAAGAGTGATTCGTTTTGTTATACACAGCGTGGAACACGGCGGACCACTAGCAGTCCCGGTCTCATACCCTGCGTGAGGGTGATTTAGCTTCGACGCTTTTGCAGCTGCCTGCAACCATCCATGCGTGGGCGCACGAGCTTCGATACCGCGACAGCGCGATGAAGGCTGCGTGCGTTCCTTCCCCTTCAGTGTCCTAATATTGCGATCACAATAACATGGATCTTGTAAATAGCTCTTACAGCAAGAAAAAAAAACTTAAAATCTGTTAGGTGCAAAAGCAGCTGAATATTCAAGCGCGCGTATTCTACCTTGGCACAGAAAAAAGTATGGCGGGGAAATGCCACCAAGCCATCTGCGTGAGCCCACGACGACACGATCCTCATTATTGGCTCACGAAGAACACTGGGAATACTGTTAAGACGGAAGTTATCTATGCGAATAGCGGATCATAAAACAATCGTTAATGTGGTGCAATGAATATTAAAAAGTTGCAGAATGACACGATTGAGATAAAATAATCGTAACCAGAGCGATGAAATAGCACAATCGCAAAAGGCGGTAAAAGCCAGACCGTATATCAAGAGCGTTTTGCAGTATTCTTCTTTTCTTTCGCGAGAACAAAGCTTGCTCTTAAGCAACAAAAATAATTAAAAACCCTATTAAACAATGAAATCAAACAAAAGAGAATTATAGTCATCTTTAATTATATAATTATAAAGCTGATATCGTTTGATAAGGTTAACAGCCAGTTTTTCCAACTTGTCACTTAAGCTTCGTACAGAATACCTCTGATCTACGCAGAGCATCCGCATGTGTTCGTATGGTCCGACTTATAACCCTGTCAAGCGGGCAAGCTAAATGCACAATTACGGAGAGTGAACTCGGTTTTAAGTGCACTTTCCCAAATCTAAACGTCGCAAGCGGAGTGTACTCGCAGAAGAGTGCACTCCGGTCGGAGTGCGTTCACGGAACGCACTTTGCTGGTCGATTGCGTAGCCTCGCCGCCAGCGGTTTAAAGATACAAAATTAATGTAATGCATAGAAAAAGGACACAGAAGTTCATTCTAGCTGTTGAACAGCTTTTAACAAAATAATCAGAACAGAACTCGCTGATAATCTGTTCTAGCAGGATCAAAGGCCGCCTCGCCATACGCCACCATATTGTTCTGGATTGGCTAGGTATTTGTCTTGGCCGGTCTTGACTTGTAACACTCTTATGATAAAAACATTTTCGTTTTTTGCTGAGTAAACATAGATTAAGATTGTTCTTTATTTATAATACAATTAAAGCAATCGCTTTTTAGAAGTTCTTTTTAAATTTTAATCTACATCTTCAAAAAACATGATTTTAGCCTGTCGCCATTTTTTTTTCGTGCGAGTGCAATCTGTTTTCCCGTTTAGCACCACGTCGCCTAAAGTGTCACTCAAGGTCCCGAAGTGCACTCCCCGTAAGTGCACTTAACTTGCCTGCTTGACAGGGGTATTAAACAGGCTCATACAGGCTGTACAGGCCCGGGACTGCGGCTTCAAGCTCTAGCGCGGACAAACATTGCTCTAGCTGGCCGGGCCCGGCATGCACCGGCCCTAGACTTTCAGGTCAGCCCATGCATGCCGTGCAGTGCTATACTGTAAGTCTTTAGTTAACTTCCAATTCCGACAAGATATCCGATTTGAAGCTCAGAATGGCATTTGCGAACGCTTATATATAGCGCTCGCACCATTACTTCCTTTCCAGGTTACACGCACCATCTCGTATTTATTGTAACCCCAACGTGCTCTAATGTTTCATTATCGCTACGGTCTGCCTCCCCTTCATTTTCAAATTATCTTGGTGGGTGCTTGAGTAAGTCTTTCCTTCGTTTATGTATGCACCCATATGTTCATTACTGCTTGACAATATGCATATGACTTGCTTTTGAATTGAAACCGCATTATTACTCGTCTCTTCAAAAAAGACCGCAATTCCAGATTTCTCTATGCGAAGCTTAACCGAGGTTCGTCGCATCGTTGCCGCGCATATTCGCAAGTATCTGTAAATTTCTCGCATGCATAGTCCGCTAGTATAGCACTATGTCGTCCGCATACATCAGTCCAGGGACCTAAATACTGTGGCACCCTTTGTCCATTACGGATATAAGATAAACCAAACCCCAATTCACAGTTTTTCAGTCGTCTTTCTATGCCAGACATAAAGCGTCAACAATATGAAGGAATCATTGTTTCACTCCTCGGTGAATTTCCACCACTTCATTGCATTTCCGGCCTTCTCAAACAATTTGTACTCGGTTGACTCTATATATCTGCTTGGCTTGGTCTTAATCTCATTCTAACAAGGAAAGCATCTACAAAAGGTCCTTGCTTGCCTAGACTTTCAATTTCCTCATCTTCCAATAGCGCACTATCTGGCTGCACTACTCGAATCGGCGCACTTCTGCAGCATAATTTTGAAGATGTTTTCTACACCTAAATAAAAAAAAACATTGGTTGTGACATATAATTTGAGTAGCTAAACTGTAAATAAAGCGGAAAATTTTATTCTTACAGGTACAATAAAGAAAATTTTAAATTAAGCAGTGTCAGCACATCAAATTATGTTTCATGAATAGCAAAAGAAATCCTTTTTTCTTTTACTGTGGCGAAGAGACTTAAAGGGACACTAAAGCGAAACAATAAATCAGCTTATACTAATGGATCATTGTTTGGAGAACCCTGCTGGCAGTCATTTCAAAAAAATAGTTTGATTATTACATGAGAAAATGAAGGTCCAAGTATCAGTATTTGAATTTCGCGCCGGAACCCCAGCGCCGGCACGTCAGCGTGACGTCAGGGATTCCAAAGTATGTTTTTGCATTTGCGCCGCGTTGGCTGAATAAAGGTTCCCGAAACTTGCCATGTTTAATATTTGGTTCCTTTAGAACACAATGTAGTCAATCTGTACCATTATATGTAATTAGTAGGCCCTAGAAGATGCCATCAAAATCCAAGACGTCACAGCGCCCAGGTGCGGGAACTCAAGTAGGCGTCGCCACCCGTATTTCGTTCTTGCGCTTTTTCTGGCTTACCAAACGTCTTATTGTTGTAAGAGTGGTGTCTTTAGTGTTGTAGAACGGTAATTTACTGATGCAGAAGAAATCATTTTTCACTTTAGTGTCCCTTTAATAAGGTAAAAATGACACAAAAACGAAGTCTGAGTGGTGGCACTGCCCTGAAGTTCCCCACTGTGTCTCGTTTAGGCCGTCATGCATTTCCGTATCATTTTCGTGGATCCATAGAGAACTTTTTTTTTTATTAACGAAGGACTACATTGCGTTCTGAGAGAACCAAAGGCTCAAGGCAACATCATGTTTTATCTGAAGGCAAAATGGCCCAAATACGACAATAAGAAATATGAATTCGTACGGTCGCACATATAGGCACTGAAGTTTCGACAAGAAATTTAATAAGGAAATTTCGATGTTTACTTCTTTAATTATATACACATATTTGATTGCAGAATCAATAAAAAACGATGAGATAATATTTTACCGGATAGTGAACTGTATCAAGCGGGTCGCATTAGAGAATGTACTTAATTTTGGCTGCCCCTTCATCACTGTTCAGTAAGTCTAAAGGCGCCCACATGTTGCCCTATATATATATAGCTTTGCCATGGCGAACGCGCAACGTGTGATTGATCACATATAGCAAATGCAGTGCAACCGCAATCATAACAGCTAACGTTCCGGCAGTGTGCAAGACATACGTCAGCCTCTCTTTCTTAAGAGAGCAGAAAAGTAGTTTTCCTGGATGGTGCGTAGATGAAAATTCCGGAAGCTATATACCAAGAATACGTATTCTATATACCAAGAAAGCTACATAGCAAGAGGAACTGAGCTAGTCGCTGTTCATTCATGTTGGATTGCGCTGAGTGAAACTGAGACGGATACTAACGCAGAAAGACACCAGACGGGACGAAAAAGCGCAATCGCAGCGCAATTCAAAATGAGTGGGTTATTTGTTACAGAATGTCATCTTGCCATAAGCTTTGGAAACATGTTGCATGCGGGTACCTACGTCTACTGTTCTTTTTACTTCTGTGTGCTAATTAAGGTCAGATTATTTTTCTCGTGTTTCCGAAATTTCCGGAAAAAAGCCTGTTTTCTTCGGGGCTTTCTTCCACGCCTTCAAAATTTCCGTAAATTTTACATCACTACCACTGCCGGCATTCACAACGCCAGCGTCGTGACTGCATGTGCTTGCGGTCATCGGGTGGACTGTCTTCCTGTGTTTTTTTTTTTTATGCGTGGCATCAGGCGTGTTTATTTACTACACGAATGTATTCTGCAATTTATACTGCCCATATTTATACGACCCTTACTTCCTGTTAAAGTCAAGTACTTTGCTATCGCTGTCAGTGCTTGGCTTTTCGGCAGAAACTACGAGTTCTTTGCTTTCATCAAAAAACAAAAGCGTGAACTTATTTTCTTTTGGGGTTAAATATGTGTCTTGCAAGCATAATTTAAACAATCATGTGGCGAGTTTTTTAAGGCCCATGTGTGATCCTGAAATGTTTTTCTTCAATCCAGATAAAAAATCGCAGTTTAAGGCAAAGCATTGATTGCGATAGCTAATTATTAGAGAGCAATACGCAGTAAGGAGTTTTATCACCTGCATTAACTGCTGTAAGCTTTCGCTTAGTAACTAAATTATTAATCACGGTGTCGTGCGCGCACAGGCAAACATGAACACGTCTCACTCGGCGACCGCGGACACCCGCTGTCAGAACGCTGGCGTGATGAAGAGCGGAAGCGGCCGCGAGCGAATTCCCTTTCACGCTGCCTCTCGCTTCAACGCGAACTAGGCACGCGAGAACACAGCGCACACGAAGCGAGCAGCTATATATCGGGTCGGCTAGGATTTGAACCCACCGCACATTACCTCCAATATATAGACGTGCGCTACACTGCCCACCATCCCGACAGAAATTTTAAGCCATTCAGCCAAGGTCGTCGAAACAGACTTTGTCGAGCGCATTAAAGAAAGGCAGAAATCATTGAAGATGGTCAGAGTAAAGAATATATTTCTGAATCCGCTGAGTTACCTGTGAAAGTCGTTGGCGCAACGTTTCTTCTAGTTCATCTACAGTCGTGGCGTCCGCATGCTACTGCTGATGCCAAGGGCGCAACGTTTGTTTTCGCTCCTCCGCGGTCATGGCATACGCACGTTATTGCCCACGTCGTTGGTGCAATATTTGTTCTCGTTCCTCTGTAGTTGAGATGTCCGTAGATTATTGCCAAGCCTAGCGTCGTTGTCGCAACGTTTCTTGTTCTTCCGCGGTCGTGGCATCCACACGTCATTGCCAAGCCTCGCGTCGTTGACGCAACATTTCTTTTCGTTCCTCAGCAGTCGTGGCGTCCGCATGTTATTGCCGACATTGTTGCCACAACGTTTCTTGTTCCTTCGCAGTTGTGGCATCCACACGTTATTGCGGAGCCTCGCAGCGTTGGTGTAACATTTGTTCTCGTTGCTCCGCAGTCGTGGCATCCGCACGTTATTGCCGACGTCGTTGGTGTAACATTTGCTCGTTCCTCTGCAGTGGGGGTGTCCGTACGTTATTGCTGAGCCTCGCGTCGTTGGCTTAACGTTTCTTGTTCCTCTGCGGTCGTGGCATCCACACGTGATTGCCGACGTCGTTGGCACAATGTTTCTTCTCGTTCCTCCGCAGTCGTGGCGTCTGCACATTATTGCCGATCCTTGCATCGTTGGCACGTTTCTTCTCGTTCCTCAGTGGTCATGGCGGCCTGCCATTAACCTAACCTCAGCAAGACAATTTCTTCTGACGTCGTCCTGTCCCCACTTTCACTCTGATAATCATGGGAAATTCGCACATTGCGCGTTGACACCTAGCAACAGTACGCCGTACGTGGCTCGTTTCTTGGTGTGTTTGAGTGCCGCTGGCCGCAGGAGTTGGCGTCGCTTTGGCCAGCCCGTACCGCTCGCTCTTCTGTTTGCTGCATTAGATGCCTTTAGTTCTCGGCATCGATACCTGGAAACATTGTTGCCGCTACAACAGCGACACTTCCTCCGGAGCGTACGCGTAATTATTTGTGAGTTACAACTTTCGAGCGGCCGCGCGGGGTGACATGGAAACACCGCTTGTCATCATGTGCTTGAGGGCTTTCCCCATGATTCTTTGTTTTTTATGAGACTAGGCCTCAAGCTTGTTGCGTGAAGCTCCCTCATAGTTTTTGTCTCTTTCCTACATGGGACACAGCGGCACCTTTCCCGCTCCCCCGGTGACCTACTTTATGTCTGCTGGCACCGCCTCTGCGTCCAGGACGCTGCTGCTGCTGATGCTGCCGCTCACTCCCCCTCCACCTTTTTATCCCTCATTCCCCAGTGAAGCGCGATTGAGGTGTCCTCTACGAGAGATAGTTACTGTGCTGCACACTGCCTAACTCTTTTCTCCCCTAAACAGGAAGCTCTCTCTCTTCCGTTGCAGCCCTTTTCCGATTGCGTGTCAGTTCCCCAGGAGTAATGAGCAAGGATTTTTTTATGTCGTTTATTTATTTTAGGCATTTTAGTTTTAAATTCTTGATCTGTGAAATAAATGTAAGTTTCCTATCGAAAATGACACCAATAAATTTATATTCGCTTTTGACCGTCACTTTGTGTCCATTAGTTCAATGGATGGATGAGGGCACGTGCCTCTCTTTCTTGTTAATAGTACGTACGCATGTTGTTGTTTTTTCTGTATTAAAGCGGAAACCCTTTTCATTTGTCCATCTTGATAGTCTATTTACACTAAGCTCAACTTGACGTTCACGTACGGATAAATCATCATCATAAAAACTTTATTGTAAGACTGAGGAGTTTGGGGCACGCAGGCTCCCGGGCGCCCGCAAGACCCCACTGCACTCAGGCGTTTATGTTGCTTCGGTCCATAACGCTGGAAGCCCGATCAATAACCATGGCCTGCACGACCGGGTCTCCAGAGCGCAGCAGGGTCTCCCAGTCCTCCCAGGTCTTCAGGTGCTCTAGGTCCCGCGGGTGAGGATCCACCGAACAATGAGAAAGGAGGCGGAGAGCAGAAGCGCGAGGTTCGGGACAGAGATTACAAGCTGATGTGAGGAAAATTGGGTGATAGTGAGAAAGAGTGAGATGAGATGGGAGAGTGTGTGTTTGTAATCGGCGCCAAAGGGTTGCTTGTCGATTGCTAAGGGATTTGTGCGGTGCGGGGTACAGCTTACGCACCGCCTTGAAGGCATTCGTCAGCTCGTTGAAAGTGTGCGCGCGCTCCTTCGTGAATCCCGGATAGGAGGCCGCAAGAGCCCGGTTTAAAGAACCTTGGGCTAGGAGGTTGGCGGCTTCATTTCCAGAATTCCCGCAGTGCGCGGGCAAAAATCGCAACCTTCAACTCGCTTCGTCCTCAGAGCATCCCGTCATCGCTCACGGTTGTATTGCACTATACGCGACCCAAGTTGGTCCAAAGCGTGACGGCGGCACTACATATCGGTAAATTAAATTGCGGGGGTTTTACGTGCCAAAACCACTTTCTGATTATGAGGCACGCAGTAGTGGAGGACTCCGGAAATTTAGACCACCTGGGGTTCTTTAACGTACGTGCACCTAAATATAAGCACACGGGTGTTTTCGCATTTCACCTCCATCGAAATGCGGCCGCCGTGGCCGGGATTCGATCCCGCGACCTCGTGCTCAGCAGCCCAACACCATAGCCACTGAGCAACCACGGCGGGTCACTACATATCGTTACTTTCGCTGTCGTGTCGCTTTTTGCCTCGACGTAATTTTTCCAAGATGCAGGAAGAACTAAATGTGTGCAATAAGTTATGCGCGTGCGGATTAAACGGTATGCCGACAAATTAGAAAGGGTTCTTTTTACTAATTTCAGGCATGCGTGAGCAGAAAAATTCAATGCATGAGTAATGCCGACCAATAAAAGCACCCACGGTAAAAATTCACAAGAACATTTACGTGCAGTGTGGTAGTGAGAGCGCGGCCACTGACAGTTCAGATCTGGAGTGAGGCTATAAAAACACCCAACACTTTTTTGGAGCAGTGCGCAGAGTACAGCTAGTGGCGCGGAAGCGCGGTAACCGCAACAAGCTTGTGCACCTCCTCACACGTTCCTCCCGGTGACACTGCTCATGGATAATTCAAGGGCATGCGAGGCCGATGGCATCGCGAAATGGCGCCATGCGGTCAGTCCTCCTATTTGTTCCTCTCTGCACTCCCGCACCTATAGTTCGTCTGAAACACGCGTGCACGCTTAATAGGTGCCTTGCGTGTTAACCGGACTTAAGTTGGATACGGACGCAAAATCGCAATCACTTCGCCCTTGCTGCGCACACGGAGCACGCACTGCGTCCGCTTTGTTTCCGACTGTCTAGAGGCGCGGAATAACCACTATGGGCTCAAACGACCTGGGATATCCCGCATGCCTCTCCAAAATGGACCTTCGATGGCCCGCAGGGCGGCGAGACGATCTCCGCGCCTATTAAGAAAGCTAGCAAGAAAGCAAAGCTGACTCTCTGAGCGTCGAGAGCGAGATCGGCTCGCCTCAGGAGCAGACGGCAGGGCCTGCAGGGGTGACGGAGAGTTCGGGGAAAAGGACATATCAGTGGCAAGGCAATGGCTGTTTCAACGCAAGAAGAGGAACAAGCGTTCCCTCCAGCCCATCGCCTGGTGCGCACTCAATACCGGGAACCTGACCCCACGTCTATGAAACTACTATACGATCTTGAATGAAGTGCTGCGAAGTTCTTGCAGGCCGCGGAAAAAACGTTAGCTCCCTGTCATTGGACCCTGCAAACTCTGTATCCTATGCTATATATATATATATATATATATATATATATATATATATATATATATATATATATATATATATATATATATATATATATATATATATATATATATATATATTGAGACTGCCTGCAGGGAGAACTGAAGTTCGTTGTATTTCCTCTTACCGCAAAGAAGGGGCTCTTGCTAGCGACAAAAGCAGAAAGTCTCGGCTCGACGGCGAAACGCACTGGTACAAGAAATGTTTCATCGTTCCATTCGGTACAAACCGTGAAGCGAAAGAAAGCACTGAGCTCAGCGGCGGAAATGGGCAAGTAATTACACCGGTTCTCAAGAAATGACTGAAAGAGAGTTTTGCATTCCTGTCATGTTTAATTTCAGCTTGCAATTATATTCGCATTTCATGTAGGCAATCATACACGCAATCTGTTCAGACCCGTAGCCAGTGGCTAGTTCTAATCAGGTAGAATTTATATTCATGCACTTAATTAACAAGATGCTAAAGCAAGTGGACAATTTAGCCTACTTAATGTTTACTTATGTAGCAATAATCTAAATATGATTTAAATATAACCACAGAAAGACAACGAAAAGCGTCACCAAGCTTTCTAAAAAAAGAAAATAATACCGCTAAACGAAACATGAAATAAAAGTTGGCGAATATAAAGTGCAAGAAAAGAATAATAATACATAAAGGAGTAAAAGAAACATTCAAGAGAATCCACAAAAAACGTGAGACCATTAATACCAGAGCTGCCTATTTACATACACGGGGGCCTCAGACGAGTCCTGAAACATATAGAAAGTTATAGGGAAAAGGAAAAATAATCATAAGGAAAACATAGAGAAGAAAGCCTGGAATCATTAACAGGCCCTCGGGGTACTCCTGTGCATATGAACTGAATAGAACGCGAAATTCCGTTTGTTATTGCTTCCTGCCGACGACCGTTTATTTGTCTAGGAAACAAAAAGGAGGTACGATAAATTGTTGCGGCACAGAAATCACATCGTTGCCCCCATTATTAAATGTATACCGTGATCTACAGCATCGAATTTCTTCTGCAGGTATTGGAATACCGCTGTCCCCTGTAGGTTGTGACCCAATCCTGTGTCTATTTCTTGCATAAGAAATAACACTGCTGATGCTATTGAGAGATGTGCACGAAATCCAACGAACTCAATCAGGCTGTTGAGGGCATGTTGAATTTATCTAAAGCTAATTGCATTGGTGTTGAAACTTTTTCTAGGGCAATGCTAATCGAAACTGGTCTGATCCGCACCTTTAAATGCTAAAACGATTTTAGTTATTCCAGCCCATTCAGTCACGATTTATGATGCACTGTCAATAAATTTGTCAAATTTACATAATGTTATTCAAAGTTGCTGGAGACTCGACTGAAACAAAGTCAATATGATAGTATGAACCTTGGTGCATTTCTAGTGAGTCCTCGCAAATAGAGTAATTAAATTTCGATTTAGTGTACAGTCCAGTTTGCCCATTTCTTCATTAAAATATTAGAATCACAGGCCCAAAGTATATGCACTCAATAATTATCCGGTACAGACATTGCGAGGAAGAAAAATCTATTTCTTCTCTATCGCACGGCGCGTCGAACACGCCGACAAGCACAGTAGTGTATTTAGCACAGTGGTTTGTGTAGCAATACTCTGTAGTCAGAAGTGCAACACCGGGGCTTCGAGGAACGCCGTATTAGAAGGCTTCGGATTAACTCTGACCACCGGGTACGCTGTTTTTGCATTCCACCCACACCGGAATGCGGCAGCCGCGGCCGTTCCTCGAACCTGCGACCTCGTGTTCGGCAGCAGCAGCACAACGCCAGGACCACTGAGCCATGGTGGCGGGTCGCGTGCTTCTATTAGAGTCTAGTACACTCTAGTTTCTATTTACGTCCAAGCACAATGCTCGACCGCTGCGCCACCATGCGCCGCTCGTGCGTACCACATTTCTAGGTACTTTTTTTGCCGAAGCGCTACGGCAAGTATCCTAAGGTCCCTCCAGGTGCTTGGTGGGACTATAGGGAGATGTTATGCCCGGGCGCACAATCTGCTCAGCCAGCTGTCGCTAAGAGAAAATAGTTTTTTTTTTCAATACGCGCCAGGTTATACGGGCCAGGCTAACAAGGCAGAACCTCAAGAGGTACACATGGACATAATTTCCGGATATATGAACTGCACATTAATGCATACGCCAATTCTTTCTTCCCCATAACCATAAATGAAAAGAACAGACTACCAATAACCATTATTGAATATGATACCGTAACACACTTTGAAAACAATCTGAGGCAAATCGTGTCCTAAACAAAATTATGTACATTATGTTAGATTGACACAGATTGTGTTTATTGCCTCTGCATAGTGCTGTTGTATTTGTGCTGTTACTAGTTTCCCGTTTTTTTTATGAATGTATGCTCAAAAAGAGTGCATGTTTTATGTATAATTTTTGGAGATCAACTTCCGGTTCGGATGCGAGCGCACGTCTTTTCCTGGCGCTCCGTTTCTTTTCGACAGTTACGCGCGCTGTTCGCGTCTCACCATCTTCTGTCGTACATCCTCTTCATCGGTGTCGCTTCGGCCACACGTCGAGACAAGCCTCGGAAAGGTGCGTTGCTTTCTGGCCATTTTACGGCCGCTTTTACGCGCCAGCGGGCGGCCTTGCTAAGCCTAATGCATGGCCACGACTGAGTTGATGACCGAGCCCGGGTCATCGAAGCTACCTCCATCTGACGACCATGAACAACGCCAGGTACGATCAGTTTTGATGACGCCTACCCAAGACTGGGGCCAGGAAGCGGCTACGTCACGTCCCGAAGGCGTTCCGGAAGCGTCTACCACAGAACGCTCTGCTGGGATGCATGAAGAACGCCGTGGGCATGCTACCGCTGACCAACAACATAGACGCGAACGCCAAAGACGAAAGAACAATAGGGAACCGAACGAACGCAGCCGCAGCCGCCACCGTCGTGATAGAGACCGCTCTGCAAGTTTGTCAAGGACGGCCAGTGCGGTATCGAAACGAACGCGGCACGACTCTTTCACATCATCGACCTACGAAGACGCGTCCGCCCCTTCCAGTGACGAAGACGACATGCAAACACAAGCACCACCGACATCCTCAAGCCTACAGTCTGATGTGACAACGCCACGTCAAGCAGAGACTGCATTGCATGTGTCTCAAGAACTGTTTTCTTACGCAAACTCAACTGAGAAGCTAGAGACAATTCGAGACGCCGGAGCCCTCTCCCAGGACGCGTTTGAAGATTACGGTGACGAAGGAGTGTGGAAAGTGCAACGCCGTAAGCACAACCAAACGCGGCCCGAGAAGGAAACACCGCCAGAAACTTTTGTGCTAGTCGTGAAACCACGGGTAAACGTGGCGCTCACGACTGTACCAGGCAAGGACCTCCACCGCAACTTCGTGATGGCCACACCCGCTGCCGTCAACACCAAGCCTTTGACGTACACGTTGCAACCAGCATCTAACACCATAAGATTGCTCGTTCACGACAAGAGGCAAGCAGCTGGACGGGCTTCTCAAGCTTTCACACCTAGACGTGAACCACGGACAGATACCAGTACAAGTGTATCAGGCACCCGGACGAGACATGTGCCGAGGTGTTATATACAACGTTGACTGCAATGAAACAAAGGCTGAACTCCGGGCAGCCTTGACCTGTGAGCACCGACGTATCCTTGACGCGCGCCCAATGGGAAAGCGTGGGGCATGTCTACTGACTTTTGAAGGACGCCACCCCCCTAACAGAGTCGTGTATTACGGCCGCATCACCCGAGTTTCAATTTACGAACCTAAAAGCATCGTGTGTAATCGTTGTCATCGCTTTGGTCACAAAAAGGATGTCTGCCCGCACGAAGCGGTACGTCCTACATGCGGCAAGACACACGAAGGTAGCACTACTGGCAATGAATGCAAACAGACGACGCCCAGATGCCGCAGCTGTGAAGAAGAAGGTCACACGGCGACTGACCCGAAGTGTCCAGCTAAACTGAAGTCCGACGCAAAAATTGCTAAGAATCTCCGCTCAAGGCCCCGCTCTCGTCGTAGAAGGCACGGCGCACACCGATCGAGAAGCCGCACTAGAACTGTCCAATGCCATGACGTCAAATTGACGCAGCAGCTCGTGAAAACATCTCAACGCAGCCACGTACCATAAAGGAAGCAGTGAACGAGATTGTTTCAAAGAACTGCACACAACCAACAACGGGAGGAAACGGCTGAAACCTCAACTACGCAGCAGCGCTCAAGCGAACTCAACCAAGTGGAGACAAACCGGCGAACTCTTTACCTTATACCACATCTATGCTACCTTCACCATCGCAGCTGGTTGATACATCGAAAGACGGTGTAGAAGCTGAGATTGCAGAACTCGCACGACAGAACGTCGAACTGCGGCGGAAACTAGAAGAGAACGAAAAAAGGCATGCAGCACTGCTCGAACGTGCTCATGCTAAGCGACAGCAGCAGCCATGCAATCCGCAGGAGCTCACTAAAATGCAAGAAACAAGCTCTACTATCACACAGCAGACAGACCTGGCTCTGCTGGTACAACAACTTTTGCACCCTCTCCTCCAAGCGCAGGAGAAGCACTTCCAACGACAATATGGCTTGCTCCAACAGCTCTTCGCTTCGCGTCAATAGCCACCCGGCTTCGCGTACAGCCCTCGACAGTCCCACTCCACACGTTTTACAGTGGAACTGCCGAGGGCTCGGCACTTGTGCGACAGAACTGAACCTCTTGTTTGACTGTGTCGGACGCACCCTTGCGCTTTTTTTTCAAGAAACTAATGGCACAGATCGGACACTGCGACAGTTCAATGGTTATTACCAACCGTCAATAGAGCATAGAAACAGGAAACGACAACGAAACCCGCAGCACAATGGTATCGCCAGTGCAGCCGAAGAATTTGTAATACGGGTACAAGCGGCGGTCTTTGTCTGCACAGACATTCCGCAAACGCAGATTGACACTTCTCAGTACTCGACTGCCGTGCAGGGGGTGGTGGGTGTCCGTTGCACGATTGCAAAGCGAAATGCAGTGCTGGTATCGGTATACATGCGCCCTGAAGTTAGCTCCCGTACACGCGGTTCATTCACGTGGATTCGCGCTTTGCGAAGACGTTACCCAAACGACGACTTCCTGATAGGCGGCGATTTCAACGTCAAGCGTCCGCACTGAGGCTATGACTATCACACGCCCCGCGGAATGGCACTCGCAGATGCCACGGAGTCAGCTGACTTAGTGCTCGCAAATGACACCGACTACCCCACCCGCGCCGCCCTGCATAGTGGACAACGTAACACGACCCCAGACCTGACGTTATCCACACCAGCCTACGTGAAAGACTGGCGATGCGATCTGGACGCCTGGGGCAGCGACCACTATCCACTGTGGATTACTTTGAACGTGGGACGAAAGCGTGCGGCCGGGCGCACTGTGCGCACGATCAGATGGGATGCCTACAGAAGAGCATTTGCGGAGCAACCCAAGACTTCATCCGTACGGGAGGGGGCGTCACGCGCCCTGCGCAAGGCCACTACTGAGACTGAGGTGAGAGCTGATGCTCCGGCGCCGGACATACATATGCTAAACCTTTGGGATGCGCGCAAGCGAGCACAGTTGACGTACGAAGCCAATGGCCGATGACATCGCGACCGTGTGCGACTTCGACGTCGCACTGCCATCGCTAGAAGATACGCCAAGCGCTTGTATCGGGAACGTTGGAGCCAGCACTGCTCATCATTCAACGAAAGAACTGGCCTCCACAAGGTGTGGCACACGTTCAAGGCTATTACAGGTCAGCGTAAAACACGCAGCGCTATTTCAAACGTCTTGCTCAAAACTAGCCAGTCAGTCAGCCAACTCCAAGATGATGCCGCGAACACGTTTTTTCCCCAACCGTCGACGCCCCCGAACGTCGACATTTACCGGAAAACGCCGCCAGTAACCGATGAGGGCATCCAGGCCCCATTCTCACTTTTCGAGCTCGAACAGGCACTTTCTTCCATCAACGCGCGCAGCGCGCCAGGCTATGACGGCGTGACGTGGGCGGCTCTGAGGAATCTGGAAGAATACGCAAAAAAGCAACTTCTCGAGGAGATTAATGAAGTGTGGATCAACGGTGAAATCCCGGCAGGATGGAAGCATTCGATAGTCACACCCATACCGAAACCAAACAAACAGCCAGATGTACTGTCGAACATGCGCCCTGTATCTCTCACACTTACTACGTGTAAGCTGGCGGAGCGAATGGCCTTGACACGCATATCTCACTTTCTAGAAACAGAGGGTCGCTTTCATCCAGCACAGACAGGGTTTAGACCAAACCTTGGCACTCATGACAGCCTCCTACTTGTGAGGGAGGGTATACTGCGTCGAAAGACAGTCGGTCGGTCGCGCAAAGCGACACCCGAGCGTCCTGGTGGCGGTGGACCTCCGTAAAGCTTTTGACACTGTGACGCATGAGGCAATCATCGAGGCAGCTGAGAGGCACGGAATCACGGGCCGCCCCCTCAACTTTGTGCGTTCCTTCCTTCAAGATCGCACTTTTTCCATACGGGTAGACGGAGACGTCGGGAAGGTTTACCCAAACATAGTGGGAGTCCCACAAGGCCCCATACTATCACCCCTCCTCTTTAATTTGACTATGATAGGCCTGGCTGAGCGACTGGAGGCTATTTCCGAACTGGGCTTCACAATTTACGCAGATGACATCACGTTATGGACTGCATCACGACCAATTGATGAGCAGCAGGAGACCCTGCAGGCGGCACTTGACGTTATTGACCACTACCTGCCACAAACTGGCACGCGGCCATCGCCAGAGAAGACAACCTATGTGGTGATCCGAGGTTCAACGCAGGACGAAGCAGCCCTCACGCTCACTCTCGCAGGCAAAACGCTGTAGCGAGCGGAACAATCAGTGCGCGTTCTCGGGATACCTATTGACCGCACAGGCACAGCGGATGCGTGGCTCGCAGACCTTCGTCGGACATGGCACAACACTCTGCGCCTCATAAAACGAATCTGTTTCCGCATGGGCGGTGCTGGTACCGACGTATGCCGAAAGCTTGTTAGTGCTTTGCTGACTTCCCGAGCGATATACGGAGCGCGCTGTTATGACCTGCTTGCTCGGCACTGGACACAGCTAGAGGTACTCCAGAGATCAGCTCTCCGTGTTATCACAGGGCTCCCGAAACACACACGTGTCGAGGAGCTACATCGCTATGCGAAGTTGCCTACCCTCCGTGCAACCATCGAAGCATCGAAGGCAGGACACGAGGAACGCCTGAAGCACACCAGACAAGGCAGGACTCTACTGGCCTACATGGGAAAGGATATATCAACTTTGCCACAACTGCTATCCGACATCTCACCGTGGGATGACATTGCTGTCGTCGACACTACACCAACGCCCCGAAACATGGGCGCCCAACATGCGCACCGCCGGGCAGCATTCGCTGCGCGTCATGTGCAGACATTGGCAGACGCACCGCCAAGCCATGAACAAATGTACACTGACGCAGCTTTCGACCCACGCACCAGCGAATGAGCAGTCGCCTACCACGTAGTGGGTTCTTGTGAGACACATTCTACCTTTACAATTGCTGATGCTGACGACCCAACGGAACTTGAACTCCGCACAATAGTCTGGGCATTAGATAGAGTTTCAAGCACCACGCAAGCAAAACACATCGATATATACACCGACTCTCAGTATGCGCTGCATGCCTGCAAGTCGCGCCACACAGCATCATCGGAAGTACTCCTCGTCAAGCAGGCCTTCAGGCGTGCGGAGGCCCACGGGGTCACTGCAACACTTCATTGGATCCCTGGTCACCAGGGCATCGAGGGAAATGAGAGAGCCCACGAGGCGGCGCGCGCCCTTCTTTCCAACCGCGTCGTCTCCCGGGATCCTTCAGGAACCCTCACAACCAGCACAAGCAACATGACAAATGGAGCCCCGTATGACCCAGACAGAGCTCTGAGAGCAGCAGCCAACCGACGCAAGAGGGAACTCCGTGCGAGTGTGCCCTCAGACCCAGACCCACTTCCAGCGGGTCTTCCCAGGTCGGGGCAGGTGCTGCTGCATAGGCTCCGTTCCGGCTTCGTCCTCACACCAGATGTGCTGGAGCGGTGGCGACAGTACCGGCCACGCCGGGAAAGACGCCCTCCACCTCCATCTCCCAACTCCCTTCCATCGCAGGAACCCGGCAATCCCACACAGGTGCCCTGACTGCGACATGGCCACGCGGCCATCTGCAGCCCATCTATTTTGGGAGTGCCAGCGACACGCTCAACAGCGGGACCACCACCCGAGGGCGGTGCGAGTGTCGTCCTACGAGGAGTGGATTAGACCGGCAACTGGCTCGATGGATTCAGACAGGGCCATTCTGGACTCACTCTTGGCTTTCGCCAAGGACGCGCAGCTTCTAGGACGGCTCTGAATACGCCTCCCCCCTCCTCTTCCTATCCCCATTATAGGCCTTCGCGCCATCCCTTAATAAATACATTTTGTCATCATCATCATGTATAATTTGCGTGCATTGTGTATAATGTACATTATGTTATTTTTCAGAAAAAGGAAGAAGTAGAAGTCGCCACGCTATCGCCTCTGTGCCCATACTGCCAAGAAACAGAATCACTAGATCATTATTTTTTGGTATGTCGACGATACAAATTGTTAAGAAAAAGACACCTAGAACTTCCGTTCGCAAAATTAGGGTTAATATTATCACCAGAAATCATACTATCTTTCGGTGCGTCAGTTATAGGCGTCAGCCACAGGGACGTATTTGATGCCGTTTGCAGTTACATTCAGTCAACAAAACGAATAACTTTTTAACTTTTGTCTTGTATTTTGTTTGTTCTTGTACTTTTTTTTTATCTCTTTCGTTATATTTTTTCTCATCGAATAAGTAGCACTTCAAAAGATTAGGTGAACGTTTCAGCACGCAATTCTTGGCCAATCCCCCAGCGTGGGTATGAGCCATAACATGAGGCCATCATCATCATCATCATCATCATCATCAGTGGGAGCGGAAGCTTCTCGGCTCCATCGATTTATGAGTGTTTCCGCAGTTTTTTTTAGTCCTACACCCGAAAGCGGCATATCATCTGAAAGATCAAGTCATCACGAACCCAGGGATACCAACTTTTTGGGTGAGCGTGAACTTTGCGAGTTTTTACGGCACGAAAATCGCACGAGTCCCGTGTGAGCGCGGCCAGGCCTAACGACGGTTGGGCCTGGCGCATCCTTCGTTGGACTCGGGGATTGAACGAAACATCACCGAGATGGAGATGGACGAGGCAGCAACTGGGGAGACCCCGGACAACGGACCCAGCGACGCAAAACGCGTTTCCGTGGGAGAAGACGCTGAAGGCGTTGCGGACGGTTGGATCGAAGTTACACACAGAAGAAGGCACCGCACGAACGCTACCCAGATGGCGGGAAAGGACGACACCCGCTCGCGAAGCCCGATGCCCCGAGGCGGCCGAAGCATAGTGAACAAAGTTCTACGAGCAAGTAGGATGCCCAGACTACCCAGGGATGATATCAAGATAATTGTTCGACCGAAAGACGGTCTGAATATAAGGAACACGTGCGGAACGAGTCTCGACGAGGCGATACGCAAAGAAGCGGTAGTGGGCGACGACGAGATGATCACGATCTGTCCCAATCCCATGCAAAACATCCTGGTGATAAGCACACCGGACGAGACAACTGCGACGAAAATCGCTAAGATCAAGGTTTTGACGATCAACGGAAAGAGGCACGAGACCAACGCGTACGTTTCGGCGCCCGAGCAAATGGCAAAAGGCATTATCCGCAACATTCCCCTGAGGTATACGCAAGACCAGCTCATGCATGCTCTGGTGAACTCGAGAAACCCCTCTTTAACACGCCAAGCGGCTCGGCAGTACGACCACCGTGATATTGCTGTATGAGGGAAACAGAGTCCCCACATGGGCTTACTTCAATAGCATCATGATAAGAGTATCATTGTATCGGAAACAGATTGACTTTTGCAAAGAGTGCGGCAGGCTCGGCCATCGACCCGACGTATGCCCTAAACCGGAGATCAAACTATGCCCGGCCTGCGGATCGAAGAACCCGAGCATCGAACACGAGTGCACGCCCAAGTGCCGGATCTGCGGCGAGGCGCACCCCACGGCCGACCGAATGTGCAAGGCAAAATATAAGTTGCCACACATAGTGAAGGAGAGAAGGTGGCGGGCGAGAAGCAGAGAAGAAAGGGAACACACACTGGAAGAAGGAAAGACCCCTCAGCGGACCCTATCACCATCGGGGTACAGTATGGCGCAGGGAAAAGGCCAAAGTTGCTCGAGATCCGGATCCCTCTCGCCGATAAGAAGGCGTAGCCGAAGTCGTAACAGACCTAAGAACAGAAGTCGAAGCCGGAGTCGGAGTGGAAGCCGCAACCGAAACCGTCCCATGCCAGACGGCGTGCGGGCCACACATGGCGAGATACAGACAGGGTCGCGCAAGGTCACCTGGTCCGACATAGTCGCGGAAAGAAATGGATACTCTGTAAAGAGCACCCCCCTTTCTGGCAGCACGAAGGAAGCCCCCGACTCCCTCCTGGCGTCGAGGATGGAGAAAATGGAGCGAGAGAATAAGGAACTTCGAGAAGAGCTGGGCAGGGCCAGAAAGCAGAACGAACAATCAGCAAGGAAAATCGACGAGCTACAACAGACGCTCAACGAAATCTTGAAGGGCATGAGAGAATCCCCTCATGAGAGGATCTCCTCCTTCACCTCCCGCGAGGCCGCCGCGCGAGGCGATGCGACCGCGACAGGAGGCGAAGTAGGCCAGATGGACATGTGTTGTGGCGAAGAAGAAGCGCCAGCGGCGGCGGGCTCCAAGCGCAAGGGCACAAGCGATACGCCTCCTACGGAAGACGCTTTGGACCACGCACAAGCACTGAAGAGACCCAGGTCAGGAGCCAGAAAGATAGACGCGATCGAAGAGATGGTGAACAAACTGACGGACAAAACGGAGCGAATGTTTGACATACTCCTGACAAGGCTGAACGAATCCGACGCGGGACGGAACGCGCAGTACGCAGCGGTCAACACCCAACTCGCGGCCATGAATAAGCGAATCGAAGATCTGGAACACGGGACGATGCAGCTGCAGCAACAGCAACATCACCACCACCTGCCTGGAAGGGCCGGGGTACCATCGTTACAAGTGGTAAACGCACCGGCCATCCTCGCCAGCGACAACAACGCCAACACCACCCGCACCGGGGCAGGAGGGACGCACGGATAGTTGTGTCCCCCCAACACCTCTGCATAACAATCATGGCTGTGTCCCGCAAGTCCGACAGCAGACGCATAGTCTGGCAATGGAATTGCAGGGGCTTCAAAAACAAGAAAGCAACGATGGTACAATACATGAAAACGCTTGCCAATAACAAACTTCCTGTCGTGATTGCCTTGCAAGAACCTTTCGACCGGGCCCAGCTTCCGGGTTATGTGACGTGCGGTCCCCCCTACGAATCCATGGGGAGGGACGTCAGGGTGTGCACCCTGGTTAAGCGCGGGACGGCCTTCATCGAACACGAACTCGTGCTCCACGAAGAGTCGGACATAGACCATGTACTGATCGAAGTCGTGCCGAGTATTGGAAGTAGGAAAACCGGCCTTTTCGTGCTCAACGTATATAGCTCTCCCTCGCAAAGATACCGCACTCACACTTTCGACGCCCTCTTTCGCGAAGCGATGGCCAAGGCCGCCTCCAGTCCCTTGCTGATATGCGGAGACTTCAATGCGCCGCACACGCAATGGGGATACGGAGCCGAGTCGCCGAAAGGGAAGAGGCTAGCCGGACTGATGGACGAGCTCGGCCTGACTGTACTCAACGAACCTGCTTCGCACACCAGGATCGGACAGGGAGTGTGTCGCGACACGTCCCCCGACCTCTCCGTCTGGTCAGGCGCGGGCGTGGTCACTTGGTCGAACTCCTTCGAGGACCTGGGGAGTGACCACAGGATCCAGTGCGTGACCGTGGAAGAGGATGAAAGCGAGGAGGGCGTCTGCCGAAAGGCGAGAATCGTAGACTGGGACAGATTCCGGAAAAATAGAGAGCAAGACAAGAAGGAGGGCCCGATCGAAGACATCAGCGAATGGTGCAGAGTACTACTCGCGGACGTAGAGAAAGCCACCGATTAGATCGAATGGACGGACTGGCGACAAGAACCACCCAAAGAAGAGGCAGACAGATCCCGCGGAGCCGTGGGCGACGGCGCTCCCCAACCGTCCGGAGTGGACAGCCGGCTGGCACATCTTGTTGCGGCCAAGAAATCCATGCAACGGAGAGCGAGTAGGCAAAAACTGAACAGGAAGATACGCAAGAAGATCGCGGAAATCAACCGGGAGATCGAGACGCATTGCACCCGCCTGTGCGAGCAAGAATGGCAAGAGCTGTGCGACACGATGAACGGGAACATGAGCGTTGGACGCACCTGGAAGATTCTCAGGCACCTGCTCGACCCGGCAAGCACCAGAACGGCGACCCGTACAGAGATGGCCAGGCTGCGACACAAGTACAAGGACGACCCAGAGGCCTTCGCGGAAGAGATCGTGCAGACGCACCTCGCACGCCCGGAAGGGCAGAGTCACCCAGAGTACTGCGGGGCTCCCAAGGAGGAGCTGGACGCGGACTTTTCCGTGCAGGAAATTAGAACGGTCCTCCAGCTACTGAAGACCAACTCGGGGCCCGGTCCTGACAGGATCACCAACAAAATCCTGAGGAACCTGAACGACGACGCCATCGAGAAGCTCTGCGAGTACATCAACGCGTGCTGGAAGGAGGGCCGAATTCCGCAAGAGTGGAAGACCGCGGATGTTATACTGATACCAAAGCCGGGCAAACCGCTGGAGGTCCGAAACATGAGGCCGATCTCCCTCACGTCCTGCGTCGGGAAAGTGATGGAGCATGCCTGCCTTAACAAGGTGACGACGCTGCTCGAGAAGCAGGACGCCTTCGGCACCCACATCATCGGTTTCCGGAAGGGCCTTTCAACGCGGGACGCCATGCTGCAGATCAAGGAACAGGTCGTGAACGCTCCGAGCACGCACGTGCGCGCCCTACTCGGGCTAGACCTCAAGAGCGCCTTCGACACTGTGAAGCACATGGCCATACTGGACAAGATCAGCCGACTCGATCTCGGGGCGAGGTTCCACCGATATGTCAGCAGCTTCCTGAATGGACACGAGGCGACAGTCAAGATCGACGGGGCCCCACCACGAACGGTCCGAATGGGTGGTGCGGGAACGCCGCAGGGATCCGTACTCTCCCCCATGCTTTTCAACCTCGTCATGATCGGCCTGCCGGAGCGTCTTGACGCGATAGAGGGCATCAATCATACGATATACGCAGATGACGTGACGGTGTGGACCACGGCGAACACGAGCGTCGGCAAAATGCAAGACCGACTGCAGCGGGCCGTCCGGGAAGTGGAGCGGCACCTCGAAGACACGGGACTCGTCTGCTCACCCGACAAGTCGGAGATCCTGCTCCACAGGCCGCGCAAGAAAGGACCCCTTCCGCAGGCCGTGCTAGACGCTCGTCGTTTGGGCGTCCGCGTCACGACGAGGGAGGGGACCCGAATACCGACGGTGTCCAAGTTGCGAGTGCTCGGCCTGTGGCTGGAAGAGAACGGTGCCAACCGCGAGCTGGTTGCCCGACTGCAGAAGAAGGTGGCCGCCGCCACACACCTCGTGCGGCGGGTCGCGAACAGGAGGAAAGGAATGAAGGAACACAACGTTACGAGGCTGATACAGGCGTACGCGCTGAGCCACATAGCGTACGTCGCCGCATACACCGACTGGAACAGGAACGAAACCGACAAGCTGAACGTGGCGATCCGCAGGGCGTTCAAGACCGCCCTGGGAGTACCCCAGTACACGCCTACCCACAGGCTCCTCGAGTTGGGCGTACACAACACGCTCGAGGAGATCGCCGAGGCGCAGAGAATCGCGCAGCTGGAGAGGCTGTCGAGCACCGTAACGGGAAGACGAATTCTGGACTTACTCGGGATTCGATATCACGAGGCGCGTGGACTGAAAGAATCACTGCTACCGGAAGTCAGGGACGCCATACAGACGGAAAACATGCCGAAGAATATGCACCCGGTGCATGACGTGCAAAGACGTATACGCAGGGCGGTAGCAATCCTCGAGAAGCATGGAAGACAAGAAGGCGTCCTCTTCGTCGATGCAGCCAGGTACCCGCGGCCAGTCGGTGACTCTGATGGCGACGAGGAACGTCGACCACCACCGCCGCTGCAAAGGAATGTGCGAGACGAGCCGCAGTTACCAGCACCACCACCACTACTGCTACTACGACAAAAACGGCAGCAGCAACAACGGCAACATCGACACGGCCGGCCGACGGCGGCGGCGCCCGCCTTCTCCATGGCAGTCGTAGATACAAAACGAACGATCCGAGTCACGGCATCAGCGAGGCTGCCGTCGGCCGAAGCAGCGGAAGAGATGGCCATAGCCCTCGCGGTACTCCACGGAGGTGCGGAGGATAACCTGATTATCAGCGACTCCAAATCAGCGATTCGGAATTACATCAAAGGTTGGGTGTCCGCGGATGCATGTGGCGCACATGCTCAACGCCCGGGCCGGGGACTTCGGATCCGGCACCATTACAAACAAGTCCCTCAAGTGGTTCCCCGCGCACGTCGGGGAGCTTGGCAGTAACAGGAACAACAGCCACGACAATGATGACACCAACATTGCTAACGGCCGAAGACGCAACGTCACTCCACCCAACCACAACGAGCGCGCCCACCTCATCGCGAGGCAGCTTACCCGCCGCGACGCGGTCACCCAGAGGGCAGCCGCTGCCGTTGTTGTGCGGGACCCCAGCGGAGGAGTGACGGCGACGGCGGCTGCCACCCCGTCTGACGCGGCCGCTGTCGTTACCAATACAACACAAATCGCGGCGGACGGAGCTGGGGATCACGCGGACGCCGACTGCGATGTCAAGGAGTTTCCGGCAACGTACAGAGAGGTGCTTGGTCACTATAGAAAACAACGAAGAAAATATCCACAACCTCACGGGCGTCTAGACAGGTCCCAGGCGGTCGACCTGAGACGGTTGCAGACGGGCACTTTCACAAACCCCTACCACCTGCACCGCCTGTGGCCCGCGCTGCACCCGTCGCCCGGCTGCCCGTGGTGCGAGCACGAACGGGCCGATATGGCCCATGTGCTTTGGGAATGCCAACGCCACGTGGAACAAGGACAAATAGGAAGGGGGAATACAACAGCAGAACCCTCTGAAGCGGGGCGCCTCGCTGAGAGATGGCAAGCCGCCCTCCTCAGCGAGGCACCCGAAGACCAGGAGTGGGCCGTCCAGCGGGCCAGGGCCGTTGCCGAGGATCTCGAAAGATCTGCCTCGGGCGATGGGCCCCTGGCAGCCTAGCCCCGGGCACCAACATCAACAACCGTTGGACAAATAAATTTTATTCCTATCCTGTCCTTATTTTTCATTTTCTGTGCTGTACCCCACCCCTGTAACGGCCTCCGGGCCAACAGTATGACTAAATAAATAAATAAATAAATAAATAAATAAATAAATAAATAAAAGTTGCGTGCGGAAGCTAAAGTAACCCTGGACGAAATTTTTCTGTCTGAATAATGGGATAAAGGGACGTGATAAGAAGTTGGTCGTGGTGTGCTAGGCGCTTCGATCTACAAAAGCTGGGATAATCGTGGGGCATGGAGGGCCTCTCGCACCATGAGCCATATCATTGCGGCACTCAAGTGTGCTTCTTTACATCACCATCTCTCATCCAGCCGAAAACAGTAGCAAGGCGCAGGCGCCACACGCGACACATGTTAAACTATCGCGCGACATCTAGGAACAAAAAAATATGCAAAGCAGAAACTAGTCTGGGGGTTGCCTTTTTTATTATTGAAATGAATATTAGGAGAGGTTGGCGCCTTTATGGTGGCCCCGGCTACTCCTTGTCACTTGGCAAAGGAAACAAATTTGCGTAAAAATGGAGAATAGCGACACATAATATGGCACTCAGTAGAACACTGGATGAATAAAAAATATACAGTCCAACAGCACATGAGTCGCAAAGTTCTGTGCATTAGTTCAGTCCACGTACTCATGAATAATGTCAGATATTTTGAGCAGCCAAAACACACAACACATGTAATACACTGCAAGTACAGAACATAATTATACATATTACGTAAAAGTTGCAATCACAACATAAACCAATTATGAATCACGAACAACGTTTATGTTGTTTAGCGCATTTAGCGCGTTCGGATCATCTGATACTTAATATTTTCCCAAAATGTTGGTGTCCTCTAAAAACTTTTTTCAAAGCAAGAAGTGCTCTTTTTTGAAGGCCCGCAGTTGGCCATGGGCCAAGTATCTTTTTTAGAGTTAATGGTCTTCTGTCTAATATCAGCAAATTTGCTTGCAGTACCCTTCTTTGTGGATCGTATTTCGTGCACTCGAGGAGAAGATGATGCACATCTTCGTCTGGTTGGCCAAAAAACACTGCGGACTAGAGACACGTTTTATCCTGTACAAGAAGTGTTTCGTAAATGCAGTACCAAGACGCAGGCGGTGTACCGATGTTTCCATGTTTCAAATTTTCTGTTGTCTCTTAGACTTTCCGGCATTGATAAGTTTATGCATGGGTCTATAAAGTATAACTCGGAGTTTTTAGTTTGCTGATCAAACCAGGTAGTTTTGCTGAGCCGACAAGAAATCTGTCTCAGGAGCAGACGGACTTCACTACGCAATAGGGGGAGATTGGTTGTCGCTGCGTTATTGTGCGTCCAATTCGCAGCTGTGTCCACTGCAGTATTACCAGGAATATTGCAGTGCCCAGTTATCCACTGAAATGCAATTATGGATTTCATTGTGCTTGCTTCTGTAAGTTCTTTGAGCATCTCATACAATAGCAAAGTGTTCAAAGAATTTTTCTTATTGCCCTGTAGTAATGTGAGAGCGGCTTGTGAATCGCTAAAGATAACCCATTTTTGCGAATGTTTTTCTGATGTTATGAAACGCAAAGGACACAGGATTGCAAACAGTTCTGCCACGGTGGAAGATGTCTCTCGGGATAATTTGAATGTCTGCTCTAGCGCTAAATGTGGAATGACGAATGCTGAAGTCGAGGAATTTTTGACACGAACCATCTGTATAAACGTGGACGTACTGGGGATATAAGGAGTAAATTTGGAAGAGTGCCAGTTGTTGTGCGGCTACTATGAACATGTCTCTCTTAGATATAGTCCCGTCAACAGATAATTCTATTTTAGGACATGTTAACATCCAGGGAGGGTAACAAACATCCACTTTGTATAATTCAAATCTTGGTAACAATGATTTATGTTCTCAACAACATCGTGAATTTTGCTTTTGTTTCTTTTGGTAAGCGCGAGGTTTAATGGATGCTTCTCATGTTGGGTTAAGATACGATAAATATGTCGGCATGTTTCAACCGTTCCTATGACTGGAAATGGTGGGTGACGAGCTTCAGCAATTACTAAAGAACTCGAGGTAGCCTGCGGAACCCCAAGACACACTCGCAGCCCTCTTGCCAGTAAACGTTGAAAACGGTCCTCAGAAGTTTGCGATAAACCATGGAGAATAGGTGCCGAGTAAGCAATTTTTTGTTTTATGAGTGCGTTATGAACTTGTAGTAGTGAAGAGACTGATCCCCCCCACGTTGTGCCGGCGAGTCGCCGAAGTACGTTTATTACTGCATTGGTCTGCTTTTCAATTGCGCGGATATGTGAAGCCCATGTTAGCTAGCGGTCAAGAATAACTCCAAGAAATTTATGCTCTTTCAATGTTTGCCTATTAAGCGTAAGTTGAAAATTATTCAGCTGTCGTCTAGTGAAAGGAAATACGGCTGTCGTTGCGTATGAAAGACTCATGCCTCTTTCTTTTAAAAAAGGCGTCGATACTATCAAGACCCTCTTGCAGCGTTGTTTGAATGTCTTGTATATGAGATACAGAGGCCCATATGCAGATGTCATCTGCATACAGAGAATACTGTAGACCAGACGGGAGTTTTTGTGGCAAGGCTGCCATGACACAGTTGAATAGAAACGGACTGAGAACACTGCGCTGCGGAACGCCCTGGGTGATGCTGTGATAATTACTCTCTCCTTCGATTGTTTCCATAAATATTTTTCTGTCTTTCAAGAAATTTGATACCCATCGCAGTGTTCGACCGTGTAGGCCAAGCTCTAACATACCAGCAAGGATGTGTATGTGACTTACAGTGTCGAATGCTCTTTGAATGTCTAAGAATACTGTTACTGTCACATTTCCGCAACTTCGTTCATGTTCGACGCATGTGGCAATGTCTAATACTGAATCCATTGTACACCGATCTTGTCGAAAATCGGTCATGTAGTTGGAAAACACATTTGTGTGTTCACACCACTACTGCAGTCGACGGTCTATACTATTCTCCGTTAGTTTAGAAAAACAGCTTGTTGGACTGACGGGTCGGTATGAGTCAAGACAAAGGGAATTCTTTCCTGGTTTTAGCACTGGAATTACCCGAGCTAATTTCCATGAATCTGGAAGAGCCTCTCTTATCCAGATATAATAAAATATCTCCAAAAGAGCCATTCTTCCTACTGGACCTAGGCTCTTTGACATCACATACGTAACACCATCTGGGCCTGCGGTTCGGCATGACGAAAGAGCACATTTCAATTCATTTAAACTAAACTCACAGTCAAGTTGAGGATGTTGTGACATAAAGCACGCACGAACCTTCTGTTCTGCTAGTGCTGTCGAACTTGTAAATTGCAGGCAATTAAACGGAATTCCTGGCCTCGGTATAAGTTGACAGAATTCGTCAGCAACAGATGTTTCCGGAGTGCTTCGAGCTACGGCAAGGGCTCTAAAGGGATGGTTCTGGGTAACTGGACCACTAAAATATCGGACAACTGACCATATTCTGGGAACTGGAGTAAACGGAGACAACGACGCGCAGTATTCTCGCCATCTTCTTGTACCTAATTTTTGTAAGCATCTGCGCGAAGTTGACTGAACTTTCTGTGCCATCTTGTAGTCATTCAGCTTTCCACTGCGGCGGTAAGCCCGTTCAGCGCGTCTTCTAATTCCTCTTAGACATTCATATTCCCCGTCGACTGCAGCGTATTCATTTGGAACAATGACTTGTTTTGTGCAGATCTTGTAAGACTCACACAATATATTTGCAAAACTTTGAAAGTTCGGATTTTCGTCCAATGAGTTACTTAAACGGTGACGAAAACTTTGCCAATTAGTATATTTTGATTAGCGCCGGGTCCCCTCACTTCGTATGAGGTGATGTTTTACCAGGATCGGAAAATGATCACTACCGTGTATTTCTATGTCCGTTGACCATTCAATGCCATCAAGAAGGTCTTGTGAGCAGAGCGTAACGTCTATACAGCTTGCGTAACGAAACCCCCGCAAGAACGTTGGAGATATGTCATTTAGCACGATAAGATTACTTTTTTCTGCGGCAGACTCTATAATGCTTCCGCGGGGATCGTTATATTCACTGCCCCAGATGACGTTATGTGCGTTGAAGTCCCCACAAACCAGCACATGTGAGTTTGCGATACCAAACACATTCACCAAGCTGTCTAGAGATATTTTGCTAGAACATTGTAGATAAAGACTGATCACTGTGACGCTTGTATTTCTAAAAGATACCTTGCATGCTACGAACTCCGGTATATTTAAATCGCTCGACTGTATTAAATAGGACGGCAGGTCTTTTCTCACGCATAACATCGCTTTGCTACTTCCAGCAATGCGCGATGATTTATATATAACATAGTTTGAAAGACGAAAGTCATCTCGTACGCCTGCCTCCTGTATACATAAAACAGGAAAGTTATGTTGAGCTAGTAGTTTGCGAAAATCAGCTGTCTTATTTCGAAGGCTATTGGCATTCCACTGAAATACGAAAACATTGTTGTAACGATTATTCATAGTAAGCCTGCCGTGGAGCTGTTGGTGGTTGTGGAAGTACCAATGATTCCATAGAAAGCAGTGCTTTTACATCTGGTAGGTTGTTTGCGTGTGGAATGGCACTGAGAATTGCACGCATAGCTGTGAATAGCATGGGCAGGATATCATCTGTGCCACGGGTAAAGACGTGTAATCACCAAACGACGCTGAAGCTCCATGTGTGCTCGAAGCAGGTCACTGAAGAGTTGACTGAGATGGTCGCTGGGATGACTGGTGTGGTTGAGACGAATGCTGAGGTAGTCGCTCAGATGCTAGATGAGGTTGCTGTGTCAATGGCTGAGGGCGTTGCTGAGAAGGTCGGCGAATTTCACTCGAAGCTTGGGCACGATGAGTAGTATTCTCTGAAGGTGGATCATGTCGCTCACTGTCAGAACGTTGTCGACCTGAGTGCTTTAGAGCTGCAGAATAGTTCATATTGCCCTTGCTCTTTTTCTTTGTTAGGAGTTGGAGGCGCGCATCTTACAGCATCAAGGTTGGGTGGGGGCGCATTAGGAGGAGGTAGCCTTCCGTATTTCAACTCATGTCTGCGTAACCTTGAAGCAGCTCTGCTCAGAGGGCACCCAGAGTAGGAAGCTGTATGGTTTCCGCCACAGTTGGCACACTTTGGCTGACACACAGACTTTCACTCTGAATAGTTGTGGTCTTCTGAGCATATCTTGCAGCGACGTTGACTGCGGCAGTTCTTCGATAAATGTCCAAATCTCTGGCAGTTGTAGCATCTTAGAGCAGGGCCATGATATTCTTCTACGGGATGACTCGTGAAACCTAAATGCACTCGTTGCGACAATGGTTTGTCTTCTCTGAAATGGAGAATGACGGTTCTCAGAGGGCGTGGTTCTACCGCTCCGTCTTCTTAGCGATTGTAGCGCGCCTGACGACGGGCAGATGTCACTCCAAAATCCTTCAGGAAGTCAACCAGTTGTTCTTCCGTATACTCAACTGGCACATGGCGTATCTTGCCAACATTCTTGGTATAAGATGGCGGAATGAATGGCTTGACTCTCAAACCAGCTACTTCGCTCATCGACAGTAGATGTCTTGCAGATGAAACTGAAGTAACGTTGACAGAGAAATTTCTATCTCTATTCACGCGGAATGACTGTACCTTTTCCTTTGCCGCGGAGACAATTTCCGACGCAGCAGGGTTTGGATTCACTTGTCAGAAGTTGCGTCCTTCCTGTGAAGGTCGAAAAACAACTGGAATTCCCTCAGGGGCTTCTTTTTATATGTTACCAAGGAGAACGGCGTTTCATCGCAGTCTATGTCTTCATCTTCACTTAGCTCGTAGGTAGATGTCCTGTCGTCGTCAACCCGTGGTTTCTTGGCTTCACTTTCGCTTGTATCAGCCATATTCACTGAAGGTGCGCTGGAAGGTAGGGCAGCGTTGAAAACTAGCGTCGCCGGGTTGATGACATTAGGCGCGTGTTTTGGCACCTTCGAATGCGGCGCCGATTCTGCGGCACTCATGTGCCTAGGAACGCGCTGTCGGACATATGGCTCGTGCCGGTGTTCTTTGCTGCCTACCGCCGTGGTAGGCGTAGATGCGCTGCGAAGCGCAGCTAAACCACGCGATATTGTACGTGATCTTTAGCACATAGGAATCCCATGCGATGTCTGTTCTCTCTGGACAAGAGTGAAGTCTCAACACAGCACTGATTCTTCGAAGAAAACAGAAAATAATATCGCACCGAAGAAGCAGCGGCCGCTCGGAGGGACTTCTTACTCCAGGGAACTAGCATCTCTTATAGATGGAAGATTTAGATGTTAAATTGCAGTTATTCTAGGATGCAGATTCGTTATTAATCTGCAAAGCTAGCAGAATCCTTGAAAATTTTATTATAGTTCAGCAGGTTGCAACTGTGCATCTTGCACTATATTAGGACTTGGCAGGGATATGCATCTGCAGCCGGCATTCTTGTTCACTTTGAATCCTTTGAACATTGCAAGAGTGTGTGTCATTACAGCAGCAGCAAAATGACAAGCTGTTCTTGCTTCTGAGTGATGAATGTATCTGACCTGATTCCTGAGGGTTTTTATTTTGGTTGAACTAGGACGGACTGACTTTGTAGCCCCCGTGTTCGGAAATACAACTTAAGTTGAAGCCCATGCTTGACTTGATCTAAGTGACGCCCATCGTGAACGCGCCGAAGGGAACGCAGTGATCGTCTTTCGGCACGTTAACGCCAGGCTTCATTTAAATCAAGTCGAGCATGGGCTTCGACTTAAGTTGCATTGGGGCTGTGCGGGGACCGGTGCGAGGCGCGTCGCGGCCCGGACTCCCTCTCCCCTGACGACGCTTCGCCGTGCTCCCCCACGGGTTGCAAAATCAAGCGTCCTTCCTTTCTTTAGATCACTATCTGTCTGCCCTATCTCAGGTCACTATCTCTCCGCCCGTGCCGATCACGACGTTTGGCTGGCGTACATCGTTTCCCCCTCCGAGACACCGAGTTGTTTGGTTCGTTCCGCTTGCTGAGGCGCACGTTTCGTTGCCGCGCGGAACGCTGCGTTGCTCGACGCTCACCGCATGATTGGTGGGTGCAAAGTCCGATGCGGGGCGCCTCGTAAGTGATCGCTGCGCCGTAGCGCATTGTCTTGCACCCCTTGGTGGGTCGACGGGAACGCTGTCGCGTTCAACTCTTGAAGGCGAAGCTTAAGCGTCCTCCAATTTTTTTCTTCGCGCGCAATGCATTGTGGTGCGAGAGTTCCGCCGACTCCGACGCGCGAATGGCTCAGGAGCCGTATCGGCACCGGGCCCGTCTGGGCGCGTCGGAAGCCGCCGGTTACGTTGGCTGCGCCGGTGCGCCCGGTCGTTTTCGCCGACGTAACGTAGCGTGCGCGCGCGGGGGCGTTACGTCGGACTGTAAACGGCCCTTAGTATGGAACCGCCACGCGGGCCGCACCTTGAAAGCGATCTGCGATGCCGACAAAGAGTGCCGACTGCTCATAGCTGCGCGCGCTGTGTTCTCGCCGTTTACTTATAGCGAATTTACCAAAGCGAAAAAATTCAGCATGTTCAGCATTGAGTAAGCCTGAAAATATTTTATTTGCATTTTACAAGTACAACAAAAAGCACACGCCTACGCATCCACACAAACGCGGTTACATAGTCAAGAACATAGTCAAGAAATCGCTCATTAATAAGGGTAGCACAAGCGCACAAGAAAGAAGACCTAAGCTACAAAACGTACGGTCGGCTGCTAAGTATAATGATTTCCCTGTCACCGCGTGTCACTTTTGTACAGCATCTTTACAGCACTACCAGGCCGGGTAGTTTGGCGGAAAGAACGCAACAGCCTACGGCCGTCAGCTGCCTCTTCCTTACGGGTGTCATAATTATCCTAATCTCCGCATCAACGTCGTGCAAGTCCGCATACAGGCATCTGTATCTGAACCATATGTGCCAGCTTAACACATGTGTAGTAAAATTATGATAACCACTGCGTCTTATCAAACGTATTGGTTTTGCAAATGCGCATTACAGCTGACGGAACGACATACTGTAAGTGAAGCACAAGAGAACAAGGACAAAAGGAGGATACAACACTTGAAGAAATGAAGAATTAGTAGGCGTACAGCAAACAAGCGATGACGGAGAACACACAATGATGCATCGGGTGTTCTGTGACATCGGTTTGCGTACTTACGGTGTTATGGAGATCAACGGCATAAAAACGTACCTTCAAGCGTACTCCCTCAACCTCCACCGTATTCATTATGATAATCAACGCCTAAACAAAATGAGGCACTATTTCTTGCCAAGAGTAGACCTCTTTACAGCAAGTCTATGTAATAACTCGCAGACGAAACCAGCATGCTATCGAAAATGTTTTACCGCCGTAGTATTCGAACGCCAACGGCCAGGAAACACATCGATGCCAATAGGCTGTCGGCTGTCGGTGGTTAATCAAGTACAAAAACCTTGACGCTATGACTAAAAAGCAGCTTAAACAATCAAATTTAAAAAAAATCAACTGCCTATTTGCCTGAGGTAACAAAACATCCTTAGACACCTCGATTGTTTATGTCAATGGTTTGTGTAAAGAAAAAAATTCAGCATGTTCAGCGCCCTTAGCAGAAAAAGCACAAATTAAAGTATTCGACAAAATTAGAGTAGCTCCACTTGCGCGCTTACGCTGAAACACGCCTCGATTGATTTTTCGCCCTCTGTGGCCATTTGTTGAACTTGAGAGTGTGCGGGGCCTGGCCCCAGTGCGCGCCACTGCGATTTTCCGAATTCGCCATTTTGACGAGAGGCGCGCGCGCCCGTATCTTGAAAACGATCTTCGAAAGTGGCAGAGAGTGAAGCGTTTGCTGAGAGCTCCGTCGCCGCTGTGTTCTCGCCATTCTCGCCGCTTCGTTGGCGTTGAAGCGAGAGGCAGCGCAAACGTAAATTCGATCGCTGCTGCGGGCGCTATCTCGAAAACGGTGGTCTTATTACGCGACGGACGGTGGGACGGTTTTCTCGTTGGGTAAGCATAAACATGCTTACGCGTTTAAAATTAAAGCTTACCTGCACCGCCTAAACTCTGCGAATGCGGGCTGGGCCGAGCAGATTGCGCGCCCAGACACAGCACATCTCCCTAGTCCCTAAGGATGTAAAACCAAATACCTATTAAAAAAAGAAGGATCTAGGGCGCGTGCCGTGACGCTTCGGCAAAGAAGTACCTAGGGACGTGGTGCGTGCGGGTGGCGCAGCGGTCGAGCACTGCAGGGTTTGGGCGTAAATCTAAACACGCTGGCGGGTCCTATGCTTGTCAAATACGCATTTAAATAACATTACTGTACGTTCATCAATGACATCAGGGAAAACTCGAGTTGAGCTGGAACGCACTTCTTCCGGCACGACTTCCCGGTTTTTTTATTATTTTTTTCTTTACTTCTTTTCTCTCTCTCTCTCTGCTGATGAGGTTAGCATATGCATTAAGGCTGGATAATTATACTCGTTCTGTAGTACAATAATAGACACACATTTATTCAGCAACCTCTTAAATTGGCCCAGACAATATTTGTTTTTATGTGTGTGTTCTGTTTTTTGAATTTCCGATGCGTGTAATCGTTTTGTTTAAATAATAAAAGTAAATATTTCAGTATAGTACTTATTCAGAGACGTAAGATGCCTTCATTCGGAAGTGTTCATTTTTTTATTCGACTACGTTCCGAGTGTAGACATTATTATTTCGATTAAATTGCAGCATTTTTTGTCAACTTCCTCGTGGTCGTGTTACCGGTTTGTATATTCAATATATGCAAAATGTGTCTTAAGTAGTCAAAATGTGGTTACGTAAAACGTTGTGATCTATGTTAGTTGTTCTTGAAGTTGTATGTTGGGCGGGCATCGGCATTAAGTTGTGCATAGCGACAGAAATAGGATGGTGATCAGAGAATAACTAAACGCCAGCCGGAGTGCACAAGATAATATAAGGGAGTTTCTTTTTTGTAGACCATACAAAATTAAAAAAAGAACATAACGCCTGCGGGAGATAGCATACATTAGGCACTGAGCTGGATCACTCAAAGAGGCGGACATTACTTGAACAAGAAACCGAAATGCATAATCGACTAATTAAAAACAAAACAGCGGCGATTTAGCGGTAAATACGAGAGCAATGCGTTAGCATTACGTCGCACCTTTTTGAGGTCCCGGATCCATAACTTAAACCGCGCCACTGTCATATATATATATATATATATATATATATATATTTATGAGATCTTTACGGCAAGTTTGGTGGCGTATATCTCCAAACTGGCGTCATTTTGGAAATTGATGCCATGGATGCGCCTTGCAAATATACCGACAATAAATTGTACATTGCAATATGTGTTGTAAAGTATTCAATTAAAAGTTAATTGTAGTTTTTTGTTAATTAGTCGATTATGCAGTTCCATTTCTCGTGCGAGTAATGTCTGTCGCTTCGAGTAATACAGCTGGAGGACTACAATCACGCTATCGGCCACAGGTGATATTTAAAACTTCTCTATAGTCTAAAAAACAAACAACCCTTATGTTAGTTACCACCTATACGGTGAGTAAGTCACTCAGGTGCTCGGTAGACGTACTGGAACAGTAATGAGTTCAACGAAATTCAACGAGTGCGGTAAGTTTCTCGTGTCTTGTCGCAGCGTCGTCAGCGGCGCCTTAGGTATCCTTCAACTCAGACGCCTGTATTCTCAAACGATCCTCGACTCGAAACTCTTCCTCCACTCTGCCAAGTTGAACACAACGCCGCCCCTCGACGGACGAAGGCGCTCCACTTCTCAAGAATATTTCCGGGGATGATCGTGAAGCGCAGTGAACACTTCTCTCGAGCGACGGCCCTGCTACATATACTTTCTTTGGACCCGCCGTGGTTGCTTGGTGGCTTTGGTGTTACGCTGCTAAGCACGAGGTCGCGGCATTAAATCCCGGCCATGGCGGCCGTATTTCGATGGGGGCGAAATGCAAAAACACCCGTGGTACTTAGGTGCACGTTAAAGAACCCCAGGTGGTCAAAGGTAATCCGGAGTCCTCCCCCACCTACGGCGTGCCTCACAATGAGACCGTGGCTTTTGTACGTAAAACCCCATAATTAAAACAAAAACAAAACTACTTTCTTGAGTCGAAGAGTGTTGAGTGGAAGAACGTTCTAGAATACGGAGGCGAGTCTTCTGGTGACGCGGAGTCATTACTTGGACACCTTACCTCGGAGCCATGGCAGTTATTATCCTTCAGTCAAAATGGGAACCTCGATTGATGATAGCGTTTATGTGCGCCGCGCGCCCGGGTAACACCCCTGTCAACCACAACGAATGGCGTCTGGCAACAGGCCAGTCGGAAAACTGGCACGTTTACGCTCATATCGCGAAATGGCAGCTGAAGCCTCTGTTGCCGTGCTGCACGTCATGCAGGAAGTACGCAGGTCTTCAGCTGGATTCGCACGACGCCCCGTGTCCCTGATCCAATCCGCAGACTATAGCGTGACGTGGCTGAGCTGTGACGGATCCCAGCGCAGCGCGTCAACGATGCCCTCCTCGTGCGCGGCGGCACGTCATGCTCGACGGATCGTGTGGATCCATCGCTGTGTTCATCGCGCATACGACGTTAGAGATTTCATACTTTCCTGCTCACACGACAGCAGAAATCGAAAAGTGTTAACACACTGCTAACGGGCTGCTCTTCCTATACAGCACAGCACTTTTGTTCTGTAGACATCTCCAAAATAATGAGCAGGCGTGCGTCAAGGCTGTATGGTCTGATTCTCGGTTGACATAACTTTTGAGGATAAATTCACTCCTGAGTGACGTGGCATCCGACGCATTGCCTGGAGCGACAGGCATTCTTTCCACTAGTTTAGCCGATCACCTCCCATTGAAAATGATATACCTCAATGTGCCATCCATACCAAATGCGGCGACGACGCGCCTCTTGAAGTCTTCGTACACATTTTCAAACAGCAAGACTGGCGTACACAAATGACAGAAAGATAATCGACTTTCCCTCGGCTTCTGCGGGCAGCTTCGCCGCTTTATACACTTTCACGTATTTTCAGACTCGCTGATTTTTCGTATTTTGGTTGTCAGCACGAACGAGTGTGTAGCTTGTTTTTTTGCGATGCCTTGCTCTAGGTTTTCCTCATCGTACGTGTTTAGTAGCTTGCGTGCGCTCTTGCTAACAGAAGTTTTCTTTTTTTTTAATATTTACAGCACAAGAACCGATAGTTTTCATTCATTTTATGCCGAGCACGCAGTGCTCGTATTCCGCCGAATACCTTTTTCGGGCACGTCGTTTGTCTCAGCTGCGCCAACATTGTAGCCAGAACAAGCTAAGACTTGTCCCACCTTTTACTGGGCACTTTACACCGCGTACAAAGACACCTGGTCATGCCGAGCTTCAGGAAGATTAGCGGTCAGCAGGCTCCACGTATAAAATCCTCGACTGGGAGCCCTATACGCGACTGCTTTCACATCGCTGCCTGTACAAGTTCTCAGTGCACTGTACAGATGCTCGTGACACGTCCTGCCACATGCACGCCGCAACAGCAGCAGCAACAACAACTACGAGAACAAGCAACAATTAATAAAAATAACAACTGATAATGAAGACAGAGTTTCGTTCGAAAGGCGAAGCATTGAGAGCAGCAGTAAGGCATACTAGACGATTACACAAAGTAACGTTTGTAATTTCAGTCGATGAAAGCGAGCACTGGCTCTCACAACGCTGGCGTGATGACGAGCGCCTTGTCCCATAGTGAACGTTCCGTGATGCGGCTCGCTTCACCGTTTCAACTGTGACACGCCTCAAAAACTCAAACCACGTGACCTACAACACTAGGCGCGCGGGAAGGCAGCTCGCATATATAATTATTATTTTTGTTAATTAGTGATTAATTACCACGTATCCCCCGTCACCCCATGGTCGCCACCACTGACTGTATGTCTCCGAAGGAACCGTCCTATTTTTAAATATTACTCAAAGTCTTCGGAGACTCAGAGGCACCCTGTGTATCAGAGGGCTGGACTATCAGAACGGCGAAATTGGTGCTTGAAAATAAATATATATTTATTTTTGACGCGTTTAATGAGGTGATAATTACATTTGCACGCTCCGCCCCAAACAGAGGCATACTCTAGTATAATGGAAGGCCCACAGTATACACTAGAACACAATTTCAGAAAGACAGCATGGGAGTTGTGCGATATTCCGACAAGCAATACCAAGAGTGCAAGGGCACGTTATTTCACATATTTAGCGTGAGAAGAAAAGCACAGCGTTTTCTCGAATTACACACCAAGAGCCTTGTCTTCACCGACCCTGGGCGATACAACATCACGAAGGGTGTATGAAAATTGCACACGGTGTGTTTCCCGCGTATAACTTAAAGCATTTAAGCATTCATAACTTAAAGCATATAAGAATGCAGCTAATAGGTCTCTGCACCAGTTTGAGAGTGAGAAAAAGAGGAAGTGCCTTTTTGGAGGTTGCGGTCTCGCACACCGCGCTCTGATCACCACGAGCTTCAGTGCAGCGCGCCGGTGTGCGCGCGCGTCGAGCGGGGCCCCGACGAGCCGAAAAGCCGGCCGACAAAGGGGGCCGCCGCCGGCAGAGAGCAACACGTGCACACGTGTTGCGCGCGCGCGCGCAAGGGCCCGAATCCCGCCAAGAATTCAGCCAATGGGGGCAGCCCGTTGAGCTCCCCGTGGGCGGGACGACAGCCGAGTGTCAATGTTTTATGACCCGCTGCCATCCCGCCCAGGTAAGGAAGAGAGGGACATGGAAGTTCTCGGAAACGCAATGACTTCTCGCAACCACTGAGATCACTCCAAACTCCACATGTAAACACAGCAGTGAACACTGTCGACAGTCTTGAATAGCTTTAAGTAGTCAGCATATATAAGAGGAATGAAGAGTGTTGAATTGCTGGCGAAATATCATTTACAGAAAGTAACAAGAGTGTCAAGAACGAATCTTAGAGGAGCTCCGCTAGTGGCCTCATAGCCAACAGCTGTCCATTAATGCCAACGAAACGCGATCTATTACTTAGATAATTTGATACCAAAGCAGTGATGGAAGAAAGTATGTCCATTTGCGTGAGCTTTGTAATGAGGAGTTCATGGCAAATTACATCAGACGCTTTACTCACGTCAAATTAATTGCACCTTACTTTAATTGGACCTTATCATGTACCACACTGAACGAGAAGAAAGGGGGTTAACCGAGGGGCCTGATTTTTATTAATCATATCCCGAGAAGCCAACAAACAAAGACGCAAGGACAACATAGGGGAAATTACCTGTACTTACTAATTGAATTAAAGAAAGGATAAATTAATGGCAATGAAAGTGGGTGAAAAAACAACTTGCCGCAGGTGGAGAACGATCCCGCGTCTTCGCATTACGCGTGCGATGCTCGATATATGTGCCACACTGGAAGCATAAGTCATAAATGTAACCATGTTTGTTGTTGTGGGGCGCCCTGGTACAAAGCCATGCTGTTCATCTATGAGCATGGTTTTAGCACTAACGGAAAGCAGGGGATGCAATACATACACTTTAGATGCAGCGCAGGCATAATTTTTAAGTTTTCCGGAATTTTAGAAATCGCCTGTTGCGGATAATATAATTCTAGTCCTTGAGCTGGGTTATTCAGAGAGGCGGATATTACTTGCACAAGATATCGAAACTCATATTCAACTAATAAAAAAAGAATAACTAATTAACTTAATTATTTACTTTACGGCACGTATTGCAATTTAGGAATTGTAGCCGGAAAGTTTGTAAGGTGTATCCACTTTGAATGAATTTCCAGAATGGCACCAAATTGGAGACATGCGCCAGCAAGCTCACCGTAAAAATGCACTGTTATTCTAGTTACTTTTTATCAAAACGCTCTTCATTGCATTGAGGCACATTAGTATCTGGAACGCCCATGTATTTTGTCCGACACTTTGGGAAATAATATCTCGAAACTAATGTCATCCTGGAGATTCATTTCAAGTGTATACGTCTTGGGAGCTCACCAGCTACAATTTGCAAATTGGGATATGTGCCGTAAAGGAATTAATAAAGAAGTCAATTAGTGAATGTTTGTTAATTAGCTAAATACGGTAGTTGTTTCGATTTCTCGTGCTAGTAATGTCCGCCTCTTCGAATAATTCAGTTCAAGGAGAATAAATATGCCGTCGGCCACAGGCGATATTTAAAAATTCCGGAAAACTTAAAAATGATCGCCTCGTATATAGTAGGCCGGTAGCAGACGAGCCAGATTTGTGGACGGGAGTAACACGAGAGATTTTACATGGTATAGGACATGTTCATGTTCTGAGGCAGGTGTACATGCAAGTTAGGATTAGACTAAGCACATAACTGAATTATTTAAATAAAGCCATAGAAATGCCATCAGAGCCACATGACAGCGATGGTCTTGCGCTGCGAATGCTTTTGGCGATAAGTTCATCACTAATAGACGCAGTGCTTGGCGCATCACCACTGCAGCGTCATGCAGGTCGGACGAAGTGACTGAAAGTGTGCAAACGCATCTGAGACGTCGTCGATAGTTTCACGATTGCTTGTCAACAGAGAGACAGTATGTGTTTTCTTTGGCGTCGACCTCAGTTGCACATATTTCCAGATATTTCTAGGTCTTTTTTTTTTAAATCATTATCGACAGAGCTAATGCAGTAGTTGTGATCAGGCCGTATAGTTTCTTACTGAGGTATCGGTACTCCTTGAATTGAGCTTTCCACTTTTCAGATCTGCTCTTCACTCTGTTGTGGGTTTTTCTGCCATTATGGGAGACACGTATACGCTTTCCCTGTCCGACAAATAATAACTGCAATATGTTGCCATGCGAGTTCGGCACGTGCTCAAACGCCAGAAGGTTGTTGAAAGAAATAAAATGAAGGAGAGTGGATCCTTTATGTGTAATATAGTTGTTAAGTTCAGATAGCGAGAGGTTGTCCCATTGTACTCCAGGAATACATTAATAGCTCCCAGTACTACAAAGTTATGGTTAGGGTGGGAAGTGACGATATTCTCAATTGATTGTAGACGCTCGTGGAATGAAGACGGATTCGCCGAGGGTAGTACGCAAAATGTCCCAAATAGTAGGTGCTCTCTCCCGCCGCAGCACAGACCCTCCCATACAGATTCGGGCACGGATTCCAAGTCCGCGCGCCGCAGAACGCAAGCAATCTAGTATTTTTTGGTTTAAAAGACACTGAAAGTGAAACATGGGCTGCGTCCGAAGCCCTAGTGATTCAACACTGCAGTACACAACTGAACACCACCGTCGAACATTTGGACATAGAAAGAGCACACAGATTAGGTCGCTTTAGCAGTAACAGAAATAGGCCTATAATTGTCAAATTCGCGCATTTTAAAGTAAAATAACGTGTGTTGTCATGCGCTAAAAAACTAAAAGGAACTGAATATCGGATCTCGGAAGACTACTCTTCTAACACGCTAACTGCTAGAAGACACCTAGTTCAGTTTGCCAAAGCACAAAAAAGACCCTTCAAACTACGCCACGACAAATTACTAATGGGAAATACAACTTACACATACGACCATAGTTCCGATAAGGTAGTCGCTCGACCACCGGGTTCCTAGCATCCGACTGTCGCAACAACCGTCCCAATAACCATCCCTATAACTCCCTTTCATTTCTTTACACCAATATTCGCAGTATTCTTCCCAAACTTGATGCCCTCCAAAGCCTGCTCAGTACAACGACATCGAACATAGTCCTTCTTACTGAAACTTGGCTTAATCCGTCCATTAATAATTCAGAAATTCTTTCACATTTTCCAAATTTTTCTATATTTCGACGCGACAGATCTCACAAAAGGGGCGGAGGCGTACTGATATGCGCACACGAAAGTCTTCAGTGTGCTGAAATAACAGTAACAACGCCCTTAGAAACTGTCTTTGTGATAAGCAACGCTTCCCGCCCAGCCGTTATTATCGGTACGTGCTATCGTCCACCCGACGCAAACAGCTCTTTCGTAGCTGACTTCCATGAGGTGCTTCACTCCGTAACCGTGCTTTATCCCAAATCACCCATCATGCTGTTCGGCGATTTCAACTTCCCTGCCATCAATTGGTCCAATATAGCTGAAACAACGTCAAAAAACAATGTCGAAAGTGATTTTCTTAATACGTGTCTTACGTTTGGCCTAACACAAATCGTCAGTAACCCCACGCGGCACAATGATAAGTCTTCTAACATATTAGACCTTATCTTCACTTCTCACCCTGATAATGTTTCACCACTGACGCACTTACCTGGCCTTAGCGATCATTCAGTGCTACATACCTCGTTCCAAAGTGACATCCCTGCCTTCACTAAAACTAGAAAAACTATTACGCTTTACGACAAAGGTAACTATACTGATATGAATATTAAACTAGCGGAATTTGCCAGCTCGTTCTTTACCGGTTTCTTAGAACGTTCTGTTGCAGTTAACTGGCTTCTTTTCAAAAATAAAATGCATGAGCTGATAAAAACTTACATACCTACTATCACTGTAACTGAAAAGCACTCATCACCCTGGTTCAATACGACACTAAAGCGTCTCAACAATAAAAAGAAAAGGCTTTACCGCGCTGCCAGACATTCAAACTCTGAGTGCGCATGGCAGAAATACTTCACCGCTGAAAAAACGTACCTATCCCTTGCTAGTCAAGCAAAACGCTCCTTTTCTTCGACTACCCTACCAAACATCCTGCGAAATAACTCCAAAAAATTCTGGAATATTATAAATCCAAAGCGTTCGCAACCACTTGCTCTGTGCGACGAGAAAAATAGGCCTATTCCTGATCACGAAATCGCCGAAGCGCTTAATCATGCATTCTCTTCCGTGTTTACGAATGAGCCTAAAGGTGAACTTCCTGAATTCCCATTTTTCAGTTACCATACAATGCCCGCAATCACCTTCAGTTCTGATGGAATCAGGAAATGCATTGATTCCTTAAAGCTGTCGTCTTCACCTGGCATAGATGGTATTAATTCTAAAGTCTTAAAAAATACTAAATATGTTACAAGCGAGATGTTATGTCACATTTTTCAGCAATCCTTATCATCAGGAGTGGTGCCGGATGACTGGAAAGTGGGTAAGGTTATCCCAGTCCCAAAGAAAGGTCCTTCATCATCATGTAGTAGCTACCGCCCAATTTCTCTAACTAGCGTTTGTTCTAAATTAATGGAACATGTGCTTTACTCCCACATTGCTACATTCCTAACATCTGTCAGTTTCTTCCACCCTAACCAGAATGGTTTCCGTAAAGGTTTATCTTGTGATAGCCAATTAGCACTCTTTATAAATAACATAAGCTCTAACCTTGATCAAAATATCCCAGTTGATGCCCTCTTTTTAGATTTTGAAAAGGCCTTTGACAAAGTTCCGCATCAACGACTTCTCCTAAAACTTTCTCGCTTGCACCTTAATCCCCTTGTCTTGAACTGGATCCGAAATTTCTTAACTAACAGACAACAGTTTGTGTATGCTAACAACCACTCCTCCTCTAAGAGCCCTGTTCTCTCCGGTGTACCCCAAGGCACAGTTCTCGGGCCCCTCCTATTCCTTATATATATTAATGATTTACCGGCTAATCTTTCATCTAACATTCGCCTTTTTGCTGACGATTGTGTCATTTATCGCCCAATCCTAGCTGATACCGACAACCAGGCATTGCAAGATGACCTAGACAAAGTTACCTTTTGGTGCAGCATGTGGCTAATGTCACTGAACACTAAAAAGACTTTACTACTATCTTTTCATCGACGGAAGCTTCACCATACTCCTAAGTACGTTCTTTGCAACTCGGAAATATCATCAGTGGAGTCATGCAAGTACCTTGGCCTTACTCTTTCAAATAACCTTTCTTGGTCCTCTCATATTACGAACATCACCAACGAAGCCAATCGCACACTTGGTTACTTCCGCCGCAACTTGCGCTTCGTACCACCATCCTTAAAAATACAAACTTATCTAACTTTTGTCAGACCTAAGCTAGAATACGCATGCTCTGTTTAGGACCCACACCAAATCACCCTTTCTAACACTCTAGAAGCAGTTCAGAATCGTGCAGCTCGCTTTATTTATTCTGATTATTCTTACCACACTAGTGTCTCTCAGCTAAAATTAAAAGCAAGAATTTCCAATCTAGATATAAGGCGTCATGTCTTCAGACTGTGTCTTTATCACAAATTTTATCATTCTGCTCCTAGTGCTTCAGCCATCATTCCAGCACACCGTCAGTCTTGCCGATTATGTCATGAAAAATCTGTGTATCCTCCGCCTGCCCGGACCACTGCGCACCTACATTCTTTCTTTGTGAAGACTGCCCGGGACTGGAATGACCTTCCCGCCGACGCCGTGCACCACTCCAATCCACATCATTTCAAGGCTGCCATTGAGTCCATATTCCACTGAAGTGGCCACCCATCCCTCATGTAATACCCCACGTTGGGGCCTTTGAGGTAATAATAAATAAATAAACAGCGATCGGGACTCCTCCCCCGATGCTCTTACCACCCTTGCTGTCACGGTAGCTGCTGTAGGCATTATAGTTAGGCAGAAAATAATCCGATGAAGATATATCGGAAGAAAGCCACGTCTCTGTCAAAACTAATATAGAAGCTGATGAAAAGAAATTGCAACGAAATTCATTAGCTTATGTCCTCAGACCGCGAACATTTTGATAGTCAAAATTACGATTTCTATTCATGATCAGGCATTCCAAATGCCTCGCGTGAAGCAGACTGTCGCGGAGAGGTAATTCAAATGGCTCTTTCATTTTCAGGTCGTTCAAAGTTTCTTGACCACACGCTGAGGTTCTGAAGGGCAAAGAGGTTGCTCGGTCCTGCCGGCGCAGAAATGTTCCTTCATCGCCGCACACGTGGAACGAGGCATACGAATCACGCCTCGTCTTGAGGCGTTGGAAGGCAATGGGCCGTCCTCCGCCTCTTGAGAGGTGCGCAGTCAGTTGAGCAGACGATCGTATCAGCTATGGAGAGAGCCTGGCTTCAAAAATGGGCTTTCGGTCGCGGGGCACCCTTACGTACGTTGGCTTGGACGGGTGGACCGGCAGCACAGCAGGGGAAATAGGCGAAGACGGCTTGCGCTATACGTGGCGAGCTCATCACGCAGGGAAGGCACCTCGATGCTACTACTACTACTGGAAATAATAATAATAATAATAATAATAATAATAATAATAATAATAATAATAGTGAACAAGGAGTCAACAACATGCGACATGTCGGTTGTGATGATTAAGCGAATCGTATGCGCAACTCGCGAAAACGCCTTCTGCCGAGTGACTATAGTTTCTCGGTGCCTCGCGGTTTTTAGCCCGTGCTCGCATGGTTAACGCGTGTGGATTGTTCACTAAACCTGGGCCTTGCATTCAACAGGTCTTATCAGACATATCAGAGCTAGTACAATGAAAATTGGAGGGGATGTCAAAAACGACTTTGGGGCCACCTTATAATATGATGAGCTAACTAGGCTTAGTGTGGGAAGAAACCAGTTTTGCTAATTCCGCTTTGTAGCTCCAACAGCGCGTCATTTCAAAACTTCCGGGCGTGTAGAGGTGAAGCTTGGTGGGAATAAAATGTGTATTCGGGGAACTTTTCCGATAAACCTCAAAGTTTTAGATGCACTGAAAGTGCACCGTAGATAATTTCCAAATCGCCGTTGAAGCCTGAAAACGCTCCTTCAAATAGTGCATTAAATTGCATGATTGTTACTGACTTGCTGTAAGTAAACAGCTAAACGTTTTATCTTGAAACTGCGCACTTATGCTGGAGATATTAGAACAAACCGTTGAGAGTACACCTATAAGTTAAAAAGTGCTATTTTCAGAGCGTTAATTATCAGCGGTCGTGCGTTCAAGGTCGCCGGTACTGCATGTCGCAACATCTAGCTGTGGCTCCTGAGCGCGCGTCTATAGCGGTGCGAAGCTGTCGCACGAGTGTTGCCAAACTTCCCACTGGACCCGAGATCGCCTCTTCGAGAGGAAAGTGCTGCAAGTCCTTCTCCAAACAAGGTACGTGCACAGAGCCACTCAATCCACCTGCAGGAGCTCCCGCAAAGTAGCCTAAGCGGCGAGAACACAGCGCGCGAAGCTGCAGTCGGTACCCTTTGTCGGCATCGCAGATCGCTTTCAAGGTGCCGCCCGCGTGGCGGTTCCATACTAAGTCGCTGCCCGAGTAAGTTCACGGTTCATAATGGTTCGACACGGATGGATAAACCGATAAAGAGCGATAGCTGCTTATATAATGAACGGAACGTCATCAGCGCACCAGGCGCCTCCACCTGTACTTTGCTTGCGCCATCAATGCTCCTTGCGCCGCCGTCGGCACCAATTCGTGTCGCCCCTGCGCTGTCGTTTGTACTCCATGGCCTAATCGAGTTTCATAACATTGGTAATGACACCGGGCGGTGTGGGGATGAGCAAGTGGCACAATGCTTACGCGTATACCCCCCCCCCCCCCCGTCTTCAGAAATGCAACTTAAGTCGAAGCCCATGCTCGACTTGATTTAAATGACGCCTGGCGTTAACGTGCCGAAAGGCGCTCACTGCGTTCCCTTCGGTGCGTTCACGATAGGCGTCACTTAAATAAAGTCAAGCATGGGCTTCACAACGCAAGGTACTAAAGTAATGTTTAACAGTCTCGGAAGGGAACAGCAGTTTACGATAGGTAGCGAGGCACTGGAAGTGGTAAGAGAATACATCTACTTAGGACAGGTAGTGACTGCTGATCCAGATCATGAGAGTGAAATAATCAGAAGAATAAGAATGGGCTGGGGTGCGTTTGGCAGGCATTCGCAGATCATGAACAGCAGGTTGCCATTATCCCTCAAGAGAAAAGTGTATAACAGCTGTGTCTTACCAGTACTCACGTACGGGGCAGAAACCTGGAGGCTTACGAAAAGGGTTCTACTTAAATTGAGGACGACGCAACGAGCTATGGAAAGAAAAATGATAGGTGTAACGTTAAGGGATAAGAAAAGAGCAGATTGGGTGAGGGAACAAACGCGCGTTAATGACATCTTAGTTGAAATCAAGAAAAAGAAATGGGCATGGGCAGGACATGTAATGAGGAGGGAAGATAACCGATGGTCATTAAGGGTTACGGACTGGATTCCGAGGGAAGGGAAGCGTAGCAGGGGGCGACAGAAAGTTAGGTGGGCAGATGAGATTAGGAAGTTTGGAGGGTCAACATGGCCACAATTAGTACATGACCGGGGTAGTTGGAGAAGTATGGGAGAGGCCTTTGCCCTGCAGTGGGCGTAATCAGGCTGATGATGATGATGATGATGATGATGGGCTTCAACTTTGGTTGCATTTCCGAATACGTGGGTTGAGGCAACTCCCCGAGTAGTTTCTGAATGCATTTTTTTTTGTTCCTAGATGTCGCGCGATAGTTTGTTTAACATGCGTCGCGTGTGGCGCCTGCGCCTTGCTACTGTTTCGGATGGATGAGAGATAGTGATGTAAAGAAGGACGCTTGAGTGCAGCAATAATATGGTTCATGGTGCGAGAGACCCTCCATGCCCCACAATTATCCCAGCTTTTGTAGATCGAAGCGCCTAGCACACCACGACTAACTTCTTATCACGTCTATTTATCCCGTTATCCAGACTGAAAAATTTCGTCCAGTGTTATACAATGGGGTTTTAGGTGCCAAAACCACTTTCTGATTATGAGGCACGCCGTAGTGGAGGACTCCGGAAATTTTGACCACCTGGGGTTCTTTAACGTGCACCTAAGTCTTAGTACACGGGTGTTTTCGCATTTCGCCCCCATCGAATGCGGTCGTCGTGGCCGGGATTCGATCCCGCGACCTCGTGCTCAGCAGCCTAACACCATAGCCACTGAGCAACCAAGGAGGGTTGTTTCGTCCAGTGTTACTTTAGCTTCCGCACGCAACTTTTATTTAGAAATAGCCTGGCGCGTATCGAAAAAAAAAAAAAAAAACTATTTTCTCTTAGCGACAGCTGGCTGTGCAGATTGTGCGCCCGGGCATAACATCTCCCTATAGCCCCCCCAAGCACCTGGAGGGACCTTAGGATACTCGCCGTAGCGCTTCGGCGAAAAAAGTACCTAGAAATGTGGTACGCACGAGCGGCGCATGGTGGCGCAGCGGTCGAGCACTGTGCTTGGACGTAAATAGAAACTAGAGTGTACTAGACTCTAATAGAAGCACGCGACCCGCCACCATGGCTCAGTGGTCCTGGCGTTGTGCTGCTGCTGCCGAACACGAGGTCGCAGGTTCGAGTAACGGCCGGGGCTGTCGCATTCCGGTGTGGGTGGAATGCAAAAACAGCGTACCCGGTGGTCAGAGTTAATCCGAAGCCTTCTAATACGGCGTTCCTCGAAGCCCCGGTGTTGCACTTCTGACTACAGAGTATTGCTACACAGACCACTGTGCTAAATACACTACTGTGCTTGCCGGCGTGTCAGACGCGCCGTGCAATAGTGAAGAAATAGATTTATCTTCCTCGCAATGTCTGTACCGGATAATTATTGAGTGCATATATTTTGGGCCTGTGATTCTAATATTTTAATGAAGAAATGGGCAAGCTTGACTTTACACTAAATCGAAATTTAATTACTCTATTTGCGAGGACTCACTAGAAATGCACCAAGGTTCATACTATCATATTGACTTTCTTTCAGTCGAGTCTCCAGCAACTTTGAATAACATTATGTAAATTTGACAAATTTATTGACAGTGCATCATAAATCGTGACTGAATGGGCTGGAATAGCTAAAATCGTTTTAGCATTTAAAGGTGCGGATCAGACCAGTTTGGATTAGCATTGCCCTAGAAAAGGTTTCAACACCAATGCAAGAATCTTTAGATAAATTCAACATGCCCTCAACAGCGTGAATGAGTTCGTTGGTTTCCGTGCACGTCTCTCAATAGCACCAGCAGTGTTATTTCTTATGCAAAAAATATACTCAGGATTGCGTCGCAACCTGCAGGGGACAGCGGTATTCCAATACCTGCAGAAGAAATTCGATGCTGTAGATCACGGTATACCTTTAATATAGGGGCAACACTGTGATTTTTGGGCCACAACAATTTATCGTAACTCCTATTTGTTTCCTGGACAGATAAACGGTCGTTGGCAGGAAGCAATAACAAACGGCATTTCGCATTCTATTCAGTTCATATTGTCACGTGGTGGTGACGTTGAAGAACACAGTACCAACACTGTGGAAGACAAAACTAACTTTTATTGGGCGAACCTGTGCCCACAAAAACAGGCTACACTTATAGCACAACGATAGCGGCGAACACGGTCGGCGATCGTCGAAAATCTGATGAGCGGGTCAAGCGTGTCGGCTTTTATACATCAGTCGTCGAATGTTCCAGAGTAATCGCTGGGAAACGCGTGCCTTCCACAAAGTTCTACATTATTCGCGTTGCGAGCACATGCAATCAGATTACACAAGGTTCGGTCACAGACAGCGGATGGAACCATCGATAACATTCTAGGAACTTCCGATACATGCAGGCGCGTCCTGCGCTGTGCGATAACATTTGTTAGGCGGTGAAACGTATCGCCCGATAAAGACAAATACACGTGTCAATATGCACAGGAGTACCCCGAGGGCCTGTTTATGATTCCAGGCTTTCTTCTCTATATTTTCCTTGTGATTGTTCCCCCCCCCCTTTTCCCTATAACCTTATATATGTTTCAGGACTCATCTGAAGTCCTCGTGTATGTAAATAGGCAGCTCTGGTAATAATGGTTTTACGGGATTTGTGGATTCTCTTGAATGTTTCTATTACTCCTTTATGTATGTTTATTCTTTTCTTGCACTCTATATTCGCCAACTTTTATTTCATGTTTCGTTTAGCGGTTTTATTTTCTTTTTTTAGAAAGCTTGGTGACGCTTTTCGTTGTCTTTCTGTGGTTATATTTAAATCATATTTAGATTATTGCTACATAAGTAAACGTTAAGTAGGCTGATTTGTCCACTTGCTTTAGGATCCTGTTAATTAAGCGCATGAATGTAAGTTCTACCTGATTAGAACTAGCCACTCGCTACGGGTCTGAACAGATTGCGTGTATGATTGCCTACATGAAATGAGAACATAATTGAAAGCTGAAATTAAACATGACAGGAATGCAAAACTCTCTTTCAGTCATTTCTTGAAAACCGGGGTAATTACTTGCCCATTTCCGCCGCTGAGCTCAGTGCTTTCTTTCGCTTCACGGTTTGTACCGAATGGAACGATGAAACATTTCTTGTACCAGTGCGTTTCGCCGTCGAGCCGAGACTTTCTGCTTTTGTCGCTAGCAAGAGCCCCTTCTTTGCGGTAAGAGGAAATACAACGAACTTCGGTTCTCCCTGCAGGCAGTCTCAATATATATATATATATATATAGCATAGGATACAGAGTTTGCAGGGTCCAATGAGAGGGAGCTAACGTTTTTTCCGCAGCCTGCAAGAACTTCGCAGCACTTCATTCAAAATCGTATAGTAGTTTCATAAACGTTGAGTCAGGTTCCCGGTATTGAGTGCGCACCAGGCGATGGGCTGGAGGGAACGCTTGTTCCTCTTCTTGCGCTGAAACAGCCATTGCCTTGCCACTGATATGTCCTTTTCCCCGAACTCTCCGTCACCCCTGCAGGCCCTCCCGTCTGCTCCTGAGGCGAGCCGATCTCGCTCTCGACGCTCAGAGAGTCAGCTTTGCTTTCTTGCTAGCTTTCTTAATAGGCGCGGAGATCGTCTCGCCGCCCTGCGGGCCATCGAAGGTACATTTTGGAGAGGCATGCGGGATATCCCAGGTCGTTTGAGCCCATAGTGGTTATTCCGCGCCTCTAGACAGTCGGAAACAAAGCGGACGCAGTGCGTGCTCCGTGTGCGCAGGAAGGGCGAAGGGATTGCGATTTTGCGTCTGTATCCAACTTAAGTCCGGTTGACACGCAAGGCACCTATTAAGCGTGCACGCGTGTTTCAGACGAACTATAGGTGCGGGAGTGCAGAGAGGAACAAATAGGAGGACTGACCGCATGGCGCCATTTCGGGAAGGACATCATTTTTATATGCTGTCGGCGAAGGACCGGAGAAAATCATTTTTTTTTTTCGTAGTTACACTGTATTTTACGGAGGCCAGCTGCTTATACGAAGTTACGAGGTTTTTCAGAACGTGGGAACGTGCTTACGTGTACGATATTAGCTTAATAACAAATAAACTATATCGTGAACACACATTCCCCAAAGAACTTTTTTCACCCCTTGGAATGAAACGACGTGAAAGATTCGCTGCCTGATTCAAGAGTACTTATCCTCGATGTCATTTGCCGAGACAGTTACGGAACTCTGCCAGTAACTCTGCCAGGCTAGATCTCTATACGGGGTGCTTATTATTATTTTTTAACCCATACAGAAGCTTTTTTTTTTTTAGGTCGTCTGTAGCAGATAGCGCAATTGCAATCCTTGTGATGGGTTATTTGAAGTGACGTACATGCGCGAGAAATCGAAATGTATAATCGACTAATTAACAAAAATTCACCAATTAAATTTTAAAAAGATTACTTCACGGCATATATTGGAATTTGCGCATTTAGCCGATGAGCTTGCAAAGTATACCCGCTTGGAACGAATTCTAAGGATTTAACGGTTTTCTACACATGCAGCATGAAACTTGCGCTAAGACAGACAGACAGACAGACAAAGAACTTTAATGACAAGGTCCTGAGAAGCTTTGCCCTAGGGCAGAGCTGCGGGCCGCTCCCACGTGGGGACTGGTAGGCCGAGCCTAACCGCCGCATCGTGGGCTCTCTGGACAGCCCAAGTTTGACGTGCATATTCTGAGCTCCGGATGGCAGAGCTCCATTCTTGTTCTGTGATGCGATTGGGTCCCTGTAACGAGAGGCATCGCCAGAGCATGTGTGCGAGATTGCTAACAGCCCCACAGTCGGGGCAAGTAGAGCTGAAAGCCTCTGGAGTGATCGTGTGGAAAAGGGCCAGGTTTGGATAGCACATCGTCTGAAGCATGCGTAAAGTGGACGCCAGAGGTCTTGCCAGTTTGATGTGAGGGGGAGGATAAGTCCTCCTACGGAGGTGATAGTGCGTAGTAATTTCGCTGAAAGTAGTGAGAATGTCCCGAAACTCGAGAACCCCGGAGTCTGAACTCGATCCTGCTCCCGCGCGGTAGGTTAGTGCGCGCGCTTGGGAGTGGGCGATGTCATTCAGATTGGGAAACGAGTCAAGCTGGGGGTCGAGGTGAGCCGGAAACCACGTGATGGTGTGCGGAGAGATTGTCTTGTTCTTGAGAACCTTGTGAGCTTCCTCAGCGATGGATCCTGAAGCGAAAGCCCTGACCGCCGATCTCGAATCAGTGAAGATTTGTGATCTGCTGTTGTCTAGGAGTGCTATAGCAACTGCGGCCTGCTCCGCTCTGGTTGGTGTTGAGCACTTCAGGGAAGCCGCATTCACTATCTGTCCGTTGTGATCAACGAGGGCAATGGCGAAGTTAGACGACTGTCCATATTGGGCTGCGTCGACAAAACATGCCGAGTAGGGATCGTCCTCGGTACGCTTGAGGAGGGCGAGGGCTCTTGCCCTGCGTCTGCCTACGTTGTGTTGAGGATGAACATTACGGGGAAACGGTGCAACTCGTATGTTGTTCCTTTGATTTTCTGAAATTTCATGTTTCCGCTCTTCCATGAGGATAGGGTTGATCCCAAGAACTGCCAATATCTTCTTTCCAGCCGGGGTACAGGATAGACGGGCCAGTTGGGCTGACTCCTGGGCCTCGATTATCTCGTCCAATGTGTTGTGCACTCCTAGTTGCATAAGGAGGTCCGTGCTCGCCCGTAACGGAATGCCTAGTACTTTTTTAATACTTTTTCTGATGAGCCTGTTTAATCGTTTCTTCTCGTAGTTATACCAGTTGTGCATGGCTGCCACATAAACTATATGACTCATGAGGAAGGCGTGGAACAACCTGAGGAGGTTGTCTTCCTTTAAGCCTCCACGCCTATTCGAGACTCTATTGATGAGTCTCATCATGTTCTCAGTCTTGGCTGTGAGCTTGTTGAGCGTCGTATTGTTACTCCCATTGGATTCGATGAACATGCCTAGGACCCGAATGGTGTCTACTCTGGGGATGGTACAGCCGCTTTTAGTGTGGAGTTTGATGTTTATTTCAGATAACGGTTTCCAGCCTCTAGGTTTGGGACCTCTCCTGACTGGCCTGTAGAGGAGGAGCTCAGACTTGCTCGGGGAGCATCTAAGCCCCGTATTTTCCAGGTGCATCTCTGTTTCATCTACAGCCTCCTGTAAGCCTAATTCAACAGCTCCTTCGCTTCCTCCGGTGCACCAGATTGTGATGTCATCAGCGTAGAGCGTATGATTGATCCCTTCTATGTTGGAGAGCCTTTGCGATAATTTCTTCATGGCGATGTTAAAAAGCAGTGGAGAGACTACCGCTCCTTGTGGCGTGCCTCTGGGGCCCAAATTGAAATTGTCGGACCTGAGGTCACCGATTGTGAGCGTGGCCTTGCGATCTCGTAGGAACGAGCTTATGTACCTGTGGAAGGCGTCTCCCAAATTGAGCTCTGAGATGGAGTTCAGAATGTGAGCATGGGATACATTGTCAAAGGCTTTCTCCAGGTCTAAGCCTAGGATGCCTCTGATATCTCTTGTGGTGTTGTCAATGATTTGACATTTGATGAGTTTCATCACGTCTTGCGTTGACAGGGCCGGACGAAAGCCGATAATGTTGTACGGAAACAATCCTTGTTTCTTGATGTGCTTAGAAATTCGATTGTGTATGACATGTTCCGCTACTTTCCCCACGCAGGACGTGAGGGAAATGGGTCTGAGGTTTGATAGACTCGGGGGCCTTCCAGGCTTTGGAATGAGGATGACCGAGGCCATTTTCCAGGACTCCGGGACAACCCCTCGTTCCCATATTCCATTAATCTCCTCTGTCAACCATTCCATAGAGCAGCCGTCCAGGTTTCTGAGGGCGCGGTTGGGGATGCCATCAGGACCAGGGGCAGACCTGCCATTTAGATTCTGGAGAGCTTCCCTTACTTCGCATGCCTTGAAGGGGTTATCTAGCTCGGGGCAAGATGAGCCTTTGTAGGGGGGATAGTCTTCGTCACTCGAGTTGCCCAGTGGCAGATACTTGCGAGCGAGTCTGTCGAGTACGGTCTGCAATGTCTCTGATTGTGATGCCTGGTGTAGAACCTTCGCTATTACTTGTCTTTGGTTTGACTTGGTGTTGGTATCATCGAGCAGATGCTTGAGGAGGTTCCATTTAGCTCCAACTCTCATCTGGCCATCCACGGAATTGCAGACCTCATCCCACTGTTGTCTGCTCAAGGTTTGGCAGTGATCTTCTATAGTTTTGTTGAGCTCCGCGATCTTTTTTCGGAGCCTTCGGTTGAGTTTCTGCCCTTTCCATCTGTTCAACAGTGACGTCTTAGCTTCTAGAAGATGAGCGAGGCGGCTATCCATCCTGTCTACCTCCAGTTCAGTCTGGATTTTCTTTGTCGCCGCGCTGATATCTTCCTTTAACTGTTCAGCCCACTGCTCTAGGCTAAGTGCTGAGTCATGTGTTTGTGCTCGCTCTTCCCTAATCTTGCGAGAGTAATCCCAATCTGTAATAGTGAACTCTTTGAGGTCCCCGCTTCTCACGTTGACGGAGGTGGCCAGGATGTTGTGGTCACTGCCACGGTCCACTTGGAGGTTGGACCAAGATGCCGATTCCACATTCCGTATGAAAAAGAGATCGGGTGTGGTATCCCTAGAGCAGGAGTTGCCAATCCTGGTCGGAAAAGCCTGATCGCTAAGAATACATTATTGTTCTACTTAATTTTTTTAACAAACCACTGGTTTATGCATCGAAACGCAAAATTAAACTGCAACGCCCATGTATTTCATCGCAGCCTTTGGGAATGAATATCTCAAAATTAGTGTTATCCTGAAAATTCATCCCAACTGGATATACCTTGCAAACTCCCCGGCTGCAATTCGTAAATTGCGGCATGTGCCGTAAAGCAGTTACTTAAAAAGTTAATTAGTGATTGTTGTTAATTACTCGATTATATATTTCGAGTTTTCGTGCAAGTAATGTCCGCCTTTTTTAGTATTCCAGCTCAGTGACTATAATTATCCTAGGTGGTTTATAAAAATATTGTATGATCCAGAAAAACAACGCACCCGGTATAGGCTCTTTTCACGGCGATACCGTGGGCACCGCCTTGCTTGCTCACGTGCTGACGCGTCCATTGCTTGCCTCCGTTTCCTCTGTGCTTACAATGCATCTATATGACGCCTCCGTACGGCTCACCAAACCGCTGTTTCGGCGAATATCGCAGAAGGTGATTGGGTGTACGACACGAAGATTTGGCCACGCAGCTTCAGAGGACATGTAAGCACTTTCGGAGCTCGTTATGCATCGTCCAAACAGCGCGAGCAGCGTATAGGGTGCTTGCACTAGAAACAGTACTACAAATGCAAGCCAAGCTGTTCAAACTTTCCCACTTATCAATTAAATAAGGAACAGTGTGTTTTTCTTTTGGTTCTTTATTTGGCTAACACTCTGAAGCAGCGGCTTGTCATGTTTCTGACTCAGTAAAGTTCCTCGGTGCAGTCACTATCTGATGTTTATTTGCTGCCTAATCGCTCGCGGGCTTGCTCAGTAGAATAGGTTTGTTCTTGCTGCGCACAAGGCTTGGAACATAGCTGTTCTGTACTTTGTAATAGCTTGTAGCGAATACGTATTATCGCTTGTCACTCGCTTACTCTGTGGACCGTCGCGAAACATTCAGCCATGAACATTCGTGTGTATTCGGTGTAGTCGCTATCACGCGTGCTTCGCCGCATTGATTTAAATGTGCGCCCATTTAGCAATTCTTGATAGGTTGTCGATAGAACGGGCGTAAGTATGGGTGTGTGAGATGGGGTAGATGTGCGTAAATAACAAGCGAGAAATTTACTATGCCAGGAAGCAGCGCTACTCTCTTTGTCAATGGGCAACGAGTGGTGCTCACTCTTGTCAATGTTACGGGTTTGAAGTCCTTTCTTTGGAGGTTAGAGATACAACGGAAGAGTGAATTTTCTATCCTCGAGCAAAGCCGTGCATCGCGAAGGGTGGCCGGCAACACAGGCAGCCCTTGTGTAGCAGTGATCCGCGGACTTGGTCGAACAGATTAATTCCATTATACTTAATATAACAGTCACTATTTCCACAGCCAACCACTGCACACACCTTCTCTCTACCGTTCCAGATTTCGCATTTGCAGCATGAATGGATCAAAGTGCGAACACCCAGTTGCATTTCCTACAGCTGATCGCGCAGTAGCAGGGGCAATGGTTTCGTATTCGCGCTGTTACGTTTCGCCTACGACGCGCGGTATAGCCGGCGCGGATGCAACGGACGCCGGGGCTTCGTTCAAAGCGGCGGACATTTTGGCCCGTTCGGAGCTGCCGCAAAGCCTCCCCGCCAAGCGCGTCCAGGCGTGTTTCAGTGCCACGTGTCTTCGTGTGTGCGTGTGTGTGTGTGTGTGCCCACGCTTGTCAAAGCGCGGCAGCCGGGGAGAGGAGCTCCCCAAGTGTGAAGCGAGGAGGTCTGATCGGCGCCTGCTCGGCGGTTGAGTCACTACACTCGTCTCAACATGTCTCTCAGCTCGTCCGTGCTCCGCCGTCACGTGGTCTCATCCCGTGACCTTCCTTCTTGCCCGCGACGCCGAGAGTATAAGAGCAGCTGCCCCCGGACGCCAGGAGAGAGGCTCCGATTTCTTCTGTTGAGTAACGTGCTCTCCCGTCTCTCCACTTCGGTCGACCTGACCGCCCGCTCTTTTGCGATGTTAGAATAAACAAGTTGTTCTGTTACCAGTCGACTCATCCTTTGCCGGGACCTTCGGATGCTTCCAGTTGTGCCCAGGCCGCCAGGCCAACGCTACCCTTGGGGCTTGCGACCCATTTGCAATAACGGGCGTCAGCACTGAGATTCCAACAACTCGTGCCAGCGGTGCGATTCCAACAGCTGTCTGCCAGCGGTGAGATCGCGACAACGGAGGCCAGCAGCGAAGATATGCGGTTGACTGTATGCTGAGCAGCACAACGACCATCCGGGAGCAGTGCAACGAGCCCTGTGTGATGACTGGTTGCCTGCAGCGGAACGACTGCGCTGTATTCTTGGCTGCGAGGTTTGGTGAGTGCGGGACTTTCTTCTTCTGAGTTTTGCCAGGCTTTTGTTAGTGTCAGAAACAGAGCTGGTAATTGTGGTTGTCGTTGCTGCCGGGTTAGTTTGCGGCAAGACAATAGTAGGCAGTAGAGAAAGCAGCATTCAGAGCAGCCATGGATTTGAAGTCGTTGCGCAAACCGAAATTGCTGGAGCTTGCAAGAGAGTTGGGTCTGGATGTCTCAGACAAACTCAGAAAACCAGAACTGCTAAGGGCTATTCTTGAGTTAGAAGCTGAGGATGACGAGCTGTCGGAATGCCTTGAGACCATTGAGGAGAGGGAGACGGCAAAAAGACAGGAGCGTGAACTTAAAGAACAGAAAGAGAAAGATGAGCGTGAACGTAAAGAACAGATAGAACGAGAGCAACAAGAGAAAGAAAGAGAGCGCGACCGTCAACACGCTTTGGAAATGAAGCGTCTCGAGTTAGAGATGGAACGCGCTCGTAATGGAAGTCAGGCACACGGTGCAGGAGAACGAGTATCGTTCCAAATGACGGACCTGATGCGGCCGTTTAAGCTTGGAGAGGACATTGGTTTGTTCCTGGTTAACTTTGAGCGAACGTGCGAGAAGCAGGGGTTCTCTCGGGAAACGTGGCCACAGCGCTTGCTCACTTTGTTACCCGGCGAGGCGGCCGACGTAGTCGCTCGCTTGGAGAGAGAGGAGGCAGAGGATTTCGACAAAGTGAAATCGAGTCTGCTAAAAAAGTACAGGCTGTCAGCGGAGGCGTTCCGTCGGAAGTTTCGGGAAAATGAGTAAGGCAAAAGTGAGTCATATACAGAGTTTGCCTACAGGCTAATGTCAAACATGCAGGAGTGGCTCAAAGAAGAGAAAGCGTTTGGTGACCACGAGAAAGTTCTGCAGTGTTTCGGGCTGGAACAGTTTTATAGTCGGTTACCTGAGAACGTGCGGTACTGGGTCTTGGATAGGCCAGACGTTAGTACGGTGGCTCGAGCCGCTGAGCTAGCCGAGGAGTTTGTGACGCGTCGGGCTCGCGGAGCTAAGGACGGTCAAAAGGGTGAATTTGGCTCCAAGTTTGAGAGGCCAAAGTTCACGCCCATGAGAGCAAAGGGGGACACACGTAGTGCGGATGCGAGTGAAAGCAGTCCGACCGAACGTAAGGAGACGGCGGCAACCGAAGCCGAACGCAGAAAGCGGTTCGAGACGAGGCAAGCGCGCGTTTGTTATACGTGCCAGAAGCCTGGTCACTTTTCGGCGCAGTGTCCAGAAACAAAAACAAAAGTCGTGTTTTTGTCTTTATGCAGCACTGACGAGAACATGAAGCTTCTCGAGCCTTACATGCGAGACCTCCTCGTGAACGGGAAAGAGTGCCGAGTGCTTCGCGATTCCGCAGCTACAATGGATGTAGTTCACCCCTCTTACGTAGAACCCGATATGTTCACGGGCGAGTGCGCATGGATCAAGCAAGCCGTGGAAGCTCATAGCGTGTGTCTGCCCGTAGCAAAAGTGCTTATTGAAGGACCTTTCGGAGCGCTTGAGACGGAGGCCGCAGTGTCATCTATGCTGCCCCCCAGTACCCGTACCTATTTTCGAACAGGTCCGATCACCTCCTGCGCGAGAAGGGGCTTTTGTTTGGTGAGGCTAGCGTTCAGGCCTTAACCAGATCGAAGGTTCGGGAGCTCGCTGCAAAGGCAGTAGTTGCGGGGCCGACGTTGTCGAACCATGAGAAAGAGTCAGAAGCGCAGCAAGCTGGTATTCAGAGCACGCCCGAACTGAATAAAATTGAGCCTGTAGCGTTAAAGGCACCAGATACTGGAGAGGAAATTCCCGATGCGGGAAAGTTAGAAGAGCTATCTGCAGATTTGCTCATCGCGCCTACGTCAGATGGACTTAACAGGTTGCTAAAAGTCAGCCGGTCGGCTTTGATAGCCGAGCAAAAGAAGGATGGCAGCCTAGAAAACATACGCTGCATTGTCAAGGAAGGTATCGCCAAGAAAAATGCTCGCTTTGTGGAAAGAGGTGGGGTCCTGTACCGGAAGTATCTAGACCGCAGGGGAGTGGAGTTCGATCAGCTGATCGTGCCTCAATGCTACCGTCAGGATCTGTTGCGCTGGTCGCATGGGGGTTCGTGGTCCGGACACCTAGGGGTTAAGAAAACTAAGGACCGTCTCTTGCAAGAGTACTATTGGCCAGGGTGTTTTCGGGACGCAGACCACTTTGTGAAGACATGCGACACCTGTCAGCGGGTGGGCAAATCAGGGGACAAATCGAGGGCGCCGTTGAAGTTGGTACCTATCATTACGGAGCCTTTCAGACGGCTCGTTATTGATACAGTGGGACCTCTGCCGGTAACAGCCACGGGGTACAGACACATTTTGACTGTGATCTGCCCAGCGACAAAGTTCCCTGAAGCAGTGCCGCTTAAAGAACTCAGCTCAGTTGAGATAGTCAATGCACTACTGTCCATATTTGCGCGAGTTGGTTTTCCTGCGGAAATCCAATCAGATCAGGGCACAGTGTTTACTAGCGCTTTGACGACAGCCTTTCTCGAAAGGTGCGGGGTAAAGCTGTTACACAGCTCAGTGCACCACCCCCAGTCGAATTCCGTTGAGAAGCTCCACTCCGTCATGAAGCGCGTGTTGAGAGCATTGTGTTTTGCACAACAAACTGACTGGGAGCTGTGTCTGCCTGGGGTGACGTTGGCATTAAAGACCGCGCCGCATGCGGCTACGGGGTTTTCGCCAGCTGAGCTAGTGTACGGTCGCTCGCTGCGTTCTCCGCTTCGCATGCTTCGAGACGGATCACTGCCCTCTCCAATGGCTGCAGACCATCTCTTCCACAAATGGCCGCCTCCTGCGCTGGAGCCTCGCTTTGCAACAACATTCCTTTGAGGTGCGTTACAAAAAGGGGAGTCTCAACGGTAACGCCGATGGCTTAAGTCGAAGCCCCTAACGTGGGAATCAGCCTCAAAATTGTTTGTTACTGATGTTTTTCTTCCTGAGGCAGGATTTTTAACATATTGCTTTTGTGTAGTGTTTCAAAGTGATGATGTGCTTTCTAGTGCAATTTTCCGATTTGTGGACGCGTTCTGAGTGCTGCTAAACTAATGTAAGGAACTAGGCAGTAGTATCAAAGGGGAAAGAGCCTGGCAGGGCTTAGTGAGGGTTGTGCCGTGCTTGCTGACTGAGCGGTTGACTTTCGGCGTAGTTCTAACGCATGCCGGGAACGAGAACAAAAATGTCAACTCTCCCGAAGTCACTTTGCAGTGTCCTGTGTGAACCTGAACGAGAGAACGAGGCCTTCTCTGTGCGCTGCGCTCAAGAAACGCCGAAGGACGCCCGACTTCGGTTATGAGCATCATCGAGCGACATCCCTCCGGACAGCGGATGCAGTCCCCTGACCATCGGGATCTCCTTCCCCCGGCGGGGCGGTCTGTTACGTTTCGCCTACGACGCGCGGTACAGCCGGCGCGGATGCAACGGACGCCGGGGCTTCGTTCAAAGCGGCGGACATTTTGGCCCGTTCGGAGCTGCCGCAAAGCCTCCCCGCCAAGCGCGTCCAGGCGTGTTTCAGTGCCACGTGTCTTCGTGTGTGCGTGTGTGTGTGTGTGCCCACGCTTGTCAAAGCGCGGCAGCCGGGGAGAGGAGCTCCCCAAGTGTGAAGCGAGGAGGTCTGATCGGCGCCTGCTCGGCGGTTGAGTCACTACAATCGTCTCAACATGTCTCTCAGCTCGTCCGTGCTCCGCCGTCACGTGGTCTCATCCCGTGACCTTCCTTCTTGCCCGCGACGCCGAGAGTATAAGAGCAGCTGCCCCCGGACGCCAGGAGAGAGGCTCCGATTTCTTCTGTTGAGTAACGTGCTCTCCCGTCTCTCCACTTCGGTCGACCTGACCGCCCGCTCTTTTGCGATGTTAGAATAAACAAGTTGTTCTGTTACCAGTCGACTCATGCTTTGCCGGGACCTTCGGATGCTTCCAGTTGTGCCCAGGCCGCCAGGCCAACGCTACCCTTGGGGCTTGCGACCCATTTGCAATAACGGGCGTCAGCACTGAGATTCCAACAACTCGTGCCAGCGGTGCGATTCCAACAGCGCGCTTTCGCAGAGGCAACGTGCAGCGCGTCGTGGAAACCGCCGTCTCGTTCCTCTAGTGCAAACTGCTCCGCGAAAAGGGTCTATATTAAATATGAGTGCTGCGTGCAAGGCTATAGCAAGCGTTGATGAATTAATGAATTAACTAAATTCTGGGGTTTTATGTACAAGAACAACAATATTATTATAAGCCATGCTGAAGGGGGGGGGGGGGGACTGTGGATTAATTTTGACGACCTTGGGTTCTTCAACATGCACCTGAGTACACGAGCGCTTCTGCGTTTCGCCCCTATCGAAATGTGGTCGCTGCGGCTGGGATCGAACCCGTGACCTCGAGCTCAGCAGCGCCACGCCATAGCTACTAAGTTACCACAAAGGGTGCGGCGATATGAGTGAAGAAGCAAAGTCTGACAGCGTCTGTACGCGAAAGGATGGCACTGATCGTCACCGGCCCTCCAGCACCCGGGAACGCCACCTTCACAAAGACGTCCCACACTAGAGTCGAAGGTGAATAAAGTTTTCTTCTGCCATGCTACAGAGTGACATGCCGTGGCTTTTGCGTGTGCTGTGGGTAGAAGGATCGGAAGCTCCTGGTAAATTTGAGGAAGATAAGGGCGAGGTGGTACGAGAAGAGGTTACATCAGCCACAGACAGGGCTGCTGCACTGTCCACTCAGCGTCATTAAGGGAAATCATCCTGCACAGCGGAGACGGGTATTTTTTTCATTGTGCCTCAAATTTGAGCAAAACTAACGCTATCAATCGTGAGCGGCAGCACTATAAATAAATAAATGAATAAATTGAACATTACAGTTAAAAAACAAACGACGCCCCTCTTCCCATTCACCCCGCGCGCGTTTTCTTTCTTTTTCCCCCGAACCCCGCGCTGTTGCTTTAAGCAATCTGCTCGCTTTCGCGACAATTTGTAAGCGCGAGAAAGTACGCTCTTATGTTTACTTGTTTTCCGCCTCGTTTTTACCAGGAAAGAAGACATCACGCCACGAATATCCTCAAAGAAAACCCTTCCGCGGAAGAAACGAGCGACCCGTCGTTACCCATCGTGACTCAGACGTTGAAACTGCGTGTTTAGTTTTGACGCATACGTTTATGACGCCAGACCGTGTCGCGAAGACGAGAGTCCGAGGAGGAGAGGCCGCCTGTGAGCTGCTGTAACTGTTGCGCAAACACCGTCAAGTGAGGGACGTGAAGTGCCGTCGCAAGCGTTCCCGGTGGCTTCGTGGGTGCGCGCGGAATCGCATGTTTCTTCGGGGGGTTGGATGGAGCGGCGAAAATACGAGGCGGAGAGTAAGCCGTTTACACCATTCGACCTTGACGGGGCGCCTGGAGGTCTTCCTCCGGCGCTTCCGAACCGGTTCGAACATGGACGGCTTATAATGAAAGATGCGGCACGTGTCCAACACACCGTCTCGCCCACGGGGATAGCGCGAAGAAACGCACTTCGAGGATTGGTCTTCAGCGAGCAGGACTCTTCACGATGAACGGCAAAACGGTGAGTTCGCTTGGCGGTTTTGCATAAGCTCTCCGCCGCTTCCAGCGCTGAACGCGATGTCCAGCACTGCAGGCAGAGAGCGCCTTGAGTGGCATTAAATCAGATTTAGGGAAGGAGGGCTTTCGAGCTGGCATTAGGGTGGCAAGTATCGGTGGGAGTTTCGAACTTCTGGTACTTGGTATAGCCCCGAAAACCGACGGGCTAGAGTCGCGAAGCAGCTGTGCTGGCCACTTAAAAGTGGCTAGCAAGGCTTTAAAAGCTTAAATAGCTTTAAAAGTAGATTTGAACGGAAGAGTAAGAAAGTAACAAGCACACCAAATGTGAACAGAATTTAGAAGGAACTTTGCGGTGCCTGAAGCTTCGACATGATCTCACTAAATGTTTATTATTTTTTAACAGACGCCATTTTACGGTGCTTGGCATTCACTGATAACACAAAAGGAAGCGCAAGCACTCTGCACGAAGGACTTCGTTCAATATTTGAGCTCATGCAGGATAATTAAGAAAAATGTAGCGTTTTGTCCGCTATCTTATCTTTATTGTAATTTAGTTGTACCCCCTGGCTAGTATCTTGCTTTTGTACGCATTCATATCCTGAACTTTGCGGAGAAATGCGTTCGCGTTTCAGTTACTTTCCTAACAAAATATCATTTTATGCATTCAAGCACAGAAGTAGCCGGAACGCTAATGCATTTCTCCGTAAAGTTCGGGAACTAATATCTTGAAACTGGTGTCATCCTGAGAATTCGTTCCAAGTGGATCCGCCTCGCGGACTCCACGGACAGAATTTGTAAATTGCAACGTGGGCCATAAGGTAATGAGTTAAAAACATAAAACGTAAAAGTCGATTATGCATTTCAATTTTTTGTGCAATAGTGTCCGCCGCTTCGAGTAGACCGCCTCATGAACAAGAATTGCACTATCTGCCGCAGGCAACCGCTAATAATTTTCGAAAGTGTTCAAATACAGCATATATATATATATATATATATATATATATATATATATATATATATATATATATATATATATATATATATATTCGTATGTGGCTATGGGTTTGTCTCCCATCGGCGACAAGTTATCTTTTCGTCCCCTTTCATTTTCTCTTTTCCCTCATTGTTTTCTGCATTTCAATTTCAACCACAGCTAATTATCTTTATGCCTTCCTGCTATGAAATTTGTAGCATATATGTCTAGTATAGCCAGCGTTAGCACTTTCATTCAAACGCAGCCATCATTGAGAGAGAGAAAAAAAAAGACTGGTGAAAGAGCGGCGCGTAAGTAGAATTCTGACGAGAGAGGCAACGGTGCCTGCTCAGCGGAGATACCGCGCGCTCGGAGGCAGGCGTTGCAGAACTGAGGGCCGGCAGCTGCGACAGTATCCATAATGGACGTCGTGTGCTTGCTTAGCAGCCGGCGCATGACCTCCCCCATACTACACTAAATATTAATATTAGGTTAAGCTGCGTTAGTAAATTACGCTTCTATGATAGAAAAGCCGCCACTCCTACCGTGAGAGCAGGTTTAATGGAAGAAAACGAGAGTTTCCACTGCCGTGACTTCATGAACTTTAACAGCGTCTACTTGGCTATGGTGAATCATTTGTTAGTAAGAAAGTGCTACATTGCAGTCTAATCGAATCGAATCGAATACTTCTTGCTATTCGATTCGATTCGAGAATTCACTATCCATCCGAAGAATATTCGTTTCTATTCAAATACAAAGAATAAAATTCTTTATTGGAGCTTAAGGGGAAGAAAACTGATGCAAATATTTTCCTGAAGGATTCTACTGCAGGAGAGGCGCAGTTGTTGCGCAAGGGCACTGAGCGAGCGCATGGGGCAGGTAACTTCTGTTGACTAATTCACATTGATTCAATAGGAATATGCATCGTTTATCGGCAGCCGACGTTTTTTCCGAGCCTGAAAGAAGCCCGCAAATGCACGCAAAATTGCCGCGCGACTGGCCGCTCGAGGCATTCTGCGTGCATTCGCGGGAGTCTTTCACGGTCGGAAGAACAGTTTGATGCAGCACGTATTGAGCAACAGAAAGTTGAATCGGGAGTTTTTCCTGTTGCTCTAGAATTTTCTCATTGACACTTTTCATTCAATTATCATATTTGAGAAGATTAAAAATAATTAATACTAATTATCTAATTAGCAAGAATGAACAAGTAATTTGAGTATCTCCGAGCGACGGCAAACAACATTACCTTGGTTCTGTCCAGCTACGTGACATTTGCGTATTTTTAAACTCTGGCTAAAATTAGCTGGGACACCCCGTATAGTTGCAGCTGTAGGATGGTCTGTGTCATATACAAACGAAAATATTCATGAAGTTTAGTCACAAAATATTCAGGCGGTGGAGATATAAATTTCGGTTGCCGTTGTACGTTGGTGCTATATGCAGCGGGTTTACTTGCTGCGGGTACGTCCGAATTATCTAGCCGGTCCGAAATGTCAGGAGCTGCAAGTTCGGCCAACGGCTGTATTTACGTACGTTTAAACTCGATTCTGTCCTATAAAAATCGTGAAACGATTGTCGTTACGACTATCGCGAATAAGCTCTAAAAATCGCGTACCTAACGATAAAGTCGTATTATGTGGCAAGTATACGCGCGTTTCATTAGTGCAATGCGATGTTTGTTTAGAAATGACAAAATATTCGGTATTCCACATTGGGGGGTCGTTTTTCCCCAAATAATCGTATTCGATTCGATGTGGTAATTTCACTATTCGAACACCTCTAATTCTAAAGGAACCCGCGAGACAATCAACCCGGCTAGTTTCGATAACTTCTCCTGCGCCAACTTTTCCAGAGTTCCATTTTAACCAGCGTCGTAGAATCGATGATGGCGAGGACTGAACAAGGGGACGTTCCCGGTCGGACATCGCGATCTTAAGCGACGAAACCGCGATAAAGCGTTGACGACGATCGATCATCGTGCGCTCTCGATTAAGCTGATTCCATTCTCTTAGTCGAGACTGGTCGTGCTGCCATCTCGCCTTTCGCCGCCGCTTTAATGTGACAGTGACAGTATACCGTTCAATCTATTAGATCCTGTGCCGATGCTATAGTTGTACTGCGGTCGGGTTCTGTACGAACTGACCGGGCAAACACTGAGTAAGGAAGAGACCAGCGCACACAGCGTAGCGCAAATAAATCACAGTAGAACACCAACGGCTTCGGCTACCCCCTGTCACATTCTCAGTGAGGTGTGAGGGAAGTGTATGAGTGGCACCGTCTGCAGACAAAGACATACCTGCACCTACGGTTAAATCATGCCACCCTCCGCATGCGTGGGCACTCGCCCGTGGTGCCGAGGCCAGCCAACTCTCGCCCACATTACTTGGGAATGCGAGCTCAGGACACCCAAAATTAATAGGCCTCACATTCCGGCGCAAGAATGCAGAACGGAGCGTTGGGAGACCTGGCTCTCCAGCGAGGAAAAGGAGGCCCAAGAGGCACTCCTCGACCAAGCACGGCGGGCTGGTGAGGCCAGTGGAGCCCTGGACTATAGGGCCCCACCCACCTGCTTCCACAACCCTTTCCTTACACAATAAACGTTTTTCAATTAACTTCATTTCAATATATTGTGAAGGGTTATCAGATTATATTCCTCCCTGCAATCAGTCTAAAATATATATTTTTTAAATATTTAATAAAATACGATATGAAGTTTAGGTCTTACGAACAGCTAAAAGCAATCGAATCGCGTGCGTCGATGCTTTCTAAGATGTCGCACTCGATTGCAAAGCCTGGGGTGCTCTAACGTAAAACTATTCCAAACTTTCCTATTACAATTCTGCTATCAGCCCTCCACGATTGGTGAAAAACTTTGTTTGGACACCCCCACTTCACCTGTCTGTCGCGCGACGTCACGAATACCGAGATACCTCCCCATCTGACATGACGTGTACACACTGATTATGCATGATTTGACTGAAAAAAGAAAAATAATTATTTCTGATTCGAGGCCTTTTCGCCATTAGCCCCCGGCTATTGGTCAAACGTATTCGGGCTGCACCCACTTCACCTGCCTGTCACGCGACGTCACAAAACCGCGAAAACTCCCCGCGTCATAGTGACGTGTACGCATTAAAGATGCATAAGTATGCCGAAAAAAACTGAATTTTCTTCTGAATAGCCGCAGGCTGCCCCGTTCCGAAAGGAATAAAAGATGGCTGCCGCCAATCGCTCAGGCGCTGGCCACCCGCACAGGCCGGAGAGCATGGGTGTATTTGCGCATAAAAAAACTTCTTGCGTGGCCGTGTAACGTTTTCGAGCCCTTTCGGCACGTTTACGACCTTATTCTGCGAACTCTTCTTTGCTGAGGATTCGTTTTAGCGTCATTCTTAAGCTTCCGTTGCATGCCGCCGCGATTGTCCACCACCCACCGCAAGCTAAGTAAGAGAAAGCGTACCAATCGCAGACGCCGGCACCACCCTCTTCATCCGGTTATCGACTTTCAGCGCACTGGCTCTGCCCCATCGAATCCCTGTCCACTTGAGCTCCTCGCCTCTTGTCAGCCAATTAGATAAGACAAGCCGCTCAGTGTAGGCAATGTCATTCGTTTTTCAAGCAAACAAATGTGACCTCCTATCAACGAGGAGAGCGTTTGATTGGTCTGGTCAGACAAGCCTGCGGGTGACCGCCCGGTGCTTGCGCCGGAGGTTACGCAAATTTGACGTCAGCAGTTCGGAATAAAAACATATTGGAATAGTTTTACGTTATAGGGCCCCTGGTTATTGAGCATCTTTGTACGCCGAACATAACTTTCCTTCGACAAAAGTATGTCATATGCAGAAACCTTTTGATATTTTCACTACGGCCGATTGAATGTTCAATTTACCGGGAAGATTCAATAGGCGAAACCACGGGGAGCTGGGACAAATGCAATTTTCTGAAAACACGTTCAGAACAGCGCGCCACACAGTTTCGTAACGGTTGCTTTGCTTTTTCTGAACCGTTATGAACCAGTTATTAAGCGGTGCCGGTACGTACGATTCCTCTGTTTTGTGCCGGTTCAGGCTCATTTCCAAGATTGCGGCAAACGTTTCGGTTCGGCATTCAGTTCCGGTTAAGGTTCGACGCTTTGAGACTCAACATCTCTGCAAAGCCTTCAGGACACCCAAGGTGTTTTGATATTTATCACTGACGTTCATACCGACCGCTAACCAAACGCATTTGCCTACTAATGTTGCGGTGCTAAAAAGCAGCCTTAAACTGGGAAACCGGCGATCAGAGTCTGCTTATAAACAGCTGGAGCACCTAGATTTGGGTGTAAAAACTGCGCTTTTGAACAGCAGAAGAGGAAGCAGTGCATGTGAGTGACACCTCCTATTATCTTGCTCAAGAGCGCCGTTTCTTCGTCCAAGTATATACGAGAGCGAATCAGAAAGTGATTGCCCCTATTCCTTTATTAGCCAAAATAAGGTACATACAGGTAATTACAAATATAACGTACTATTCTACATACCGTACACTATTTTTTCCACATAGTCCCCACACCAGTTCAGATATTTGTCCCATCGCAACACTAAATTTGTGATACCCCTGTCGTCAGTCAGCGACGCACGCGGCCTCCCCGAACGCTCATTGTCATGCAAGTCTTCACGGTCTTTTACGAACTCACAACACCACCACTTCACACTTCTAAAAGCCAGACACGTTTGCCCTAACGTGGGCTGCATTTCCCTGCGGATTTCGATGGGCGTTCGTCCCTTGGTTCGTAGAAAACGAATCACACTTCGTTGCCCGTACGCCGTGGACGTGTGAAGCACAACCAACATCTTCTACAACTGACAGCAGCGCCGTGACGCGGAGCTAGCGGCAGATAAGGCCGGGCCGGTCTAAGAAAGGTCCACCGCTGGGAATTCGCATTTACAGCCGTAATTTGGCTATAAAAAATAGGGGCAGACTCTGATTCGGCCTCGTATATAAAGGGTGTTCCAGCTATCATGCGCTAAGATTTGAAAATACGCAAATGTCACGTAGCTGGACAGAACCAAGGTAATGTTGTTTGCCGTCGTTTGGAGATACTCAGATTATTTTTGCATTCCCGCCGCAGGGGCGTCTGCACCCGAGCACATGAGGGTTGGACACTCCCGCGTGTAGCCGTGCGCAGCTTAGCCGTGTCCAGGGAAAGGGGGATCCTGGGGGTTGAGCCGATGCCGGGTGTTCGGACCGTTAAGGCCCCCCGGCGGAGGCAACACACCTCTTTGGCCTCTGCTTCACGTAGGCGGCACCCCTGGACTGATCCATCCGGGGGAAATCGGCAGTCGCCTTTTCCTGTCCGTCTCTTCAACCTTTTTCTTTCCTATGTTCTTTCTCTTACTGTCCTTTCATCTCTTCTCTTCCGTCACTTCCTGATTTTCCTAGGCGGCTAGGGTTAACCTTGTGTATGTGCCCTCCCTTGAGTACAATATATTAGGTTATAGTGGCAATGTACGGTTGGCGCCTGCAGCCTTACCCGTTAAGTGCTGCAGCGTCCCCAAGTTGGGCTCCGTGGGGGGGGTGGGGGGGCGCCATTGCTGCCGAAAAGAAACCGAAGTACTATGGGAACATCCGCATTTCCCCGCATGCTTGATCGTCACCCTCAAAAGAGGGGACGCAGCGATGACCTGACCACATGCTTCAACCGAACAAGAGAGACCTATCCGAAATACCATGTTGTACACAGCGAGAACTCTGAACAACAAGCCAGATTCATTTCTCCTTTCATAGTTGCAAAATCTTTAACCGAAGCCATAGGGTCAGGTTATAAAGCAACGAAAATGGCTAGCGGAGACCTTCTTCTTGAGGTCCCTCAGAAACATCAGTACGAGAAGCTAGACAGTCTTGTGACATTTGGTAACATAGCTGTTTCTGTTACACAACACTGAACAATGAATAGCTCACGCGGAGTCGTGTCAGCGGCAGACCTCCAGGATTTGACTGCAGCTGAACTCTTGGAAGGGTGGAAATACCAAAATGTAATCAATGTAAAGCGTATTATCCGAAGACGGGACAACAAAGAAATTCCCACCAAACACCTTGTCCTAACATTTGCATCTAGCGTTCTGCCGGAAACCATTGAAACAGGATACATAAGTCTAACTGTCCGACCATATATCCCCAACCCTAGACGGTGTTTCCAATGTCAAAGGTTCGGCCATGGCTCGCAGAGCTGTCGTGGTCAAATAACTTGTGCAAAGTGTGGAGTCCAGGGCCACCCCTCCGACAACTGTAGTGGCACACCTCACTGTGTGAACTGCAGTGGTGACCATCCAGCCTACTCACGCTCCTGTCCGAACTGGAAGAAAGAAAAAGGCGTAATCACGCTCAAAGTCAAAGAAAACATCTCGTTTAAAGAAGCCCGTAAAAGATGCCCACCTTTCCACAGCAGACCTTATGCTGATGCGGCGCGTCGGGGGGCAGCGTCGCAGCGGCCAATGCCAAGTGCCCAGCCCGCGCGCAGCGTGCTGGCACCTTTGGCTCCTGCCCCCAGGGTGGAAGTAGGTAAGACTATTCGATCCAACCAGCAAACAGGCCAGGCTGCCCTTGGGTTGCCGGCTTCACAAAAGTTATCTGCGGCAACCTGCGTTACACACAGCGATTCCGCAGGACCGATAGCGGCCCCGAATCTGGCGCGTTCACACTGAGACATTCGGCGTCTGGAGCGGCGCCCAGTTCGGCGGAACCAAGTTCGGCGGCGGCGAGATCCGCCGGAATAGCCCCTTCCGCGCCGATCGCTCCCGGACCGATTTTTGCGGCAGCTGCCGCCGGATTCCCTCGCCGCGGTCCAATCGGAGCGCGTCTCAGCAATTCGAAAGATGGCAGCCAAGCTCGACGCGCTCGTCATATCGCAGTCTTGTACGCGTCGCGACCTCGGAAATGCTCATCGAATTGGTGCGTAACCGCCCCGTCCTTTTTGACAAGTACCACACGAAGCACAAGGTCTAAGCGACCTGACAAGGTGGCCTGGGGCCGTATAACGTAAAACTATTCCAATACGTTTTTATTCCAATTTCTTGACGTCAAACTTGCGTAACCGCCGACGTAGGCATCGGGCAGTCACCCGCAGGGTTGTCTGAACAAACCAATCAAACGCTTTCCTCGTTCATAGGAGGTCGCTTTTGTTTGCTTGAAAAACGAATAACATTACCGGCACTGAGCGGCTTGTCTTATCTAATTGGCTCACAAGAGGCCATGAGCATGCTCAAGTGGAAAGGGTATCGGTGGGGCCGAGCCACTGCACTCAATATCGATAACCGGAAGAAGAGGGCGGTGCCGGCGTCTGCGATTGGTCCGCTTTCTCTTACTTAGCTTGCAGTGGCTCGTCGACAATCGCAGCGGCATGCAACGGAAGCTTAAGAATGACGCTAAAACGGATCCCCAGCAAAGAAGAGTTGGCAGAACGAGGTCATAAACGTGCGGAAAGTGCTCGAAAATGTTACACGGCCACGCAAAAAGTTTTATTACACGGAAATAAACCCATGCTCTGCGTTAAGGGCTAGTAGCCACTGCCTAAGCGATCGGCGGCAGCGATTTTTTATTCCTTTCGGAACGGGGCAGCCTGCGGCTATTCAGAAGAAAATTCAGTTTTGTTCGGCATATTAATGCATGTTTATCGCGTACACGTCACTTTGACACGGTGAGTTTTTGCGGTTTTGTGACGTCGCGTGAGAGGCAGGTGAAGTAGGTGCAGCCCGAAATCTTTCGACCAATAGCCGAGGGCTAATGGCAAAAAGGCGTCGAATCAGAAATAACTATTTTTGTTTTGTTCTGTCAAATTATGCATAATCAGTGTGTACGTCATATCAGATGGGGAGCTATCGCGGTTTTCGTGACGTCGCGTGACAGACAGGTGAAGTGGGGGTGGTTCAAAAAAGTTTTTCACCAATCGCGGTGGGCTGATTGCAGAATTGGAATAGAAAAGTTTGGAATAGTTTTACATTATAGCGCCCCTGACCAAGTTACGCGCGCTCTTGCAAAGCAGGACGAACCCACCAACGCCGGTGGCGTCGTCTCTTCGGCGAATGCTTCTGCGCGACACGCTTCGCCAGAAAGGTGCTCGCCAAACAGGGCTAGCAGTACTGCCTCTTCTTGCTCAGGGTTCATCATTGCCTTTCCAAGCAATGGGGGAGACGCGCTAAATGAACACACAAACTGGACGTGGGCGGAGACAACTGCGCAATTTCGAGTCGCGCGAACATCCGGGATATCCCGCGCTCGCTTCTAGGTTAACATATTATGGGGCAGATGGCGCTGTATGTCGTTCCGGCGGCGCGGTGCGCAAGCGGTGTGAACAACGCGATTTTCGGCGGCAGGAGAATTCCATTCGCTGTAGACGCCGGATTCCTCAGTGTGAACGTGCCAGAAGGTGGGCGCAGCCAAGGCTGCCCCAACCTCCCCGGCCCCTTCCAGCGCTGGCAACAGCCGGCGCAGCTCAGACCCAAAGGCAGCCCCATCTACCTCCGGGCTGGTGGGCGCAGGGGTCTTGCCGTCCAAGGCGGGACTCTCTCGGATAACTTCTCGCTCGCAAGAGCGCGCGTCCGGCGCCTCACAAGAGGCAATGGACACTACACCAATCCCCACGGCGCAGCAACGATTGTAATGGCATCATTGGAATCAGACATGCTGGCGGGGTGGTGTCCCGCGATCGACTCTCCCCAACCTCGTTGAAGAATGGACACAGTGGGAGAAAAGGATTCAAAGCCCATTGTTTCAGGACCAACTAAGGGCCGTCCAGAGGGCCCATGATGACGCTGAAAGGCTTGGCCTGACAGTGCCAACGTGGGAGCGGACCGCCTTGCCTTAAGAAGTCGAGCCTCCGGACCTCATTACAATAAATGTTTTCACACACACACCAAGCGCCTAAGGAGCGGCGAGACTCCCTCGAACGCTCCAGAACACACAAAACCCCCGTTACAGGGCCTTGTCAGGATTGGGGGCTCAATCCCATCGCTCGAGATCCGTTGCCAAGATTGGAGTCCGGCATGAATTCGAAGGTAGCTGGCCCATGCCGTCGTCCAACTTAAACACGCTGAGGACGTTGATGAAGGGAAGAACTGCTTCTCATCGAGAACGAGGAAAATGGGTTTATTTACAGAAATTAAATCAGTCTAACATGACTGCTTAAGAAAAAGAGTGTCAGTCCAACATGACTGCTCAAGAGAAAGTGTGTCAGTCCAACCTGACTGCACGAGATAAGTGTGTCGAGCCTCCGCCCAACAGCCGTTTTTAAACGCTCGGTCCTTCGGCGATACAAGGCAGCGAATGTCCGTTTCGTCATCGCAAAACTAGCCGCCTCCCGCGACAAGGTGACGCACACACACACGCAAACACACAGGTGCGAAGGACTGGAGCCGACGACAGAGGGGAGTCGTTCCGCAGTATCGTTTACGCCCACACACACGCAAACACACAGGTGCGAAGGACTGGAGCCGCCGACAGAGGGGAGTCGTTCCGGGAAGCTCGGAGACATTCTGGGTAGCTCGTTGTCCCGCCGTGGCTTGCTCATGCGTAGCGAAATCAGGTTCGCGCTGGGGACCTCGGGCACAATAGTTCGTCCGTCGAACCCGTTTCGTCACAACGGAGATGGGGCTCGTGGATGGAGGCGGTTTTCAGCACAAAGCCCGCTTCTTCGAACGCAGTCTAGCTGCAGCGACGGAGAGTGGGGGATGCGCGCCTTGTCCCCCAGTCGTAATTGGGTGGCAATTTTTCCTTGCAGCTCGCCATTCTTAACAGCCTGCAAAGAGCTCTGTAATCTAAGGCATCACTTCTGTTTCTGTACACACAGCACCAACTTACTTTCAATATGGATACACAAATCATTCAATGGAACATCAGAGGTCTTCTTAGAAACCTTGATGATGTGCAAGAACTTATCCACGAACACAATCCAAAAGTGCTGTGTTTACAGGAAACACACTTAAAATCAAAACACACAAACTGTCTCCGACAGTATGTTACGTTTCGCAAAGATCGCCATGATGCTATCGCATCATCGGGCGGTGTTGCCAGTGTTATTCATAAAAGCATTGCGTGTCAACGTTTACAGTTGCAAACACGCCCCTTGAAGCAGTGGCGGTTCGAGTTGTTCTCCTAAACAAACTCATCACCATTTGCTCGCTTTACATACCCCCACATTACAAATTAAACAAACATGAATTTCAGTCCTTTATGGATGAATTGCCAGAACCTTATGTTGTTGGCGATTTCAATGCGCACACCTGCCTGTGGGGCGACTCTCGTATAGATGCGCGAGGTCGTCTTGTTGAACAGTTCCTTTTTTATTGTGGTGCGTGCCTTCTGAACAAGGAGGAACCCACATATTACTGTCTTGCAAAGAAAACCTTTTCTTCAATTGACCTTAGCATAGTTTCCCAGTCAATACTGCCTGAACTTGAATGGGAAGTTACCAACAATCCCTACGGGAGCGACCACTTCCCCATACTGCTAAGAATATCTAAAGAAAATGAATATCCACCACAGGCTCCTAGGTGGAAGATTGATACAGCCGATTGGGAGAACTTCCGAAATCTCACTACTATCTCATGGGCTCAGATGTCTTCGTTAGGAGTTGATGCTGCTGTGGAGTATTTTACAGCATTCATTATAGATGCCGCATCGAAATGCATATCTGAAGTAAGTGGCTTGGCATGCAAACGGCGTGTCCCGTGGTGGAACGACGAATATAGGACCGCTCCTAAGAAACAGAACAAAGCTTGGGGGTTGCTACGAGCCTCTCCCACTGCGGAGAATCTTATTAACTTTAAGAAAGTAAAATCCCGAGGCAGAACACGCCGACAGGCCAGAAGAGAGAGTTGGCAGAAGTTTTTATTGGGTATCAACTCATATACAGATGAGGCCAAAGTCTGGAACAGGGTTAATAGGATAAGAGGGCGACAAACATATTCACTCTCTTTGGTAAACACACAAGGCGATACACTGAAAGATCAGGCAGACTCACGTGGGGAGCACTTTGAGAGCGTGTCAAGTTCAACCCATTATTCAAAATCCTTTCTCAAATATGAACACATAGAAGAATGCAAGCCATACATAAGAAAATGCCGACATAATGAGCCATACAATCGTCCTTTTAGTATTGCCGAGTTTAGAGCTACCTTGATCGCATGGCAAGAGCTCTGTACCGGGATCTGACAGAATCATGTATGAAATTATCAAAAACTTACACAATGACACGCAAGTTACACTACTCGCACTTTTCAACACTATTTGGGCTGTAGGATACCTTCCAACCGCATGGAAAGAAGCCATTGTGGTCCCTGTTTTGAAACAAGGCAAAGACCCTTCCTTTGTGGCAAGTTACCGCCCCATAGCCCTCACAAGTTGCCTTTGTAATGTATTTGAAAAAAAAAAATGATTAATCGGCAACTCATTCATTTCCTTGAACTGAGCAATATGTTTGATCCCTATCAGTGTGGCCTGAGACAAGGGTGCTCCGCAACCGTCATCTTGTACGTGTTGAAGGAAATATCCGTGACGCATGTGTACACAAACAGTTTTTCTTATCCATATTCCTCGATATGGAGAAGGCGTACGACACAACGTGACACTACGGAATCTTGAGACACTTGTCAGAAATGGGCATTCATGGCAATATGCTAAATCCAATAGAAAGCTATTTGTCCAATCGTACCTTCCAAGTAAATATCGGCAATGTACAGTCACGTCCTTTTATACAGGAAACTGGTGTACCCCAGGGAGGCATGCTCAGCTGCACACTCTCTATTGTTAAGATGACAACACTTCGTGCTTCATCACCACCGACCATTTTTTATTCCGTCTACGTGGACGACATTCAAATAGGTTTCAAGTTATGTAACCTCGCAGTGTGCGAGAGACAGGTACAGCATGGCTTGAACAAAGTGTCAAAGTGGGCAGAGAAAAATGGATTTAAAATCAATCCTCACAAAAGTTCTTGCGTTCTTTTTACAAGAAAGAGAGGCCTGGTTCTGGATCCTTGCTTAGAACTGTGTGGACAACAAATACCAGTCAACAAAGAGCACAAATTTCTAGGTGTTATACTTGACTATAGGCTCACTTTCATTCCATACATTAAATATCTTAAAGAAAAATGTCTAAAAACAATCAATTTATTGAAACTTATATTTCAGACTACATGGGGTAGTGACAGAAAGTGTTTAATGAATCTTTACAAGAGCCTAATTCGGTCATGCTTGGATTATGGTGCCGTAGTATATAACTCTGCCGCCCTGAGCGCGCTAAAGATGTTAGATCTTGTCCACCATCTAGGTATCCGCTTAGCCACTGGCGTTTTAAGAACGAGCCGGATTGAAAGCTTATATGCCGAATAGAATGAGTGGTCGCTCCACCTGCAGAGATCATACATCAGCTTTACATATTTCCTTAAAGTGCACTCTAACCTTGAACATCCATGTTTTAATAACGTTATCGACATGACGTGTGCTAGACTTTTCCGCAATCGTCCCTCTATAAGACAGCCTTTCTCGCTGCGTGTGAAGGAGCTTAGCGATGAAATGCAAGTCCCACTCCTCGAACATCGCTTAATGCACCTAACCAAGCTTTTACCTCCTTGGGAGTGGCAGGTGATAGAATGTTACGTATCCTTTCTAAAAGTTACAAAGCACGTGCCATAGGTCAAAATCCGAATGCATTTCCTAGAACTTCAGTATAAGCAGTCGTGCACAGAGTTTCTACACAGATGCTTCCAAGTCAAAAGCCGGAGTGCCCTATGCAGCCGTCGGTCCATCCTTCTCGGAATCCGATGTACTGCATCCGGAAACAAGTATCTTTATGGCTGAAGCCTGCGCACTATTGTCGGCAGTGAAGCATATAAGGAAATCAAAACTTCAAAAATCAGTTATATATACGGACTCCCTAAGTGTTGTGAAGGCCTTGATGTAATTCTGTAAGCACAAAAATCCAGTAATTAATTAACTCTATTCCGTCCTGTGTAAAGCATATATATCTAACCAACATGTGATTATATGCTGGGTGCCTGGCCATAGGGGCATCGAGGGTAACGTTCTAGCGGATCAGATGGCCACATCAATTTCATTGCATGCTACTGCTTCGATCCCTGCCACAGACCTGAAGCCCTTCTTAAGAAGGAAACTACGAAACCACTGGCAACGCATGTAGGACGCAGAAATAAATAACAAACTGCACGTGATAAAGCCACAGTTAGGTTCTTGGCCCTCCGTAACAAAATCATGGCGAACAGATGTCCTATTTTGTCGTATCAGAATAGGACGCACATTTGGCACGCATAACTTTTTACTCACTGGAAATGATCCTCCAACGTGTGGTAGATGCGGGGAGAGGCTGTCCGTCCTCCATGTCATCCTGGAGTGTCGGAAAGCCGAGTCTGAGAGAAAGAAACATTTTTCCCTATAGCATACAGGCAGCACATCCCCCTTCATCCTGCAATGTTACTCGGCCCAGAACCGCTCTTTGACACCAACGCAGTCCTAGGCTTCCTGAAAGATGTTGTATTACATGTTATTAGCCCCACACATTCGTAGCGTCTCCTCTCTTGAGAGGATGCCGCTGTGATAGCTGTTTCGTATAGCACATGCCTCTAGGCCCTTGTGTTTCAAGGGCTCTGGCGAGGCAGTAGTGCTCCAGGTAATTTTACCATCTAACATATTTTCTATATTGCATCATTCTTTCAAGATGGATTTTATTGTACATAGAACGTCATTTGCCATCGACATAATCTTATTACAGATAGATTTTACGCACTCTAGTGTGACTATTTTTAAGGCCCCTTTACAGCCACGTCACATCAACCTCACAGAACTCATAACTACATTGCGAACTCATCACCACGGACCTGGCGCTCTTTGACCATACCTGTCCCTTGCGCCAATAAACACCATACACCCATGCATTCATATTCTTGCATTCCGCCTAATTACATAATTATGCTTAATTAATAAGCAAATTCTCAAATATTATAATTGAATGAAAAGTGTCAATGAGAAATTTGTAGAGCAACATCAAAAACTCCCGATACAAGTTTCTGTTGCTCAGTACGTGCTACGTAAATGTGTTTTTTGCGGTCGTGAAAGAAGCCCGCTCGAGGCACTTTGCGTGTATTCGCGGGCTTCTTTCACGCTCGGAAAAACACATTTATGTAGCACATATTGAGTGACAGAAAGCTGTATCGGGAATTTTTAAACAAAGCTTCCTTTACCTTTTCCTTCGACTTTCCTTTTGCTGCTGATGTGGCTGCTGCTGTCCGGCATACGGCGTCGGGGGGTGTTTCAGTCAGGAGTGTGGTAGAGAAGAAAAGAGACGCGAGGAAATCGTTTGGACCGCACCGCGTCGAATGTTCACAATGCCCTTTGGAGCTCTCGAGTCGTCACCACATTAGTCTCTTGACAGCTGTAATTATCCGTGACCCCCTAAGCAAGCGCTTACCTTTCTACCAACGTGCAAGTCCAGACGGAAGCTAGATATAATGGAAGAAAGGAGGGAAGAGAGGAGGCAGAGAATGGGTAGAACCGACGTAGTCGCGAAACGAGTGACCTTGCCACTCACAAGGGGTCGGGGGATAGGGAAAAGGTGACGTGAGAAGGCAAGGAAACGCTGGATAAACTTCAGTTCAAGGTACGGTACGGTGCGTTTCTGCTATTTCTGAAAAATAAAACCATGCTAATATGTCTAGCGGACAACTTACGCAGGGCGTGCAGAAGCAGAACCGCATTAATTAAAGTGCACCACAGGGTCTAGGCGACACAGCGGAAGGTCGCACGTCAAATCAACACTTCTGTGCCCGCCGCGGTAGCTTTACGGCTATGGAATTGCTCGAGGTCGGGGATTTGATCCCGACCGCGGCAGCCGCATTTCGACGTGGCGAAATAAAAAACGCTTGAGCACTTTGATTTAGAGACACGTTAAAGAACACCGCGGTGCCAAAATTAACCCAGAGTGTGCCACTACGGCCTGCCTCATAATCCGATTGTGGTTTTGGCACCTACAGCCCCATAATCCAATACCAGTTTAATGCTTCTACCACGATGGGATGCACGTGCCATGTGAGGCAATGACAATGCTCAACCCTCTCAGAGGTTATATGGCGCACAGCAACGCCTCAAGCAAATGCCTCTCCCTTTGTGTTTTGTGTACTACGCAGACAAACAGCAGTGGTGCACGCAAGGTAACGTTTAACGTAAACTCACTGCTCTCGTGCTGGACAAAACATTGAAGAAATTAAACATTCGCCGTCAACATCACCGCTAATTATCGTCAATCAAAGCAAACAGCACAGAAAGCTTCGCTTACATCGATTCCCACAGTGCGTGGGATCTGCATGATTTTCATGTTGCTGTACAGTTTTCTCATTTACACTTTTCATCTAATTATACTATTTGAGAAGTTGATTAATTAAGACTCATTATATCAGTAGGCGGAAAGTAAAAAAAGAAATGAAGAGGAGCCGTTCCACTCTGTGAGGTGGATGACCAGCGAAGCTCTTTAGCACACGATACAGAGGTGACACAGAATTTTGAACAAAGGTACGCACTCATTTATTGTCTCGATCGGTGGTAATCGTCATGAAAGGTACGCACACACATTTATTAACGGGATAGCGTTAAGGAGCCCGTGTCGTAGAAAAGCTGGCGTCGGCGTCCGGTGTCGGATGTCGCATCGGTAAAAAGATTTTCGTACCACACATGTGAACACATGTGTTCATGTGACGCAAGGAATTCACTGAAATAATTGCATTTCTCAAGGTAAAATACGTGTAACAAACGTAAACTACGACTTACACACAACCTACAGACATGATAGCTCTTGGACTGTATTTGAATATACGAGAAAACATAATCCTGTTACGCGAAAACTCAAACCTCTTTTCCAGCGTTTCTACAAAGCACAGACCAGAGACGGCGTCCGCCATCTGCGCACGCCGGCGCGTAAATATCTCAAAGAGTCCACGGAGCGGCGCGTCCGCTTCCTTGAAAGACTTCCAGATGGCGCCCGCCTCCGCCGCATCGCGACTGGAGGATTGGTGGAAGAAAAGTAGGGAAACGACAAAAGACAGAGACGTACAAAAGCACACTTCGCAATAGGGGATCAGGAAATTTGGGCGTGGTAGTTCAGAGCGTTTCTTTTTCTCCTTTTTTCATTGTTTAACCTAGGTAGGATATTAGGCAGTATAGTAGAAAGAGCTTGGTGGCGCAACCCACCGCCCCGTTCCAAAGGGGACGCTCATAATATCCATCCATCCATCATCGCGGCCCATGCAAGAGGCCGCGTTTCGAACAGAAAGCCCGTCTTCGTGCATAGCGCTCACCGCGAGCGTTTCCCCGTAAACCCAGTTCACTATTTATCACGTTTCAGGAGTGTGTAATTGGTCTCTTTCACTGCGGTACGAAAACTACAGCATCGGCACGTTTGTCTGAGCGAGATATGCCCAGAACAATTTCTGTTGACGCACCCAGTGTCACGGGTTCAACGGGTGCGCATGCGCTGTATCAAGCATAATTAAAGGTGTTTATCACGACGAAAGGAAATAACTGGAGGTGCAAAAAGAGAGAATAGACAGTTTTAGAATATCGTTTGTCGCTTTACGTACGTTAAATGTAAGCACATTTCCGGGACTTTACGGTGCGTGTCCTTTCAAGTCCTTTAGTTTACCTTAGGGAAACACAACCGCAAAGAAAACGATATAAAACAGGGCGCCATCTGGTGCCTCGTTCCAAACGCATCCAAGCCAAGACGGTCCATTAGTAACCATCCTGCTGTTGCTATGTGGACGCGTCTCGTTAGGCGTACATGTGCCAGAATCGCCAAACGATCTAAAAAAATGGACGTGCAATGCGCTCATAACTAAGCTTTCAGGTGAGTTTAGAGAAAGCGAAAGCTCATTATAATAGTTACCGGCGATCAACGCGAGTCAGAGCGTAGCCATCACGAGAATTCACGCTGAAGCGGGAGCAAAGGGTGCCGCCATGTTCGACGACGCTATTTCTTAACGTCCGTAAACATTATAGACGTTAAACTGGCCAAATAATGTACGTTATCATAGCGCGCGTAAACCGCAGAAACCCAATAACGTTCTGAGCATGCGCAGTGAGGACGACGCCATTTCTTTACGTACGTAATGCTTTTACGTCCGGTTGCACGCGTCAACCTAAAACTGTATAATAAGCTGCGTCGGCTAAAAGTATAGATGAGCGCCATGAAAGAGTACTGGTATTTCAAGTGTCAAAAAGCGAGCCTTCCTTTCTGTTAGCTCAAGATCCTGCTGATTTCCAGAAAAACGACATGCGGAGTCCAGGGCTGCAATAGCACAAGAAATTGAGAAACATTACGTAATATGTGCATTGATAAATTTTGTTTATTTCTTATGTCGCAACTATTCTTTACATGAAAGAACTGGTGACATTCAGGATCAAGTTTACAGGAGAATTTAGGCCTCTGCAGGCACAAATGATTGCTTATGGCGCAATTGGTGCATTCCAATCTCGGTAATATTGAATTATCAGCATTTTGTAAGCATGAATAATTGTTATTGCTTTATTGCTTCTTATGTTTCTCTTTTGGAAAGTTGAGAATAGTTGAATGTTTTGCTTACAGATTACTTGTTTCGCCCTCACTTCTCAAGTTATTCAAAAGTTCGTTATTGTGCCGCTACGGCTTGATACATAAATACGCTTACTTTTCTTGCATGGTGCAATATTGTTTTATGTATTCAACATACGCTGCAGTTGCCGGGAAGCGTAAGAAGCAGTCAGGGACCTTTGAATGCTATCGCCTTCCACTCTTAAAGGCAAAGCTTAAGCGTCCTCCAAATTTTTGTCATTCGCGTGGACGACAGGACCGCCGCCCCGAGGAGCCGCAGAAAACTAGCCACGTGTGATCTTTAGGAAACCTAGATGCAAGGCCCGTTTCAGGGTGGTGACAACACTAAAATTTGGACCATTATTTGTATTTAGAAAAAGTTTATTTCAACAAGAGATGATACGAACACTGAGTGACAACCACGGCACAATTCCACGAGAACGATAACACATATACAAAACGAAGCATTGTATAGATGGCATATTTTCAAAGTAGTGTCCGAGTCCTAAGGAAGAGGAGGAGAAACATTTATTAAAAAAAAAAGAAAGGACAAGCAGGTGTCTCTCTGCTTGTGCGGGAGGCGCCCTTAGTCCAGGGCTCCTGCGGCTCTTGCTGTCTCCCGGGCCCGCCGCACCAGTTGCTGCTGGTTACGAGGGTCCGAACTAGTCAGCACGGCCTCCCACTGCTCGGGTGTGGGGTTGGGTATTTGCGGGGCCGCCTTGACGTTGGGGCACGCCCATGTGGTGTGATATAGGGAGGCGTAATCATTACAAAGGGGACATTTGTATGAATATAGTGTAGGGTGTATTGCGTGTAGTCTGCTTAAATGGGGGTATGTATTGGTTTGTAGTTGTCGCCATGTTACGGCATCTTCACGTGAGAGGGTCTTGTGTGGAGGTGGGTATTGTCGTCTGTTCAATCTGTGGTGTTGTAGCATGGCGTTGTATTGTAAAGGTACGGGCTTCATGGATGCGGCCGTATCCCTCTCTTGTGGCGCCCGGGAGGCATGAGCTCGGGCTACAGCGTGCGCACGCTGATTTCCACGGAGGGACTCGTGTCCTGGAGTCCACACTATTTCAACGTCCGGGAATTGGGAGGCTTGTTTGAGGAGTCGGTGGGCGATTGAAGATATTCTGCCTCTCGCGTAGCTACGGCAAGCTGCCTGGGAGTCAGTAATAATTGTGACGTACTCGTTGGCCAGACTAGAGGTGATGGCCAAGACGATGGCTGTCTCCTCCGCTACGAGGGCGCTGGCAGTGCGGACCGTCATCGAGACCACCTCTTGTAGGTTATAGTCGACAACGCTGGCCGTCATGGCTGCTTTTTTGGGGTACTGCGCGGCATCTGTGTATAGTGTGGTGGGGAGACTGCCATATTTTGTCTGTAGAGTCCTAACTCTCTAACATATAACCACATACCCACGGAAAGGCATAGTTACACATAAACTAATTGTCAGATGTATAAAATGATGTTCAATGTATACTGTCTACACAATGGCTATGTACAATGATGATGTGACAGGGGCACTTTACATAAGTTTGAAGTGATGCTATGAAATGCGCATATACAAAAATAATCATGTATACGAGAGCACACACATACACACGGAAATCACGGGCACCTGTATTCTATGCACATTCAATGAATACTTCTGATGGCCTGGCTACAAGAACCAGGCTGGTCCAAAATTAAGCCTTACGCGTCCACCTGCCACTGACAGGAAACGGCATGACTGCTGTCGAAGGAACTCTCATTCCCCAACGAAGAATAACTCCTCTGACAGAAACGACAGTAGCTCAGAGTAGAGCCTCCCCAGAAGTGGAAACAGAGCGCGGCGACGATGCCCTACGGCAACTGCCTCGCACCGGTTACGCCATAGACAAAAGGCCTCCGCAGCAATTAAATGTCTCGCAACGTGGCCACGTGAGCAGCGAGCAGATGTAATAAAGCGGTTAACTCCAAGGCCACGAAAACCGGTATGCACGGCCCTCCAAAATAATATGGCAACGACGCATTGCAGCAGCAGATGTTTATTGGATTTTTGAAGGGGGCAATTGGGACACAGCGAAGATAGGACTACGCCCCACCGCTCTACCTTGTCACGAGTTGGAAGCATTTGCCACCTTAGACGCCACATGAAGTCGCGTAGGCGGCCAGGCAGAAATGACGCCGTTATCGCATCCCACGACACATTATCGGAACGCGCGCGGCGCACTGGGGGAACCAGTAAGGCAGACGTATCTATAAAACACGGTTTTCGAGGACGTCTACATCAAGACATACCTGTGTGTGGTGATGAAATGCCACGGCCGTAGAGTTTTACCGACAAATTTGGTGAGCAGCCATATTGGTCCCCAATCTCGCTAGAAGTCATGACGCATTCCTGTTATTTTTTGTCATGCTCTGATATACCCATGCTGACACGCGATCAATTAAATTTCTTTTATTATACCGATGTTCACACAAAACCTGCATACATCTTTAACGTACTAAACGCATTTTCCTTTTCTTTTAACACATCAAACTTCTTTTCTTCTATTGCATGTCGTGCGACACGTATACAGCACCAAGTTATAAGGCACGGTAGCGTGCTCGTGGCAGTATTATCTCACGCCAAGAATTTGAACTCAATGAAGCACTGCCATTGCCTTCCACTTGTACGTAATACATGAAGGGTGTTTTGCGAAGTGTGCTGTAATAACGACTGTGGTTACTAGCCTGTTAAACTAAAACGTAGACGTGCCGTGTATTGCGCTCAGATATGCTTTATGTCTCTGGCTGCTGAAGCCAAAGTTTATCTTAAATTTTTTATAGTTTCCCGAGTTTCCCGTCACCGAGGGTTGCGGGAAACATGGTCTGTCGGCTGGTCTTTCGCCATTTTGTCGCCCACATCTTATAATTTGTCAGAAAGTTTAACCCGCTGGCGGCGACAAGTACCCTTACAAAGGGTGTCACCACGCTAAAACAGCGCTTGTGTGTAGGCTCCCTGGTGAACGTTTAGACGGGGCCGCCACCACAGGACAGCCGAAAGAAAGGAAACTAGATATGCAAACGCATGGAGTGCCGACGAAGAGAGTGCGGTGCGAACGTAGACATGGCCGACGCGGGTCGGCCTTTTGGGCCAAGATCCGATCGTAGTAAACCCTATTGGCCCATCTTAATATGTTTATAGTTTTTTAAGATAATCATTGTTTACACCTTTACAGCTTTAACCTTTTAATTACTATAACTACTAACTACATTCTTTTAGACATTCTATTTGGATTTTATTGTATACACGTTTAGCTTGTTATCGCCTTGGTTTTTGTAACCCAATGATTATGATGTTTGTAAATCGCGTAACAAAAATCGTTCTGCTCTTACCCTTGTGCCTGGGACCTCACTGGTTCCCAGGTGTGACGAGGGTAGTTGAAAGGCGAGTTACAGGTCCCGGAGCTCACCACCCGGAGTTCTACAGGGGTATGTGCGATTGCGCTTGTACCCTTTAACCACTATCTTCGGGATTGGCCCACGGTTTTTGCACCCGCTCACGAAAAATGCACGGAAGCCTAGCCATAAACAGCTTCGTTTTTTTAAATCTTGGGAGTTTTAATCTTTTAAGTTGGGACACCCTGTATATGTACCAACCGGGCCAAATTGGCACTCTGTGGAACCATCTGCAATTGACTAAATACGCTACGTGTATTGTAGGTTCTTATGGTCGCCCTCGTGGCCGCAGTCGCCTGCTGGTCGGAAGCCGCCGACCCCGTAAAGCCAGCGCCACCCTCTCCTGCCGCCGCAGAGGCCGGTCAGGAGGAAGCCGTCGAAGGGCGAACCTTGGGCAAACTGCTCAGGCACCTGCACAACAAACGGCCCAGCCGCATCGGCTCTCTTCTACGAGGCCACAAGCACAACCACGGCGGGCACCAGGTGCCGCTGGGCGGCGCCCACTATGGCCATGTGGAGGGCGGCCAACAGCACGGCTACCAACAGGCCGCGCAGGGCTTCAACCAGGGCAGCCAGGCCTTCGAGGGACAGGACAAGTACAAGAACGTGCAGGGATTCCGCGAGACCAAAGGCTACCGCACCGAGATGGGATTCGAGGAGACCAGCTTCAATCGATACGGCTCGGGCACGGGAGGCTTCCAGGGCGGCTTCAACCAGCACTCGGCCGGCAAGTTCCAGCAGCAAGGACAGCAGCAGGCGGGTTTCGTGGCTGCGCCCGGCTACGGTGGGCGCTGACCGCTGCGTGCATCCACAATAAAAAATTATTTATTATCACCGCATCACTCCATCTGGCAGCTGTACCACCACGTCCGTGCGGTCACAAGCGGTTTTCATCTTGCCATGGCGGGCACAGGCGTATTTACCGGGGAGCAGGAGTAGCACCCGCGCACCCCCTCCCCATTGTCATAAGTGGAGGAGAAAAGTATGCCATTTGCCCCCCCCCCTCCTTCCCCCACACACTTTTGAAAGCGGGCACTTCCGGCTGCACGCTGGCAAATCCAACAAAACAACAGCTGAGGCCATATTTTCATTCTGAGTGCATTAGCCACGTAAGTAATTCTCTTCTTTATTACGTATCCCCTGCATGGGCTGTGAGTATTATCTTCTGTGTCTCGCCGCGAAGAGCTGTAGCAGACGACGAAGGAGCAGCGTGTATGGCGTACGGGCCTGCATTGCGGAGGCACTGCGGAGAAGGCTGGCACTGGGCAGTTCCCGCGCCATAACAAATTTCATGTTGCGCTACTGGCAACATGCAGTTTTTTGGGACCGCCTTATCATATTTGAGAACACTAAATTAGCTTGCTGTATTTAACCTAATGATCGGGGGTGGGGGTGGAGGGACTGGATAAATTATTGTAATCAGCCGCGATCAACGGTGGCTCACGTGCTTTACGGCATGAAATTGTTGAATTATCAGATACCGGAACTACTGAATATATATATATATATATATATATATATATATATATATATATATATATATATATATATATATATATATATAAAGGACCAGGCACGATTCCGTAAAGGCTACTCAACAATAGACCATATTCACACTATCAATCAGGTGATAGAGAAATGTGCGGAATATAACCAACCCTTATATATAGCTTTCATCGATTACGAGAAGGCGTTTGATTCAGTCGAAACATCAGCAGTCATGAAGGCATTACGGAATCAGGGTGTAAACCAGCCGTATGTAAAAATACTGAAAGATATCTATAGCGGCTCCACAGCCACCATGGTCCTCCATAAAGAAAGCAACAAAATCCCAATAAACAAAGGCGTCAGACAGGGAGGTACGATCTCTCCAATGCTATTCACAGCGTGTTTACAGGAGGTATTCAGAGACCTGGATTGGAAAGAATTGGGGATAAGAGTTAATGGAGAATACCTTAGTAACTTGCGATTCGCTGATGATATTACCTTGCTTAGTAACTCAGGGGACCAATTGCAATTCATGCTCACTGACCTGGAGAGGCAAAGCAGAAGAGTGGGTCTACAAATTAATCTGCAGAAAACTAAAGTAATGTATAACAGTCTAGGAGGAGAACTGCAGTTTACGACAGGTAGCGAGGCACTGGAAATGGTAAGGGAATACATCTACTTAGGGCAGGTAGTGACGGCGGATCCGGATCATGAGACTGAAATAATCAGAAGAATAAGAATGGGCTGGGGTGCGTTTGGCAGGCATTCTCAGATAATGAACAGCAGGTTGCCATTATCCCTCAAGAGAAAGTGTATAACAGCTGTGTCTTACCTGTACTCACGTACGGGGCAGAGACCTGGAGGATTACGAAAAGGGTTCTACCTAAATTGAGGACGACGCAACGAGCTATAGAAAGAAGAATGATGGGTGTAACGTTAAGGGATAAGAAAAGAGCAGATTGGGTGAGGGAACAAACGCGAGTTAATTATATCTTAGTTGAAATCAAGAAAAAGAAATTGGCATGGGTAGGACATGTAATGAGGAGGGAAGATAACCGATGGTCATTAAGGATTACGGACTGGATCCCAAGGGAAGGGAAGCGTAGCAGGGGGCGGCAGAGAGTTAAGTGGGCGGATGAGATTAAGAAGTGTGCAGGGACAACATGGCCACAATTAGTACATGACCGGGGTAGTTGGAGAAGTATGGGAGAGACCGTTGCCCTGCAGTGGGCGTAATCAGGCTGATGATGGCGATATATATATATATATATATATATATATATATATATATAGAGAGAGAGAGAGAGAGAGAGAGAGAGAGGCAGTCTGTCGAATTTCACTGTGAAATTACCACTTATCCTACATATGTTGGTGAAAACGACCTTCAGAAATGTCGACAGTTGGGCGAATTGTTGACCAAAAGTTTTGGCACTGGCTGTCCTGTACAGTCTTTGTGCTTTCTTGTTTCTTGTTTTGGTTTTTTGCGTCAAACGTTAAGAAAAAAGAAACGACATTGTTGAATGTGCAGCGCCATTACAATACCATAACAACAGTGTCTCAAATTTCTTCTATTGACATGCGTCACTGCTGACGTTGTTTGTCCATATTATTTTTAGTCTGTTTCAACATAAGAGTTACACTAGCACACCATCCCTGGCAGAAGCAAAAAGAAAAAGAGATTTCATACTTTGAGGAAATGGGGGCCACTTTTCGGGCGGCATATTGAATCCACCAAGCCCATCGACGAGTACAACCGGGAGTAGGGAATGAAGGAAAAATTATGCAGATCTCACGCACTGTGGGAATCGATGTACGCGAATCTTCCTGTACTGTTTACTTTGATTGACGACAATTAGCGGTGATGTGGACGGCGAATGTTTCATTTCTTCAACGTTCAGTTCAATGCGAGAGTGCTGGGTTGACGTTAAACGTTACTTTGCGTGCACCCCTGCTGTTTGCGTAGTACACAGAAACACAGGAAGAGATGTTTGCTTGAGGCATTGTTGTTGTGTGCCTAATTTTATAACGTCTGAGAGGATCGAGTATTGTCATTGCCTCACATGGCACATCGCATCGTGGCAGAAGCATTAAACTTTAATTGAATTATGGTGTTTTTTATTCCGCCCCCGTCGAAATGGTGGCTGCCGCGGTCGGGATCAAAGCCGCGACCTCGAGCAGTGACATAGCTGCGAAGCTACCGCGGCGTCGCCTAGACCCTGCGGTGTGCTTTAATTAATGCGGCGCTTTTTCTGCACGCCCTGAGTAAGTTGTCCGCTGACATGGCGGGGTGTTTATTTTTCAGAAATAGCAGGGACGTATCTTACCGTACCTTGAACTTAAGTTTATCCTGTTTCCCCACAACCATTGTCGTGTCTATAGTAGTAGCGTTTCATTGCCTTTTCATGTCATGTTTTCTCTATCCCCCCCGCCCTCCCTTCCCGTTGAATGGGAACTGCGAGCGAAGAGTGGCAAGGCTGTTATTCACTCGTTTAGCGACTGCGCTAGGGTCTGCCCTATATATCTCTGCTTCATCTCCCCCCTCTTCTTTACCATTCTATCTAGCTACACTCTTAGCACGGTAACGTTTATTAAAGGGGTATATTCTCACAGATGTGTGCACCTTTAATCTATAAGTTAAACATCAACCTTTACAAATTTAACTTCTATTAAAGGTAAATAGGCGTGCACCGACACTAGAGGTTACAACACTTTAACCTCTAGTATAGGCATACAGTATTGAGCGCATTTGCCTAAATTAGAGGTTACTTGCTACAGTATACCTGTTGAACCATTAAAATGTTTACACAAAGCGGCTTGCTGGAGGTCCCAAGTGGCCACCGCGCTGCGCATGCTCCGTATAGCCGGTGTCGCCTAGCGGCGGCTCTTCATCCTGTTGGGCTTCTTTCTGCTTGCGCCTCTTCTTTCTTACGCGCTTTCTTCTGCGGCCTACAACCATACGCGGAAAAATGTGCGCCTTAAGCCCCAACCACTGGCACGCGCCGAAAGCTTCGGCGCGCGCTGGCAAGCGAATGCGTCGCTTCGCTTCGGCTGGAGGTAAAGGGCGCGCAACCACTGGAGAAAAGCTCCGACGCGCGCCGAAGCTCGCTCCTCGGCTGCGGCGCACTGTTGCTGGACTACTCCGTCTTCATCCGTCAAAGTCCGGCCTAAAACAGCTTGCTGTAAACTAAGCTCGAAACAATAAGTTATTGATCTGTATGTGCTTTTAGATATTAAAAACACGTTTGAATAATGAATATACACCTGCCGCAACAGTTTGTTTTTATTTTTGAAGTAACAATAGTGTATAAAATATCGACATCAGCGCTCGCGCGTCGTCTGTCTGCAAGATCGCTTTGCAAACACCTGCACGACGATGCCATATATCAAAAACTGTTGCACCATTTCATTTTTTGGTAGCTTATTGCACAGCCAACTATGTAAGAATTAGGCGTGCAATGTGTAACTGAAAAAAATCTGTGTTGGAAATATTGCCACGTAGTAGTGACGGTAAATGAATAGTGCCGGCTCAATCGCAACGATAGCGGCGAGCAATGTCGGCAATCGTAGAAAATCTCATCTGCGGGTCAAGCGCGTCGGTTTGCATACGGCAGTCGTCGAAAGTTACAGCCTATTCGCTGGTGTCCGCGTGCCTTCCAGAAACTACAACACAATTCGTGTCGCGTATGCAATCAGATTAGCAAGGTTCGTCGTACAACAGACAGAACCATCGATAACATTCGCGAAACTTCCGATACGTTCAGGAGCATCCTGCACCGAGCGATAACGTTTAACATTTTTTAGCCGGTGAAATACGGTAACCGGATACAGATAAAGCATCCGTGTCAATATAATTATGCTTGTTGGTGCATGAGAGAAACGTGAACAAGTGGGTTCTGAGAAAATCAGCAAAACAGAATTGAAACCCCTGTAGAATTCAAAAAAAAAAAAAAAGCTAGAATAGCTAAAATGTATGCAATTCGTATCTTGTCTCCCCCCAATTCTTGATTCTGCCAAATCTAGTCCATGGAGCACCTCTATTATTCTAGGTTGTTTTGACGCATCAACACCCCATCCGGAGGCCTTCACATTGAGTGTATTGCTACAAAACATTTTCACAGTGTAAGGGCCATGTTCTATTGTAACTGGTTTCCACATATCAAGTTTGCCTTTCTTTACATTAATCAAATGACATACCGTCAGATAATACAAGCTTGAGAATTAGAGGGTTTTAATAGGAGTCTTTCGTTGCCCTTTGCCAAGTCGTACTATTGAAGCACTTATTCGAATGTATGGGAGCAGCTTATTTGCATAATATAAGAAATATATAAACAGGTTATTTTCACAATTTATACACTTCGTCACCACAAAAAGAAAAATTGCAGTTTATTGTTTTCAGCCTGCTATGATGTTTTGACTGAGAAAGATATATTCAATTTGTTCTGCGAGGCCCGCAATAATTGCTGTGGCATATTATTTTATTGCACAACACTGCATACAGTAGCCAGCCATTATTAAAACTCAGAAGAAATAAATAGCACAATGCATATGATCAGGCACATAGCATATTATTGCACTTTCTTAATTCATGCCAGAACGACGACCACAGGCGTCCTTCTCCAACAAGGTCAGCATCCATCGTGCCTCCTTACCATCGGGCTTCACACCCTCAGCACGTTCAACCTCAGCTCTGGTGTTTAAAGCAACCTCAAGTGCGTCTTACGGTTCCAGGGATAAGAAAGAAGACCGTCCTGCCTACCTTGGCCTTGAAGCAAGCAGCTCTGGATTGTTTGCACACTTTCTACTTTGATCGAGTCCACATATATACGGATGGTTCTTCTACTCAGACCAGCTCCACCAGCGCAGTGGTTATACCATCACGATCACTAAGCATCCAATACAAGATTTCTCGCTTGACAACATCGACCGGTTCGGAGCTTGTTGCCCTCCGAGGTGCCGTTGATTATATTAATAACCAACCGGCTAATCGGTGGGCAATATTCTGCGATTCAAAGGCGGCCTTATAATGTCTTCTGTCATCTCTCCGTCGCGGGTCATGTGAACAACTCGTGTCGGAGATACGAGAAATGCACCATCACATGATCATGAAAGGACACGACGTCGCGTTTCAGTGGCTGCCTGGTCATTGCGGTATCTCCGGCAACGACCTCGCTGACGAAGCTGCTACGAAAGCCCACGAAGGAGCAACCCTTATTTCTGTACCTTTATCGCAGACTCACAGCCCAACACTTAGGCAAGCTAGCACACTCTTTTGACATTGGAAAAGTGGCACACACCTGGATTCACTCTACATCGATTGCATTCCCTCGATCCCTCTATGCAACTGCGGCTGTTACCAGGTCTTCTGCGAAATGAGGAAACAGTGCTGTGCCGCTTACGTTTGGGAGTCGCATTCACCAGTGCATATGCATTTTTGATTAGAATGGCTGATAGCGCCGAGTGCAATGCCTGCGGTGTCGAGGAAACCATAGAACACCTAATGTGCTACTGCCCATCTTTTGAAGATGAAAGGCAAGACCTCTGCAGAGCTCTCAATCAGCTAGATGGAAAGCCGTTCACCTTGAACAAGATCTTGGGACCATGGCCTCGCATATCGCAGCTACAAAAGGCCACAAAAGCGCTGCTGCGATATTTGAAAGATACCGGATTGAGTCAGCGTCTGTGATCCAGACTGAGTGACCGACTGATATCCCCAGTGGACTTTCTCTTCTTTTAATCTTTCCGTCCCCCTTTCCCTTTCCCCAGTGTAGGGTAGCCAACCGGGCTCAGTCCTGGTTAACCTCCCTACCTTTCATTTATCATTTTCTCTCTCTCTTCTTAATTCATGCCCTTTTTTTAATTGCACGAAAGCTACTACACTAAAATAGTATACTAGTACATACTTAAAAAGCACAATTTTATACTACGATAATAGTCAATCATTCAAATTTTTATTGTAGTGCCCAAGAACAGCTAGAGAGCCTTTGTACTGGTGCACTTAACGAGCACTAACTATGTGAGACAAAATGTAGAGAAAACATGAATGCAGTAGACAAAAAAATGGAAGATAGAGAAACAAATAGGGAAAAAAGGAAACTCAAAAAAGTAAAAGGGAGTTAATCCTACGTGATTATTTACAGATACACAAAACACAGGAAATGAACTCTGAAGTATGTTTTGGAGTCGAGTCTTATTAGCACAATCTTGTAACAAGCCCAGGCAACGAATGTGGAATGATACCTGGTATACTGTTGCGGCACAAACAAATGCATATGATCAAGAAGCTTTAAGGAATGTGTAATGTCATGGACCACCTTATACAGGAACAAAAGGTGCAGGAACAAAGGCTCAACTGTGGTCGCCAGAATGGCAAAAGTGGTGCTTGAAGATAGACATCAATTTATTCTGGATGCGTTCAATGAGGTCAGAATTAGATTTGCTCATTGCACCCCCCTCCTACAGAGGCATACTCTAGTAGTTGGAGGCACACAGCAGAATTTCAGAAACACAACAGGTGAGTGGAAATCATGCAATATACGGCATGCAATTCCAAGAGCGTGAAGGACATCTTGTGTAATTATCTATGTGAAGAGAAGCTTAGCATTTTGTCGAAGTACACACCAAGATCTTTCATTTCATCGACCCTAAGGAGTGGAGCATCACGTAGGGTGTATCAAAATTTCACATGGTGCGTTTTGTGCATATAACTTAATGCCATAGTGTTGGAAGCATTTAAGAGTACTTATTGTTTCTGCACCAGTTCGAGAGTGAAAAAATGTCTTTTTGGAAGTCGATGCAGTAGTGAACACTGTTGACAGTCTGAAAGTCTGAAATGTCGGCACACAAAGTCATGCTGTTCATTTATTAAAATGCTCTTAGCACTAACAGAAAGCGAGGAATCCCATATCTATTCAAACACCTGACGCACTGAAGAGGATAGATATAGGTCGGCAGTAAGTAACTGCACATCTAGCACCTGATTTGTGCATGGGCAATGTTCATGCTACCTTCCGAGTGCTAGAAAAGGTACTAGACTTTAGGGAACTATTGAAGATGCTTGTGAGAACGAGGAACAAGTATGCTTCCATACATCTTAACCCTTTCAGACACCACTTTATCCCGTTGATTGAAAAGTTGCTTTCACCACATCTCTTGCATCCTCAGAATCGTAGAAAGTGTACAGCCGCAGCAAATATTAAGAATTTTCAATAGTTTAGCGAGTTTTGTCAAGTTTACAAAATTTCGACTCCATGCGAAAACTCACTACAGGAACACAAAATATGAAAACATGTACTATTTCGTGTTTTGAAAAGCTTGAAAAGCACTTATCCAGCCACTTGACAATTATGCCTGGTGCACGACATTGTAAAAAACAATGAAAGAAGTGAACCCGCTACATACAACATACTGACACAGAGTAACAACACCCAGCCGTCCACCTTCTCACTCATTTTGTTAAAACATTCTGCACATTATTCAAAATTGCAGCACAGTTCCAATAATAAGTGTTTCAAGATGTATGAAACACATTTTAAATACCATTACTTTCATCAGTGCTTTTGCTATTGATGCACGCTCCTGCTGTGCCCAATTGTGTAGACAGCGTCTCAAAGGGTTAAGCTCTGTGGAGGAAATACCATCAACACCACAAGAAAGGGAAAGTTTAAGGCAAAGTTTAAGGCACTTCATATACTTGGAAACGAGGTTTTCATTGACTGTTAGCATACACTGCGCCAGACTGAGAAGGAAGGTTACTTGAAGCATATTTCACGCCATATAGCAAACAGAAATGTTCTGCAAAGGCATCAGCAGTGTTCGAGACAACACCACTATTTTCATGAAGAAGACGTACATCTTTGGCACTCCTTTTAGACGAGATAGCCCACAAAGCTCCAGAAATATTTTGAATTATGTGTCACGCTGGCTTCAACACAATCAATGTGGTCAAAGTAATGATTCTAATAATAATAATAATAATAATCTTAGTGGTAACTTGGCACACTAGACTACAAAGAAGGCTGATGCCTGTATGTTAGAGAATCTGATAACCAGCCATCTAAAGCAGGAATTTGCAGGATGCAGAAGACACTTCCTTCCCCTCCACGTGCACACACACTTGCTCAATAACACAGCACAGCACACACGCACACACTCGACAGGTGCACAACACACAGGAGTGCCAATGAAGTCTGGTTCCAAGGAAGGAGAATCCAAATCGCCAGGGGGGTGGAGAGAAAGCTCTGCATGCCAGATATAATCATGAGTTGTGGTGTCGGGCCATACAGGCGTGATGAGGGCTCAGGCTGTGCTGACCACTTGTTCAGACGAAGTGAAAAAAGATTAGTGCTGTTTAGAGAGACGTCAAACACCCTGCAGTATAGACTAGTGCAATGTTGCGTTGGTATTGCAGGGTGTGCTACTTGAGGGGTTTGAGGCAATCCTCGAAGGCTGGCATGAGCTTGTGACAACCGAAAAGACGGGAGTAAAGGGTGCGTATTGTCCGGCACAAAACAAGCTGAAGTTTTGTAGCCTCGCGAGTTTGGTACGGGAACTATACTGATGAGCAGTACTCAAGTCGTGACAGAATGATAGAAGTGTAGAGTGCTCGGAAAACCTTAGGTCATCAGGGAAGGGACACACGGGACACAAACCCAAGAAAGGGCCGGTGCTTACATACAGTGCTGGTGACATATGTGGAAAATTTGAGAGAACAGCTAAATGCTACACCCAGAATGAGAAGGGCCCGAACAGTCTTTATAGAAGTGCCTCCAAGGAAGAAGGTTGGACGTGCAGCAGTTTCGTTGTGGCTGATACGCATGGCAGCACTTTTTACGGTGCTACTACAAAGTTTGATATTGTAGGCCCAGTCGTTCACCTTTACGGAATGTATTTATTGTAAGCACATATGCTGTTCATCGGCATATTGTTGTTGTGGAAGCGTTAACTTGTTAATCAAACACATTCTGGGCAGATGCATTAGTAACTTGGTTTTGAGTACATCTTTGTCCTGACTACAATTTATAGTATCGCAGCAAGAAACATTTTAGTAGAGGCTGAAGGGATTCCAGCAGTTTAAGCATACTGACTGCACAAAACAATGATGACACCTTTTCACCTTCCCCACAATGCACTCACACCATCTACACTTTCCATAAGCAAAAAGTGAGATAAAAATTCAATTACAGTTTCATTGACTCAGTACTTGCTGCTTCTGAAGCGGGCATCGAAGCAATCATGGTATACGCTGCTACATGCATAGGTCTTGCATGATGCAGGTCCTGCTATGCACTGCACACAGGGCACACGTTGCAAACAGATAATTTCTTTTTGCAGTGCTCAACTATAACGACACACTGACTCAAATATGACTGCGTTGCCACGTATGCTTCAGTGCGTCAGTGTTCTTGATTGCTACACGAGCGATTTATCCCCAACTAGCCCAAAAGACGGTCGCACTTGAAAGAAGTGAGTGAAGGAGTACAGTGAACTTGTACTGAACTGGATTCACATGCCGAATAAAAGAGCGCAATGTCATCTGAAACAGGCGGCACGGCTGATTATGTAAGTACTTCCAATAGTTCGGCTACTAGTGTAGTTCGCTTTCGGGAGTTATCTTTACCACTGGAAACAGCGCAGAGCTTGCCCGTTAAACTTGAGTCAACCGACACCACACGAAACACGCCGCGGTTGACCAACCCAACTTCCACACGGTTCATTCACCACATCACAGGTCACACGAAGTCAAGAGTGCCATATTTTAAATCACTGCAGCACCAAACGGACCTGAAAATTCATTTCCTTCGAGATTTCTCAGGTGAGTTCGTTCACTCGCCAGTTACGAACTCGATGGACGCGCTAGGCCTACGCGTAACGTAAACAACATCGGCGATAGGCGAGTGTTGATTATCCAGACTTCGGAGCTCGTAAACGTGTTTCCATTCGTTTTGAGCACAACAAAATGCACATACAACAAGCACAGACGTTGCGGCAATCGTGATTCGGTTGGCTGTTTTAGCAGACGATCGTACAGAGCCCGGCGGAACCCAGTGGGCAGGTTGGATTAGTCGGCGTCGTTCGAAGTCGCTTCGGATCCACGTCGCACTGCCACAACCTACGGTCGTCGGTCGGTTGATCGTGTCGTTGTCGGCCTACTTTTACAACACTGTCTTTCAGGAACACTGTCGCGCGCGTCGTGCGTCCAAAACACTCGGACGATCGTTGGTGCCGGCGTCTCCGCACGGTCGGCCATTACAGTCCTAGCAGCCAGAGGCTCCGCAGCCTCCGATTGGTTGACGCCTGCGAGGCGTCGCAGCCTCCCATTGGTGCACGCCGGCGCAGCTTCGCCGCGCGCCGGCAAACTTCTAGCATCGGCAGTAGACGTAATCGCTGCGCGACGTTCCGCTTCAGCGAGTTCCCGACCGACGCTTTGACGCATTTGACCCTTCGGCGCGCGCCGAAGCTTTCCAGCGCGTGCCAGTGGTTGGGGCTTTAGCCCAGACGCCCCTTTTCGGACGCTCTCCTTTTCGGACGCTGCCTTTACACGCGCTTGCGCTTCAGAATAGTTCACGAATCCACCTCGTGCGGTTACCCGGGCAAAGTGTGTTCCTGTGTCCCTCTCAGCCTAATAAAAAAAAAAAAGAAACACTGCATTCTGCAGGCAACTTAGACCTTACGTGTACCGCAACATCTCCTGTTCAACCTCCAGGATATGAAGACGAGATAATGCCACCTACTCCCCAAAAAGGCGCAACAAAGGTGAGCGCGGGAGCCACAGAAATTTCTTTACTTTCGAATAGTAGATTGTAAGTGAAAGACTCATATTCTTTTGGGTTACAATTGTGCAGCTGCTAACCAATAAATGAGGCAAATTTTCGCTTTGCCAACGTCAAGTGTTCCGAGCATTGGCTCGCGCTGTTGCTGTTGTTCTCCTGCACATGCATTTGTGTTTACTCGGTGGATTGCTCCTAAGGTATCATTTAGCATGCGAAAATGAAAAAAAAATTAATTTCAGCTGACTGATTTTTTGTTAATTTTTGCATGCGGAATGATACTTTTGAAACAATCCACACAGTACACGTAAATGCATACGCAAGAGGACAAACGCAGCAACAGCACGGGTCAAGGGTCTGAACGCTTGACGTTGTTCACGGGCAAAGCAAAAATTTCCTTTATTAATTGCTTAACAGCTACACAATTGTACCCAAAAAGAGTATGCGTCTGTCACTTACTATGCCATTCGTAATGATCTGTTCTCGCGCGCTCACCTTTGTTGTGCTTTTTGAGCGGTAGAGAGCATTTTTTTCACTACATATCATTGCGGTCGAAGAGGAGATGCGCATGCTACGGCTTGTGTAATTTCTAAGTTGCCAACAAAACGCAGTTTTTTTTTTTTTTTTGCTTAGGCTGAGAGACACAGGGACACCCTTTGCTGTGGAAACCACACGAGGTGGACAAGTGAACTATTTTGAAGCGCAAGCGCGTGAAGAGACAGTGTCCAAAAAGGACTGGCCGAGTGGCGTCCTCCGCGAGGGCTCACATTTCTCCGCGCACGGTTGCAGTCTGCTTAATCCTGCCGCGGAAAGAAGCGCACAAGAAAGAAGAGGCACAAGTAAAGAGAAGCGCGAAAGAAGGAAATGGCGCACCTATGTTGTTTGGCGACAGCTGGCTGGGTGCACCATGCGCGGATTTGGCCTTTCTAGTATAAAACCCAAGAGGTGGCGCGTCCCCGTAGCTAAGCCGCACCCGGCTCGGCGGGCCATATAAATAGCGGGGCCCATATAAAATTCTCTGCAAAAAAAAAAAAAAACCGCTCAGCTGAATGGGGTAACAAAAGGTTACTTCCATTTCAATCACTTAAATCTTTGTATATCAGCCAGCAAAGGGCTACTGCTAGTATCCTTTCGGATTTCTGGCGAAACAAAACTCCCCGTGAGATAGTCAATTGCTCAACATTTGAGCAAATATGTAACGGTAATGTTCCCAACAATACAGTTCAAAACACAATATGAATGCCTGAGCAGAAGGCTCAGTTAGCTTGTATAAATATTTCGAGTATAAACTGACAGTTCCACAACTATAGTATAGGGTTGTTTAAAATGCAATATTTTTATTTGAAAATACAACATAGGATACACCACAAATACAGCAGGCCTTGTTGGAACATGATTAGATTTGAAACTTCAAAAGAATAGTATCACTTGCATAATATCACAGGAAATCGCTTGTATCATACCACGGTGTTTGAGCCATGCATGTCATCATTAAATCCGCATTAACTGTCTATTTAAAAGTTTGTACTGCAGTCAAGAAGCAAGAAAACAAGGCAAAGGTTAAGTATATGAGATTGCAGGCACTAAAGCATAAATTGGACACTTGTGTTCAGATCCCCCTTGGACAATACCGAAAAAAAAAAGCTTTACACATCCTGTGCAGCTTTAGAGCAGGACAATAAAGACGCTCCCAATGCAATGTACCAATGCAAAAAAATATATGCAGAGTTTCGGCTATGGTGACACCTAAAAAAGAAGACGGGGCCATAAGGCCATGCATGCTTCCAAGCCAATATGAATGTAAATTGGCATCAAGACTAAAAACTAGCCTTTCAGCCTACGTCTCAACAAAGATAACATTAAAAACAAATTTTGAAACTAAAGCTCTATACATATTTGGCGTAGTTCCTTGTTTGTCAAGTAAAAGAGAGGTGTATCGCACAGGCGTACCTGTGAAATACACCTTATTTCATTTCTCTTTTGTGGGTTTATGCGTTTTTTGTGGCGAATGGTGGACGTTATTCACATTTGTACTAGTAAAGGCACCCCCCCCCTCATTTGCATAGAAGTTACCTTGGGTTGCCCCCCCCCACCCCGAAAAAAATCCTGGGTACGTGCCTGCATGGGCGGATCCAGGCAGCCACAGGAACACCTGTACAAAGCAGAACACGAAATTCAGCATCGTGCGCCGTACGGTGCCGCCGAGTCCAATATGTTATTTATTGTAGTTAATATCGTTAAATTTGGACACTTCTTACTTGACGCAGCGTGAAAGCAACGCTAATCATTCAGGTTTCCTAATAACAAGATCAATTGAATGCCGGACATATGATAATGGGCCAAATATAGACGCCGAAAAAATCTTCAAATCTCGAAAACGTAAAATTTTATTTATGCGTCTACAGAAACACATCGAAGTGCTTTTATAGCTCACGAAAGAAGCAAACATTGACTTTCAAAATAAAAATAGGGAAATGTACGCATTTTTAAAGAATAAAACCTCATAACGCCGCACCTTATTTACAACCGTCTAGGCTTTTTGCTATAGCACTGCGCCGCTTTTGCAATGAAATCATTAAAAACACGTCGGTCAACGTCAATAGCATCTCGCGCGACGGGTACTTCAGGACCTTCGATAGTTATGCTCATCAGCTCATTCACATGGTTTGGAAGAAGACGGCTTCTTTCTGACGACAAAATCCTGTTGAGGGCTGAAAACGAGCGCTCAACAGTGGCTGTTGTGATCGGCAGCAGCAGAAGATGGCAGAAGACGTCTCGCAGGCCCCCTCTCCCCCGCCCCTCTCTCCCCAGCGTAGGGTAGCAAACCGGATCTTCCAATCTGGTTAACCTCCCTGCCCTTCCCCTCTCTTCTGCCTTTCTCTCTCTTTGAGCACTCCTTAGACCGAAAGTTCCGCAATCGCCTCAGTTGTTGCCTCGACGAGAGGATATAGGTCTACCGCAGTCGTAGAAGTCCTCTGAATGGCGCTGTTCAAAGACGCCAGTGGCTTGAACAGACGATCCACAAAATAAATAATTGCAATCGTTTTCTCTGACCGCAGCTGCAGCAATAGCCCACCAGCTTCACTGTTCATGTCACCACCATCTTGATAAATGCTCTCTAAGGCCACCAGTAAAGGCTCAAGCAGCCTCAGGATCACCGACAACGTCCGCTCGTGGGAGAGCCAGCGAGTTTTTCCGGGTCGCATAGCTTCAGCTTCAATCCTAGGGCATCCTCAATATTTTCAAGGACGCTCAGGCGCTTGAGGCACTCGCTAAAGAAAGAGTAGAGCGAGGAGACCAAGCTGATGGTCCGCTTGATTTCCTTTGACGGTTCTGCAGCTCGCACCAACGCAAGCTGCAGCAAGTGTGCCCTGCAGTGAGTATAACAAAGATGGGGGTTGCACTGCTGCTTCAGTAAGGCTTGTACTCCTCCATGCCGGCCAGAGAAGTTCGCCGCCCCATTGAATGCACAAGAAGCCATCTTGGTCGAGTCCAACCCAGACGTGCTCAACTCTTTCAAAATTTGCGATGTCACAGATGGAGAACCACCGCAAGGGGGCCAACTCAGCGGACTTGTTCCACATGAGCTCCCGATTCAACGTGTACTTCTTGCGGACTGCAACCTGGAAGCGCCAGAACATCTGCATCATTCGACGCAGCTCGAAAAGCGGCATTCAGAGAGACCATCCACAGCGCTGTGAGTTCATTTTTCACAGATTTACACGCTTTGACAGCAGCAAGGCGGCGGCCGCCAAGCTAAGCCTACGGAGGATTGCCAAGCTTTGCTCCCCGAGGCCACGCGCCTCGCGCCTCGGCCACGAGCCTCCTGCCCGTGCCCGAGCTTTGAGACCGAGCTTTTCGCCTCGTGAACCATCTGCCCGCCGCGTACTGGCCCTTTGAAGACGGGGTACGCTTCATTTCTTACTCAAGATGGAGTATCAAGTATCGGTGGAGGATATCTCCCCGGAAGAGGTTACCTAAGATCAAGGCTGGCAGTCTGCGGGGGCCAGAAGAGTTAGCGCCAAAACGCGCACGGCTGACACTAATGCGCCAACGCCCCAGCCGGGAGCGCGCCGTGGCAAATCAGGCGGTGCTGCGCTAAAATCCAAAGTGATAGGAGCGGGACGAATTCCCTCACTTCTTCGAGATGACATCAAGATTGTGATCAGGCCGCGAGGTGGACTCAATATCTCCAAGATTGGCGTTGTTACGGTGGCTGACCCAATACTCGCCGCCGCTGGCATCAGTCAGGAAGATCTATGCCAAGATACTCTATGCCCGAATCTACAGCAAAATATTATGGTTGCCAGTACTCCCAAGCGCGAGAATGCGAATCGCTACGTCCGGATGAGGCAGATGCTCATCTCGGGCAAGGTATATGAGCTCAGTGCCTACGAGACGGCCCCGCACTCCACGTGCAAGGGGGTGATCCGCAACATCCCTCTTAAAGACGGCCCTGACGTCATCGATGCCAAGATTGTCAACACCAATAATCCACTCGCCTTAGCAGCGAAGAGAATAGCTCAAACCGGCACGGTCATCGTCGCGTTCGACGGGCATCGTGTACCGAACTTTGTCAGGTATGGACCGTTACTCATGCAGTGCTCAGTCTACCGCAAGCAAATCGACGTGTGCTATACGTGCGGCCGCCTCGGTCATCGCGCCGAGTACGTCATGTCTGAAATCTTGATGAACCCACCAAGAAAGGGCTTCAGAAGAAACAGCCTCTTTATCCTCAACGTATACTGCAGCCCCAGCTACCGCAGGGCGAGGGCGAACTCTCTCCTCAAGAGGGCCGTCAGCCTGGCCGGTGGGCACCCTCTTGTCGTCGTCGGGGATTTCAACGCCCCACATAGGGCGTGGGGGTACACCCTTGACACGCCCAAGGGACGCGAACTGTGGCAGACTGCGATGGAACTGGACTTGACCCTTATCACCGATAAGGACTTCCCCACTAGGAGAGGCAACTCCGCATGCCGGGACACCACCCCAGACCTCTCTTTTGTCAAGAACGTAGGGGAGGTGAAGTGGGTCAACACGGCTCTAGACCTCGGAAGCGACCACTACGTCGTCGAAGTCTCCCTCCCGATTGCCCGCTATAAGACGAGGAAATTCAAGCTGATCGAGAATTTCTCCGTAAGCGGCATTTGTTCCGCGCATTGCAGCTGAGTCTCTCAGGGATTCGGTGCCATCCAATACTACCGAGGTATAGTCCTCTTGAGTGCGTGATGTGTCCGTGTATAAAGTATGTGTTTCCGGGATGTTTGCAAGCATGCGGCCAATGTATCGTACACGGGCTTTGCGCCGCCCTTTGTCATACTCAGGGTGCATATTACGTGGCAATGGTTGAATACTTAGTGCTTGGCGTATCGCTGACAAGATTGTTGGACAGGTTTCAGACTCAAGGGGTGGGACAGAGTATCCTAGCCGTGTGAGAAGATGGCGGCCAGTAGCAGTAGGGGTGAGTAGGAGGCGCTGGCGATGGCTGACCCAATGTGCCTCTAGCAGCTCGCCTAGTGTGTTATGTGTCCCTATATAAGTTAAGGAGACGGCGTGTGGAAGTATAATTCGGGAAATTGAAATTATGGGGTTTTACGTGCCAAAACCACTTTCTGATTATGAGGCACGCCGTAGTGGAGGACTCCTGAAATTTCGACCGCCTGGGGTTCTTTAACGGGCACCTATATCTAAGCACACGGATGTTTTCGTATTTCGCCCCCATCGAAATGCGGCCGCCGTGGCCGGGATTCGATCCCGCGACCTCGTGCTCAGCAGCCCAACACCATAACCACTGAGCAACCACGGCGGGTTATAATTCGGGAGGCCATGGGCCAGCTTCGTCGCTTTGGGAATCATTGCGTCTATGCGAAGTTGTTGCGCTTGGGTCAACCGCTGAAATGGGAGATGGTATGTAAAGCGGCTGATCACGCATGCCTCCACCAAGCGCAGCAGGTCCTCTTCTCGAAGGCCCGAGCGCCTGTTGGAGACCCTCCGGATCATGGCCAGAATTTGCTCAATCTGTCTGGATAGAAGGGAAACAGTGTAGTTTCAGCGTCCCATTTATGCTGCCAGTAGGTTCTGAGTTTTTTCCGTAAGTATGGCTTTAGGTCTGAGACCGGAACGGCTACGGATATGTTGCAAGCTTTTGTGTCTAAGGAGGTAGCAATTCGGTCTGCCAGGGCGTTACCTTCAATACCTCTGTGTCCAGGCACCCAGCATATCGTTACATGTTGGCCAGAGGCATAAATAGTACAGAGGAGAGAGAAAAGATCTGCAATTACTGGATTTGTGTGGTTGAAGCATGACATCAATGTTTTCACAACGCTTAATGAGTCTGTGTATATGACCGCCTTATGTAGTTTTAACTGTTTGATGTGTTTCGCAGCCGACCACAGTGCATACGCCTCTGCTGTAAAGATGCTTGTTTGAGGATGCAGAACATCGGACTCGGAAAAGGATGGGCCGACGGCTGCATATGACACGCCAGCATGTGATTTAGACGCATCTGTCTAATACTCTGGACACGGGTATCTAAATTGTAATTCCAGAAAATGCATATGAATGTGCGCCTCTGGAGCGTGCTTCGTTACCTCCACAAATGACGCGTCACATTCAATGATTCGCCACAACCACGGTGGAAACGGCTTGGAAGAAGCCATTAGACTATTTTCATGAATAGGAACATCCATCTCCTCGCTCAGCTTTGTCACACGGATCGAGAATGGCTCTCTGGCTGTAGGTTTGTTATGAAAGAGTGTTGCAGAGGTCATATCGTTTATGGTGGGATAACAAGGATGGTTTTTGTTAGCATGTACTTTCAGAAAAGAATTAAATGTAGAATATGACCGCTGCAGATCGAGCGACCATTCATTCGATTCGACATAGAGGCTTTGAATCGGACTCCTCCTAAAGGCGCCGGTGGCGAGGCGGATACCAAGATGATGCACAGGGTCCAGCATTTTGAGAGCACTGGTTGTAGTTGAGTGATACACAACGGCACCGTAGTCTAACCGCGATCGTACAAGGCTCCTGTAGAGGTTCATGAGGCATTTCCTGTCGCTTCCCCATGTTGTATGTGACAGTATTTTCAGTATGTTCATTGTTTTAAAGGGAAGCTGAAACACTTTTCGAAAAAAATGAGTTCCCTGCGGCATTCTACAGTTTTGAGTCCACTAAACACGAATATCTCGTTTGAAAAGGGCGGAAACAAACGCAAGCGGCTGTTTTTTGCAAGAAAACGCGCACCAGCGCCTCAGGGCATCGCGCGAACGCCGCTGCTGCCCGTGATTGGTCGGGACCGCTTTGACGTCATTCACGGGGATTGCCGGTCGGCGCCGCCGTTTCAGAGCGTAGCACGCTGTTCCGATCTGGCTTCACAGCTGAGTTGTAAGCATTATGGAACGTTCTCGCTGTCTCGAAGAGCTTGTATTTTCGCCGTACATGTTCGAACCGACAGCCGATACAGAAAACGATGGCGGCAACGGGGGCAACGACGATGTTGAGTGTGCCAACAGCGAGGGCGATGTGTGCACCTTCTCGCGCGTTGGAAATCTTAGCTGGTATATATGTCTTTTCATGTAGCTGCACGCTCCAATGACGGGAGAAAAAACGCGCTAAAGTGTCACTGGGAACAGGAACTTGCTGCTGGAAGAATGCCGAAGCACCAACATCTCATTAGATTGTAAACACGGGTGCAGTTCCGCGATGTCATGCATCTTGCCGCTGCTTGTCTAATGTTCCGTGGTTTTTTGCGTGTTGATACACAATCGCTAACATAAGTGCCGCGTTTGGCTACTTCAAACTCTTCAACATTATCTGCCTGTGTCACACTGGCTCCTTCAAACTCTTCGATTGGTGATGGTAGTGGAACAGGTTCATCAGGGGCTCGGTTCTCAAGGTGCTCTGCTAGAACCTGAAAGAGTGCAAGGCATGAATGTCATGAATTTCAGCATATCATGCATATCAGCAAACATGACAACCGTTGGATTACTTACAGTAATTGAAATACTTTTTCAGTAATTTATGTGATGGATTAGTTGTCTATATTGATTTAGTAATGTGAATTATTTAGTGTCTAATTTCATGGCTAAAGTAATTTATTAATTGCGTTAAATATGCACCAGTAAGCTGTGTACGGCGCCAGAACGTTGGTAGTGTCGTGAGGTGTCGTGGAGGCACATGGGGGAGAGGGCATGAAATGTTGGCAAGTGTATGTTACCTTGAAGAAAGGTTGGCGTCCCTTTATACTTTACTTTTTGCTTCTTGCTTGCATGAAAACTTTTTGGAAGCAATCGTAAAGTAATACCATTGCTTTTTTGAAAGCGGTAATTGGTAATGTAATTCAAATCGATGAGCGTAATAAGAAAGTAATGAGTAATGTATTATATTTACTTTCAAATAATAATTTTGCCATGCGTGATGCATAGCTAGTTAAAGGCAAGAAAACATTTTTTGTCCAGCAGCGATGCCTGTATTGGGCTAGACCACGTCGAACGCTGACAAGTTCAATACTTCACAACGTTACTTCATTATTTGAGCCCGTTCGCCTTGCCACGGGCGCGGCTGTTCGCAGGCAGCGACATAAATTCGAACAGAGCGATATAGCCCAGGCCAAAAAATCGCCTGCGCACACGGCCGTACGTACGGGAGACACCCATAAGACCAGCAGTGGGCACGTTGTGTAACTGCGAGAGAATTGTCGAGCGCAGATGCTGGGCAACGACGAGAAGCGGTTCAGCACCATTTGGATTCATATTGCGTTGGTATAAGGTCCCGTCCTGGAGAACAAACATACGGAGGGAAACGTCCTGTTGCTCCGAGGTAAGGCGTTCGATGATGGATCGCAAATATGGGTCACGATGCTGCTCGTCGGCGATGCGTGACAAGTCGGAGATCGACAAAATGCAGGTATCTGTATCGGTTTCGGTGCCATCTGGAGGGTTTATTTATTTATTTTTTATTTGTTACACCCTCAAAGTACATAATTGTACATTGCAGAGGGGAGGGGCGAGAATACATTTCCAAGAGTAAAAAATACAGGATTAGTTCTAGGAAGTCACAGTGCCAGGAACAAAAGCGACATGAAAAAACTAGTATAATATTCTTAACAAACAAACAGAGACTTACATAGTATGAAAATACAGGAGTACACTTTAGCAAGCAGACAATGTTCACGAATAAGTACGTAATTATGCCATTTGCCACCATACATTATGTTATGTTGATTAGTGCATTCTTAAAGAGAGTGAGGTGACTGATGCTTACTAATGATGTAGGTAGATCATTCCAGTTGACTGAAGTCTTAGGAAGGAATGATTGTGAGCACGCGACGGTGTTATGACAGGGTACATTAACTTTATGTACATGATCATGATGAGCCGAATAATGAGGCACAGAGTGGATCCAAAGAGGGCGAAGAGATGCATTGTGGTAGTAGATTTTATAAAAAAGGGAAATGAGTAATTCCTTTCTGCGAAGAAATAATAATGGGATTTGAAGGGTATTCTTCATTAATGCAACACTAGCAGTGCGGAGGTAGTTTGCTAAGATGAAACGAACAGGACGATATTGCACTGATTCAATTTTTTTAATTAATGTGATCTGATGAGGATCCCAAATGGATGAGGCATATTCTAATTGGGTTGATAGGATAGCAGGAGAGGCAGTCGGCATCCTTATGTAGCTGCCCAGATTTGCAGGACCCAGGAAAGGTGTACTCTTGCAGGCGTGAAGCCCAGCGGCCAAGACAGCCTTTTCGGGTCGCTGGGTGAGGATAGCCAACATAAGGCGTTATGATCTGTCACGATGGTGAAATGCCAACCGAACAGGTAAGGGAGGAACTTTGCAATAGACCAAACAAGGGCCAAGCATTCAGGTTCTGTTGTGGAGTAGTTGCGCTCTGGTGCTGAAAGAAGACAGCTAACATATGTGATCACACGATTGGTGTCCCACAGTCATTGGGACAAGATAGCGCCAATGCCATGGCCACTGGCATCAGTGCGAACTTCTGTGTAGGCATGTGGATCAATATGACCCAACACGGGTGGATCGGTAAGGCAGTGATAAGCGTTGAAAATGCTGCAGCCTGGTCAGATCCCCAACGAAAAGTGGTATCCTTTTTGAGGAGGTCTGTGAGAGGACGTGCGATTTCAGCAAAGTTCTGGATAAATCGCCGAAAATAGGAACACAGCCCTAAGAAACTTCAGACATCGGTAGAATAACGCGGAAGTGGAAACTCGTCAACGGCACGAACTTTATCAGGATCAGGCTGGACGCTAGCAGCGTGACCAAGTGACAGGATGAAAAACAGGATGAAAACGGCAAGCACTTTGCATGCATGTGCATATTCACGGCTGTGCCTCCACCTCGCTTCGGCATAGGCCGCTGTAAGGCCGTTTGTTCGACACTCAGGTGATCATCCGTTTAAAAAATTGTGCACATTAAAACCTTTACCTCACCCTTTCTCCTCTTGGCGAAGGCCGCTCTTGGAAGTGGCGAGGTGTTCGGCCTTCAATCACGCCGATTTAACTGGAATACCGATTGCCCGCATCGTTGTCAAGCTCCGATGACAATCACTGTCGCGGAAATGGTCCGAACGCAGCACAGCTGATTTCGTTGGCAAGAAATTATCTCTCCTCAGCGCACGGACCCACTGCGCTGCAAGTTTCTTGTCCTTCGGGAACATGTGAAACACCACATCGTCTCGCCCGCCTGTGTTCGCACGGCCGAATGCTGCACAGAACGAGGGCACGTTGGGCGCCCTTGGCTTTAGACACTCACGCAGCACAGAAAGGAAGCACAGTTCACGAAAATCGCAAAAGAAAACAAACGTGAGCGGCGGCAGATCTCTCGTAGCGTCGTTTAGTAAAGCGCAGGACGGAAAGAAACATGCCAGCACATGCCAGCACGCCGGTCCGCCAGTACCATGGAGCCAGTGCGGTCCCCGGGAATGACGTCACTCTCGTCGGTTCTCTCCTCCGGCTGCCTCCTCACCTGGCGCTCCGGGAAGCGACGGGGGTGTGTGCGCGGGGGGGGGGGGGGGGGGGGATTTAGAAAGCGATTTCTGCCCCTTGTATTGACAATACAAGGGAAAGAATTTCAGAACCGTAAATTAATAGGTCTGTTCTTCCCAACCCCAGCAATTCATGGAAATTGAAAACCGTTTCAGCTTCCCTTTAAGGCATTTAGCTTTCAAATACTTGATATGAGGAATGAAGGTTAGTTTTGAGTCGAGTATTATGCCTAAAAATTTATGTTCAGTGTTGAGTGGTATGTATTGTCCATGCCGCATAATATCAGGATCTTGTATCAAGCCTCTCTTTCTAGAAAAAGTACACAGGAGCTTTTGAGGGGGTTTAGCTTGAAGCCATTTTCATTTGCCCATTTTGAGACCTTGTTCAGTCCGAGTTGGACTTGGCGCTCGCAGACAGCAAGGTTACAAGACTTAAATCCTAGTTGCACATCATCTACATATATTGAATAAAACATTGAGGATGGAATGACTTTGTGGAGGGAATTCATTTTCACAATGAAGAGGGTGCAACTAAGCACGCCTCTTGTGGCACACCAGTCTCTTGAGTGAATAGCCTGGACAGGGCATTGCCCACTCTAACACGGAACGTGCGGTTAGTCAAGTAGTTTTCTATCATATTTAGCATATTGCCGCGTACGCCCATTGCAGATAGGTCTCGGAGGATTCCGAATCGCCATGTTGTGTCATAGGCTTTCTCGAAGTCCAGAAATACAGAGAGAAAAAATTGTTTGCTTAAAGCCTCTCTAATATTTGTCTCAATGCGAACAAGGTGGTCTATTGTTGACCTACCCTCCCTGAAACCACATTGAAGGGGATCAAGTAGACGGTTGCTTTCCAGGAAATAGATTAGACGCCGATTTACCATTTTTTTTCATATAACTTACACATGCAGCTTGTTAGTGCTATTGGCCTATAACTACTGGCTAATGCGGGGTCTTTGCCTTGCTTATGAATTGGGGTGACAATCGCTTCTTTCCATGAGGATGGAATATGCCGAGATACCCACATGGTGTTGTAAAGAGACAGAAGTGTGTTCAATGTTTCTGGATGCATATTCTTGATCATTGCATACATTATGCGGTCACCACCTGGTGCTGAGTTGCTGCAGGAAATGAGAGCAGCCTTCAGTTCAGCGAGACTAACGGGACAGTTGTAAGGTTCATCTGCTGCGCATTTTCGTTCAAGGCGCTCTCGCTCTATGCGTTCCTTGAACTTTAGGAAAGTTGGCGCATAGTGTGATGCACTAGAAATATTTTCAAAATGCTTACCCAGGAAGTCTGCCTGATCTTTCATGGTGTCGCCTTGAGCGTTTACTAAAGGAAGCGGTTGTGTTTCCCTGCCCTTTAATCTGTTCACCCTGTTCCATACCTTACCCTCTTCCTTGTAAGAATTGATACTACGTGTGTACCTTTCCCAGCTTTCTCGCTTAGCACGTCGTCGTGTTCTCCTGCCCTGTGATTTTGCCTTCTTGAAATTAATGAGGTTCTCCGCAGTTGGAGAGTCACGAAGCAAGCTCCAAGCTTTATTTTGTTTTTTCCGTGCCTCTTTGCATTCGTCATTCCACCAAGGCAAACGACGCTTATTAGCAAGTCCGTTAGTTTGTTTTACGCATTTTTCAGCGGCGTCAATAACAAAAACTGTTAAATATGCCAAAGCATCATCTATGTTTAAAGAGCTCAAATCATCGCACTGTAAATATGTAATCTTCTAAAACAGTTCCCAATCCGACGAGTCGATTTTCCATCGGGGAACCTGTGGAGGGCATTCAGCGCGTTTTGTTAAATTTAAGAGAATAGGAAAGTGGTCACTTCCGTACGGGTTTTTCAGGACCTTCCAATCAAGGTACGGCATTAGAGATGGAGAGGCTATGGTTAGGTCTATTGAAGAATATGATTTGTGTGTAGTGCAATAAAAGGTGGGTTCTTTTTTATTCAGAAGAACTGCGCCGGTACATAAAAGAAAGTCTTCTATAGTACGCCCTCTTGCATCACAGTGCGAGTCGCCCCATAGCGTATTATGGGCGTTCACATCACCTGTTAAAATGAATGGTTCCGGAAGCTGATTGACAAGCGTTTCAAGATCCCTTAGCTGCAAGCGATGTTCGGGTGGTATGTAGAGGGAACAGATCGTAACCAACCTGTCGAATCATCATCATCATCATCAGCCTGCTTACGCCCACTGCAGGGCAAAGGCCTCTGCCAAACTTCTCCAACTACCCCGGTCATGTACTAATTGTGGCCATGTTGTCCCTGCAAACTTCTTAATCTCATCCGCCCACCTAACTTTCTGCCGCCCTCTGCTACGCTTCCCTTCCCTTGGAATACATTCCGTAACTCTTAATGACCATCGGTTATCTTCCCTCCTCATTACGTGTCCCGCCCATGCCCATTTCTTTTTCTTGATTTCAACTAAGATATCATTAACTCGCGTTTGTTCCCTCACCCAATCTGCTCTTTTCTTATCCCTTAACGTTACACCTATCATTCTTCTTTCCATAGCTCGTTGCGTCGTCCTCAATTTAAGTAGAACCCTTTTCGTAAGCCTCCAGGTTTCTGCCCCGTACGTGAGTACTGGTAAGACACAGCTGTTATAAACTTTTCTCTTGAGGGATAATGGTAACCTGCTGTTCATGATCTGAGAATGCCTGCCAAACGCACCCCAGCCCATTCTTATTCTTCTGATTATTTCGGTCTCATGATCCGCATCCGCAGTCACTATCTGTCTTGAGTAAATGTATTCCCTTACCACTTCCAGTGCCTCACTACCTATCGTAAACTGCTGTTCTCTTCCGAGACTGTTAAACATTACTTTAGTTTTCTGCAGATTAATTTTTAGACCCACCCTTCGGCTTTGCCTCTCCAGGTCAGTGAGCATGCATTGCAGTTCATCCCCTGAGTTACTAAGCAAGGCAATATCATCAGCGAATCGCAAGTTACTAAGGTATTCTCCGTTAACTCTTATCCCCGATTCTTCCCAATCCAGGTCTCTGAATACCTCTTGTAAGCACGCTGTGAATAGCATTGGAGAGATCGTATCTCCCTGCCTGACGCCTTTCTTTATTGGGATTTTGTTGCTTTCTTTATGGAGGACTACGGTGGCTGTGGAGCCGCTATATATATATTTCAGTATTTTTACATACGGCTCGTCTACATCCTGATTCCGCAATGCCTCCATGACTGCTGAGGTTTCGACTGAATCAAACGCTTTTTCGTAATCAATGAAAGCTATATATAAAGGTTGGTTATACTCCGCACATTTTTCTATCACCTGATTGATAGTGTGAATATGGTCTATTGTTGAGTAGCCTTTACGGAATCCTGCCTGGTCCTTTGGTTGACGGAAGTCTAAGGTGTTCCTGATTCTATTTGCAATTACCTTAGTAAATACTTGGTAGGCAACGGACAGTAAGCTGATCGGTCTATAATTTTTCAAGTCTTTGGCGTCTCCTTTCTTATGGATTAGGATTATGTTAGCGTTTTTCGAAGATTCTGGTACGCTCGAAGTCATGAGGCATTGCGTATACAGGGTGGCTAGTTTTTCTAGAACAATCTGCCCACCATCCTTCAACAAATCTGCTGTTACCTGATCCTCCCCAGCTGCCTTCCCCCTTCGCACAGCTCCCAAGGCTTTCTTTACTTCTTCCGGCGTTACCTGTGGGATTTCGAATTCCTCTAGACTATTCTCTCTTCCATTATCGTCGTAGGTGCCACTGGTACTGTATAAATCTCTATAGAACTCCTCAGCCACTTGAACTATCTCATCCATATTAGTAATGATATTGCCGGCTTTGTCTCTTAACGCATTCATCTGATTCTTGCCAATTCCTAGTTTCTTCTTCACTGCTTTTAGGCTTCCTCCGTTCCTGAGAGCATGTTCAATTCTATCCATATTATACTTCCTTATGTCAGCTGTCTTACGCTTGTTGATTAAATTCGAAAGTTCTGCCAGTTCTATTCTAGCTGTAGGGTTAGAGGCTTTCATACATTGGCGTTTCTTGATCAGATCTTCCGTCTCCTGCGATAGCTTACTGGTATCCGGCCTAGCGGAGTTACCACCGACTTCTATTGCACACTCTTTAATGATGCCCACAAGATTGTCATTCATTGCTTCAACACTAAGATCCTCTTCCTGAGTTAAAGCCGAATACCTGTTCTGTAGCTTGATCTGGAATTCCTCTATTTTCTCTCTTACCACTAACTCATTTATCGGCTTCTTATGTACCAGTTTCTTCCGTTCCCTCCTCAGGTCTAGGCTAATTCGAGTTCTTACCATCCTATGGTCACTGCAGCACACATTGCTGAGCACGTCCACATCTTGTATGATGCCAGGGTTAGCGCAGAGTATGAAGTCTATTTCATTTCTAGTCTCGCCGTTCGGGCTCCTCCACGTCCACTTTCGGCTATCCCGCTTGCGGAAGAAGGTATTCATTATCCGCATATTATTCTGCTCCGCAAACTCTACTAATAGCTCTCCCCTAATATTCCTAGTGCCTGTGCCATATTCCCCCACTGCCTTGTCTCCAGCCTGCTTCTTGCCTACCTTGGCATTGAAGTCGCCCATCAGTATAGTGTATTTTGTCTTGACTTTACCCATCGCCGATTCCACGTCTTCATAGAAGCTTTCGACTTCCTGGTCATCATGACTGGATGTAGGAGCGTAGACCTGTATAACCTTCATTTTGTACCTCTTATTAAGTTTCACAACAAGACCTTCCACCCTCTAGTTAATGCTATAGAATTCCTGTATGTTACCAGCTATATTCTTATTAATCAGGAATCCGACTCCTAGGTCTCGTCTCTCCGCTAAGCTCCGGTAGCACAGGACGTGCCCGCTTTTTAGCACTGTATATGCTTCTTTTGGCCTCCTAACTTCACTGAGCCCTATTATATCCCATTTACTGCCCTCTAATTTCTCCAATAGCACTGCTAGACTCGCCTCACTAGATAACGTTCTAGCGTTAAACGTTGCCAGGTTCATATTCCAATGGCGGCCTGTCCGGAGCCAGAGATTCTTAGCACGTACCCTCTGCTGCGTCGCAGGTCGAATAGAACCTGTCGAATAGAATCGACCTAACCGCTACTGCCTCAAAATTAGTTTGAAGGTGGAGGTGTTGGCAAGCAACTGACCTCTGAGCTATAATAGCCACGCCACCAGAGGCGGCATGGCCATCGTCGCGATCTTTGCGGAATAATGTGTATTGTGTTAAGAAGTTTGTATTTGATGTTTTCAAGTGTGTTTCCTGAACGCAGAACAGCCTAGGATTAAACTCTTGTATGATTTCCTTGATGTCATCTAAGTTGTTTAGAATGCCACGGGCATTCCAATCAATAATTTGTACAGCCATTTTATTAGGATGAGAAATGTTCTGTGTTCAGTTGTGTAGTGGTGTACTTGAGGTAACAGGACCGTCGTCTGGCCCTGTTATGGGCTTTTTGTTTGTTTTGGCGAGCTCGAGAGAGCCACGCCGGTTTTTTGGCACCAAAATGCCGGTGTTGTGTCCATTGCCTCCTGTGAAGCACTGGACGCCCGCGCGTGCGGGCTTCTAGTTTGTCAGACCTCGCCTGGCAAGGCGTGGTCTTGAGGCCCGACGTACCCGGGGTAACCGGCCTCTGTGTCTTGGTGGGTGGCGCAGGTTTGACTGCTTCCACCTCGGGGGCGGGGGATGCCACAGCCAACGGCTCGCTGTGCGCGGGCCGGGCAGGTGACGCAGGCCGGTGCGGCGCTGCCCCCTGACGCGTCGCATTGGCGTACGTTGTGGTGTGGAATGGCGAGCACCTTTTTCGTGCTTCCTTGAAAGAGATGTTTTCGTGTACGTTTAGGGTGATTATTTCCTTTTCTTTCTTCCAGTTGGGACAACATCGGTAGTATGCTGAATGTTCACCTTTACAGTTTACACAGTGAGGTGTTGCTTCACATTTATCTGAGGCGTGGCCTTGGACTCCACATTTTGCACATGTGAGTTTACCACGGCAGCTCTGCGATACGTGGCCAAATCTTTGACATTGGAAGCATCTTCTTGGATTAGGGATGTATGGTCTGACAGCTATCTTTGTGTATCCAGTGTAAGAGTCGTCGGACGATCCCACCGCTGTCAAACAGATGTAGGAGTCGTCGGACGATCTCGCCGCTGCCACCATTTGAAGGAGTTGACGGTCGTAGAGAGGAACTCGGTGAACAGGATTTATTTACATTATTTACATCTACGACAAGACATACATCGACAGTCTAGCGTGACTCCCAAATGGCGCCCGCAAGACGACGCATACAGCAAACAGCTCACTAGTACATCTCGAGCACGACAACGAGCACACCCTAGCAGCCGGCAAAAGCTGCTTATAAGCACTTGCTCCCCCCTTGATTCCCAGTGGACGGAAACGTTCGTCCAGTCATCGTTCGACGTCACCGTTCGACGTCACCGAAGATGACCCGCCCTTTTGGAGGAGGCGGGCTCACATACTCGTGTTGCACACACACACAGGTGTAAAGGTCCGGAGCCGACGTCAGAGGGCTTCGTAGAACTCTGCTCCGTCAAGGGTGGCGCTGCCGAGTACCACATTCCTGAGCTGACCCCGCGCCACGTGGCTGCCGGTTATCCGCAGTTCTCTGAAGTGCGCCCCGTCTGGTTGGATTGGAACACGTGCAGCGGGCTGAAATAGCTGGCATGTTGCCACCCCGTACGGCCATTCCTAACAGCTCCTCCATGGCCCGGAAAATCTCGTCTAACCAGTGCTGGCAACCGCTGGGCAGGAAGAGAATGGCTGGCGAGCAAGATGATGGCTTTGCTCTCTGCAACCCCTGCGCACTTGGAATGCCTTCAACCATCTCACAACAACTGGCACAGAAGAGTCGACCCGGCAACTCAATACCGCTCAGCGTTCAAACGCCCGGAATTAGCTGCTAACCTACCAGGCTTCCTATCACAATTTCCATGCAAGTCACTCAACTGGAAATCCCAAATTTTGCCCCCAAAATTTCGTGCCGCCAAAGCGAGCGTTCACGTTCCTCTTGAGTTCGACCAAACCCGATCGTCGCGCTGCACAAGAGTAAAGGTTTACGCAGAATTAAACCGAAGGCTCTCAACTACCAATACCCGAACATAACGTAAGCAGCCGAACTTCACGAACAGCCTGTTCTTACCCTATCGCAGTGGCGTACTTATCTCATGTACTGCTGTCACTGAACCGTCTGGCCAAATCTACAGGTACGTAAATACAATCGCGCTAGCTTTGTGGTCTCTATTCCAAACGCGTACTTGCGACGCTTACTCACATTTGTTCCTTTAATCCACACAGGACACGTTCATTAAACAAACAACCAAACTTGCGTAACTTACGCAACACAGAGGAACCTTTGAACAAATGTGTCTTTTACTAACTAGCTCTACGCACGCGTACTAGAGAAGTCAGAATACGGCTGCCCTCGACACACACGAGCAACCCAGTCATAAACCTTCTGCTTCCTTCCGTCCGCACAGGACACGCGCTAATGGACCGAAGAGCTCTTCGCAGTGCAAATGATGCACTAACTGAAAATCTACGCGCTTAACCTTAGAAAATAAAAAACACATAAAAAAGAAGGTTAACTAAAACACACGCGCGTTACCATAGGCCTCTCAACGATAACCTTGACACTCAGGTTTCTTACACACACACAAAAAGAAAGCCTATTTACTCATTAACTAACAACTCGCTAAACTACAGGTTTACTTAAAACGCGTCTTTCAACTCTCGGAGCTTCTTAAAGAAAACATAAACAAAGCTCATACCTTACATACTGAAAGAAACTGTAGTCTTAAATCGCGATATTTTCCAAATGCTCAAAAATAAAACAAAACAGCATTTTTTTCCTTCTACGGAAGCTCTCTTGGCCTCTTTTTTTTTCAAACGTTTACAACTGACTCATACTATTTGAGCCGTACTCGAGGTGGTCGCGGTCCGAAAGCTAGGGCCCTATAACGTAAAACTATTCCAATTTATTTCTATTCCAATCTCGTGACGTCAAATTTGCGTAACCGCCAACGCAAACACCGGGCGGTCACCCGCAGGGTTGTCAGAACAGACCAATCAAACGCTTTCCTCGTTCATAGGAGGTCATTTTTGTTTGCTTGAAAAACGAATAAGATTGCCTACACTGAGCGGCTTGTCGTATCTAATTGGCTGACAAGAGGCGACGAGAACGCTTAAGGGGAGAGGGATTCGATGGGGCGGAGCCACTGCACTGAAAGTCGATAACCGGACGAAGAGGGTGGTGCCGGCGTCTACGATTGGTCGGCTTTCTCTTACTTAGCTTGCGGTGGCTGGTCGAAAATCGCGGCGGCATGCACCGGAAGCTCAAGAATGACGCTAAAACGGACCCTCAGCAAAGAAGAGTTAGCAGAAAGAGGGGGTAAAGGTGCCGAAAGTGCTCGAAAACGTTACACGTCCACGCAAAAAGCTTTATTATACGCAAATACACCCATGCTCTCCGGCAGGTGCGAGTAGCCAGCGTCTGAGCGATCGGCGGCAGCCATCTTCTATTCCTTTCGGAACGGGGCAGCCTGCGGCTATTCCGAAGAAAATTCAGTTTTGTTCGGCATATTAATGCATCTTTATCGCGTACACGTTACTTTGACGCGGTGAGTTCTTGCGGTTTTGTGACGTCGCGTGACAGGCAGGTGAAGTGGGTGCAGCCCGAAAACTTTTTACCAATAGCCGAGGGCTAATGGCGAAAAGGGGTCGAATCAGAAATAACTGTTTTTCTTTTTTCTGTCAAATCATGCATAATCAGTGTGTACACATCATATCAGATGGGGAGGTATCGCGGTTTTCGTAACGTCGCTTGACAGACAGGTGAAGTGGGGGTGGTCGAAAAAAGTTTTTGACCAATCGTGGAGGGCTGATAGCAGAATTGGAATAGAAAAGTTTGGAATAGTTTTACGTTATAGCGCCCCTACTCTGGCTACCGAGGAACAACAAAAGGGCTGACTCACTATCAGCTCCCCCAAGACGTTACAGTCTCCTGCCAATTTGCGTCCTGGCGCCCCTTTTTCCTCACGAACAATATTGACCGCGTCGCGACTCCCCACCTGGTCTCGTCTTGCCACCTTGCGCTTCTTCGTACTGCACGCTGAGCTTCGAAAAGAACGACGAGGAATTTAACTGCCCCGTGCCCTTTGTCCGCGTCCGTGCAGAACATGCTTCTCGGTCCCCCTTTGACCGGTGGCTCGAACGATTAGGATGCGTCAACATTGTCAGTGACGACCGCATCTTTCTTTTCCTCGCGCCTGGCCTTTTTGCGACTGTCGCAGTCTCTGGCTGCGCTACATTAGCCACCGCATTCCGATCTTTTCGGCGCTTCTTTCTGCGGCGCTTTCTCCTCGAACTCTCTTTCATGCCGTCATCTCGCGCCTCGTGCTGGCCGTTACACATCTCGTCGGCCCGGATCGGTCTCTTACCCGCACAGTCTGAATGATCCTTAACTAAATCATTCCTCTCTTGGCTACCTAGACTGGCGGAGAGCCGCACCGATCCCTGAACAATGCAGTTGTTCTCTCGTGAGCTACGGAGCTCGCCATACCGAGAACTACTCTCAACTGCATCGTCCAGCTGGCACATCACTTCGGCACGCAGATCTGACTCGACATGGGTGCTCGTGTCTATCGGGTCAGCAGTACTCTTTACTTCGCTAGCAACCTCGCTAACATTACAAGCGACGCACACGCGCGGTAACTGTGCCAATTTGTTCGCAGCTGGCCTAGCTGTCTCTACAGTCTTCTGTTGGCACAGCACCTCGTCGCTCTCACTCTGGCCTTTAACGGCCTCAACTGCCACTAAGGCATTGTTAGCTGCTAGCACTTCAAGTTCACTTATGAACGTGCTGCTAATCTCGTAGGTGCTGCTACTTCTCTCGGCTTTTGAGCAAAATCTGCTATCTACTTCCTCCCACTTTCGCTGCGTCCAGCCTACAGATTTCTCAAGCCGCTGTTGACTTTGCTCGATTAACTGCTCAAAACCTTGAATCTCATTGTTCAATGCAGCAACGTACTGCCTCGTTACTTCTGTTAGGCCTTCTTCCTGCGAAACCCCTTTCAGTTTCTGCCTAGCTTCTTCCTGTTCTTGCCTAATTGCTTCCTGTTCCCGTTTCTTACTTAGAATTCGTTTGCCCATTTGTTCTATGAATTTCAAATCATTGTTACTTTCTAGAATGGTTTTACGAATCTCTGATTCCCTCAAGTCCTCCTCTACGTCTACCTCGATCTCTTCACACAACCTCAACAGGTCAGTCCTCGTCAAACACATTAGGACCATGGTCGCTACTTTAAGCTTTGGCTCTGCTGTCACACAATACTTGTTGCGATATCCACGCAAATCAAAATACAAGTAAAAGATCCCCAGCGAATCAAATCAAAAACACAGAGAAATTGAAGCCTGGTAAATCTTACAGCCAAAACCAAACGCTTACCCACTGAAGCAGCACCATATCTCCAGTCCTTCTCCGCCGTACCCAGTCAGTTGCAAGAGGTGGTCAATCCCAAGTCGCCTCCAACTTGATCAGGATACCGGTCGGTCACCATGTGCCAACGTCCGTCAGCTGCCGTTGTTGTCTCCGAGTCGTAGGCCGATTTAGGAGTCGTAGGCCGATTTAGGAGCCGTAGGCCGATCTCACCGCTGTCAACCAGTTGTCAGATTTGGCAGTCGTAGCTGTAGGAAGGAGCTTGACTCTTCATCGGGACTTAGGAGAGCAGGATTTATTTACATATTGTTAAGATGCGTTATAGTTCTTATAGTTCGATTGATTAGACGCTCAGATAGCAGAGCACGTAGCGAGAGGACACAGAGCTTCGGCAACACAGACACAAGGCTTCCAACCAAAACGTTGTCGTCGTCTTTCTCGAAGCAGTGCCTGCCGCGCGTTCTTCTCCAGTACAATTGCCTCCCCGGAGAAGAGGAGCCGTCTCGGCGACCTACGGGCAAGATAGCACAGGTGGATCAAAGTACGGCTTGAGCCGCTGAGCGTGCACGATTTCGCGCCCTCGGCGGCGCTTATCGGAAGGCGGCTCAAGGGGTTCTACCAAGTAGTTCACAGGAGACGTTTGACTGACGACACGGTAGGGACCTTGGTACTTGGAAACAAGCTTTGGTGAAAGTCCAGGGCTGGTAGCGGGAACCCAAAGCCAGACTAGTGAGTCAGGGGCATAGGGTGCCAGAGAGGAGGGAATATCCCGAAGGTGCTTCTGTCGCTGCTGATCTGCCGAAGTAAATGTGCGGGCGAGCTTTCGGCACTCTTCCGCGTGTGCAGCAGCTTCGGACAGGGTAGTAGCCTCCGTTGTGTCAGGGCGATACGGAAGGATGGTGTCCATTGTGCAGGAAGGCTCGCGTCCGTAAAGAAGAAAGAACGGGGAAAATCCTGTAGTGGTCTGTGTGGCGGTATTATAAGCGTACGTCACGAAGGGGAGAATTTGGTCCCAATTGGTTTGGTCAGATGCGACGTACATGGCTAACATATCGCCAAGAGTGCGGTTAAAGCGCTCAGTCATGCCATTAGTTTGCGGGTGGTATGCAGTAATAGTACGGTGAATTACGTTGCATTCCTTGAGCAGGGCTTCTATAACATCAGACAGAAAGACGCGGCCTCTGTCGCTCAGCAACTCTCTGGGGGCTCCATGGCGAAGTATGATGTTACGCAGAAGGAACCCGGCAACATCCCGCGCAGATGCGTTGGGCAGAGGCGAAGTTTCCACGTAACGCGTGAGATGGTCTATCGCCACTATCACCCAGCGGTTGCCATCTGAAGTACCCGGAAGGGGCCCATAAAGATCAACTCCGACCCAGTCAAAGGCCCGTCCTGGGCAAGGCAAGGGTTGCAGTGGAGCAGCTAACGCATGAGGGGTATTCTTGCGGCGTTGGCATGCGAGGCAGGAGCGGACATATTCGCGGACGAATCGGTACATCCCGCGCCAGTAATAACGAATTCGCAGGCGCGCATACGTTTTTAGTACTCCTGCATGTGCGCATTGCGGGTCATCGTGAAACGCTGCACATATGTCCGAACGTAGATGCCGAGGAACCACGAGTAACCATTTGCGCCCGTCCGAGAGGTAGTTACGGCGGTATAGGAGCCCGTCACGAACAGCGAAGTGGTGTGCTTGGCGACGCAACGCACGTCCAGTAAAAGGCGCTGATGGGTCTGACAGAAAAGCCAGCATGGCAACAATCCATGGATCCTTCTACTGCTCCGAAAGCATATCCGTGGCGGTGAGGGAGGACTCGCATATTCGTACTTCCTGATAATTGGGCTGGCCTGACACTGGGGAGCGAGACAAGGCATCCGTGTCCGAGTGTTTACGGCCTGAGCGGTGCAGCACTCGAATGTCATACTCTTGGAGGCGAAGCGCTCATCGAGCGAGACGACCTGAAGGATCTTTCAAGGACGACAGCCAGCAGAGTGCATGGTGGTCCGTGATGACGTCGAACGGGCGACCGTAAAGGTAAGGACGGAACTTATTTATGGCCCAAATGCTAGCCAGGCATTCTTTTTCTGTAACGGAATAGTTTGCTTCCACTTTCGTGAGTGCGCGGCTAGCGAAGGCAACAACGTATTCATCGAAGCCAGTCTTTCGTTGTGCAAGAACAGCGCCAACGCCGACGCCACTGGCATCCGTGTGTATTTCTGTCGGTGCGCTTGGGTCAAAATGTCGAAGTATGGGAGGTGAGGTTAGAAGACGTCGTAGCGTCGTGAATGCGGCATCACAAGCTGGCGGCCAAGCCAAGAGGTCGTGGTTACCCGCGAGAAGCTGCGTCAAAGGCGCTATTATGGTGGCAAAGTTGCGGATGAAACGACGAAAATAGGAGCATAATCCGATGAAGCTGCAGAGTTCTTTTGTAGTCTTTGGTCTTGGAAATTCGGCAACGGCTTGGAGTTTGGTTGGATCTGGGAGCACACCATCTTTCGAAACAACGTGGCCAAGGATGACTAGCTGCCGGGCGGCGAAGCGACACTTCTTCAAGTTGAACTGGAGTCCAGCATCGGCAAGGCAAGTGAGCACGCGTTTGAGTCGGAACAGGTGAGAAGAAAAGTCCGGGGAAAAGATGACAATGTCATCGAGATAACAAAGGCATGTCTGCCATTTGAGGCCCCGGAGTATGTTATCCATCACTCTTTCAAAAGTTGCAGGCGCATTACAGAGGCCAAAGGGCATCACGGTAAATTCATATAAGCCGTCAGGCGTAACAAATGCCGTTTTCGGACGGTCTGCATCAGCTACCGGGACCTGCCAATAACCGGATCGTAAGTCTAAGGACGAAAAGAATTCAGCGCCTTGGAGGCAGTCCAGTGCGTCGTCGATACGGGGAAGAGGATATACATCTTTCCGGGTTATCTTGTTTAGTCGTCGATAGTCCACACAAAAACGAATTGTCCCATCTTTCTTTTTGACCAGCACTACCGGAGAAGCCCAAAGACTGTGTGATGGCTGTATCACGCCGCGGCGGAGCATGTCTCCTACGTGCTCATCGATGACACGACGCTCCGTCGCGGACACACGGTATGGACGTTGGCGTAGTGGCGCGTGGCTGCCGGTGTCGATGTGATGAACGACTGTGGAGGTACGGCCTAAACATTGTTTCTGGAGGTCGAAAGAAGATCGAAATCGGTTAAGAAGGTCGACGATCTGCGTGCGCTGACTCGGAGTGAGGTTGGGGTCAATAGAGGGAGCAAACTCTCGCTCACATGCAGGCGGAGGCGCAGAAACAGGGAGAGTCATGGCGTCAACGTGAAGATGAGTCGAGTCATCAGGTACATCGTAGATAGAGCTCGTGTCGAATTCATCAGCAAAACCGAGGCACTCGCCATGATGTAAGCTTGATGGACACGAAAACGGATTCGAGACGTAAAGTGCACTGGAGCCCTGGCGAAAGGGAAGGAGGGCAAAGGGAAGCAAGAAGGGATGACGGCGTGCAGCAAGTTGAGATGGCGTGAAAAGAACTGTGGAATCGTAGAAAGCAGCACAGGAAACGGGTACAAGGGCAGAAGAGAAAGGAGGGATATCAGTGGCGGTGGCAACGAACACTCGAGCAGAAGGTGGAGGCAAATCTTCAGAAAGACTGCCGCAGAATGGAGTCAGCGCAAGTTCTGCACGGGCACAATCAATAATAGCGTGATGAGATGAGAGGAAGTCCCATCCTAGGATGATGGCGTGAGAGCAGCGGGGAAGAACAACAAATTCAATGTGGTATAAACTGTCTTGTATGGCGACACGAACGGTACATGTTCCTAAGGGCTCAGTAGGATCAGCGCTTGCTGTGCGTAGCGAAATGGCAGAAAACGGCATGGCGACTTTTCGGAGCGTACGGCGAAGCTGGTCGGCAATGACGGACACTGCGGCACCCGTGTCGACAAGCGCGTGAACGGCGATACCTTCGGCAAAAACTTCAAAGACGTTCGTTGGGAATAAACGAGGGTTTGAGCAGTTCGAAGAGGTCGCAGTTCTTGCCTCCGGAACTGCGCCTTTTAGTTTTCCTCCACAGCCGGAGGGCGGCGGACGATGGGGGACAGGGAACGTCGACGGGGAGATGGAGACCGACGAGTGTTGAAGCTTTGGGGAACAGGAGATGAAGGAGCGAAGTGCGGAACTGGTGCTGAATAGCGGGACTGAGAGTCAGGAGCATTCCCTTGAAGTCTCGCAGTATCGGGAGGATACCAACCTCGCCGGCGGCAGAACCGTGCCACGTGTCCAGCAAAGCCACACGCGAAGCAGATCGGCCGATTGTCTTGGGTACGCCACGGATTATCAACAGGGGGTCTAGGTAGCGGAGCACAGTTTGGAGCTGGGCGTAGGGGCTGCGAAGCCGCGCAGAAGCCGCTTCTGGGCACGTAGTTCGCAGCTGCAGAAGGCGAGGCGTAGAAGCCGCTTGTGGGCGTGTAATGCGCAACTTCAGGCGGAGGTCTTGGCCTGGCGACGACGGCAGCGTAAGTGAGCGGGACTGTCGCTGAAGGTGGCTGATTAGCGAGAGGTAGTGCGTCGCTGACTTGTTCATGGATGACGCGTCGCAGTTCCGGGGACAAAGAGGACTCAGACGACTGGGTAGCAGGCAGCAGTGACAGTTGGCGCGCGACTTCTTCGCGAACAAATTGCTTGATTTGGTCGAGGAACGAAGAGTGGGCGGAAGCAGCACTAGAACTGTCAGTTAAAGCCGAAAGCGTGTCGTCCGGCGCGACAGCTCGGCGCGTGGTAAGGCGTTGTTTGCGGAGCTCATCGTAGCTCTGGCACAGTGTAATGACCTCGTCGATCGTTTGAGGATTTTTCGCCAAGAGAATTTGAAAGGCGTCATCCTCTATGCCCTTCATGACATTCTGGATCTTTTCAGAGTCGGGCATATGGCTGGATTAATGCGCCGGCAAAGGTCAACTACGTCTTCAATGTAGCTGGTGAAGTTTTCACCCTTTTGCTGAGCGCGACCACGCAAGCGTTGTTCTGCGCGAAGCTTGCGCACAGCAGGGCGACCGAAGACTTCTTTGAAACAATGGGTAAATGCTGTCCAGGTGGAAAGGTTGGATTCATGATTCTGGAACCACAGATTCGCGACTCCAGAAAGATAGAAGATGACGTTAGTCAATTTGGCTTTGTCATCCCACTTGTTATGCGCACTCACGCGATCGTATGACGAGAGCCAATCCTCCACGTCATGGTCGTCGTCGCCGCTGAAGACAGGAGGATCTCGTTGGCGGAGAGCACCGGAGCAGACGACAGGCGATGCCATGGGAGGATCGGGCTGCGCAGCGTCCTGAGGCATAGCAGAAACGGTAGGGAGCGTCCGGCTGCGGAGTTCCAGGTTTGGGAAGGGCCCCGCACGTCCACCAAATGTTAAGATGCGTTATAGTTCGATTGATTAGACGCTCAGATAGCAGAGCACGTAGCGAGAGGACATAGAGCTTCGGCAACACAGACACAAGGCTTCCAACCAAAACGTTGTCGTCGTCTTTCTCGAAGCAGTGCCTGCCGCGCGTTCTTCTCCAGTACAATATTAACATTTTGAACAAGACATACATCGGCAGTTTAGCGTGACTCCCAAATGGCACCCGCAAGACGACGCATACAGCAAACAGCTTACGAGCACACAGCTCACTAGTACATCTCGAGCACGACAACGAGCACACCCTAGCAGCCGGCAAACGCTGCTTATAAGCACTTGCTCCCCCCTTGATTCCCAGTGGACGGAAACGTTCGTGCAGTCATCGTTCGACGTCACCGTTCGACGTCACCGAAGATGACCCGCCCTTTTGGAGGAGGCGGGCTCACATACTCGTGTTGCACACACACACAGGTGTAAAGGTCCGGAGACGACGTCAGAGGGCTTCGTAGAACCAGAGTCCTTCCATTTTTTTTCTGGTCACGAAACTGCCGCCTCAGTTTCATATAGAGCCAGTACCCGCCGCTAGAGGCGCAACCGCGCATGAGAGGGCATGCCAACGCCGCTACCGCTGTGGTTGTGTGTGAGGCAGCCTCGGTATTCTAGCTTTCTCAACTTCCTCAACCATCGCTATAGCTTCACGTAATTATCTTTAACATTGAATATGCTTAAATTACTGCCTGTGCGCGTCTTCTGCCATGATATGAGCGCCCGGGACGAAAATAAAGCCGCTCATAACATGGAGCCTGCGGCGGTCTCAGACCAAGAAAAAATTTTAAAATCTGGGATTTTAAGACCCAGAACCGCGATACGATTATGAGGCACGCCGTAGTGGGGGACTCAGGATTAATTTGGACCACCTGGGATCCCTTAGAATGCACCTAAATTTAAATAAACGTAAATAAATGTCTGAATGAGGTTCAGGTAGGATTAATGCAAGACAAACTTCGCTACTAAATGTCTTTAAATGGACCTAAAGGTCTGCAAAGCGATGCCATTTCTGAATGAGATTTAGGTAGGATTAATGCAAGACAAACTTCGCTACTAAATGTCTTTAAAATGTACCTAAATTTAAATAAACGGGTGTTTTGCATTTCGCCCCCGTCGAAATGCGTCCGCTGTACACGGCCGGGCGGTCTCGGTCCAGATTTCTTCATCATCGCTGTTCGCCTCAACACTTCGGTGGGCTCCGCTTTTTAATATTTGTCTGAAATTAAACTCCGCGCATTCGCAACAAAGCACCAGTGGTCCCACTTATCACCAGATGCAACCATATGGGCTGTTGCACCCCCGCTTACCCTTAAGTAAGCGCCAACTCTCCGTTGCGCATAGCGCCAGATTGTTCGCCGAGCACAGCTGCAGTATCTTACAAGGAGATCAAAAGAATGAAATTGTTGTTGCAAAGGGCTGCTACCGTAGAATACTTAATGACAAAGAAAAGAAAATTGAGCTGCTCCGTGCGCTCAAGATTTCTCTGCAAAGCGATGCCATTTCTGAATGAGATTTAGGTAGGATTAATGCAAGACAAACTTCGCTACTAAATGTCTTCGGTGCATCTTTTAGCAACGGATTAAGGCGAACGTGAAGTGTTAGGACCTGCACAGTTGAAACTAGCTGTATTTTAATTAGGCAATTGCCTTAGCAAGCAGTCGTTTAGAAGCGTACGTAAGCCAAGCACTTATTCACGCTGCTCGTGGTTTCGACGCAGAAACGACGAGACTAGGTATTTTGGTTCTTAATGCGCAACTATTAACAATATGTTAAAAACTTTATAATTCGATTAAGAAAAGAAATAGAATGTGTTGGTGCAAAAACAACAAACAAGCACGATCATTTATTTATCATGTGAAATAAGCGGAGCGAAATACAGACAGCACCGAGGCGTCCGGTCGCGAATGGTCCACCATTCACAATGCAAGAAATTTGTTAAAAGCGTGACACTGATATAATAAGCATAAAGAAATAACATCAAACGTGAGAGATATGCATTGGGGGGGGGGGGGGGGCAGGAAACAAACACCAGCAAACGAATGGCATTAAATACAGAATGCATTATCGATTGCTTCTATAAACAAGAAAGTGTAAAGCATAAGCATTTCATAACACATGGCAAAACACAAGTAGCCAAATCACAAATACAGCAATTTTTTTTTTAAATGGCTTGTTAGAGATACCCCCATTCTACTTCTTCAGCTGTTACTTGCAACACGTGCTCGGCATCGTTGTCCCACCCCGCCACTTCAACTAAACAGCCGAGCACTCGAAAAATAGCGCGGCACATGCACAGAACACACCCGATCACTCAGCTCGCCTCGCACTGCGCACGCGTTTCGGTACACGAACGATGCCCTCTGTGGCACAGTGGCGCCGCGTCGCGGCACTTTTGGGCAGCATATGAACCTCTCCCACGGCCGGTCTCGAGGGGTGCGCGCGCTTCTCTTCTCACGGCCTTCGCAATGGGGTCTGTTTCCGCCTCCCACCGCACCGCGGTGGGGTCGCCACTACCCCACTGCTCCGCCGCTGCGACCGCCGTTCACGCGGAAGAACGCGCGCCCGCTCCAAGTCCGTCCCGCGTGAGTGGTAACCGTCAGGTCCTGATATTTCACCCCTATGCATTATGCAAAGACCGCGCAATCAGCCTCTTCGATTTGACAGCTAAGAGTTATAAACAACAGAATAACTACCGCGCGCCATCGCGTGCTCTTCTTCAGTATGACTGCATGGTCGCATGAGGCTTTGGTACACTCACGTCAACACTTTCTACCCGTTAAATTTGGAGAGAAACAAAGCTATCAGCCTCTTCAGTTTGCCTACTGACGGGTTTTAACCAGTGTGTAGAATTATAAGCGACCTGAAGCGTTTATATGACAGATTCCTAAGAATTCCGAAGCGTATAAAATATAGCTCCTGAAATCTCAAGCGCTGCCGTTTTTGTTTTGCGGGCTTCTTGCGAGGCTTTTCCACACTGGGCACCAGGTAGCATGGGTACTCATCGAACACCGTTGGCACAGCACCAGGCAAAAGTATTCTGATGCGGCACCCTGAAACGTATAGTCACTCGCGAGGAAATGCCGGCTGCAAACCACACTCGATGCCGACTTGTCGTTGAAGACGAAATTTTCTCTGGAGATGTTTTTGAGCCACTCTGCAAACAGTTCTGAATCACTCGGGAATTGATGAAAAGAAACGCCCTGAGTCTTACCCAACTGCGACTTGCAAAGCGGTACGCAGCAGTACACCATCGCCGCGTTGGATGATCAACGGCGGGCAATAAACACCGTCGCACAGCAAATAACTTAATCCGTGGAAGAAACGGGTAGAAACGTGCACCAGCGCTCACAACACTAAAGGCCACGCTGCCTGCCGGCATACAGTGCGATGAGAGCACTCCCCGTCCAAGAGAGAAATATGCGAGGCTCGGAAAAAAAAAAAGCAAGCGCAGACCAACAGTGACGTTTGCGCTTCGCACATAAGAGGGAAGTCAAGTTGGCAGGCTTTTCTGCGCATTGTTAAGATCGGCGAATTCGGACCTTGGGAGGATTCTTCGAAAACCAACGTAAAGGCGGATGAGTCGGAATTCGAGACATAATTCGACACGCAGCTGCGAGGAATGCCGTTCGCGGAAGCAGCGGCGACAATGGCGTCGTCAGGTAGCCGAGTCAGGAGACGATACCCCCTATTCCTGACAATGTGGCGAGAAAAAGAAAGCAATGAATATGGCGGCATTGAAACTTATATGAATCCGCCGCGATGGCTCAGTGGTAGGAGTGCTAAGCTACTGAGCCATTTCTATGAAGGCGAAATTCTAGAGGCCCGTGTACTGTGCAGTGTCTGTGCACGTTGAAGAACGCCAGGTGGTCGAAATTTCCTGAGCCCTTCACATTGGCGTCCCTCATAGCCTGAGTCGCTTTGGGACGTCAAACCCCCATAAACCATTCCGTTAACCTTCGCATTAACTAAATTCTTTACCAGCACTTAACTTCGGCATGGACTATGAGACATGCAAGAAATTGACCGAAATACGACCTCCGTCATTTCAGACCGCAACATCTGTCATTTCCCTGTCATACCTTTCAGGAACGAGAGTGATTGGACCTTTGATGTTTCTATGGTTAGAATTTTTCTATGAAAACTCCGTTCACGTGTGAACTTATTGGCTGACATGTAGATAAATCATTTGCTTTTTGTTTTCTTTCGTTTCGGTGAATCGTTGAATAAGAAGCAGCGGAAAAACAGCACGAAACCAGGCGATCACCGCCCGCCGCCGCAGAAGCAGGCGGGCAGAGAGCGGTCCCTAGCAGTAGGGTCGTCGCGCCCCTGGCGGCGGCGAAAGAGAAAAACTCTTGGAGAAAAACTCCCATTGCTTCCGCGGCGAATGCGAAGGCGGGCTACATGGGGCGTTTTTCTCCTGCGACTATCGCGCGCCAAAAAAAAAAAAAAAAAAACGCGCTGGCGGGACGCCGGCCAGGCTACATGAGGCCTACGACGGCGTACGAGCGGCGAACGCCGCTGCACTGTGGCCAGACAAGGCAAAAATGTTTTGGCTACACTAAATGAACGAACAATGCTTATATGCTGTTTGCTTGTGTTATAATTAATAAATTATGCAATAAGTACCCCACTAATATCTCTATACACATTACCAGGTATGTTTAGTATTGTATCGATATTATTGTGGATGTTCAGCGGAGAGAGTTGGCCGGAAATGTTTCGTCTGGCAACCTTGTGCGACTGAAACGGGCGTGCGGATTGCGCAGAGTTTCTATCTGAGCTTCGTTCTGTACATTGCTTGTGGCTCTCGTTGCTGAAAACTAACTTTAAAAAGAGTTTTCATTTACTTCGCGCGGACGGCAAGCAGGAAGTCACTCCGAGAGGCACTTCCGGTAGCGTCAGACGCGTGCGCGCCGCGTCATAATCTAGCCGGTCCTAATCGACGGCGGCGGGCGTTTTTCTCGACGCCGGGCGTCAAATCGGCGCCGTGAGGCGAAAATCGCCTCAAAAACGCTCCATGTATTCCGGAAAGGAAAGCGCGCGCTCCCCTAGAGACCGGCCGTGACCTCTCCCATAGCGTGACAGTGGAGTTTCGTGACCAGAAAAACATGGAAGGACTCTGGTAGAACTCTGCTCCGTCAAGGGTGGCGCTGCCGAGTACCACATTCCTGAGCTGACCCCGCGCCAGACCCCGCACACTCTCAAGTTCAACAAATGGCCACAGAGGGCGAAAAATCAATCGAGGCGCGTTTCAGCGTAAGCGCGCAAGTGGGGCTACTGTAATTTGGCCGAATACTTTAATTTGTGCTTTCTCTGCTAGGGGCGCTGAACATGCTGAATTTTTTAATTTACACAAACCATTGACATGAACAATCGAGGTGTCTAAGGATGCTGTTTTACCTCAGGCAAATAGGCAGCTGATTTTTTAAAAATTTGATTGTTGAAGCTGCTTTTTAGTCATAGCGTCAAGGTTTTTGTGCTCGATTAACCACCGACAGCCGACAGCCTATTGGTATCGATGTGTTTCCTGGCCGTTGGCGTTCGAATAGTACGGCGGTAAAACATTTTCGAAAGCATGCTGGTTTCGTCTGCGAGTCATTACATAGACTTGCTGTAAAAAGGTCTACTCTTGGCAAAGAATAGTGCCTCATTTTGTTTAGGCGTTGATTATCATAATGAATGCGGCGGAGGTTGAGGGAGTACGCTTGAAGGTACGTTTTTATGCCGTTGATCTTCATAACACCGCAAGTACGCAAACCGATGTCACAGAACACCCGATGCATCATTGTGTGTTCTCCGTCATCGCTTGTTTGCTGTATGCCTACTAATTCTTCATTTCTTCAAGTGTTGTATCCTCCTTTTGTCCTTGCTCTCTTGTGCTTCACTTACAGTATGTCGTTCCGTCAGCTGTAATGCGCATTTGCAAAACCAATACGTTTGATAAGACGCAGTGGTTATCATAATTTCACTACACGTGTATTAAGCTGGCACATATGGTTCAGATACAGATACCTGTATGCGAACTTGCACGACGTTGATGCGGAGATTAGGATAATTATGACACCCGTAAGGAAGAGGCAGCTGACGGCTGTATAAGCTGTTGCGTTCTTTCCGCCAAACTACTCGGCCTGGTAGTGCTGTAAAGATGCTGTATAAAAGTGACACTCGGTGACAGGGAAATTATTATACTTAGCAGCCGACCGTACGTTTTATAGCTTAGGTCTTCTTTCTTGTGCGTTTGTGCTACCCTTATTAATGAGCCATTTCTTGTCTATGTTCTTGACTATGTAACCGCGTTTGTGTGGATGCGTAGACGTGTGCTTTTTGTTGTACTTGTAAAATACAAATAAAATATTTTCAGGCTTACTCAATCTTTGGTGTCGTGTGCGTTTATTCCAGTCGAGGCCATCGTGCCACCTGGAAACCGCATTCTGTCAGTAGCCCTACACGAAATGCAACAGCTGGAGCGCGGCGGCACAACTCAGGGTAACGGCGGCGTAATAAACGAAAAACCGCTCGGGATGCCCTTAAAAGTCAGTTTAGAGTGTGCCTTAACTCGATATGACTCAGCGCTACATGTATTCTGCTGCGCCTCGATCGTGCTCCCGCCAGTTTGGTTGCTGCGTGGCAAACGTAGCGCCTTCATAAATATGTAGGCGCTACGTTTGCTACACAGCAACTAAACTGGCGGGAGCACGATCGAGGCGCAGCAGCCAGAAACCCAGTAAAGCCACAGAACACCTGGTAAAGCGTGTGCAAAACCCCGTTTCCGTTTCCTGTTGTACAGCGCCACCTGTGGTCGCATACTTTAGTTCACGACGCCACCGCTATGCTTATTTCCGTAGCACTGTGGAAGGTACAGTTTCCCTTCTCTAAGTTTGTATAGGTGTTCTGTGCCCGCGCCACGTGGCTGCCGGTTATCCGCAGTTCTCTGAAGTGCGCCCCGTCTGGTTGGATTGGAACACGTGCAGCGGGCTGAATTAGCTGGCATGTTGCCACCCCGTACGGCCATTCCTAACACCAGTTTCTATTGTTTGTGGAAGATCGCAAGTGGCAAAGGTGAGGATCAGGTGCTTTGCAGGAATTTCTTTATTTTCTCTTCGGATAATGATTCGTTGTACGTTAGTTACATTTTGCTCTTTCCAGCCCTCTAACAGCTCTGTTTCAGACAAGTCAATGAGATCTGCATCAGATACTACACCGCGTGCTGTGTTCATAGACCGATGAGGTTGAAACGGTAACAGGAATATCTTTAAATGCCACAATTTTGTTTAGTTTGCTGTGCTCTTCTTTATCATGGATTTCAAGGAGGAGGTCCCCGCTCGACATTTTGGTGACCTTATAGCCTGGGCCAAGTGCATCAGTCAAGCCTTTTGCAACAAGGAATGGGGATACGGTTCTAGCTGGTTTTTCTGTTTTTTCGCTGTGAACAACTTGGAATCGGGGAAAAATTTCTTTTGGTTTGAAGAGGCTTAGATTTTCATCGGTGCGTCCCCTCTTTTGAGGGTGACGATCAAGTAGACGTGGAAAAGCAGGTGTTCCCATAATATTTCGGTCATTTTCGGCGGCAATGGCGGCCACCCATCATGGAGCCCAACAGGGGGACGCTGTAGCACTTAACGTGTAAGACTACGGACGCCAGCCGTGCATTGCTGCTATAACCTAATATAACATACCCAAGGGAGGGCACATACACAAGGTTAACCCTAGCCGCCTAGAAAAATTAGGAAGTGACGGAAGAGAAGAGATGATAGGACAGTAAAAGAAAGAAGATAGGAAAGAAAAAGAATGAAGAGGGGGACAGGAAAAGGCGACTACCGATTTCCCCCGGCTGGGTCAGTCCGGGGGTGCCGTCTACGTGAAGCAGAGGCAAAAGAGGTGTGTTGCCTCCGCCGGGGGGCCTTAACGGTCCGAACACCCGGCATCGGCTCAACCCCCAGGATCCTCCTTTCCCCGGACACGGCTAAGCCGCGCACGGCTACACGCGGGAGGGTCCGGGCCTCATGTGCTCGGGTCCGTGGTGTCGCAACACACCAAACGCCTGCTGACGCAGACGCCCCTGCGGGGTGATTGTCGACAGGCTAATAGACAAGTACCTGCCGGTCGCGGATAGCTCTGCCCCTACCCAGTTCCCGGACTACGCGGGGTGTGCGGTGCCGGAGTTGGACCAGGACTTTACCGCGGCCGAGATCCGAGATGTCCTCTTCTCACTCAACGTCAAATCTGCCCCTGGCCCCGATGGCGTCACTAACAGCTAGGATGCTGAGGAATCTCGATGATGAGTCGATCGACTTTCTCACTGAAAGGATTAATGAAGTCTGGCGCAGTGGACAGGTCCCCACACAGTGGAGTGCGGCCTGCACGGTACTCATCCCCAAACCCGGTAAAGCACCAGGAACAGAGAATCTAAGACCAATTTCCCTGACGTCCTGTGTCGGTAAGGTTGCAAAGCATGCCCTGCTCAACCGGCTCAAGGTGCAAATCGAGGCCAATGACATGTACACCCGCAATATGATTGGTTTCAGAGCCGGCCTCTCGACACAGGACGCCATGAAGCTGATAAAGCATCAGATCATCGACCGGAGCACGGGAGATACCAGAGCCATCCTTGGATTAGACCTGCAGAAGGCGTTCAACAATATCTCACACGAATTCATTCTCCAGTCTATTGCCGGCCTCGGGCTCGGGAAGAGGGCCTACGACTTCGTCCGATCCTTCCTTAGCCAGAGAACTGCCAAGCTCAAGATCGAAGGATACTTTTCGCAAGAGATCACCCTCGGTTCACGCGGCACGCCTCAGTCATCTCGCCAACATTATTTAACATCGCAATGATCGGGCTTTCTAAGGAGCTCGCGAAGATTCAAGGAATCAACCATACCATCCACGCAGATGACATCACCATCTGGTGCGTCGGTGGGAGCGACGGCCAAGTTGAAGCCGCCATGCAGAGCGCCATCGATGCGACCGAGCGCTTACTCCTCCCCACTGGGCTCAGATGTTCTCCATCAAAATCTGAGCTACTTCTCTACAAGACCCAGAGGCGGCGGCCATCGTGATTGGAAACCGGCGCCCGAAAGCAAAATACGGCTTTTCACTAGTGACGGGTCTCCGGTGCCCCGAGTGGACTCGCTCAGAATATTGGGGATGTATATCGAGTCTAACGGTTCCAATGGAACCGCACTTAGAAAGATCACCGCCAAGACGGAGAGTGCTCTCGGCCTCATTCGGAGGATCGCCAACAGGCACCGGGGAATCAAGGAAGACAATCTCATCCGCATTATACATGCTTTTGTTCTCTGCCACCTTTCATACTCGGCGGCCATGCATAATTGGCATGTTGCAGAGAGGAACAAGCTCAATTTATTCATCAGAAAAGTCTTTAAGCTTGCCCTCGGCTTACCTGCAAGCACCCACACCAAAAACCTGTTGAAGCTCGGAGTCCACAACACGCTCGAAGAGATTATCGAGGCACAAGAGCATTCACAGCTGCTCAGGCTATGCGGCACCCCGACGGGCCGCAAGATACTCGACGAGATGGGCCTCAATCCTGTCGACCAGTGCCCTGACGCCGTGCGGATTCCCAGCGACATCAGGTCTCAACTGCACATCGCGCCCCTTCCCGCAACATGCACTCCGCAAACAACGTCGGCAGACGTCGGGCCAGGGGTACAGCTCTACTCGAGTATGTCCGCAATAACCACATTGAGGCAAGCTTCGTGGATGCCGCGGCATATGTCCAACAAGAGGCATTCACCGTCTCCATCGTAGACTCCACTTCAAGGCTCACTTGCTGCGCTACGGTACGCACTTCGAGGCCCGTGGTAGCCGAACAGGTTGCAATCGCACTGGCTGTGCTCGATGGTCGCAGAGAGGCAATATATAGTGATTCCAAGGCAGCCATTAAGGCCTACCAAACCGGTATGGTCTCCCCCCAGGCCCTCCGCATTCTCCAAAGCGCCAAAAGTATATCTCTCCGCATTCTCTCATTTGGTTTCCCGCTCACTTGGGGTCGATTGAGGGTTCTCCCTCTAGCCCCAACGAGAGCGCACACGAGGCCGCGCGAGGACTCACTGACTGCGCCGCCTCAGCAGTCCCCCTGCCCCGCGGGGAACCCTTGCTTACGTTTAATGAAATCACCACACACTATCTGTCAAGACGGGTATCCCGCTCCCGCACCCCGCCTTATGCATGGCGCGGGCGGTTACCCTTCGACTTTTACAAGCCTGTGCGTACCCTAACCTCGCGGTTTTTCATGCCATATACCCTGAAAGATATCCCAGTGCGGACTGCCCTGCCTGTGGACTAAGGGCAACATGGTGTTGGAATCGCACCGCTGGCACGAGTTGTTGGGGTCTCGGTGCTGACGCCCGTTATTGCGAATGGGTCGCAAGCCCCAAGGGTAGCGTTGGCCTGGCGGCCTGGGGCACTGGAAGCATCCGAAGGTCCCGGCAAAGCAAGAGAAGACTGGTAACAGAACAACTTGTTTATTCTAACATAGCAAAAGAGCGGCCGGTCAGGTCGACCGAAGTGGAGAGACGAGAGAGCACGTAACTCAACAGTACAAATCGGAGCCTCTCTCCTGGCGTCCGGGGGCAGCTGCTCTTATACCCTCGGCGTCGCGGTCCAAAAGAGAAGGTCACGGGATGAAGGTCACGGGACGGCGGAGCATGACCCCACGACGGCGCGAACTGTCGAGCCGAGAGACCTGCTGAACCGAGTGTAGTGACGCATCGCCAGCCCGCCCACACGACGGCGCGAACGGTTGAGCCGAGAGACCTCCAGGCTCCTCATTCGGGGAACTCCGCTCCCCGGCTGCCGCGCTTTGACAAGCGAGGGCACACACACAGACACGCACACACGAAGACACGTGGCACTGAAACACGCCTGGACACGCTTGGCGGGTAGGCGTTTCGGCGGCGTCGAACGGGCCAAAATGTCCGCCGCTTTGAACAAAGCCCCGGCGTCCGTTGCATCCGCGCCGGCATTACCGCGCGTTGTAGGCGAAACGTAACAGACCGCCCCGCCGGGGGAAGGAGATCCCGATGGTCAGGGGACTGCATCCGCTGTCCGGAGGGATGTCGCTCGATGATGCTCATAACCGAAGTTGGGCGTCCTTGGGCGTTTCTTGAGCGCAGCGCACAGAGAAGGCCTCGTTCTCACGTTCAGGTGCACACAGGACACTGCAAAGTGACTTCGGGAGAGTTGACATTTTTGTTCTCGTTTCCGGCAAGTGTTAGAACCACGCCAAAAGTCAACCGCTCAGTCAGCAAGCACGGCACAACCCTCACTAAGCCCTGCCAGGCTCTTTCCCCTTTTTTACTGCTGCCTAGTTCCTTACAGTAGTTTAGCAGCACTCAGAACGCGTCCACAAATCGGAAAATTGCACTAGAAAGCACATCATCACTTTGAAACACTACACAAAAGCAATAGGTTAAAAATCCTGCCTCAGGAAGAAAAACATCAGTAACAAGCAATTTTGAGGCTGATTCCCACGTTAGGGGCTTCGACTTAAGCCATCGGCGTTACCGTTGAGACTCCCCTTTTTGTAACGCACCTCAAAGGAATATTGTTGCAAAGCGAGGCTCCAGCGCAGGAGGCGGCCATTTTTGGGAGAGATGGTCTGCAGCCATTGGAGAGGGCAGTGATCCGTTTCAATGATAAACCTCGAGCCGGCTAGGTAACATGACAATTTCTGAACGGCCCACACGATACACGCACACTCTTTCTCGGTGGCGCTATACGCCTGCTCACGACTGGTCAGCTTACGACTAGCATACAGGACGGGGTGTTCTACTTCTCCATTTTCCCGTTGGCACAGTACAACGCCCATGCCTCGCTCACTAGCATCACACTGAACAACGAACCCTTTTGTGTAGTCGGGCGATCGTAGCACAAGCTGGCTTGTTAGGGCACTCTTTAGGGCGCTAAAAGCTCTTTCCTTCGTCTCATCCCAGACGACTGTTTGCGGCTCTGTCTTTCTTAGAGCATCCGTCAAGGGAGCCGCGATATCAGAGTACCTGGGGATGTACCTCTGATAGTAGCCGGCGACACCTAAGAACGACCGAATATCGGTCTTCGTACGCGGTTGCGGGAAGTCTCGCACAGCGGCCACCTTTATTTCAGAGGGCGGCGACGACCCCGACCAATCACGTGTCCGAGGTAGACAACCTCGGCCTGTGCTAACTGGCACTTGGGAGCCTTGACTGTCAAGCCCGCATCGCGCAGGCGGGTTAGCACTGCCCGCAAGTGCGCCATATGCTCAGGCCAGGATGCGGAGAATATCGCTACGTCGTCTAGATACGGTAAAGCGAATTCTTGCTGTCCCCGCAACACTTTATCCATGAGGCTTGAAAAGCAGTATGGCGCGTTCTTCAAACCAAAACTCAAAACTTTAGGACGGAATGTCCCCATTGGTGAAATGAACGCCGCATACCTACTAGCCTCTTCTGTAAGTGGAACCTGCCAATAACCCCTGACAAGATCTAGGGTGGAAATAAACTGAGCGCTACTCACTCTCTCAAGGCGCTCCTCGATGTTAGGGATCGGATAAATTTGATCCTTAGTGATGGAATTAAGCCTGCGGTAGTCGACGCAAGGACGAGGTTCCTTGCCCGGTACCTCAACTAAAATCAAAGGGGAGGTATAATCACTCTCACCCGCTTCAATAACACCGAGCTGTAGCATTTTCTTTACCTCAGCCTCCATAATATCGCTCTGGCGGGGTGACACCCGGTACGCCTTGGATCGTACTGGCTCTGGGGAGGTAAGTTCTATGTCATGAGTAAGGACAGAAGTCCTACCAGGCCTCTCAGAGAACAGACCTTGAAACTCTTGTAAGAGCTGGTGTAGTTCGGTTTTCTGCTCAGGCGACAGCGATGCTTTACTTATTCAGTCACTAATGACTTGATCGGTGTCTTTCCTGTTCGTCACTGAGCCTAGTCCCGGAAGCTCGACCGGAAGCTCTTCTAACTTTCCCGCATCGGGAATTTCCTCTCCAGTATCTGGTGCCTTTAACGCTACAGGCTCAATTTTATCCCGTTCGGGCGTGCTCTGAATACCAGCTGGCTGCGCCTCTGACCCTTTTTCATCGTTCAACAACGTCGGCCCCGCAACTACCGCCTTTGCAGCGAGCTCCCGAACCTTCGATCTGGTTAAGGCCTGAACGCTAGCCTCACCAAACAAAAGCCCCTTCTCGCGCAGGAGGTGATCGGACCTGTTCGAAAATAGGTACGGGTACTGGGGGGGCAGCATAGATGACACTGCGGCCTCCGTCTCAAGTGCTCCGAAAGGTCCTTCAATAAGCACTTTTGCTACCGGCAGACACACGCTATGAGCTTCCACTGCTTGCTTGATCCATGCGCACTCGCCCGTGAACATATCGGGTTCTACGTAAGAGGGGTGAACTACATCCATTGTAGCTGCGGAATCGCGAAGCACTCGGCACTCTTTCCCGTTCACGAGGAGGTCTCGCATGTAAGGCTCCAGAAGCTTCATGTTCTCGTCAGTGCTGCATATAGACAAAAACACGACTTGTGTTTTTGTTTCTGGACACTGCGCCGAAAAGTGACCCGGCTTCTGGCACGTATAACAAACGCGCGCTTGCCTCGTCTCGAACCGCTTTCTGCGTTCGGCTTCGGCTGCCGCCGTCTCCTCACGTTCGGTCGGACACTGCGCCGAAAAGTGACCCGGCTTCTGGCACGTATAACACACGCGCGCTCGCCTCGTCTCGAACCGCTTTCTCATGGGCGTGAACTTCGGCCTCTCAAACTTGGAGCCAAATTCACCCTTTTGACCGTCCTTAGCTCCGCGAGCCCGACGCGTCACAAACTCCTCGGCTAGCTCAGCGGCTCTAGCCACCGTACTAACGTCTGGCCTATCCAAGACCCAGTACCGCACGTTCTCAGGTAACCGACTATAAAACTGTTCTAGCCCGAAACACTGCAGAACTTTCTCGTGGTCACCAAACGCTTTCTCTTCTTTGAGCCACTCCTGCATGTTTGACATAAGCCTGTACGCAAACTCTGTATATGACTCACTTCTGCCTTTCTCATTTTCCCGAAACTTCCGACGGAACGCCTCCGCTGACAGCCGGTACTTTTTTAGCAGACTCGATTTCACTTTGTCGAAATCCTCTGCCTCCTCTCTCTCCAAGCGAGCGACTACGTCGGCCGCCTCGCCGGGTAGCAAAGTGAGCAAGCGCTGTGGCCACGTTTCCCGAGAGAACCCCTGCTTCTCGCACGTTCGCTCAAAGTTAACCAGGAACAAACCAATGTCCTCTCCAAGCTTAAACGGCCGCATCAGGTCAGTCATTTTGAACAATACTCGTTCTCCTGCACCGTGTGCCTGACTTCCATTACGAGCGCGTTCCATCTCTAACTCGAGACGCTTCATTTCCAAAGCGTGTTGACGGTCGCGCTCTTCTTTTTCTTTCTCTTTTTGTTCTTTAAGTTCGCGCTCATCTTTCTCTTTCTGTTCTTTACGTTCGCGCTCATCTTTCTCTTTCTGTTCTTTAAGTTCGCGCTCCTGTTTCTCTTTTTGCTCCTCCCTCTCCTCAATGGTCTCAAGGCATTCCGACAGCTCGTCATCCTCAGCTTCTAACTCAAGAATAGCCCTTAGCAGTTCTGGTTTTCTGAGTTTGTCTGAGACATCCAGACCCAACTCTCTCGCAAGCTCCAGCAATTTCGGTTTGCGCAACGACTTCAAATCCATGGCTGCTCTGAATGCTGCTTTCTCTACTGCCTACTATTGTCTTGCCGCAAACTAACCCGGCAGCAACGACAACCACAATTACCAGCTCTGTTTCTAACACTAACAAAAGCCTGGCAAAACTCAGAAGAAGAAAGTCCCGCACTCACCAAACCTTGCAGCCAAGACTTCAGCGCAGTCGTTCCGCTGCACGCAACCAGTCGTCACACAGGGCTCGTTGCACTGCTCCCGGATGGTCGTTGAGCTGCTCAGCATACAGTCAACCGCATCTCTTCGCTGCTGGCCTCCGTTGTCGCGATCTCACCGCTGGCAACCAGATGTTGGAATCGCACCGCTGGCACGAGTTGTTGGGGTCTCGGTGCTGACGCCCGTTATTGCGAATGGGTCGCAAGCCCCAAGGGTAGCGTTGGCCTGGCGGCCTGGGGCACTGGAAGCATCCGAAGGTCCCGGCAAAGCAAGAGAAGACTGGTAACAGAACAACTTGTTTATTCTAACATAGCAAAAGAGCGGCCGGTCAGGTCGACCGAAGTGGAGAGACGAGAGAGCACGTAACTCAACAGTACAAATCGGAGCCTCTCTCCTGGCGTCCGGGGGCAGCTGCTCTTATACCCTCGGCGTCGCGGTCCAAAAGAGAAGGTCACGGGATGAAGGTCACGGGACGGCGGAGCATGACCCCACGACGGCGCGAACTGTCGAGCCGAGAGACCTGCTGAACCGAGTGTAGTGACGCATCGCCAGCCCGCCCACACGACGGCGCGAACGGTTGACCCGAGAGACCTCCAGGCTCCTCATTCGGGGAACTCCGCTCCCCGGCTGCCGCGCTTTGACAAGCGAGGGCACACACACACACACGCACACACGAAGACACGTGGCACTGAAACACGCCTGGACACGCTTGGCGGGTAGGCGTTTCGGCGGCGTCGAACGGGCCAAAATGTCCGCCGCTTTGAACAAAGCCCCGGCGTCCGTTGCATCCGCGCCGGCATTACCGCGCGTTGTAGGCGAAACGTAACAATGGGAACATGTGTTGTGGGAGTGTGAAGCCATCGGCTCCTCCTTCAGCGAGGATAGGTGGGCTGCGCTTGGGCAGCCCCGAACTCAACGAACAAACCCTGGCCGTCCAGAGTGCCCGCGATCGGGCCGTCAAGCTCGGCTTGGCGGTTCCTACGTGGGACTAGCCGGGTGGCGCGGGGTCTCCCCTGCGTCTTCTCTGGACCGAAATAAAGTTACTTCACTCACTCACTCATGTCACAGATGCGGCCGATGTGTCATCAATAGCCTCGACATCAAGAAATGCGTCCGTTGGCATCAAGACAACACACGCAGTGACTTAAAATGTGTCTTCCATTGATGTCCGTGCATTCATCAGTCATGTAAGAAAACTTCCCGAATATAGAGAGAGATGTCATCACTTTCTCTACGGTCGTTTTCTTGACGGTCACTCCAAACGCTTCCAACCAGTCTGTTGAATTTCTCGCAGAAAGGTAATGAGCGTTGGCTCGTCTTGCCTTGAACCATTCCTCGACCTCGGGATTCACTTGTGCCAGAGAACTCAGCGGGGGTCTCCAGTTCGTTGTGTGGGCTACTTCTCGCTTGAAAAGAAAATAAGATGCGACAGCCATGTCCTTTCTCATAAACCGAGTTTTGTCGTCAGCAGTATTAGCCGCCTCGTTTAACGCTTCTGAAATAGTCTGTGGCTGGCTTAAAAGGCGTTCAGCGTGTCTGTGCTGTCCTGAGGCGTTGTGTTTCGCGACCTTTTTTCCAAGTTTAGATGCATTTAGCTTGCTGACCGGCTTAATTATCCACGCACCACTAGTTTTTCCGTCAATAAGGAGTCTCCCTTCATTATATGCCTGTTTGCACGTTTTGCACCATTGACTATATTTCGAAGTCTCAATGAATGGAAAACGCGTAAATGAAAAAAAAAGGTTCTGCACTTTTGGCTGCACGCTGTGATGCTTGGAGTCGGGCATGAAATAGATGGTAGCTGGCCCATGCCGTCGTCCAACTTATCCACGCTGAGGACGTTGTTGAAGGGAGAGACTTGTTCTCATCGAGAACGAGGAATATGGGATTTATTTACAGTATCTACATGAGAACGTTACAGCTTCATCAGTCTAGCATGACTGAAAGAAAAATGCACTCCGAGGAGCCGCCAACGGCTCCTTAAGTACACTCTGTCCTCCCTAGATCCCTAGGTGACGGAAAACGGCAGTTCACCGCCGACCAATTTGGAGCGTCCAAAGTCATCGTAGCCGACTCGCCTTTGTGAGGGAGGGTTTCTGACCACAGCATGGTGAGAGGGTTTTTGCAGACACGATGCTTGACTCGAGCAGGCACCTCTTTATCCCAGAGTTGACCTTGCAGTCTGTGGCCGCCGCGTCTTGTTTTATTTACTGACGACTTCTAAGCTGCGTGAAACGACACGGCAAAATATCTCCCAGGAGCTCCCCTGCTCCAATCGAACCGTGAAGGCCGTGGCGATTCCACAAACAATACTAGGCCTGCCGACTGCATGTAGACATGTTGGCGTCGTTCGGTTGGGGACGCGGCGCATTGTGGTCCTTACAAAACGAGTCACCGCCGCAGCCATGGTGGCGCCGATGGGCTGGGGACTGACGTCTGGTCGTCCTTTCAAAGCGAGTCGTCGCAGCAGACCTGGTGGCGCCTTTCCGTCGGTCGCTTCCCTGAAGATCGCCAGCCCCCGCCGGTCGCACGTAACAACGCACTCTTCGGCTGTTGGTTCCACAGCTGTTTGGGGTGAACTAGATGAGCAGGGTGAAGTAGAGACATCTCCACGCGGTGTTTCAGTCATTGGGCTTCGATGTCTCCCGCGAAATAGAAAGTTCTGAATAGGTTGTTGTCGCTAAATTTGCAGCGTTACCTGTAGCAAAGGAAGAAAAAAAAAACGCGTAAATCATGTGACTCGATTTCTCCATTACGTAGCTGCAAAACAATTTTCTCGAAATCGGTCTGTGGAAGCTGATACTGCGTTTTGCTATGTGATTACAGCAGAGGGTAACACTTTTGTAGGGTATAACATTTTAGTTAATTTATGTCGCCAACACTGTCAGTGAAACCGGTAGAGTTTCATATGACTGAATTCATCAAATATTACTGTAGAAATATTGGTTTGATAAGCGTAAAAGCGGATTACTCTCTAACAAAACAGGAGAAATACGATGTAGCTGCCTGTACGAGTATTTTCTATTGCTTCGACTTCGCAGCTGTCAGGGTCACTTGGCACATCAATAACAGCGGGCATACAACGCTCCTTTTTTTTCACGATCGCTTTTGCACCATACACACCTAACAACTAACGAGCGTCCGCCTTTTTGTGCAATGTCTTCACATACAGTAAGCAAGGAATTACTTTCAAGTGACAATTTAGCCTTAAGACAAAGCGTGCAGAGCATATTTCTGATCGCTTGCTCGGCTCCCCGAGTTCCCAGCGTATTGCGGAGATACTAACAGCTCACCGTTAGTCTTCAACCGGGAATCTGTAGGCCCGCACTTCGGAAAGATTCGTACCAGCTGGAAGGCTGCAGCCAGGTACTATACAGTACGATTCTCGAGCTCGGGCACGCGGTGGCTGTGAAGAACTACAGGAAAAGATTTTAGCGAAAAAACTGCGACAGCCTACTCAGAAAAGCTGAGACGCGACCATGTAAACCAAGCGTAAACACAGGTAACCATCATAGACCGGAAGTTTTCTGGGACGTCTTCCGGTGGCTTTAAAAACCCTTAAACTTCGTAAAGTAGCGACACTCTCCTCCTCCGCCTTCACTCCTCCTCGTTTCTCCTCTCTTTCACGCTCCCTCCTCGACCGTGGCGCAGCCTACACCGCTCGAGCGTAGCAACGGCGCCATCATGAGCTCCTCGCCACTCCGTAGACACTTCTCGTGCGAAAATGGCACTGAAGCACGGCGCGAGGGCCCACGTGATTCTATTAGGCCAATAGCGACGCGGCGTCGACCTCGGCCAGAGCGCGCGAGGAGGAGGCGGCATTCTTCAAGGCGTGACGCTACTTTACGAAGCTTAAGGGGCTTTAGGTGGCTGAAGCCTGTGACGCCACCTTTAGGGATATTTTCTTAGAAGGGTCTATATTGGGGGGGGGGGGGGGGGGGTAAGTACCACGGCTGCACGCTGTCTGCTTTTTTAAATTTAATTTCTTTATAAAATTTGCTTTAGGTTGTATCACTTGTTTCCAATATTGATTAGCGTTGTTTGTATTTAAAAACATTCTTCATTTATAGTTTCGTCCCTCGAACCACATCCCTTCCTTTTTCTTTTCACCTGACGTCCACTGCGGCTAAAGCTGCCAATGAGGCTTCATATTTCCAGACAATTTGGTCCAAATTTGAGAAAATCTCACATTTCCAGAAGAATTCCATTCATCTAGAAATGGTAACTGAAGTAGTTTCGATGTTGTTCTGCATAACCAGGCAATTCTAGCCCAAAAATACTAACATAACAGAATAATTAGAAGCAGCAGGTTCGTAATGTTACTCGACTGTGAATTATTAATTTGTATCGTCATATATCAGTAAGAACACGCTGTTGGGGACTCGGTGCTGGCGCCCGTTATTGCGAATGGGTCGCAAGCCCCAAGGGTAGCGTTGGCCTGGCGGCCTGGGGCACTGGAAGCATCCGAAGGTCCCGGCAAAGCATGAGAAGACTGGTAACAGAACAACTTGTTTATTCTAACATAGCAAAAGAGCGGCCGGTCAGGTCGACCGAAGTGGAGAGACGGGAGAGCACGTAACTCAACAGAAGAAATCGGAGCCTCTTTCCTGGCGTCCGGGGGCAGCTGCTCTTATACTCTCGGCGTCGCGGGCCAGAAGGAAGGTCACGGGATGAGCCCACGCGACGGCGGAGCATGAGCCCACGACGGCGCGCACGGTCGAGCCGAGAGACATGGTGAGCCGAGTGTAGTGACGCATCGCCAACCCGCCGACGGACAGACCTCCTGGCACCTCACTTGGGGAGCTCCGCTCCCCGGCTGCCGCGCTTTGACAAGCGTGGGCACACACACACACACGCACATACGAAGACACGTGGCACTGAAACACGCCTGGACACGCTTGGCGGGGAGGCGTTGTGGCGGCGTCGAACGGGCCAAAATGTCCGCCGCTTTGAACGAAGCCCCGGCGTCCGTTGCATCCGCGCCGGCATTACCGCGCGTTGTAGGCGAAACGTAACAGACCGCCCCGCCGGGGGAAGGAGATCCCGATGGTCAGGGGACTGCATCCGCTGTCCGGAGGGATGTCGCTCGATGATGCTCATAACCGAAGTCGGGCGTCCTTTGGCGTTTCTTGAGCGCAGCGCACAGAGAAGGCCTCGTTCTCACGTTCAGGTGCACACAGGACACTGCAAAGTGACTTCGGGAGAGTTGACATTTTTGTTCTCGTTTCCGGCAAGCGTTAGAACTACGCCGAAAGTCAACCGCTCAGTCAGCAAGCACGGCACAACCCTCACTAAGCCCTGCCAGGCTCTTGCCCCTTTTATACTGCTGCCTAGTTCCTTACAGTAGTTTAGCAGCACTCAGAACGCGTCCACAAATCGGAAAATTGCACTAGAAAGCACATCATCACTTTGAAACACTACACGAAAGCAATAGGTTAAAAATCCTGCCTCAGGAAGAAAAACATCAGTAACAAGCAATTTTGAGGCTGATTCCCACGTTAGGGGCTTCGACTTAAGCCATCGGCGTTACCGTTGAGACTCCCCTTTTTGTAACGTACCTCAAAGGAATATTGTTGCAAAGCGAGGCTCCAGCGCAGGAGGCGGCCATTTTTGGGAGAGATGGTCTGAAGCCATTGGAGAGGGCAGTGATCCGTTTCAATGATAAACCTCGAGCCAGCTAGGTAACATGACAATTTCTGAACGGCCCACACGATACACGCACACTCTTTCTCGGTGGCGCTATACGCCTGCTCACGACTCGTCAGCTTACGACTAGCATACAGGACGGGGTGTTCTACTTCTCCATTTTCCCGTTGGCACAGTACAACGCCCATGCCTCGCTCACTAGCATCACACTGAACAACGAACCCTTTTGTGTAGTCGGGCGATCGTAGCACAGGCTGGCTTGTTAGGGCGCTCTTTAGGGCGCTAAAAGCTCTTTCCTTTGTCTCGTCCCAGACGACTGTTTGCGGCTCTGTCTTTCTTAGAGTATCCGTTAGGGGAGCCGCGATATCAGAGTACCTGGGGATGTACCTCTGATAGTAGCCGGCGACACCTAAGAACGACCGAATATCGGTCTTCGTGCGCGGTTGCGGGAAGTCTCGCACAGCGGCCACCTTTATTTCAGAGGGGCGGCGACGACCCCGACCAATCACGTGTCCGAGGTAGACAACCTCGGCCTGTGCTAACTGGCACTTGGGAGCCTTGACTGTCAAGCCCGCATCGCGCAGGCGGGTTAGCACTGCCCGCAAGTGCGCCATATGCTCAGGCCAGGATGCGGAGAATATCGCTACGTCGTCTAGATACGGTAAAGCGAATTCTTGCTGTCCCCGCAACACTTTATCCATGAGGCTTGAAAAGCAGTATGGCGCGTTCTTCAAACCAAAACTCAAAACTTTAGGACGGAATGTCCCCATTGGTGAAATGAATGCCGCATACCTACTAGCCTCTTCTGTAAGTGGAACCTGCCAATAACCCCTGACAAGATCTAGGGTGGAAATAAACTGAGCGCTACTCACTCTCTCAAGGCGCTCCTCGATGTTAGGGATCGGATAAATTTGATCCTTAGTGATGGAATTAAGCCTGCGGTAGTCGACGCAAGGACGAGGTTCCTTGCCCGGTACCTCAACTAAAATCAAAGGGGAGGTATAATCACTCTCACCCGCCTCAATAACACCGAGCTGTAGCATTTTCTTTACCTCAGCCTCCATAATATCGCTCTGGCGGGGTGACACCCGGTACGCCTTGGATCGTACTGGCTCTGGGGAGGTAAGTTCTATGTCATGAGTAAGGACAGAAGTCCTACCAGGCCTCTCAGAGAACAGACCTTGAAACTCTTGTAAGAGCTGGTGTAGTTCGGTTTTCTGCTCAGGCGACAGCGATGCTTTACTTATTAAGTCACTAATGACTTGATCGGTGTCTTTCCTGTTCGTCACTGAGCCTAGTCCCGGAAGCTCGACCGGAAGCTCTTCTAACTTTCCCGCATCGGGATTTTCCTCTCCAGTATCTGGTGCCTTTAACGCTACAGGCTCAATTTTATTCAGTTCGGGCGTGCTCTGAATACCAGCTTGCTGCGCCTCTGACCCTTTCTCATCGTTCAACAACGTCGGCCCCGCAACTACCGCCTTTGCAGCGAGCTCCCGAACCTTCGATCTGGTTAAGGCCTGAACGCTAGCCTCACCAAACAAAAGCCCCTTCTCGCGCAGGAGGTGATCGGACCTGTTCGAAAATAGGTACGGGTACTGGGGGGGCAGCATAGATGACACTGCGGCCTCCGTCTCAAGTGCTCCGAAAGGTCCTTCAATAAGCACTTTTGCTACCGGCAGACACACGCTATGAGCTTCCACTGCTTGCTTGATCCATGCGCACTCGCCCGTGAACATATCGGGTTCTACGTAAGAGGGGTGAACTACATCCATTGTAGCTGCGGAATCGCGAAGCACTCGGCACTCTTTCCCGTTCACGAGGAGATCTCGCATGTAAGGCTCGAGAAGCTTCATGTTCTCGTCAGTGCTGCATAAAGACAAAAACACGACTTTTGGTTTTGTTTCTGGACACTGCGCCGAAAAGTGACCCGGCTTCTGACACGTATAACACACGCGCACTTGCCTCATCTCGAACCGCTTTCTGCGTTCGGCTTCGGCTGCCGCCGTCTCCTCACGTTCGGTCGGACACTGCGCCGAAAAGTGACCCGGCTTCTGGCACGTATAACACACGCGCGCTTGCCTCGTCTCGAACCGCTTTCTCATGGGCGTGAACTTCGGCCTCTCAAACTTGGAGCCAAATTCACCCTTTTGACCGTCCTTAGCTCCGCGAGCCCGACGCGTCACAAACTCCTCGGCTAGCTCAGCGGCTCGAGCCACCGTACTAACGTCTGGCCTATCCAAGACCCAGTACCGCACGTTCTCAGGTAACCGACTATAAAACTGTTCTAGCCCGAAACACTGCAGAACTTTCTCGTGGTCACCAAACGCTTTCTCTTCTTTGAGCCACTCCTGCATGTTTGACATAAGCCTGTACGCAAACTCTGTATATGACTCACTTTTGCCTTTCTCATTTTCCCGAAACTTCCGACGGAACGCCTCCGCTGACAGCCGGTACTTTTTTAGCAGACTCGATTTCACTTTGTCGAAATCCTCTGCCTCCTCTCTCTCCAAGCGAGCGACTACGTCGGCCGCCTCGCCGGGTAGCAAAGTGAGCAAGCGCTGTGGCCACGTTTCCCGAGAGAACCCCTGCTTCTCGCACGTTCGCTCAAAGTTAACCAGGAACAAACCAATGTCCTCTCCAAGCTTAAACGGCCGCATCAGGTCAGTCATTTTGAACAATACTCGTTCTCCTGCACCGTGTGCCTGACTTCCATTACGAGCGCGTTCCATCTCTAACTCGAGACGCTTCATTTCCAATGCGTGTTGACGGTCGCGCTCTTCTTTTTCTTTCTCTTTTTGTTCTTTAAGTTCGCGCTCCTGTCTTTTTGCCGTCTCCCTCTCCTCAATGGTCTCAAGGCATTCCGACAGCTCGTCATCCTCAGCTTCTAACTCAAGAATAGCCCTTAGCAGTTCTGGTTTTCTGAGTTTGTCTGAGACATCCAGACCCAACTCTCTTGCAAGCTCCAGCAATTTCGGTTTGCGCAACGACTTCAAATCCATGGCTGCTCTGAATGCTGCTTTCTCTACTGCCTACTATTGTCTTGCCGCAAACTAACCCGGCAGCAACGACAACCACAATTACCAGCTCTGTTTCTGACACTAACAAAAGCCTGGCAAAACTCAGAAGAAGAAAGTCCCGCACTCACCAAACCTCGCAGCCCAGAATTCCGCGCAGTCGTTCCGCTGCAGGCAACCAGTCATCACACAGGGCTCGTTGCACTGCTCCCGGATGGTCGTTGTGCTGCTCAGCATACAGTCAACCGCATCTCTTCGCTGCTGGCCTCCGTTGTCGCGATCTCACCGCTGGCAACCAGTTGTTGGGGACTCGGTGCTGGCGCCCGTTATTGCGAATGGGTCGCAAGCCCCAAGGGTAGCGTTGGCCTGGCGGCCTGGGGCACTGGAAGCATCCGAAGGTCCCGGCAAAGCATGAGAAGACTGGTAACAGAACAACTTGTTTATTCTAACATAGCAAAAGAGTGGCCGGTCAGGTCGACCGAAGTGGAGAGACGGGAGAGCACGTAACTCAACAGAAGAAATCGGAGCCTCTTTCCTGGCGTCCGGGGGCAGCTGCTCTTATACTCTCGGCGTCGCGGGCCAGAAGGAAGGTCACGGGATGAGCCCACGCGACGGCGGAGCATGAGCCCACGACGGCGCGCACGGTCGAGCCGAGAGACATGGTGAGCCGAGTGTAGTGACGCATCGCCAACCCGCCGACGGACAGACCTCCTGGCACCTCACTTGGGGAGCTCCGCTCCCCGGCTGCCGCGCTTTGACAAGCGTGGGCACACACACACACACGCACATACGAAGACACGTGGCACTGAAACACGCCTGGACACGCTTGGCGGGGAGGCGTTGTGGCGGCGTCGAACGGGCCAAAATGTCCGCCGCTTTGAACGAAGCCCCGGCGTCCGTTGCATCCGCGCCGGCATTACCGCGCGTTGTAGGCGAAACGTAACAACGCAGGCGCGAAAACGGGAAAATCAAGAAGGACTGCAGAGACGTAGGCATGGTTCAAACACACTGACTTAAAACACGGAACACCGCATACACTTTATCGCTTGCTTCATTACCATGGTAAACCGCGCGAATAAGAATGTCCTAACGAGATGTTCACTGGACTCGCTAGCATGAGCAGGCTTTGCCCCAGCAGCACCACTACACGATAGGAAACGTCTGTGTGTACACTACGAACATTTCTATCCACTGTTTAGGAGTACGCACACACGAAAATGGGCTACCGTAGCGACGATGAAGTCAAATAGACCACACAGAGCCAACACTACGTGCTCGATTAATTGCAAAACGAAGTTGAATGATGCCGACGAAGCTTCTAATACGCGTCGACCGAGTTGCCGCGATATTTCGACGTAACATTGTCGTCAAACCCGGTAGTTTCTTTTTCTTTGTTTTTACTTTATTTTCCTCCGCGCTCCACATCCTCTGTCGACCTCAAGTGTGCACCGAAAACCGTCTCCCCGCCTGAACATATAGGTGTTCTGTGCCTCAACGCATGTGCAGGGTAATTCACCGTGCACGAACAGCGTGACGAAGTGTGCTTCAATGGTGTTGTCTTTTCGACTTGTTCGGTGGACCATTCGCCAAGTACGTATAGACTAGGCAGAACTGCACAGTTGCGTACTGAAATTTTGAGCTGTGGTTCTGACTACTATTTGTGTTTGTTCGCCTTGCGGAGAGCTTATAGAAATGTCCTGAGGGCAACGTTTTGGTAGTTCATTTTCAGACATGCTTGTATCGCTTGGTTTCTAGCGCACCTCTTCAATTGTCAGAGATATTTCCCACTTGCACTGCTTGTCTCGAAGCATCTAGCGGCATTATGTATTTGGCACTTTCGTGGTGTGAGAAGCTGAGCAAGTTGCTTATCAAGATGAAAATTCCATCTCAGGATTCTGCTTGTGGATTTTCTCTTAGTATACGTTTTTAAAGATAGCTGGAAAGTACTGGTTTTCTATCTTGAATCCACAAGCAGGTGCTGTACATACAGGCCATACCTTTTGGTTATTCATTAGTACGTGCTATTATTACTTCCTACTAATCAGTTTTAATCTTTAAATATAGCTGTGGCATTGCGACTGGTAGTCATTTTCTGATTGTTAAAGCCCTTTTTTCATTACTTTTGTTTTAGTGAAGTTGAATTTTCAAGCATATTTTATTGAAGTCTTTTTTTTCTTTTCTGATCCACGTTTAACCTGTTTGTAGAACTTGCAATGAATATTTTCATACATGTGCCTGGCCGGGTGCCAATAATTTTTGCAATAAAGCTTTGTCAATTGTATAAATAAAAAGTAACGTTGATATGACATTGTGAGTCTCACTTGTGTGCTTTACCTAGAGCTTACTTAACTCACTTTTTTCATGTAGCCGTTGCAGGATTTGTAATAATTCATGATTAAAATACAGATCTAGATTTTTGTGAGTCCACTTTTTACGTTTTGATGAGCGCTAGGACTATACGTAAAAGTTGAGTCACTTTAGCATACGCTAAGGAGGATTAAGGCGAAAGCCTGGGCGCTCGCGAGACATTCATTAAATTACTTGTCATTCTCATTCGAATGCATTTCCTATTACTTGTTTTCTCCCATCAAAGGCGGCGAGTTCGAGTGCCCTAACTCTTCCGTTACCGTGAGAAAATGGTCGTTTTTAAAGGACACGAAAAAAAATATTTACCACTACAAATAATATTCCAGCACACACTGCAGCATATCGTATTATTGTACATAATGAAATGGTATTTCCAAAAGCATAGGTTGCTAAAAAAAATATTAGGTAAAACATAAAAATTCTAGAAACTTCCATTTTTGCTGCCAGTTGATAAAGACAGCAGTAAAAAACATGATATCTACAAAAACGTTAATATCAAAGGAAATTCAGAGGACGCTCCCGATCCAGTGGGCGCCCCGTCAGCAGAGCGCGCTCCCGTTCCAGGGGACGCTCGAGCTCCAGTGTTCGCATCCAGGAGGGGCCTACCTGGATGGACAAGGTCACGGAGACGACGACTGGAAAGAAGGTAACGCATGGTACACTGCCAGAGCAGATGGAGGATCCGCGTCTTGCGGCTTTAAAGCAGGAGAACGCGCAGCTCAAGGCTGAAATGCGTAAGTTGAGGGCAGACCTCGAATTGATTCGTAAAGCACAGAACGGTCATGGCAGCACGTCGCCCGCACCAGCACTAAAACCAGTGCTGGGTCAGGCAAAGCGTAAGGCGCCCCCTCCCGAGTCGACCGAGGCTGCGGTGGAGCTGATGGCCAGGAGGCGTCCGTGTCGGCTTCCATGCCCGCCGCGACCATCGCGAAAGGATCGCTTGCGGAACTCCTCGATCGATTAGCGGAGGCGATTAAGACACAGTCCGGAGCTATCGAGCAGCAATCCGAGGCCATCAAGAAACAGTCTGAGGTCATTGCTATCGTCAACCGCAGAATGGGGATAATGGAGGCTAAACTTGTTGACGTAAGCATACTGAAGGTGGCCGGTAAGGTTAAGAAAGCACATCAGGATTCCGAGGCGTCGGGCAAGTGCACCGCGCTCAAGGGGATGCTAACTAAATAGAGACACAATGGGGGACAACACAGACAAATTATTTGTGTGGCAATGGAACTGCGCCAGCTTCAAGAGGCGCAAGGCCTCGCTACAACAGTTTGTGAAAGCACAAGCGGACAAACCGCATGTCCTGCTCCTACAGGAGACCCTTTGTGAGGAGGCGACCTTCTCGGGTTACCGCGTTGTCTCAACGAGAGGAGACCGTAGGAGAGGGTAATCACGATGGTTAAGAAGGCAATTTCCTTCCAGGAGCACGAGATCACAATAGGCAGAGCTGATGCTAGCACTAGATTGGAGGCGCAGTTGGTTGAGATAATCTCCAGTGGCAGGATCAAACAGAGCATATTCGTCCTCAATGTGTACAGCCCTCCGACAGATCAGAGGCAGAGTTTTCGCGGACTCCTAGGCAGGGCAGTCGCCATAGCGGGTGACAGCCCTCTGATAGTGGCAGGGAACTTCAATGCCCCGCACATGGCCTGGGGTTATAATAGACAAACGGCGAAGGGAGTGAACTTAGTGAGCACGGCAGAAGACTGCGCGTTGACCCTAGTGGCGGACCCCCGCTTTCCCAGGAGGATAGGCATCTCGGTCTCAAGGGACACGATGCCAGATCTGGCTTTTGTTAGAAACACTGACGCAGCCTGGGCTAACTTGCAAGAAAATTTAGGGAGCGACCATCACATTGTAGCGTTATCAATCAGGATCAGAGCGGCCCCGCTTAGGATATTTAAGTACGTTGATTGGGATCTCTTCCGAATGATACGGGACGAAGATGAGTCGGAGTACGGTGCACTGGAGGATCTACTTGCGCAGGTCAAGAGAGACGTTGAAAGGGCCACCAAGGAAATATCGACAGACCTTAAGACCCCCAGGATGGACGCGCGCCTGGCGCATCTCCTGAAGGCCAAGAGGTCTGTGCTGGAGAGGTGGAGAACGCAAAGGCTAAACCGCAGGCTGAAAAAGAAGATCGCGGAGCTTAATCGCAGCATAGAGGCACACTGTCTGGAGCTCAACAGACAACAATGGAACGAAGCCTGCTCGGCAGCAGACCGGCGAATGCGCACGGGGGGGAAATGGAACCTTCTTAAGCACCTGCTCGATGATAAACAGACCAAGGGTAATCAGAGATTCGCCGTAGATAGACTTGTGCGTAAGCAAAAACAGGGGGGTCATTCCGATACGTCCCTTCTCCGAGACCTGGCAAGGAAGTATCTTCCGGTAGGGAAGGATGAACTACGGGAATGCCCTCAATACGTGGGGGAGGACGCCCCAACGCTCGATGATCCGTTTTCCAGGGAGGTTCCAGGGAGATGGGAGATGACCAAGGAGATGCCAGGGAGGTGCTCCACAATCTCAATGGCAGGTCGGCCCCTGGGCCGGATGGCATAACCAACTGGGTTTTGAGGAACCTGGACGACCGGTCCATTAGCACCATTGCGAAGGAAATCAACAAGGTATGGGAGGAAGGTAGTGTTCCGGGCTCGTGGAAGCAGGCGACGGTGGTACTGATTCATATGCCTGGAAAGCCCCCAAGCCTGGACAACCTCCGGCCCATTTCGCACACGCCATGTTTAGGTAAGGTTGCCGAGCACGTTATACGTAACAGGATCTCAAAACACATAGAGCGCGAGGGGTTGTTCTCGTACAATATGGTAGGGTTTAGACCATCTCTTTCCACGCAGGACGTCATGCTACTGCTAAAAAGACAGGCTATTGACAACAGGACTAGAGACGTCAGGAGCATTCTTACACTAGACTTGTCCAAAACCTTATCTTAAATGAGATTTCGGCATTGAACTTGGGAGGTAGATTTTTCGCGTTTGTGGAGTCCTTCCTGAGGGGCAGGACGGCAGTCGTCAAGGTGGGGCAGACCAAATCAGAACCATTTTCGCTAGGAAACAGAGGCACGCCACAAGGGGCGGTGATCTCCCCCCTCCTGTTTAACATTGCAATGCACGGACTCTCGAAGCGGCTGGCCGCCGTACCAAACGTGGGACACGCGCTGTACGCCGCCGACATTACGATCTGGTGTCCGGGAGGCTTGGAGGCGGCCGTGGAACAGGCGCTCCAGGAGGCCTTGGACGTGACCCAGTCCTTCCTGGAGGGCATGGGTCTCCAACTCTCCCCGACCAAGTCAGAGCTCATGTTATACAGACCGGCAAGGCAGGGGGTTCGGGGGCTCGTGCCGCTCGAGCAGATCCCCATAGATGTATACACGCGGGACGGCCAGAAGATCCCCAGGGTGAATTCGATTAGAGTTCTAGGATTGTTGCTCGATGCCAGGGGCTGTAATGCCAAAACCATTGCGCATCTGACCGCCAAAACCGAGAATATTCTCAGATTAATCATGAGAGTCTCCAATAAGAAGGGGGGCCTAGGCCAGGACAACCTACTTAGGGTGCATCACGCTTTTCTTATGAGCCACATCAACTATGTGGTCTCGGCCCTGCAGTGGACTAAGACTGAAAGGGACACGCTTCACACGTTGATGCGCAAAAGCGTCAAGAATGTACTGGGTATTCCGATCACGGCGAGCACGGGCAGGCTAATGCAGCTCGGCGTTCATAACACCACCCTCGAACTTATAGAGGCGCAACGAGCGGCGCAGATCACGAGGCTTTCGGGCTCCAGCGCCGGTAGGCGCCTCTTGGAGGCGGCGGGCTTGCAGCCGCGTTACAGTCACAGCGAAGCGGTTCAGCTGGACGAGAACTCCAGAGGGATCTACGTCGTCGGTCCCTTCCCTAGAAACATTCACCCACAGCATAATGAGGGCAGGTGAGCAGCTCGTGCCAGGGCGATATTGAAGAAAACGGTCGGCATGGAAGCCTTCGTGGACGCAGCTCAATATGGGCGCTCCGGTAAATACACGGTCACGGCGGTCAGCGAAAAGGGCGAGCTCCTATCTGCGGCCTCGGTAGGCGCTGTGACGGCCGACGTGGAAGAACAGGTGGCGGTTGCGCTGGCGATGCAGGATTCAAAAAGGCCGTATATCTACACTGACTCACGCGCGGCCGTCAGGGCTTTCGCTTCGGGAATGGTTGCGAGACAGGTGGAGGCGATTCTGAAAAGCAAGTCCAGAACTAATTGTGACCCCGTGCATTATATTATATGGTTCCCCGCTCACATGGGCGACAACGTGCTGCCGGGCCGCCCGAACCCCAATGAGATTGCTCACCGCCGTGCGCGAGAATTAACGCGCCGCGACGGCGGTGGGGCTACATTGGATCTGGAGGAGCTCGGCCACAGCGACCCCTTATTAACCTTTCCTGAGATCGTCTCCCATTATAAAGAGGAACGCAGGCGCTTCCCGCCTCCACACCCGAATCTATGCAGATCTCAATCGATCACGCTTAGGATGCTTCAGACGAGGTCATATCCCTCGCGAGGTTTATTGAGCAGGATTTACCCAGAAATTGACCCACAGTGCCCGGATTGTGGGGAGGAGGTTAGCACTCTATCTCATATGCTCTGGCACTGTCCTGCGTTACGGGATACGTCCTTCACCAGCGAACGGGACTGGGACGACGCCACATCTAGTACGGAACTCAAGCTCCAGTCCATGGCCCTCCAGAGGGCCCGTGAAAGAGCGGAGAGGCTTGGCCTCCCGATTCCGACATGGGAGCAGCCAGCGGCGAGCCGGTGGCCCCAACGGGTCTCCGCCGGCTAGTCCCTCAGGACCTCAATAAAAGTTCATTGTCTGTCTGTCTGTCTGTCTGTCAAAGGAAATTCAGAATATACATTTCAAAGATAAATAACCCAGGAATAGTGTCTGAAAAAATAAATACTCAGTACACCGCCGTTATTCGGATACAAAAAAGAAACTAAGATCAGTTCAACGCCCATGCCATGCGGTGAAGCGGTTCCTGGATTTTGTGAAGCATAGGTTGTTACGGTTGGCGTGTAGCACACCGAGCAAAAAGGATGCTCGAGCACCATGCCTCATCGAAACGAAGGGCGAATTCCCAATTTGTTGTGGTTGTCTCGGGGGGTTGCCGGTTTGGCTGGCGCCCCGCAGTGCTTACAGGACCCTTTGCGTGTGTGCGACTCGAGGGACCCTTTCCACGAACTGTCAAGCTCTACAGAAGAACTTCCGCGAACCAACGTCACCTAGAAGAATGGATCAATCGCCCATACACAATCAGACGCGCTTTCCGCGAACCAAACAGGCCCCACAGGTTGCCGCCAGAGGAAGAAAGCCCGTACCACCTCACCTGGGAGCATGAATCAGCAGCCCCATCCCCGACCAGACCTGCGGGTTGCCCCCTGCGGAAGCAAGCCCGTACCACCTCACCTGGGAGCATGGATCAGCAGCCCCATCCCCGACCAGGCACCAGGGTTGCCACCTGCGGAGGCGGGGCCGTGCAAGCTCATTGGGGAGGAATGCTCAGCTGGCCATTCACCACCACACTCAGTGCCTGTCACGTGATGTTGACGTGGGCAAGATCCCGCCTACGATTTTAGTGGGCCTATTTAAAGGGCACTGCAATGTACTTTTTCACTTCATTCTCTTCTCATCTTTCACCATTCATTGAATAAACCGTGCAAGTTTCGCACTAGAAATCGTCTCGTCCCTGCCTGATCGCCATGGTCTACCGGACGCCTGCAGCCCGCCGACAACGCCACGCTACCCAAAAGTAACGCCGGTCGAGCTGCGAGAAACAGACGTCGCAACAACTCGTTGGCAGCGATTGAGATACGCTACCCTGGAGACCCTAACTTTGGACGACATCTAAGAGATCGTCTCCTCTTCGTCCTGGTGTCAACGTTCGGAAGGAAGGTGTCAGGATTCATGACTGCATATGGTGAGTGCACGGCTTTTCTTCACTAAGGTATCACTTGGCTTTACGTATTTTGGAGGGAAGTACAGAGCAGTGTTTTCTTTAACCGTTGACGTAAGTTTTGAGTACGTCGAGGTTGTTATAGAGTGAAGAGTTAGCAGCACTAAGGGCAGCCATGAACTTGAAGGCACTAAAGAAGCCGGAATTGTTTAGCTTGGCCAGAGTGTTGGGCCTCCAAATTGCCGAATCAAAGAGAAAGCCGGAGATCATTGAGGCGATCGAAGCGATCGGGGCAGACGACGAACTGAAGGAATGCCTAGAGAGCATTGCGGAGAAGGAGGAAGAGCGTAAGCGCATAGAAGAAGAAGAGCGCGAGCGGGCAGCACGTGAGGCCAAAGAAGAGCGCGAGCGTGTTGCACGCGACGCACTCGAAATGAAGCGCCCTAGAGATTGAGCTCCTGAAAGCTAAAAATACTGAAAGACCTAGCACAGAGGCACGTGAAAACGAGCGCAGAATGACAGACTTGATAACACCCTACTCAGTAAGTGGGGACATAGGTCTTTTTCTGGTGCAATTTTTTTTTTATTGCGACAGCGTGCCTTCTGGCATAAAGAAATATTTAAACATGTAGATACACTCCGGATTCACGGAGGAAGTCCAGCAATGCCTGGTGGTGGGGCCCCAAGATCCAACTTTCGACATCTGGCGGTCGACCTGGGGGTGGTCCACATCGAAGCAGGTGTTTCTGGCGGAGGGCATGTAGAGAAGGGCAAGTCCAGAGGAGGTGCCCAGTGTCCACCTCGCAGACAGGAGCGGGACAGAAGGGGCAGGAATCGCTGATGGAGGCACGGTACTGTGCCGACCACGACCAGGTTATCGCAGGGGTGAGGGCGACACGGAGGCGTAACCTTCGTAACAAGACCTCTTCCCAGCGCGCTAGGCCGCCAGGGAGGTCGGTGCCACACGGTGGGAAAAGTGCTCGCGTGGCGCGCCGAAGGTGTTCTTTTTCTGCGAAGAGCCTCGTCTCCGGAGAGGTGGGGGCCAGTTGAAGTGGACGCGAAGGTTTTGCAATTTGAGCGCGTGTGTGAGAAGGCAAAATTCGCGAGACACGTGGCCGCAACGCTTGCTTGCGTTACTGCCACGTGAGGTAGCTGATATTGTCCGCATGGAGAAAGAAGAATGAGAGGATTTCGATGAAGTCAAAGCGAATCTGCTTAAAAAGTGTAGATTATCAGCAGAAGCATTCAGGCGATAATTCAGGGAGGTCGAGAAGGCCAAAAGTGAGTCGTACTCAGATTTTGCATACACCTTGGAGCTAAACCTGAAAGAATGGCTCAGAGAAGAGAGTGCACTCGGCGACGCCGAAAGGACAATGCAGTGTGTTGCTTTAGAACAAATCTACCGCCGCCTGCCAGAAAACATCAAGTATTGGGTTCAGGATAGGCCAGGCGTAGACACTATCACGATAGCGGCCAATCTCGCTGAGGAGTACGCAACTCGCCGTGCGTTCGAAGGCAACGAAGCTCCTAAAAAGGAGATGAATAAATACAGACCCGACAAGCCAAAGCGATGGTCAAAGTCGAGTCAGTATAATTCAAAGGAAAGGTCAGATTCGGTGAGAAATAGTAACGAGGACAGCGAGGGAAAGGAGAAGTCACCCGAACGGAGGGCACAAAAGGCAAAAGAAAAAAGCTTTCGAGGCAAATAAACCAGTAGTTTGCTACAACTGCCAGCAAGCGGGGCATATCTTCGTGGGGTGCAGAGATCCCAAACTGGTGTTTATGTCACTAACTAGTAACGAGGAAAATCTGAAATTGCTAGAACCGTACATTCGAGACCTTACGGTAAACGGCAAACCGTGTCGGGTGCATCGCGACTCGGAGGCCACAATGGACGTGGTGCATCCGTCGTACGTAGAGGAAGGCCAGTTCACGGGAGAATGTGCTTGGATAAGCCAAGCCGTAGAGGCCTCCAGGGTTTGTCTCCCTCTGGCAAATGTTCGCATCGAAGGCCCTTTTGAAGGGGGTGCAATCGGACAAGGTTGTTCGGCGCGTTCGTTCGGTTACCGGCGCGCGCGATTGGCCTACTCCGCGCCGACGTCGCCAGCCGCGGGGCGCGGCCACGTTTTTGGTGACGTCAAAATGACGACACGCTCCTGTCTATCTTGCAGCCGAGCACGTCGTCTGCTAGGCGCCGAACCCGACGGGAATTCGGAAGTTTAGTCGTTACGAGACCGGCTTCGCATGGCGCGTCTGGTGGATTGGATTGGATCCAACCGGCGCTCTTACTTGAAGCCTATGCTTGACTTTGTCACTATAACAACAGGCGTGAACATGCCCGAGACACTCATTGCCTTTCCCTGGGCGCGTTCACGTCGGGCTTTATCTTGATCAAATCATGCTTGGGCTTCAAGTTAGGGCACATTTCTGAACGTGGGGGTAGGGTGGCTAGAAGGGGAGGTGTGAATACCGGCGGCGCTTTCCTTCGGGCGCGCGTGACCCCCTTGCGCACCGATGCCACCAGGGGGAACGTGGCGCTGCTGCTCGCGGCGTGGTATTACGGCGTGGTACTCCCGCGCTGGCCTGCGCCCTCCGCTGTCAGTTGGTCTCGTCGCCTGTTTTGGAGTGTTCCTCCCGACATTCCGTCATTCGAGGGCGAGATGCTGTGGACCACCAAAGTTATGTTGAGCACCGCAGCGACGCACGGCTAGTTTACTACATTGCAGGTTATGTGGTGAGAAGGCGTGTTTTGCCCACACATTGTGAAGACTACGAAGCACCATAAAGGCAATATCCCCAGAGAGCTTCCACCAGAGGCATCCAAAGAGTGGGATCTTGAGGGCCTTTTATATCCCTCAGAATCGTTCTATAAGCTGGACAATGCCCTTGAAAACAAACTCACTCGTTTATTCAGTGTAACACTCGCCGTGGTTGCTCAGTGGCTATGGTGTTGGGCTGCTGAGCACGAGGTCGTGGGATCGAATCCTGGCCACGGCGGCCGCATTTCGATGGGGCCGAAATGTGAAAACACCCGTGTACTTATATCTAGGTGCACGTTAAAGAACCCCAGGTGGTCAAAATTTCCGGAGCCCTCCACTACGGCGTGCCTCATAATCAGAAAGTGGTTTTGGCACGTAGAACCCCATAATTTTTATTTCAGTGTAACACGCTAGCATGCCAAAGCTGTGGCCGAGATTTTGCAGTCAATTGGTTAAATGTCAAAGATTGGTTGCCTAGACCATTCTGACAGCCTCAGTTATACGTTTTTATTGCCTCACAAGGATTCACTTTTTGCTTAAAAGTTTCAATCAGCAGAGCAGTGAGAAGAAACGGAAAACACTGAAACCTTGTGTGTTGTAAATATTTTTGCTCACTTGTAAATAAACGATTTCATGACCAGATCTGTTGCTTCACTGTCTGCAATCATAGTAAATTCCTTATATGAGCGTCAAAATGACATGCTACAGGTCTGCAAGTGCAGACAAAAAGTGGTTTGTAAATACGTCCAGACTTTATCAGGTAATGTCTGCAGTTTACAGGTCTTACGGCACGCATAGGGTGATTGAATGCTGATCTCGAGGACGGCGGTCGCATTTTCAGGGAGGCGATATGCAAGGCGCCCGTGTGCCGTATGACGTCAGTGCGCGTTAAAGAACCCGAAGTGATCGAAATTATTTCGAAGCCCCCACTAGCTCCTAACACCCAAAGCCAGCTCACGAAATGCGCACAGACAAAACGCGTTTGAATCTCGATACAGTGCGAACTGGGCCCGTAAAATCTCACAGGAGTAATGATTTGGGCTGACATAACATTGTTTTCATGATAAAGATTCATTCTTTGACGCTCGCAGAAAGCGCGGGATACCCGAAACGGGCTCATTTTCACTTCGGTGGTAGAGATGCAGCCGACGCGAGGCTGGCGAGGCGCTCATTTCGGCTGCGTGCTTACCCCGCCTTGGTCAACAGCGCCGCCCCGCGGCATCGGTGCGCTGTGGGGTCACGTTTGCGCCGCCGGTATTCACACCTTCCCTTCTAGCCACCCTAGTGGGGGTAAGACATACAAAGTAGCTTAAGACACCTAAAGTAACCGGTCTTCAGCTTCTCTAAATTCAGTGATTAGGCTAAAATCCCTGAATAGAAATCCACAGCTATAGCATCTCCTTTATCATGAAAGCATACTTAAGGAATCTGTTTAAATAGTAGCAATGACAATAAAATTTGCCCTCGCAAGCAGTAGAGCACAGCGAAGCTTCATTATAATGTGCAAAAGAATTGACTGTTCAAGAACATGTGAAAGTACATGGCTTGTGCCTACAAAGGGTACCAGCACGTAATACTGCACGCTATACACAGGAGCTATGTAAATGTACTGTTGGATCTGGAGGACAATCCCAGTTGCTGTCCCCCAGATATTGGACCTTGCCGTTGGGTGCGGGAGTTGGCCGAGGTTGAGGAGGACATTGAGATTAAAACTGGAGGTCTATTTACATTATTTACAGTGAGAGTACAAATAAATTAACAGTCATGAAGTTATTATGGGCCGGCAGCAACTCGGACGCTGCAGCCCGTGGCAAGAAGCTCGAAAGAGATGAGTGAAGGAATGCTCCCTTGCTGCTCCCGGTCTCTGGCTTTTAACCCCTTCGGTGTCTCGAAGTCACGTCACGTTCGGCCAATCGGCGAGCCCGCTCAGGTGGCGTCAATTTTGGCCAATCGGCAAGCCCGCTCAGGTGGCGTCATTTTCGGCCAATGGTAGGCGCCCGTGCGAATGTAAGTCACACCCGGCGCAGAGGGTCGCTCCTTGGGCTCCAATTGTCCGAGGGATTACTTGTCTGCGGTATCGCCTTCCTGGTCTGCAACTGCCGTCACAAAGGCGGACGGGGGGGGGATTGCTCCCAGGGCTTCACGGTGCATTACGGCCGTCGTAGCCTCGCGGCTTGCAAGCGCTGTCACAATAGGCGGGTGGGGGGAGACGGGTTGTCTTCGAGCGACCTTTCAGAGCTGCAAAGCAGCTTGGCTCAGCACCCGCGTTACCTGGAACCATGCCAGGCTCCCGCTACACTTTAGGGAAGAGTCAAGCAGTGGGACAATAGCTCCACATGTGGCGCACGAGGTGGGGGACGCCAACTTTTTTGGACGTGCTGCTCCTCGGGAACGTGGTAGATGTACTTCTGCGCTCCTTAATTAGGTGTGACGCGATTCGATGTGGCCTGGTGAACTCGAAGGAGGCTCAGGAAAAAGTCCCGTATCTAACAGTACCGAGGAGCAACAAAGCACGTAAAAGAACACTTAGCTATACAAACTGCCCTAATTACAAAAGACCTCCACCAGTAGACAGAACAAAAGCAATGCATGATTTGGGACTACCTCACAATATCGAGCACCATCAAAAACGTGTGCCAGAACCACTGAAACCATTTTGCCGTAGTGCAAAAAACCTGTGGACCACAAGAAGCACAGTACAAGAAAGACCAAGACGAATGAGTATGAGAAGCTGTACTGAAACATGGGACAAAGAGAGACGGACAAGAACGTCACTTGTCTATCGCCATTTGTTTCGGGTTGCAGTCCATTTGTTTGAACTCATCTTAGCCATGCACCAATTTGCTCAGTTTAATACTATTCCGACAAGGAACACCACTGACATGCCTTGAAGGGTTTTGGCAAAACTGTTGTGTGTTTGCGGTGTGCATCAGCTCTTCCAGCCCATGCTAAGTACTCATTACCGGCGTACAAGAGAAGAAAAAAACAAACTGCCAACATACCTTGAAAAGCATGTGCCTGTTGACGACCGGACACGACTAGAGACATGGTGAGAATAAGAAATGAAATGTCACATCATCAGCACCGCAATATAGAAGTGATTCGTTGCGAGAAAGGAAAGGTTGGCGCTATCTTGCTTTCTTCTGCAGCCCTTGAACGGTGGTGGCGCCTTGAGGGAGCATGGCATAGAGGAACATAGCTCAGCGCGAGCACCGGAACACAAGCTCGCACACACCCGCAAATGCTTGCTTGCTGCGCCAATGCAATGGTTGCGCTTATGGTGACGTATGACAGGAACGTGACTGTGAGACTAATTGATAATTGGACAATAATGCTACGTAATATCTGCTTAAGACAGTTTCCTTTTCGAAAATTTTTAAACATAATTTTTCATCTAGCATGACACTTATGGCGTGCTTCTGGTTCCTTGCGTACGACGCACACGGCCTCAGAGACTGACCGTCAAGTATCGGAGGTCACGCAATAACTTGCACACGAGGTTTGTTGCTGTTTTAAAATGTTTGGTGGTGCTTCACAAAAGTAGAGTCCCTTCATATAATTTCCATGCGCTTTTTTTCTGCTGTATATCAGTTAATTCCTGAATATACTGTACCTTGTTTTTCTATTACTTTTCCAAAGTTGGAAACAAAGAAGTATACAAAACTCAGAATCTGCAACATGGAAGTTTTGGGCGCAGATACATTCTTTCGCTTCGCCCACTGCCCAAGCAACAAAAAGACCGTGGCAAAAAGTCGGCCCGACGTCTCCGGCCGACTGCAAAACGGTTGGCCCGACCTCGGCAACCGAGGGCGGCCCAGCTTTGGGGATTGACATTGGCCTAACGTCGGCCGATCGTCGGCAATCGATGTAGGCCCGACCACTGTGGCCGACTTGGCCGACGGCGTCCCATACGAGGGCCTACCAAGGCTTTAGGTACGTAGTCAGTCGGCCAGCCGTAGGGCCATTCTATTTGGCCAACGCAGCCGAGCGCATGCCACACGCGGGCCAGCCATGGCCCTGACGACAATAATGGTCGGCATTGCACCGGCCCGGTGCTGAAAGCCGACGTTGCTTTTGACGCCCCGAATAATCGTAGCTTTTGCATCATGCATTTACAACAGCATGCGCATCATGCATCATGCTTGTGTGGTGGCCGGCATAGAAGTAGCACACGAAAGCGAACGCTTTTTTGTACTTTTCATGCCACATAAATGCCAGGCAAAAGATTCTGATACAGGTCTTTATTTCTTGTAATTGTATATGTACACCGACACGTTCACAAGTTTCAAACACTAGTTCATATTTGGTGGGCTTGAAGCAGGGTCACGGCGCCTTCTTTCATTCCGGCCTCCATCCCTGTCAGCTGCTCCAACCAACCGGCGTTTTGCGACTCCAGCCACTGATGCTAGTGAAGCGTCAGGGAACGTGCTCCTCACAGATGCTGCAAAAAAGCGGCACATATAAGAAAGCTGCCCCCGCTTTATAGTTCAGTTGGTGAGTCGCATTCCATTTGAAGAAGTGAAACAATCAAAAAGATCATAAGTCAGATATTCACGAAACATTAAAGAAACGACAACAAAGCAATATTAGGGACGTGCAAATCAGTATCGAAGCTGTCAGGAAGAGTGGCTGGACGACACAAATCGTATAAGTACCGGATAGTTGGTAATTTGTATGTCGTTAACAATAGGGGGAACTGAACACGGAACCATAGCAAAACACGCATACACAGTGGCTACTGTGTCTATTGGTAGCGCGGCTTTTTACACCACGATCGGTTTTGTTGCTTCCCGTGAGCACTGCATGAAACAGCCAAGTTGAAACGCTGAGACAAAGAACGCGCCGGAGCCCGGAGCGCGCCAAGCGGCACAAGGAGGTGAATAGGTAAATGTCTGGAGAGGCAAGAGGGGAAGCTTATGGCATGATACATATACTTGCTGACATGATGGCAACGATTATAGGTCTATGTTTTGCAGAAAACAGTTAGCATACATGGGTTAAAGCAGTACAGCATATACAGCATATATTATATGGTGAAGCAAAACAAACTCCTCAAAAGCAGTGGCAAAATATGGACGCCGCAAGTAGAACTCACTTATTACGGCATTATTTTATTAAAGAAAATGCTAATACTGGACGCAGCAAGATGCAATAAGCAGCAGCTTGTTTGAATGAAGAAAAAAAAAACTAAGCATGCAGTTGGTACCGATGTTCGCAACGTGCACTAGAAAGCTGATTGTTATGCCATATTTCTTACTTATATTCGTGATGGCCATGAGCTTCACGAAGGCGTGCTTCCTCCCCTGCGACCCTTTCCAGCTGAACTGCAGTGCAGCTTCATTTGTAAGTATGCCCTGCAGAAGAGTGCGCACGGCATGACCGGTGTCCGTTCCTCCGTATCTGGAAAAAAAGTTCACCTGCACGAACCAGCGCATGTAGAGTTAAACCAGACATCCAAATACGTGGTTATCGCGGTCTGTAAAAAGTAATGGTCAGGATAAGAAATATGATCGCTCTCGTTTTAAATGTTTTAACCACATAAAACAAATATATCTAGAAACAACGTTCTATGACAGAACGGCATATGGCTGCGGTATTGTATGAATGGCAAAATGAAAATAAACCAAAAATTAAACATGAATAGATAGTTTCTCTAAATAGAAAACACAGCATGCCACTCACCATCTGTTCCATGCGGGAATCTGAAGCTAAATATTCCTCTAAGATACGCTTTAGAGCCGCCCAAGGAAACATGAGGACAGGAAGGATAGGTTTATCGACTTTGGTCGGAATATCAGTGAAAAAAAAAAAACTATCCAAGCAGCTCGATAAATGAATACAACACATAGTTGCACAAACAAAATAGCACGCAGACTGCCACGAGACAAATGTATAGGTATACATAACGTCGAGACCGCGGTGACAAAGTATTACACGTAAACTACGAAAATGCAACAAAAGAAAAATTGAGGAAGAACTTACATATGGGCTATCCGCAGGGTTTCACATACGTGTCTTCTTGTCTGATGTTCCTAGATCTACTCTAGTCCACATGCGGTGAAGCGCGCCACACACAATCCATTCTTACCTGCAATGCACCAGACGTATATCATACAGGTATTTACAGTTATGTTTTTTCATCTGTGGGAAGGAACGAAAGCAACATCTAATTAATTATGACTTTTCCGCAATAATAACCAGACAAGCGTCTTACCCAATTTCTTCCCGAATGGTGATAACAGTTCCGAGCGTAGCAGGTCATTCGCACACTGTGCTTCAATTTAAGCAGTGTCGTTCCAGTGTTTCCTAGAGAAAAATTAACGAGAATACAAGACGAAAAAATAATATTAGAAATATATACATACGTACGTCTCACATTTCCCTGTCCCAACTCTCGAACGCTTGATCCGTTCTCATGTAAAGCCTCTTTTTTTTTTTCCTGTCAGAAAAAATAAGCCCGAAAGACAAGGAGTTTATCATACGTTGCAAAACCATTTACACAATACAAAGCGACCTTTGTTCACTTGAAAAAGACAGTCATGCATTACACAACGTGAAATTAAAATGCCACTTACGAGTACGCATATCTTGAACGGCGAGATACGGCGGCTCCACTGCATGTAAAGGGCTTGCGCTGTTCTTGTCCATGTCACTTTTGTGTAGCTTGCGTTTATATGCGCAGTCCATGATAGCAGAAATGCACCAACTAGTCTACCATGAGACGCGGAACGAGCTGGCATCCAGAGCTAGCATTTGGCGGCAACTCACGCACCCGCGCCATTTGGCGGGAACTCGCCTGCGCCCCTGCAAGCAAGCGGCGTTGGCCTGACGAAGAAAAAATAGACAGCAAGGAAAGTCCCGTTTCGCTTTCTCGCCCCGTCCTCGAGCTGATGCTGACAGAGAGAATCGCCCGTCCCTGCTTTCCAAGAACCTCTTCATTCCTTCTGGGAGAGGGAGAGGCGACAGCCCAAGACGACCTCGGTTCCCCACACTTTTCCTTTTTTTTTTCGTTTTTCAGGCGCTTCCTGTGAGCGCGTTGCCGTTTCCTTTTGGTGTGTGTGCTGTGCACGTGCGTGCGTGCGTGTGTGTAATGAAAATCTGCGTTCTATATTTTGCAGGGATTGGTAGCGCTATACGAATATGTATATACCTTATGTGAACAATAATTTTGACTTCTTCAACGTGTCGAACAGTACTTTGGGTGCTATGTACGTTAGCATGTAGGTTCTGTTTTCTTGTTTGGGAGTATTGTACAAATATCGTATAATCTTGATTGGTTTCCTTTTGTACTTGCTCAGTATTGTATACCTGTTATTACCGGGTGTAATTGTCTTTGTTTTAAAAGTGTCGCTGTGAAGGCTCTGCCAAGCGAAAGGGGGCTGCGGCTTTGTCAATCTGTATCTGACAGCTTTTTCTGCGCCTCTGCTGTCTGTACCTTTACAAGGCAGAAATAAATAATTTGAATTTTAATAAGTATTTATCGTCAAAGCATCACGTCTATATGTGCACGAAGTTCGATAGATGCATGCATGCATACACAGTCAATACGCTTTCCAGAGAGCTTTGCACGAAAATGGTAGATAGGCTTCACAGGAGACGGCGCTTGAAAAAACACTCATGATATACCATGGATTTATTAATTCTTAACTGCTTGATTGTTGAACGTCATTAGTTAATTGAGCGAAAATTGGAAGAATTTGATCTAACTCTAGTTCTTCCCAATCAAATCCACGTCGACAGCAGAAATGCTCTATTTTATGATTTACATTGATTGGCATGCAGCCTTAATTATTCTTAGACGAATCGACAATAGCTAGAAAAATTGCAGATTTTGACATCTCTTCACAATTCGCCTTCGTATAATCGCTTCTTTCACCCTCCCCAGTGAAAACATTCAACTGAAATGTTTCCTAGAACTGTACAGTCCACGAGTCGCCTGCGCTTAGTTCGTTTGACGATTTTTTCTGTACTGCGACAGGGCCGTTTACAATTAACGCGCCGTTCGCGAACAATTTTGCTTGACTCTTTCTGCAGTTCAGATGACGATTACGAGAACTGTCTAATGCAATATCCACTTGATTAAATTTTGTTCCCCGTTAAATAGTTATTTTCTCGATAGTTTAACTACAAAAGAAGAAAGCAATAATGAACGACACAATAGTGTTGCAAACATATCCGTTTTTGAAGTATTGAAATCTTGTGCTTTTTGGTAAAGCAAATGTAATACTTACGCGATATGTCTTCTTCTTGCGACTTGCACACTGGTCTCCACGTACTCTTGCTATCATAATAGTGGTCGTTGCATGCGCACCCGCATATATGGCGAAAATAAATTTGATTCTGATTTCATTATTCACTCTAATTACTAGAGTTCTATCAGTCCAGAACAAAACACAGAACCATCCTTTAGCCGGAAGGTGATCTAACTGCCAGATGAACTGTCACTGACGTCTGTATATGATGGTTGCTGTTTTTCCCCGTGTGATGAACCGCCGTCATCGCTTTTGTATAGCTGGTATATATTCCGTCATTATATATATTCGCCCTTCAACATTTGTTACGCAAAAGCAACAACAACAAAAAATTGCTGCCTCTCACTTCTTCAAAGGACTGCGCAGCCTGTCGGAACGCACTGGCGCGTGTGAACGCATGGCCTGAAGGTTCAATTTCAAAGTGTTGTTCAATTGCTGCCTGAACCACTCGTGAAGACCTTTCGTGCCCCGTTACTTTATTATGCTAGCTTTTCTTGTGACCGATGACAAGACATAAAATTTTGCGGCCTCTGCAAGACTAAGCTGCATCAACACAGCTTCTTAAATATACGAATTGGCTCAGCGGCTGTCGGACAGTGTGCATGGTCCCTTGTGGCACGTCACTAAAGAACCAATTAAACGCTTAGCGTATATGCACAAAATGATGCGACCACTAATATAACATGAGAGGGGACTTTCGGTCTCACAAAAAAACGATATATATATATATATATATATATATATATTACACGAAGTGCGCATGCGCACAAGCATGATGCATGATGCATGCGCATCATGCATCATGCTTGTGTGGTGGCCGGCATAGAAGTACCACACGAAAGCGAACGCTTTTTTGTACTTTTCATGCCACATAAATGCCAGGCAAAAGATTCTGATACAGGTCTTTATTTCTTGTAATTGTATATGTACACCGACACGTTCACAAGTTTCAAACACTAGTTCATATTTGGTGGGCTTGAAGCAGGGTCACGGCGCCTTCTTGATACCTGATAATATTTTTTTCACTGGCCTCTTTCTATAAGAAGGACGAACATTCTAGGCAGCGAAAAAAGTACGAGACATATTTCGTCCTGGGGTAAATCTTTTATTCATAATATTCATTCCCAGAAAATATGATACAATGAAACGTTGATGCTTAAAAGCAAAACTTAAAGTTAAAGCGTTTTCAGATGACTGAGAAAGCGTAAGTCTTTATACGAGTTTGGTTTAAATGCGCAACGCAGTAAACAAATCCTTTAATGTAGTTTGCACCCATGATATTTCTTTCTTGTTCTTGGCTTTAAGTTGGTTGCACTAAAATTGGCCATATGCCGCCGGATATGTTACATATTGCATACCATTAAGGCATATGCACATCACTAGTGCCTTTTCTAGGGATGTGTCATCGCTCATCTCAGCGTTTTCCTGCTGACGGCCGCATATGAGGAGCCTTGTTTCCCCCCAGACACTGCATGACCTTATAAGGTCGCTTAGCGCTATCTGAAAAAAAAAAAAAATTCTTTATACGCAAAGTATAATACTTTAGAGATGAAAATATGTTTCCTTTAGGCTAAATGTGTTTAAACTAGTACCTCTTGTTTTTTCAGTGCTTTAACATTGATTGCACTTCCGAGATTTCTCCTACTGACTGCTCTTAAAATGTTGCGGTCCGGAAGTTTTTAGAATTTGGGGATATGGGAAAAATGGTCAAATCACCGCATTAATGAGAGCATGCATTGCAAGCCTGCTTCTGAAGCGACGAATGAAGGCTCAGAAAATTTCAGTATTTTTGATAAGATCAGAAGGAACATTTTCAATTTTGTTCATTTTTATCAATCCTACTTCCAAACATTTATTTGCTTTCAAATGGGACCTGAAAAACAAAATAACGATGTGCAAAACGCAATTAGGTGAGTCACATAGCTGCAACTGATATTATTCCATTATACTCTTGATAAAAATAAAGTTTAAAAGTTCGAAGACAAGTGGCAACGCTTTTGATAGAAGCTTTCATTATAGAAGCAAAAATGAGCTATAAAAACGCAGTTACGCTTAATTCTAAACCCAATGGATATGGAAATTCTGACAAGAATGGCATTCTACGTGAACTTATCACACGTGAAATTTCACTGTGGACATAGACATGTTTGCAGCTGGAAATCAAGAGCTGCAACGGGCAGAGTACATTCGTGTTCATCGAACACAGTCACACTTCCTCTTTTTAAAGCTAAAAATGTAAAATATGCAGAGCTACACAAGATAGATACCCTAATGCAGAGTGCAATTGAGGTTACAAATTAAGTAGCGCGTGTGGTTGCAACCTCGCATGCAGCGCTTCGGAGATGCAGGTTACTGTCAGTCGACAAATAGCTCACAAAATTATGAATTTTCACATTATAGGCCGCAGTATACTATGAGCGGCATACGCGGCAACTACACGGCATACACGGCACACCACATCGATGCGTCACTAACAGAGTTCTAAACCATGAGAAGAAGCACAGTGCAAAATGCAGTGACAACTCCAAGCTCGCCACCCTTGCCCGAGGCGAAATGGCAGCGGGCACAGAGAGAACGGTGAGTTGGCGAAGATAAATTAAAAACAATAGAAATGGTGTGAATTTGGTACTTCAGCGCAATTAGCTGAACAATTCAGAAAAATCCAACAGCCCGGTGTTAAAACTTGTTAAACAAGCACGATGATGACTGCTATCTATTTCGATCAACGCTACTGCTCGCTTTTCAATAAATTCACCATTACGGCAAATTTTGCACCACACATCATACAAGCACATACCGGAAATCATGACCAATTGGCAGTCAGCCGCTATTTAACAAAAGCGAACCATGAGTATTGTTCTTACCTGTATATTTAAATCGTCCATGAATAGCAGGTGAGGGACCGCTACATATATCCATTATCCATATGGCGCTGCAGCCGTCAGACCGCGGTGGATTCTCTCTCGTAAACTCTCGTAAACTCGGCACAGTGCACAATGTCTGCAGACACCACCGGCGTTGTACGCCATGAAGGTCTGTAGAAGTGAGCGTGGCGATACTATGGCGATACACACCAACTCTGACAATTAGACCGGAAGCTCTGCGCTGCAATGAACGAACGTCGCTCGTGGCAGTCCGCCGGAAAATCCACACGAAAAATGGCCGGGTGCAGTCTTCAAAACACCACGGTCTCCTTCAGCCCCCCCCCCCCCCCCCAACAAAAGTTTCGCATTCACCGCAGGGCATTGAGAAGACACACAGCGTTGTTTTCCCTCGCCCACGCTCCGCGCAGATCCCGTGATATAAAACGGATCCGCTATTCGGATTTTTTATATGGGTGATGGAAAGTTCCCACGCGAGCGCTCTGCGGGATGTTAAGCGTGTAATTTGCGTTTCTCACGCGTACGCGGCTCGCTCACGCTCGCACAAGACAGAACCATGGCAGGCAGTCTTGTCCTCATGCTTACACAAAGGAATGTCACGCTTATTTTCGGTCACGGGTGCCTGAAACGTCATCCGCGCCTCACTTACATGCGCGTCACGCTAAAACTCAGTTTAGCGTGAGATTAAGCGTGGATTTTTTTTTTTTTTTTAGTGTATACTGAGGTGTTTGTGTTCTTTTACTCGAGGTATTTCCTGGCCCTGTATTGATACTGTCTGTTCACTGTTTTCATTGAGTACTGTTTACCATAAAAGCTGATTTCCTAACACTAAATTTCAAATGTTAAATTCTCACCTTCATGTGCACATATATTCTACAGGCGTTGCATAACACTCCGCTTGTTAGCTAGCAACACAATGTCGTCCGCATAAAACGAACCTGGAAGCTACTGCTCTACTATTTTAACCGCCTGTTTGTATGAGAGATAAAACCCAAAATTGCTTCCCTCTAGAGCCCTTTTCATACTTACCATGTACATCACAAACAGCAGTCCCTAGTTGATATCAACTTGCTTCCGCTCCTCATCCCTCCCCATTCAACGCAAACTGTATTTTCTAGGTAGGTCTCTGTCAAAAGCTATATAAAGTCGTTGCCTATGCCTTCCAGAATATCCCACAAAATTTTGTGGTCTACGTTGTCATACGCTCCGGTAATATCTAAAAAAGCCACATAAAACAGTCTCCTTTCTTTGGATATTTCAATACACTGAATAAGAACAAATAAGTTATCATCCAGACGCCTATTCTGAACCCGTTCTGAAGTTCTCCCATACCATTCTCTGCCCATGTTTGCACTTGTAATTTAATTACCTGTATTGCTAACATGTATATTGCCGATATAATGGTCAACGGTCTATATGGGTGAATTCAATTCTTTTCTCCGTTATCTTTATACATTAAATTCATTCTACTTTGTCTCCGGCTGTCTGGTATTCGCCTATCTTGTAAGCCTTTTTCTACTGCTTCCCACAGAGCTTCCTTACTTTTTGATCCTAGTTCGCTAATCAGCCTAACGGGAACCTCGCCTAACCCTATGGCTGTGCGCTTTAGAATTTTCTCTGGTTCTCGTTAACGCTCTTCTTCTTTAAAACTACTTCATCATTGCCTTGGAATGATTTGGTCGTTATTTTTCGGATGTAATTTAATGTCGCATCCCCTTCCATTTTTTTTTATCTTAGTCTAGGACATGCTGTTGTGTTCCAGACTTTCTGCTTAATAAGTTTGTGTGTTTTCAAAATATTCTAGGCGCGGCCTTCTTTTTCTCACGTATTTCCGACAACCAACGTTCACTTTCACCTTTGAACTTTGCTTGAACCAGTATTATAACAATAGATTTTTTTTTCTTCCGGTATACTTCTAATTTTCTGTCTACTTCAACCTGTGGCAACTGCACTTTCTATGCCTGCTTATGTTCTCGTAATGCTTTCTGTCGTTCATCGATCGCTTCGGGTATCACGCTGTTCCACCAGCTTTTTTGACTTCCTTTTTGTTTTCCAACAAACGTGTTGCTTCTCCTTCCTAATTTCTCTCGTCATTACATTTAGAAGCTCATTGTATTCCCACTTTTTGCTTGGCCATTTGCCGTGTTCTTTCTCGACTCCCGCGGCTATATTTGTTATTTGTTAAGCGTTCAAATTTGGACTGGCCATTCTTCGCTCCGTGCTCTCCTTCACAACTACATATCCCATTTTCAAAATGGTGCGTTTATGGCCAGTCCTTGTGTTACTACAGTCTTACTCGCCAATGGCTCAACTTATCTCAACTGATCTGAACTTATCATAAATATCTTCCGTCATCAGACAGTAACCAATAGTCGATTGCCTATTTCCAACTTCCCATCTGATCTGACCATCAGATTTACGGCCCGTAATTACGATAACGAGGTTACGTTGCTCACAAAGGTCCAGCAATAACTTCCTGTTGTTGTCGGTATAAACGTCTGGATCCTGTATGTGGGCATTCATGTCACCTAACAAGGTAATTTCGGCATTATTTCCGAAAACGCCTAATATCAGCACTTATATGGCATTCCGCTAAGCCTTGGTTCTTCTCTCTGCAATGTTTTCTCGTTCATAAATACGTTAAGCCCAGCCAAGTTTTATTTCCACTCATTGTGCCTGAAAACCAAAGATGCCCTTGACACTTTGAATATGCTTTTTCCCATTTGAACATTCCGGCCCCCCTCCCTTTCCTTTCGATTTAGTTCTGTTGCAACCTTCCCAAACATAATTCTCAATGACTGGTGCATCTTTTAAGTCTCTAAGGTGCGTTTTTTATAACCGCATACACCCCGATTTGTTCTCTATTTAACTGCTCCTCAATTTAAAAGCGCTTTTCCTTTCTTCTGGCGCCCTGCATGTTTATGCAGCCTATTGCATGGCGAGCTCGCTTTTTTTTTCCGCCTTTCTCTGTGGTACTAATCTGAGGTACCGCCACCTACCGGCCGTGGCCACTCAGACAGACCTCAAATGGCAGCTAGAAAAGGGCTTTCACTTTCAGTTTCCACGTAACAGAATTATGTTTTCCCGCATACTCGATTTGCAATCCGAAGTTATCATGTCTGAAGCTTGTGCTTAAGTTGTATTTTACGCATTTTCTGACAATTTACCCTCAAAGATTCATTTAGTTCCATAAGGCTCTTGCGCTTGGCGGGGGCCATGTATGCTGCACTTCCGTATACATGCGTGCCCGCGTTACGTACGTCGCTTGTGGTGTTGTGGTGGTTGGTTTCTGAGTAACGTCGTCTAACGTCGGCAATCGTTTCGTTGTACATCCACTTTCACAGGGTGCAATGGAGGAGGCCTTTTTTTTTTTTTTTTCTAAGAATACTGCAGGGAACCTGCTGAGAAATATGCGCACAAAGCCACAAACGTGCGAAACCCGCGCACAGCGTAGGCAGAATGTAGCTGTGATACCTTACGTTCACACACTATCCCACAATTTGGAAAAGGTGGCTCAGCGTTACGAGTGTTCGCTGCTCCCCATAAGCTGTAAAAGCTTTGTAGAATGACCGACCCGGAAGCAAGCCAGTAACGTGACTGCGGCATAAAGCACAGGCCGCCTTTTATTGAATACGCATAAGGGGTAGTCTATGAAATTCTTTTAAGGTGCGGAATAGTGTACATTGGCCATACTGGGAGATGTGTTAATGATAGGTTAAGGAAGCACGCAAACAATGTAAAAAAATCCGCGTGAAGGAAAAGATTTCGAAGGTTTTCTGGGAAGTCATTGTCTGACTTGCAGGGACTGTTCGCCCGACCTTGTAAACACTTTCGTTATTAAGAAAAGTAAAACTCGTGTTATACGGGAAATCGCAGAATCTTAACCGATTTCTAGAAGTGAACTTGAACTTTATTTCCATCATCGATGGAGGAGAGGAAAAAAAAGCTGTGTAAGCATGGGGATGTGTCAACATGGCATCCATCACGCTGTCAGACAAATAGTTGGCATATTTACGAATGCGCAGATGATTACACCGGGCTCGGACAGCATGTATATATTCGTGATTCATTCACAATAAATGTTTTTGGAAGTTCAGCACCCATCCTTGTCCTCTCGTCTCCATCCGTGTCTTCTTGCGCTACCGCCTTTTCAAATTCTTAGGATATATCACGCACTTTCCACTGTGTGTTTTGCGGGGCAAGGAGTAGTATGCGCGCGCCGGCGCGTTTCGGCGGCAGGAAGCCCGCTCCTCTCCCCAGCCCCGCTGTAACATGATCGCCGCCTGCACGGCATGAATGGTCCCCGCCTGCTCTCGCGCGACGTGTTGGTGGGGAGAGTGAGGGGGCTGTGTTCGTCTTAACATTCGGGGTCGCGGAAACCAGGCGGTTCGCTTGCCGCCGAACTCACAACTTTCTTTACCAGTGCTCCAACAAGAAGCTGAAAAAGAAAGAAAAAAAAGGCCAGAACAAGTTTCGTCCCCTCAGGCTCCGGAGAAAAGCATTCCGTCCGCAAGCAGCAGCGCGAGTTCGAAAAGAAAGGAGACTTCACAGTCTCGAGCAGCGCCGCGCCGTCCGTCACGAATCACCCGAAGAAGATAATAATTATGGGGTTTTAACGTGCCAAAACCACTTTCTGATTATGAGGCACGCCGTAGTGGAGGACTCCGGAAATTTCGACCACCTGGGGATCTTTAACGTGCACCTAAATCTAAGCACACGGGTGTTTTCGCATTTCGCCACCATCGAAATGCGGCCGCCATGGCCGGGGCACATGCTCAGTCTGAAGGATTAGACTGAATTGCGCGCAGCCAGTGGCACATAGCGAATGATAAATCATGAATGTGAACATAAAGCACTATTCCATTAAGAGGTCGGTGTGCTGTAGATATACATATGAGCCGAAATCATACGTGTTAGATTTTTTATGAAGGAACGTATTTTTTGTTGCACCGAAGAGAAACGCGCTTACTGCGAGGATACAGTTGTCTGTTATGTATGAGTGCCTAACAGAGCGCTTGCCAGCCCAACTGGAACACCGGAAAGCGGCGTGCCGAGTGTCAAATCGGCAGCCCGCACCATGAGGGAAAACCTTGCATTGCTATTTGAAAATCGCCCACGCGGAAACTATGCGAGAAAACCTGGGCGAGCGCGAAGTGCTGCTGCAGAAGCGTGCAACAGAGAAAGTCTTGCTGGGACGCACTCGTAAAAAGGGATCCTCGAGCCTTTGGCAAACCATTTCTTGAAAGAAGAAACAAAAATTTAGAGAATGGGTAGTGGGACTCGGTGCCGTAGCAGATGAATTGCGCCGTCGTAGCAGCCAAATCATTTCTACTAAAAGGAAGAAAAGATTGGCTGAGAAGATTTCGAGATTGTGTTGCTGTAGGTGCAACACCGAAGTTGGATGGATGGATGGCGAACTATAGATGGAGCATGACGGCATGTGCAGAGTGCTGTCATGTTTGTAATAAATCACTAGCGGTGTTCTTCATGCCGAATGTTTCAGACTGGTTACGGGGATTTGAAAGTAGAGAATTTGTCGAAATTCATGAATATATACTGAGTACTACGTATCAATCGATTCAACTATTCTGCTGCAGTTTTTCTTAAGTATCAGTGCAACAGCTAGAAGTTAAGCTAACACTAAAGCTTAACGTTTACTGGTTAATGTTTACTGGTTGTGCTGTAGACAAGCTCTAGCTATATATTACCGACGTTTTTTCTTCTTCCTGAAGTTTCCTTTAGTTGATATGTCAACAAACACTATCTGTGGCCGAAAATCTTCAAACTCAAAATTTTTATTCATTTAAATAGAGCAAGAAAGGTAAATTGCAGGGTGTTTACTTCGGATAAAGGAGTGTGCTGACCAGTGGTGATCAGTAAAGAAATAATAATCATGAAGTGATGCCAAAAAGTCGCTGTCACTCCTACCGCTCTCATTGCCGCTTTCAGTGGACACAGCTTTCAATTGGTTTAGCTATACAGCTAACATCAACAGCCATCTATGATTTTAGTTGGTTAAAAGTGGACTTCGATGTACAGTCGACCGATTCTTTAGCAGTACCGCGCGAGTGGTGACTGGCCGGCCGGTCAGTGCCTTCTAACGCCACGAAGTGACAAGATCAGCAAGAGTAGTGCATGCGCACTAAGTTCACTGCGAGCAGTTATCTCTGATAAGCTGGGGAGCTCAGCACTGAGTTAATCGTGCCAGGGACTGTGTCGTGCTCGTGGAAAGAGCCTAGCAGATGAAACTTGCGCTTCTAGTGAACGTGGTGTACTTGCGCTACTGTTGCTGACCTCGTCACTTCGCATTGTTAAGTGACGCTGACTGGCCGGCCAGTTGCCGCTCGCATGGTACTGTTAAAGAATCGTTTGACAGTTCCTCTGCGCTAGAGAGACTTCCTGCCAGTACACTTCAAAACTTTAGACTTTTATCCCACCAAAGATACGTTCTGACTGACTTTTCTGTACTTCAACAATATGAATCGCCTTTTCCACATTTCACCTCACATCATCACTGCACCCTCCCTCACCAATGTTCCCGGAGACGATCCTCACTTCACCACGCAAGGGTGAGAGCAGATGAGGGTGATGGCTGGGCCCCATGAGAGTGCTCATGTCTGGTCCCAGCCAACGTTAGCCAAGCTGTTCAACGAATAAGAAGATAAAAAAATCATGGTGCAAGATATGAGCTTAGGACCTGCATTGCTTGGTCGTCTGACCTCCGACGACCGAGCATTGCAAGTCTTCTAATTTTATCTTGCACCGTGCTTTTTAAATCTTCTTATTTGTTGAACAGCTTGGCTAACGTTACCTGGAACACCTCATACGAATTTATCGGTCACTGAATTAGCCATACAGATAAAGGGTTAGAATATAGAATGCTGGTGTATAGAGTGGTATATAAAATTAAATGTAGATGAAAATAAATACAGCGACACAATGTATTGCCACCGTCGAAACCAGTCATGCATGAGGCGTGTACTGCTGCAGGACTACTCTTTCACACTTCCTTGAGAACACTCGGTGTCATCTAGCAGCGCCGCCGCGAAGCCTCCGAGATGAGATGCGTAGCGGACCAGTGCCTGCAAACGCTGAGAATTGTTCCCTCGCTTGCTGCACACTCAGTGGCACACACTCGGTAACCCAAGTTGCCAAAAGGTTCACTGAAGAGGGGAACATGACCAGTGCATTTGTGGTGCAGCCTGCTAATGCATCAGATTGATGTCCTTAAGGAACCCTTGTGATGTGGGTTCAATTCCTCACAGCATCAGAGAAATTTAAAGTATCTCTTTCGTCATTGTAGAGCGGCACATTCCCAGTGTCACATTACCTAGTTACCCAAATTGGCCTTAAAAAGTTATTTGAAGAGTAGAACGCACTTACTGACACATACCCAGTAACCAAAGTTCGCATCAAAGAGGTTTACTGAAGACTAGCAAAGACCGAGTCGCACTTATCCAAGTTGGCATCAAAGAGCTTCTTCAAACAGCAGTGGCTACCCAGTCCCATAACTAGCGATTCATGTCGGCGTGGAAGAGGTTCGTTGAAGAGCAGCACATTGACACATACTCAGTGACCCAAGTTGGTCCGATGGTTGGTTTCAAACCCTGTTCCCTCAGCACGGCAGCCCAATGTGCTTACCCATTCGACCATGGACTACCCAGTGATACAGGTAGTGGGAATATGGTGACAGAAACATACATTGATAGCCCCTAGAAAGTGCGTGAAGTACCCTAAAAATGCGATTGAATTAAAAAGTATTATATTTAAACATTATTATAACCAATTACTCAATTTGGGGTGCTCATATCTCAAATCTGTTGCTCCGCGTTTATTAAAAAAATTTTTTTTTAAAGAGGAAGCTAAATCAGGCTACTGTTGGAATTAACGACAAGGATTAAGGGGGTCCTTATGCTGCACAAGAACAAAGCACTCACATAAATACAATAAATGCAGAAAGTGTGTTAATAGTATAAACTGCACCAACATGGTACACGCAAGTTCAAGAGAGACTATGCTTACACAACCTTATGAAGCTAACAGACAATGAAGCCAACTATAAAGCATAGGGATAATTATGTGTGGTTTCAATATAAATCTACAAATGACAAGGTAAAGGAAAGTGGACGAAAAACAAAACAACTTGCAGCTAGTGAGAGCCAGGCCCATACCTCTCGTGTCGTTTTACAATGCCAGCTCACCACAGCTTCGCTTAGAATGACTCCCACATTGCGTGGGATCTGCGGTCGGAGGCCTCCGTGAAGTAAACATGCGGAGAAGCGCAGGTGCACAGCTGCTATCATGCCATCCTCGTCACACTGTCGTTATGCTGCCATCATCACGCTGGCGTGATCCTGTTGTCATGCAGTCTTGCTCAAGCCACTGTTATCATCGCGCTGCTACCATAGTCAAGCTTTTATCACATCTACCAAAACATGTTGATGTGAGCAGTATGCTTCGGAAATAGTGCTCGGGCGGCATTGTTGGGTGATTGCTTTGGGAGACAGTTGACTTTCGCTACGTTTCGTGAGACTCGGCACTGGGCGCGTACAAGTATGCGGCCGATAGTGCTCTTGCCGTGCGAAGGTAGCAAGCTTGGCACAGCGCTTGAAATGCTGTCAGCCGTAAACGCAGACGCGTCCGATCCTGGGTATCGCGAAACCTCGCAAAAGTGAAACTGTCTAAGAAAGCGATCGCCCGAGAATACCCTCCCTAGTGTTTCCATTCGATTTCCGTGGACTGCATAAGGTATTTGCTTTCTCAGACATACACCTTTGCTGGTTGCTGCAACAATCTGCTGCCGGTTACCGGAAACACTGTATTATCACTGCGCATGGCTATAACTCGTGAAGTGGGTGAAGCAGAAGGCAGAAGCTGCGAGAACGTAACAATGAAAAGAAGCCTGTTGTAATCTCTTACCTACATAAGTTGCACGAGAAACTTTTTTTTTTTGTCGCCGGTTAAAATGTCCAGAGTATGCAGTCTTGTTCGCAATAAGCTAAAAGTTGATGCTGGCGACAGCGGGTGTGACGCTAAGTGTGTGCAGTTTATTCCGTGCAAAGTGGCTGTTGTCTGCAATCTCCCGTTATCATCTGCCAAAATGTCGGTCACAGTGGAAGATGTATTAACGTGAGAGTAAGAGAACATATTTCGTGTCTCGTTTACCTTATTCCCACTCAGCGGAGGATTGTAATCTGAAATTGAGAGATTAATGAAGCGTTTCACGTTTTCACCTTCAGGAGGACAGTTAGCCAATTGCACTAAGTGGTAAAGAAATAGAATACCTTTCGCATTTTTTCTGCCCTCAATCTTGATGACTTGTGGCGATCTGAACGCGTATGCTTTTCCTTGAGTTGATACATTTTTTGGCTTGTTTTTTCTGACCAGTAGGTGGCGTCAATGAATGGCTATATACAGACTATGTTGCTGTTTACAAACAGGGACTCTAGCTGGCAAGCTTCCCATTCTCACCACAGAAATAGAGCGGCCAAAAAATACAATGGAAAGCCGCAGTCGTGCGGCAACACACAGCCACGCAGATTTTCAAGTGTTCATCTGCAGATAACCCCGAATATACAAATCAAATGTGCCGTATAATGCACAGAAAATTATACCTGTGCATGAGGCACGATAAGCCCCCCTCTTTCTATTATCAACAACACATAAAGGCGTGTTACCTACGTTGAGATAATTTGAAAACATTTTTTTTTTCAGCTATAAGAGACTGATCGTTACCCGGGTTCTGAACCTCCACGGGGTCCGCAAGCTCACTGCTGCCAAGGCACGTGCAAAATGGTCCATATGTGTTTTTTTTCCAGTTTTTAGTTGAGTCAGCACTTCGTCCTGTTGTTCGCTTCCCTTCGTTGATGTTTTTCCCACTATTTTATGTCACCACACCAACTTGTCCAGCTGTCCTTATTTCTGCATAGTGAACTTAGTCGCAGCTTACATGGACAAGCATGGCGGCAAGCATGGACCAGGTGATACGGGCGGTGGCGACTGCTCGCACCACGAGCGGCTGAGATTTTATTTACGGCCTTGTCGTCGTGAGTGTGCACGCCAGGGACTACTACTCTACCGAGCCAACACCTAGTCTAGGTGATGTTGACCGAGCTTGGTGGCCCGGCAATTCAGGTGGTGTTGACATCAAAGGCAATGGAGATGTTTCTGTGCAGTGCCTGGACCATGGGAACCTACCCTCTTCTGGGTAAGCTGTGTACTAAAGATACGGAAGCCCCTGCGACAGGAAGGCTTCTGAGCAGACCTAAGGGGGAAAGATAGAATTCGGAACACACGGAGAGTGCACCTTGCGATAAGCTAGTAGCAATTACCTTCGACCTGCAGTTAAAAGCTCTTAAAAACAAGAGCCAGTTTTCTTAGCAGCAGTCTGCAATGGAGAAAGCAGCTCCGAAACTCACTCTAGCTCATGCATCTGTGACAGACAACTTTCTACGTACAAGGAAACCAACATCTGCCTACAAGATTAGAGAAAAAGACTTTATTTTCTGAACCTTGCATCAAACACAACAACATTATACAAAACGTGCCGCTTGTGCAACACACATGCAAACAGTCACTCTCTAACGAAGTAAAAAAAACTAAAGGCCGTCCTTACTTCCAGACTTTGATCAAACGCAAAAACCTTAGACAAAACACGTGGCTCATAAAGAACACATGAAGCATCAGAAAATCAACACGGTTATTCATGCATACCCAAATAAATTAAAATGGATGCTGCATGCCAGTAAGAACAGCGTAGCAAATGAAAGTAATTGAAAATCAACAAGCAGTCTGCTAGCCAATCACAACAGAGTGGATTATAAGCCCATAAGGCCAAGTGTATAAAATAAAGTTCTTTGGGCTTTTTTTTTTTTTTTTTCGGTGCGTTTCGACATCGGCATCTGTAAACTTTTCCACTGTGCAACAAAAGAGCTCGAGGCTTCAATGCCTATGGGCAGCTCAATGCAGAAGTACATACAAATGTGCTGATATCAATACTAAACTGATCAACACATTTCAATATTGCTGCTTGACAGTGAACAAAATGTGTTCAGAATGTTTAAAGCAGTTGTATTAAAATATATCACTAAATTTGGCACTTAACAAGCAATGTGCCACTTTCATTTACATATTAAGCAATGGTAAGTGTACTTTATAACGACAGCAACAAGGGCTAAATTTTAAAATCAAGTAAGCTTAGCTGTACTGCATTCCACAGCAAGTCTTCTTGACTGAAACACAGTGTAACTTCTAGTACTTTCTGTAAGCGAGTGCTTATGACTCCCTGTGGATCTGTGGCCTATGACTGCTCTGTGAGCCAAAGCTAAACATATCCAGTGCTCCTACAGCTGCTGTAAGTAAATTCACTTGTGATGCTCAGATATCTGCTTTATTCACCCATTCCACACGGATGCAAGCGAAAAAAAAAATGCTCACACACATCTCAGGTGTTCCATTTGTGTACTGCCCACTCAGACATCAGATATAGACAAGAAGGCTATACAAGACCGAAGCCCTGGGCATTTTGGATGGCTAGTCGCAGCTTTTCCCGCATTACCGCTTCGCTTGAATACATTGGAAGATCAAGTAAGTTGAAGCATGTGTGGGCCACAGGTAGGTGACTGTCATCCACCTTCATTGGTTGCAAGACAACCTGCAACAACAATGCAGAGTGTTTCCTCAACAATTGCTCCCTCCATGCAAAAACTGACAGCATGATGTAGCATCTTTCTGTAAGCTGACTTTTTTGTGATACACTGCATTTTGTGCAAAATAAGACTCTCCAACTTTTGGGACACACAGGAGTCGACTAAAATGCTCGAGTAGCCCAGCGGCCCGAAAAATCTTTCAAGATAAAAAAAAAATGGCAATGTATAAAAACACTCGTTTATACTTTTTTCTTCAGTGAAGTAGTAAATTTCATGACGGACGAAACCATGGTGGTGTTTCACGTTCGCCTGTTGAGCAGCCTGAATAGAGACCCTGCATAGGATGATACTGAGGAACCTATGTAACGACTCTAAGCCTGATGTGCATCACGCGTCATCACAATTAAATAAAGGGAAAAAAGGGAAAAAAAGAAAAACAATTAAATTTTGGTGTTTTACGTTCCAAGACCCCGATCTGATTATGAGGCGCACCATAGTGGAGATCTCGGGATTCATTTTGACCACTCGGGAACATGCGCCGATGTCTAAGGCATCGGCTGCCACAGCCAGGATTGAACCCATGTTCCATGAATTTAGCGCGGAAGCTTCAGCTCACATGGAAGTTATACGCCCAGCAAGCGCACAAATGATTAGCTGCCGCGGCTAGGTGCCCGCGGACTCAAACGTCACTTCTATATACCACCAGTCAAGCATGTGTGCCTGATTGCAGGTCCAACTGCCAATCATGACTAGTAGTATCAACATATTGACGGCAAGGTTTTTGCGATGCTTTGCTGCCTGCAAACGTTCCTAACAACCACACTGACTAGGTCGCTTTGACTAACCAGCGCTGTTTCGTTGGCGACCACAAGTTGCAGAGTCAACAAATATTTTTTACCAGCTTGGAATGCTAACAAATCGCCTAGCCAACAAAGTCGAGTTTACAGGGGACAATCTGAATGGGATCAGATTTCTTTATAGTCACCACGCTTGTGATGCACCAAGCGCATATCATGCCAGAAAAATCTAGCAAGACACAGCCCGGCATTCGAAACTTAGACTGCTGTTATACAATGGTTCTTTGGAGAAGGCAGCGGCGCGGAAGGCTGAAGAATCCGGCATTCGAAAAGTCTGTCGGCGACCATAAACAGACTGCCATATGCAAGCTTGGTTTGCCTTTACAATGGGAGCACACCTTGTGTATAATGAGGGTCACATTTAGTCGAATTAACTCTATATGCTATGACCTTTCAGAGCTCTACGACAATGTTTCAGAGCTTCACACCCAGATTTTTGCAAAAGTATGAGGATCTTCTCATTGTAGAGGCATAACCACTGAATTTGCCAATACAAGAGAGAACTGTTTTCAGAAACTTACTGCCCTGTTCTTTATTTAGCATAGCCTCATGATCAACATTCGACAATGCAACAATGTAAGTAATGCTGCTCCCATCGTAAGAAGCTCCAAGTGGAAGACCAATCTAAGCAATACAAAGATACACACCTTGAGCTATATTGAGTGTGAACAAAGGAGGACTGGTTGTTTATTCCCACATCAAAAAGAAGAAAAAAAAGTATGATGGCAGGAGTAGAGAAAGGAGTGTTGCCGCAAGCATCGCATATGTCTCACTGCTCTGCTGGCACCTACACTTTTCCAGAGCCAAAGATGAGAACAGAGAATGGAGTGGAACGCATATTAGAATATGAAAGATGTCATGAAAGTATATCGGGCAAGGAGAGAGAGAGGAAAAAAATTCACCTACGATTACGATATTCTCAATGAAATGGAACACATATTAGAATATGAAAGATGTCACGAAAATAGATAAGACAAGGAGAGACAAAAAAAATTCGCTGATGATTACAATACATAGCTCCTAATGTGAAATTTGAGTGCAGCTCTATACGGGTTTTCATTTCGTGCTATATAGGCTGGTGCGGACAATCTGTCTTGTACAAGATGTTGTAAACGGAGTGAAGTGTGGCGCAACTGCTTCATTAATCAGGAGATCATGAAAGGAAGCGCGTGGGTGACATGGCGGCACAATTCACAGCAGCCACTGCAGACAACCTCCACTCATGCAGTGCATTGTTTCCATACAGACGACGCAGGCTACTCTGGCGCCATCTCGCAGCCATCGTCGCCGCAAAGCCCCTCTAGTGCGGCACTAAGCTTTTCTTCTTAGCTTTTGCTATACCCACCTCCTCTGCTTTTCTCCTCGCACTCATTTTGCTCTTGCCACTTTTTTCATCCCGCGCTGCATTTCGCGTTCGCTTGGTTACGAGGTAGGTTGTCGACGCTGATGCTCACCACAGGTACAGGCACCTAAGAGCTGCGCTCTAAAAAGTTCGTCGCCAGCCTGACAGTCCTCCTGATGTACAGGAAAACTCTGCATGCAGTCGCGCATCGTAGAATGTGAGGCACTGAGAAATCCCAGCGCTGTCAATGAAGGCTATGTCTGCGGGGAAGAGAAGTGCAGTCGCCGTGTACGCCACAATCCCCAGAGTGCTGAAAGTGGCAAGGACCTCTGCACGCCACGCCACAGTGTGTGTGAACCTAAGAACGAGCTGATGGAATGCTTCCTCACCGCAGTCAGGCACACACTTGAAGATGCAGAACCGTGTTAGCGGCAATGAGCCAATGCCTGAGCGCAACCTGTGCGCAACCTGTGCGAAGATGCAGCATAGTGGTGCACTGCAATCGTGTGAGCTCGTGTCTGCTGACAGCGGGCGGTGGTTTCCCAGCAGGAAAGTGAGCGTTGTTGCGATTAGCTGTTTACCCAGCGAAACCAGTCGCGCACAGAGGATGCGACAATGGTGAACCTGCCGACGACCTCGTCAGAGCCATTTCCAACTGCGATGATTCAGGGCAAACAGTTGGGCTCCGCCAGAAGTGGTTTGGACAGTTTGCAAGGGGGCATTCCACATCACCTGACATCAGCCCAAATTGCCACGTCTGTGGTGTAGACGTGGTCAGTGTGCCTCCCTCCTTCTTTGTTCGTGCACAGTGATATGCATGCATTTTGGGCCAAGCTCTCCTCAGAGGAAAATGGATACCACACTCCAGATTGGTGGGGGATGATGTCATCCATCCCCTGACACCAAATTGGGGGGAAGGCAACGGGACCAAGACAACGGAGGGGTTAAAAGAGGAAGCAGACGCTTGGTAGAGAGATCGGCCGCTGGAACTTAAACGTGATCTTGCCTTCAGTATTCATCATCATTCGTGTACAAAATATAAATCTAAACATGTGTTTAAAATGTTCTAGATGTCAGACCCAGCCCCACATTTCCTCACTCCTCTACGGTGAATGTTCGAACATCTCACATCTTCGCATCCCCCGTCGCTGGTACGATGCAATGAATAGCAGCGCGTCGGCCAGCTGCAATTAATGCAATCAATAGCGCCGGCCAGCTGATCAGCCACCTCCTCGTTGGCCACCTCGCAGCAGTTCCCAGTCAGCCAATGAAGATGAAGACTGACTTCTCTCACTACGAGATCCACTATCTTGTATACTTCACAAAGACGAGAGGCTAGGCAACCCCTATTCCACCTGGCGAGTGTGGCCAACACCACCTAGGTGGTGCAATCTAGGTGGTGCTGGCATGGTGCGCGAGCTCGCTAACAGCATGCATTTCGACGGCAATTAAAGCGTCGCTGCAGGCCCAACCTACGCTCTGGGAGCCAATCGCATCTGGTGCGATGCAGCGCTGAGACTGTGGCTGCGCTCGTGGTCGAGCTTCTTCCTCTGGAAATGAAGCCGTCCGTGTGCACGTGAAGGTGCTCTTTGAGCTCCTCACATGCAATGGCGTGTGTGCGTCTTTATGTACACTGAGCTGCTCAGTGCTTCTCACAGATGCCCACAATTGCTGCACAAACATCAGGTGACTGTGCCTCAGCTGTGAGCAGAAATACTATTGCGTAGCGTATTATAAGAGACCAGTGCAAGTGCCATCATGAGCTTGCCCCATTCATGCAACAGGGCACGTTTACACTCTCAACGAAAGCGAGCGAAGCGGCTTTTCAGCTTGCAGTTTCACATGCGTCGGTTTCATTGCCGTGAAAGATAGAATTTATGGTGAGAGAGACATACCGATGATTTGCTCAGTCTTCAACAAGGAAACTGGAATAGCAAAGCTTACACTGCGAAATAAACAACGGAGAGACTCCACTTACTATACCACTAGCCTGTGACACACGCTGGTTGTCAATACACACGGCAGTAGATAGGATACTTGCCCAATGGACTGAACTGAAGGAAGTTTTTGAAAAATCACAGAGAGATAAAATATGCTACATGGCAATGATGCTTTATGAAATGCACAGTGACCACAAAAACAAATGCCACATACTGTTGCTGGACTGGGTTTTAATGGAAGTTCAGAATGTCAACAAATCCTATAAAGCAGAAAAACAAAACCCAATGATATCGTTCAAAGATCTGATGATCCTTGTGAAGTTGACAGCTGCAAAAGTACTTTTGCCAACTTCCCAATACGACATGTTAACGGTCAATATCAATGAGCATCTCGACCCAAATCCTTACTTTGGTCACCAGTTTGAAACAGCACTCTGAGACGCACACTTGCCACACGACGATTAAAAGGAGCTGCGGTTTCGCTCCTGACGTTTCATTGTGGAACTCTTCAACCAGCTGAGTCAGTGGCTTCCAGCTATCAAAAGGCTTCTCTCCTCTCAGCAGAGCACACATTGAAAGCAATACATGAGCCAATTATGGAATTGGCGTTGTGGTTTCTCTCCGTGGAAGCAGTGTTTGCTTGTAAAATGCAGTGGAGGAATTTGTGGCACGTAAAATGGTGCTCTACAATTACAACCGATGATTTCTGGGCAGAAGTTGGTTCCTATAGGGACGCACAGGGTGAAAACCCATTTGCCGAGCTGGCCACGCTCGCCATGACACAGCTGTTATTGCCTTTCTCAAATGCTGGAGTAGGAAGATGCTTTAGCGACATGAGCATTGTGAAGAGCAAGCGTCATAATAGTTTGGACACCAACACACTGAATGCACTACTAAGTGTGCGGGACGGGCTCCAGAGGCATAAAAAAAAAAAAAAAGCCATGAATATAGCTTGCCAAGGGACAAAGTAGCAAAAATCGGCACGATGACATCGTGCACAACAGCAGAGGATGATGTACTGCAAGGTGCAGATATTTTCCAAGAATCGTGTGCACCACAGGAGTGATTGCCTTTATGTACTGCCATAGCTTCTGTTTACTTTTATTGCCTGTGAGACTGTATAATTAGGTATTTCAAAGACGAGCTCTTCCTATGTTTAAAATTATAATAGTGCATATTGCAAGCTTCCTGTTTATTGTGCTGTATACATTGTACTCATCCGGTATAATTGTTTTGCTCTTCTAAACTTAGCAAACATATTTTTATTACTCAGCCTTGCCATATGTTATCGGTTACTGTTAAGAACCGAAAGAAAGGGGGGTTAACCCCCTTTCTTTTCATTCATTACATAACGAGGGTCTCAAATCTGGTAACATCGATGCCTTCAGGTAGCACGCGTAATTTATTGACCAGTTGCCTTCGCCCAAAGAAAGATCACCTACTTGTAACGGCCGCAGCAGAAAGGATCTACCACATCCACCGCCAAGGTGTGTGAGTGGTGGCCCTGGCTAACACTCCCAAGGTTAGTTCTAGTAGCAAAACACAAATAACCAAGAAAGTGGATGGGAAAACAGCGCCAGTGTAGCTCAATTGGTTAGAGCATAGCACGAGTAATGCGAAGATGTGGGATTGTTCCCCACCTGTAGCAAGTTGTTTTTTCATCCACTTTCAATGTCATTAATTTATCCCTTCTTTAATTCAATTGCCGTATTTACTCGCATAATGAACGCACTCGCGTAATGAATGCAGCCCCCACTTTTCCAATCAAGAAGTAAATGTTTTCTTTTTCTCGCATAATGATCGCACCCTGAACTTGCTGCCATGGAGTAGGAGACACACGGTATGATTCGGCGTCTGATATGGCGTCCGGCGGGTGCAACTGTGTCTCTTACTTTTATTGCGATAGCAATTATATAGACGCTCCAAGCGCATTTTTGCCGTCGTCGTCATCGCTACCGCACACCACATGAGCAAAAGAGCACAAGGGAAGCCGACGAATGCGGCTCAATCTTGTACGTCCTCTTACGTCCTGCAAAAGGCCCTCCAGCCCTCCCCCACCGGGAGGGGGTAGGGAGGCGGCGTTGTACTCTGGCAGCAACTGCACAACCGCGCCCGAGCAGTGCCAACAATTGCGGCTCAATCTCCCGCGCACAAGGGAGGAAAATAGGAAGGAAACATGGCGCCTTCTTTCATGCGCTTGGCACCAGGAGAAGGGGAGCAAGGTGGAGGGTTACTGTGGCAGTAAGTGTGCATCGTGTGGCTGCAGCACGCCCTATCTTCAAAGCGAGCTGTGTCGGGGGCTGAGTCGATGGTGGCTCCCACCTTTGTGCGTGCTGCGTTCTTGCCACTCAGTTTGCGTTGAAGCAAATGTCTGCAAGTTTATATGGCCGATAAAACTACTAACCTTACTTCATGTAGCTATCGCAATTGATGATTTGCATTTCGGGTGAAACTGACTTCTCTTTAGAGGTGGCCACGGGAAAGAAAATTGATCAAAATTTTACCCTGCCTAATGAACACAGCCACCAACTTTGCACGTCTTACGGGAAAAAAAGTGCATTCATTATGTAAGTAAATATGGTAGTAAGTACAAGTAATTTCCCTTATGCTGTCCTTGGTATCTTTGTTAACTTCTCATGATACGGTTACTGTTAAGTAAGGTAGTGATTTTTTTGTTCGTCAATTTGGTTGACTGTATGATTAGAAGTACACTAAGATCTCTATTTTATGTTATGTGTATCAAATGCTATTCTAGATTGTTTCATTTGTGACAAATGTGCAATTTCATTGAGATATGTTCAAACATTTATGGCATGTTGCAATTTATGCGCATAATAAAGTTTTGCACTCCGTACGAACTGCGTGGCCTTCGTCTATGTCACCATTTTGTTTGCCTGGTGCAGAAGATTGCACTCTGCTTTGTTTTTCTATTCTATTGTATTTTGCTTATCAACACATGACACAGTGAAATATGTATTTTTAATGTTTTCTTCAGCAAGTCTGTTGTTGGGTTTTGTTTAGATCAATGCTCTTAATGATCTTACTCAAGTGATCTTTTTCGCCAGGCGTTCTGGCTTTCACATGTCTTCATGTGTCTAGTTTCATAAAAAGTTTTTTTTTAATAAAATCAACATCCAAAAAGCTTTCATTTTGTGTTCATCAGTCTGAAGTTGATGTTAGTCTACTGATGTTAGTCTTTTGGTTAACGTATCTTTTAGCAGTGTAATTTTTGTATCTGATGAATCAACCAGACCACTCGCCATCCTCCATGTCATGGCATGGTAATTAAATGTGGTTTGAAAACATGGCAACCAAATACAACATAGAAATGCTTGGCATAGGACTACAGAATAGGCACTAAAAATCCTATCCTATAATATTTTGTCAAAGAATTACTCAGTGTCGACGAGGAATTTTATTTTGTTTCTGTTAATTTTTTACAGTTGTACATTTTGTTAAGAACTTCAGTTTTGATTTCACAGGTCTCTGGGTATGCCCAAAAGCATATGTAGTTCATTTTTTACATATTGTTGCGGGGGAGAAAATATATGCATTTACAGTATATACAGTTACGAGGTTGTAGCTCAGTAGTCAGGGTAACACCATCTACCGATCGTTGAGACACTTCAACCTCCTCTTCACCTCACAACGTCCTTTTCTCCACAGCGGCAAAAACTCGTATGCGACATTTACCCTCGGCGGCAGAAGCATCATCTCGATGCTTCCTAGGGTGTCGAATCAGTGTGCGAGTTATAGGGCTTTAATTGCGAAACGTGCACAATATCAGTTCTTGGTGGGGTAGAAGACGTCGAAGTCACAGGTGATATCTCATATGTGAGGCTGGTGACTTGGCGAAGCACTTGGTATGGCCCGACGTATTGCGGCAGCAGTTTTTCGCAAAGGCCGACACGACGGGAGGGTAACCAAAGCAGGAAAAGTGACCCAGGGCTGAAATGAATGTCCAGACGATGACTGTCGTAACGGTGCTTTTGGCTAGTCTGAGACGTCAGAAGACGGTCACAGGCAATGTGACGTGCTGTGGCCGCACGAGCAATAGCGTCGTGAGCATAGAACGTGGTAGTGGAAGGGAGCAGCGGAAGGCACCGTGGAAGGCATCGGAAGGGAGCAGCGAGTCAAGAGGCAGGATTGGGTAACGGCCATACAGTAGATAGAACAGAGAATAACCAGTAATATTGTGACGCAACGAATTGTACGCAAACGTCAAGAAAGGTAAATTGCAGTCCCAATCCCGGTGATCATCGGACACGTACATGGAGAGCATGTCCGTGAGTGTATGGTTGAGACGCTCGGTAAGTCCGTTTGTCTGTGGGTGGTAAGCCGTCGTGGACTTGCGGGACGTGGAGCAAGAGCGAAGAAGGTCGTCGACAACCTTAGAAAGAAAACAGCAGTCTCTATCTGTGAGTAGCTGATGTGGAGCACTATGATGTAGGATCACTTCATGAAGGAGAAAATCAGCCACATCAGTTGCGCAGCTCGTAGGGAGGGCCCGCGTTATGTCATAACGCGTGGTATAGTCCATCGCAACGACCACCCACTTGTTGCCCGAGGATGCAGTTGGAAATGGGCCAAGGAGGTCCAGGCCAACGCGGTAAAATGGCTCTCTGAAGATATCTATAGGCTGAAGGTGCCCAGCGGGAGACAATGGAGGCTTCTTGCCGCATTGGCAAAGTTCGCAGGCAGCGACATAAATTCGAACAGAGCGATATAGCCCAGGCCAGAAAAATCGCCTGCGCACATGGCCGTACGTACGGGAGACACCCATGTGACCAGCGGTGGGCACGTTGTGTAACTGCGAGAGAAATGTCGAGCGCAGATGCTGGGGAACGACGAGAAGCGGTTCAGCACCATTTGGATTCATATTGCGTTGGTATAAGGTCCCGTCCTGGAGAACAAAACATACGGAGGGAAACGTCCTGTTGCTCCGAGGTAAGGCGTTCGATGATGGATCGCAAATATGGGTCACGATGCTGCTCGTCGGCGATGCGTGACAAGTCAGAGATCGACAAAATGCAGGTATCTGTATCGGTTTCGGTGCCATCTGGAGGGTTTATTTATTTATTTTTTATTTGTGACACCCTCAAAGTACATAATTGTACATTGCAGAGGGGAGGGGCGAGGATACATTTCCAAGAGTAAAAAATACAGGATTAGTTCTAGGAAGTCACAGTGCCAGGAACTAAAGCGACATGAAAAAACTAGTATAATATTCTTAACAAACAAACAGAGACTTACATAGTATGAAAATACAGGAGTACACTTTAGCAAGCAGACAATGTTCACGAATAAGTACGTAATTATGCCATTTGCCACCATACATTATGTTATGTTGATTAGTGCATTCTTAAAGAGAGGGGGGCACTGATGCTTACTAATGATGTAGGTAGATCATTCCAGTTGACTGATATCTTAGGAAGGAATGATTGTGAGCACCCGACGGTGTTATGACAGGGTACATTAACTTTATGTACATGATCATGATGAGCCGAATAATGAGGCACAGAGTGGATCCAAAGAGGGTGAAGAGATGCATTGTGGTAGTAGATTTTATAAAAAAGGGAAATGAGTAATTCCTTTCTGCGAAGAAATAATAATGGGATTTGAAGGGTACTCTTCATTAATGCAACACTAGCAGTGCGGAGGTAGTTAGCTAAGATGAAACGAACAGGACGATTTTGCAATGATTCAATTTTTTTAATTAATGTGATCTGATGAGGATCCCAAATGGATGAGGCATATTCTAATTGGGTTGACAGGATAGCAGGAGAGGCAGTCGGCATCCTTATGTAGCTGCCCAGATTTGTAGGACACAGGAAAGGTGTACTCTTGCAGGCGTAAAGCCCAGCGGCCACAACAGCCTGTCGGGTCGCTGGGTGAGGATAGCCAACATAAGGCATGATGATCTGTCACGATGGTGAAATGCCAACCGAACAGGTAAGGGAGGAACTTTGCAATAGACCAAACAAGGGCCAAGCATTCAGGTTCTGTTATGGAGTAGTTGCGCTCTGGTGCTGAAAGAAGACAGCTAACATATGTGATCACACGATTGGTGTCCCACTGTCGTTGGGACAAGATAGCGCCAATGCCATGGCCACTGGCATCAGTGCGAACTTCTGTGTAGGCATGTGGATCAATATGACCCAACACGGGTGGATCGGTAAGGCAGTGATAAGCGTTGAAAATGCTGCAGCCTGGTCAGATCCCCAATGAAAAGTGGTATCCTTTTTGAGGAGGTCTGTAAGAGGATGTGCGATTTCAGCAAAGTTCTGGATAAATCGCCGAAAATAGGAACACAGCCCTAAGAAACTTCAGACATCGGTAGAATAACGCGGAAGTGGAAACTCGTCAACGGCACGAACTTTATCAGGATCAGGCTGGACGCTAGCAGCGTGACCAAGTGACCAAGTACTCATATTTGGCGGTGGCCGAAATGGCATTTTGCAGAATTGAGTTGTAGGCTAGCTCGTCGAAAAACAGCAAGGATAGCTGAGAGTCGATGGAGGTGGCTCTCAAACGTCGATGAACAAACAATGACGTTATGAAGGTAAGAGAGGCATGTGGTCAATTTGAATCCGTGCAGAAGAGAGTCAATCATGCGCTTGAAGGTAGCAGGGGCATTGCACAGTCCGAAAGGCATCACTTTAAATTGGTAGCGACCATCTGGGGTGACGAAGGCGGTCTTTTCGCGATCTTGTTCATCCACTGCAATTTGCCAGTAACCAGAACGCAAATCAATTGACGAAAAATAACTGGCCCCGTTAAGCAGTCCAGTGCGTCATCAATGCGCCGAAGCGGGTACATGTCCTTTTGGCAATTTTATTGAGGTGACGGTAATCGTAACAAAATCTCCAGGTATTGTCCTTCTTTTTAACCAAAATGACAGGTGATGCCCACGGACTCAGGAAGGCTCAATAATATCTCTGGAGAGCATTTTGTCCACCTCCATTTGGATCACCTGGCGTTCAGCCGCAGACACACGGTAGGGCCGCCGGTGTATAGGAGGAGCGTCACCAGTGTGCATTGGATGGGTGACGACACGGGTTCGAACTAGCGGGCGATTGCCAAAATCAAAGATGTCTTCATAGGACATCAGAATGCGGTGAAGGGGGTCGGCGTAAGCAGGTCGCAAATCAGTACCTATCATTGGTGTAAACTTGTCGTTGCGTGGAGTAGGAAGGGCAGAAGCTGCAGCAGTGTCAAATCGTGGTTCGGGCGTAAAAGCAGCTACTCCACAGTCTTCCAAAGGGGACTACACAGCGAGAGATACACCCTCAGGAAGCACTTGCAGACATGAACCAAAGTTTAGAAGAGGAAGCCACGCTTGATTGTTGACAAGAGTTACAATTGAGCTTGGTAGTGCTATTTGGTAGTGCTATTTGACAGGCCAGGAGGACGTCGCAAAGTGGGGACACCACGTAAGGACCATCTCGAAGTGGTGGAGAAGGCGACATGAGGACGTAAGTCGCAGCATCAGGTTGCAGTCGAACAAATTCAGTAGAATGAAGTCGGGACTTGTGGACGTTGGTCGGGTCGGCAAAGTAATGGGGCAGTTCAAGGCGAAGGGTGCCGGTTGCACAGTCAATAAGTGCTGAATGGGCAGTCAGAAAGTCTATTCCAAGAATCACTTCGTGGGGACGCTCGGCCAATACAGTGAACAGGACTAACACTGGACGGCCGGCAATGGTAACACGGGCGGCAGGCGACTCGGCAGGTGTCAGGACTTTACAGAGATAGCGACGAAGATCTGATCGCATAACCGAAACCTGAGCGCCAGTATCGATGAGGGCTTGAATGGGTACATCATCAACAAAAATTTCAACAAGGTTCGGTCGAGCAGTAGGGGTCAGCAGAGGTTTTGCAGTCTGAGTAGTCAATGCAGTCTCACCTTCGGGGGCTGCGTTGCTTAGTTTCCCGAGAAGCGGCCCGCGTCGAGGTGTAGGCGAACGGGACTGACGGTGTTGCGGCAAGGGCAAGTGGTTAGTGGTGTGTGTCCCCAAGATGGAAAGCCGGCATGATATGATTCAGAGAGGGGCGACAGAGGCCGAGGGTCTCGGTCGAAGCGGCAAGCAGCATATGGTCGAGGCGAGGAGTACCAGTGGTTACTACAGCACTGGCGGGAGATGTGGCCGACTCGGGAGCAAGCAAAGCAAATTGGCCTGTCATCAGGTGTTCGCCACTCAGAGGGGTTCCGATATCAATTCGGGAACGACTGTCGAGGTGCAGCAGAGGCAATGACAGGAACAGTAGGGGTGGGATGTGGGCGGACGGCAGACTGGATGTCCATGTTTGCAATTTCTTGGCAAATAACAGCTTGAATGAGTGAGATGGTCATGTTGCCATGCATATGGGGGCAGTGAGAACTTGGAGCCTTAGCCTCAAGTTCGCGACGGATGACCTGCGGCAAGCTTGGCGTTGTAGGCGAATGTGACGCCGGAGGGTCATTGCAGGAGGAAGTGGCAGCCGCATTCGGAAGTCAGTCGAAGTGTTGTACGATGCGTTTGCTCTTCGCTTGCTCAAAATTACGGCGTTCCTTAATGATAGACTCAACCGTTGAGCAGTTTCTGCAAAGCAGGAGGTTGAACACATCGTCCGCGATGTCCTTCAAGATGTGTCCAACCTTATCGGCCTCCAATATGGCCGCGTCCTCTTTATGGCAGAGAGCCAGAACGTCTTGAATATACGCGACGTACGATTCAGTTGATGTCTGGGCCAAGACGTTAGCTCTTGCTTGGCCTTCATTTGATGTCCCACAGGCCTTCTGAAAAGATCGCGTAGCTTTTCCTTGCAGGAGTCCCAGCTTCTAATGTCGGCTTCATGCGTCTCGAACTATACCTTCGCGGTTCCTCCCAAGTAAAAGATTTAGTTGGCCAGCAAAAGTGTGGCATTCCATCTTTTGTGCTTACCGATGCGTTCATACAACGTCAGCCAGTCTTCGACGTCGACCTTACCAAAGCCGATGAAGATTCCTGCGTGACGTAGCTGGGTTAGCACTACTTCCACTGGTGTCTGAGCGGCGGAGGCAGCGCAGCGTCAGTAGCCATAACAGCGGAACCAATGTGACGCCCGCTGCGAAGATCCAGGGCTGGCTTGTGGCGAGAGTACCCCGCACCTCCACCAAAATGTTACGGGGCAGAAAATATAAGTATTTACAATATATACAATCACAAGGCTGTAGCTCAGTAGTCAAAGTAACACGATCTACCAATTGTCTAGACAGTTCAACCTCCTCTGCACCTCACAACATCCTTTTCTTCACAGCGGCACAAACTCGTACGTGACAATATTTACAGAGCAGTCCTGCATTCGCAGCTCATCTTTTGTGAGCGCAGAAGCCATGACGCTTTGCGAAAACTATGCCTGCTCTAAATTATTGGAATCAAAATGGGAGCATATTTCTTATTTGTTCATACATGTTCTGCATAGTTGCTGGCAAGAAAACATGACTTTAGAGCTGTGTTTAATCTTTTAAGATAATACAGCTGCCAATAAATGCTATGCACACGGAATATGTTAAAAAAGCACTTGAAAGAAAATTAGCTACTTTTAGCTCCTTGCTGAATTTTTTAGCTACTACTAGCTACTTTCGTGTTGCCATCTAGCTACTTTTGCTCGCCAACGTTTGGCAACACTGTTTAAGCAGCACCGATACTAGACCACTGGCATGATTGCAAGTAACGATCTGACAGCATTTCGTCTTGGAAAGCAAACACCAACTGTTTCAAAGGAGGCTTGGCTGGCTCGCAAATAGTATGTTTAGTTTAGTATACACCGATGACATCAAGAAAACCAAATTATTTGTGTCCCCGTTAATAGAGCTAAAAAATAGGCACACTAAACTGAGCTGTGGCCAGATTGCAAGCACCGTCACCCGTGGTTGTGGCAGTCAATGAACTAGGCCTACTATCTCGTTTGGCCGTATTTCGATGGGGGATAAATGCAAGAACCTGCATTGGGTGCACGTTAAAGAAACCCAAGTAGTCAAAATTAATCCTGAGCCCCCACTACCATGTGCCTCATAATCAAGTCGTGGTTTCGGCACCCCTCCCCCTCCCCCCCCCAAAAAAAATAAAAAATATAGTGCAATCCTAGCCATTGTCCTAGCATGCAACTGGGGCAGGCGATGTGGGCAGAGCCTAGGTGATGGTGGTACAGGGCCTACAATATTTTGACGGTGCCTACCGTTAGGGCTATTTTTTTACCTACACTTTGTGCAGGCTCGCGTCGACAAGTGTAGCGCCGGGCAGTGGTTGTGTGCTGCACTGCGCTCGCTGGGCTGTAGCCAATCAGAGCAGACGAAAAGCGCCTGACTCCACACTTCGCCTGACTTCCCACTTACTGGCTGCGTATATGCGTTTGCCTGAAACTAAATGCCAATGTACAAGTTTCCTTTCCTCAACAAATCGAGACGAACTACAGTGAAATACATCACGACTACATACAACTTCTCAATGCGTATACACACAGCACGGGGTCTGAAACAGCCCGCACCATCCGTGAGTAAAATAATTTCACCTTGGAAGATTAGCTCACCTTCCTCTGTGACACATGGTCATGCCAGTACTTTGCCACCGTCCTTGCAGCGAATATTCACTTTCGTCACTATATCAGTGCCTACAGCCACATAGAAAATGGCACCACACGTTTGCAATGCCAGCCTACTTGTTTGTTGCCTGCTGCCAGCACTCATCGAAACCAAAGGTAGAAAGTGTAGTTTTCATGCTACACTACAGCTATAAAAACTGGCTTTGTGTAGGTGAGTGGACCTACACTTTTCTACACAGAGTAAGAAAAATGGCAACTTCCTACACTAGCTACACTCATGTAGCAAGTGTAGGTTAAAAAAAAAATAGCCCTGTTGTTTGCAAACATCGTGTAGGTCTATAGGTAAAAAAGGGCCACATTGCATTTAAAAGGAACCAACAATAACCGTTGCATGTTTTGGAAACCATTACTATGCTAAAATTGTCTGAAAACGCAAATACAAATTGAAGACCATGATGTCACGCTGATACACAGGCGCTGTGGTTTCGGCACAAAATTTCGATATCCCTCTTCCAAATTAATTAAAATGCAGATTGGAAGAATACCATCCTATATTGATTTAGTTTCGCTTCTTTTAAACTCTGCAGCTGATCTGTCATCTTAAGTGCCGAGCTTTTTTGCCGCGATTCCTGGTAGCTGGAGACACGGTCCATTACCTGCCCGTGGTGCTAATGTAAAACGGCCCGGAAACTCTTTCGTAAGGACCAGTAAGCTTATTCGTGTGAACAGCAACTTTGGCAAGCAAATTTTTGTTTTTCGCTGGTGAGACTATTGTGCGGTAGGTTCACTCGCAAATTTAGCAGCAGCTTGAGATCTAACGCTGGGTGCTACACCGCTGCATGGCTCAGACTCTGGAATCACTCAATAGTAGGTCCCCACCCAAGTCGAGAGTTCGCACACTGACTTCCTAGCGGTAAACCTGGCTTGTTACTCTTGCGTAGTAGGGCAAATGTGGGTGGTGTCATGGTCGAAACCTGACTGGCTGTTCTCATTTCATCACCCAGCGCCAATCCCTCCGATACCAGCAGGAAGGATATCTTGGCAGAGCCGCAGTGCCCAAACGTCGGCTCACGGCATTCAGAGACAAATACAGTAGTTCCACAATGTCCAGGAGGTTGTGGCCTCGCTAGTCCTAGCGACCGTCACCCCAAGCTTGGTGGTTTGCGTCAAAATCCCCACAGACTGTTGGACATGCTGTGTATCACTAGTGCGCATTATCCTGAGTCCCACGGCCAGCCCAGGCACACACAGACACTCACCACTGTGATGTCGCACCCCTGAATTCAGATTGATAGCGGCATAGTCCTGTGTGTCCTCCGTGGAGGGGGTAGTATCAATGGCAACATAGCACAGATCACGGCGCATATACACTGATGCCCAGGACTGGCCAAGGTAGTTTAGGGGGGTTGCTATGACAGACACTGTTGTAAAAGCTGACTATTAACTAACTTTGACTACCTGGTGTTCTTTAACGTGCGCTAAATTATAAGGGCACGAGTGCTTTTTGTGTTTCACCTCCGTCAGAACGCAGCTGCAGTGTCAGCAAATCAAACCAATAACCTCATGCACACCATTAGAACATATCAGCAACTGAGACACCATGGCACATTCATCAGACCAAGACGGTTTAACAGAGAATACACAGTGTAACAGACAAAATAAAGTATTGCACAGAATGGACAGTCACCACAATGGGGTGCGTCAAATAAGGCTGATTTTGTCAAATGGAGAAATAATATTTTGGTTGCTAGGTTGCCCTCAAAAGTAATGACTGCAATGCACTCTAGAGTTCATGCTCAAATAGATAAAAATATTCCTACATGACAGTAAAACATCTGGTACTCATACATACTACTGCTGCTTTCCATGTACAAGTGCTTGTGTGCATGTGTTTGAGAAGGCTCAAATGCATCATTGAATATCGTCACATGCCCATATGGTGGAAAGGAAAACAGACAATAACGCTATTTTGTCTGTGTGTATGCATGTGCACGTGCTAATTACTTCTGTAGTAGTTACATATGGCGGCCTTAAAAAAAAGAATCAAATTATGGGGTATTACATGCCAAAACCACGATCTGATTATGAAAATTTGGAAATTTGAACCACCTGGGGTTCTTTAACGTGCACCTAAATCTAAGTACACAGGTGTTTTTGCACTTTGCCCCCATCGAAATGCGGCCACTGTGGTCGGGATTCGATCCCACGACCTCGTGCTTAGCAACCCAACACCATAGCCACTAAGCAACCGCGGCAGGTATAAGCCAGCCTTCAAGATCATGATATAGAAAAGTAAGTTACCTTGATCTCGCTCATTCCAAGGATGGGAATTCGGTCTGATCCTGTCAGGAAAACTGGAATAAAAGAAAACAAGAAAAGCACAATGTGCTGTGTTCGCAGCCAGGGTGTCCTCGCCATCGATACATAAATTTATTTCATTTTAACAGGTCCCTGATTTTCATTGAATATCTTGGTGAAGGTTTCCTCCTCCAATCCACTATTTCAATGTTCTAAGGAAAGCGTGATGAAACAAGGAAACACCAACCAAGAACTAAAAAAACATTTAGCAAAAAGAAAAAGAAAATACAGCAAGTTTTGGCTCCCACATTTGAAGAGCAAAGTAAACTGTGTTGTTTTTAACAAGGGCAGTGGGAAAAGCTTGTTCACAGACTTTTCCTTGATTTAGAAGCACGGAAGCTTTAACGAGTTTGTAAGAATTTATGGTCTTGAAGGTTACGAGCAGAAGAGATGGACACAAGAGGAACAAAAAGGATAACAGAAACACTGTCCTCTGTCCTCCTTCATTCAAAGCTGTCCATCTAAGTGTCACTAATAAGGTTAACAAGCTAGCTTTCACAAACATTGGAGAACAATTCATCAGGCAAGTAGAAGAATCATAGCATTTAGGCGTCACCTTGACTTCACGTTTTAAATGAACAAAGCACATTGGTCATATATGTTGTGCGGCATGGCGGAATTTAGGTTCCTTAAAACCCAAACTAGAGAAGTCAACAAGTTCATTTCAACTAAAAGCATATAAAGCAATTACTAAACTGGCTGTCAAGTACGTGAACACAGTGTAAGACCTGAACACATCAGACAACACAAAAAGAACTTGAAAACATCTGCCCAATTTACATAAAATTGTTATAAATGTCATGACTCTCCAACAGCTATGTTGCAACTAACAAATCTTGAATCACTATGAGAAAGGAGGAAGGTCACCAGGATCAAGATGCTTCGTTCAATATGCTTTGGTAAGCTGAGAATTCGACCTGAGGATGTCTTCGACAAAGACACATATACCAAACACACACCAGTTCACACGTACCAAACTACTAATACAACAACCACTTTTCACAGAACTATCAAATTTGCTATAAAGAGGTTCGACTGTAGTGTCACCCGCTGTAGGATGATGCTATCATGAAAATCGCTGGTAGCGGGCAGCAAATGCTTCATCTACTTCTTGCTTCAACACGTCTCCAAAACTGAAGATTATGCAACCTTGGCAGCACGTGGTAGATTAGGTCTAAAACAGCGTGCAAGCTGTGTATGCGCTCAGCTGCGCTGACAGTGCTATTATGAGGTATGCCGTAGTGGGGGATACTCCTGATTAATTTGGACCACCTGGGGTTCTTTAACATGCATCCAATGCACAGTACACAGGCGTTTATGCATTTCACCCTCATCAAATTAGCAAGAACAACAGTAACAAAATAAAAAAAAAAGTTCATTGATGATTACAATACTCCCTAATGCAAAATTTGAGCGCAGCTCTATATATTTCACAATACAGTCTACGCTCGTTACAACAGAGCCACGTACAACAGACTTTTGCATATGACGGACCATATTTCAACCTTAGTTTGTTCTACCTATTTTATTAATGCAACGAAGTTCACTTTTAACAGGCCATGCTACAACGGACTATCTGCTACAGCGGACAAAATTATGGCAATTTTTGTCAAAATCAGGTGTATAAGATGGACTTTTGCCGTGTGGACGCGGGCTGGCAACTGATTTACGATGGTCAGCCGACGATCATGGCTCAATATCTTACATGCGAAGGAGGGAGGGAAGCGGGGCGGAAGCACGCCATCTTTCGCGTGTGAGGTACGGGGAGGGGGAGGAGGGGCGGGTGAGGGAATGAAGGGGGAAAGGTTCTATTCTAGTGGCTGCCATTAACGGCACAGCCGTGTGGGCGCTGTATCTTGAAAACGATCTGCGATGTGAACAAAGTGTGCGCCCACGTGGGCCTCATCTTCAAAGTGTTTTGCGATGTAGACAAAGTTCGCCTAGTGCCGGCAGCTTTGTATGTGCTGTGCTTTCGACGTTTAGTTCGCGTTGAAGCGAGAGACAGCACGAAGTTCAATTCGCGCGCTGCTGCTGCCGCTGTTAGATACGGGACCGTTTTCTGGGCCTGCTTCGAGTTCGCCAGGCCACATCAGATCGCGCCACGGCTAATTGAGGAGCGAAGAAGCACGGATGCCACATTCCTGACGCACGGCTGTAATGCACCGTGACAACCTGACAGCGTCGCCCCCTACCCTCTATTGAGACGGCGCGTTGCAAGTCAGCAAGGCAAGACCGCACGGAGAAGAAAGCCCTCGGACAAACACCAAGCAGCGACTCTCTTCGCCGGGTGTGACTCCATCGCACAGGCGCCTACCATTGGCCGAAAATGGTGTCACCTGAGCGGACTCTCCCATTGGCCGAACGTGACGTGTTTTCGAGACACAGAAGGGCTTAAAAGACGCAGACCGGGAGCAGCAGTGGATTCCTAGAGCATTCCTGGATTCATCTCTCTCGAACTTCTTGCCACGGGCCGCAGCGTACGAGTTGCTGCCGGCTCGTAATGACTGCTATGACTGTTAATTGACGTTCACTGTAAATAATGTAAATAGAGCATCCCAAGTTTTTCATCCCGACGTCCTCCTCGACTCCTACAACTGGCACCAGCGGTGGGATTTCCTCCAACTCCTACAACTGGTTGCTAGCGGTGGGATCGCCTCCAAATGCATCAACTGGTGGCAGCGCTACGGATCAATCTTCGTCGAGAGAAATCCTGAGGAACCCGGAACAGCGAAAAAGAGCCTTTGTCCAAAGGAGTCGCGAGGAACCGGGAAGAGTGAAGAAGAGAGAGCCTTCGTCAAAAGAGGTCCTAAGGAACTGGGAGTAGCGAAGAAGAGCGAGCCTTCGACCCAGGGAGTCCTGAGGAACCGGGAACAGCGGACCAATGAACCGGATGGCAGGGTGCTGCAACCGTAAGTGAGCGCGTGGTTTTTTTCCTTTTGATTCGCCAGACTCAAATGTTGTGTGTTCATTTTGATAGTTCTGGGAATCGGGAATTTGTTGCATAGTGTGTTTGCACAAATTAAGGAAAACAGTTCTAACCACCAGTCGGGGCAGCTGCCATGGATCTTAGAAGGTTGACGAGGTTAGACTTGTTGTTGGTGTGCGACGATTTGGGAGTTGAGGCGGACGAACAGATGAAAACGCCAGCTATCATAAAGGCGATTAAGGATAGTGGCAATGATGATGAAAGCATTGAGATTGCTTGGGAAGTGATACAAGAACCACGGGAGCGTGAGCGTCGTGAACGTAAGCGTGAGAGTCACGAACGTAAGCAAAAGCACGAGAAAGACATAGCAGCATTGGAAAAACAGATACAATATTTTCAGCAGTTAAAGGAACAAAGACAACGCCTGTCTGAAAATGCTGTAGGCAGTGCAGAGCACAAGAATGAGGAAGTGTCTAGCGGATTTTCGCCAAAATCCGACGAGAAGAGTAGTGCCTGTGAGATTGGCTGCACATTCATAAGTGAAGGGAAAAGGCTAGCTGCTAACGATGCCTTAGTGGCAACAGAGGCCGTTAAGGCCGCAGGGAGAGCGACGAGGTGCTGTGCCAACAGATGACTGTAGAGACAGCTAGGCCAGCTACGAACAAATTGGCACAGTTACCGCGCGTGTGCGTCGCTTGTAATGTTAGCGAGGTTGCTAGCGAAGAAAAGGGTACTGCTGACCCGACAGACGCGAGCACCCATGTCAGGTCAGATCTGCGTGCCGAAGTGATGTGCGAGCTGGACGATGCAGTTGAGAGTAGTTCTCAGGATGGCGAGCTTCGTAGCTCAAGAGAGGACAACTGCATTGTTCAGGGATCGGTGCAACTCTCCGCCAGTCTAGGTAGCCTAGATAGGGATGATTCAGTTAATAATCATTCGGACTGTGCACGTGAGACAGCGATCGATACCGACGGGCTGTGTGTTGATGCACAGCGTGAGCTGGGCAATGCAGTAGAGGGCAGTTCGCAAGAGTGCGAGTTGCATAACTCGAGTAAAGCCTGCTGCATTGTTCAAGAGTCGGTTAAGCTGTCCGCCAGTCGAGGCAAAGTGAGAGTAGATTTAAATGTAAATCACTCAGACTGTGCGGGTAAGAGACCGATCCGGGCCGACGAAATGTGTAACGGCCAGCACGAGGCACCAGAAGGCGACATGCAAGAGAATGCAAAGAGAAAGCACCGCCGAAAGAAGCGCCCTAAAGATAGGAATGAGGTGACTAATGTAGCACCGCCAAAGACGGCGAGAGACCCAAAAGGGCAGGGCGCGAGGAAAAGAAAAGTCCGGTCGTCACTGACGATGTTGACGCATCAAACACGTTCGAGCCACCAGTCAAAGGGGGACCGCGAAGCATGTTCTGCACGGACGCGGACAAAGGGCACAGGGCAGTTAAATTCCTCGTCGTCCCGTCATTCTCTTCGAAGCTCAGCGTGTAGTACGAAGAAGCGCAAGGTGGCAAGACGAGACCAGGTGGGGAGTAGCGACGCGGTCAATCGAGTTCGTGTTGAAAGCGGGGCGCCAGGACACAAATTGGCAGAGGACTGTAACGTCTTGGGGGAGCTGATAGTGAGTCAGCCCTTTTGTTGTTCCTCGGTAGCCAGAGTAGCTTTCAAACCGCGACCACCTCGGGTACGGCTCAAAAGCATGAGTCAGTCGTAAGTGTTTGGAATGGGAGGCCTAAAGAGCTTCCGTAGAAGTAAAACGTGTTGTTTTGTTTTTTATTTTGAGCATCGGAAAGTTTTCGCGATTTGAGACTAGGATTTCTTTCAATGTGTAAGGTTTGAGCTTTGTTTGTGTTTTCGTTTGAGAAGCTCCGAGATTTGAAAGATGAGGTTTATGTAAACATGTAGTCTCGCGAGTGTTAGTTAATGAGTAAATAGGCTTTTTTTTTTTTGTGCGTGAGTAACCTGAAGGTCAAGGTTGTCATTGAGAGGCCTATCGTAACACGCGTGTGTATTAGTTAACCTTCTTTTTTTATAAGCGTTTTTTATTTTCTAAGGTTAACAGCGTAGGTTTTCAGTAAGTGCATCATTTGCACTGAGAAGCGTTCTTAGTTCCATTAGCGCGTGTCCTGTGCGGACGGAAGGAAGCAGAGTTATGATTGGGTTGCTCGTGTGTGTTGAGGGCAGCCGTATTCTGACTTCTCTGGTCAGCGTGACTGGAACTAGTTATTAGAAGACGCATTATTTTAAGGGTTCTGCGGAGTGCTAAGTCCCGCAAGTTTAATTGCTTGTGTAAGTTACGTGTCCCGTAGGGACTAAAGGAAGAAACGCGAGTAAGCGTAATAAAATGTTTGCCTACGACGCAAGTACGTGTTCTGATTAGTGACCACAAGGCTAGCGCGCTTGTGATTGCATACTTGTGAAGATGGCCAGACTGTTCAGTGGCAACAATACGTGAGATAAGTACGCCACTGCGTTTGGGTTGGAAACATGCAGTTCGAGTAGTTGGGCTACTTAAGTTTTGTTCGGCTGTTTTCACTGTTTGTTTGCAACGGCAACGACCCATTGTTTTGCTACAACAATGACACTCTGGTCTTGTGGGCATTCGGGGAGAAATGGATAGCGGTTTGGAAAGGTGGTTGGAACTGCTTTGTCAAAATTGGGGAAATAAAAGATCAGGGTTCATTTTGACTCAGTAATAGCCTGGCGAGTCAAGGGTGAAGAGCCTGCGCTTACACGTGGTGCAGCGCTGTGTTGTTTTGTTTGTTTGACGTATGTTCTCTAGGGCCCAGGATCCCGAAGTTCGTCAAACGAGGCTCGACACCAGTACCCTGCAGGTTCTTTCGGCGTTCCTCATGGCCAGCGAATTGAGTTCACCGGCCATTCCGAACTTCCGGGGCGAGGACGAGCTGTTAGATACGGGACCGTTTCCTGGGCCTGCTTCGAGTTCGCCAGGCCACATCGGATCGCGCCACGGCTAATTGAGGAGCGAAGAAGCACGGATGCCACATTCCTGAGGCACGACACGTGCAAACAAGTTCGTGGACCCCACTTCGTGTGCAGCCGGGGGAGCTATTCACTGCTTGGCTCTTCCCGAAAGTAAAGCGAGAGCCTGGCACTGTGGCGGGTAAAGTGGGTCCCGAAGCAAGACGGCTGTAACGCGCCGTGACAACCTGACAGCGTCGCATTGCAAGTCAGCAAGGCAAGACCGCACGGAGAAGAAAGCCCTCAGACAAACATCAAGCAGCGACTCTCTTCGCCGAGTGTGACTCCATCGCACGGGCGCCTACCATTGGCCGAAAATGGCGTCACCTGAGCGGGCTCTCCCATTGGCCGAACGTGACGTGTTTTCGAGACACAGAAGGGCTTAAAAGACACAGACCGGGAGCAGCAGTGGATTCCTAGAGCATTCCTGGATTCATCTCTCTCTAACTTCTTGCCACGGGCCGCAGCGTCCGAGTTGCTGCCGGCCCATAATGACTGCTATGACTGTTAATTGACGTTCACTGTAAATAATGTAAATAAACCTCCCAAGTGTTTCATCCCGAAGTCCCCCTCAACTCCTACACCGCACTTATTTTGCTTAATTTGCGATCGCCATCGATGCTTTGGCTTTCGGGCGAAACTGCTACTTTCTTTGTTTGTTTATTTACTTTGTACGTTTATCACTCTCTTTGCAATAAATTTGTTAGACGTCATGGCAAAAATTTCGAAAGTGAGGTGTCTCAGATATTATGGACTTTGGATAAAACGGACATCTTTTGTCTGATTATCACGGTCCGTTGTAACGAGAGTCGACTGTATATTGGCTGGCGTGGACGATTGGTCTTGTGCGGCATGCTGTAAACGGAGCAAGGGGAGGCACCACTGCCTTGCTAATCTGAAGATCACGAGAGCCAGTGCATGGAGCCAGTGCGTGGGTGACACATGGTCGCGATTTACAGAGACTGCCGCCGACAAACCTCCAAGACGACGCCCGCTACTCTGGTGCCATCTTGTAGCCCCCATTGCCGCATGCTTTTCTTCTCACGTTTTTCGCCATAACCTCCTTCGCTTTCCACCTCATGGTTCCCCGCTGCACTGTCCTCTCTGCTTTCCTCCTCACGCCTCTTCCCTCTCGCTGCTTTTTTCTTCCCCCACTACACGCTGTGTTCGCTCTCATCTTTCACTGTGCTCATTGTCTCAGTTACGCCGGGAGCACCAAAGCACGCCACAGGAACGGCCACCTAAGAGCTGCGCTATAAAAAATGCAAATCTCTTGCACTGTGCAAATCAATGTTATGCGAAGCACTTTGTAGGCGGCTAGCTGTCCAGCACTCTTTGGATTTTTGCAAAGTGTTACCAGATGGTTCAACACTTTTGTCTAAGTCAAGTAAGTTCTATAACTTACACCCTTACAGATATAAAGGCGCGAGTTATAGACAAATTTGTGTGTGTGTGTGTGATGCGAGCTCCTGCATCATGACAACAGCAAAAAGATGATGGTCAAAGTGTTGGTATGGCGGCGATGGCATGTGAACTGAATTTTTTTGTACCCTGGCGAAGGAAAACTGGCATGTGTGCACGCGCTCTCACTGATGCTACGTGGCGTGCCGCAAGCGCCAGATGCCTGGAAAATCCAGCCCTTACTGGCATTAGAGAACTATGCATGCAATCATGGCTTAATGGTCAGAGAATCAGGCTGTGGTGCTGGGGGGCCAAGGTTCAATCTCACCATTGGGCACTTGAATTCGCTTTTACTGAAGAGGCTTGAAACGATGCAAAACAGAACCCGCCCGCACGCCCGCCCGCCCGCCTGCCCGCCTGCCTGCCTGCCTGCCTACCACAAAGTACCTGGGATGAGCCAGGGAATGCTTTGCATTATAAAAAAAGTGTAACTGGACATGAGCAAATGAAAACATTGTGCAGATCAGCTTACAACAAAAGGATCACAAACAAAAGAAGTGCATGAAAATATTCTAAGCAACCCCTGCAACACTGCAGCGTCACTGACAGCTCAAAGATATCCAATTACTATTACATTATACAGATCATCATGCACTACAGTTTCTCATGAGGAGCACCCACAGCTCTCTTAAGTACTGGAATGTGGCAGCTGCAAGAGCCATATGTGCCTCACGATGCACACACACTCAATGCAGTTGTAATAAGAGCACTCCTACACAGTTGCGACTTGCTTTAGTGAAGAGTGCACATGGTGGGAAAAGCGTGTTTAGCACAAAGGCTGTATGCACTACATAATATTATTCAAAAGAAATAGACAAATGCAAACGTACTTGAAACTTAGGTTTATTTTCTGTAACATAATTATCCTGAAATAAGCCGAATCAATGAAACTGTACTGTTCTCTGGGCACCCTAGTCATTTCATCAGCAGCCTGCCATGTCATGCAACATTATTGGCAACTGTTAAGGTTCTATGCTTCAGAACTGCATATTTAAGAAGTAAGGTGGGCTTGTACAAGTAATTTATTAAGTTTGCAAATACAGGTGTACAGCCACAGCACAAATCGCAGCAACAGCAACGGTATGCATCCGCAAGCTTGCTAATAAGACATTTCTAATGTTCGTTGTCCTCAGGGTTGGGTTTCTCAGATTTCCCCCAACAGAATGCCTGACTCGAATGCGACAATCATACCATTCTCATTCTGGCCCCTTTATCTCACATTGGCAACAACATCAAATTTTTCATTGCTTGGTTTGGCAATGTGCATTAGCTCATTTTGTTAATCATCAGCCGCAATTTTTAGCACTGAACAGTTTGAGTCACATTCATATGTTTGTGTCATTAAGGAATGTAGGGAGCCGATTAGGCTTGCCCAGGAATAGATCAAGTCAGCTTGGCATATTTACTCAGAGATAAATGCATTCTAGCGAACAGGTCCAGAGGCCCTGGTGTCTGTGCAGAGTAATTTGGCATAATGATGCTGCAGTGAATGACACAACACTCATGCGCTCATGCGCACATGTGCACACATGTGCACACACGCACACACACACACGCACACACACACACGTACATATATACGTAGTCGAACCTCACTACAGTTGATCCCGGATATATCAAACTCAGATATATAGAATTATTGTCTATATCAAACAGTCGTAAAACCCCCTTGAGGATCCCATGGAAAAGAATAGCAAGGTACTACATGTACAGTCGACCAAAAAAGTTTACGGACCACGGCATCTCAGAAAATTCAAAATATACGAGCAGCCTTTAAAAGCAGCCAGTAAAATTGTGCATCACAATGTTGTTCGCATATGCCACAAAAGGCTAAAAGTGGGAATAACAGGCTGTGTTTTGAGACTGAGGAGATATTCAGCTTCGTGTCAGATCTCTTGGTCCGTAAACTTTTTTGGTCGACTGTACATCGAAATCCCTTTCACCACCACATTAGATATATTGATAGCCATGCCACACTGCGCCCCTGCAAGCATGCTTCTCCTAACAGAGACCCGATCACTTCTCGCGTCATGAAAAATATTTAATGGCAACAAATTTGAAATGGCACTCTTTATGCAGATTCTGTCAGAGAAGAAATTGAACCTGATGGGCAGTACATGCCATGGAGGAAAAAAATTCAAGGCCATTTTGTACTGTGAAAGTGGATGACCAGCGGAGCTGTAAATGCCATGGTAAAAAAACTTGTAGTAAAGACTTTATTGCATCACTCATTGTCACTTAATAACGATGGTCACAATGGCTTTGTGGTCGCTATGATATACACTGATTTGCATACTCACAACTGCAGACAGATTCTCTGCGAACACACACAACTGTTAATTGCAATGGTTCAGCCTGTCAATGTGGCTAAATCGCAATGCACCAAGAGTCTGAACACGCTGACTTGCCCGTGAGAAATTCATAATGGCATTCTATGTCACTTGTCGATGCATGCATCCATAGACAAATCTATCGAGGGGGGGGGGCACTTGCCCCCCCCCTCCCCCTGCTGTCAAAAGTTGGGGGCAAAGAATGTAATTTGACCCCCTATCCCACTTTTGAAAGCGGGCACAGGCACTTTCGGCTGCACGCTGGAAAGTCCATTGACACTACAGCTAAAGCTAAATTTTCTTTCTTAGTAGAGCAACTACATAAGGAATGCTTTTCTTTACTATGCATATCCCTACTTGGACAACAACGATTGTCTTTTGTGCCTTCCGGGACACCCTGTAGAGGACGATGCGCAGGATTCCCCATACATGCTCGCATTGCGGATAACGCTTAGCGCTGGGCAGTTCCCACCCTAACAAACTGTCAGCTTGCGCAACTTCCATCATGCCCAGTTTTTTGGGATCGCTATATCCGTATTCTAAAACACTATCAGCTTGTTACATTTAATCTGCGGGTGAGGGCGAAATCTGGATAAAGTATTATAATTAGCAGCGCCCAACAACTGGAGTGCCTTACGGCATAAAATTGTTGGATTATCAAATGCTGGAACTATTTAATCTCTTTCTATTGCAGTGTTGCAGTCTCAGTATCTTATCACCATCAGAAAGTTAATCAACCCTCTAACAGGTATAACTGTTGAATTTCATTGTGTAATGACAGCTTATCATACATAAGCTCATGAAAATGGCCTTGGTCGAACTCGCAGAGCCATTTCAATAGCAATAGAATACTTACTTGAATTTTTTCTAAATACATGTGTCACTTCCAACTGACAATTTCATTTTCAGGCTGTTTGGCTGTTTTTAAATAAGAGCTACACTATTGTTTCCCGACAGGAGCAAATACAGCAGATATTTCGTATTTTGAAAAAAATGAGGGACACTTTTTGGTGATGTGTACAGAAAATTTGCACTGTGTAAGTTGCTTATGTACTCTGAAAACAGTAACTCACTGGTCGCTTGATCCAAATTTTCATGCATTATCCAAATCAAATCATGCAAATCGTGCATTATACACGGCATTTGGTTCCTTTCCCCCGGTATCCTCAGTAAAATATGCGGGGCACAGTGTTTATATTTATTCAACATACAAAACAATGTTCTGAGTGACAAGCGATATATGTTTATTCTGTGTAGGTTCATAACTGCTTTTTAGAAAGCTACTCATTGAAGCATTCCAGGGTGTCATACTGACGCTAATATGTTTCCTAGACTCCTACAGCAATGCACGAGATACAGGCATGAAATTCTATGAAAGTAGGAAAATTTTAAGCGTAATGAGTTGTGAAACTTTCACTTTCCTGCTTTAAATGCAAGTTCCACAGATAATTACTAAACCCTCGTTTTTTCATGTATTTTTGTGAAATACATTACGTCATGAATTATGATCGACTGTCGATAAATGTGTCAAATTTACATAACTTATCCCAAGGTGATGGAGACTCCACATAGAAAGCAAGTCAAAGTGGGAGAATGAGTCTATGCATTCTATAGTGACCCATCATAATTACATAGTAACTAAATATTCATTTATTGTACAGACAGTCATGCTATGTTTCTTCACTAAATATATTGAATCACCTGCTTGAATTACATGCACATGTTAATTATTGGGCACAAGCATTACAACAAGGGAAGAATATATTACGATTACTACGGAAATGCCTCACTTCAAACGTCCTGTCAAAGACGGTAGTGCCTTCATAAAAGCGGTTGTGTGCAGCGATGCATTTTCACTCAGAAGTGAAATGGGTGCACTTTAAGAAAGCAGAATGTTAAATTTACTCAAAGCTTAATGTTCATTGTCTATTCCTTGCAACCACTGCACAATAATGGCAATAATAAGTGACGTTCACAAACGTGTACACCGTGACTGAAGGGGATATTACGAGATTCATAGTTTGTTTCTCCGGCGTCCTCGGCAAGCTAAACCTTGTTTATATCTAGAGAAAATTAGGGGCATGGTATGAATAAGGTGTAGGCAATATTCCAAATGGGTGGGTTAAATGTGCATTTTCAAGTGGAATACGTATGCAAGTGGTCCATAGCATTATTAGTCTGTTTTACAAAGGGTGTAAGACTTAGACGGCTGCACTGGCATAATTACAACAACTGAGGCCAAATTTTGCGAACATAAGGGGAACAATACGCCAAGTTTATATGCGATGGTAAATATGTGTTGATCAAATACAGCGTTTAAAAAAAATTGAAAGCAAGTTTTCGAAAGTATCGCGCTACTGCTATTAGCTAGGTTTCCCAATGTCCCAAGAGAACTCTGTGTTTCAGATATGCTATACTTTGAAGGAATAGGCAGCATTGTAAGTGCAATTTGTCACGTAGTTTTAACCTTTCTGGCTTATTTAGAAGTGTTAAGAATAATTACTGAACCCTCATCTTTTTTCTTCTTACTTTTTCATGCATGATATATTAGTTCAGCCTGGTGTCCTCACTGAACTAAAGGAGGCAACTTTGTTATGTTTGGTGACTGTATGGACAAGTTAATATGTGGAGGTGAAGTTCAAAACAGATGGGTAATTGGGGCTTTTGCAATAAATTACGTATGCAAGCACTCCAGAGCCTTTTAGCATGTCTAGCGAGTGGGCAAGGATTGAGCCCGCTGCCCTGGCAGAACTATAAAAGCTGCCAAGACCAAATGTAGTGAAAATTGGTGGTACACTATGGAAACCCTCTGTGCGAAGTTAAATGTAGTTGGATCAAACACAGCCTTTGTAAAAAAATTTCTTATGCAAGTGTTAGAGCGCGTGATACAGCCGCTACCAGCTATGCTTCCCAATGTCCCGACATAGCTGTAATTTACAACAGGTTTATATTTTGTGGAAAGGGGAGAGGGACATGGTAACTGCAATGTGGGAAAATTTTTACGTTCATGGGGCAGCTTGCACGAACATTCAATAACGAAAATAATAACGGATTTAAGAATGCGTTCTTGTGCGGACTAGGTGCTGTCTATGGAACATTTAAAAACGTGTTCTTAAATTCGTTATTATTTTCATTATTAAATGTTCGTCCAAGCCGCTCCTGGTCCATTTAGAAGAGTTGCAAATAATTAATGAGCCATCTTTTCTTTCCTGATTTCCTGGAGTGATAACACGTTCCGTCTTATATTCAGTGATGTCCTCGGTGAACTAAACCAGACATTTTGTTCATATTGGGCGAAAATAAAGGGTGCGTTATGGGCAATATGTAGGTAGACTTTAAAGACAGGGGTCTGATTATGGCATTTGTAGTAAATTATGCATGTAAACTATCCAGAGCTTTATGAATGTGTTTTGCGAACAAAAAATTTATCCTGCTGCCCTGGAAGAACTGTGAACTCAACAGATGTCAGATCTAGCGGAAATTGAGTGGGGGGGGGGGGGGGGGGTGCGTTATAAAGCGATAAAGCATTGAATAGCCCCCTCAGCATTTGGCAGCAATTGGCTCTCAACAGATTCACTGGACATCATCTGTCGCAGGGTAGGGATGTCGATTCAATTTCTTGTGTGAATATTGCAAGTAGGTTATGTTGATTGTATGTCGTTACGTATAACCTTGACAATACTATTACCTAAACTAGCGATACATTTATGCTGTAGGCTTAAACAGCAAGTACAATTCTTTGTTGAATTATTCACATTCTTTGTAGCAAATGTGCATTTTTTATGTGAGCGGTACTGCTGCTACTGGGCGGGATCCGGGACCACTGTGGGGCTCTAATTGCCTTTTGTCCCTGTATCATCTTGAGATTTTATATAGTTGGAAGAGATAAATGCAAATTGAGATCATTTTTCGGGCCCCCATGGTTCACCATGTGCGATTGATAAATAGGTCCCTGTCTATTAAATATAGATATAATTGGCAGAAGCCTTTCCAGGTTATTTCAATTATTGTAACAGTAATTTGCAATATATATATATATATATCAAGAAAAAGTTCTGTAGGTCCGGTGCATAGGTACAGTAAACTCTCAGTTGTACGAACGTCGGTTTATCAAATATTTCAGAATAACGAACTTTTTAAAAATCCCAGGCAGTTTTCTTATAGATTCTATGCAAAAGTGTTTCACTTAAACGAATTTCGTAACAGTCAATATTTCAGTTTAACGAACTCGCTCAGAGGACCAAGGCTTATTTTTACGATCACAACCGATGCCCTCCCTCATCAAACCGCCGCTCCAGCGGCAATGTAAGGTCGCTGGCGCTACAGCGCCCCTGGGCGAAGCGGCGACGCGGAAAACGAACGGCAACGAGACATGGCCTCCGAGATCGCCCGCACAAAACGAGCAAGCATGTAATCTCGAAGGCATGAACAAAGTAACATCGCTGGCGTTTACAATGCCGCCAGAGCAAAGCGGCGATCTGTCACACCACAAACCACGCGGTGTGTGTTTTTTTCCGACCAGGTAGTTGTGGCATGGTCGTCGTCTCTTTCTTTCTTAAAGAGACGATGAAGAGACGAAGAAGAGGCAACTGCCGAGCCAGTTTCAAACCCTCTAGCTGAGGTTGTAGGGTACATTGGAAAGTTGAGAGACTTCGTGTCAACAGCAAGCTGTGCCAGAAGAAGTGTACAAAAACATTGACTCTTTGGACAGTTTTGTTACTTCCTGTGCTTTAAAAGTACAAGTGCAGAAGAAGATAACAGATTTTTTTTTCTAAGTGAGAAAGGCAGCATTATAACTGTTATGAACCTTGTACTTGTTGATATGTACAAACTCCATTTCATACATTTCTAACACTGTGGATGTCATGTCTTTTGCTCCATGAATCGCACTTCGAACTTTTGACTCTGTATGCCATGTCTTATGTTGGTCTAGTGAATATTCAGTTTAGTGAACTTTCAGTTAAGTGAACTATTTCCTTCGGTCCCTTGAAGTTCACTCAAGTGGGAGTTCACTGTAGTTGAAGAAACGAAGGGGCACACTTATGAAAATGGCATGTTTAATCATTTAATGTTTCGGCCGTGGCGTGGCCTTTGTGAGAATAACCCCCCCCCCCCCCAACACAAACACACACACACACACACACACACACACACACACACACACACACACACAGAGAGACAGACAGACAGACAGAGAGAGGGGGGGGTCAGACCATTTGCGGTTTGCCCCACTCTAGATATAGTTGGTACGGCACTACATGCATTCGTTGCGTAATGGTTTCCATATCGAGCTCCTGTACTAAGATCCTGTGTTCGAATCCTCCGTCGGACAGCTTTAATGTCTATTTAATTATTTATTACACAGTACTTTGTTGAAAACGACGAGTTTACAAAGTCACAAAGCCGTTTGAAGCGAGAAGCACGAAGTTCAGCCAAATCCATGTACTTGCCCTAATTCTCATGCTGGCTGAACCGTCCCGATAGCAGCTCTCATAGACACTAGCACCAGAGTTCCTTCTAGTAATTATTGTATGAAACTCTATGGTATTGGGTAGTGTCTTAGCTTTCCTCTTGCTATGCCAGGTGTAGGCACATGCCTTACTGGTTTGCTTTGCCTCCTCATAGAGGGCGCAAGAGCTTTGAGGGACGGACATTAAAAAATCTTTGGGAGGGTAGACATATACAGCTCTGCTGTAAAATGAGCAGGGTGCTCTCACTTTTGCTTGCTGCAAATATGGATGACGTGTGAACTGTAGCCATTAGCTGTCGACAAGAGCAGATCACCACTCTGCTTCAAGAATGCAAAGGGTTTGCCGGTTCGGTATGCATTCCACAAGAAAGCGTGAGCGTGGATGATATCCAATCTTTAATCTGAGTGGCTCTGGGCATGTGATGCCGAACTGGAGATTCTGCGCCACCGGGTTTGTCTTCTTGTAGACAAAGGCTTTCCATAAACGGAATTTTAGGATTCTGCGAGCTGCCAAAACGAATCCGACCCCAACCTCCACTTGGACGAATGTTTACATTACAGTTTGAATTTAACACAACCCGTGGATGCCACACGTAAAGTTTGTGACCCCCACTCCCCCTTTTCAATGTGGCAGTGGCGCGCAATACTCATCAATGTGCAATTTGAGGTACCGTGCTGAACACATCTCATTCGTGCTTACACAGTTACACATGAGTGGGAATGTACTGGGATGTTCTGCAAGTGGAAAGCCATACTTTCGAAACAAAGACCACGTGTGTAGTATTGGAAATTGCCCACGAAGGGGCCAAAGGGAAAGGGCCAATAACAAGGAGACACACCGGCCACAATGCATCGGAATGCTGAGCAGCACAGATGAAGAGATGCATGGACAATTTAGGGTGGTTGAAAAGCGAGGACGACTGGTTCCAACAGGAAGTCATTTCCAAAACCTGGCACAACAGCCCGCATGGCTTGTTGCCCACGTATGACGATTGGCTGGGCAAGTTCACGTGCAATTTCCCGTACAAGTGCCCTGATGGCAGCATGGCACATATCCGTACAGGCTAGTTTGCTTCTGCAGTGCGTCCATTTCTACCATATCTTGAATAAGAACACCCAACAAGCACTCCAACGCGTGCGCAGCGCAACACAGTCTCATGTCCAGGTGACGCAGGCTTTTGGTGTTAGTGTTGTGACGACTGCGTGCGAGAGCAATATGCAACATTTATGAGAAAAAAGAATTCACCAATGGTTACGATACTCCCTAATGCAAAATTTGAACGCAGCTCTATACGTGTTTTTATTTAACTATATATCAAGGCAAGGAATTTAAGAGAGACATGTAGCAGAGTCAGCCATCGTCAAAAATTTGATCTGCGCATCAAGCACGTCGGCTTTTATACATGGCACATCAAAGATTCTAGCGTAATTGCTGGTGCCCATGTGGCTTCCAGAAAGCACTACACAATTCGCATCGTGCATACAGTCAGATTACAAAAAGCATTGGTGACAACAGCAAATGGATAGAACTATCAACAACATTCAAGAAACTTCCGATACATGCAGGTGCATTGCGCAGCAAGGGATAATGTTTAACAGTTGTTGGTTGGTGAAAAGTAGTGGCCGAAGAAAGAAGTCATCAGTGAACAGACGACGGCGCGCTACTCTAGTGCCATTTTGTAGCAGTCGTCGCCACAGACACTACACCTGCATGGCTTTATGCTTTTCTTCTCACACTTTCACCATGTCCTCCTTCTCTGCTTTCCGTCTCATGCTTCCGCTGCGCCCTCCTTCTCCACTTTCCTCCTCACACTCTCTTCCCTCTCGCTGATCTTTTCCTCCCCCACTGTGCTCTGCATTAGCTCTTTTATCCGCTGTGCTCATTTGCTCAGTTACGCCAGGAACAGCTGCGCTCTATGCAGGAATAGGCACATAAGAGCCGCGCTCTAAATATAAGTCAGCTTTTGTGCATTCGAAGCGGCCTTGGAGAAGCAAATCGTTAAATTCGTCACCTTCCACTATCTTGGGAAACTGTCCAAGACATGTGAAGCTTCAGATAGGCATATTTTATACTTCGAATTGTCCATATATATAACTATTTTGCGATCCCCTTGGAGTTCGATATATCCGGCATAGACTGTATCACAATGCTGCATCAGCCACAAAAATGCCTTCATTATATCTGTTATTTGTTATAAGCATGCACATGGATACTGACAAAAAACAATTGTGATCAGGTCTATGCCTAAGAAACACAAGCGGGGTGACTCCGGTGGGCCAGCAAAGGATCTTCTGTAGATTTTGATGACCTGTCAGCATCTTGCCATGCCTATATGAGGAACAGCAACATCAAAATTACATACACAGGCTCTACACCACCATGAAGGTGCAACCACATGACTGGTGCTATTATGCGAGATTGGCATGTTGATTTGCCAACTGCTGTCCACCAATGCCATGCTGCCGCCACCTACACACTTTTTGCACATGCGGAATACGTGCACGCAGATCCATGTACTCCGCTACTACAGCTGTCAGTCTAGCTTGTGTGTCTGATCTCATTCTCCTTTGCCGATATGGTCTACGGAGTGCAAACATACTGACAGCAAGCTTCCCCCGATGGCTTGTCACCAGCTGCTCCACCACCCACGCTGCTTAGGAAGCTAGGCCTAATCGGCACCGCTTTATTGAGAGTTGGCAATTAATGTTGTGGTTTTGTGCCTAGTCAACATGGCCGCAGCTTTGTTGACAGCTCACACATGCAGTTCATGCCTGAAACATTGTGCAGCATCTGAAATTTCAGTTATTGCCGTTATACATTGATGCTATGGTGGCAGAGCCACAGGAAAGTCTGAATAATCGCAGAGGTCCAAAAAATAGGTCAGCTGAAAAATCGATCGGCAACTCAATTTTGCATCTTTGCTACCAGAATATCTATTTTGAGGCACACGAAAACAAAAATTTGCTACACTACAAACAATATCATGTCAGATCCTGCATTTTTGATTTCGTTATAGCAGCAGAATACCCCATTGAATTGAAACATACCCAGCCAAATCTTTTATTTACTTCCTTATATCCTATAATATGTTACATATGCGTTCACTATACCGAGGTTCAACTGTGTACATGTATACAGCATGTCTCAGCTAAGTTGAGCCAGAGTTTAAAAATATGCGAATGCCACATAGCTGGACAGAGCCAAGGCAATGTTGTTTGCCGTCGCTTGGAGATACTCAGATTATTTTTTTTCATTCTACCTAACTACATAATTAGTCCTAATTAATTAGCTTCTCAAATATTATAATTAGATTGAAGGTGTCAATGAGAAAATTATAGAGCAACGTGAAAAACTCCTGATAAAGTTTTTTGTTGTTCAATACAGGCTACATAAAAGTGTTTTTCCGAGCGTGAAAGAAGCCTGCAAATACACACAAAGTGCCTCGAGCGGCCAATCGAGCAGCAATTTTGTGTGCATTTACAGGCTTCTTTCACAATCCAAAAAACACTTATGTAGCACGTAATGAGCAACAGTAAGCTGTATCTGAAGTCTTCATGACGCCCTACAATTTTCTCATTGACACTTTTCATCTAATTACAATATTTGAAAAGCTGATTAATTAAGACGAATTATCCAATCAGGCAGAATGAACGATTAATATGAGTATCTCCAAGCGACGGCAAACAACATTACCTTGGTTCTGTCCAGCTACGTGGCATTCGCATATTTTTAAACTCTGGCTAAAGTTATCTGAGACACCCTGTATATTTGAACACAATCAAGTGCACAGAAGTAAAAAAGCCTCGTGCAACTAAAAAAAACTTACGTAGAAACTTCTTTTTCTCCTCATAGTCAAGGCTATGAAAGACTCGCCAGAACATTTTCACAGTTGGATGGTTCTTGTGAAACTCGTCTTTGTATTCAGCATTCTTGAAAAAAAGAGAAAGAGAGAGAAAATTCCGAGCACATCTTTGAATATATCGCATTTCAATGTCTAACATGTGCTACTAGACATGGAACTCTGATATAGCTGCCTGAATATGAAATATCTTGAAATATCTTGATATATGAATATATCAAGGCTGTACATCATCATACCTTTTCAAGTTCATTCCAGTTGTAATTTTCACTACCAACCACCAAGACCATTAGTTCTTGAGCGTGAAACAAGTCCTGGATGGAAACAGAGAAAAGTGCACATGAAAACGTGCCAACAATGCATAATACTAGCAATAATTCTGAGCTTTCAAACACTATCATGACAAAAACGACTAAATGTTTTTCAACATTTCTTACTCTGAAGGTAGACTTACGCTTGACTGGAATGCCCACCGCTCGCCTGCCACATGCATGCGGTCATGCAGTTTGAGCGTAAGTCAGCCATAAGCAAGTTCTGCTGCTATTAACCCACAGACATCAAGAGCATGTTACCTCTGTGAAATACATGTTTTCATCATTATGATCTGTAGCATTATGATGTGCAGGCACTACCCGAAACACACAGGACATTTTGTTGATCCTTTCTTCCAGCACTTACGCTATATTAATTAATTAATTAACATTTTAATTAGCCAATCAATTAATCAGTAATTAATTAAACACTGTAGCTTTATTCAGGGATATTGCAGGAGTGAGTAAAAGTATAAGAGAGACAAATACAAAAGAAAAAATTGATTGCCCTTCCAATACTGTGAAGAGAAATGCAAGTGAAGCTTGGGATCCGCGGCTCTTCGTTCTCATAACACCTTGGCCTCCCGCTCCCTCACGGCGAGGTCAGCACGTCGTCGACAAGCCCTTTCACGAGCGAGTTCCCGGTGGCATTCATTAAACACCGCCTGTTCTTCGGCCAAACGCACAACGCGCAGCCCACTCCCACTGCCATTCCTTCGACGCAGCCTGCGCTTCGACAGAATGAACCAAACGCGGCTCCCCATTTGAGTGCCAGGCCTGAACTGGCGGGAAATGGTAGGCGCGAGGCGAGCGAACATGTGATCACACCCTTTCCCTCCCCCAGAGAAAAGGAACACCTGTGATTGGGTCGCGCCTTGCGCTGTGTCTGCTTCTTCATGCACATAAAACCCCGCTTTAAAGGGCACATATGATGAACCGACAGTGGATGAATCAGTTAGCATGGTGGTCTCGCAACCCGGAGGTCAGTGGTTCGAATCCGCAGCTCGACAAGCAATTTTCATTTTCCCGCGGCTTGGGCTTTTTGTACGGCAACGCCAACACCAACACAAGTGAGGAAATACAAGCTTCACTTGAATATAAGCAGGACAGTAAAGTTAACATGAGTCGGTACATTATAGTGAGGTACAAATTTATCACCAATGTGCCTCTAAAAAATCCAACAGTGGCAATTCAAGGAAAGAACTGGGCATTGTGTTCCAGCCTTAGATAACTCAGGGAACAAATGGTGTTTGAAGTACTTCTGTTCAGGCAAGTTGGCATAACAAGTTTAAGCAGCATGAAAAGACGGCGACAACAAGGAACACATACACACAGGACCTGTCCTGTGTGAGTATGTTCATACACACACAGGCGCCATGTTGCAGTCTTTTCACGCTGTTTAAACTTGAAATGCATATCAAGTTGCTAGCATGCACAAAAGATGGCTTGAGGTTGAGCCTGGGTCATCTTCTAGTTGAAAAAGCCCTGGCCATTGCGAGGTAAGCATTAGCAAATAGACAACAAGATGAATGACTAATGTAGTACAATATTTTCATAGATTCAATGTGCTACGTACTTACTGCACACCAGGGGAAAATTCAAGGAAGTCAGAGAAGATGACAGTTAAAAATCCTGGTCATAACAATGACAAATGAAACTGCTTTCCTTCATTCAGATTTAATTTTGTGAGTGCCACTCTTTATATGGGCTCCAGATGCATGAAGCATATGACAGAAATAAAAATATATTCTAAGCATGAATAAGTGCTTTATACATTAGCAATTTCGTTTTCTTCAGTTTTCGATAAAATCGGCAAACAAATATTTTTTACTGCTTTTGCTGTAATGTGATCAACCTGCTGAGACCATTGCATGTTGTGCATGATGACGTCCCCTAGGTACTTATATGCTCGAGGAACTACTGCATTGTTTGATGTATACTTATGAAGCAAAGCAAAATGGCTGTTCGCAAATTACACGACAGTTTCTTGGAAGTTAGTATGTATCTGCCAACCTGTGCACCACGTAGAGGACCTGGTAAAGGACTCCTCCGTAAAGGACTCATGTCAAGACGGGCTCTTGACATGATACTGATGGGTAGGTCATTTATGAAGATCAAAGATAAGAAAAGTTCGAGAACAGAGCCCTGCAGGATGTCTGAAGTTACCTCTGCAGTAAGTAGAACTAACTGCAGGCAAAAATTTAGAAAACTGGCTATCCATCAAAGTAGTTTCAAAGTAGCTTACTGCGAATACTGTAAAGCAGTGATTTGGGCTTGTTGGTAAGATATCGTGAGGCTTATAGCGCGTTAAAAAGACAAGGATGAAAGTGAGACGTGACACACACAGGCACTAACTTGCAACAATCTTTATTTCGAGCAAGGGACCCATACATATACACAACTTTTTCGCGTACATCATACATGCGCTGTTTGCAAAAAAACCCTTACATTATTTGATAGCTTCAAGTCGAAGCTATCAAATAATTCCGCCAGCGTGCCTTGTGTAGATAAGAGGAGCTTTGCTGTCATCCCACATATCCACGGCTTATCGCACCGTTTAAAGAAAATAGGCCAACATGCGAATGTTAGGGTTGTGTTTTCAGCTTCTACAAAATTGCAATGCTTGTGCAGACTGACCAGACCAGGCCTCTCTGATAAGCGCACGTGCAAAAAGAAACACCAGGAACCGTTTGTTGAATGTGTGGAAGAAGTTATTTACAACCTTCCTTTAAAGTGTGGGAAGAACTACGTGGGGCAAAGCGGAAGGTGCCTCAACGAGCGTTTAAAGGAACACCGGTATAATGTAGCAGAAAAGCGGGGTGGGTTCCTTGATGCCCACTGCAGGCATTGCAGCTACACTGTCGCCGGGTGGATGATGGTGACTACTCAACGTGTGCTCCAGCATACAGAGACTGCTCCATTGTGGGAAAAGCCCGAGGTAGGATAACTCGCGAAATTATAGAAGCAGAAATGATTGATAGGCTTGGCGATAACTGTGTGTCTAAACCATTAATTGCCCTTTCCCGCAAAGAGTTATCGTACCTGCGCAATAGTGTGTAAGGGTTTTTTTGCAAAAGCGCATGTATGATGTACACAAAAAAGTTGTATATATGTATGGGTCCCTTGCTCGAAATAAAGATTGTTGCAAGTTAGCGCCCGTGTGTGTCACGTCTCACTTTCGTCCCTGTCTTTTTAACGCGCTATAAGCCTCACGATTACTGTGAATAACGGTTCTAAGGCTTTCAAAAAGTGGAAAAAAAACACTACACCTCTTTGTGTGCCAATATCATGACCGCTAGAAATGCAGTGTGCAAATTCCACTAGTTGAGTTACTGTGCTGAAACCATAACAGAATCCATCTTGAGTATTAGAGACACACAATGTTATTGGATTGAAGGTATTCTATAGTGTGTGTGCTTGTGTGCGATATGTTCTAGTAACTTGCATGAATTGGAAGTAAACAATATAAACCTATAGTTAGGAGTTGTTTTTCACCAGCCTTATAGGGCAGGGCTTTGGCTAGCTTTCAGGTATGGGTATCGACACTGTAGTCAACAATTTGTTGAAAATGACAGCCAACTAATGTGAAGACCAGAGAAAACAATGTACTAGAAAACTGTTTGGACCTGAGCACTTCTTTGTTAAGTTTAGTATCAGATTCAGTACAGTTGAACCCAGCTATATTGAACTCGCAAAAAAACGCCTATCAGTTTGATATAGAGCATAATTCTATATAAGCTTGTTAAAGATTTGGATTTCATAAAAGCACATACCATTTATAATATCACTTTATTGATGAAACTAGCTTAGTTTCCCATGAAATAGTCCTGTATTTTCTTCTGCTTGAGCAATTTTGCTGCCTGTGACGCACGCACTTCTCCACATTGTTTAAGGAGTCGGAGCACCTGAGGCCGCAACCTTCCGCATTCGCGCAGAAGCACCGGACTAGTGCGAGTGCACCAATCTCCTCGGAGGATGTGGGCAAAGGACCGTCGTTGCTTTCCTCATTGTGCCCACTTTCACTTGTGCTCGGTACGATGTCGGCAATGTAGTCTTCGTTTTCTGGCTCTCCCATGGTCACAACACCATCATCTGCACTCACAAACTCGTCTACTGTTGATTTGTCAACAGCTTCCGGAAATTCTGACAGCTCACTCCAAATTTGGGCAACACCTGCAACGGCTTCGTCGCATTCATCAGAATTTACAGTCATCACCGAGCACGCGGAGGCCGGCACGTCTGAAGTAATTTTGGGTGAACCATTTGAATACGGCCGCACGTACGCGTTGGGTGCCGGGGGCATCGGGTCACGAGTTTGGCCGCTTTAGCCCTAATCTCCCCCTTATTCTTCAAGATCGTGCTGAGAGTGCTCCTCAGAATCTTGCACGCTGCAGGCACATCCGACTTCTCACGGTGTTTGACCTGATTTATGATTTCGAGCTTCATGATGAAAGGCGAATTCTGCCGCTTCATCATGGCAACACTCCGGGAGAAGGCCTACAAGGCACAAACACAATGAACCAGAAAAGCAGCAAGACAACTCGCACTTGCGCCATCTTGCACGATGAAGGCACAAGAGCCTCTGATTGGCTGTCTGAGCAAGCTCTGCGGGAGGGCCAGGATAATTTTTTGCAGGGGGGTGTCGACGGCTCACCCGAGGCAGCGCGGTGACAGTAGGGAGAGCGGTTGGATAGAGCCGCGCCGCCGGGCTTCCCCGCCACAGCGAGGGAAAGCCAACTTCTGGGGGCACTTTTCCGCTTTGACGTTCTATATATCGGAAGTCGCTGCTACTTTTGTTCAATGTAAGCGTAATTTTTCCTATATATACTCATTGTAACTATACCGTGTTCAGAAATTGTTCAATATATGGAATAACTCGATGTAAACAGGTTTGATATAGTCGGGTTCGACTGCATACCGTTTTTACCGATTACAAGATCACCGATAGAGAGCTCAGGATCATTAACTGTAAATGGTAGCAAAAAGTTGTCATGTGCATACACGGATTAGAAGTAAAGATCGAAAGCATTAGCCATCTCGGTCAGATTATAAATGGTTGTGCCTTCTGATGGAAAAGAAACTACTCTCCTACACAAATCGTTTGCTCAGTCAGGTGACCAAACAGCATGCAATTTTGGGCACCTGTGGTTGCAGCTGTGTGCAAGTACTGATCCTTGTGTTTGCTCAGTCCACGCACTGAATCTAATCTTCATGGTCCACTGGGCAGCATTGTTAGACTGCTGCTGTATCCACGGAATGTACACATCTCCCAATTATGTCTCTCAACTTCAGCTACTGCATTTGCCACCTACTGAGGAAGAAGCACTACAAAAAACACTGGTTGCGGCTGTGTTGTGGGGATGCGTGACTCTCATGCGTCCCCTGATATCTTGTTTTCCCGCATAGCTCCCGTCTCCTGCAGTGCGGCTTCGCCGCGTGGCCTGGCGCCCGCAGCGGTCGGAGTGGCTGAAGCGCAGTACGAGAGATGGCGCGAGTGTTGCGCTGCTAACGCCGCCTACAGGCGGGGTTACTTGGGCGCTAAAAGGATAAGGCACTGCCTCTTTGATTCGGAATGGCAAGCAGCGCGGACGTGCCGCGCGTGCGCCGATCCATGCTTCTGCGAGACCGTCTCGTGAGGCCTCGTGTGAAAGAGCCACCGTTCGCGTGACCGTACGCACGAATGACCAGGCATTGGGATCCAGCATGGGGCAAACATATTCGCTTGCTATCCAGTCGCGGTGAGTCGGACTTCCTAGATTTGTCGCGCACCCATCGGCATGTTTTGTGGATAGCAACTCGGCTAGCAGCTATTGGTCTATGAAAGGTGCAATAAATGCCCTTGTGATTGTTTGCACTACTGTGTTGTCGTTCCTTTGTCCTAAGAGTACGGGGGTGAGGACTCCACAGTGTGCAAGTACTGATCCTTGCGTTCGCTCCATCCAGGTTCGTTGCTCTCTTGTACACTCAATTCTTTATTGTGCATTTGCCTGCCTCCATTTTGCCTCTATTCTTGTGCTTACTTTTTGCATTTCTAATCTCTAGCATGCTGACCTGTGCTGAACCAGCAATGAAATTGCAGGCTCTTTGTTAGGAGGTTGCCGAACTGAAAACTAGCCTAGTGATGTTCAATAACCTCTATGAATGTGTGAAAAATGACAATGAGGCAATGACCAAAGAAAACAAGGTCTTGAGAGATGAAAACAAAAACTTAGTAAACAAATGTGTGATCTCAAACAATATTTGTGGCTAAATAATGTTCAGCTGAAAGGCATCCCAAGACAAAAGGCAAAAACTGCTTGGCAGTGGTCCAAATTATTGGTGAGAAGATTGGTTGTCCAATCACCAATACAGATATAGACACTGAACACAGCGTGGCCGCAAAAAAATGGAAGCCAAATTATTGTGCAATTCTGTTAGAGAAACAAGAAGGCTGAATTCACTAAAAAGGCAAGAAAGGCATGGCTGTCTACCATGGACATAGGGTTTGACCAGAGTACAGGCCCCAAACCTGTGTATGCAGACAATCGCCTCACGCCAGAGTGAAAGCCCCTTTCTTTCTTGCCTTCTGAAGAAGCCGTAAAAAATGGACGCATCCTGAAATCAGTGAGAAAGAAACTTGGCATAGGAGAAACCAAGATGTATGCACTGAAAGATAAGCAGGGTAATATCATCAGCAATCTCAAAGACATAGTAAAAGCCACGGAAGAATTCTATACTGACCTGTACAGTACCCAGAGGAGTCAGAATACTTCAATTAGAAACAGTAATGAACAGGATACAGAAACTCCTCCTATAACTAGTGACGAGGTCAGAAGGGCCTTGCAAGACATGAAACGGAGAAGAGCGGCAGGAGAAAATGGAATAACAGTCGATTTAATCAAAGATGGAGGAGACATAATGCTTGGAAAACTGGAGGCTTTTTATACGAAGTGTCTATTGACTGCAAGGGTCCCAGAAAACTGGAAGAATGCAAATATTATACTAATCCACAAAAAGGAAGACGCTAAAGAATAGAAAAGTTATAAGCCCATTAGCTTACTCCCACAGCATTATATAAAATATTTACCAAAATAATCTCCAACAGAATAAGGGACACTGGACTTTAGTCAACCAACGGAACAGGCTGGCTTCAGGAAGGGATACTCTACAATGGATCACATCCATGTCATTAATCAGGTTATCGAGAAATCCGCAGAGTATAATAAGCATCTCTATATGGCTTTCATAGATTACGAAAAGGCATTTGATTCAGTAGAGATACCAACAGTCATAGCGGCATTACGTAATCAAGGAGTACAGAACGCTTACGTAAATACCTTGGTACAGACGTTCTACAGCTACCTTAATTCTACACAAGAAAAGCAGGAAGATACCTATAAAGAAAGGGGTCAGACAGGGAGACACAATCTCTCCAATGCTATTCACTGTGTGCTTGGAAGAAGTATTCAATTTATTAAAGTGGGAAGGCTTAGGAGTAAAGACCGACGGCAAATATCTCAGCAACCTTCCATTTGCCGATGACATTGTTCTATTCAGCAACAATGCAGACGAGTGTCAACAAATGATTGAGGACCTTAACAGAGAGAGTGTAAGAGGGGGATTGAAGATTAATATGCAGACGACAATGATAAATTGTCGGGCAAAGGAACAAGAGTTCAGGATCGCCAGTTGGCCTCTAGAGTCTGTGAAGGAGTATGTTTACCTAGGTCAACTAATCACAGGGAACCCTGATCACGAAAAGGAAATTCACAGAAGAATAAAAATGGATTGGATCGCATACGGCAGACATTGCCAGCTCATGATTGGAAGCTTACCATTATCATTCAAAAGGAAGGTGTACAATCAGTGCATTTTACCAGTGCTGACATATGGGGCAGAGACTTGGAGACTGACAAAGAAGCTTGAGAACAAGTTAAGGACTGTACAAAGAGCGATGGAATGAAGATTGCTAGGCATAACGTTAAGAGACAGAAAGAGAGCGGCTTGGATCAAAGAGCAAACGGGTATAGACGATATTCTAATTGACATCAAGAGAAAAAAATGGAGCTGGGCAGTGCTACAGTTGGCATCTAGCACGCCGTGCAAAAAGGATTTTCGCCCACCATGCCTCGTCAAAACAAAGCATGACTTCCTAATTCGCCATGGTCATCTCGAGTGTCTTCCAGTCTGGCGGAAGCCCCGCAGTGTTTACAGGCCTCTTTTGTGTGTGTGTGCGACTTTAGAGGAAGACCCTTTCCTCGAACTGTCAAACTCTACAGGAGAACTTCCACGGACCAGCAACACGCAAAAGAGGACAAGCACCTACAATTCCCGGAGGCTTGGTATAACCAGAAGCTGGGATAACCAGAGGCTTGGTATAACCGGAGGCGGGGCCCTCTTTCAGCGAATCAGACTCTGTGCCTGTCATGTGACATCGACGGAAGCAACATCCCTCCCATGATTGTAGAGAGCCTATTTAAGGGGCTCCGAAATGTACCTTTTTTGACACTTCATTCTCTCTTCTTCATCTTTCACCAACCTTTGAATAAACCGTGCAAGTTTCGCACTAGAAATCGTCTCGTCCTTGCCTGGTCGCCATGGTCTACCAGATGCCTGCAGCCCACCAACAACGCCACGCTACCCAATAGTAACGTCGGTCGAGCTTCGACAGGCAGGCGTCGCTACAACTCGGTAGCTGTACGATACGCTACCTTGGAGTACGCAACAGCAGGTCATGTAATGCGCAGGTTAGGTAACCGTTGGCCTATTAGGGTTACAGAATGGGTACCAAGAGAAGGGAAACGCAATCGATGACGACAGAAGACTAGGCGGAGCGATGAAATTAGGAAATTCACGGGCGCTAGTTGGAATCGGTTGGCACAGGACAGGGGTAATTGGAGATCGTAGGGAGAGGCCTTTGTCCTGCAGTGGACATAAAACAGGCTGATGATGATAATGATGACTTTGACAAAGCGATGTGTTGAATCGCTCAAATTTGTGCAGTGAATTAGTACAGTAGACTGGACATCAGTGATTAAGGAGGATTGTGCAGAAAAGGCTTTTGCATCTTTCTTGGAAACAATAGCTAAGAGTATAGAAAACTGCACCACTTGCACTACCGTGACGAAGCAAAATGGCTGTTCACAAATTACACAACAGTTTCTAGGAAGTTAGTATATATCTGCCAACCTTAACCTTCAAAAGAAATTAAAGTTGCTGCCTTGTAACCTTAAAGTCGTGCTTTCAGAAATATTCTCCAAAGCTCTTTATTATTAAGGTGTGATAACCGCAATTATTACCAGGATCTTGTAAAAAAACACAAGTAACATGACATGCTGCTGGAAAATTATTGAAGAGCTTCTGAACAAAAATGATTGCTCAAAGACCCCAATAAAAATAAAGCTAGGCAACGAAATGTATGCTAATCCTGATAGAATAGATAATGCATTCAGTGAACATTTTTGCACATATACAGATATGCAGCAAGCGGCATGTCCTTTACCTGATATACCACAGTGCAGTCATTCTTTTTATCTGCATTCGACAACTGTAGATGAATTTCATCAGGTCATCACATCTTTGAAGACTACAAACACTGGCTTAGACCATATTGATCCTTGTAAAGTAAAACTAATTCTGGATGAAATAATGTCAGTTTTGGAATTAATCATTAACAAATTGTTCTCTGCAGGGGCGCTTCCAAGCTGCCTTAAAGCTGGTAAAATAGTTCCTGTTTTCAAAAAAGGTAACCATACTTCAGTAGGGAGCTATAGGCCAACTTGTATCCCTTTTTTTGGTAAAGTGATTGAAAAGCTACTCCACACTTAATTAATGTGCTACTTAAAGAAATTTAACCTTTTGTCTCCTCAGCAATTTGAATTTCGCCTAGGATATTCAACTCTACTGGCACTTACTACTTTAACTGAAGAAATTAAGCAAGCTATTGACAGAGGCCTAATTGTGAGATCTGTATTTATCGACCTGATGAAGGCCTTCGACGCCATAAATCATCGAATACTTGTTAAGTTCGAATCATTCCGCATATCTGGTCCTCCACTAAATTTTATTAGAAACTACTTCAGTAACCGATCTCAAATGATACAGGTTAATGCCCATCTCTCATCATCCAAGATAATTAACATAGGAGTCCCACAGGGATCAATTTTAGGCCCACTTTTACTTTCTTATGTTTATTAATGACCTATCCACTATTCTTGCTAAGACCAAGTGCATAATTTATGCTGATGACATGACCATCTTTACATCCAGTAAATCAGTTGCCACGCTCTAGTCTAACCTTAACACCAACTTGAACAATATTACTTTATGGTGCCAATATAATAATCTTCAGATTAATCCCACTAAAACCACTTTTATTCCATTCCCTGCAAATTTCAATCAACGTCACACCTTCCGTTCACATTGGTGATTACGTCATACAGGTTTCAAATGAAGTGTAGTTTTTTAGCATCATTTTAGATACTGAACTAAAATTTCATGGACACACCCAATCACTCGTGAATAAGATTGCATATGGCATCTACATAATCATCAAGACAAGAACTTATTTTCCACCTCACCTTGTGCAATTTTTGTATTTTGCTTATACATTTTCATAACCATCTTTCGTATTGTGTATCGTCGTGGGCCAATACGTATTTTACGCATAGTGAACGTCTGCAGTGACTTCAGAACCAAGCTACGAGACTAATGACTTTCAGCCCATTTGATTTGTCCTGAAGGTCAATGTTCCCTAAACTTAACATTCTCCCATTACAACAATTATTCCATCAGAAACTACCCATATATGCATGTAGGCTCATCGCACACGACACCTACATCGAATGTATTGATCCTGAACACATTAGTGATAACAGCAGTACCCTGTTTGTTAGTACCGAGCTTGTTTAGAAATGGCTATGCTTACCAGGACTTTGCTGCTACAGACTTTGTAGAAGCCTTGAGAAAATGCCTCAAAGCAGTGTTTGACTGATGTGTTGAGGACAAAGTCCACGTAGAGATCCACATACTCCTGCCTGCAGTACAATGTAAAATTGCCAATAAGAGACTTGCAAAGCACAATGCTATACTCCTACTATTTCCCACAAAATGAAAAAAAAGAAATAGTCATGGCTAACATGAACTACCACCATAACATACAACTATCACTGTTTGCATTAAATTTGTTTAAATTCTTGGCAAGACTTAGGACATCCAGCATAGTTTGTCTCTAATAATTCACAGAGAATCTTATGAAACAAGTTTCATTCTGTTTACTACCAGTATTAACATTCTGCATAAGGCCCAGTGTTATTTAAATGATTCTTCTCAATACAGTTGAACCTTGATAAAACGAGCATTGATATAATAAATTATCAAATATAATGAAGTAAATATAAAATTTTGCTTGTTGATATCAGCATGTAATGAATATATGCTTATAACAAATACTGAATATAACGAACGTACACAGTGAACCCCCATTAACTCGAAGCTGTAAAAGCTTGAAAAAAAACTTCTAGATAAGCAGAGTTTCAAGATAAGTGAAATCATGAAAATAGAAGCCTGCTGGTTGCACATAGGCCACATGTAACCTTTCTAAAAAGCCACTAGTATAATACTCTCGGTCTCTTTCACATCTATTGGCACCAGATACAGTGGCACCTACGGGCAACAGCATTACTCGCACTGCACCAAGATAGAATGTTTGGCAGTCAAGACGATTGATCCAAATGCAATATTTGAAGCCAGTCATCTAGGCATAACCAGTTTCAGACATCCAAAAAGCTGACGCTGCTACTTTCTGCATCTGAATGAATTCTGAACAATTTCACTTTGAAATCTGAAACTGAACTGTGTTAGAGTGCAATTGTCATGCCTTTAGCAAACACTTATGAATGACACAGCACTTAAGCCTTATCAAGCATCCTTATCAAGCCACGATTTCGCTGAACTGCTGTGGGGTTGCTCACTCACATGCTGGCTTCTTTTGGGTGCAGCATGTGGGCTGATCACACCAGCTCAAAAGCCCATATCATCCTGCTCAAGGTCACAATTAATACTGTGACCATACTGAAAGACTTCACCTCCCAGCTCACCACTGCTGCGCGAGGCCACACAGAACAAAGTGACAGCGAGCAGCTGAGCAAGTGTGCATGAGTGGTGATAGATAGAAAGGAGGGGGGGGGGGGGGGACTATCAGGGAGCACTACCCAGTGCAGCATCTGGCTCAGCTGGCAAGCTGTCACTGGTAGAAAAGTGAGTGCAAGCAACATGGCTGACACTGCCCCATTGCCTTTTAGAGCGCAGCTATTAATGGCCCGTTCCTGCGGCGAGCGGCGGCATCAGCGGCATAACCGAATGAAGGAGTACAAAAGCACAAAGATGAAAAAGCGAACGTGGAGTGGCAGATGAAAGACGCGACTGGTGAACGGCAGACACCAATGAGAGCGGCCCCTTCAGTGACGTGCACATGGGAAACTGGTTTTATGCAGACCCACCCGACCGCTCGATGCATACTCGTATCAAGCCTCAGCCAGACCGCTAGTTTTGTATGATCGTCTGCTCGCATCAGCTCTCGCTTGCACTTGTTTGGTTTGCTTAGTTTGGTCTCGTTCGCATTTGTTTCAGTTGTCATGGTTTGCAATTGTTCTGCAATCTGATTGCACAACGCGAATTGTGTAGTACTTTCTGGAAGCCAAGTGGCACCAGCGATTACACTGGAACCTTTGATGAGTCATGCATAAAAGCTGACGCACTTGAACCAAGATCAGATTTTCAATGATTGCCGATTCTGCTACATGTCTCTCAAATTCTTTGCCTCAATATATTGCAAAACAAAAACACATATAGAGCTGTGCCCGAATTTCCCATTAGGGAGTATCATAATCGTCAGTGAATTTTTTTCTTGGTATGTTCAAAGTCGAAACTAGAGCCCGGTATAAAGCTTTTTGAGATAAGAGGTGAAGAACACAACAAAATTTTTCAATTCAATTGGGTTGATACCACAGCCAGAAAAAAATTTAGACTTCACCAATGTTTCGAGATATCAGAGTTTGAGTTAACAAGGGTTTACTGTATTTTAATGTTGGTTGTGACTTCATTATAACGAGGTTCGACTGTATAACACAATAAGCTTCCTCAAGCTAAATTTTACACACACAAAAAAAGAAAAAAAAACAAATACTTGCATTACATTGCGCAAATACGCAATTGCTACGAACGGGTGGAAGTCTGATTTTCCCTTTATTCAAATACGCTCAATGTAGAAATTATGAGGTCGTTCTTTTATTGGTTTCTAGCCAAAGTTCTCCCCACAATGGGCGGCAGGCGAAATTCCGCCTACTCCCAAGCTTTACTGCCAACCCTCTTGAAGGGTGACTCAGCAATTAGAGTGGTCAGTTTGATCAAAGCTTCCAATTTCTTTTAAAATTTTTTTCGTAATATCCAGGTTTTCCTTTATCATGTGGGGAAATATTAGAATGAAGTCGGAAGTCAAAGTTGAGAAAGTGGAACTTTTCAAGTGTGCTGATGGCTAAAATTGGACAGAAAATCGGGCTTCCAGAGATGCCGTCACACCGTAGATCATGCAACTAGCCATCCTAGTGCGGCTTTTCGTTGACACAATACTGTGATCTTGGTACCATCACAAAGAGGAGAGATTGGAGCTTCAAACAGCGACAACGTTGTATTTCCCCATGCAACATTAAAAGCAGAAGAAGCAAGCAAGAAAGAGTAACTCTGGCGTTGTGATCAGCACTGACAAGATGGTGAATTCAACAATATGATTGATTTGACAATGTGCAGAATAGCACAGCTGGTAGCATTTGGCGATCCTGGTAGGCTGGGTCACAGGCTCACATTTCTTTTGATAATGTGTCCACGATGCAAAAATGTTGAATATACCATTCAAAATGGTACAGAAAATATAGAAAGCTTATTTGCGTGTGTACCCCTGCCCCCAGCCCCCTCCAATTCGTCGTTGCAAGATGTTCACAGCTCAAAAGCTTCTGGGGAGGGGGGGGGGGAGGGGGGGACTCTTGTTCTAGCAAAAATATAAGGCACTATTTTCTTGGTATTCTCAGACAGGAGCCATGGACATAGCACCCATATGGACATAGATTATTGGGATCTACAGTAAATTCTCTGCTCAGGCATGCAAGCAAAATAAACAGAGTCTTTTGAATGCTTTAATCTCGAACCTGGCTAGAGTACCAGAAGTACATCCGCATTTCTACCAACCAGAGGGAACAAGTGATCGAAATTGGAGCCAGTAATAAAGTCCTCAGGTTAAAATGATGAATTGGAGCCTCCAAGTGTTTTTTGTTCACAGGAGGCAGACAAGAAGTTGCTGTCTGCCATGTACCAAGTAAACAAACCCTTGACTGCCTAAGGAAACATCTTTTCATGCCTGAAATTAGAATTAAGAAATTTTATCTACTGGAAATTGTACAACATATAGTTTATGCTATACAGCTTTTCATTGTTTATATGTACTGCACAATCACAACACAGTGCAACCTCAGCCATAGCGACTGAATTTCGATGGGGGTGAAATGCGAAGACACCTGTGTACTTGGCTTTAGGTGCACATTAAAGAACCCCAGGTAGTCCAAATTTCCGGAGTTCCCCACTATGGCGTGCCTCATGATCAGATTGTGGTTTTGGCATGTAAAACACCATAATTTAATTTTAAAAACAGAGTGAACTTTCGGCTGTTGTAAACATGTAAACAAGCAAGCACAGCTACTCATTGTGGTTTGTCAAGTGGGTGCCAACATGAGCTCACAATATTCCAGCATGCACTATGGCAACACACGGGAAGCCCTTGTTGGGAAAGTGCAGCAGTGAAATATATTGTCACGTTGTAGTGATCATGAAGAAAACAGTCACAAAACTGTGAGTGACGGAACTAACTTTTTATAAAGCGAACCTGTGACCACTAAAGCAAGTTACAGTCAAAGCACAACAATAGCAGCAAACACAGTCAGCGATCAGCGAAATCTGATGCGGGGCAAGCACGTTGGCTTTTATGTATGAGTCATCGAAGGCTCCAGAATAGTCTCTGGTGCCCGTGCGTCTTCCAGAAAGCACTACACAATTGATGTTGTGCATACAATCAGATTACACAAGGTTCGGTGACAATAGACAATGGATAGAACCATCGATAACATTTGAGAAACTTCTGATACATGCAGGTGCATCCTGCGCTGAGCAATAACGTTTAACCTTTGTTAGCCGATGAAAAAGCGGTCACCCGAGAAACAAACAAGCACATACACGTGTCAATGGCCCCCTTTTAAAAAGCATCATCCCGATGCTAGAAACATAACAGGAGAGCGAAAAAATAAAAACACACTTAGCAAAGAAAAAGGAACAAAGAAACAGAGCCCCAAAGTTTGTCAGTACTGGTAGAATGGTTTATTCTGCATAACATAGACTATTTCAGGTCGTGAGCAGCACCGTTGTGACAGCATAATGCCATCTGGCACTACCTCATAGTCCAGTACGCCAATTCGTCGGATGATCTTGTAGGGTCTGAAGTAGCATCGCAGAAGTTTCCAAGACCTCATCGACGTATTGGGGTCCAAGCCAAAACACGGTCACCAGGCTGGTACTCCACGTATCGTCGTTGGAGATTGTAGTGCTGGCTATCGGTCTTCTGCTGATTCTTGATAAATAGGCGGGCAAGCTGTCAGGCTTCTTCGACACAGTGGAGATAGGCGGCGACGTCGAGATTCTCTTTGTCAGTGACGTGCGGCAGCATGGCGTCGAGAGTCGTCGTCGGGTTTCTTCCGTAAAGCAGCTTGAATGGCGTGATCTGCATTGTTTCTTGCACAGCCGTGTTATAAGCGAATGTTACATACAGAAGGACAGCATCCCGTGTCTTGTGTTCAACGTCGACGCACGTTGCCAACATGTCGGCAAGGGTCTTGTTTAGCCTCTTCGTAAGACCATTCGTCTGCTGGTGGTAAGCAGTTGTCCTCCCGTGGCAGTGTTGCAAAATCGCTTGCGTGAGCTCCGTTGTAAAAGCCGTTCCTCGGTCGGTGATGAACACTTACGGGGCAATATGTTGTAGCAATATATTCTTGATTATGAATTTTGCCGCATCAGCCACACTGCCTTAAGGCAGGGCTTTTGTTCTGACATAGTGGGTAAGGTAGTCGGTAGCCATGACGATCCACTTATTTTCGGATGTTGACGTCAGAAATGGCCCCAATAAGTCCCTCCCGACTGGCTGTAGCAGTCCTGCTGGCCTTGTTAGGAATGTCTTGCGTCGCTGAGTCTCGGTATGTCCTGACGTAATGGGTGACATCAGTGGTAAGGTGTGGCCAGTAGTAATTCTCTTGTATCCTTGCGAGCGTATGGAAAAATCCAAGGTGCCCGGCAGTCTGATCATCATGCAGGGCATGCAGGATTTCTGGCTGCAATGCTACAGGCACAATGAGAAGGTGGCAAATTCCTGGAGTGTGAGGCTCCAACGTGCAAGGCGTCTTGAAGGGTCCTTTAACCCTTTAAGGGTCAATCACGTAAATATACGGCGCCGTGAACAAGTCCAAAGTGGTCGATGCTGTATATTTATGACGCCGTCTGTACGCTTAAAAAGCACGCCAATTTCCTAATTTTATCTTTCCTAGCATGTACTGCCACTGTGTGGAAATACAGGGAATTTCTTTCTCGCGCCTCCCTCTCTCGGTTTCTGTTGCACGGTTTGTTTTAGAGCTAGTTTGCTCCGGCGCGTCTACATACTACCGCTCGCGCATTGGCATGCGGGCGGGCGGGGGGCGGTTTGGGTTTTGTTCTGCGAGTGGTTTTGGCTTCTTGCGCTCGCAAAACTGATGGCTATGTCATTACTGATTGCTCAAAGGACGGTCGCCTGTTTCTCACTAGTTTAGTGCTCACAGGGGGTGAGCACAGGAAGGATGCCGCTGTGCATGCATTTCCTTTTCTTTTCTTTTTGAGAGACTCGCGATATCCAATTGCCTCTGGTTGGCAATAAGATGAAGATTAGCGGAAGTCTGTCACACCTTTTGCTTTTTTGACAGGCACACAACCACACAGTTTTTTTGGGTGCGCTCACTTATGCAGTTCGATTAGGCTATGGACGTAAATATTAGTGTAAGAGCAGGAACATTTGAGACTTGGGAGAGAGAGAGAGAGAAGGAGAGAGAGAGGGGGGGGGGGAGAGGGAGAGGGAGGAGGGCAAAGGAAAGACAGGGAAGTTAACTAGACATTGTCTCCGGTTGGCTACCCTGTACTGGGGGAGGGACAAAGGGATGTGATAGGTGAGAGACAGAAAAGGATAAAAAAAAAAAAAAGAACACACACACACGTGCACATGATCCACATGAACTGTTTCTATGGGCACTGTCACGCAGCCCGCAAAGATGTTCCTAGTGTTACACAGTGTCACCGTACAATCCTACGTCACACAGTGTACAGTCACAATTTGTCAGAAAGTCCCGAGTCCTTAAGTACTGCAGCAGCGCCTTCATAGCGGATCGCGCTGATGGTCGCATAGGCCAGTTTCCAAGGATGTTGTTTTCTGTCATTGGGCACTTGTCCAGTTTGTCTAGGGTGGCTGAGAGGACAGCTCTTTGCGGGTTGAAATGAGGGCACTCACAAAGAAGGTGCGCGATTGTTTCATTGCACCCGCAGAAGTCACAGAGTGGGCTTGTTGACCATTCCGGTAAGAAAGGAGTACGCATTCGAAAATGCTACTCCAAGCCATAGATTGACTAGAGGAGTGCAGTTACGTCGTGGAAGCTCGGGCAGAATACGGAGCTGTAGATTAGGGTCCAGGGTATGAAGGCGTGCACTTGTTAACTCGGATGAATAGCATTGAGCTAATGTCAGGTCACGTGCAAGTGCGGAAAGTTTTTTCGCTGAGTCGGCTCTTGAAAGAGGAATGGCAACGCAGTTGATGCCGTCATGGGCAGATCGGGCAGCTACGTCTGCTCGATCACTGCCATGTATGCCACAGTGACTAGGCAACCACTGATATATTATATCGTGTCCTTCGTCAACTATGCGATGGTGGACTTTTCTGATCTCTGCAACGAGCTGCTCATGTGATCCATGGCGCAGTGCTGAGAGTACACCCTTTAGGGCTGCCTTGGAATCACAGAAGATTGACCATGCATGGGGTGGTTCCTCCTGAATGAAATGAAGAGCCGCACGCAGGGCTACCAGCTCAGCAGCTATCGTTGATGATACATGTGACGTTTTCAGCTGTATTTTGACGGATCTTGTTGGTATCACCACAGCAGCAGCTGAACTTGCAGGTGTGACTAAGCCATCGATTTAAGCGTGTACGCGGCCACTGTGCACCTCATGTAAAAGTCCTAATGTGGCCTGCTGCAGGGCAAACAACAGCATGTTAGCTTTCTTCATGATTCCTGGGATGGTGAAGCGTATATCAGGTCTGTGCAGGCACTATAAAGGTGAGGATGGTCTTGCTGCAGGCATGTATTTCCATGGCAATGAGGTACAATTGGCAACAATTATAAGACTGAAAGTTGCGTGTGGCCTTTCTACAGGTAGAGCGGCAAGATGGTGAGAAGGTAGTCGAGCAACGTACTGAATATGCGCCCTGAGAGCGTCGGTTGCCAAGTACGTCGATATTGGGTGATCTCGAGCCATGACAATCGTTACTGCTGTAGACACACACCTCGGAAGACCAAGACACGTCCTTAGGACTTGACCTTGTAGTCCCTGGAGTACGTGCAGGTTTGTTTTGCAGGTGTTACCAAACACAGGGAGGCTGTATCTTGTAAAACCGAGGAACAAGGCACTACAAAGCTGCAGCATTGACCGCACCGATGTGCCCCATGACTTTCCACCGAGAAATTTGAGGAGATGTATGATTGTCACTAACCTCTTCTTTAGGTATGAAATGTGCGGGCTCCATGATAGGTCATGGTCAATGACTACCCCTAAAAAGCGGTGTTTCCATGCGTTTGCAACTGCTTGCCCATTGACACTTACAGAGTAACGCTTCACTGCCTTCGGAGTGAATGTAACAAGGCAGCGTTTTTCTGAAGACAGCTATAAGTTCTGTTTTCGCAAGTACAGTGATGTTAACGTAGCTGCCTTTTGTAGCCATGCTTGTGCCCGCAGTTGTGTTACAGCAGACGCCCAAATGCAGATGTCGTCGACATAGATTGATACTTGAACTGTGTTGGGCAAGCATCTGACTAAGCCAATGAGCACTAGGTTGAATAGCGTCGGGCTCAACACTCCGCCTTGCAATACTCCACGGAATGTTTGATGTTGAGTCGTGACACCATCCTTGGTCATCATGAAGTAATGCCCGTCGGTCAAATAATTGCACAGCCACTGAAAAGTGCGGCCACTGATTCCGGCTTCAATCAGAGCCTCTATAAAGGCATAATGTGCTATATTATCATAGGCGTCTTTTATGTCAAGGAATAATGCCACAGTGAGCCGTTTCAGACGTTTTCGATGTTGAACAAACGTGACCAAATCGATGACATTATCTATGGATGAGCGCCCACGCTGGAAGCCAGCCATAGCATCTGGGTACACGTAATTTTCCAGGTACCATTCCTGGCGCGTCAAAATCACTCTTTTCATAATTTTCCCTATGCAACTAACTGGCCAGGGCGATGGGGCAGTACGATGACAAATCTAACGGTGATTTACCAGGTTTGAGAAGTGGAACCAAGCGGCTGCATTTCCGTTCATGTGGAACCAAACCGTTGCACCAAGACTCGTTGTAATGGTTTAGCAGCAGGAGTCGTGCTTTCTGTCCAGGATTGGCAAGCACCGCATAGGTAACGCCGTCGGCCCAGGTGACGAGGAGCGCCTGCAAGTCACCAGTGCCACTTCAAGCTCCTCCACCGAAAACATTACATCCATGCGGGAATCCCGTGGCACAGGAGTGGCACATGGTGTAAGTGCACGTTGGAGCTGCAAGCTGACAAGTCTTGAGCAAAATTCTTCAGCAATGTCAATTTCTCTGTGACCTTGGTGCAAAGCGAGGGATTTGAAAGGAACATGCTGTTGCGGTGATACGTGAAGTCCACGCACGGTTCTCCATATCTGAGATAATCACTGACGTGGATCCAACGACTCACAGAAACGTTTCGATCTTTGAGATTGTAGTGTATCAATGCAGCATTGAATCTTATTTTGCATCCGCCTTGCCTCTCCGAGATCATGGATGGATTTAGTTCTCCTGTATCTTCTTTCAGCCCACCAGAGAATTGCTCGTAGTCACTGCAGTTCGGCTTCAAATTCTTCCTATTTCGAGAAAGGCTGAAAACCGCGCGTAGTTTCTTGCATGGCTTTTTGAATTTCGTGTTCCAGACTTGAATGGTTCCCTTGCTGACATACTTCCTCCATGTGCGACCGAAACGCCGACTAGTCAACTCGCCGGAGGCTCATGGAGGAGCATTTATATACTCCCTTGAACTTTAGTTATGTGGGAATATGGTCGCTTCCATGTGATTCGATGTCTGGAAACCATTGCACGTTTCTTTCAAGACGCTGAGAAAGCAGGCTCAAGTCTAGGCAGCTGCTGTAGGTAAGGACCCCTAAGTATGTCGGACTACCATCGTTGAGGCAGTAAAGGTCGTGCTGTGTGGCGAAGGATGCTAGTCTCCTTCCCCTGGAGCCCATCTTCAAACTCCCTCAAAGTGGATGGTGAGCATTAAAATCTCCGGTCAGAATCGTAGGGCCGGGTGTCGCTGATAGCATGTCTTGCAGTCGTTTAGAGTCGAAGCCACTTGAAGGAACAATGTAAACAGCGCCGAATGTGAACGTAAGCTTCTTCGTTTTTACAATTAAACAAACGTACAGGTTGTCGTCGTGAGGCGGGACTGGGTGCAAAACCTATGTCAGATCACATCTAATATATTCAATGACCTTGCTCACATCACTACAGGCAGAGGACATGAATGCTTCATAACCAGAAATGCGTATAACATTCTGCACGTTCAGTGCACAAATTGCGAGGATGGGAAAACGGTTTTCGAAGACAAAGTGTCTAAAATCTGAAATTCTCAATTTGAGACCACGGGCATTCCACTGCAATAGAGATGCCTTCTTGACTTCCTTGTGGAAGGGGAACGAGGGGTGGGCCATGGTGCTATGCGATGCTTTCAAGTACTGGAGTCAGTGCATCCAGCACTTGCAATGCGCTACGAGCAGCCGGAGTGTCCATGTTTGTCAGCAGTAGACACATGACATTCGTGAGCGACTTGAGCATAGCAATTACTTGTGAATCCTTGACTTTAAGTGGCGAGTCATGTGCTGTGGCTCTGGCGCATGGCATGTCTTCAGCAGTGCTGGCCACACCTCATTTGAGACTTGCGAAATATTCTCGTGTGCGCATATTCTAAGCCTTGAACTATAACAATGCATCCAATTTTTAATCCTTATAAGTTTATTTCGTTTTTTTATTGTTGTTATTCATGAATAAAGAGTACATATATACCAACGCAAAATATTTTTTTCTCACTTTACGGTCACCCTAGAAAAATTACGGTAAATTTCTTCGAAGTAGGACCTCAGAAGAATTGGAATCTGAAATAAAAAAAATCGACCCTGGGCGGTCGCATATGGCGAAAGAAATCGACCCTGAATGGGTTATATTTGACAGCCAACACAAGGCATGGTGGTCGCTTATGACTTTGAAGGGCCTGCCTTAAAGGTGAGGACAGAATTTCATGGTAGCCAAAATGATGAGAAGGCATTCTTTTTCCGTCGTAGAATCATTGGCTTCCGCTTTTGACAGCGACTGACTAGCATAAGCAATGGCCCTTTGAAATCCGTCATTCCCCTGGACAAGGACAGTGCCAAGGCCTAGGCTACTTGCATCAGTGTGGATTTCGGTGTCGGCATCTTCACCGAAATGGGCGAGTACTGGTGGTGACAGCAGGCATCATTTAAGCTCTTCGAATGCTTCGATTTGAGGTGTTTCCCACTTAAACTCATATCTGATTTCGTGAGAAAGGTCAGTGGCTGGGCAATGCGCAAGAAGTTCTTGACAAAGTGCCTGTAATAGGCACACAAGCCAAGAAATCTGCGCACTCCTTTCTTGTCTGTGGGCTGTGGAAATTTAGCAATGGCAGATGTCTTCTGCGGATCAGGGTAGACTCCAGATTTGCTGATGATGTGGCCCAAGGAACAGAAGCTCATTGTAAGCGAAGCAGCACTGTTCCAGCTTCAGAGTGAACCTTGATGACTTGATGGCCTCCAGCACTGTTCCAAGCCACCTAAATGTTTAAGTTATGGGGTTTTACGTGCCAAAACCACGATCTGATTATGAGGCATGCCGTAGTGGGGGAATCTGGAAATTTCTACCACCTGGGGTTCTTTAACATGCACCTTCCAAGAAGCCTAAGGTGATCGTCAAAATTCTCAGCGAAGACGAGGATGTCATCCAAGTAGGCGAGACAGGTCTGCCACTTCAACCCTGCTAACACTGTGTCCATCACGTGCTAAAGTGTTGCAGCTGTTCAATGGCATGACCTTGAGCACAGTTCAATGGCATGACCTTGAACTCGTAGAGGCTGTCGGGCATGACGACGGCGGTGATGACAGAGGACTACGGCGGCATAGGTCATCGCTTTCAGCCGAGGCCACGGTGATTCGGGTACTCCAAGTGACTACTGAATTTCCTCTTGGACGATGTAAGCAATGGATGCTACTTGAGGCTGCGTCCAAGAGAACATCTTGCACAGTTCTTCACATACGACAGTTCTAATGGTCTCTCGAAGCTTCTTGGAGCCTAGTGCCTGAATTTCGCTCTTTGGTGAAAGCACTTGGAGGTTGTATTGGTGGGTGCGCATTTCTAGCGTCTTCTTTGCTTCTGTCAAAAACTCTGCTACGGTCTTTGGGAGGTTGCAGATCAGTCCTGTGAAAAGTTCTTGCTTTATGCCCTGCATCAGGAAGCGGACTTTTTTCGCCTCAGTCATTTCCGGGTCGGCCTGTCGGAAAAGACGAGTCATCTCTTCTATCAAGATGGCGATGGTCTCATTGAGCAGTTGCCCTTGGCTTTCCAGCCAAGCATGTACTCGCTCTTTGTGCACGATGCTCGTGAAGGTTTGTAGGGAGTCGCAGAAAAATAGGTCCCACAATGTTAAGGTGGTTTCTCAATTCTCGAACCACGACCTCACGCCATCTTTCAATGAGAAGATGTGGTGCACCTTGTCGTCGCTGTTCCAATTGTTAAAGGTAGCGACCCTTTCATACGTTTCCAGCCAGTTTTCTGGGTCTTCAAATGGTCATCCGTGGAAGGTCGGTGGCTCCCTGGGCTGTTGCAGCACAATGGGCGATGCTGGGGCTGCCAGTGTGGTTGTTGACTTGGCCACAATCTTTCTGGTCATCTCAGGTAGAAGTCCATGCTCCGGGGACAGGTTTTGTAGCCTGCAGCTTGCTTAATGGTCCAGGGCACGCTGGTGTTGTCTTCGGTGTGTAGGGTTGACAGGGGAGTCCGGTAAATGAATGCAAAAGCACCTCCACCAGATGCCACATTGTAATGACAATGAAGAAAATAGTTGCAAAACTGTGAATGACAAAACTAACTTTTTAATGGACGAACCTGTGCCCACAAAGGCAAGTTACACTCAAAGCACAATGACAGCGGCAAACACAGTTGGCATCATCGAAATCTGATCTGTGGGGCAAGCGCATCGGCTTTTATACATGAGTTATCGCAGGTTCCAGAATAATCAGTGGCGCCTGTGTGTCTTCCAGAAAGTACTGCACAATTCGCGTTGCGCATACAATCAGATTACACAAAGTTCAGTGACAACAGACAACGGACAGTACCATCAATAACCTTCGAGAAACTTCCAATACATGCAGGCACATCTTGTGCTGAGCGATAATGTTTAACCTTTGTTAGCCGGTGAAAAACCGGTCACCCGAGAAAGATATTTAAACAAGTACACATGTCAATATCATTCATTATGCAATGGTGATAGTATATATTTGGCCATCGTTCCTATTAAACATAGCTTTTATAAGTAGAAATTTATAGTGCAACCCGATTTCTGACACCGAGCAGCCCACCAAGTGCCAAGAGGTCGGGCTGTATCCTGTGTGGCGTGTACCAAGGTGCTTACTCACCTATTTTCTCTCGTGACCTTAATATGGCTGCCACCTTTCTTGAGCTCATGACTAAGTGTGTGACCATAGTGCTCTACTGATACCTATAGGAAAAAAAAAGGTAGTCAGAACTGCAACATCAAGAAAAAAATCTGAGAAGCAAGGAGGAAAAGACAAGCAGATAAGTAAACAGCAAATCAAGCTCACAAGGCACTTAGAAGGAAGAGAACTGAATCTAGGAACATTATGTGCACTGCAAAATTACAAACTGTACCCTGTACGCTGACTTGTAATATGTGACTTTGCTAATAATATAACAATATGTGACTTTAATAGTAAGGCAAATATAGACAAAGAACATGTACAAAGTGATGTTTTCTATTCTACAATAGTCTACCACATCAGACATCATACCAAACTGATTGTATAGCCTCAACTCCAATTAATGGCACAGGAACTTTAGGTTGATCTGGCACCGTATGTCATAACAAGGCATTTAATTTTCCGTTATTTCTTTTGTTAACAGCTATCATGCCACATGGTGAACCCCAACAATAATGCGAGCATACGAGCCAATGAAAGTGAGCAAGAAGAATTGAAAAATTATATGGATTGTTAACGGATACGGGCCCTGAAAAGAAATGAATAAACTTTGCACAATGCCCAACACTTTAATTTCAATGCAACCCAAATTCTTGAACACCTACAAATTTGCAAGAAAGAACATGACCAGTTAAAATTCAAGAAAAGTTAGCATATTCAGTACTTTAACACTCATTACAACCATGCATTGTAAAATTCTGTATAAAATTCAAAATTTTTAATTAGTCACCTTAGGGTGCACAATATAATTGAATAAATGACGCCAAGCAATAATAAAGTCCTATATATTTTACAAAACCTCTGAAAGTAGCACCACTGTCCAAAGATGCATCCCCAAAACTAGCTAAAATATATGCACTGGTGTTAGCTTTTCCAACAACAAGCTAAGGCTTTTGTAACACTAACTGGTACACCAGAGTATTTCATTTCAAAACCAATGCAACTTATGATTTCTGCTAAGCAAATATTACCTCGCTACTGCCAGACTTTAATTCTGTAATAGTAACATGTACTTTAAAGTGCATACTTAAAAAGTTTAGTGTAATTTCTTGATTACCTATTTCAACATTGCGATTTGTCATAAAAGTAATGTCCCCCTCTTAAAGTATGATCCACTCGAAGAGGCCAAATTGCACAACATCCTAGAGGCAATTAAAAAGAAAAAACCTTTCCGAAACACATGTATGACGATGCATGCAGAAAGAGAGAGAGAGATAGAGATATATGCAGCCAATTTTTAAACGAAGCAGCACACCAAGAAATTAATAAATCTCAAGAATACAGAGTACTTTAGTCAACCAGAAAGCTTAATGACTAATGTACTGAATGCAGTAAATCCACAAGACAACCACACCTTGCAGATTTGCTATATGATAGATGTGAATTGCCAAAATTTTTTGGCCTAGTGCGCTGTGTACAATTGTTTAATATTTTTCGTGCTCTAAATGCTCTTCCATACCATTCTAAATGATATGATATACAAGTCACAACCACTGGATGTAACATCATGACAAGGCAACAACCCATTTGGGTTTTTGTTAAGGCTAGGAGCCAAGTTCCAGCAAGTAGAGTGCAAGTTGGCATTCCACTTGCACCATCTTGCCCTCTGTGTACTTCTCCAGGTCCCCAAACATCACCTGCGCCACAACCACTGTCTGTAATCTTCAGCCCCATGAAGCTTCCTTACTGTTGCACCAGTATGATGGATACATGCACAATACTTTGAGCCAGGTTTACAAGCAGCATAATGGTAAGCACTGAAAGTTGTTGCTAGCAGTGATGACAGGAAACAAAAGCAATGAACAGCAATGCACCATAACCATTCTGACAATGCCATGGCACCTGAGAATATTTGAGATAGCATTTAAGTACAATTTTACAGTTTTCAAGATTGTGCTGTTTGGACGTTCTGGGGACGCTCAACTCTCTTGCACCCCCTTATGTTGTTTTCTCCACGTGGCACTCACATCTGTAATTCGGTTTCACTGCGCAGCGAGAAGTGGTTGGCAAAGAACAAATGCTTTATTAAAGGTTAGTGTAGCTTTTATAGCCTTTATCTTGTGACGTCACCGCAGCCACTGCCCATTCACAAGAGGCATGGCTGGTGAATCTAACAAAATAAACATGTGTCAGTGGCGCATGCTGATTCATAACAATTCTTCCCCCTTAAGGACTGAAGCGGTCGGGGGGGCCGGTGCTCCCGTTTCGACCTGCACAGTGTCACTTCAGCGCGGTCAGTCACTTGCGTCTTGCTGGTAGCACCCTCGGCTTCGGCCCGCCCATCTGACGGCGTTTGAATGTCGATGCCTACTTGAGCCTGACTGTGACTGCTGTCGTGTCCTTGAGACTGCGAGTCTGCCGCTGCGTTCTGGCTGCCTTTAGCCGTTGGTACTTGCATGGGGGCCTCGGGTTCCACCGCTTCTCCTCTCACGCTGGTCCTCCTGCTCTTTAGCTGGTCGAGGTGGCGGCAATGTTGCTCCCCATCTGCAGTCTTTACCGCTGCCATTTGCGAGCCTTCGGTGGACTCTACCAAGCCTGGTTTCCATTTGTCACCCACTCCCTAGTTCTTGAACCAGACGTCTTTGCACAGTGATTGGCCACTGTTGCACGCACCTACAGAAGGGAAAGGTCGTGACACGACGTTGTGCAATAAAGAACGTGGCTGATATACGAGAAGCATGGAAGCTGGGGTTTGCCTATTTGGCAAGGGAGTGCGCCGATAATGCGAAAGAATGTGGTCCAGCCAAGCTTGCAAACTGCCACACGTGTTTTTGTTTAAACCTTGTTTGACAGTCCGTACTGCTCTTTCTGCCAGGCATGCGGTTTGTAGGGAGCTGTCCGCAAATGAGCGATGCCATTGCGCTTCATAAATGCCCCGAACTCTCCGCTAGTAAACTGCAGCCCGTTGTCAGCCCTAAGGGTCCTCGGAAAACCGAACCGGCTGAACATAGTCTGCAGTGCTTCAATTGTCTTTGCTGAACTGGCGGTCTTCATGGCGGTAACCTCGATCCATTTCATATGGGAATCAACCACAATCAACAACATGTTACCTTCCACAGGACCCGCAAAATCGACATGGACCCTAGACCATGGCTCCTCTGTGTCCGGCCAAGGCATGGGTTGTCGGGCAGGAGGCATGCTGCCCCATTCTATGCGTGTTGGACATGTGTTGACCAGCTTCTCAATGTCCCGATCGAGCCCTGGGTACCAGAAAACAGAACGTGCCAGGTTCTTCATAGCCGTTATCCCTTGATGTGCATCATGCAGCATACACAGCATTGACTGCCGTGCACTTGTTGGAATAACCGCTCAATGGCCCCAGTACACAATTCCATGGCTGTACGTCAGTTCATTTTTCCTGTGCATGTACGCGCGTAACGGCTCATGAGCAGGTTGCAAGTACCGTGGCCAGCCATTCTGAATGTAATCGCGAACTTGCGCGAGGTTGCTGTCGTCAACAGTCATCTTAGCCAAGTCACTCGCCGACAGAGGACAGGTGTTGAGGTGATCGGTCAGAAGAACATACCCACGAGCGTCATCTTCTGCAGCCTTAGTGTTATGCTCCTGCCGCACCGGTAAACGGCTGAGGGTGTCTGCAGGAATCAACGTTTTTCCTCGCTTGAACTGAATTTTGTAGTTGTAGTTGCTTAGCAAGAGGGACCAACGCTGAATCCGGGCAGCGGCCATGGCGGGAACGGGCTTGTCGGGGCTGAAAAGGCTCAGAAGAGGTTTGTGATCTGTAACAAGCGTGAAATGATTTCCGAGCAGATATTCCCGGAACTTTGTAACCCCGAAGACAACAGCCAATGCCTCTCTTTCAATTTGCGCGTAATTGCACTCAGCGGCTGAAAGCGTTCGCGACCGGAACCCAATTGGTCGATCTTGCCCATTTACTCTATGATATAGCACTGCGCCAATGCCACATGACGACGCATCGTTTTCCAAGATAAGCGGCTTACTTGGATCGTAGTGTGCCAAGAACTTAGCTTCCTCTAGCAGCTGCTTTGTTGCTCGGAATGCGTTATCTTGTCTCACTCCCCACTGCCAGCGTGTGTTCTTTCTTAGCAGCTCATGCAGCGGCTCTAGAACAGTAGTCAAGTTTCCCAGAAATTAGTGGTAGTAGGTCACAAAGCCCAAAAACGGCCGTAGTTCCGTAACACCAGTTGGTTTCGGCATTTTCATTATTGCAGCAATGTTGTCCGTCTTAGGTAACAATCCGATCGTATTCATACGATGCCAAGAATTCAACTTCTGCTTGACGGAACTTGCATTTTTGCGGATTCAGCTTGACACCGTGTTGCCGGAAACGTCTGAAAACTTCACACAGCGTCTCACAGTTGCCGCATTTCTCCGCGACTACCACATTGTCCAAATATACTCCATTATATGTCCATTATACGCCCGGAATGCCTTGCAGGATGCCGTCCATACGTCTCTGAAAAATCGCAGGAACAGAGGCTACACCAAAAGGAAGCCTATTAAAGCAAAACAGGCCTTTCGGAGTGTTTACGACCAAAATCTTCTTTGTTTCCTCGTCAAGCGGCAAATGACTAAGCATCTTTCAAGTCGATAGTGCTGAATACTTCAGCACCGTTTAGGTTTGCAAAGATATCCCGTATTTTTGGCAATGGGTACTGCTCCGTGACACATGCAGCATTTGCGGCCACCTTAAAATCGCCACACAACCGAATGGAACCTTTTTTGATAATGGGAACCAGAGGCGTGGACCAGTCTGCACTTTCGACAGGCGAGAGAATGCCATGCTTAACAAGTCTGTCTATTTCATTTGACACTTGCTCCCACATTGCACATGGCACAGAACGTGCTTTGCAGAACCGCGGCATCGCATTTTCCCGCAACCGCTAATGGACTGCGGGTCCATCAATTAGTCCTAGACCTGGTGTAAACAAATCGCTGAACTAAGAGAGCACTAACCAAAGTATTGTCAGGGACATTTTGCTCACCGGAGGTTTCCTCGCCGAGAATTATGAGGACGGGCCTTCCGCTACGCTCAAATGCGCTGATGACATCGCGCCGGCACAAGTTCGGGCCATCGCATTGCAGTACGGTTAGAGTTGCATCTAGGGTCTTTCCCGCGTACGAGAATGGAAGCTTCAGCTGACCCCTCACGGGAACCTTGCCAAGAAAGCAGGACAACTGCAAGGACGTTTCGCGGAGTGCAGGCCAGGCATGCCAATGTTTGCAGCATGTTTTCCACGTAATGATGGAGACAGGCGATCCGGCGTCCACTTGCATTGTCAGTGGAATTCCACTCCAGCAGAGGGTGCGAACCACGGGCTTGACCCAGTTTACCGACGTAGTGTACAAACCCAGAAGACAAAGTTCGTTGCCGTCACTCTCTGAAGAATGCTCCTCACAAAGGGCCCCCCCTTGTTTCCATACACACATTTTAGCTAGGTGCCCTTTACGTCAGCAGCGAAAACACTCTGCCCGGCGAAACTTGCACTTTGCTGCCTTGTGTTTAGTGCTACCGCAGCACGGGCAAACGACGTCTTCGTTTGGACGAGAAACACTCGGATGAGTCTTGTGGTAATACAGTTGACCTTGCAGCTTGCTCCTCATGGCATGGGCATTGCCATAATCCTGTCTCTTCTCCATATGATCAACGTTGAGGGCTGCCATCTCGGCTGCTAAAGCTATATCTTCGGCTTCTTTCAGCATCAGTGAAGGTCTTGCCAAAAGCTTCCGACGAATGCCGGCATCACGTAGACCACAAACAAGTCTGTCTCGTAGCATCCTGTCCCGTGCCTTGCCAAAGTTGCAACAGCAGGCCTTCTTCCAAATTTCCACAATGAAGTCCTTTGTTGCCTCGTCGGAACACTGGCATCTCGTGAAGAACTTGTGGGGCTCCACTATTTCGTTTACCTGTGGCGCAAAGTGTTCTGCCAGCAGTTCAAGCAGCTTCTCGTAGGTGAGGTCTTGAATCTTTGCCGGCGCACACCGTACCATTATTATGCCGACTGTTGCCATGCTTAAGGCTGCTGTTAGCAGGGCTCGTCGTTTCTTCGAGTCAACGATTTCGTAAGCTTCAAAGTAGGACTGCAGACACACCTGGTAGGCGTCCCAACTGTCTTCTGTTTCGTTGAAACCCGGCGGTCCGGCGTGGGCCGCCATGGAGCAGACACGGCTCGGTGGTGGGCAGCCTCGTCGCCACTGAAGAAACTCGAGAAGCGGTTGGCAAAGAACAAACGCTTTATTAAAGGTTAGTGTAGCTTTTATAGCCTTTATCTTGTGACGCCATTGCAGCCACTGCCGATTCACAAGAGGCGTGGCCAGTGAATCTAACAAAATAAACACGTGTGAGCGGCGCATGCTGATTCATAAAAGCAAGGCTGTCATGCAAGAGGCTTCAGAGTGGGGCACCAGGATGGACAAACACAATCATTCGAATGTGTCCCCATTCCCATGAGTGTACATGCGAACAATTAGGTGTTGGTGTCCACCATGGAGGCGAACATATGCGCTTGATATCCTGTCCTAGCAAGTCAGACTTCCTCAATTCATCTGCACCCATCGGCCTGTTCTACTGATAGTAATTTGGCTAGCTAGATTGGTTTTAAAAAGCGCAATAAATGCCATTTTGATTGTTCACACTGCTGTGTTGTCATTCCTTTGTCACAAGAGCAGGTATGAGGCCCCCCACAGTACACCAAAATTTGATACAATGTGCCGCCTCACTCAGAGAGTTGGGCATGACACACATGCGCGATGTTGCAAACATTGTGGCTATGACAAAGCTGCCATCATTCATGTTGTTTCCAATATACTTGGTTTCACTGGCTTTACAAGCCCCTACTTTCCAAAAGTGAAAGCTAACAATAAGAAGATCTTAGTTGATTCAGCATGACGAGATAAACCTCAATATAACAGTCAGTAAAATCAAAAATTTGCTTTGTTATATCGAAATTTCATTGTATTGAAATTTGACCTTTTATGCAAATAAGTACAGTCGCCAATAGATTTTTCTTAAACAGAAAGGGGGCCGCAGAATTTCCCGAATTATCGGCCAATCGAGAAAAGCAAATTGGAATGAAAAAACAAATTTTTATAAATTTGGCAGTCGGCAAGGAATGATACAGTTTCATGCCACGTACGTCGACAATATCTTCATATTGGCAGTACAAATTAAGTGAAGCCGGCCACGCTTTCATGTGCACTCCACCCCCACGGCTGATAGCGTCACCCATACTGGGCTCCACTTTGGCGGTCACTCTTGTCACGCGGCGCACAATTTGAGAGGTGCCCATTTGCAAGCAGCCGCTTGTAATTCTATCATTTGACCACCTGCATACGCGGAAGTTCCTATTTATTGTCTCGGCATTCCTTTGCAGCGCAGTGAAATTTCATTATATTGAAATCGCATACATGCACTTCGTTATATTCAGATTCTAAATACATAATGTTCTATGAACAAGAGCTTATGAAAAATTGAATACTTCGTTACATCGAGAATGTCGTTATGCTGAAGTTTGTCATGTTAAGGTTTAACTGTACTTGATTGTTGCGTGAAATACATTTCGTGAAAATGGACAGAAAAAAAGAGGAGTGAAGCGCCCAACTACCAACTGTTTAATGAGAGCCTCAGAAACACAGAAAAAGAGACAACTTCTGCGCATGAGCAGAGAGCCAAGGTATGACGCAAAACAACATAGTCCTGATAACATATTTTAAAGAAAGCCCATTTCTGCAGAACAGGTACAATACGATAGATGTATTGCCGACACAATCACACCCTTTCTTTTTAATCTAGAACACTTCCAACAACTCCCTCGCAGTCTCATCTTTCAGCTACTAATTTGCCATCCAAGGTAGCAGAGCTCAAAAAAAAAAAGAAAGAAAGAAAACACACATACAGTATGGTTGAAATGGTGCATCTATGAAGGAAGTTGAGAGTGGCCTGCCCTAATAATAAACAAGAAAGCGAGTTAACCGAGGGGCACAATTTTTATTAGTCGTATCATAAGAAGCCAACAAACACTGACACCAAGGACAACATAGGGGAATTTACTTGTGCTTAATAAATGAAATAAAGAATCGATAAATTAATGGAAATGAAAGTGGATGAGAAAACAACTTGCCGCAGGTGGGGAACGATCCCACAACCTTCGCATTTCGCCTGCGATGCTCTACCAATTGAGCTACTGCGATGCCGTTTCCCCATCCACTTTCTTCGGTATTTATGTTTCCTAGTAGAACCTTGGGAGTGTTAGCCTGCGCCACCACTCACAGACCTTGGTGACGGACGTGGAACGTCCTTTCTACTGCAGGCGTAACCAGAACGTGATCTTTTTGGGTGAAGGCAACTGGTCACTAAACCCACACATGCTACCTGAAGGCATCAATGTTGCCGGATGCGAAGGTTATGGTATCGCTACCCACCTGCGGTAAGTTGTTTTTTAATCCACTTTCGTTTCCATTAATTTATCGTTTCTTTATTTCATTTATTAAGCACAAGTAATTCTCCTTATGCCTTAATAATGAAGTACGCGAGAATTCAAATTCAAGCTTTACTAATCATATGTGCAGCAATTTGTTCTGTGGTTCCTGTACATTACATTCAAGCTTGGCAAACCAGCAGAAGTTTTTTTTAAAGCAAGCACGTTAGTTCTCAGCATTCCATGCTTTATACAGTGCAGCAACAATGATTAAGCTAGAGATGAGCTGCGTGGGCATGCAGGTCCAAATGGTGGTCTCTGTGGACCGACTTTGAAGAAGTTTAAGTGTGCAATGAAAAAAGCTCGTATGTAGGCAAAAGTGCCAAAGAAAATTCTCACTGTGAAACCTAAACTGCCACTGAGAGTTGGTGACATATGACATACATTAGCCTATCAAGTGGTTGAATGCAAAATGGCTGTCTCATAATGAAATTTCAAATACATATTAATAGGCTGAAGCTCAGGATACAACAAAAGTCTTATGGTGCATCCCATGTTGATGGCGTTGTGAAAGGCAATAGATTCTTAAACTGCCCTACTATTCAGAAATGTTAATGGCTTGTACCATATCGGAAAATTTAGTCAGCAAACGTGCGGAAACTTTTCAGCTGTGAATAAATTTGAATAAGTGCAATTTTGGGTGCCTCAAGATAATTATTTCAGGCATTTCTGATATAAATTTAGCATTGCAAAAATATTTTATTCAATATCAGAAGATTCATATAATTACTTCAGGTGCCAATTAATCCTGACAGTTGAAAACATGGTTTTAAATCATTTCTTGCATTTTCAGCATTGCTAAAAACAATGTAGCAGCAGAAAAAATATCAGTATGAAAATTTCAGGGAGTTTCATTGTGTCCACAAATGTGAACTCGATGCATTCACTCTTATAAGTTCTTTAGATATGGAAGTATAAACGGCCGTTTTACAAGCAGTGCGTTTGGAAAATGCCCAGTCAATTGCAAAGTTTGCCTGATGTGAATCATTCTAAAAAAAAGTGTCCAACGATTATGATACTACCTAATGCAAAATTTGAGCGCAGCTTGATACATGTTTTAATTTCACAATATGTTGAGGCAAAGAATTTTAGACTGAAATCATTGCACCGACTGGCAGTGGGCCAGTGCCATCAGCACCTTCGTAGAGGGAGGGGCTATATAGGAACACTGGCATGATCAGCAGCATCAGAGCCAGCTGTGGAAGATGACGACCAGCTGTGGAAGAAGATGATGACCACGAACATGCAAGCAGTAGCATGAGCACGTTCACACGGTTACGCTGAAAACGCTGATCAGCCAGCTGTGGTAGTAGACAACAAACGCATGAGCAGTGGCAAAATTGCATTTGTGCGGTTACGCCGAAGGATGCCAATGCTCAACCCGTGAATGGCGCCCAAGAAGATAGTGAAAGACAAGAATCCATTACAAGACTACATACTGGTGCCACAATCAAAAACCCTGATGTCTATTTCTACTTTTCCATGTAGCATACTTTCTACGTATTAATCAATTTTGTAGGATGGGTCCTATAAGAAGTGTCCCAAGAAGTATGCAATATTTTAATCATTAGTTTCACGAGTACCTTTGGGGTGTTATTTTGGCATCTACAATTGTACACATAGTGCATGAAGGGTATAACTGAGATCCTATCGTAAAATGCTTTTGAGACATGATATTAACATGCACATCTTGTACATGCACTTTAATAGCTTTGTTGGATCATATTTATAACACGGACAATTTTTTTAGGCCATCATGACATTAGAATATAGAACTATGATACAGTTTGGAAGGCATTCTCATCATATTAAAAAAAATCCATGCTAACAATAGTAATAGCCGATAGGATTTAGCATCTATAGAAAAGCATGAGCCATGACAGATACTGTACAACGAGCTGTGGATTACTTTGACCCACCTTATATGTATATACATTTAATGTACTGTTAAATCTCAATAACGTAGGTGCTATAGCATATCCTGTTCCCATCAGTGTTGACACCCCCCACCGCCCTTCAGAGGTGGTGGAAATTGAACCTGATTGCACAGCAGCAACAAAGTGAACAACAAAGAAACTGTGCCCCAGTGTTAAGTAGAATGACACATACTAGTGTCACAATTTAATAAAGGTAATTACCTCAAACGTTAGAAAAAATGCGTTTTCCAGGTCGTCTCCATCATAGTCCAACAGGTTTTGCAGACCCCTGCATCCCATATGAAACAGAATGTGATCAATGCTTTATCGAGCTTTGCTGTATCTATTAAGCGATAAAAATACCGCCTACTTACTTGGCTAATGTAGGGGAGAGGTCTTGCAAATCCTTCAGTGTTGGTTTCCTGTGCAAGTGTAAGAGCTTGTCAATACAAACATAAGAAATATTTTTATTCAAATACTCTGAAATTACTTTCATTCCCCCACACCTATGCATGTTCTGAACACTACACACAGTAATTATCTCTTATTAATGGTTTGTATTGTGAAGCTGCAATAGCTGCCAAATTTCATCCCTGAAGCAGCTGCAGAGACTAACCATGCAGGCATTAGAGGTGCAAGAGCATTTCCATAAAAATGAAAAAACACTGATGATTAGAATATTAGAATATTCAGAGAACCTTTCGATACTGCAAAATGTGAAAGCACTTATGCTCCACAACTAGAGAATTTTCTAAAGTTATCATCATGCCATAGCATGTGCTTCAAAAGATGTGTCAAGCCATTCAACCAGGGATGTTGAATGTACCCTAAGCAAGCATTTAGGAAGGAAAAGGGCCACAAAAAAAGATAGCATCTTGTCAATTCCAAACCTGTAACAGCAGAAAACCTTGATGGCATAATTTTAAGTTGTTACGAGTTAGAACAATGTTTATAAGTACAATGACAAGCCTGCATCGCAGGCCAAGTGCAACTGTGGGTGCCACACCAAAAATTAGGGCGATGAACGATTCGTGTGACAGTAATGCGTTAGCATCAGTTTTTGCCCCATTTATCAATACCTTTAACTATACAGCACACAGAACACAAACACAACCACTCATGTTACCACCGGAGTGTGCAACACATGTCCAGACTTTCCCAGGAGCAAAACGTATCTGCTGACGGCTGAACACCAACTGTGCAAGGATGCATTCCAGTGCAAGGATGCATTCCAGTGCAAGGAGTATCCCGCCTCCATCAGGTGCCCCTCCTCTTCCACCTCTGTCAGTTTCCTCTTCACTCATCTCCCCTCTTTTGCGGAACAGAAGCCAACAGATGGGTTTTTGTTTGCATGACTGTTCAAATTCTGACACATTAAAAGCCTAATATAGGAGTGCAGTCATGTGCCCCGGAGTGCTGTAGCAGTCTGCTGTCTATCATTGAAACAATCCCTCACCCCAAAGTTCCTTGGCTATGGCAAATGCCACTGCACTGGCAAACACACCCTCGAGGACTTCTGAAGTAACAAAGGTCGTGGCGTAGGAGGGGTGCTGGGATTAGTTCCACCCGATTAGACGCCCAGCCCTGGTACTGCAGGATTGCGTGGGTGAGGCTCTGTTGGTTGAACATTGGAGGCCATGAGCACCAGTGCTACCATTAGTCAGGTTATGCTGCGGCAGACACAGGCTAATAAAGGGCTGCCCTTAACTCTATTGTTACTGCGAGAAAATGGTCATTTTTTATAGGTCTCAGAAAAAAATTATTTACCTCTACAAATAATATTCCAGCACACATTGCAGCATAGCATATCGTGCATAATGATATGCTCTTCCCAAAAAACATACATTGGCAAACAAAAAATTTATTAAGTAAAAAAAAAATTCTAAAATGCGGCATTTTTGCTGCCAGTTGATAAAAACAATAAAAAAACATGATACCTACAAAAACATTATTATCAAAGGAAATTCAGAATATACATTTGAAAGAAAATAACCAAGGAATATTGTCTGAAAAAAATAAATGCTCAGTACACCGCCATTCTTTAGATACAAAAAAGAAACTAAGACCAGTTCATCCCTCACGCCATGTGGCGAAACAGTTCCTGGATTTTGTGAAGCATAGGTGCACTATGGGCTTTTCCCACAGAACATCTGGTTTTTGTTCAACTTTGCGGTCCTCGTAACACATTTTGCAGTTCCGCCTTTTCACATCTTCTGAGGATGGCCTGATGAGAAGCCCAAGGAACGTACTTCATCAGTTCATCTAGAGTCATGCACCTCTAGGACCGATCGCTGTCAGCGTAGCTAGGCAACTACAAGATTATGCATCCAAGTATACCTGTTTGCATTTTTGCAGATTATCTTTATCACCTCTGCAGAGAAGAAGAGTATGAAAAAATCCCGTGGCGTTGTAAACTGCCTTGCGCTAATCTGTTGTGCCCAGCAGAGATGTGCTACGGGTGGCCTTCTTGGCGTGAATGGAAGTTTCTTTGCTGCCAATGGCAGCACAACATAACCAAGCGAAGTATGCACCCTGAAGATGATCAGTGGAGTTCTCAGGTCATGCAAAAAGATCAGCAGATAAGAGCATGCAAGGAAGGAGACCACTCAAGGCTGTAAAGGAAACTCGCCGGTGAACAGCTGCAGATGTCCCCTCACGCTCACTCAAAACATTGTCGCCGTCAGAGCTTGAATCTGCTTTGCTGTCATCTTCGGAATCATAACTCGAGTCCTCAACCCTAAATTGAAGTGCGAGTGCAGCACAGTTTCGAGCACGACGCTTTCCTCGCGACGAAGCCACATGGGACGACACCATTGGAGCAAATTTCATTTAACTGCGCAGTGACACCGGCAGCGCCCCTTGCCTGGATTTTACGAGAGAAGCAAAACAGACTCTTGGAAACTGGTTGAAAAGGCCAGGTCCACATGTTGGACATGTCGCGGACATTCAGAAATACACTTTGGCGGAATAAAACGACTCGTACTCCAAACTAAAGCTCACTAGTGAACAGCTGGCATCATTTTCGGTTAATTATCATCGCTCAGCACTGTTGGAGAGAAAAGCCAGCAATATAATTTAATTCTTGACTTGCTGGGAGTCATTTGATTACAAAATTTTGATGCTAGTGCAGCGTAATCGTGAGTGGCATGCTTTTTTCTCGAGCGTGGCAGAAAGTGACAGCCATGCCTCTTTTCGCTAGAACATATCCACATTAGTACGCAAATAGGACCGTCAAAAATTACAACATCGCTGGAGTGCGAAAATTTAAACTGATTCTGACAGTTCAGTGCCGGTACTAACAACTCGATGGCATTAAGTCGATAAGAAGCGGCTCTAACATGTTGGAATCGATGGTCCAAAGCATCAGTCACCAGTGATCAATTTGAATAGGCGTGGTAACGAAAGAGTTAAGCTCTTGGCGGTGCATAGCTACCGAACCCAGCACCATCCACAATGGACCTAGCAACGGATCACGGCCTACAGCAGCCTCCAGTATACCTGCTGACAACATTCCTTGGAAGGCATGTTCGGGGACATCAAAATTCGTACACTGGCTCTTCAGGAGGAACAATGTGCAGTGGCAGTCTCCTCAATCGATCAAGTTCGTCCCATTCCTGTATGTCAAATAGTAGCTCTAGCTGCACTTAGTGTCAGTGCTCAATGCATTACACATGGTGAACTCAGTGCAGAAACCCGACACTAGTGCCTGACAAGGTCCAACAGATGCTTGTGATCCATGAATGTCTTCACATGCTGACCCCACACATATTGCTGAAACTAGAGAATTGAGCCCACCAAACACCTCAGCCAGAACCTTCCTCTCCAACTGGCTGTAGATCTCCTTGGCTTCTGTCAGGCACTGCTACGCAAATGCCCCCCCCCCCCCCCCTCCCTCCCACAGGCTTCTCCACTACCAATTTCAACATGTGAGCCGGAACTGCACCATACCATATGGTGATGCATCATGTAACACTGCAACAATGGTGACATGACATCATAATAAACCAGGACATCTGCAAATATAAGCAGCCTTTCACTCAGTCCCACAACGCCAACAACAGTGCCATAAAGCATCTTTCTCGGGCAGTTAGTGCGGAGAATACAGCATAGACAACGAACTTAACAGTAACTTTAATAAAAATTAAGCCACAAATTCCGTAGCTTGTGCACATCCTTCAAGTCTGAGGCTCTAACAATTGCCTGTATTCTCTCAGGCGCTGGGTTAATATCTGTATCTATGGTGAAGCCCAAGTATTCTGCTCATTCTCCTCCAAATGTGGATTTCTTTGGCTTCAGCTTCAACCCAACTGCATGGAGCCTGTTGAGCACCTAATCTGAGCTCATGAGATGATCCTCTTGTGATCTCCCTTTGCCAGAATACAGTCAAAATAAACACCTACCTTGTTACATCCTTGCAACAGGTTTTCAATCTCTTGTTAGAAGAGTGCAAGTGCTAACACCACCATGAAAGGCAAGCAATTGCATTGAAACAACCTTCAGCAGCTTTAGAGCCCCATCACGTACTTCATCAAAGCAATGCATATGTCTTGATCTTGTCTGCCTTGTTCACGGCAAGCTTGAAATCGCCATTCATACCACATCTTTCTTGAATACTGGGATTAGCAACATTGCTCATGCCGAAATTCGCACTGGCCTTAAGAGTACTTTTACACTGCAGTATTTGAATTTCTTAGTCTTCTAAGCCCAGGAAAGTATTTGATACTGTACCTGGCTTAAAAAATCATGGCTTTGAGACCTTTCAAAGTACCAAGAACTTTGAAAATAAGTCAAGAAACTTGCTTGCCAAATCTACTGCATTGGTGCACATGCAGTGGCATTCTAAAGCTTTTGCCCAATTCCTTCCGAAAACCCAAGACTAACTCCTGACAATAAACACTATCAGCTCAGCTTCTGTTTTCTCAAAACTGCTTCCACCTATGCCTTGTAAACGACAGCTGCCCAGTGGCTGAAGTAGCCTCTCAGCTGCTATTGGACTTTGCAGGATGCAGCCCAGGGAAACGCTGCATAAATTTCACCTCATGAAAAAATGGCTCCTGTGTCCCCCTCTGCACAAACTGACTGGGCTTAGACAAGTACTGATGCACAAATGCAGATGCTGCGACCCCAAAGCATTCATGGCATCACCACAGTGACGGCGACATTTGAGGATCCCAGCTCCACAAACCACGGGCTGCCAACAACAGTTGTACTGGTTTCAATGTTGGTTTCATCATTGGAATCATAGTTGGAGATTGCATCTGCCACTAACATGGAACACTGAGCTCGTGCTGACAAATCAGTAAGGTTACTAGAACCAGGACCACAACCATGTTGCACGTTTTTGCTGTGCCTGTACACCAATGCTTACGAGCTACTAGCAGGCTCTTGCATAAACAAGCACTTTTCCCTGCCTAATGTTCTTCTTGCAAGGAACAAAATGCAGATTGTGAAATCTGTACAAGCCACTATGCCGCTTGCAGCCTTTTCACCATGCAAAAGGCTGCAAACATCATTCACTACTGCTGGACCAGTCACCTGCTCTACTCTCTTGATGGATGCCTCCATACTTGTGATGATCTGGGTAGGCCGTTACTTCAACTCCAGTTCCTCAACCAATTCCATCCTCATTGTGTTGTCCCAACTACTACAGAGAAAGCAGCCTCTAAAATCGTTCAGTTTCATACTGAATGTACACAGGTCCAACAGTCTGTGCAACATGGCTACGAAGTTCTTTACCCTCTCACTGTCCCTCTGCATCCGGCGCTAAAAGTGGCAAAGGTGGCAATGAGTAGGTTGGTTCTACACAGGGGCTCAGGAACACCATGCACTTCTTCCAGAAAGTTGTGAATGATGAATCCCGGCCTCAGCAGCCACATTTCGGTGGGGGTGAAATGCAGAAACACCCATGTACCGTCCATTGGGTGCACATTAAAGAACCCCGGGTGGTCAAAATTGATCTGGAGTCCCTCACTACGGCGTGCCTCATAATTAAATTGCAGTTTTGGCACATAAAACCCCAGACTTTAAATAATAATAATAATAATCTTGTGAAGGCACAGGAATTGCATGTGATAACACATTAAAGAAACACTATAAGATTTTTTTTTCCAATATTGTCTTTCTAGAAGCAAGGTCACTGCCCCCCCCCCCCCCCCCCCAATAATTTATAACATCAAATAATCAAGTTCACATATGGCCTCAATCTTCAATCAAATAGGATAACCTATAAATAATAAAAAAACTAATAAATTATATCTTAAAAAAAAAGAGAGATTCTAAAGAATAGACACCAACTGCTTGAGAAGCTTCTTGTAGAGAACCAGTGGGAAGGGCAGGGCTATGATGGTGAAGTTGTATATGGCCAGACCACAGACAATGCCAATCAGGTAGTACATGACATCTTCTTCAAAACTCTGCAAAAAGTTGCATAAGAAGGTGAGAACTAAAGTGTATCTTTAACAGGCAAAATACACACCCATATGCAATGTAGGCAAAGTCACATGATATCTTGAACTGCTTTTGTGAAAGACACAATGATAATATTGTCAGTTTTTGTTAGCAATGGTGTAGAGCCATTGCTACGGTATTTATTTGAATATAAGGTGATGTTTTTTCCTAGAATCCTTAGCCTCGAAGCCACACCCCACTTTATATGCGAGGCTGATAGATTAAGTTACTACTTCAATATGGCAGCAGCAGTGCTACACTTCCATCAATCCAGATTTTAGACAGCAGCTCAAACTTTACCAACTAATAAGCCTTGGCAGGTAAGGCAGCGCCATATTTTTGCACATATAACCTGCATCGAGAAATAGAAAAATTTAACAGTAAAGGTGAGGTGCAAGTTATATGCAAATTTCACCTTGAGGTGAGATTTCACGGCAATGCAAACTTCGCCTTGTAATGTGGATTCATAGCACAGAACTAAACACTGCCATAAAGCCGCACCATAAGGCAAAAATCACACTGCCATAAGTCACACCTCAAAGCTAAATTTGTATATAATCTGCACCAATTATTATGATTATTCCAGGGTCTTTCGATTATTTCTAATTTGAGGTGATCCCCACCAAGTCTGAATAATCTGTTGGCTACTCTATATGGCCTTATATTAGTGTGCATACTTAAGTTCTTTTTCTTGAGTCCCCCAACTGCACCCTCACCTTATATCGTGACCACCTTATATTAGAATTAATACGGTAATTTACACAGCAGCAGCAGCTTTGCCAATGAATTGAAATTGAAATTCAAGACTCAAATGGAAGTGCTCTTGCTCTTACATATAGGTGTATAATCAATGCCTGTGCAGATATACTGGTGCAGTGCAGACTACTTAACACAAAACAGCACATCCATTCTACTCTGGCTGTAAGATAAACCCAACAGAACAGATGTTCTATCTTGGTGCTGACCCCAATGCCTTCTGAACATCACATATAAAGTGCCTCATTAAAGCTTGTTATGAAACCTTGAAAACCTACAATCATGTGCATGTATAGTTATGTGCATTTACAGTATAGTCCACTGTTAAAGGGAATACATTCTTAGTATTCAGTCATCTATATTGCTGAGATATAGCGTATGCACTCTCCGACAAATATTTTTATGTATAAATGTACATCTGACAGATAATATCGGCAACTTCTTTCCGGTAAATTGTGATTGCATGTCCAGCTTATATATTGGCTTTATTACTGGTTAAGCACTACCTTTAATAGTGGGGTATATTGTACCTTCTCAACCTTTCTATGAAGCCCGTGAAACAAGAGGGTATAGCTGACTTCATTGATTTGTGTCAGGGTGATCCATGAGCTCGCAAATGCACAGCTATTCATGTCTGGCATTGGGCCCACGGCCGTTGAGGTAAGTTGGTGAATTCAACTAGTCAAACGAAGCACACAAGAACCAAGCAGAGGTAGTAATGCTCAAGAGGCAGGAGAGAAGTGAGCTCAACTCTTCCATTACAATGTCCATAACAATATGAATGTGCATGCTGGGGAACTACCCCGTTGCTTATCCAGAAGTGCTTTAGTGCCCTCTTAGTGAGAAGTGAATTTCGCATATTACAACAAAATCATATTTTTGTTTGCTTTTAAGGAAAAGTGGCATAGCTACAGTTCAGCAAGAGATCATGGGTGGGTAGAATTACACTGATGATAATGTATCACAAATAGTCAGGAGTCAGACTTTTAGACGTAAAATTGCAAATACAGTACAATTATGACCAAAGTACATATCTTTGTCTTCACCCATGTATGTAAACAAAGTTTCGAAACTTAGCGGGCATATTACCATGTAACTTATCGAAACTCGTGGCAATTATTTTTGCTGTGGTTGGCATGACAATTCACCAGGAAGCACTCAAGTAGGGCATGTTGCTGAACATGCATTATTGTTTCAAAAAAGCAGTTTAAAAAAATGCTATCCCCTATTTTCTTTAAACTCTCCCATACTAAATTGACTGACATGTGCTGGAATATGCAGAAAATATTGAAATATTCATGTGTTTACAGAGTTACAAAACCAAGACATTTGACAAAAAAGGGTGCTACTTCATAGAATAAAAAAAACTGAAGAAAGAAAAAAGAACTCGGGTGGTTTTAAGAGTGATTACAACTGCCAGAGATGATATTCACACTTTTCATCGACCATTCCTGCCTCTTTCTAGGCATCATCTGCAAGTGTCTAGTGCACCATGATGTTGCAATGGTTCACCCCCACAGCTCCCTAGCCTAGCATTGCATGCTCCCTAGCAAGCATGCAACAGCACACTACTCCATAGCTTTTGTCCAACTTTTGTGATTAATGTAAACGAAAATGCTGGGAGCTCTAAATTTCAAAACCTCTGTTCTATCAATCTGCCCTTCCCTAACCATCCTGGAACATTTACATGTCCCAAAAGTAAGAACAAAAACAAAAAGAAACATTGGCTGTAGGCATGCAATACAGGCAGTAGCAGTAATGTTACTTGGTTGGCTCGCTCATTGTATAAATTAGAAATCAGATAATTAATGCCCACTCTAAAGTCCCTGTAAAAAAAAATCAATAAAGGAAAAATCAGACATCCACCCGTTCGTAGCAATTGCTACAAAGGAAACCCATGCGAGTTCCTCGAAAGAAAAGCCTCAGAGTTGAAGGAAAATTCGTCCTGCTCCAGGACTCGAACCCGGGACCACCGCCTTTCCGGGGCAGCCGCTCTACCATCTGAGCTAACCAGGCGGCTAGCAGATGGCAGGGCGAAGTCGAATTTGTCGACAACACAAAGCGAAGGCAAGTGTTTGACGTAGTAGTTCTGTGGAAACCCACAAGGTGGAGATCTGGACCAGGATAAATTTTTCTTCAACTCTGAGGCTTTTCTTTCGAGGGATCCGAGACTTTTCTTTCGAGGAACCCATATGGGTTTCCTTTGTAGCAATTGCTATGAATGGGTGGATCTCTGATTTTCCCTTTATTAATTACTTCTTTCCACTTTGCGGGTTTCCGCAGAACTACTACGTCAAACACTTGCCTTTGCTTCATGTTGTCGACAAATTCGACTTCACCCTGCCATCTGCTAGCCGCCTGGTTAGCTCAGATGGTAGAGCGGCTGCCCCGGAAAGGCGGTGGTCCCGGGTTCGAGTCCCGGACCAGGACGAATTTTTCTTTAACTCTGAGGCTTTTCTTTCAAGGAACCCGTATGGGTTTCCTTTGTAGCAATTGCTACGAACGGGTGGATGTCTGATTTTCCCTTTATTAATTACTTCTCTCCACCTTGCGGGTTTCCGCAGAACTACTACATCAAAAAAACTAATTGTAGGGTATATTAGAGTCATGTTAGAAATTCAACAAAGACAAAATGGAACAAGCTGCATATAACCAACTGCCAGAATGTCTTGTTTCTAACTATTATTATACAGTCGAACTGATATAACGAGGTTGTACTTGCAGTGAAAAACTTTGATAAATCGAGAATTTCATTAATTCAAGGTTTTAGTTCCAGTAGTAAAAATAATTTCACAAATTCCCTGAACATTCCTGGTGGATAGTACCTTGTCAGTAATCACTTATAAACAAATTGCAAGGAGGTCAGGCCTTAATAATGTAGTTATGAGCACCATCGCACGCGATGGAGATCACGCTGAGAGCAGTGCATCGCGCTGCGGCATAAGCTTTGGATGCCATGGGTGACCGCACCAAGTGCCCACAGCCGTCATGAGATGGTGCACTCAAACGAAAAATAAAACTGCAAAGAGATATGGATATTTGTCCTGAGAAACAAAAATGTCACAGTTTCACCAGAAAATCGGAGCATTGATGGGATAGCAAAGAGACAACTACATGAAGTTTGTAGTTTTAATAATGATCGGTGCCACGTACGCTCAGGCAAAGATTTCACTTGATGACCAAGAACACTGTCGCAACGCAAGCGAATGCTTCACACCGTGCCTCGGAAACTTGAGATTACACGACCGCCAACACTAGACATGCGAGAACAACAAAATGCGCATCAAGGCACCAACTATTTCAGTTCGGCCTTTGCACTTGATGAAGATTACCTCCAAGATACGGTGTGTGGCCCACATATAGACAGCTATGCACAGCTACAGCAAAGGAAGAGGAGAGGCACACGCCAAGGGGAGAGGGTGGATAAATGCGCCTACGCCCCTCCCCCACCTCCTCTAGCGCATGCTTCATCACATTACGACATGCTCACGTCTTCCCCAACCTCCTTGCGCTGAAGGGATCGTCAGCTCTCATGCTTCTCCGAGCACTTTGAGCTGACGCTTGCCCCGCGGCCTCTGCAAGTTGTTACACAACAAATGGCGGAGTAGTGTTTCCTGTATACCGCATCCTGGCGTGCGCATTTCAACGTCGTTTCTGATGCTCGAACTTGTCATGTGGAAAGGCGCTTGCAAATAAGTTTTTCCTCGGCCGACATTCTTATAGCATTATGAAAAGGATAAAAACAAACATTTAGAGCTTTTTTCTGCTTGTATGTGTGCTGCCATTTAAAGGTTGACGCCAAGAAAGTGTAACAAAATAATTGGTCTTAACTTTATGAGACATAAAATTTAAAGCAAGCTGCCATGAAATACAATGGCTAATCGTATGGCTAACGCAAGTTTTCATGACACGTAGGCTCTCATGTCACGCAAGCTTTCATGGGTGCCACAGACCGACATCTCTGCAGAAAAAATTCAACAGAGACACTTAAGACTCCTTACATCTCTGCAGAAAAAATTCAACAGAGACACTTAAGACTCCTTACATGTGGGTATGCGAAAGCATTTAACATTTGTAGACCTCGGAATGCCATGAACGCACTCACGTTATACACTCATGACGTGGGGTCACCTCTACCCACTGGCTGCACATACCCAATGATGCACACACTAAGCACACCTTTTAGTCAGCCAGAGCCATAGAGCTGCCGTGTCGTCAGGGAACCATGCTCGTCTCGCAGCATGGAGCCCCAGGTTCACAGACCACACAGACCGAAATGTACCAAATTTTGACTAATAGAATTAAGAATAGAAATTACGATTTTGACGATAGGAATTTGTCGTCAATACAATAATTTTTTGATGTGTTTTTACTCTTTGTGCCGTCGGTCATTTTTGGTACCATTTTCTGGTCACACCAGCTATGCCAACCGATTTTCACGTAATGGGGCATGTAATGCTTTCGGATTAGAAAAGAAACAGCATGCCATGATGTATGACAAACATAACAGTATCACACACCTGAGTGTTGAACCATATACACCGGGACTCTGGGTACTCTGTGAACATTCCATACTTTGGATCCAAGATCTCCTTCAGCAGCAGGAGAAAGAACTCCTACGCAGGTGTTGAAAATAGAAAACAAAGAACCTTGTTTTCCAAAAAAAGAAAAAAAGCGTGCACATAGGCTAAGAAGCAAAATAAATACAAATAAGCATCGGCTAGCCAACAATGCAACTGCTCTACTCAGGGGTGGTGCCAGGATTTCTTGACTGGGGGGGGGGGGGGAGAGGCACCCACAACAAGTGAGTTCCTTCGGGGAGGAGGGGGGGGGGGGGGAGGCGGGGAACTTATGCAATGTGTTGTGACTCTTTTTGACCGGGCTGAAGGCCTTCTAAACACATCAGTGTGAATAAGCTATTCGGGCATCGCAGTAAGATATGAATTAAAATTTAGCTTATTTACACAGCAGTGCTTCTGCTAAGAAAATGAAAATATTTATAATACATGGTAAAGCACATACATAAAGAAACAGTATTAAATAAGCAAAAAAAAAAAATCAGGTAGTCAGCAGCAACAAAATAACATCAGTTTACTAATCACAATATAGCTTCAAATCAGTATATTTCCCAACAGGAGAGAGGACTAACACCTCCAAGCAATGTGCATATCAATTCCAACTTTTTTAAGGACGTGCTAGATTACAAAAAAAAAAAATATATTAACACACTTTTGTGGTGCCAGCTGGTGATTCTAAATGCTGGAAATGGGAAAAAGAATAACAAGAAAGTATATAGGAAAAGAATAGCAAAAACAAATAGAAGAGAGGAGAGAACTGCAAAAATAGAAATGTAATGCAAAGGGATAGAAAGTTGGGCAAGTTGGTACGGTAACATGGTAGCGCTCGTCCTGTCTGCTTCTAGTCTGTGTCCGTGTCACTTCATGCTATAATCCAAGATCATGAAAAAATAGAGCATGCAGTAGGCATTTCAGTCAGTGTCACATTTGGTCATGCAGTACAGCAGGTTTCACAAATGCAAATAACTGCTCTCCGACTATACACTGTTCACTACACAAGCTAGGCTACCGATGTGGCCTTGGACAGCACCCTATATGGAGTGTTTCAAGGCGATGACAGGGGCAGATGAATATTTCGTCACAACCACAGATGCCAATGCCTGCGCTGTGACAGTAGGAGGAAAAACACAGGCAGGATTTATTCAATGGTGAAGCAGGTATTCTGATACCGCTATAGGTATCGGTCCTACGCCCATGCCGCACAATTTTCCCACAAAAGCATCGCAAAGATACGATGGGGTATTATTATACCGGCATACTAGTGCAGACGTATATGCTGATTACTGTATGCAGCATCAAACATGTTGACAACACGCTGAAGATCTATCTTATTGGCAAGAGATCGCTAGACCACAAGCACAGCTAGGTCGCTCAGACAGTTATTTGTCATCTTGCTGCGAAGATAAGCCTTCAATCTTCGAAGGCATGAAAATGTGTGCTTGCAAGATGATGACAATGCCCGTATCATCACGGCGATAACACCTAGCTTGTACAATTCGTGGAAGGCTAGTTTACATTCTCCCAAGACAGTCATCAATTGCAGCAGTGTCTCTATATTGCACTTCCTTTCGGCTTCGATACGCTGAAGAAGTTTCGTTATCAGTTTGCACTCAACTTCAACGCTTTCGATGTCGCATGCATAGTGCTCGGCGAAAGGCTTGAGTAAGGAGATGTCCATAAAATTCTCGCTCCGTGGGTGGAGGGCACCGACTCCGCAAAGTACATCATTATTCTCCGTGAACCGCCTAGTCAGCTTCGCAATAAGGTGCTCCAAAGCGGGTAGAAAAGCTTTCGACTCTGAATGTTTCTTTTGAATCTGAAGACTCTTCTTCAACGAGCCATCCTTTGCTCAATACATACTGTTCTAAATGCAGTGAAAGGCACATAATTCTCTGCTTTTCTCTTTGGGACACCTCATTCTACTTAGGAACACTGCAGGTTTGCACCCAGACAGTGTCAAATGCGTTCTACGAATTTCTCATATCGGAGAACTCGTCAATGACTGTGTGTGCCATGACGCATGCCTGACTAATATTGCAGTCTCTACTTTGCAATAGGTCCGAAAGAACCTTAAGGCAGCTGAGTACCTTGGTACTCAGCTGCCTTAAGGTTCTTTTTCACATAGGGCTTATTTTTCACATAAATAAATAAATAAATGGAAGAGAAACGAGAAGTTCATTTGCTCAAGCAGACCCCTAACTTCCGTTGCCCGTCTGCTGTTAGTAGTGATGACTTCGGCGAGACATACAAGGATAACAGGAAAGCTTTTCATTGCCGCTGTGCAAGCCGCTATCTGGCAGGCCCATCTTGTATTGCTGGGACGCTGCAGATCTATCACTGGCAAAGATAACCTCTTCTGCACATCTACACATAGACAGTGAATTGCAGATCCACTCAGGAAAACATAGAGGCATTCTAAAAGGGAGAAAAAATCCCTCACCGGTTTTATCACCTTGCAGACTTCCACGATGACTAGATTGAGGTGGTGGTTCATGCAATGGACGTACACTGCCTGCGGCACTTCCTGCCTGAACAGTGCCTTGACGCCACTTGAGGTACCACTCATGACATTCGCATCATCGTATGTTTGAGCAATGCACAGCTGAGTATCTATGTCGCAACGATTCAACGTTTCCCTTATGTAGCCCAGGAGTGACTTTGCATCCATGTGCTCAGCGATGCAGAATCCAAGAAACCGCTCAAAGACAGCCCCACTTGCCTAGTACCTTGCTACAATTGATAATTGTTCCATCTTGCTTAGGTCCTTGGTTTCATCGACAATAAGTGCAAAGTACTTGGAGCTTTTCATCTCTTCCTTTATACTTGTCAATGTGATGTGGCTGAGAATTTCGAGGATCTGGTCTTGTATCGCATGAGGAACGTACTTCGCGTTCACTGCTTCACCATTCACTTTCTTTCCGACAACATCGTCATATTTGCCAAACAAGTTCGAGAGCTCAACGAAATTTCCCTTGTTTTCACTTGTGGCACTTTCATCGTGGCCTCTCTGAGCAATTCCTAAATGGCGGTGAATCGCAAAATATCTGCGACTCTTGCTATATAGAGGCAATTTTCCTCCACCTCCCTGGAGCACACGTCGTTGAAATGTGTTGCAACTTACTTCCTCTGTCCTTCCGATTTCATCTGCGTGTAGGAAACCCACGACGTCTGGCAAGACTTATGAGTGAGTGAGCTTTCGTGCTTTCTGAAACCAGCATCCTTTTCTAAGGTTATTTTCCAGTTACTGTATCCACCGTTGACAAATGCAGATTTCTCATTGGCACCAGTTGAAAACATCCTGCAAGGGTAGCAGAAAGCTGCGTCGGCCTGTGCGCTGTACTCCAAACAAGCAAATAGGTGGTGCCAGTCCGAGTGGAAGCTTCTGCTCAATTTTCCATACTTCTTAAATGGAAATCGGTTCAGTATTGGCTGTGTGGGTGACTCTGTCTTAAATTTCGAAATGTCCAACTGGCCTGCACGGTCGACATCCACATCCGAGGCGGTGAATTCGGTCGCGGAATCAGGTTCATCCCTTGCTGCACACGATGTGGGAAGCTTGTCGCACTCACTGTCTATTTGCACCGACAAGGACGGACAAGCATCGTTAGAAGTGACGCTGTTCACAATCTCTTCAAGCGGAATCAAAACGGAGCGCTGAGAAGGATTTTCTTGCTCATGGAGTGTCTCCGAATTTCCCATTGTTGAAGCAGAAGGCTCGGTGAGGACGCATTGTTGCTTGGCCTGCTTGCTTGCATTAAAAAAAAATCGGCAATGGACCTTTTCTGCGACATCCTAAGGCAACACAAAGTTCCTGTGGCGTCGACCACACGTTGAAGCCTCTTCCAGTGACGAGATGGGCTGGCATTTCCTCCTGCAACACGAGCACTGCTTGCGAGCGAGCAAACGAACTGGCTGAAGTGGTTGGTGCCACCACTGCAGTGAACTAGAAGGCTAGAAGGGGTCAGTGCAATGAGCGGAATGGCTGCGTTGCATCGCGAATGGTGCGCCCAGGGGCAATCATAGCTGTGACGCTGTCATCGCTCACTACTGAAGCTCCTTTTCCAACTCAATACGGTGAAGAGCATTTTTTAGACGTTTAGCAGAGGCAACCCACCCCATTCATCACCCGCCTATCCAGAAGTCAACGCAGCTTTGACGCCGACCGCTACGTGACGAAGACCTTCTACCTGAAAATGACAAGCTGAACTAATGGATGAAAGGGGCCCAAGTCGATGGCTACCGGAGAACAGCGCCGACCTTGGATTCCCAGGTTGCTATACGGTCACATATTTCATACCATCGAAGTCGGAGTTTGGCGGAACAGCGTGAAATCCTGGCGGGATATTGAGACTGATTCGATGTTTGTGATTGGCCGCGATACACTCATCAGATTCCCTAGTCTAGTAGCCTAAGGAAGACGAAGGGATAAAAAGCGGATACCTTTTGTTCAGAGAGGCAAATGTGTCCTGATGTGAACTCGGACACTTAATGTGCTCCTACATGGAGTGGGCTTCTGTACCTGGAGCCCGTATGCATAATGTAAATAAACCCTCTTAAAGTGAAGCTTTCTTTTCCTCTTCCTTCAACTTTCCCAGTGCTGCTGCTGCTGCTGTCTGGCACACTGCATCGGGGGGTGGTTCAGAACGCGTGTATACATAACAATAGCGCGGCAGAGAACGCGATGCGAGAAACTCGCTTGGACTTTGCACCGCGTCGAATGTGCACATACCCTCTGGAGCTCCCTGGGCATTGCCACATTAGCCTTTTGACAGCTGTAATTATCCGTGACCCCCGCAATAGCATTGCAGAAACTGCAGCACTTACATATCTACTAACGTGCAAGCCCAGAGGCTAGCTAGACAGAATGGTAGAGAGGAGGGGGGAGAGGAAGCAGAGATAGGGTAGAACAAACGCAGTCGCTAAGCGAGTGAATAACAGCCTTGCCACTCTTCGCTCGCAGTTCCCATTCAACGGGAAGGGAGGGGGGGGGGAAAGAAAAGATGACATGAGAAGGCAATGAAACGCTACTACTATAGACACGACAACGGTTGTGGGGAAACAGGATAAATTCAAGTTCAAGGTACGGCAAGATACGTCCCTGCTATTTCTGAAAAATAAACACCCTGCCATGTAGACTGGACAACTTACTCAGGGCATGCAGAAAAAGAGTCGCATTAATTAAAGCACACCGCAGGGTCTAGGTGACACCACAGAAGCGTTGGCACGTCAAATAAACACTTCTGTGCCCGCCGCAATAGCTTTACAGCTATGTCACTGCTTGAGGTCGCGGATTTGATCCCGACCACGGCAGCCACCATTTCGACGGGGGTGGAACAAAAAAAAACCATAATTCAATTAAAGTTTAATACTTCTGCCACGATGCGATGTGCCATGTGAGGCAATGACAATACTCAACCCTCAGACGTTATAAAATTAGGCGCACAACTATGCCTCACGCAAACACCGCTCCCTGTGTGTTCTGTGTACTGCGCAGACAAACGGCAGGGGTGCACGCGAGGTAACGTTTAACGTCAACTCAGCACTTTCGCGTTGGACTGAACATTGAAGAAATGAAACATTCGCCATCAACATCACCGCTAATTATTGTCAATCAAAGCAAACAGCGAAGAAAGCTTTATGTACATCGATGCCCACAGTGCGTGAGATCTGCATAATTTTTCATTATTTCCTATTACCAGAAGTACTCGTCGATGGGCTTGATGGATTCCTGACCGAAATGCCACTTCGAGCCGCAACACTCCCAAATGCATCAGCATTCGGCGCGCGTCTTTATTGACAGGCAATTAGGTTCGTAGAGTGGATGGCTGACTAAGTCGTGGCGTCCTGCAAGGGTGGGTGGCTTACCAGGTCTTCTTGAGAGTATGCAGTGTTGTCCCAACGGTTTTCTGTGAGAAAAGCTGCGGCTTAGAAGGGTCATGACATCTCAACTTGTTTGACCCCACTTGCGATTTTGTGGCCGAGGCTATTACATCAGAGGCACAAACTTCCCGGTTCACGCAAGCAGACCGAACAACGAAGAAATGTAGCCCATTTTTAAATCTATTTAGAATCGTTGAAACCATTTTTATCTCATTGCGGCAGTTCGTCCTGTATTTCAGGCACCTATTCTATCACAAGCGCGAGGGTAATTGCTTGCGATCATAAATTTTCTATAATAAATTGCTATGCTTAAACAAGACCATCCTTTGTAAGCGGCGCTGCTCTCATACATCTGCCTCCAAATTATAAGACGTCAAAATTAACATTTTGTTTCGTACCGCCTACCTTGGATCAGCTTTTCAGCACTCTTTGGGGTGGAGCAAAGGGGGGCCGCCCCCCCCTTGCACAGCCCCTGGCTCTACTGCAAGAATTTTTAAAAAAGGGTTTAGTAGAAACAGAGACAAAATCAAACGAAATTTTGCAAGGCGATAGTCTGAAGAGAAAAGCTAATACCCTCCCCCAAACCAGAGGCTCTCTCCCATTGCCTCGACCAGTGCCTGCAAGCAATATTCCTCCAGTCTTTTTCCATATTGGAATTTAGGACCCACATAGTATTTACTTTAAAGCAATGCTTTCTTTGCCTATTCTCCCCCACTTTTCGGGTGATGGCTGCTGTCTTGCGAAGCAGACACAAGGCCATTACACATTTATGACTAACACAGTATCAACATGTTGTGTGCTGCATGGGAAACCAGAGGCATGAAGTGGAGAAATCGGCAACAACAGCAAAAACCAAACCAAAGCAAATCAGCAGCAGAGTGTGGAGATGAATTAAAACGCTTGAAACTGAGATGTGGTGATCCTATCGTTCAATGTCCGGGTCTTGCACTCACTCGCCCAACATCGAAGCTGCCCATTCGATCCCTAAAATGGACATCCTCACACTGTCAGGGACATGCGAGTACGGTTTCATGCCCTATTGCTGTTCCATGCCCTAAGTATTTCAATGAAAGCATAAGTGTGCTAGGTGCGCTGGCCATGGCAACTTACAAGAACGAGAGTGCTACGCATCTCATAGGTGGCACAATTAAGTTGTCATGACCACTTGACACAAAGGCCAAGTGCATCCTCGCAGATAGTGTGGGAAACACATGTTGCATGAGTGAAACGTAGGGACACCGATGTCACATTGGCTGCCGTTCACATCAGTCCGTTGGCAATAAAAAAGCAAGTTAAAGACTTCCTTGTACTGCACTTCAGTACACGTTTGGGGCAATAATCCCTGAATATTAAAAAAAACATCAAAGAAAACTTTGCTTAACACTGATTCTAACATATGCCTGCGATCTGCTAAAGCTCTCACTTTCCTTCTGGTACACTTCCTGCCGTAGTTTTGCTTGTTCTGCATTTCACAGGGACCACTGGTTGTTTGCATTGCATGCACAGCACTTGATCAGTGCATGTGTCAGAAGGAGCTTTCTGTTTAAGTTAATTGGTGAAGCATGCTAATATTGAACAATACAGTGGAGCTTACTTCATTCGAACACCAAGGGGGCCAAAAAATTATTCAAATAAAGTTGACTTTGAACAAAAGAAAGTCACGTTGCTTTACTTTAATAAAGCTTCCTCAGTTTAGAAACAGTGCAATGTGCTACCAGGTGCAATATTTTCCATAATTTTAATATGACCACCTCAATGTTCAATTAGCAGATAAACATAAGCCAAATTTGCAAATTTATCATGTGTATGCATTGCTGCATGCTTAAAACTGTCTTTAAGACATTTCGTGTGCACTGTGCACTTAGTTAATCTAAATTTGCCTTTTGCAAAAGCCATCCTTAAAAAAGACATTCCCATATTGCCCATCTTTATTTCCCTATAAAAATAAAGGAATGGCTAAGACTTCACAAATTGAATTTTAAGTGTAATACTCTTCTTTATTCTCCTGAGAAAAATAAGTCTTATACCCTCTTAACAATATAACAGCTTTTTTTTCTTTTTTCTTCTTTTTTGCCAACACCTTTTATGACACATAATTTTGTCGTACAACGAAGTTCAGGTGGTGCTTGCACTGATGAAAAATTTTTTCTCGGGAAATATTTTACAAAATGACTTTTTTTGTTATACAGAAGCACCTTGAATTTTTCAAAAGAAATCGAAGCTGGTCGAGCACCAAGGTTGGGACGGTTGGTATGGAATTACCCTATTCGATTCAATTCACTCCTGTCACTATTCTATTCCTATTCGATTCTGTTGCAAAAATTACTTGCACACCCCAAGATATAAGACTTATAAACTGTGAAACTGCAAAAAGAAATGAGCAAGTGAAGATAATAAAAAAAATTTCAAACTAAAAATAAGAAGTTTTACTTAACACACACATAAAATTTCAAAGCATATAACAGCGTACACAAAGAGTTAATTAGCAAAAAGACTGTGCCAGGTACTTGCGCACCTAGTGTCCGTCGTACTAAAGGGACAAATAACGAAGAAAGCATCCTTACATTGGTTAAGGGGAGACACGGGTCTTCTGGCCCAAAAAATCGACTTTTTGTAACAATTTTTTTCGCAATCTAGACGTCCTAGAGAAGCTATTGCTGCAATAATAACGTGTTCTGATGAGTACTTATTTTGTTATTGCACTCTAAAGTCAGCTTCATCATCACTTTCGTTCGCAAACGCCCCTCGAAAAGAGGCGAATTCAATGCCTTCGTCTACGCCAACCGTTACCCACAGCGCGGCCATTTTGGAATCATTCGAAAGTTGGATTCTTCTACATTCCGTTTTTAGCAGGAAAAGGGCACCAAGTCTGGCTACTATGAAGGTACACGCTTTCGAAAAAAGGGGAATACTCGCATGGCATTGGCGCCTTTGTACCACGTGGGGTAAATCCTGATTTCTGATTGGACGACCGGGAGTTTCGTTCTCCGACAATGCGAGACGCCATGTTAGACGTGGTTTGCACGCAGTCTAGTGCGCCGTAGCAACGCGACGATGGCTGGCGGTCGACGGAACTTCGTGACGGCTCATGCTTTCGGGAAAAAACGCAAGCGACGTTCTCGGATGCGCAAGTGGCGTCGGATGAATCGGCAGTGACGGCAACCAGCACAGCGACATGCGCTAGCGAGCGAATGGCAGCTACCGAAGCTACCGCCACGCATGCGATGCCTGCGGCCAGCAACACGTTGCAACTTTGAGGTGGTCCCGTAGCGCTCATCATCCATTTCGTGACAGAGCGTTGGTAGCGAAGAGTCCGAGTCAGGCGTCGGTGAGAATAACAAAAGGGACTTTATACACTATATACAGGTCATTATACAGGACAAGATCGGATCGGTACGGGGACCGAGAGCTAACAGCAAACGCAACTGTTCCCGCACGGCAACGTCCGGCGAGACTCCAACGCGTAACACATCGCACTCCACTCGAGAGCGGCACTCGGCTCACAGTGGTTCAGTGGATCCGGTTCTCCAGGCGGCGGCGTTGGGGCTTATAAAGCCCCGAGAAACGATTGTCACTCAAACGGCCTAATACAAAGCCAGCACTCGGCGGTCGTCCGAGAGGTCCAACCAGCGACCGCGCTGGCCACCCGCTTCAAGTTTGCCGCGCGGTGACCTCCAGGGGAAAGGAAATACGGCGCCGGGCTGTCTAGCACTTTGCTGCACGTTTGGACATTTCGCTCGCCGATGCCCCTCCACAGGACACCGCTGCCTGGCGACGCAGCATCTTGACTCGTCAAGGGAGCGTTAGGGCGCGGTGCCTTTCAGCGCAGCCCCGGGTTTGTCCAAAGGGCGTTCGCAGGATAAATTCTGCATCTTGTAGATTCGGAATCCGGGCTAGTTGTACGGGCACAACAGCATCCCCGCCATCAGATAAGGCGCCAGGAAGACGAGCTGCCTCCACGTGGCTCGGATGCCGGGCGCACACGTTCGTCAGGCTCGTCCAAGTTCACGTCCAGTGTCCAGACGCCAGGTAACTTCACGTGCCCAGGTCCCACTCGCCGGGACAGGAGCTCTGCTCACAGCGTTGTCGCCAAGGCACCTCAACCAGCTCCGCTCGGGTTGTTCCGGTGCCCTTGCTTCTCGCCACTGGTCATGGTTGGTCGTTCTGCAGCTTGCAAAACCGACCGGCAAAAGGCAACACCCCACACGAGCAAGTGCCCTCTGTCTCCCGTCAAACACCAGACAAGGCCATAATCCAAATCAACCTAACTAAATTGCTATTCCCCTTTTTGCTCCCGCTGCAACAAGAGGCAGCTGTATGATCTGGTACACAAGGTTCAAACAACCATTTTTCCAATTAACAACACACCAAAATACCAGGAACAATTAATAACCAGCAATAATAATGAAAAATAGTATAGTCCCCTTGAAATCACTTGGACCGAAAACATACTACTGAGGAAGCAAATGAGGTCATTCATTTTTTTCGCCAATCTGCCTGCGAACATGACATGTTGTCGCGAAGCAAAAGAAAGTAAGTAACAAGCAGGTCACTGAAAGAAGCGAGGCCTACAATGCGACTTAGAGCATCTGCGTTCGCGTTCAACCTTCCCTTTTTATAACGGACGAGGCTGTGCTGCTGGAGGGTCATGCTCCATCTCAGCAAACGGCCGCTTTTAGACGACATGCTACTTAACCAAGTTAGAGGGCAATGGTCCGTTTCCACAACAAACTTAGAACCGGAGACATAACAAGCCAGCTTCTGAGCGGCCCACACAACGCAGGCGCACTCTTTCTCAGAGGTACTGTATGCCTCTTCTCTACAACTTAGTTCGCGACTTAAATACAAAATTGGTCGTTCATGACCACTAGCGTCTTCTTGGCATAGCACTGCTCCCATGCCGTGATCACTCGCGTCACATTGAATGATGAAACCTTTTGAAAAGTCTGGTGCCATCAGAACCGGCTTATGGCTCAATGCTCGCTTCAGCTTTTGGAACGCATTTTCTTTCGAGTCCCACGTCACCTTAACGGGCTCCGACTTCCGAAGCGCGTCGGTTAGCGGGCTGGCAAGGTCAGAGTAGTCTCTCACATAGTGTTGGTAATATCCAGCTAAACCTAAAAAGGCCCTTAAATCCGTCTTCGTGGTTGGCCGGGGATAGTTCACAATAGCGGCTACCTTGATGTCGGAAGGTCCACGCCAGCTGCACCCCACCACATGGCCCAAATAAGTCACTTCACCACAACCTAGGTGACATTTAGCTGGTTTCACAGTAAGGCCTGCCTCTTTCAACCTGCTCAACACGACTTGCAAGTGCTCCAGATGTGACTTCCAAGTGTCCGAAAATATGGCAACATCATCGAGGTACGGCAATGCGAACTCGCCTAAACCATGAAGCACTCTGTCCATCAGGCTAGAGAAACAATATGGCGCGTTTTTGAGGCCGAAGCTCAACATGAGTGGGCTGAATGTTCCAAGCGGGGAAACGAAGGCGGCGCAGCAGCTAGCCCGTTTCGTAAGGGCTACTTGCCAACAGCCTCGCATGAGGTCCAGGGTAGATCTTTATTTTGACTTCGACACCGTCTCTACCCTTTCTTCCAGGTTCGGTATCGGATATGTCTGATCTCGGGTTATCGCATTCAGACGCCGATAATCGACGCATGGCCTCGGATCTTTTCCTGGAGCCTGGACTAGTATCAAGGGCAATGTGTAGTCGCTCTCACTTGGTGCTATAACCCCCCCAGTCACGCATGCGCTGAATCTCCTCAGCCATGATTTTTTTCTGCACGGGTGAACAACGGTACGGTTTACTGCGGATCGGTTGCTTAGATGCTAACTCGATGTTGTGCTCTAGGACCGTGGTCCTTCCGGGATGGTTAAAAAAAACCTCCCTAAACTCTGAAACGATTCCCGTTAAATCCTCCTTTTGGGCAGCACTTAGACGCGCGTCCAACGTCAGCTGTTCCAGCATTAGCTCTAAACCACATAACTTCATATCAGCCGTCGTCAGGATTTCGGCCCCTTCCTCATTGGCTATTGAACAGTCTTCCTGTTACTCGCGAATCAGAGTTTCCCTTTGAACTGCAGCGAGCTCCTGCCAGCTGGTGGAAACCGGAGCGAGTGTGGAGCCCGCGCCGCCTAACTGCGGCGTCGTATCCATATCGTGGCTAGCACTGCACGTGTCACTCCCAGTCACTTCCAGGACATGCTCACCCAGGCCAGCCTCCGAGCTCTGCCTCCCCCGTGCCTGCTCGCACCTCAAGTTACCTTGATCGGTCCATGCGCCACACCACTGTTAGCTCACTGACGCAAAGTCAAGTTCCCTCGACAGCTGGCACGCTATGGATCACGTGAGGGCCATGTACGCCACGTCGGCAAAGAATGATTTGCCCTGATCCTCAGCAGCTGCTCCGAGCTATTTGAGAAGAAGTAGAGAAAGTGCTCTGGGAGGGCGGCAGACACAGTGGCTTCTGTGTTAAGTTTCCCAAACTCTCCTTCAATGATAACCGTTGCGATCGGTAAACAGACACTCTCCTCCTTGGCCACTTGCCGTATCCAAGCGCACTCTCCCGTAAAATCACTCGAGGAGATGAAAGACGGGTGGACAACGTCCATAGTTGCTGCAGAGTCCCGAAGTGCTCGGCACTTCTTGCCGTTTACCTTAATTTCCTGCATATATGGCTCCAATAGCCGTATGTTTTTGTGAGTTTCCTGTATTGTTGCAAAAGCAATTTTCTCTTGGCAGTTCGCAGCAATGTGCCCCTGCTTTTTGCAATTGTAGCAGGTAAACGGTTTCTGTTTTTCAAAAGAACATGTCGTATCGTTTCACTGCTTGGGACCATCGTTATCATTCTGAGATGCATTCTGTCCTTCCCTTACAGTTTCTTTGGTAAGGGACTCGTCTTCCCGAAACTTGCGACGCGTGATTTGCTTCTGTTCGTTGGGCTTCCTGGAAAACCCATCTCTCCTATCTGCTTTTTCTACGCGCACTGCATTGCTGTGCAAGCAGCGGCGGGTGTAATATTCTTCCGCTAACTCTGCTGCCTTGTTTAGCTTAACCTCCTTTAGCCTATCTTGCAGCCAGAGCCTGACATCCTCATCAATGCAACGGTAGAACTGCTCCAATGCAATGCATTCGACGATTTTGTCGCGGTCATCGTAAACCTCTTTGCCCTTCAACCATTCCACCAGGTCGGCTTTTAGGCGAAACGCGAAGTCAATATTCGACTCCCTGCCCTTTTTTGCATACTGGAACCTCTGCGGGAGAGCTTCGGGCAACAATTTGTACTTCCGCAGTAGCGCTTCCTTCACATCCCTGTAGCTCTCAAACGCCTCTTTCGATAAGCAAGTTATTACGTCCGATGCCTCCCCAGGAAGCAAGGCTAACAGATTCTGTGCCCAGAGGGATCGCTCAATGTCATTCCATTCGCACACATGCTCAAATTTCACGAGGTATTTGGCCATATCCTCTCCGACGACAAAGGGCGGAAGTTGATCGCGTATTCTTGGACCGTTAGAAGTGAGACTAGGCGCCAGCGAGCTATTTCGGGTCTCCAACTCTTTCATTTTAAGCTCGTGCTCGCGACGTTCATTCTCTTTCCTGTCCTCCTTGCAACGATCCTTCTCCCTCTTTTCCTCTTCGCGGCGTTCATTGATATTCGCCCAGGCGTCTTCGGCTTCCTCAGCCATTACGTCCTCAGTCCTCGTGACCTCAAGGATCGCATTCTTTCTTTTTGTTGAGCCCAACTCAATGCCCAACTCCTCAGAAATTTGGAGAAGTTCTTTGACCTTGTACTTCTCCATCGTTCACACTGTCCTCCTGCTGTTTGCCCTTTTTGAATATACCTGCTGTACGCTACTATAACGCTACTAGTAAGACATCTGCAAGTATTTCACACACTGCCCTGTTTACCCCCTCAGCATCCCCTGGTTTTCAAAACACTCTCACTAGGCTTGAAACACACAAGGTTAACACAATGCAGCACCAAATCCTTCCCTAAGCTACTATAACTTGTGTCAGAGAAAGTCTGGTGTTTGAGGTAAACTTCAGGCACTCACATTGCTGAGGTAGCCGATGCCGGTCAATCCCGTAGCTGCCATCCACTGTTGCTACTTTGAGGTGGTCCCGTAGCGCTCGTCACCCGTGTTGGTAGCGAAGACTCCGAGTCAGGCGTCGGTGAGAATAACAGAAGGGACTTTATACACTATATACAGGTCATTATACAGGACAAGATCGGATCGGTACGGGGACCGAGAGCTAACAGCAAACGCGACTGTTCCCGCACGGCGACGTCCGGCGAGACTCCAACGCGTAACACATCTCACTCCACTCGAGAGCTGCACTCGGCTCACAGCAGCTCGGTGGATCTGGATCTCCAGGCGGCGACGTTGGGGCTTATAAAGCCCTGAGAAACGATTGTCACTCAAACGGCCCAATACAAAGCCAGCACTCGGCGGTCGTCCGAGAGGTCCAACCAGCGACCGCGCTGGCCACCTGCTTCAAGTTTGCCGCGTGCGGTGACCTCCAGGGGAAAGGAAATACGGCGCCGGGCTGTCTAGCACTTTGCTGCACGTTTGGAAATTTCGCTCGCCGATGCTCCTCCACAGGACACCGCTGCCTGGCGGCGCAGCATCTTGACTCGTCAAGGGAGCGTTAGGGCGCGGTGCCTTTCAGCGCAGCCCCGGGTTTGTCCAAAGGGCGTTCGCAGGATAAATTCTGCATCTTGTAGATTCGGAATCCGGGATGGTTGTACGGGCACAACGTCGAGGGCAACGCGCGTCGACAGGCTTCTCATCACAGAAGCAGAATAAGTGGCAATTGAACGTCGCGCGGAGGAGGAACGACAGAAGCTGTCTTCGTTATCAGCTACCCGCCGAAAGCAGTCACTTATTGGAGATTCCCCGGAAGCGGCGGCAAGCGGGACCGTGTTTACAATTCTAAGCCTAGCGGCTCTAAATCGCCTGCTTCGGTGCGCAAAATGCGAATTCTGCCGTGCTCGCGACGTTCTCGTGCGTAGAAACTCATAAAAAAAAAATTTGAACGTGTTAAAGGGTGACTGGGAATATGAAATGGCCATGAAACTAGTGGTGAACTGTGCCATTTGCGAAGACATAAGCACCGGATGGGGCTCACCAAGAAGAGGGGAATACAGGCTGAAAAAGACCAGCACCGGCTAGTGGTGTCTGACAAGAAGCACACCAGAGGAGAAAACTTCATGCATGCCATAAAGAAGAGGCGCATGAATGAGAGCGATGGTGATTATGTGCCTGGTGGCTTCTAGTGCAAGGTGGACTTGAATTTCTTGCTGTAATTGCTGAGAATAAATCTAAATCATGTCATGGAACTTCGTTTTGCATTTTCTCAAAAGCTGCATTTCTCCTATGACATGTGCTGTTGCCCACAGTATCTTTTCATGTAATTGTCCGATTTCAATTATTCTTGTTGCATTCAAAAGCTTATGAGTTTCTACACACAATAAAACTAATAAAATATGATATCCCTTATGCTAGAATTTTTTATGTGGCAATACAACAGATAAGAATTTTGAGCTTCATAACCACCACATTAGATATGGCAATAACTTTTGTAACAATAGAGCTAAAATTACAGTGATGGTCTAATTGTGATCTCTGATCGTTCTAGAATGAGTACACATAAATTTTTCTCTGATATTCAGTGGTAAAATTGTTGAAAAGTTGGGCAAATTGATTTTCAGAAGGTATTAATTATCTCAAAAACTACTTAAATAAGAAAAAATAGATTGCATATATGGTTCTAGCAGGCTAACATATACCTTGCCTGAAAATTTCATTTGTATATGACAAAAATTAAAAAGAAAATCAACCACCAGTGTCTCCCCTTAAATCACACATTTAAAAATCTTTTTCCAATAAAAAGATCACCTTGTATATTTTCTGTTACAGGTGAGTTTTTAAGCCTATGAATAAATCATTCCAAAATGTCATACTCAGTTTATTACAAATTTCAACGAGGAGGGCATGTTACAAGACAACTTAAAGGACCCATGGAGAAGTTCAGTTATGCATGTTTGCTGTGGACTGTCATTAACTCACATACATGTTTTTCATAGTATATCTGTGTTTACAGAACATACAGCTGTTCATAGGGTTAGTTGCTAACATGCAAAATTTTTGAGTTCCACAGAAAACATGCTTTCAGTGCTACTTGAAACAATCAATTTTTTTATAGGCAGCCCATTTCTTTTAACAGCTTTTTGAGGAAACACTGCTTTAAAGGGCTACTCTAAATATTAAACTAGAATCTGTGTGTCATATTCTTTCTCAAAAAGCAACCATATCTCACCATATAATATTTACATTCAACATTCGTGCGTCTGAATTGTTATACTGACTCATTTCAACTTGATTTAAAACATTCGAGCATAAATAGCCTGAGCAGAAGAAAACAAGGCAGGTGCACAGCAAGCGGTGCCTTGTTTTTAGAGCACAGCTCTTGGGTGCCTGTTCCTGTGTTGAGCGTCAGCAGGCTTCGTCCTCCCTCGGCATAACTGAGCAAATGCAAAGCGCAGCAGGGAAAGAAAGAAGGTGATAGCATAGACAGCGCAAGGAGGAAAGCGAAGGAGCAGGCTACAGTGAAAGCATGAGGCTGAAACTAGAGGAGGAGAGTGTGGTGAAAGGGTGAGGAGAAAAGCAGAAGGCTGTGATAGTGAAGCGAGGACGTAAGTGAAGCCACCTTGAAGCACCACCAGATGGCGCTCATGTCTGTGCATCCCGAGGAAAGAAAAAAAAGAACCAGAAAGCTCACCTGTGTGCACAGCATTCGCCGTAAGCGTTTCCCATTAATGTTATGAGTGCATAAGCTGCAGTTGCCGGGAAGTGGAAACTGTGTGGCCGGTCTATATAAAGCACTGCACGTCGCAACTCGGTGCCAGTTGGTGCAGTGATCGGTGCGATGCCTCAATATATAACGAAATGAAAACACGTATAGAGCTGCCCTCAAATTTTGCATTAGGGAGCATCATATTCATTGGCAAATTTTTTAGTTTGAATGTCGTTAGAAAGCATCCTAAACCATCATCAGTTCAGCTTGATTACTTGTACTCCATAAAAAATGCATGCACATTATGTCAATGAATATATCAATCTTGCAAGTGTGCTTGCTTACACTCTCTTTAAAAAATAATAGCAGGTAGCAGGAATTGGCTTGCCTTTTTAACACCTCCAGCATCCACAGCATCTTCTCCGTGAAATTGAACCTTTGCAACAAAATACAAAGCAATAGCCCACAATGAAAACATTTCCACTGTCATGAAAGAATGGCATCATTATTACAACACTGGCAATTATAGTGACATATGAACATGAAGCCACCCGTAGAAATAACACTGAATGGCAATGAATAATTAAGAAAATATAAAGACACATAAGTGATATATACACATAAGTGCATATATACACACATAAATGATGCATACTGAAATATGGCATATATTCTAGTGTAAGGGCTGCACTTTTTTTCCATGAATTTAGGCCCAAATTTCTTGGGTGTGGCAACCTTGGCAAATCTTTATTTTAGTTTCATTTGCTACCTCATTTGTCGTCACTAGCATGTGACCACAAAGCTGGTGGAACTAAAATTTAGTCGACCACAAGTGTACTGTTACACGATGAAGCTATCCTCAAATTCGGGTAAGGTTGCGCAATAAAAAAGTTGAAGGATGGTCCAACCTCCAGTTGAAGTCAATGAAAGACAGTCTTCATAAGCGAGTTGGGGGTGAGATTGGGGCAGTTACTCTGCAATGCAGTAAATCACACCACTGTTTGCGTGAGGGTAGTAGGAGTAGTGTGCGGCTCTAAAGCTTGTTGGCTGCACTATTTTCAGGATCTGCCCACAATTCTAGACAGCACTACCTTTGGGAATGGCTTACATTTTCAGAATGCACATTGGCTCACATTTTGAGATATGATGACATGTTAAATAATTTTAAATAATTCCCATGGCTTTTCATGCCAAAATTATGATGAGTTTTGGCATGATGGTATAATGGTTGCAGTATCGGGCTTCTCTGCTAGAAGCTTCTGTTTGAATCCAGGCAATGGACAATTTTATTTATTTATTTATTTATTTCCTTTTATTTGGTGATTTCACATTTCTATGTTGTTTTGTTGCTTTCCTGTGACCTGTCAGAAGTGCACCATGACTTTACAGACACACTGTATATATACAAATTGGCAAATTCATAAGAACACAGCATAAAATAAACGCACAAGTAGAAAGCGACACACCTTGCATTAGCGGTAATAGGGAAACGGCTTGAAGAGCGTTTTTTTTTTAAATTTATTTTTCCTTACACAGAAACAATGTTCATTTCTGTGGAAAAGAAAAAAAATTTGAACTTCATCTGTTTTTCTATTTTATTTGCTAATGTTACTAAGATTTCCATGCGTTACTTAAGCGCTGCACAGAATGCCTTGGACCATGCAATGCATAATGTTCACTTGTGCTCGAAGGCACGACTTAGGCCCTTTAATGAGCGAGCATCAGTCCGGCACGGGCTTGAGGCTTCAAGCCTGAGCCCAGCCTAAGCCAGCCGAAAAATGCTTCGGACGGCCGGGCTCGGGCTTTCGTGCCGGCCCAGGCCCATGCAGCGCTCTAGTTCATGGCTCGATGCGGTGTCACTTTTACAGGCACATCCACGAATGATACTAGATTATGGAGCCTGTCATGTAGCTTTTTATCGCAGAGTTCCAAAAGGAAATCACTACTAGCCATCTTCGATGCTTTACAACCAGAACCAGTTGTTTCAGCCAGTCGTTTTAGAACAAGGAAAGGCAAGATTAATTTTGCTGTCTTTTCTGGTTTATCAGAGTGGATCATGTGGTAGCTAGAAAAGACTACAGTTTGCTCGTCCAAAAATTTGAATACTTCTTCAGTGTGCCCCCTTTTCTGGGGGTGATCAGGAAGAGTGGGAAATGAACTATCCAAAAACATTATTCTTATTTTGGCAGCAACACCAGCCACCCACTGTGAATTCCAACAAGAGGCCTTGCAAGACTTGTAAGAAACACATCCTGTGGATGCCAATTGCAAGTTAATGATAAAACCAAATATATACAATCAAGGTTGATTGTTCCACACAAGGTTAACCCTTGTCACCTGGACACTCAGAAGAGAGGTGAATAAAAGACTGGAAAGATTGAAAGCGATAGAGAAAGGTCGGAGAGAGAAACAGGAAAAGGTGACTGCCGATTTCCCCTGGGTGAGTCAGTCCGGGCATGCTGTCTACGTGAAGCTGAGGCCAAAGGGGTGTGATGCCTCCATCAAGGGACCTTAAAAGGTCCAAGCACTCTGCATCAGCTCCACTCAAAGGATCCCCTTTTCTCCAGACATGGCTAAGCTGCACACGACTGCACAAACAATATATGCTCGGGTCCGTGGTGTCACAACACACCTAACGCCTGCTGACGCAGACACCCCTGCGGGGTGGCACATCATTAATGCACTGTTTAATGTGATGAGAGAGTCCTCCAGAGAGAGGTCTGGTATAGCATTCAGAATAATGATGGGGTCTTTGTGTAGGTCCACAATGGCAAAACAGAGCCAAAGAATGCCTTTGCCAAGCTTCTGAGTGCTTAAAGCAGCCAAGAGAGAGAAAAGTCTAAAATTCATGTAATATTGTTTATTGCATTAGTTTTGCCATGAAAATAGCAACACCCATGTTTTTCCCAGCTTTCTCCTATATATGAAGTAGTAACTTAGCGCGATAAAAACATGGAAACAAGAAAGGTAACGCCTCTTCCAGGCTCGCTCTTAAGGCCTTCTTTATCAAGAAGAATAGAGATAGGTGCATAAGTGAGCCTTCCATCTCATTACTAGATGCTGAATTTAACTTCTTGCACAACCGGCTTTGATGTGTATGTGCCTGTTCTCTTCTGGTTGGTATGTGCTTGCGTGACAAGAGGATATATATGTACTTTCCTTCCTTCCATTAAACAGTTGTGAGTAGCGCTTGTCCTTGTTCACCTTTCTTGTTTCCATGTTGTTATCGTGCTAAGTTACTACTTCAATTATGGACAACCAACTAGCCCAACAATCAACTCTTCTAGAATTCTCCTATAAAGGTTGTGGGGATCGAGGTGCCTTCCCACGCCTAATGCCCCAGCTCAATCACTGGGGACTGCCGCCGTAACGGCAACATCGCAGACACAGCTGGCACACCGGTGCTAATTTCTCACACAAACCGTACTTCTCCCTCCCAGGGTCGAGTCATGGAGAGTCACCGCGCAAGCAAACGTCACCGGGATGCATCCCGATTGGCCTCCAAAATGGCAGCCTTCGGGCGCCCTCCCCAAACGAGCTCTCTTCCACTGAGTGCTTCATGGCTTTATCGCTGCAGCAGATGCTCACAGGCCCTCAACGAGGTGGTTATGTGGGACCTTTTCTCCCGAGACTTCTTATTCTCGCGCTTGGTGGACCACTACCTGGTTAGCCCTAGCGCAACAGGCGCGTGTACTCAATAAGTCTTGCAGTGAGGTTTTGCCCGTAAGCACCGTGACTGTCGCACTAAACCCGCGTCTGTTGGCGATCTGACTCCAGACCCTTCTCTTTGCCGTGTCAGAGAGCCGACAAACACTGCCGCAGTGCCTTTGTGCGTCGCGGAGTGGAGGAGTGTCGTGCCCTTTCCTGACTGTTGCTTGTAGGGTGAGTGAGCCTTGTGCAAACCCATTTCCACAAGGTATCACAAAGCATCCATCAAACATTTACCACATGCTGAAGACAAATTGGACCCAGTGGACAGGACAATGCTGGAGGAAAAACAATTTGTTGCTAAAGAAAGCATACATGAATAGCCATGATCACTTCTGAACCACGTTTGTGTGGTCTGTCTGATATGCAATGTGTTAATGAAAATTATGTTGCATTTTACGGTATGTTTGTATTTTAGACAAAAATCGAAAGGGGCCGACAATGTATGGAGTACCTCTTATCCCAGCACATAAATATGACTAGATCTATTTTATCCAAATATGAACAAGCATATTCACACAAACTTCGAAATAAATAACCTTGAAGAATAGCAGTACAGTCACCTTTAGAGGCTTCTTGAGGTCTGCAGCAGATTGGTCAGCAAGCTGGTTTAGAGTGTCATTAACAATATTTTCCCGCCCAACATACAGCACCAAGTATGGGTTAGAAGGTGGCACCACAGGCAAAATCATACTGGCAATTGTCTGCTGACAGGCTGATTCCATTGCTTGCTGCACGCAGTCAGACATAGAGGCAAATTAATTGTGGGACATGAGGACAAACAGGCACTGTAAAATAGACGGTCTCAGCAAAATAAAAGCTGCTCTTCTTACAGCAACAACACAAGTGCTTTGAAATTTTGCAATCATATATTTACCACATAAACATGAGTTGACTGAACAGTGGTAACATAACATATTCAGGCACAATAACCAACCCCTTAACCAGGTAACATTTAGGTCAACATAAAACGGGCTAAACTATTTAACAAAACAGGAATAAAAGAAGACAAGGAGAAAACATACACAACAGATGCACATGTTTAGTGTTTTTCCATACTGGCATACAAAGTTCCCATCAGTAAAATATTTAACCATCGTAAGAACTCGCAGTGGTTCTATATAACAAGCTTTTAATTGTCATTTCAATTGACAGGGCATAAAATGTTTTATTTTCAAGTCACACTGCCATTCATATCTTGGAACAGTTAAAAAAGTTGTCAGTTTTGTTCTTTAACCCTTTGACTACAAGGTATTACTTTCGACTGCATCTCAGCCACTGCTGGGGTTTCTTTCTATATTGATTTGGCATATTTATTTCCATATTTATGTTGCATAGAAGCAAGTTCAATGCTGCTTTCTCCCAATCAGAATTCATTAACAATTTATAAGTTATCTCATTTAAAAATATGGTCGGACATGCCGCACTGGTTTGACAGGGCTCCCTGCCGAGACAAAGTGACAGAGCGCTCAGACATTTGCTCCATCTGCAGTCAGAAATTTACCTTACAAGTTTTTTGTATGATTAAATGACCTCTCCACAGATGGCACAGCAGGCATACAGCAGCCGTTTTCGCCCAAGCTGCTTTGGGAGAGGAAGGGGGTGTGCTCAAAACACAAAACGAATGTACCCTAAAGTGGCAAGGGTTGCGCAAGGGTCAGTCCCCGAGTTATCCCGGGAGTGGCAGTCGAAGGGTTAATTAACATACTAATTCACAAGGCAAAATGTGGCAACATGCAAGAATTATTTAAATGAGGAGATTTTTTTTTCTTTTTTACAAGGTGTCTGCAAATACTTGAGACTGCATTTCAGGCAAATAATATTTGCAACATTTAATTCCCATTTTGTTTGAGCATTTGATACTGTACTCAACTATTCAAAGCAGTAAAAAAAGAATATCGTCATTACCTGACAATAGTCTGTTTTACTTGTGCCTGTGTGTTGGTTTGTATACTACTCTCTTCTTCTCTGTCTGCAATTTGGTTCTAATTTCTTAAAGGGACACTAAAAGAAAATATTAAGTTGAGCTAGACAAAGATTAGGTTTCTGTAATAATAAGTCTGTCATTCATAGCAAGAACAGAGCTTTTGTAGATGAGAAAATGACAAAATTCAAAAACGGTAGCGGCCCCACCTGTTATGGACTACGGTACCTCTCATCTTACGTTAGCACTGGCTGATTCACAGAGAGTGGCATAGAGGGAGGTTGTGTGAAGATTATGTCAACTTGTCCATTGTGGCTTGGGCAGTTAAAATTGAGGAGCAGCAGCCGCACCTTTGGCGGCAATTTTCTATGCAGCAAAGTGATATAGTGGGACACAGAAAATGATGGTAGACTTCTGGACTAACAACTTATCAATCAAGCCCGACTTAATATTTTTCTTTAAGCAGTTTATAGTGAGTGGCCTACTAAGTTGCTTTCAGAACTATTCATCAAGGGTCATATATGTGGACACGCTGAACTTAACGGATCATGCATGGGGAAAAGCAACACGTAAGTCTGCTTACTGGCTTACACAGCGTCTGAAAGGGCTAAACACTTCCGACACTAAAACAGTCACCGTCACCCTTGTGTAGAGTGCAGGAATGGCGGCCTCTGGGGCGCTCTGGAGGCAGCCAGCAACATCTACACTAGCTGCTGGGCACGTTTGGGCCTATCAACTACCGTTAGACATCAATGGCTGGCTCCTGAGCACCCCAGAGGCCGCCGTTGCCATGCTCTACACATTGGTGACGCCGACTGTAGACAGTTGTATACATTGTGAACTCGCACCTTTCATTCCGAGTGTGTTTCAGATGCTGCCTATTTCGTGGTTCTAGCCGAATTCTACACTCTTCATCTTGCAACTGTGGAGTTTACAGCATCATATAGCAAATGCGAATTGAAGTAATATGTGAAATATTTAGCATCGCAGCACACAGTTTGGTGTCGGATAAGCTATCTTTCTCATTTTTTCCCTGCACTACTTACTTTAGCATTATCTTTGGCTTTCAAAAAATTACCTACTGATATAACGATCATGAGAGTGTCTCAAGACCAAATTACAACACCCACACGAATCAGGTGTCCTCTAAGAGCTGGAATTTGTGTATGGTCACAAACTTGTACAACAAGGCTCAACTCGGTTAGCTAATGAACTGCTCATGTAGCTCCGCAGCGTTTGTTGCACTGCCTCCTTCCTCATTTTATGAGAAGGATCTCAATGATGCGCACAAGTCATGTGCGTTAAAGCACCAGGAGAAAATCGCCAGAAAAACGTCTCGGATGCCAACTCAAGTGACAACAAGGAGGATGATGTTACCAGAGTTGATTTCGTCAGTTCAGCATTAAAGACGCGAATGAAGAGAATATGCAAGATGTAAAATTTACAGGTATATTTAGTACTACCAAAGATTGTGAGAAACTTTCAATTAAAGAAACTGCCTCCTCTCCTCCTTCCACCAACACTGCAGTGCTCGATGGACAGCCCGAAAGCCTCTTGAATGTGGATATCATCCCAACGCCGTACATTTCTTGTGATATATCTTTGAGTTCATCTTCAAAGTTATTTTTGAAGCGACAAATACTCACAGCATTCAAACAAAACATGCAAATGTGAACATGACTCCCAAAGAAGGAAGGAAGGCCATGGCCAGACGTTCGTGCTAATGCCAGAAGCAGAGCCAGCTCAGAGTCATTTGACTGTAAATTAGAGGGCTATAGAAACCCATTCAGGATTTGCTGCCCTGTCTGATACAAGAGCACAACTGCTTCTACAGTTTCTAAGCCCAAGATGCATCGTGAAATTTGTTGACAACCATGCTGCTTACTACACAATTGTGTACATACCTGAAAAAAAAAAAACAAAAAAAAAACGGTAGTTTCTTGTTTGCCACTGACCTATATATTTTACTGAGGCCTACTTAGGCGGCTTATTGTGCAAATTTTTTTCTCTACAAATGGCAAGTGGCATCTGAAAGGGTTAAATGCCTGCTATTAAGCCTACTCAACAAGAAATGCTTGAAATCTACCCTAAGCAGAAAATTTTGTCTGCTGTAGGAGGCATCACTGACACAGGCAAGGACCAGTTAGCGACTGAGCATGCCCATTAAAACCCTATTTCATAGCAGTTGTAGCTAACAAGAAAACTTACACAACACTTGTTCAACTGATTACAGTAGACTTCTTTTAATATGTGAAGATACCTAGAACATCTATCTTTATCACATTAACAGACATGTGCTGGATGTATATAAAAATCTAAATTACGGTCCTCAAATAGTCACGCTTACCGTAAAGTCAGCCCTAACAGAGTTTAACTTAAAAGAAATTTATTGTACTTTATAAAAACTTTTCATTAGAACACAGCTTTACTTTACTATAATTCAGGAAGTTGAGTGTGTGAAAACATTCTATGCTGCTTAAAGGAATACTGACACAAACTTTTACACCATTTATTATTTTGCTTTATTATGTAGCTACCAACTCAATGGTTATATGAGTAATAATGTAAAGCACTGGAGCAGACGAGGACAACAGAGGAGGACACAACACGAGTGCTAACTTTCAACAGTTGGTTTATTTAAAAACAGAGGCACAAATATATACACGCACTACAACCCTATGCCACAGAAAATTACATGCACACAGACATGGCATTTTTCTTTCCTCTTGACTAAAGTTAATATGTCTAAAAGTGGTCACACTACCAAGTACACATGCTAGGTCACACTTATACATATATGACAATTCTTTCTCGGTCAATGACATGGACGGTGTGTTGACACAATCCGTGCCCAATGTTGCAATCTTCGCTGCTTCAATGATTAATCTTGTTAGTACGTCTTTGTGTAACAATAACACTGCGGTATTTTGGGAAAGTGGCATGTATCCACACGTGCTGCAAATGCAGTCCTAGCTACCCATCACGTCCTTTGTTAACATTGTTAGAATGTTCTCTTAATCCGTTGTCTATGCAACAGCTCATCTGCTCAACATACTGCTTACTACAGGAAAGAATTATTTGGTGTACTACTCATTCCTTACAATTTAAAAATCATGTTCTATGCCACTTCTTGTAGGCATGCATCTTATCTTGTGGAGCATTGCTGGCCTTAGAAGTAGTTTTTAACTTGCATGAGACCCAAAACATTACTTTGCCATTAGCCCTTTCTACCAGCTTTTTCAGGTAATGCAAAATTTTATGTAAATATGGAATGACAGCTGCTCTTTTCCAATCTTTCACGCTACATGGAATGTTGATTTCCACACCCAAACGAAACTTCCTAATCAAGCCTTCTGCAACCACTGCCTAAATGTGCAACGGATATCCTGCTTCTGAAAGGCGGGCAGACGTGACTGTAGAGACTTCATTAGGTGACCGCACAATTTGTTAAGAGTGTTTTCAAGGCATAGACCGATGATGCTTCTCTTCACTAGTTTGGAGTGAGCTGAGCTACATGGCAAAAGCTGTTTATTACCTTGTGGTTCATATTGCCAGCAGGTCCAGTTAACGTGGAACGTACACTTAATGTGAAGAAAGCGCAGGTTTCTGTCATGGTTAGGCAATTCACAGGTTAGTGACAAGGGCTCCAGGCACTGCCAAAACAGGTTAAGTACATTATTCACAAGGGGTTCAGAGGGAACATTGTTACAGTTTAAATTTATCAGATAAGCGTCAACATATCTAAAAGTCCTAAGGACTCCTGCATCAGTGGCAAGCCTAGACAGCTCTCTATCAAGTTTTGCTAAAAATAGGTCCCTCAAAATAAGAGCAATGTAGGGCCCTATACACACCCCTTATTTCTGTATAAATTGTTTTTTGTCCCAAAGTATGCAAGTCAACTTCTGGCAAAATGATAAGAGTTATAAAAAAAGCCTTGCTAGTAATGCCAGATGCATCACCAGGTGCTCCAGTGCTTTACATCGTTACTATATCACACCAACAAGGCCAAACGGCAGCAGTGATTATACGAGACCTCAATTTCTTAAGTGCGTGCAACTCACCAATTATATTGTCTTTCAATGCAGCCAGTTCGAAACTTGTGCCAAATGCATTGCAGCTCTATGCTTGAAGTAAGCCTCAGTGTTACATCAGGGAAATCCGAGGTATTGGTTACATGGTAACACAAACCACTCATGCACGCATCGGATAGCCCAGTGCAGCGGCCACACACCACATCATCACTATCACCAAAAGTCGAGTGTGCATCACTGCATAGCTATGTTTTCATTCTTCACTCTGCATTTGTCCACATTCTACACAAGATCAGCCTGGCTGTCCTCTTCTGTTGCTTCTCTCAGAAGGCAGAGCCGCGGACCATGCAGAGCGCCCATTTTACTTTCTGTCCCCTAGTAATCCATGAAGTGCCAAATACCTTACCTCAGCATTTGGGGATACAGTCAAAGTGTGGCACGCAGCCATGAAACAAGCCAACAGACTTGTATGTCAGTGGTTTGTGATACCACATCACCATCCCCTTTGGTTATATGTGATGAAATGAGGAATTCTGCTTGAAGCCCAAGGTGACGCTGAACTTGATTTGAACTGACAGCATTAATATACTATGAGAATTATACGCAGTGCTTTTGAAAAACTGAAGCTTCAAACAGTAATTAATGGGTCGACATTTATCCATAAAAATAAAGTCATGCATCAGTACCTCTTTAATTATATACTTTAACTTGAATGAAAAGCAAAATAACATCTAGAAAACCAGAAATTTGAAAATGGAATATCAAAGCAAACACATATGAACAAACAAGCTTTGTTACCTGCATCTGGATACGAGAGTCTGTCTGCAGAATGAGCGTCTTGGCTTGAGCGTTGAACACAAATGGGTAGTCGCAGAAGTACACCTTATTGCTCTTGAGAGTAAAAGTGAAAGTAAGAAGAAAGAGAAAACAGTGCATGGATTACGAAAATTGTTGTTGTTTTTTTTTTTCCTTCTTCAAGCTGCAGTGCAACCAATTTATAACAATGACTAGTCAGGCTGTGGTAAAATCAGGCATTGAATGGAACTGAATGGTACAATTCCACTATGGAAACTACGTTAAAGTTGGCTGTGACCATAGTAACAGGCAATATGACTCTGCACATGACTTCATGTGCTCCAAGGGGTTGCAATCAGTAGACATACAGCAATTGTACATGGCACACACTGTGATTATAAAATGCTAACTGTTATAGAATAACTGAGGTTTTTTAGTGCACGAAAAGGGATGAGAGACAGTGGCAAGACGCGGACACAGCGCTGCCACTGTCTCTCGTCCCTTTTCGTGCGCTAAAAAACCTCAGTTATGGAATACCAACATGCCCTAACCTACGCTCTTTCAAGTTATAGAATAGATTTCAAGCTTATTAACTGTGCTTAAAATGACACTAAGGGACCCTAAACGCTTTATATGGCAGTACTTGTACGCATATAATGAGTAAGCAATAGTGGACAAATGCTGTTTTATCTCATGCCTCAAGTCTTATACCAGTGCCACACGGGTAGAGAAAATGGCATTCAGTAGTTAAGGCCAAGTTCCTGAATGACATTTTTTTCAGCGGAGCTGCCACACGTCCAATTTTAATGACATTTGACTCGATGATGTCAATAACAGCATCTCCTGAAGTGAGCAATTTTAAGGTAATAATGAAAAGATAAACATTCATTTACAAGTTCAACCTGCCTTCAACAGTAGTGAAATGTAGAATTAAACATACTATGGTGCTGCTAGCTTTAGTCTGTCGCTGTCTTGCATGCTTGTTACCAAAATTTAACATGACTCCGCTTGCACCAGCTTCTCTTCTAATGTTTTTCTTTTTTTTTTTGCATTATATAAAACTGGATGTGCTTGTTTGTATGCGCTGTATGGCTTAAACGCCTGAAAATTTTGTTTCCAGCTAAATAGGATGTCGTTTCAAATTAAGTAAACCGCACTGAGAAAGCTATGGCGTCGAGAGTATGCATTTCTCAGTCTAATGAGTTCTGGCAAATGCCTTCGGTGATGGTTGGCATTAAGGCGAATGCCATTTGATTTGCTTGCGTGGCACCACACAAATGACATTAAATCTTAAGGCATTAGAAAGTTAATGCCATTTTCTATGCCCGTGTGGCACGGGTATGATTCTTTAACTCTTTCCCTTATTAGACTATAGAAATCCATCAATTTGCTCAACAGTTCTTCTACACATTATTAAACAGTTCAGTTGGAATTATTTTACTAGCAACGTCATTTGCACCGTCAGAAATGATGACTGATCTAACTATTGGTCAGATTTGACCATTTTTGGCTGATTGAGGAAGTCTGGAAAAATAAGACTTTGACTGCAGGTATTGATGAGATTAGCCTCCGGTGCTCCTAGTACTGCTTCAATAAAGAGACTCAAAATTTACGCTTTGGTCTACTAGGCGAGATCGTTTTTAAATGACAACAGCAGTGAAGACACAGAAGCATCTCTCAGGTAGTCGTTTTTCTGATCAGAAGTATAGAATGTTTTAGCGATGTCTTAAACAATAGATGCTCACAAGTGCGTGTTATTTTGATAATTGTGTTCAACTAATATCAAGTGCAACTTTACATGCCCCACCGTAGGTTGCTTATATCCATCAACATTTTGACAGCATCTGTACAAATTATTACGAGCAATCCTTACCATCATGGGAGGCATGAACACTAGAGCATGCAGTCAATTTTAGTCCAACCTTTGACTGAAGCTTGACTAATAGTATCATCTCTTACATTCTGAAAACTGCCAATAGAAGCTCCCTTATTCATAACTGTGCAATATTTCGTAACACTCCACATTATTAGAAAACTTAGAGCACAAGAAAGACACTACAAGTAGAAAAGGAAGACACACTACGCGCACATGTGGTATGTGTTCCTTTTCTACGTCCAGTGCTTTTCTTGCGCTCTAAGTTTTCTAATTATGCATTACCAACTAGCCCACCTATCCATCCTATTGCAATGTAACTCCTAGCCCACCTATCCATCCTATTGCAAAGTAACTCCACATTACTGTAGAGCATTGTAGTGAAAATGAGCAAAGCACGTGGAGGCTCCAGCACCAGTTGAGTGTGCATTAGACCAGCTTGCTTACACAAAAAAGCTGATTGAATGCAATAATCAAGGATGAGGAAGGCCAGTGAATGCTCCCTGACCTGACAATTGCTTTGCGAGCCTAAAAAATGCAGTAAAATACGGACCAGGTGCCTGTTGCGATGAGTAAACAAAACAAATGCTACCTGCACAATTGAGACTTGCCCGTTTCCACAGTTGTGAAGCTACTGCTTTCCTGCATAGCATGGACATCCCTATGGCTAGTACTGACACCAACAAACCTGCATATAATTTTTTTTTTTTGTGGTGTGACTTACAAAATTTGGGAACAAGGAGCTAGGCACATATTTTATAAATTTCAGATTTCTTTTAGGTACTCTCAGTGCTTATACTAAAAATAGCAAATTATTACTTTCATTAATGTTCCTTGAGGTGCTTTGAAGTTTCACACAAGAATTCTCAAAGACTGTCTGATAATAATTACTTTTTTACATTCATTCAAAACACCAGTGATCAGGCTGTAATTTTATGTATCACGGTATATGCTGTGACTTCTATGTCTTGAAATAAGATGTTCAAACATAAAAGCACTGAAAATAAGTACATTTCTAGCGGTAAAGAAAGAGTCAGAGGCCAACTGCAACAAAATTTCACTTTGGCTAAACTGGTCATAAATTAGAAGTACTGTAAAACCTTGTGAATTTGACCCTCCCTAAAGGGGCCTGAACCAGCCCTCGGGCTTGGTGAAAAAACAGTCTGCGGATAGCATATAGGGTACATTATGAAAGTAATGCGCATTTTCTGAGAAAAATAGATCTATTGACTGGACCTGTAAAAATGGTTAAAATTCTTCAAAATACTCTCCCCCTGCATCAAAACACACACTTGCAGAGATATGTCTGCCATGCCTGGAAGGCACCCTGAAAGTCCTCGACGGGAATGTCTCTCAGGAATGCTGTAACATGCTTTTGGACGTTTTCCACGGTCTTCCAATGTTTTCCTTTCAACGCTCTCTTCAGTCGCAGAAACAAAAAAAAAGTCGCACGGAGCCAAGTCAGGACTGTAAGGAGGATAGGGGACCACCAGGGTGCTGCTCCGGGCCAGGAAGTTGGTAACGATGAAGGACGTGTGGCTGGAGGCATTGTCATGGTGGAACTTGACCGTGTCTTTGATGTCAGCCCTAACACGCGCGACCCGGCGTTTCAATCTCTTGAGCCCCTCCAGGTAAAAGGCTGAGTTGACAGTTTCTCCGTGCGGAACAAACTCAAAAGGGACAATTCCTCGGGTATCAAAGAAGACAATGAGCATCGTTTTGATGCGAGACTTGCTCATTCGTGCTTTCTTGGGGCGGGGGAATGATTTTGTGTGCCACTCGCTGCTCTGGCTTTTCGATTCTAGGTCACACTCGCACATCCAGGATTCGTCTCCGGTTACTACAGAGATAAGAAAGTCCAGCTCATTTTGAATCAAATATAACAATTCTTCACAGTGCAAAACTGGAAGTTCTTTCTGATTTTCTGTCAACACTTTCGGCACAAGCTTCGTGCAGACCTTGCGTTGTGTTTAATGGCGCATAAGCAACTCAGGCTATCATGCGCCAAACACAAGGTAAAATTTATGTTACCTCAGTGACGATCGGAGTCTGGGCAAGGACTCCGAGGATCCCAACAAACTAAAGACCTCAGTCTACTTCTCAAATATGAGAAGGTGGGTGAGGTGTATCACAATATGAAGTTGTGGGTAGGCTCATTTATAGTTTTTCAAGGATACCTGCTTCTCTTAAGAAACTAATAACATGTGTGATATCAACAAGTGCATCTTCGCCTAAAATCAATGCTGGGTGAAAGGGAATATGTTGATTACAAAACAAAGTATTTTTTTCCTCAGTGTTTCGAGTTGCACGCATGATAATACGATGTGATTTACAGTAAGTTCATTTCCACATTTTCTGCAGCCAGGCTTGTTTTGTTTTGTCAGAAGGAAGTTGTGTGTAAGGCGCGTGTCTGATGCAAAGGCGACATAAAATTACTTCGATGAAGCGTTCTCGGTGTGAGCATGACTTCCATTCTTTTATGATAGGTTTTACTAGGTGTAGTTTATTTGTTATTTCATTATTCCATGTAGTCTGCCATTCATTTCTCAGTTTATGGTGCACTAATTTCATACAGTCTTTGTAAGGAATTCTTGCTCTGATGATTTTTTATGTCGAGCTTTCACTGCACAATCATCATCTTTTTCGTTCCCACCGATTCCGACGTGACTGGGCACCCAGCAAAATTTTATGTTGTGTCCTTGTCTTGTGGTTCTTCTTATGTTATGTGGGATGTCGCCGATTAATAGTGTAATTGCATTTCTAGGGTGAAGTGCTGTTAGTATGCTTAGTGAATCTGTGTAAATTATGAAACAGTGGGTTTCCGGCCGCACCAGGATTTGAACACGGTACTTCCTGCATACGAGGCATATGCTCTACTGCTGGGCCACCGCAGCGATAGGCCATCACAACGGTGGCCTAGCGGTAGACCATTCGCCTCATATGCAGGAGGTACTGAGTTCAAATCCTGGTGCCGCCAAAACCCACCGCTTTTTTCTAATAGGTAGAGATGTTACCTGGCCTGCTGCTCGGCTCTTGTGGAGGCTCACATCTTGAATAAGGGGCGCAATACAGATTTCACCAGTTTTCTCTGGATGCCTGGTTGTCCAACCACAGATGGCCCTGCTGAAGAGCATCTGCCACGGCAGTGGTAGGCAAGAGCTGCCGCCGGGTACCTACCGGTAAAATGGGTACAAGCATGCTCCCAGCCTGATGCTTAGCCATTATGGAACCTCAACGTTTGGAAAGGGGTGTTTGTCTCCAACCCGAAGGCGTCCTCACCTCAATAAGTGCATTTGGGGCGCGACATGGAAAATGAACTTTTTTTTTTTTTTCTGCTCGCGAGAGTTTCGAGGGGAATTTAGGGTGCAGGCCCCTTTACCAAGTGTATCACTCCTGAACAAAGCTGAAAGCCAGGCCAGAGTACACTTGGGCCCATTTGAGAACCAGTTGGTGCACAGAGGCGGTGGGAATCGAACCCATAACCTGGCACAGCCAAGGCGGGGGGCTCCACAACAAAGCCGCAGCTGTGGTTGTAATGGCTGCATATGGAGCGTAGCAGAGTTGGAGTTCACCACTGCTAGGTGCTTTAGAACTTCGGTGCATTTTTTTTTTTTTTTGCCAGAGAGACTCATGTCAGTTCTTTGCATGGGCATGATTGATTGATTTATTTATTTTAACAAGCACCCAATGCACAGTACAAAAGAATGCTGCATTTTGGTGCCATCAGAAAGCAGCTGCTATGGCTAGGAACTGAACTTGCAACCTCATGCCCAGCAGAGTAGTGTACCCACTGAGCTACTATGGTATGTCTTCATGTGCACCTGCTATAATGTTACTTTCCAGTGCGATACTCTTTCTGTACGTTCAAGACACCTCACTGCACTGCAGGAATGCAGGGACCCTTTAAAACTTCACTAGTGCAAAATCTGAAGGTTAGCACAAAGACAATTATGCTTGAATTTCTGTATTAGGGACACCGCTATACGTCAGCAGTTCAATGGAAATGCTTACCCTATCCCCACTGTCCTCCTGAATCCACTGGATATAGTCTAATTGGACATCCACCTTATCAGTGACATCAGGTATGTAGAAGTGTTCATATGAAACCAAGCCACCACACTCTTTGTTCACCTGTCATGGACGAAAAAGAAAGAAAAACTTCTAGCACAAGGCAGACTCTTGCATATAGGTCCACTATAATGTGCAAAACAGATTCCACAACTTATGAAAAATAAACAAGAAAACATGGTGATATAAATGCTCAAATGTTAGCAGAACTACTTGTTGTTTGGTCTGAGCATGTGTGCTGCACCCCACATAAAACAATGCTGAATCTTAATGCTACTTTTATGACTTAGGGTCCATCAAGCAGCATTAAAGCGTATGAACCTATGAAGGCTCTTGCCAGGACCATGAAATGAACTTTTTTGAAATTTTGTGCATACCTTTCTTGAATTGCAAAGCTATCCACTAATGGCAAAAATACAGTCAAACTTAGATACAGTTAAAACTCGAACTAACGAAACCCGATTTTAAGAAGTTCCCGATCCAATGAAGAAATTTCCATTCCCCAGCATGTACCATAGGGTTCAATGTTGTCATCAACCCAAATTAACGAAACTAACTTGGCCGAACTCGATTTAACAAAGTTTTTCTTGAAATAAATGAGTAAAATAAAAAGAGGTGATTTCTTTCTAATTTTGACACAGAGGGGCTTTCCTCCAAGTGTGCACTCTATCGTGTTAAACCATCTAGGAGCCCTAGACACGGCCCTAGCTTTATTTAGGCGAGGCTGAACGCCGCACCCATGCATGAACAGCGGACTCAAGACCGCCTTGGCAGGGAGCCGCGGTGGTTGCTTCCATTATTTCATGATTTGTGCGACAGATGGCTGGATTACCAGTAAATACAATGCTGCGGTAGCTTTTGCAGGTGGCTACGTTACAATTTGATTTCAAAGGTGCAAAAAATTTCTTTTTCAATTTTACAAACTTCCTGTTTTAACGAAATAATTCGAGCGTGGTCATCACTTTGTTAAATTGAGTTTCAACTGTATAACGAACATCATTATACAGATATAAAGATATTATCAGATACAAATTATCAGATATAAAGTAAATCCAACATTTTGTTGGTCCTTTAATGGAGTAGCGTATTCTCCTGCTATAATGAAATCAGTAATGCAGGATCTAACACAGCTTCAGTTACAATGCAACACATTTTTGTTAGCATGTGCTTTAAAGGGCTCCTCACCAGGTCTGGTCATTTTGAGCTGCCAAGCGCAGAGCATACACTGCGCGATAACGAAAATGTATGCAAAGTATTACATCGCTACGTGCCGCGGAAAGATCTGAAATTTCCAACTGAATGCTGTTTTTCCTTCTCCTCACGGCTGCTGCGCTCCAAGCCGGAGGTTGACATACACATGCTAGTGCACCCATGTACACGTGTTTGAGCTGTGACGTCGCTCATGGTGACACGTGACTTCGAGAATTATTCAAGGCAACATCTGTTATTTGTGTAATATGTTGCTAGAATAGATGAATAGAAAAATAATAAAACACACAAACCGAATGTCGACATGTTTTTGTTTTACTTTGCGCCACAGCAAGAGAGATGTACTTCAGTTTCATGTGGTTGTTCCCACCTGTGAAGTCGCGCATGCAGACATTGAAGCTATGTCACTTTCTACCGCTTTCTAGCATGGGATCATGCATTGTGATCCACTTGCTTGTGTGTCAGTATTCATGGAGCATAGACCACTAGTCAGGTGTCCTCGTGCACAGCGTGCAAAATCGTGCACTGCAGGAAACGAGAAAATCGCAACCGCTCATGCGTGACGACGTCAGCGGAAGTGCGCCACACCGCAAAAAAATGAGAAAAAAAATGAAAGGGGGAATCGTGACGTATGCATCATGCGATCCTTGAGGTCTGGTACGGGAGAACGCTGGGAAGGAAAGCTTGTGGAGGCTAGACGGGGCAAGTGGAGAGAGTGTCTCGCATGGCAGTGGAGCTTGCGTCCTGAAATCATGGGATCGCGGCACTGAAATATTTTTATCTCAGCTATTAATAAGCCGATTTGAAACATTTTTGTGACAGAACGCGCCCTAGAGGACACATAACATCCAGTGTATAACTGAAGCATGCTGTGTAGCCTGGTGAGGGGCCCTTTAAAAATATATATTTTGGAAGCAAAAATTATAAATACAGTCATCAACCAAATTTTCAGACCTGCACAACTACTCGCACTTCCTTGCAGCATTTCCACCTACCCCCAGAATCAATGAATAACAGCAACAATGAAAATTTTTAACACCCTACATATATTTTGAGCATAAGCTGCGCACACGATGCAGCAAACATGGTATAGCCATCAATAAAATTGCTGCCATGTTGATTGGGTACGAAACCACAATTTTGGTTGCTGACTATAGACGAAGCTGCGCTGGGTAGGCGTAGTGGCCTAAGCAGTGCAGCCAGCACAGTGGCCACTGGTTCCTTATTCTATGGAGTGGCTGGTGAGAAGTCGTCACGAGAAGCTCGCTGACAATATGTTCACAATTGTAGATCTTATCAGCAATCAAACACACAATCAGACACTCAGGCTAGGCTGATGGCCACAGCAGTGAAGTACAGATCCATGTGCGGTCCCCTTCGTGTCGAATAAGTCTGGTGGGGGTGGCAGCTTGGCTTGGTAGGACCTTGTCGGCAAGCCACTGTACCAATCCCGCATAACATCAATCGCAACACTGCATATTCATGGCAATGAAGAGCATGTGTATGTAATTTATTGTTGTTCCCATCATCTTCCCATTGCCAAGTAGGATGTATACAATGCATAGCCCAATAACAAGCTAGATTATTTTAGGTTGCTGCATTACTTACACATGCAGCTGTCAGAGTCAAGTCACCACAGGGTGTTTCAGCAATGTCGCGCAGCTTTATTTTACCAATGTACAACAAAGTCATCATTAAAGTTTGTTATACCATGTTTGAACATATCAAATTATTTGATGTATCAAACTTTTAGCACACGAACCAGTTCACTATAACCAGGCTTGACTATATGGTATATAGCAAGCAAAAATCCTTTGATGTCCCTAAATGCAAGGAGTGTGTCTACACCTTGCCGATGAGCCAATAAATCTTTCACTGCAGTATTTGTTTAATGTTCTCTGAAGTAGTCAAACACTATGAATATCTCAAGACTGAGTTTGATGATTCCAGACATTGTCAGCCCACGAATCTATACGACATTATGTTGCTTATGCCAGTATGCAATACTTCCACTACATTTGAATATTATTCACTACACTCACTTATTTTTCAGGACATTTGTGCCTTCTTTTGCTGCTGTGAAACACACAAACTGTCTTTAAATTTTGAGGTTAACATCCATTTTTATAGGAGTGTCAAGTCTGAAGCGACACTCCAAAAATCATTGGAATAAAGCTTTATTGTTTTAATTATCAAGGTATGTTCAGTTGTTACTGAAAACACAGAAATTATGAATTCCCATTTAAAAAATTGGTTAGAAGTAGAACTGTGTATGAGCCAAAACTTTCCTTAGGAATTGAAAGAGTAAAATTAAGGTGACAAATTCACAAGGAAGCAGCATATTGTCAGGTGCCTTCTTGGGGCATACTGAGAATGCACTGTACACATTACACGCTCAAGCAAAATGCACTGGGACAGTATTTCAATTACAGAATGCAATGGCTTGGTGCTGCCATACTACACTAATGCTATATAGTATACTATACTATTTAAAAACTTTTTGTGTGCAAACAAACGGAGACAAAGAAGAGGAGCAACACAAGGACGAGCGCTCGTCCTTGTTGCTCCTCTTCTTTGTCCCTGTTTGTTTGCGCACAAAAAGTTTTTAAATAATGAATCTGTCCCAACTAGGCCGACTCGCAGTTATGCTATACTACGTACTAATGCATTCTGGTATCAAATGATGAAAATGACTAAAGAAACAGCTGATGTTTCCACTCGGAATAAAAGCAGTAGCAACTGCCTGATGCACTGGCATATATGACAATTGAAGAGAGAAAAAAAAAAAAGCACAACTTACTTTGTTGAGCTTGGCTAGGATATCCAGGGCCAGTTTGAGGTGTCCGTGGTTCTTCTTTGTCTGGAATAGGCACCATCACAGATATGTTCCCCCTGTATACACACACCACCTACTAAAGCCAGCCTTGGTCTCCCTTAGGCTGATGCTAAACGTGATGGCACTATGAATTCCATCAAAGCAGCCTTCATCAATGTAAACCTATAGACAAACCAGAACTGCAGCTTTTGCCATCATCCTCACCTCTTGAGCAGTTAACCGCAGGTGAAGATACTGCAATCTAATTAGATTTATCTGTTAAAAAACAAATAAGTAGGGCATATTTAATCAGCTGCTATCATAGGAAACAAAAAGATCCTGTGGCTCCAACAGATTACCAAATAAATTTTTGTGACTACACTCGAACCTCATCATAACAATATGGGATATAATGAACTAAATGCAATCCCCCTTGAAATTGCCATAGAGATCTACGTACGTACATAAAATCCCATTTTAACAAAGTAAAGCTGTTCTGCCAATCGATATAAAAAACTAGATTTGCCTCTCAAACCAAAAAGTGCGGGAAGTATATTTCTGCAGAGTTCAAAAAATTCACTCGGCAAAGCAGTTCAAAACTCCCAGAGTCCAGTACATCGTCGAGGTCTCTCCCACAGCCGCGCACAGCTGCATGCAAGCAGCAACACTTTGCCATAGCACTTGTCTGTGCACAGCGCAGGTTGACATAGTTTGGCATAGATGGCCAGGCCAAACCAAACAGACACAGCAAGGTTCATTGGCTGCTGACTGTGTAGCCAACGTCTCACCTCACATAGTAGTAGTAGTAGTAGTAGTAGTAGTAGTAGTAGTAGTAGTAGTAGTAGTAGTAGTAGTAGTAGTAGTAGCTGCTGTATAGGTGGCGTACCATGTTATTTTGTGTGCCACATGCTGCTCAACCCTGATGAACTTTGTTAACGGTACAGTGTGCTGTCTGTTCATAAATTCAACCATGTCGCCATTTTGTCAGTTTCACGAAAATCTGAACTGGCAAAGTGGAAAGCTGAAGTGAAACACCATCCCACTGTAACAGAAGGCAGCAATCATACAGGCTGTCTGTCAAGTGTTAAGAAGTTGTGTGTTGCACATTGCAAATAGTTTTTTGCTGCTGAGAATTTGTTGACATTTTATTAAAATTCCAATGCATATGTGGCCACACAGCAGTTTGGCGAGCTGCAAAGGTGTCCTTTCTTTTTTTTTTTTCATTTTCAAAGTTGTGCACCCCACTGGGTGTGTGTGCGCGCATACCCAATGGGGTGCACAACTTTGAAAAAGCAAAAAAAGAAGACAACTTTAAAAGAAGACACACACACGTGTGCATGTGTGTGTACATTCGTACGTGCACGTGCATGCGTGCGTGTGTGTCTTCTTTCAAAGCTGTCTTCTTTTTTGCTTTTTCAAAGTTGTGCACCCCACTGGGTGTGCGAGTGCACGAACACAGACACATATATAATATGTGTGTTGAGGGGGGGGGGGGGGGGTTCTTTTTTCTTTGCTGCACCAAATTCTAGCCCTTGAATTAAATTACTCAATGAGGTGGATGTTACTTCCATGAGCAATGAAATGTGTAACTGACTAATTAACTTACAGCACACATTGCATTTTACAAATTGTAGCTAGTGAGTTTGCAAGGCATATCGACTTGGAACAAATTCTGACGATGGCACCGGTTTTGAGATATGCGCTGTCAAATTTGCAGTAAAAATTGACTCTTGTTACAGTTATTTTTTAAAGAAAACGCTGTTTTATGCATCGAAGCACAAAAGTAACTGGAACGCGAGTGTAATTCGTCAGACATTTTGAAAGGATCTCGAAAACTGATGTCATCCCAAAAATTCGTTCCACATGGTGATTCGCCTTGCGAACTCACCAGCTACAATTGGTAGATTGCAATATGTGCCGTAAAGTAATTAATTGAAAAGGTTTGTTTGTGCAGTTATGTTAATTATTCAATTAGGCATTCTGATTTCTCACACAGGTAATGCCCACCTCATCGAGTAATTTAGTTCAAGGATTAGAATTGTGCTATATACAAGACGAATTTTTAAAAATTTGCTGCAACTACAAAAATATACCTGGTATGGCAGTGAAGGGCAATAAGGAATATAACGAGTAGGTATAACAAAGTAATTTAGGCTCCCTTTCAACTTCCTTACGATGACGTTTGAGTGTATATGCATAGTGATCGTTCTATTTATTACCAATTGACTATTTTTGTGAAATCTACGAATAATCACTCATTGCCACAACTCTTGCACAGCACCATCATTATTTTAATCAAGGGCAGCAACTGATCAATGCTTGGCAATTACAGGCATGTATCTGTCGCATCTGTGTTGTAAGACCCTTGAACATATAGTAGTAAAACACGTATGTTTTTTTAGAGGAAAAAATTCACTATGTTCATGGTAGCATAAAAAATTCAATCCAGTTTTCTCTTGATATCCCAATTGGCACAAATAATCCACAGTACAGTCTTTGTATAACTTTGGCTGCAGAAGAGAAAGTTAATGTTAGATGCAAATATCTTGCAAAGGCACTCAAAAAAAGTTAGCATGACAAGCAACATTATAAAATGAGCTCAGCTAGATTATGTAAAATTCCAAATGAGCTCTTGGCACAAAGAAATGACAAAGAAGTAGTGAAAACAATCACAAGGGTGTTTACTGCACCTTTCATAGACCTTTCATATGTCGAATTAATACCAATAGAACATGCTGATGAGTGTTAACAAACCGATGAAATCCAACTCACCACGACAGGATATCGAGTTAATATGTTTGCCCTCATGCCAGACACCGTCCAATTGTTTGCATGTACAGTCAAGCGAACGGTGGCGCATTCAAACGATTGTGTTCGTCCATCTGGTGTCCTGCTCTGAAGACTTTCACAGGATAGTCCCGTGAAGCGCGCCAACACGCGCACGAACCATCAATGCACACAGCCGACCCCAAGCCAAAGAGGAAGAGGCTACTCCCTTTAGTGCCTGAGTAACCCCGAGCAACTCGTGCCATCTCTCATACAATTCTGCAACTCCACCGACCACTGGCGGTTCATAGCTATGCAGGGAAGCCATATTACAGGAGACGCAAGAGCCATGCGAGAAAAACAGAGGACGCATGAGAGTCAAGGGTCCCAAAAATTAGTGTTTTGACTATACAAACAGCCTGTCAGACAGTTTGTTGGGTAAATAAGAAGGGTTATTCAGGTATACCAAAATTCCGTATTAGGACTACTATTGCACCTATGATATATAAATGATATTTCTGCAGCTGTTGAAGCTCCTGTGAAATTGAATTTTCTTGCAGATGTTTGCTTAATTTATTACTGTGTACACTGCGAAGAAGATCGGATTAAAATAAGCCAAGACCTTCAAACGCTGAGCTCACGGAGTCATAAAAAGGGGACGAAAATAAACTATAAAAAATATAACTAAAAGTATAGTTTATAGCATTGGACACAACTTTTTGGTAATGTACCTCGGTTCAAGTATTTACACATAACAATAATGAATAATTAAACTGGGCTGGTGACACCATGTAGAGAATGTGTGTCAGCCTATCACATTTCTTTTTTTACTATTACTATTTGTTCATTGCAGTGATACAGTAAATTGTTTCAAGACTTCACTATATCCAACCTATCTTCAAATATGATAGTAGTCTGGAGCCCCCATCAAGAGATCTTGAAGAAATTGGAATGTATTTAGCAAATTTTAGGACATTCTTTAAATGCTCAAAAGATCAACAGACTGACACAGTGACAGAAATGTACTAGTGCAGTCGAACCCACTTATAACGATACTGGTTTTAACAATATATCAGTTATACCGAAGAGAAGCTGCTGCACCGTCAACTTTTGTATATTTTCCCATGGTGAAATAACCCGCTTACTACAATGCCCCGATGCCGCATTATCAGTTATCAAGATGAAGTCTGGCTGCAGGGTGTCTGAGCCGAAAGGCAGTGAAATGCGAAATCCTTGAAAAGAAAAAAAGAAAACAAGAAATTCGTGCGGCTGCATGATGGGCCGCTGCTCCAACAGCCGCCGCACGCTCATTTTTCAGCCAGTCTGTCCACACGCCTCTCTCAACATTGTCCTCACATGACAACGTTGAGGCAGGCTGCCCTCAGGCAGGCTGGTTGAGGCAGGTGTACTCAATGTTGTCCTCCGGGGCTTCATTCTCGCGAGGAACCTTTCGCTGTACTACGTGAAGCACCAGGATGCCTTGGAGAAAGATGTCGGCAAGCTTCATGTAAAGCATGCAAGACTGACAGACATAGGGTTTTCTCGTACAAGCCAGTGAGGAGTACATGGCGAGATGCTGGTGGCGACCTTGCCTCAGCATTTCTTCTTGATTTCTCAAGCTGACAGGCTGCCGCGGTAGCCTGTCAGCTTTTAAAAGCCTGTCAGGAATTTTTAAAAGGCCCCTTTTGGTGCCACCGAAGCGATGCCTCGGCGGTGCTCGCATATCACTTGCCACCTGTGACCCCTCTTTGCAGTTGTTATAGCAGTGCCATTCTTTAACACCGAGAGCCGCGGCTTGTTACACGCGATCGGAGTGCCTAGGAAGCAGTTAAACGAGTGAACACAATCAGCAGCCAGATGAAAGAAGGTGGTGGGGAGGGACATTAGCCTCCCCGCCATGATAGCTTTCTCACATCAGCTCTGCCATCCCCCTATTTTGATGTTTTTCATGCAACTCCATTATAACAATGGACTTTTCATGGCATTTGAATATCTTTATAAGTGGGTTCGACTGTATTTCAAAAAGTAGTGCATTGTAGTGGTCGTGAAACCATTAGTTAAAAAGACCGAAGCAGAGATTGATATTCTAAGTAGGTTTTACAAGGACAATAAAAAATAAAGTTGCACATGTGAAACAGCTTCAGAAGTGGTGTCCTCAAGCAAACAGTTAGTTTGGTTCCACGACCAATACTAGCTTGATCCTTTTTTTTGTTTTTTTTTTCTTTTCTGTAAATATTACTTTGGGGAATATATCATCAAATAATGTGGTGCGGAAAAATGATGTAAGTGGATCTGAATTGTGCCTAGACGAGCTTTTCAATGATGTGCTTTCTCTTGTTAGCTGGGTATATTTTTTTTATATCTGTGTGCACATATTCCTGTATTGTTCGTACCCTCCCTGTAATAGGCCTCAGTAGTGGGTTAACAGTGTACAATAAACTAAATAACTTTTTCATTAACGACTTCAGGGCACATGCCACAAACGTGAAATGAACCTGGTCACTGCTCAACACATCTACACACTCAGTAAAAATCCTGAAAGTAGCATCAGTTACGAGACATGCATTGATGTTTCTTTTACTATTTTCCTGAAAAACCTCCCACGTGGGACAAAGCTAAGTGGATTGCCAATATATTTTGTAAAAGAGTTTTAGCATAAATGCCCAGAAATTGGTGCAAGGTTGAACTGATTAGCTATAACATTACCTAGAAAACATTAATTAGTTCGTTATGAATATCGCAAATACTGGTATGCTACTGTTAGTAATGTATTAATGAGAAGAAAAAAATTGTCTACAGTGCACTGAATTTTAAACATTTTGGCTCTTCCTCTATTTGAAGCAGGTCATATGTCATTATCCAGAAAATTTCCTCATGTTGATATTCTTTGTGTTAATGCTCAACTGCAATTTTTGCTTTTACTCTCTACACAACAATGTGACTAACATTCTTACGAAAAAAGACTAGGTACAGCAGTTCAGTAACTCTCGTTTGAAACACCAATCGACCTGCTTAGTTCTTACCCAGCATAACCAGTGTACTCAACACTGCAGATTACAACTTTGATTGCACTGTCTCATTTCCACCAAGCCATAATACAATAAATATTATAATCCTAAATAGCCTCATTATCACAGTCTTCTTAGCAATGCAAAATACAGAAGATGCACATACAACGTAAGGCTGTATGTTATGGTTGCATGCTTTATTTACACTATCGCCTCAGAGTAACCTGAAACAATAATTACAAGTAATCAATGAATCTGAGCTTATTTGTCTAACAAACTCACCTGCATCTGATGGGCAAGAATATAAACAACACATTCCTTAAATATCTGAAAAGTAAAAGAAAAGACATTCAAACTTGCAGACCTGTTCTAGGGAATTCAAATTCATTTCCATTCCTTTCCTTAAGGAGCCCTGAACTACTTTCTTATCAAAGCCGAGAAATGCATTTGAAGTTGAATGTGACTATTTCAGCAATACAATGCCGCAAAAAGTACTTGAATGCATACAGCAGAAGTGCAGTTATTGGCAATCAAACATCGCGTTAGCGGTGCTTTCGTTCCTTCTTCAATGACTTCCGCTGTGAAGGCTACGGTGGAGCGAGTGTGCCCACAACGCCCCGCCTACTGAATATGGCATGCAGTTCACATTTGATTTTGTATGTCCATGTAGATGCCATTATTTCCTATTATGGCATTTACAACGCGTCAAATGTAGTTGTCCTCAGCGAGCTACACTGTGCTCAATCGGTGGATGCATCACGGCAACCCGCGGCCACAGTATCTATGCTATGTAGCAGACCGCAGCTACATACACCTGCAGTGCGTATGAGCAGCATTTGCTTTGTGCACAACAGGGCTTAACGCTCGCGCTTATATGCTCCAGTCTGGCCGTGCTACTTGGTGTAAACGGCTTTGTCGTGCATCAGCTTGACTGACGGATAGTAGCCACATCAAACTTGTGCATTTTGAAGCGCTATAAATATGTGTATGCAACTAGAACACTCTCAGCCGCTTTTCTAAAGTAAAATTACAATAAGCAATCATTTTTTCCGAGTCCTGAAGAAAGTTTGATAAAAAATAATGGAAACCATGCAACTGCAGTGCCTGCTTGCATCATCACAGTGCTCTCAGTCATGCCATGCATGAATGAGCAGCTATTGTAAGCTAGTGCGCTGTCGCCTAGGGAGTGACAAGGAAGCCATTATTCCAGGTTCTTCATTCTGTGTATTGCTATCAGAAACAGCTGCGTCTGTTGCTTTTGGCAGTGAAATTGAGGCAAACCATTGCCATGAATTTCAAAGCTAATGCCTGCATTATTGCCCTTTCACTTTTTCAGCTGCAGCACAGTAGGTTAAAAACACTATTTATACATGTGTGTGCAGAGTAGCAGGCCAGAGTAAGCTAAAGCTTAGGCTGAGCCATCTGCTGTTTTGTAAGTAAGTAATGTTCATGCATGGCACATTTGAGAGCACTGCTATCCTGGTGCATAAATGCACCATCACATGGTTTTTTTTTTCATACTTTACAAGCTTTCTTTATGATGCGGAAAAAATTCTTGTAGATTAGACAGAAAGCTAAACACTTCTGAACGTAACGCATCCAGGAATACTCAAAAACTTCCTCCCTGGATGTTTTTCTTTAACTTTAATACGGGACATAATATAATCTTGACTAATTATGCAACTGAACAAAATGCAAAAAATGCTATGACATGCTCTGTAGAGTTGCAACCAACATGGTTTCACTGGAGTCCTCCTTTAGCAAACCTGAATATGGAATATGAAAAGGGCAGAAACTCAACTGAATGCTCCGAAAAAAGATTGCGGAGCTCAACAAAACTATAGATCACTGCCAAACCCTGAGCAGACAACAGTGGGATGAGGTCTGCAATTCCGTGGATGGCCAGATGAGAGTTGGAGCTAAATAGAACCTACTCTAGCATCTTCTCAATGATAGCAATACTAAGTCAAACCAAAGACAAGTGATAGCGAAGGTTCTACATGAGGCATCACAATCAGAGACAGTAAAGACCGTACTGGAAAGACTCGCTCGCAAGTATCTGACATTGGGCAACTCGAGTGACGAAGACTATCTGCCCTACAAAGGCTCATCTTGCCCCAAGCTAGATAACCCGTTAAAGTGATGCGAAGTAAGGGAAGCCCTCCAGAATCTAAATGGCAGGTCGGCCCCTGGTCCTGATGGCATCCTCAACTGGGCCCTCAGAAACCTGGACGACGGCTCCATAGAACGGTTGACAGAGGAGATCAATGGAATATGGCAACAAGGGGCTGCCCTGGAGTCCTGGAAAATGGCCTCGGTCATCCTCATTCCAAAGCCTCTGGCATCCACTTTACGCATGCAGACTAAGTCCTATCCCAACCTGGCCCTTTTCCATATGATCACTCCAGAGGCTTTTAGGTCTACTTGCCCCGACTGTGGGGCTATTAGCAATCTCGAACACATGCTCTGGTAATGCCCCTCGTTACAGGGACCCAATCACATCACGGAAGACTAGAGCTCTGCCATCCAGAGCTCTGAACTTTCACGGCACACTTGGGCTGTCCAGAGAGCCCTCGATGCGGCAGTTAGGCTCGGCCTACCAGTCCCCACGTGGGAGCGGCCTGCAGCTCTGCCCTAGGGCAAAGCTTCTCAATGCAGTCAAAACAGATGTGCTATCGGCATCAAATGAAAAGCGAACAGCAGTGTGCACAGTACAGTTTGCACCGTCTAACAGTCATCATTAGAGATAGCTTTGCTCATACAGTTAGCCAGTAGGCATCAAGGATGCTCATTCTACAGCGATATTTTAAGATCCGTTTTCTTTGATTTTTCTTTTCATGCTTTGAAATAAAAGAGAACCAGAACAGAAATGAAAATATTGCAGTATATGGGGAGTGTCATCATGCAGTGCGGTCAAACCGGATGTGCGCGCCTGTCAATGGTGATGACTGGACAACGCATAATATACCTTCAGTTATGCTTCGACCATGCACTCCGCTGTTCACATTTCATCTGACACCAATAGAACACATTAGTTTAAGAGAAAAAAACAGAAATAGAACATCCTGGAAGTTTAGGCATTTGCATTTCTTCAAAAAGTGATGCAAGGCCCCAAGAATATCTTGGTAAGATTCCACAACAAAAACAAAGGAAAGAAGAAAAGTAACAAAATGGGCACAGTAAGTTAAAATGCCAAACATTTGAACCAAGCGCACACAAGAAAAAAAATAACAAGCATAACAAGTAGGAGGGTGCAAGTACTGAATAGTATTTTTCAAATTATCAGGAAAAGAAAAATCAAAATCAAAAATCAGGAAAAGAAAAGCAGAATATGAAATTGAATTTCGAATATCGGAAAATTTTTTCGAAAATTTATAGGTTACAAATTTTTGGCAAGAAAATATTGCGCTGCACATGCTCGAGAGTCTCCCAGCATTGCATAACAAAAATGTAGCAAGCTATCAGTAACATAGTTACAGTATGATTATCAAGATATATAGAACAATCTGCTCTTATTAAATGGAACTCCAAATTAGCATGCCAGCACTGATTACAGCTGAGTTCTAGTATATGAAGGTCTGGAAAATATATTTTTATCAATAGAAAGTCTGCTGAATAGAATCAAGTGCGTTTTTCCATCTGAAGCTATCGAAGTAGTGACATTATGTTATACTGAATACCAATGAGGTTTTCAGTTGAATAGTGGCCCTGTGCGCAATCGTTTATTGCATAGGAAGTTTTGCTTTCCAGTTTTTCTCCAAAATACAGAAGGGCTATTCCAACTTTACGGCATGTAGGTTATCATTAGGCAAATCTGTGTGACAGACAAAGAAAGGCATGTCACGTGACTCAATCACTGCTCCTCGCGTAGCCATCGTTGGCACTGTGGGTCAACCGTAGTTGGCGCCGATGGTAAAGAGCAGGTAGCATCCATGCTGTTTTATTGTAAGGTTGAAAGTAAAATTAATCCTTACCGTCAGGAGGTCTTCAAACTGAGCTTCAGTCAAAAGGGACCACCATTTACCTGAAGAAAAAACATGTATAAGCCAAGTTTTAAGTGCAACCTTGACACTTAAACTAGTCAAACTTCTTTTAGTTAACATTACATTGTCCTCATAGTTTTTCATGCTACCAAGTGCTATCAAAACTAGAGAATTCAAGGCATGAAGCTCTCCAAATTAAATGGCAATACCAAACATCAAGACGACAAACAAGGCATTCTTTAGTCCATCCACAGAGAGCAATATGTAAGACAAAAAGGAAGAATTTATGTAAAGCACACTACATGAATCACTGTAGTGACACTCAATGCTACCAGCCTGCTAATTCTGGCATTGCATAACATTACACCAGAAGCTCTGTTATCCAAGCATAACCTCAATTCCTGCCAAATGTAGCGCAAGCAACAGAACTGCAGCCTATACATGGTGGTTGTAGTGACTGGTGTACTTCTCCACAAGACACCGAATATTGGCTTGGCCCGCAAAGCAGCAGCCAGACAGTCGCATCGGACGACCCAACGTAGTTTCAAAGACCGTCCCCTGACAGCCAAACTTCAAAACACAGACTAAAACAAAGGTGCTTTGGCACAGGGCATCTGGAGGAAAAATAGGCGAAAGAGGGAGTCATCGCACCCAGGCCGGGTGTCGGATGACCATGGGTCTGGGAACGGTAGTTGGAGGAGAGACACATTCAACTTCGGATCGGGTGGGTTTAATACAAGTTTTGATTGTGTATTTGCATACGTCTCGTGTCCATTCTCTTCGCGTAGCACACCTGCAATGACACTAAAGTCCCTCACAAAAACTGCCGTCCGTGACAGGACTTGCTTTTCTTAAGACCTAACGGGGGGGGAGGGGGGATGTGGCTCTGAAAATCAATTTCCTTATTTCTTCATGGATTTGATGAAAATTGGCACAAACATTTAGAATGTCTCCCTGATGCTTCCATAAATGTTTCAGAGCGATATCTTGAGAACATTTTATTGAATCTTATTGAGCAGACCTTTTCTCCCTAGAACTTTCTGGAGAGCCTGGGGAACTTAAAAAACATGATAGAAGGCTTGTTAAGTATTGACTGCATATCTAAATGCATGCTGAAGGTCATGACATTCTTGTTTTATTACTTTTGCAATACAAATTTTTGGAGTGCCATTTTTATGTCACCTTCGTACCAAGCACACTTTCGGAGTAGAATAGCCATATCGTAAACTTACAAAGGGTCAAGATAAGAAAGCAAGAATGTCGCGACCTGCACTGTAGTCCAAGGAATGTGACAAAAAAAGAAAACGGAATCAAAATATGTTAAACAGTAACAAAGAAATCAGCTCCAGAAACTGAGCAGAAAGGCAAAAAAAAAAAAGGAATCAGTTCTGAGATAATGGCCCTCAAAGTTTCACCTTCTTTTCAGTTCTCTAAAAGGCACCAAATTTGTGGTCTTTGGGCCTCTGGTCTGGTATGCCGTCATCCACTCCCCTCCTTTTTTTTTTTATGGCATTCTTTGTTGCTGCTCTATAAAGAGCATGGTGCCTGGGTTTCAAACCAAGTGAGGTGCAGAACTCTGTGTGGGCATGAATACAGTTCCAGTGTTGTACCTGCAGGCTGCCTGATTGATAGCAGTCTACAGTACAATCAGTGAGGCATTATTTTTTTTTTCTTTTGGTAGAATTGACCATGTTACTGAACGAAGGCTCTCAGTGCCAGCAGCCTTCCTAGTTATCTTCATCTGACAATGGCTGTGGAACTTAGGGTCGAAGAGCGAGTGATAGATATGCAGCTACTAGGTGCTTTCCAGAATTGTACTTCTGTATGATGCCTCGATCACTTCTGCAGCCAGGTGTCTGTGCCAGCTCAAGAAGCCTAGTGAACAGAGCTCATGATGAAGTTCTCTTTATGAAGGGGTGGTATGATAGATATTGTTACGAGCTATCGTGACAATATGATAATAGAGTGAACGCGCAATATGCTGGGTTGCAGGTCTGAGGTTCCAACGCATGAAATGCCTAGCTGCAGATACAAGGAGTCGACACTCGATGTGCTTAGTCGCGCAGTTCGAGGTGCCGACGTGCAAAATACCTAGCTGCGCAGTCTAAGGTGCTGACGCACGAAATGCCATCTCGGGCTCGAGGAGTCGACACTTGATGCACTTATTCACGCAGTCTGAGGTGCCAGTGCACGAAATGCCTAGACACGGGCTCAAGGAGTCAACGCTCGATGTACTTAGTCATGCAGTCAGAGGCACCGGTCCACAAAATGTTCGCGCGCAATGTGCTTGATCGCCGAGTCTGAGACTCCTGTGCACGAAATGCTTAGCCACAGTACGAGGATTGCGTGCGCAATGTGCTTGGTCCCGAATTCCGAAACACAGAGCGCTGAAAGGCCTAGCTGCATGTCCGAGGATTCTGCGTGCGAATCTCGGTTGCGAATCTTGGTCGCGACGTCCATGTCGCCGATGCTCTGAATGCTTAGCCGCGGGTCTGAGACGTCCACAAACGTAGGGATCGGCCACGCTACTGCGATGTCCGCGTAGCGCCCATAATGACACGTCAAGATTACGGCGAGTGGAGACTTCAGGCTCGCCAGGTGCAAAGAGCCAAGCAGACGATGCAAGTGCTGGACCAATGGCGAACCGCGCTGGAGCCCCATGGCGGGCACGGCCAATCGCAGACTCCAGCACGACCTTCAATCATTTGCTTTTTGTGTGCTTGTTTCTGTATGGAGGGGATAGCTGAAGCAGCAAATTTGAAGGCGGAGAAATGCGTTTTCCCACAAGACCAAGATGGCAGCGCTCGGTTGCGCCATTCCCGAGATATTGTGGCTTGAAAAACGCTGTTCTTTCTTGATTTCCACGAAATTTTTCGCCACCTTGGCTGATAAAACAAATTTTTTAGGGCACTTCTACGTGGTTTATAGTGATGATATTTCAGAATCAGATAGAAAAACAGTTATAGAAACTGAAAAGGTGATTTTCAAAAAATCGATTTTTTTTGGCCATTTTTCACAATGCGAAAGCCGCATCCCCCCTCACTAAGTCTGGGCCTGTTATGCCTAATTCCTTGCCAAGTTGCAATAATTTCCCAAGATCCATTCTCAGCCCCCACGCACCACCACAGTGATGCTCAATAAGGCCTCATTAAGGAGCTGGATAGATGGGCGTGTGAGAGAAAGAGACCAGCCTGCATGCTAATCGCGCAGCAGCTAAGGAGGCAGATAGCAAGAGCTCGCTTACAAGAAGAAAAATCAATTCTTGAACTTAAGCGGAAGTTACAACAACAGGCAAGGTTAGCTCCCGCGGCTGGCAGCGATCCGTCAGCTAGCAGTGTTTCAAGTTCTAGTTCGGCACAGGGTTACCAAAGCCCGCACAAGCTCATTCCCCCATTCAATGAATTGTATGCGTATATCCAATGGTTTGAAAGAGTGGCCAATAGTCAAGGGTGGCCAACTGATAGATGGGCGTTGTCTCTCAGTTCGTGCTTAACCGGTGAAACATTGAGTACTGTGGGTCGTATGGCGGCTGATGACATAGTGGACTACGCCAAGTTGAAGCAAACCCTTCTAGAACGTTTCCAATACACCGAGGAAGTGTACAGGGCGAAGTTCAGAAATGCCAGAGCTGAAAATTCCGAAACAGGGAGACATTTTGCTGGTCGTCTCGCCCGCTATTTCGACCAATGACAGCAAATGGCTAAGACGGAGCATACCTACAAGGACCTCCGAGACAACCATTTCTGAAAAGTTTCTTCGGCAATGTCATGAGAAGCTGGCTGTCTTTTTGAAAGAAAGGGGCTGCAGAGGCCTGGACAAGCTCGCTGAGACTGCGGACCATTACCTCGAAGCACAGGGCCTGATCAACCTTGGAAAAGACAAAGAGCAAGAGAGAGAGAGAGAGAGAAAGAGAGAAAACATTTATTCGGACTATCGAGGTGGTTGCTCTTGAGGTCAAGTGGGTGGTGTCCTCATTCCAGGACTCCACTGGCCATGGCTGCTCGACGTACTTGCTGGACGAGAGCTTCTTGTCGGGAAGGTTTGCAGCGCAAGCTAGGGTCCCAGATGGGCAAAATGTAAAGAGAAAAGTTTACTGTTTCCTTTGCAACAAGTTAGGGCATAGGAAGGCAAACTGCTCCATCAAACACAAGACCATCTAATCCAAAGGGGGCTCCCTGCCCGAAATATCGCAAGGGTGGCCACAAAGAGGAAGCCTGTCCGTATGATTTGGGCACTATGGCCGCTGAGAGCGGCGTAAGGGCTTTTGAGACAAAAGGCACCTTTACTAGTGGAACCCCAATTGAGATGCAAGATGAAAAGAAAATGAAATCACAAGTGAACAGAATGCCAGCAGCCAATGGCGTGCTGCAGGGATCTGTCATAATAGTATTATGGGAGAATGGATGCAATTCAGTGATAGTGAAGCACTCACTAGTGCCTGACGAGAAACTGACTGGAGTCACATCATTACCTTGCTAGACCGGTCAGTCATGCGCCTGCCTGAGGCTGAAGTTAACATCAGCTCTCCATTTCTCACCGGCAGAGTGACGGTGACACGCATGGAGAATCCACTTTATGATGCGGTCATGGGGAATGTCAAGGGTGTGCGAGACGCTTTTGCTCCTGACCCTTGCTGGAAGAGGCCATATGATTGTTTGGGGATAAAGAGCAGTCTCCAGCGGAACGAGGTGGCTGGGCTGGAGAGTCAGCCGAACTTGACATCGGACGCTATCCTCAATGCTGCTGCCAAGCAAACCAGCAATGACACAACGGTTGCCATCATCACAAGAACGGCTTCTCCCACATCAAATTTGTTAACCGTGGCGCCAAGCAATCACTTGCAACTAAATTCGTCCGATCTGATAGCGAAGCAGAGAGATGATCCCACACTACAGTGCTGCTTTGAAGCAGTCAGTAACAAGGCTACCATCAGATCGGTCGAGCATTCTGATGAAGGGTATTCTCTTCAGGAAATATAGGCTGCCATCAAAGAAAGAGATGGAACAGCTTGTTGTGCCAGCAGAACTTCGCGAGTTTGTTTTGAAGATGGCTCACGAGGGAGTTCTGGCTAGTCATCGGGGAACCAAGAGGATAACAGATCAAGTGCTCGAGGAACTATTGGTTGGGTGTGCAATCCAACATCACTTGTTTTGTAAGATCCTGTGACACCTGCCAGAGGACTGTCCCGAAACACTTGGTTGGTCGGGTGCCACTCGGAAGCGTGCCGACAGTCAAGACTCCATTTCAACGAGTTGTCATAGACACTGTCGGCCCGTTGTCACCAACTTCCGAAAAAGGAAACCGATATGTCCTTACCATGGTTGATTATGTGACCCGTTACCCGATGCCGTTGCCTTGCCAAGCATTGAGACAGAGAAGGTCACCGAGGCCCTTTTGGAGATGTTCTCTCACGTGGGGATTCCCCGAGAAATATTCAGTGACCAGGGAACACCAGCGAACATAACGAGAGTTATGAAGGAACTGAGCCGGTTGCTCTCATTCAAGCAACTCCCAACTATACCTTACCACCCCATGGCTAATGGACTTGTGGAGCGGTTGAACGGGACACTCAAGCAGATGATCCGCCGAATGTGCCAAGAGAGCCCAAAGACTTGGGACCGATATTTGGCCCCATTGTTGTTTTCATACCGTGAGGTACCTCAGAGCAGCTTGGGGTTTGCGCCATTTGACTTGCTCTATGGCCAATATGTCCGAGGACCAATGGCCCTTTTAATAGAACTGTGGACAGGTGATCATATGGACAGCGAAGCAATGACATCGTACGGATACGTGATGGAATTGCACCAGCGCCTGGAGGACACCTGCCGACCTGCTGAAAAACAGTTCAAGAAGGCGAAAATGATACAGTAGGTCTACAAAATGGTCTCCTCCTACTGCCATCGGATGCTAACAAGCTGATACTGACGTGGAAGAGCCCGTTCATGGTTCTCGAAAAAGTAACGAGGTGGATTACATCATTGATCTTGGAACCATATCATATGCTAACGAAATACGAAAAGAGGTCAACAAGAGACACTGAATCTAATCAGGCTTCAGTGGCACTCTAATGCAAACCTTGCAAAGAAGAGGATCTCTCTTTCTTGCAGCTTCAACAGCAAGAAACGTTTAGAGATGTCCAACTATCCAAGGAAATGACTGAGAAACATTATTCACAAGTCACAGACCCTTCTAGAAGCCTCCCAGAGTGTACTGACAGATGTTCCTGGAAAGACGCACCTCGTACAGTGCAAGCTCGAAGTTATGGCGGAGGCGTCAATTCAGGCCAAGCAATATCCGATACCACTTGCTGTTCAAGAAACTGTGCAAAAATAAGCGCAGCAGATGCTCCGGCAGGGAATAATTGAGCGCTCGGATTCCTCGTACCAGTCGCCTGTGCTAGTTGTAGAGAAAAAGGATGGGGCCATGCACCTTTGTATTGAATTTCGGTAATTGAACCAAGTCTTGGTTTCAGATGATGAGCCAATCCCCCGGGTGGACATGATGCTCGCAAAATTAGGAAACTGCCACTATTTTTCAAAATTTGATTTCTCTCAGGGGTACTGGTAGGTGCCAATGGACAAGGAGTCAAAATCAATAACAGCTTTTGCTTGTGCTTCCGGGCTTTACCAATTTCACTTTATGCCCTTCGGCATTAAGACAGCACCAGCTGTCTTCACAAGGCTAATGAGGAAGCTTGTGGAAGGCCTTCCAAACATCCACCATTTTGATGATGTGCTCATCACCATTGAAACTTGGAAGGAGCATGTGAATATACTTCAGTCTTTCCTTGAGCGCATGGAACGAGCCGGTCTGGCGGTGCGCCCAACAAAGAGCCAAGTTGGCTTCACTTCCACCAATTTTCTTGGACACATTGTTGGACATGGGTCTCCTACAACCACAAGCCGAGACAGTGGAGAAGATTCAAGCAGCAAAGCTGCCTGAAACGAAGAAAGCGGTGTGGTTATTTCTGGGCCTTATGGGCTATTACAGAGACTTCATTCCGAACTTCTCAGAGATGGCCTGCCCTTTGACAAAGTTGAACCAAAAGAAGGCACCACACAAAGTGATATGGGGCGAGAAAGAACAAGAGGCATTCGACCAACTAGAGCAAATGCTTTCCAGCCAGCTGATCTTGAGGGCTCCCCGGATTCACGAAGCCATTCGTGCTGTGCACTGATGCTTGTTCGAAAAGCGTGGAGGCCATCCTCATGCAACGCCATGATGAAGTTCTCTATCCAGTGGCATACGCAAGTCGCCAACTGCTGTCATGTGAGGAAAACTACTCAGCGATTGAACGAGAGGGACTGGTGCTTGTGCGGGCAGTTAAAAAAATTTCATGCATTCTTGTTGGGCAAATCATTCTGCAATGCAACCATGAGCCTCTTGCCTATATGAACTCTGCAAGGCATGTAAACAGTCGTGTTCTGCGCTGGAGTTTGACTTTCATGGAATATGAGTTAACTGTGCAATACATAAAGGGCAGCGAAAATGTAGGGGCTACGAGCCGGGTGTAATCATTGTAACACGATATCCTTCCCGTGTTTTTATATGACGTAGTGTATCGGGTGGGGTGCGGGTCTCATTACATGAAATAGCCACTTTTTTTGGTGAGCGAGACATTTTGTTCTGTACGTGCATGCGTTTTCATGTAAACAGTGAATGTTGTTTTATACTTATATTGGACACACCGTTGTTATGCATGTGTACCGAATGATGAACAGCTGCGCCCATGTTTGTGTCTGTGTCAGCGTATGTCCGACTGAGATAATGCAATAATAAAAAGTTGTGCCCCCGGACAACTTAAGTGGGGGGTGATTGCAGTGACTGGTGTACTTCTCCGCAAGACACCAAATACTGGCCTGCAAAGCAGCAGCCAGACAGTTGCACCGGATGACCCGACGGAATTTCGAAGACAGTCCCCAGACAGCCAAACTTCAAGACATAAGACTAAAACAGTTCTTCAGCACAGGGCATCTGGAGGAGAAATAGGCAAAAGAGGGAAACACCGCACCTCGGCCGGGTGTCGGATGACCGCGGGTCTGGGAACGGTAGTTTGAGGAGAGACGCAAACAACTTCGGATCACGCGGGCGCTGAGAGGGCTGCAGGAACAAAGATGGCCCGCAGCTTTGCACGAGGCCAGGCGCCGTCATGGCCAACTCTGCCTGTCACTGCCTCTGCCGCCGATAATTAGGAGCAACCAAGCCGTCTACCTACATTGGAGCCACAGCGCCAAACTCCACTGATAAACTGACGCCACCGCATCGTGTCGGATGATGGACGTGTAACCTGTGAGCCCTCTGCTAAAATGTTGTTTCTTCATGCCTCATCTCCTGTTGCGTCACATTAGATATTTGATTTTGCTGTGAACTGTTTGTTTTGCTTTTGTAATGTTTCTTGCCTGTAATTTGATTAGTGATTCTCAATGTAAGTTTTGATTGTGTATTTGTATATGGTGTCCTGTGTCCATTCTCTTCACGTAGCACACCTGCAGGTGTGACACTGAAGTCCCTCACAGTCCTGCACACACATTTGCACAAGCTCTGCAAGGCATTCCTACCGCAGCCTGATAAAAAGAAGTCAGGAAAGAAGAGACACTACAGTGCAACGTAATGAACAGATGATAGCAGCTAACACTCATTGAAAATTCCATTTACTTCCAAGCATAAGGCACCCCTGCGCTCACCAGAACACACATCAGAATTATTTAGTCATTTGTCACCATACAGAGTGCACTTTCAAGTAGTGTGGAAAACGTTCTGTAATGCAGTGTGATGTAAGAAATGCTGCAAGTCAAAATGCGTGTTTAGCTTGCATGCAGTGGGAAGTGAACATATCACTGGTAGATATATGGAGACAACTATGACTTATCAGAATACTGACACATATTTCCAAAATTGTGAGAACTTTACAGAATGCAGTTTCATTTCACCGCTTATTTGTAGATTCCACTTTCAAGATGCTTAAGCTGCTTCAACACTGAAAATGCCAATGCAAATGGTGAGTTGGAAAACCATCACTTATTAAGAGTGCGAATTCGTGTGCGTGCGACCCGTACCTTTTTTGTGGTGTGCAATTGAAGTAGAGACTGCGATGGTGGCTTCATGGCCCTCTGCTTGCTTTAGGTTGTTTTTTTTTTTTTTTTTCAGGATTATGTGTGTTGGCGTGCCACGGTGGCAGATATATATAAAATACTGACACATATTTTCAAAATTGTAAGAACTTTACAGAATGCAGTTTTATTTCACTGCTTATTTGTAGATTCATTACCTCCACATCACTTACAAAAGTGTTAGGATATGCAGTCAAGTGGTTCAGTATGACATTTAACACAAAAGAGGTCAAAGAGCCGTATTTTGTGATGACCAATTTCATTTTCTATTTTTCTTTGCAAACCACTCATTTTGCACAAAGTAGCCAATCCCGGTGACATCAGTGGTACAGCAACGTTTAAGCCAATGACAGAGAAAAAAGAATGAGAAATGAAATAAATTGTTATTGAGTTAGGCCCCAAACCATTTTTATGGTACTGTAAACCATCCTTGCAAAGTAATGATCCCAAATAGAATCACTTGAAAGTGAAACCGTGCATAAAATTTACATGACGCAAGCGAGAAACCACGGACAAAAGGTAACACAGATGGTATAGCTCTTACTTAAGACGTCAGCAGCACGTGTGCTAAGGCGGGAGACACACAAACAGTATTTGCCCACAAGAGTCTCCAGGTAGTGATTAAGGTTTCTGAAAAAGTGGCACTGTGGCAGCAGCAGCAGGACACGCATAGCCTCAATGTCTGAGGGGCCTGAAGCCAGGCCCTTGACCATCTCCTCAAGGCATGCACCCACCTGCACGAACAAAAACTTAATATTAGCACATATGGCTGGAATTATTTGCTGCCATCAGGAAACACATGTAAACAACAGTGTGTGAAGCTAATGAGCTTTTAAAAGAACTGCCCTACAATGAGATGAATAAATTTTTATATGAGCTCTTCTGCCTTTGTAAAACTCGTGGATACTTGCAGGCATGAGCACCACATCTACAACAGTAATCACACAAGCGAGAAATCCCTTTGAGCCATGTGTGACTTCAGGTACAAACAATGATACCGCTGTGTCTTTGTTCACACAAACAGTGCAGAAGTCAAAGGAATATCAGTGTTACCAGACTAAATTTTGAGGGCATCGGTCTCGGGCATCGGTGTCTGAGAACTGCCATGATGAACCACAGTTCAGTGCAAGCAGAACAAGCTGAAAAGGACATAACTTAAAAGTAGAAGCTATCTTTGCCTGCTGGTCAGACATTCAGGCAATCCTTTATCATTATTTCTAAAAACCAATCACAATTGCAAGTTTTGAAAAGCAGTTGCTAGACATGTGAGCGTTATACCCACAAGCTTCCAGGCCACCAACATCCCTGAAACACCTCTCTATGTAATACCAAGATCATTAGTGAGGCTTCAAATACCAAGACATACGAATAATTTCCATGTTTTTTTTTTTCCCTGTCCCAATTCATTGGATAGCGGGACTCTTCAAGTATACACATATGGTATGGTCACATCATCCACCACAACGGCTGCGTTTGTTAATATGAAACTTGGCATCACCTGGAAATTTTTAGTGGACCACAAATTGGCATCGACAGCTACAGAAATGACTGCTATATGGGAGGTTGTAAATTTATTCACAGCCCACACAACTCAGAAATTAACCCTTTAACTGGCAAGATAAGAAAGGCATGACCTAGAATGTTTTTATTGCTTTATTTTTTCTTGATATTGTTCAAATGCACACCAAATGAAGCCTCAAAGGGTTTCTCTGAAAACTAAGCAACCTACAGAAGGTAGAAAATATTGTTGACCAGCTAATTAGAAACCAATGTATGGTCCAAAACTTGTGTTTGGTACTTACTTTGACAAAGTAAATGTGTGTACTTGAGATCTTCCTCAAAAGAGAAAAATAATAGCTTTCTTAAACAAAGGAAAAAATTGTCGCATCAGTGATAATATGACCACCACGTCTGCTAAGACGATACCGACAAGGTCTTCGAGTTTGCTCACCAAAATATCTGCTGCTGCTCATGGTCGACATTTTTGTGATTACCACTGTTGAGCAGGCACGTAAATTAAGGTAAATTGAAAGGCACAGATTAATATTTAGTTTTGTATAGTTTTTTCAGTTATTTTTGTAAGGTCAACAATATTGTTGAGCTGCCAGTTAAAGGGTTAGCAGTGTTCTATGATACCAAGTCAACACTGTAGGCAGCAGAATGCTTTTTGAAGAACAGACCCTATCCGCATCCTGGTGCTTTGCGAATTGCACAAAAGTACTCAGTGACGTGGCCACAACATCACATTTCAATGGGTGTTTAGTCACTGTGGCATGATTGGCATAGAACTCGCTGACAGTGAGGTAAGATCGGCCTTCCGTGTCTCCTATATAATGTGGATTGCCTACACATTACTTGACACCAACTCGCTGGTCACATCACTCATACATAACCTTACGATGTGCAGGGCTCATGCCAGCAACATCCCCAGACACCTGCATGTATTCGATCCTGAAGGGAAATTCCATTTACCTGCAAGGGTTGTGGGAAGCCAGGCACCTTTGCTACATAGGATTTGTCCGGGCATTGCTTTCACCCGCTGCTAAGCTTATCTTATCAAACTGAACAGCCCTGAGTGTGAACACTGCCAGACACATCACATACATGGAGCACTGAAACACTATGTGATTGCCCAGCATATGTGCAGGAGCGACAGACTAGATGGTTTCCTAGGCAGTGTCCGGAGGCAACCACTGTCGAAGGGCACTGTACTCAGCCCATGGCCTGATGCTAAAATTGCCAGGTAGACAACAAAAGCATTATTAATGAAGTTCCTGCATGCCACATGACTGGATGAGCAGCTTTAGTAGGTCCATTGTGTAATGTATACATGCATTCACTCCTTCGCTTTACCTTACCATCATATATTGCTATAGTACTTATGCTCCCCTGCAATTTTCCTAAGTGCAGAGTAGCAGGCTAGAGTGCAACAGCTCAGGCTGACCTCTCTGCTTTTCCTGTAAGTATACTCCCTCTTGAAAATTGATAATACAACAGCCAGTGAATTTCTACATATGTGGCGTGCATCAACACCTGCAAGCAGGAGTTGGTGCAAGGGCGACATGTCTCACATTAGGGGGAATAGCCATTATACTGCAAAGATGGTACTGACCTTTGCCACAGTACCTTAATTGCCATCGTACAAATTTCTCCCAGTTTCATTTGAATTTCCCTTGCATCCTTCCAAATAGAGACTTTGGTTGCTTAAGGCATGTTCTTCTGACACCATGCACTGAATAAATGCATCATGTACTCGATGTTTCTTTCCTGCCTTTCATGCAAAAGATAAGCCTACTCCTGTAAGTGGCATGCTGCCATAAGTAATGATGTGGGTGCCTCACTGAAAGAAAACACTATAGCTCAAGTCAAGCACCCATTTCTGTGCATCTTCTTGGTGGCGAAGCCACCAATAAACCCCACTCCCAAAGCCACCATTATGTCATCAATGCAATGGCTGACGGCACGTGCATACTCATCAACACTTGCCTACATGTTGTCACTGACACCTACACACCTACACACAGAATCACCACACCACTGTAGATATAGGTCTTTGAAAAGAGAATAATTTTCTTGTACAATAAAGCTGTATTGCAAAGGATGGATGCGACAGAAGTCACTCAGTAAACAGCTGCCAGACAAAGACAGAGGCAAATAGTGACAGCTTCCAAATGTGCCACGCAATATGTTCTTTTGTACCATATCCATCACTGTACAAAAAAATTGCCAGAACATGCAGAACATGCATCCAGAGCTCTGCAAATTTAAATACTGGTCTCCAACTGAGTGTTCATCACTTTCCTGGTAAGCGGAATTTCTTGCACACTTCTGCCTTTCTCTAAACAGTAAATGTGAGTGCAGAGGGGAGCAGTCGTACAAACCAAGACTAAAAAGCAGAATACAGCAAGTCTCAGTAATGCAAACTCTTACCTTTCCTACATTGGTGTTGCACATGCTGTGTTAATGCTCATTGCACCACTGTCATTGGACTTGTTGTTGGGTCATTAGACTACCACTTCTGGACTCGTCATGATGTAGTGAAGATGGGCTGACAAAAATTAGAATGCCACCATCACTGTCCAGGTTTCCAGACACCTAAGTGAACTAACACAAAATCTGTCCAATCAGATGGCCTTGGCTTGGATAGCTTGTAGTAGTCACGCAAACCATCAAACTTCTGATTGTCTACATCACACCATTGCCTCACAATGACGTAACATTTTCATCGTGTGATGCATGCTTCTAGGAGAAAATAGTCAGATTTCAAAGTATTGGGAATACCACTTAACCAGTTCCACATTATTGTATTTACTAGCTTCACCTTTACAGAGGCTTGTGCCATTAGTCTGCCTTGCACAGTTTACCTCCATGGGACGTTTCTTGGTTCTTTCCATCACAACCATCTCATTGTAGAATGCATAAATCTGCCCATCAGAAGTAAATTTAATTTGACAATTGATGAATTATATATACAAAGCAGGACATGTGAGTGCTGACTTGCACAAAAGCACAGCAGAACCTTGTTCATATTGTTACGTGTGGAAAGACACAGACGAGAGATGCTATTTACACGCTATTTACACTGGAGCCAGGCAGCCAGGCTGACACTTGCTCGTGCCAAGGGCACCGACCAACTTCTTCGTCGTTCTCGCGGCGGCTCGTCTCTTGCGGAATCATATCGTAGTATTACCCCCCGGCGGCAAAAGCACTGTCACGGTGCTGTTAAATATCCAAGGTGCATGGAGAGTTGTAGGGCTTGAGTCTGGCAACGTGGACAATGTCACTGGTTGTCACAGCGGAGGACGTCGTGGGCGTGGCTAGAACGATTTCATAGGTGACATCGGTCACTTTGCGTATCACGCGATATGGGCCTGTGTAACAGAAAAGCAGTTTTTCACAAAGGCCAACTTTACGCAATGGAGACCAAAGCAACACGAGGGCTCCGGGCACAAAGTGGACATCACGGTGACGGAGGTCGTAGCGTTGTTTCTGCTTGTCTTGAGACACTTGTAGACGAGCGCGCGCAAGTTGGCGAGCATGGTCAGCATGGGCGATTGCATCACGGGCATAATCGCTAGTTGAAGCTGTGGCGGACGGAAGCACAGTGTCCAGTGGTAGCGTCGGTTCGCGGCCATACAAGAGGTAAAACGGGGAAAAGCCAGCAGTTTCGAGACGGGAAGAGTTATATGCAAAGGTAATGTAAGGTAGAGCCAGGTCCCAGTCACGGTGGTCGTCTGAAACGTATTTGGATAGCATGTCTGTAAGGGTGCGGTTCAAACGCTCAGTGAGGCCGTTCGTTTGGGGGTGGTAGGAGGTGGTAAATTTATGCTGTATTGAGCAGGCACGCATGATGTCATCAATGACTTTGGCCAAAAAGGTGCGGCCGCGGTCTGTAAGCAATTGACGCGGAGCACCATGCATCAATATGATATCATGTAGCAGGAAGTCCGCAACATCAGTTGCACAACTGGTCGGAAGAGCACGGGTTATGGCGTAGCGGGTCGCGTAGTCCACCGCAACTGCAACCCACTTGTTTCCTGATGTAGATTCCGGAAATGGGCCTAGAAGGTCCAAGCCGACATGATGGAAGGGCTCGGCAGGGATGTCGAGCGGCTGCAGGTAACCAGCGGGGAGCTGGGAAGGCTTCTTGCGTCGTTGGCAAACTTCACAAGCGGCGACGTAACGTCGCACGGAACGGGCAAGGCCCGGCCAGAAAAAACGGCGACGTACATGGTCATAGGTTCGAGATACGCAGAGGTGTCCTGCTGTTGGTGCGTCGTGAAGCTCTTCTAGAACGGTGGAGCGGAGGTGTTTAGGTACTACAAGCAGGAACTCAGAGCCGTCTGGATGAAGGTTACGACAGTACAGAGTACCATTGCGGAGGACGAAGAGGCGTAGAGTAGCATCGGCCGGAGAGTGTTCAAAACGGTCGATGAGTGCTCTGATGTAGGCGTCACGGCGTTGCTCGTCGGCGAAATGAAGAAGCTGGGATACCGAGAATACGCAAGAAGCACTGGCAATATATTGGAGGAGTCAGAGTCGTCAACAGGGTAACGCGACAAACTGTCAGCGTCTTGGTGCAGGCGGCCAGACTTGTACACCACGGAATATGAAAATTCCTGTAGCCTCAAAGCCCATCGACCAAGCCGGCCTGTAGGATCTTTTAGCGATGAGAGCCAGCAAAGAGCATGATGGTCAGTGACTACGGAAAGAGGGCGACCGTAAAGGTAAGGACGAAACTTTGCAACCGCCCAGACAACAGCAAGGCATTCGCGTTCCGTAATAGAATAGTTGCGCTCCGATGGTGCTAGGAGGCGGCTCGCATAAGCAATAACGCAATCCTTGCCACGCTGACGCTGGGCTAAGACGGCACCTACGCCATGACCGCTGGCATCTGTACGTAATTCTGTAGGGGCATCAGGGTCGAAGTGGGCGAGAATTGGTGGTGAAGAGTGACGAGATAAGAGAAGGCGGCAGCTTCTGCAGTACCCCACGAGAATTGTACGCCTTTCTTCAAAAGATTAGTTAGGGGCCTAGCAATTGTCGCAAAATCTGGAACAAAACGACGAAAGTACGAGCATAGCCCTACAAAACCTCAAACGTCTGCGGCTGTCTTCGGAACCGGAAACTCTCGGACAGCGCGAGTTTTGTCGGGATCAGGCTGTACTCCGGAAGCGTCAACTAGATGGCCCAGAAGAGTAATTTGTCGGTGGCCAAAACGACATTTGGATGAGTTAAGTTGCAGCTTCGCCTTTCGAAATACATCAAGTATAGTTGTGAGACGCTCAAGGTGAGTGTCGAACGTTGGCGAGAAGACGATGACGTTGTCGAGGTAGCAGAGGCATGTGGACCATTTGAAACCTTGGAGCAAGGAGTCCATCAAACGCTCAAAGGTGGCAGGGGCGTTGCATAATCCAAACGGCATTACTTTAAATTGGCATAGGCCATCAGGTATGATGAACGCGGTTTTTTCTTTATCCATATCGTCAACAGCAATCTGCCAATATCCCGAACGAAGATCAATAGACGAGAAATATCTGGAACCGTGCAGGCAATCAAGGGCGTCGTCTATACGTGGGAGCGGGTAGACGTCCTTTTTTGTAATGCTGTTCAGGTGACGGTAATCTACACAGAAGTGCCACGTGCCGTCCTTCTTCTTAACCAACACCACAGGTGACGCCCAGGGACTCGATGAAGGCTCAATGATGTTTTTATCGAGCATTTTGTTCAGTTCATCTTGAATTACTCGGCGTTCCAACACAGAAACTCGATACGGTCGTCGGTGAATAGGCACAGCATTGCCAGTAAGAATGCGATGCTTGACCGCAAGCGTCTGGCCTAAAGGGCGATCGTCAAAGTCGAAAATATCACGGTAGGACGATAATACTTCGCAAAGGTCTTCAGCCTGCGTAGAGGACAGGTCCGCCGCAACCATTTTCTTTATGTTGGGATCGACGCCCGAGGCTGGCGCGATGGGCATGCTAAGGTCGCAAGAACCATCGGTCGATAACGCTGCCATGTATTGGTCGCCGAGACAATCAATGGTGGCAAGGCAAATACCTTGCAGTAGAATTTGCTTTGCCAATCCAAAGTTACTGACAGGCATGCGAGTGTGGTTCGCAGTAATAGTAACTATACTGTGAGGCACGGTGACGTCATACTGTATTGGGATGTTGGGCAGAGGAGTGACGAGGTACTCGCCATCAGGAACTGGTGGGAAAGACAACAGTTCAATGTAGGCTATGGACTTTGGCGGCAGGCGAAGAAAGTCGGTGGAGCGTAAGCGGCAGTGGGGTGCGTCACAAGGTTCTGCGAGCATCAGCAACTCGAGGCGAAGGGTACTGGAAGAGCAGTCAATTAGGGCAGAATGGGCGGAGAGAAAATCAAGGCCGAGAATAAGGTCGTGGGGGCAATGAGCAATTACGGTGAAGAGTACAGGAGTGTGGCGGCCGGCGATGCTGACACGTGCCGTACACATGCCGATGATAGGCACAGTACCGCCATCCGCAACGCGGACGACGCGTGCCGACGCTGGGGTGAGGAGCTTGTTCAGTCGTTGTCGGAAGGCAGCACTCATAATAGAAAGATGGGCTCCTGTATCGATGAGTGCCGTGACAGAATAGCCGAATAGCACCTCTCGTCTGTGTCTTTCCACACGTAACAATATATATATATATATATGTAGCGCATGACTAAATTGAGAAAACAACGGTTCAGTAATTATATACATATAATGGTCCTAATGAATCTAGAATCGAAGTTTTGCCAGTCAAATCAAATCGAGGTTTCACTGATTGCTGATCGTGGATGATCGTCGCAAAATCGTGGAGCACCCAACACACATTGATCCCAGTTATAGAGCAATATCGCAATACTACAGGGAATTGAGAAGGCCCTACCCAGCACCTCCACGAGAAATGTTACGTGTGGAAAGACACAGACGAGAGATGCTATTTACACGCTATTTACACTGGAGCCAGGCAGCCAGGCTGACACTCGCTCGTGCCAAGGGCACCGACCAACTACTTCGTCGTTCTCGCGGCGGCTCGTCTCTCGCGGAATCATATCGTAATAATATGATCCTGTTACGTACAATTTTACAATGCAAACGCATGTTATCGAGAACACAAAAAACTACCCAAGAGAGTTGCACTTAAATTTACTGGTACATATGTTACCGGGAAACATGATTTTTCAGCAACAACATTCAACACATCGGCAAATCATGATAATATGATACGTTTTCCGGCCACTAGATTCCGTGTAAACAAGAAAATGTGCGAGACCGGCACCATGGAGCCACCATATGGCCGCCCGCCACAGCAGCTTCACTGCAATAATCGCCCACTCGTCTCGCAGGAAAACACTAGCGCATACCAAGTTTCTTATTCCAGTACCAGCAAATCTCCTCCCGCGTCATTGCACACCCCATTTACCGCTATCTCCACCAAACCTATCGCGATAAGCACCTTCACCTATGTTTCAAAGCATGTGGGGCATACTGCCGTTGGTAGCGTACAGCATGTTTTTAGTACGCTATAATCCAAACGCACCGCTGATCCCTGCTACAGGCGGCATAATGTGAGCGGCACGTTTCGCTTCAGCGGCACTCAGCGTCACCCACCAGCTTGACTTTGTTTTGGTTTCCCACCGCCGTCTTAAAACACTACAATATGAGAAAACAACAAAACACGTCTCGTGCCACTGAAGCTCCGCCAGCTCGACGTGCGCCTCGTGTGCAACGATTTGCACAATGAAGATGTCAACTGCAGTTGAGTCTGTCAAATTTTTATGTCAATTTGGATCATACGTCTTTCCGTATAGTATGTTTTTTTTTTTTCTCATGTTTTTTCCAAGACGTATGAAACAGTTGCGTAGCCAGAAAGTTTGTTCAATGGCGGCTCATGTTGCATAACAGCATTGCCATGGGCAAATATGCTGCAAACGAATTTGAACGCTATGCACTGTGAAGACAAGGAAAATATGTATTTTTTAATGAAAGAATATACTCGTATGTCCCAGAAATTGTGCCTGAAATAACTGATATCAATGTTTCCATGTTTTTGTCTATCTAATAAGTAAAGAAAATATCACACGAGCTTTAGAACTACATCAGTTCGAAAACAGGAAAGCAGTGCATGCTGCTCATATGAAAAACTTAAAGGCCATGAAATGAACAAGTTGAGGACAAATATTTTAATGAAACTTTGTCATTCAAGAACCTTGTGTACATTTTTGTACAAATGCAACGGCCAAGGAAAAATCTCAATGAGGCCGGTCTTTGTTCGAATGTATTGCGCAGGAGCAGCTGTCGCCGGTCGTGTATTGTGAGTAACTGCACCGAAATTATAGTCGCAACACAGAGCACATATAAAAAGCAGGAGTTCTGCAAAATATACGAGGGAGAGTCTATAGAATTAAAGAGAGCTATTGCGAATATATGACAAACGGGGTACTTCATTTAAAAGTAGTCGCCATGAGCATTTAGACATCTGTCCCGCTGACTAACAAGTCGCGTGATTCCCGTCTCATAGAAATCTTTGGGTTGCTGCTTCAAAAAGCCTCTAACCGACTCCTTCACGTCAATGTCCAACACGAATCTGGTTCCCTTTAGCTGTTCTTTTAATTGCCAGAAAATGTGGAAGTCACAAGGCGACAGGTCTGGGCTGTATGGCGGATGTTGCAGCATTTCTCACTTGAACTTTGCCAGTTTTGTGTTAACCACATCAGCGATGTGGCGACGGGCATTGTCGTGGAGCAAGATGACCCCATTCATCAAATATCCACGTCGTTTGTTTTTGATTGAGGCACGCAGCCGGTCCGGCGTTTCCCAATATCGGAAACGATTGATAGTGTCTCCAGTTTTAGCAAATTCGATCAGTAATGGCCCCTGACGATCGAAAAAAAAAGTCAACAGCACCTTTCTGGTGGAAATGACGGCCTTTGCTTTCTTTGGAGTGGTGAATTGGAATGTTTCCACAGTAAGCTTTGCCGTCGTGTGTCAGGCTCGCAGTAGTGGCACCATGTTTCGTCCCCGAACACAATTGCAGACAAGAAGTCATCACCCTTTAATTTAATTATGGGGTTTTACGTACCAAAACCACTTTCTGATTATGAGGCACTCCGTAGTGGGGGACTCCAGAAATTTGGACCACCAGGGGTTCTTTAACGTGCACCTAAATCTAAGTACACGGGTGTTTTCGCATTTCGCCTCCATCGAAATGCGGCCGCCGTGGCCGGGATTCGATCCCGCGACCTCGTGCTTAGCAGCTCGTCACCCTCATTGTGATACCAGATCAGATGAGCCAAGGCAGCACCGAACCTCTCCTACTTCTGGCGGTGGTTCAAAATCTTGAGCATCCATTGCGCACACAAGAGCCAATAACCGAGATGTTCATGAATTATGGTGTGAACCAAGCAGTACCTGATGTCCGCACGCTCTGCTAGTTCATCGATGCTTACCCTCTTGTTCTTGTCTAATCAGTTCATCAACCTTTGCAATTGTGTTGGGGGTAATTGCACGGCGGCTTTGGCCCGGTCTGGGATCGTATTTGCAAACTTTCACGTCCTTCTTTGAACCATTTGCTCCAATGTTTCACAGTGGCCAATGAAATACAATGTTCAACGTACACGGAAGCCATACAGTGACTAATTTCTCTTTGGGAAACATTTTCAGCTGACAAAAACCTCAAGACACCATGCTGTTCAACTTTCAGAGCATCCATTATGTCACAAAACCATGTTCAACGCAGTGTATTGATGGCATTAAAGAACATTTATCCTCACATCTGTGAGTCACTTTTGTAAATGAGAGATGCCTGTGTGCTACGTGCATGCCTCGCAGATAATGAGACGAACCATTATTGCACGGGATGGGTTGGCTCACTTTCATTTCACTCACCCTCGTGCATTAGAAATGCGAAGATACAGCTTGACAAAGGGCAAATAAGTCTCACTGCAAACAAGGTTCACTGCTCGTATACATAAAACCTCGCAACAAGATATTTGAATATACATAAAGGTCTCCAATAAATCTAAGTATCTAAGAAAAATTCACTGTGTATATTGCATCAAACAAGGCAAATAAACATGTTGTGCAATCACAGATCACATAATCCTAAGGCTTGCCCCCCTCCCTCTACTCACCCTGATGTATCACACGCAGCGGAAGGCGGCACGCATCCTCCACACTTTTCTCCCATGAGCACACAAAACTAAGCCACCATCGTCAGCTCACTTATGCCACCCCCCCCCCCCCCCCCTCTACGCTTTCACTCGCACATACAGCATGCGGCGCGCAGTAATGATGTTATCGCCCCTGGACTTCATACGGAACATGAGGGCGACGGCGACGGCAGGAATGCGCCTTAGTGTCCATATAATTGCTATTGCAATAATATAATAAGAGTATTCGGCAACTGAAGCGTCCCATGGCTCATCACTTTCCACAAAAGAAGACGTAACAAAATGAAACTTTTGCCAAGCGACAATTCACTGCTCCGCAACAATGTCTTTCGTTCTATTGTGAGGCGGGGGCACCAAAATGAAAAAAACCTGAAGGAAACCATGTTGGCCACAACCGAATGCCTATTTTGGGCGCCTAATGTGGCTACCAAAGGAATATCGAAGAAAACATGAGTCACTTGGCTCGCAGAGAACCATACGCATACTGCTCAGTATCCTACACTGACGAGACAAGGCTTTCCGGAGAGGTTGCACTCAAGCGAGTGCGTTGCAATCTGTCGAGTCCCCAATTGACAGCGGCAAGCAATCATTGTTTCTTTTTCTCGTCTGCTAACCTGAAAGCGTCTAAAACTCTGCAAGGCGAAAATCCACCCAGCCAGAGAAAAACGAATGCACACCAAAGTGGCCGCGCAGTGGTCGGGGCAACACAAGAAAAATGCATGCACTCTGGCTGGCTCTGGCAGCCCGCGGGTAGCAAGAACAAGAATATTGAAGAGGCTCAAGGTGTCCTCGCGAATAAAAGTCAAACTACAAAAAAAAAATAATAATAATAATACCCTTGCTGGCTTTACTGTCTTGACATGGATGCTTTGGCGCAGGTGAAGAAAAATGTTGATATTCTTTTCTGTGACACGATGGCACTAGTGAACCACCACAATGCTTCAACTTGTCTGATAGTGGGTTGATTTGGCTTGTCTAGTTGTATGGTTCGATCTACGACTTTAGAAAAGTCAATGCACTATTGGCGTGAAATGTTTATAACACTAAACCCGCAAAGTTCCGGAATTGGAAATCTAATGCACGACTTTGGAAATGTCAATGCACCTTTCACATCAAAAGTTTATGAGAACTTTATACCCATTAAGTTTCGGAATTGGAATCCACGCTCTCCATAATTTCCGCGGCCTCCACGAGATGCCGCGACGAGCCTGCTCGCCATCAAAACGCTCTTGAAAATTGGTGATTGGATGGGGCTCCTTGCGTTATATGACTCTAGGTGCATGGGTGTTGCAACGAAATCCAGCCCGAGTTCGCAATGTTCGCGCTGAAATGTCAGTCTTTTCGAGCGTGAAAAAGACATTCTAGACAAAATTCAGAATGATTTCCGGCGCAGGGGGTTGTTTTGGTCGGTGGTGCAGGACATGACAGCATGAAAAAATCTCAAGGGGGGGGGGTGGAGGGGGCTGAAGCCCCATATGCCCCCCGCCCCCTTGGCTCCGCCCCTGGTATGAACAAGCTTCTACCTATACAGTATTTGCTCTCAAATCATTGCCTGACTTGTGCTGCGGTAGTGCCAAGTAGTTTTTCTTTAGTAACTGCTAGACTGCATCCAATACATTCTAAAAGCTGCGGAAATGCTCTTCCAGGGATGGACGCAGCCAAGGGAGTTTTGGAGCAGCTCTGGGAGCAGCAAATTTGGCACCATATAGCAGGTTTGGAGCAGGAATTGTCCGTAATGGAGCAGAAGATACACATGTGAGAGCAGCTTAATAAAGCTCAACATGAGTGAAATAAAGGCAGATCAAGAAAAGGTGCTCTTTATTTGACTTTGCAGAACACTATCACGTTGCAGCAAATCAGTTCTGCAGAAGCCCACAAGGTGGAGGAAAGTTCATGAGAGGGAAAAATTGTCGTCCGCTTGACAAAGGAAACCCCCGTATGGGTTTCTCAGAAACCACAATTAATGAAGTTACATACTGCAAGTGCCCAACTACATGTGGCCAAGAAAAAGATAACGGAGGGCTTTACATCAACAGCACCCACTCTATGTTGATAGGAGTCTGTTAATGCTAGTCAATAGTTTTTTTTATGCACAAGGAACTAATATTTAAGTTTAAATAGCTAATATTTGTTAACTTATTTATTGGAAAAGGTGCCAATGCAAGGTTTGTGGAGGAAGTTGAGAGATGACCGATAACAGCGTTTAAAGCAACCTAGGTCTTGTGTGGTCCTTTTTTCTGGCAAAAGTGAAAAAAAAAAAGCCCACGAAATTTTTTAAATATCCATAGTCCAACACGTCACCGCAGCAGTGATATCAGCGGCGTCAGACGTAAACTTTTCATCTTGTACATTGTGTAGATTAAGCACATGTGAATAAGAAGCGCAGTCGTGTAATGGTTCGCTTTCAGAACCATTGAAAGATCGCCGCACTACTTTGCATTTGGTAATGACCGAAGATGTGTGCCAAAAGCATTTGATGCGTAAAGAACGATTTATGGCCTCTTGTGCCCAGTGCCCGTATATGACAATGTTAGAGTTGAGCTTGATGCAATCTATGGCACGCGGAAACATTGTGATAGGCACAGCATTTTTTTTATGGGTTTTCTTTTTCTCTAGAAAAAAGTTCCGGAGAAATTCCTAGGTTGCTTTAAATGCTGTTATCGGCCATTTTTCAACATCCTCCAGAACTTTTAGTTGACATCTCATCGGTTAGGGAAGTTATAAAGTTAGCTAATTAAATGTGCTGGCGCAAAATGAACAAGAAATACTCACAGTGACCATCAATGTACAGTGAACACCATTCGCGTACTGCCCTCTGTTATTTTTCAAGTCTTGTGGACGTTCAGATGGGCCTACCACTGCTCGACTGAATGGCGACAAGATTAGGCCCATTGCATCCTGGACTAGGAATGCCGCTGATCTCGGACAATTCCATTGTTGGCTCATTTTTATGAAGCTTATTCTTGCTCCTTGTCAACATTCAGTTGGGATAGCAGACTACCATACAATAAATGTGAAGTTACTTTTCTGGTCACTGCTTGTTTGCCAGTATTCTACATCGCTTGCCGAGAAAAAGAACTGATCAGGGTGTCTACCAAGGTGACATTTCCAAATTCCCCAAGTTTTCCAGGCTTTCCCTGAGTGCCTTTGCAGAATTTTCTGAATGAGGCAGAATCTTGTTATATGCCAAGATGGGCTGACACCACAGTGCCCGATACTGTCACTCTCTAGCAAGCACGTTGAAACAAAAATGACCTAACCAGTTTGAATAGTAAGACGAAATGTTTATTTTATTCAAAAAGAAAACAGAAGCAAGGTGTTAGTAAAATGCACAATGAATAAAATATATTTGAAAAAAAAATGGCAAAACCCATTCCAAATTGAGTTGAACGTTTTCAAATACCAATGAAAAGGAGATGCATACAGAAGCAAATATTTTCGAATATGAGCTATTTCTATCAATTGATAGCAAGCTCATTGGTATAAGGCCTGAACTTTGCCACAACTAAGATTCTCTCTCAGCCGCTGGAAAGTCGCCCTCAACTGTCCTGACATACTCTCAGCCCATACACAACACCTCAGTGTTGGGTTGCCCTGCTTTAAAGTTTAGTTTCGTTAGGATGAGGGACACCTGCACCTCAGCGTCAGCCAACACTATGTTTTTTGGGTTCAAGCTTTTTCAAAGCGGTGGTGGCATGCTTCCTCTCCCGTTCATTCCTCAATGCATGGGTCCTTTCTGTTCTTGTCTTTTTCGATTACATGTTCGCCCTACCGACCATTTGAAGCATCCTCTTGGTCAGGTGTACAGTAAACGTCCGATTTTTTCGGACTCCCTAAGGGCCGCAAAAACGTCAGAAAAACCGGCAGTCCGAAGAAATGAATGCATGTCTAACTGCCCTTAATGGCTCAAATCGCCACAGGCACATCCGAAAAAGCTTAATCTTAATTATGGGGTTTTACGTGCCAAAACCAATTTATGATTATGAGGCACGCTGTAGTGGTGGGCTCCGGAAATTTCGACCACCTGGGGTTCTTTAACGTGCACCTAAATCTTAGTACACGGATGTTTTTGCATTTCGCCCCCATCGAAATGCGGCCGCAGTGGCGGGGTTTCGATCCCGCGACTTCGTGCCCAGCAGCCCAACACCATAGCCACTGAGCAACCATGGTGGGTTCCGAAAAAGCTCTGGAGGCCTGCCAGTAAACTTATTAGGCATATCGGTGCTCACAATGCAACAGGAAACGGGGATGCACGCATGTATAATCAAGGAAGACATACGGTGTGCCGTAACAATTGCCCCTTCCCACGCTTGTTAAGCTTCACCGCAAAAATTTGCGTATGCTTCACCGCCTAACATTACTCTACTGAGGCGAAGCTGACTTTCGAGACCCGGCATTGTGCAACGCGTTGTGTTTTCCGAGCTTCGAAGCTGATCTGGAGGATTACAGGCCTGCCAGTAAACTTAATAGGCATATCGGTGCTCACAGTGCGACAGGAAACGGGGATGCACGCATGTATAATTAAGGAACACATACGGTGTCCCGCGACAATTGCCCCCTTCTCACACTTGTTAAGCTTCAACACCTAACATCACTGTACTGAGGCGAAGCTGACATTATGCATTGCGTTGTGTTTTCCGAGCGTCGAAGCCGATCTGGAAGATTACAACGGCGGAGTCGGTGCCATTGCTGACAGCGGCGAATTCTTTCAATGAAAAAGGCGGAGCCACACGGCAAGAAGCCTAATAGCGAACGTCGAAGCAGCTCGGCCTAGCGTTGCCACGGTGGTGGCTACGGCTGCCAGTGGATCTGCGCGCGCCGGTTCGAGGCAGCGAGATAATCAAAATGGCGGCCGTGGTGACTTTGATTATTGCCGTTTCGGACCTGCAGTCACGGCAAGAGGCCCGAAATATCGGTCGGCCGAAGTGTTCTTGCATCTCAAATTTCAGCCGTTCTTATACATTGACTCTATGGGGTAGGTGGTGGTGCCGCGAAGGGCATGTCAGAAAAATCGGGCGCGTCTGGAAAATCGGTCGTTCATTGTACTCTGGAAACTCGAGCCGACGACACGGAGTCAAACACGATTTGTTGCGATTCCTCGGTTACTGGAGCCAGCATTAGCACGACTATCGTTCGCTTTCAATAAAATAACAGCTAATTATCCCTGACAAAAGCACAAGTTCCCCAAGTTTTTCCTGAGTACTTCCAGACTATTCAAATTCCCTGAGAATTTCCGGTTTTCCCGGTTGGTAGACACCCTGCTGCTATTTTTTTTGAAAGGAAGAGAAAAAAAATTGTTGACTGGCTTTCCAGTCTATGTCGTCAACCAATATTTAGCACAAGCTTGGTTATTCAGGCTTATTTTCAGCCCACAGGTGCCATCAAGCAACTGTAAAATGGCGACAATTATTTTGGACGCCGAATGATGGTTTACTAAAATTTTCACTCTTATCTGCACAACTGGCGTCAATAACATTGTTGCCGCCAACACAATTTCTGTCGTTTGCATATTCTATGACCTTTTACAACTGCCATTTGGCTGCTGAGGTTGGCTAAAACCACAACTTTACATTCTCACCTTGTGTTTTGCAGTGGCAAAAGGATTTTTTGTGGTGTTGTGCAGGAAACAGAGCACCCAGAGTCCAAATTTCAGTGACGATTACAGTTGCCATAGGATATTTCTGGTCAAGAAGTTTAACGAAAGCAAGAAAGTCGTTTGTCGGTATGCCTCACTATCATCCCAGTAATTGGATGTGGTGCACGTGCAAATTATATTTGGAATGTTACACACACTGTATTCGCCATTAATGGGTGCAGATTTACCAATAGGATGCACAAGCAAGCCTTAAATGTACAAGAAAACTGATGAGCTACGCACTAAACAGACTACAACTTATTTATTCAACTGAGAGTATAGCTTGCTTTCCCGACTGTCCCACAAATTGAGCGCCAGTTGAAATCATCTTTAGCTGGTCCGCACAGCACACAAATCTGTTAGACTTATATAAAACATTCGTAATGCACTTATAGAACAAAATTTTGATTTTCCTGTGGCCAAGTTACAATGCTCCACCAAACACACCTACACTCAGAAGACCCAGATGATGAAACGAATTGCTTAGGCATGGATTCCAGGGCTTAACTCTAGCCAACACATGGCTGTGTGGTTGCCACACAACACGCACATCTAGCAAAATTTAGCGACTTGATTCAATATTAGTGCTCTTGTGCAGCTCAATGGTTTGGCACAAGATGGTGCAAATGGCACAGCACTTTCATCTCTGTCTTCTATGACAAATTAGAATGAAGTTTGTTGCATTCAAATGAAAAAAATGAAGCTACTGCGAGTGCTTATATTGGCAGCAGATTTTTTTTTCCACGACAAAATCGAACAAAAATAAGACAACTTAAAAGAACTGACGCAGCTTGCTTTAAAACAAAAAGCATTGCAATTCCTGGGATTTACCTTGGTTAAACTTATGCAATTTTTAGTTTTTATGGTGTCACTGAAGTTCTCTAAAAGTTCTCCACGAGTGGCAGGAGGTTCTCCTCTGGAGCACTTGGGAGTCTAGTTCAAACATATCAAGTAGCCAAGGGTTCACAACTGCTGCTCACAAGCTAAGAAAACGAAAAAGTTGTGTGCAAAATTATATGCAGGAGCAACTGCCCCTCCATATAAAGTACATAAATTTAATATGTTGCATCTTTTTACTAAAGAAATAACAGTATATAGTGAAAAATAGCTTTTGTAAAATACACATCTCACACTGAAAATTATTATGGTTAATTTGTTTGCTTAGACATTCTAACATTTACAGAATTGTAACAATGTATTTGCCAGTAAATAAGGCAACCACAAACATAAAACAAGGGGGGACTTTCCGTCTATCAGAAAAAGAAATCGATTATGATCATCAAGCGAAGTGATCCCGCAAAGTAATCGAAAACTATGCACAAAGGAGAATACCCGTAGGGGTTTATTCATGTTACTGTAAACTGCTGTCGCAAAATAGTGAAAAGACGAGCGCTGACATCTTTGTGACTGTCAGAGAACACTGCATCATTCCCAATGATACCACTCAAGGTTATTGCACAGGTAGCATTTCAGAAATGCCTGCAAACAATCAGACATGGCAAAGCCTTTCACGGATTGCACAGTGATGACCACTCATTTGGCACGTCTGCACAACAGCGCTGATCGTCTTGCTCAAGGCAGTTTTTTAAGAAAAAAAAATTTTTATATTTGTGTCAAGAATGCGCCTCGTGTTATATTCGTGTCAAGAACAATAATATAACATGAGGCGCATTCTGACACCAAAAAGTATTTTTTTTTTCAAAATGTGCATTATATTCGTGCAAATGCGATATGTTTTCATCATGGAGTTGCAGTTGCAGAGAACTACACAATGCTTTACATTAATTGCTTAAGTCAAATCTTGACATAACAAACACTGATATGACAAATCATTAGATACAGCAAAGTAAATATAGAATTACAATGATTCAAAAATGTCCCGGACTGTAGTGACTTTGTTTTCAGTCACTATGAACAGCAGTTATTATCCCTTGACGCCTTAATATGTTTAGAGACTCACATGCGATCCAGAGTGGAACCTCCCATCTCTAGGAGAGCTTAGGCATATAACTTCAGTGCCACCAAAAGAAGTCCTGGCAGCTGCCTAAGTAGTAAGACCTCATTAATTAAGCTCTCTTTAATTCAAAAACGTGGATCATTCAGACTCATCCTCTGGCAATGGCAGGCTTAGTATTACTTAATGGAATCAAACTCTTGTTAATTCGGACGTATTTGGTCACACACCAGTTAAACCAGACAACTTTCAGAGCTCAGCAAGCACAAGGTGCCGCAATGTGCCACATGAAACAGTAAGAATGGTTCTAGCATCCAACTGAAACAAAGTAGCAGAGTCCGCATCGCCATAGTCATCAGTGGAAATTGTATGGGAACGACAGGAATGCCAGAATGCTTTGTACCTATTTGTGCCTTTATGACCTTAATCCTTGTGTTTACCGCCATGCATAACACAGCATTGCCTTGATAACTGCATAGTCGCCATCCACGATCATGAAAACGGTAACCACGGTCTTGCCCACAGCAGTTCCAGTAAACAGTAATTTCATTTTGACTCAGTGCGCACGTCTGCTGATTCAGAACTACAATCAAAGTCCAATTTTTTCTGACTCCCTAAGTGCCGCAAAAATCTCTGAAAAATTGGCTCGTCCAAAAAAGTTAATGCATGCTTTTTTACTGCTCCCAAGGGCTCAAATTACCACAGGCACGTCAACTAAAGCTCTGAAGGACTCCCAGTAACAGGAGACAGTCGGTACATTCGTATGTAATAAAAGAATGCATACTACGTCTCGAGACAGTAGTCCTTTCCATTCTTTGTATGCTTGGCAGCATAACATTACTGTATTGGGGCAAAGCTGACTTTTGAAAACCGGCATTATGCATGTTTCACCTTTGCCGTACTTGCCGTGCTTCAAAGCTGTCTGCGAGGATGACGAAAATGGAATTGGAGCCATTGCTGATAGCGGCAAATTCTTTCAATGAAAAACAGTACTGAACAGCATCAAGCTTGGTAGTGAACATCGAAGCAGCTAGGCCTAGCATTGTTATGTTGCCAGGGTGGCTATGACTGCCAGCGAATCGGTATGCGAGAGCACTTGGTAGCGAACGTTGATGCAGCTACGGCCAGCGTTACCACGGTGGTTACAGTTGCCATCAGATTTGCATGCGAGAGTGTTGGTTCGGAGATCATCAAAATGCCAGCAGTGATGGCTTCAATTATTGACATTTCGGACCTGCAGTCAAGACAAAAAGTTAGGAAAATCGGACGGCAAAGGGTTGCAACGTCCAAAATTTCAGACGTCCTATAGACCATTTTCACGACGACCCTGTGGGTGCCACCATTTTTGATCACATGGTGAGAAGTCTATTGCTTTCCTCCATTGCCTGCGTGTTTAAAAGGATCTGCATGACGCTGCTGTGGCTCAGCAGGCCTCTGTTTTGGTGGATATAGTAAATGGTGATTGGGTGGACAAGACAAAGCTGTGGCCACGGCTTCAGAGAACATGTAAAGGCTTTTGGAGCTCATTACACCTTGCCTAAAAGGTGCAAGCAGCGTATGCAGTGCTTACACAAGACGGGGACTACAAATATATTTCAAACTGTCCACACTTTCCAATTCTGAGTTAAATCAGGATCAATGTTTTTTGCTCTTCATTCTTTATTTGCGAATCACTTTGACACAGAAGCATGACAGGTTTCTGGCTCAGTAATGTTCCTTGGTAGGATCACTATTTGACTGCTTAGTTTCTGCCTAGTCGCTCATGGGTGTGCTCAGTTGCGGTAGATTTGTTCTTGCCGCTCAGCAGGCTTGGAACGTAGATGTTCTGTGCTTTGTTATAGCTTGTAGCAAAAACGTATTATCATTAGTCACTCGCTTACTTCTGTGGACCATCACGTTCAGCTTCGAACATTTGTGTGCTTTCTGTGTTGTCCATCACCCATGTTTCGGCGCATTGATTCAAGAGTACACCCATTCACCTATTTTTGACACACGGGCGATGGAGTGGGCTTAAGATTTTGAGTGCGAGTTGGGGTGGATGTCCATAGATAACGAGCGAGAAAATTACTATGTATGGAAGCGGCGCTACTTCTGTTGCTACTGCATAACAAGCAGTACTCACTTTTGCTGATGTTCCGGGGTTGAAGTCCTTTCTTTGGAAGTTAGCAATAGAATTCTGGCAGTTGAGTGAATTTTTATCTTCGAGGAGGGACATGCATCGCGAAGGGCCAGCAACACAGGCTGTCCTTATGCAGTAGAATCAGACAGATTCATTCTATTTCTCACTATGCCAGTCACTATTTTTATCGCCCACAACTGCACACACCTTCCCTCTACCATTTTACATTTTGCAGCATGACTAGAGCACAGTGCATTAACAAACAATACCCAGTTGCAATACCGACAGCTGACCACACAATAGTAGTAGAAGAGGTAATGGTATCGCTTTCGCCTGAGGCAACATGCGGCGCACTGCCGAAAATGCCATCTTGATCCTCTAGAGCAAACTACTCCACGCAAAAGGTCTATACATTGACTCTATGGCATATGTGGCAGTGTCGGGAAGGCATCAGAATTATTGGGCATGTCCAAATAGCCAGTCGCTGACTGTACATGGTCATCATCCATAATCACGCCAATAGTGACTGCAGTTTTGTCTGCAGTAGTTCTAGTTTCGTTTTGGCACAATACAGTGTCAGCCATGTGCCTTCAGAACTCCATGGTTGCCATCCAACCACTGCAGTTGCGGCAAACAGTACTTTCGTTTTGACTCGCTGCAATGGCTGCACGAGAAATGTCACAAACACAGCAGAAGCTGTCGAGGATGAAGGGCGCCAGCTTTATCGTGATGGACAGACAACATATTGGTGACCAGCTCACTGGCAAAAAAATAATCAGGATGTGTTCACGGTAGTGAAAAACACACCTCAGATGAAGACGCACGCCACAGCTACACTGTGAAATGCGGGGCCTTCTGCAAGCAGTAATCAATCACAAGATGATGAGACTTACAGCTTCTGCACTGTTTTTGTGCAAAACAGAAACAGGATTTGCTGATTCAGTCACTAAACAAAAGTGTGTTGGCATAGTAAGCATTTGTTTACTGTTTTCTTGATACCCTTAACAACTGAGATTTGGTTAATTCGGACATTTCTTTCTGTCACGTGAAATACGAATTAGTGAGGTTTTACTGTATACCCAAAACTGTTTCACTTTGCAAGTAATATTTCAAATGTTTACTATATCCAGCGCAATTTCGTGTATTGATAATCAGGATGCTTCACTGTACCATTCTACTCACTCTGCTTCTCACAAGCATACACAAAACATGACACGATTTAGGAGCACAAAAAACAGATACTGCACAAAATAAAAGAATAGACATGAGACAAGTGCGTTTCTTGAGTCTACCCTTTCCTTTTAAGCGGTGCCTGTGACCCCCCCCTTTACTTTTAAAGGGGTCTTGAGCCACCCCTTGGGCTTGGTGAAAAAACATAGTCCACGGATAGCATACGCTGCTGTGAACGTCTCAGCCTAGTTTTGCAGTCGTGAGCAGCGTGTGGAGCTTACAAGTTGCAAGCAAAGCACGAAGGCACCTTTCTCAAAAATGCTTTCTTTTAAACAGAGGCCTGATCCTCACTCTTTTCTGGATGCTTTATATTGTAACACAGCAGCTTCCCATACGTGGCTGCTATTGGCCAATAGCTGACATCAGTCAAGAAGAATGTTTAGATCAGTACGCTTCTTTCTACTGTTACTGTGTATATTTATAGACACAGTTTAATAAACAGGCTGAAGTAAGCGAAAATCTGCTTTCGACTTCGGTAATAATTACATACTTCCGCAAGCAGCCAACTATCGTCTGCTCACGCTCCACCGCAGCTATCCACATAGGAATTAAACTTTCGCCACCCTGCTTATCAGTGTCATAGCCGTCGGGTCTCACTAATTTCGACTAGTTTTGAACATTCAACTAGCCTCAAACCACGCAAAACTTAAGGTCAGATCAAATGCACGCTTGCCAGTGCGCACTCAACTCCTCGATGCTCCTGGTTAGATACCTTGGCAGACTTCGCTCTGTGATGATCGAGCTATTGATAAGACTTCAAAATGCGCAAGTTGGATGTGGCTGTTATCAGTCGGTCAAGCTGGTGAAGCACAAAGCCAGTCCGCACCACATAGCAGGCCAGACTGGAGCACATGAGCGTGAGCGCGAACTCAAGTGCTGTCGTGCACAAAGCAAACACTGCGCATACGCACTACAGTTGCATGTGGCTGTGGTCTGCTACGTAGCGCAGTAGATACCGGGGCCACCAAGGGGTGCCGCAATAAGTCCATTGGCTGAGTGCACTACGGCTAGCCAAGGACAACCATGTTCGGCACATTGAAGGCGCTACAATCGCTAGTGGCATCTACATGGACATCCAAAATCAAATTTGAACTGCATGCCACGGTGACGTTCAGTAGGTGGAGGATTTTGGGCATGCCCTGCTCCACCGTAGCGTGCAGTGCAAGGCACTGAAGAAAGAACGGACGCACTGCGACGGGCGTGTTTGATGGCCAATAACTCCGCTTCTGCTGAACACATTGTAGTACTTTTTGCGGGAAAGTATTTCTGAAACAGCCTATTTTAACTTCAAATGCATTTCTACACTTCGATAAAAAGTAGTTCAGGATCCCTTTAAATAATGCCATATATGCACTAATTAGGTCCTCTGATAGTCCTTTTAATACATACAATCCTTATGACACTTCACTTATTCTGGACATTTTGGAATGTGGGTGCATGGTATATCAATGCACTGACTATCTTAACTTGTACAAAAAGACTGTGGTGTAGTGGTTTGAAGTCTTAGCTCAAAACCATAATACTGGTTCGATACCAGGGACACACTATGCTCCAATATCTTTTGCTGCGCCACGCTGGAACAAAAGCCTGATGTATGAACGAACACAAATGGCCCATTTACTAGCTCAAAGCTGTTTGCAGTAAGGTAAGGTGGTGGGCACAGTGTTACAACAATGCTACTTTTGTTTGCAGAACAAAGTTGGAATATTTTCAGAGTACCTCATAAATACGCTCTTCTACAAAATTGAGTCCTAAAATACACAAAATATGTTTTCAGTGCATGCACCACCTAAGAACAGTGAACTTCAACTTGTGGAATTTCTAAACCAATGTTCTCTACCATCTCAAATCATGTTTCCACTTCTTATTTCATAATACAAAAGAAGAAGGAAAAGGTAAGGAAACACATGTTTATACTCAGGCATGAGTCTTTCGACTATACAGCTCTGCATTTCAGAATTTTCCCGTGTTTTCAGATCTTTTGCAAAGGCCTAACTGCAGATTTGTTTGCGTCGATATTCGTGTGTACTACTGTAATAGATATTCAACAAAAATAAAAGTTTGCTTTGAATGAAACTTCCTCATATCAGCATTAAATTGTAGTGCACTACAAGATTACTATACTGTCGAGCGAGCGAATGACACCGCAGCCGACTCTCCAGGCGGGCAAGTGCCCAACAGGGTTTATTCTGTCCTTATATAGTCGTGGAGGCTGTGCTGCCATCCAGCGGTACTGCCGTACACTACATCCTCCCTTCGGTAAAACCAAACAACAAAACAGAGAAACTCTTACTCCGAAAGAAAACCTTCATATGTCGAGCCTTCTCAGCCTGCAGATTTTTCTGCCGAACCTTGAGACGTGTGGCGTAGAAGTAGAACTGCGGGGTGCCTCTTCCGTGGAAGTGCTTTCCCGAGGCGATGCGGTTCTCCGGTCTTGGGCTGTTAAAGCAGCTCCAGGCATTGTTGTGGACATGGCAGTATCCGCCGCCGCGGGAGTTCCAGGTGGGCTGGTATTGTATTCCGCAGGATGTCCCGTCATTGGAACCAGGTGCATTCTGTTGTGCTGAAGTACACCCGTCGGAGTCTCCACCACGTAAGAGCGGGGCCGTTGAGCTGGCCCCATGACGGTCGCGGGGGATTTGACGTCCCATCCCCAGACCCGTTTGCTGGCCTGAAGAGGCTGCAGTGTGTGAGCCGCATGTCTTCGGTTGAAGTTGGATGCTTGGCGCCTCCGGTTGTCCTGGTCACGCGAGGTGAATGGGACCGCTGAGGGCGAGGCTGGCTCCAGCTGGTGCGATGTCTTTGGTACACGAATCTGTAGGCGCCTGCCCATGAGCAGCTGAGCGGGGCCCACTCCGTTTACCCTAGGTGTGTCCCGGTATGCTAGAAGCACCAGGTAGGGATCATCCGCTTTCGCAGCAGGTCCTTGACCGTCCTCGCCACCCGTTCCACCTCATCAAGCGACAGTGGAAAACGGGGGCTACTTGTGACATGGCGAAAGCCGTAGGACTCGGCGAAGGCCGAGAACTCCCTTGCAGTAAACTGAGGGCTGTTATCGCTGCACACTAGTCTCGGGATCCCGTGACGCGCGATGACACTCTTGATGGCGTTGATGACAGCAGGTGCTGTCGTCAAGCGCAAGCTGATGACTTCCGGGAGACGTGACCGGTAATCCACCAGACGTACGTAGTCCTGGCCGTTTAGATGAAAAAGATTGACACCCAGCTCTTCTCAGGGCTGAGTATTTGACAACAGCATGGGCTCCAAGTGCTGTACCCTGGTTTCGGCGCATGTGGGGCAGTTAGCCACCAGTGTTGTTGATGCCCGGCCACCAGACTGATTCCTGAGCCAGAGCTTTGCATCAGTTCATGCCTTGATGCACGTCATGAAGAAGCTCAAGCATGCGGCACTGAAGGGCAGACAGCATGATGATGCGGGACTCCTTCAGAAGCAGCCTTTCACAGACGCTGAGGTCCCCTTGGTACTGCCAGTACCTTTTAACATGGGGAGGCAAGCGGGACTGCCAGGGCCACCTGTTGGCGCAGTACTGAAGCAGCAGACTGCACTCGCTGTCGTTGGCTTGGGCCTGGCACAGGTGCTCGAGCTGAGATGAGACCATGTCTGGGAAGGAGCGGACGAACTCTTGTGCAAAAAGCTCGACTTGATTTGCCCGGTTGGATGGAGGGGAATCTAGTGGTGTGCACGAAAGCGTAGCAGCAGTTGCCAACAGCTTCCCGGTACGTAAAGTACTTGACATTGGAAACGCATCAGCTTCAAGCGAAACCACTGGATCAGTGGTGGCAGCAGGTCAACGTCCATGGACCCCAAGAGCACCACCAGAGGTTGGTGGTCCATCTTGAGGAACAAGTGAAGTCCACGGATTTATTCCTCGACTTTTTGCACCGCCCAGCTGGCCACCAGAGCTTCTTTCTCCGTTTGGCTGTATCAGCGTTCCGTGGGTGTGAGCAACCGCGATGCGAAAGCAATGGCCTGAAGCTCACCGGATGGCTGCTCCTGAAGAAGTACTGCCCCAAGGCCATAGGAGCTGGCGTCGGCCGAGACCGGGTTCCAGTATGCAGTGTTGTAGCGAGCCACGCACGGAGCACAACAGCTTCTTCAGCTGATTACGACGAAGGCATCAAATAAAACGACGGACGAAGGAAGACGACACGAGACAACCACGTAGGCGCACTAACAACTGAGCGTTTTATTTCTTGACGCAGGAATAAATAGCTGCTGCCAAAAGTCAAAACATCAAGAAACAGCAGTGCCATCATCTGTGATACAGATCTGTGATGCAGATGACGGCACAGTCTTTTCTTGATGTTTCGACTATTGGCAGCAGCTATTTATTCCTGTGTCAAGAAATAAAATGTACAGTTGCTAGTGCGCCTACATGGTTGTCCCATGTCGTCTTCCTTCATCTGTCGTTTTATTTCACGCCTTCGTCGTAATCATGTATAACCAAATTGCCCATCAGCACGTGCTCTGTGGTTCTTCAGTTGGTAGAAGACAGAATGCTGTGCATCGTCCCAAGTCCAGGCAGAGTTCTTGATTAGCAAGGCTCGGATCGGCGCGGTCACCTCCGAAACGTGGGGTAAGAAGCGCCCAATGTGATTCACGAGGCCCAGCAGATGACGTACCCCTGCGACACCTTTGGGTGCATGCATGGCTTGGATCGCCGCAACCTTGTCTGGGTCTGGATAGATGCCTTGAGCGCTGACCACGACGCCAAGGAACTTGACGATAGCGGTGAACGAACGAAAGCGGTGAATGAGCACTTCTCCCGGTTGAACGTGATTCCTGCCTTCGCTAGCCGATTCATGACTTGTCGGAGACAGCAGTCATGCTCGGAGTGCGTCTTCCCAAAGACAAGGATGTCGTCGATCACGTTCACAACACCCGCTTGGCCATTGAGGACACGGGACATCTACCACTGGAAGTACTCCAGTGCAGACGTGATCCCAAACGGCAGCCGGAGGAAGCTGTAGTGGCCAAACGGAGTTATGAACGTGGTGCATTCTTGGGACTCAAGGGACAGCTTGACCTGGTGGAAGCTCAACGTGGCGTCCAACTTGGAGAAAACTGTGGCTTCTCCGAGCAACCCGAGGCATTGTTCCACCGTAGGAAGCACGGGACGTTATAGGAGAATCACGTTGTTGAGGCAAGTCAGGTCCATGCAGAGCCGATAGCTGCCCGAGACAACCAGTCCAGCACGCCAGTCAGTGAGTGTGCCCACCCGACGAATAACGCCCTCTGCTTCTAGGTTGTCTACCTCAGTCTTGACGACATCACGGTGAGGGAGTGGAAGCCGCCGGGGTACGCTCAAGGGGAAAGGCGTAGCGTTCGGTTGGCGCCTGACAGTAAAGGCTTCGGGGAGCGTCCCAAGTACTCGGAAGAGGCTGGGATTGAGGCACAAGTTGCCTGTGGGCTGTGGAGTCCCTGAAACTTGGTCGACAAACGTGCAGACACACAAGGCTTGGATTGCCTGGAAGCCCAGCAGTGGGACCGTCTTGGCTGCCAGGATGTAGAGCAGCTGCTTGGTGGACTTGCTATGCCTTGACAGGGTAGCAACGTAAGTGCCTATAACCGGCAGGATGTTGTTGCCAGGGCCTTCGACTCGCTCTTGGGGTCTTGAAGCTTCGAGGGGACATTGGGAAACATACTGGGTATGACAGTAACTTCGGCGCCGGAGTCCACCTTGAAGGAAGGAATGTGGGCACCCATTGACGAGTACCTTGATGAACTTCACGTTTGGGCACTCCCCCTCAACCGCATGTAGCTTGATGGAGCTGGCAGAAGGCGTCTGTGTGTGCTTGCTGTTGACATGCTTCTTCTTGGGGCCCACATTCTCGAAGTGGCCACTCTTGCAGCAAAAGTTGCAGGATGCTCTACGAGCCAGATAGTCATCGCGAGGGTGTGATGCACGGCCGCAGAATGGGCACAGCTGCTGGGTTGTCTTATCAGCTGGCGCTGGCTTTCCCTTGCGAAAACAAGTGACGATGAATCAGCAGAGTCATGAGCCTTGCACTCGTTATCAGTGTCTTCATGTTGGCGAACGTGCGTGACCGCTTCGTGCAACGTCATTCTCGGGTTCCGACAAAGCTGCTCCTAGAGCTTGCGGTCAAGGAAGCCCACAAGGAAATGGTGTCAGACGAGCCGCTCTTCGACATTGGGCGAGGAGTAGTTGCAGCACTTGACCATCGTCCGAAGCACAGTGAAAAACGCGTCGGCCATCTCACCCGGTTGCTCCGTACGGCAGTAAAAGCGTGCTGACTCGTACAGCTCATTCGGCAGGTGGACTAAGTGGTCAGTGAACGCCTTCTTCACGGTGGCGACGTCCTTCGGGTCTGCCTCTCGCAGTGTAGTGGATGCGAGGACCACCCTGGCTTGCGGGCCCATGCAGTAGAGCATGGAGCACACTTGGACCTCAGTCAGAGTGGCGTAGAGTGCAGTGGTGAATGAGTAGTCCTCATACTGCAGCAGCCATGAGGACCAGGAGCTGGGGTTGTCAAAGTCAAATGCCGGCGGTGGACGCAACTGGGCCATGCCTTACAGGAACGAGAGGCCGACAAAGCAGCGGACGGAGCCTTCTCCGGTGGCCATGAGGGAGGGAAGGTGACTTCTTCGACGGAGAGTGGCGGCGGCGGGGCCAGGCCGTGTGTCAAAGCCGCAAGCACGGGATTATCGGAGACAGATCCCCCCAACTTCTGACACCATGTTGAGCAAGCGAATAATACCGCAGCCGACTCTCCTGGGCGGGCAAGTGCCCAACAGGGTTTATTCCATCCTTATATAGTCCTGGATGCTTTCCTGCCATCCAGCAGTACTGCCGTACACTATGGAAAAGTATGCTACTATTATTTATGAAAGGAGACTAGCCACAAACCCCTCCTCAGACCATGAACAGACTACAAAACAGGTACGCAAGCTAAGGGATACAATTACAGGAAACTTTTTGCAGCACCAAGCAGATGACCAAAAGAGAACCAGTATATCTTACCACTTCTGGCACTGACGGGTTTTTGGCATCCTGAATACAGTGGAAGCCGTGGCGTGCTGCCTCCAAGTCCACACCAGGGTTGAGCTCACTGCAGTTGAAGTGTCCGTCGTCTTCTTTCAAGTACGATGCATTAAGGCAGGCACAGGAAGCAAAAACGGTCTCCAAATAGCTGCAAATGTACACAGCAGTTATCTCCAGCTATAAACACTATGTGCACAGTGTTCAGAATTAAGGGGGCCCTGCAACCACCATTTTTATTCTATAACTACTCCGAACATGTCAAAGAAGCAACAGCAAAATGAATTACGACACAGTGGAACCTCACTGATACATTCCCATTATGTACGTTTTCCTGGCGCCAAAGTTCGCAATTGAGAACATAAAAAAAGATGACCCAATAGAGTTACACTTATTTTTGACCGGTTCATATGTTCCCAGAAAACATGATTTTTTGGTACCAACGTTCAATACGTCGCCAAACTGCGATCATGTGATACGTTTTCCGGCCACTAGATTCCACGTAAACAAGAAAATACGCAAGGTGCGCATGGTTGAGAACAGTATATAGCTGCCCGCCGTGTCAGCTTCACTGCAATAGTCACCTGCCAATCTCACGTGAAAAACAGTGGCGCGCACTCAGGTTCTCACTTCGGTACCAGCAAATCTTTTACGGGGTCGTCGCACGCGGCTTTCACAGCTATCACTGCCAATCCTATTGCGATAAGCATCTTCACCTATCTGTTTCACAGTGCGTGGTGCCGTTGGGAGCATAACACATGCTTTTAATAGGCGATAACCAAAACACGCCGTTGTTCCCTGGAGCAGACTGCGATCGTAGATGTATTCCGGCTGCTAGATTCCATGTGAACATGAAAAAGCGTGAGGCGCGCGTGATCGAGAACAGTATATAGCTGCCCGTCTCACGTGAAAACGACGGCACACACAGTTTATTATTCTGGTACCAGCAAATCAATGCCCGGGTCATTACACGCCGCATTCACAGCTATCGCGGCCAAACCTATTGCGATAAGCATCTTCGCCAATCTGTTTTATAGTGCATGGTGCTTAGTGCCATTGGTTGCATACTGTATGCTTTTAGTAGGTGATAATCTAAATGCGCCGCCATTCCCTGCTACAAGCGGTGCGATGTGGGCATCACGTGTCGCTTCGGCAGCATCCGGCGTCGCCCACCAGCTCGATTTCGTATCGGTTTCCTTTCTCCCTCTTACAACACTGCGCAATAGGAAAACAACAAAACACTTCTCGGGCTGCCCGAGCACCACCAGCTCAATGCACGTCGGCGTCTCATCTCATGCCCCAATGATCCACGCGACGTTTCACATTACATAGATGTGAACAATAGTTGAGTCCGCCAAATATCTTTAATTACATTGGATTGTACATTTTCCCGTTCAGTACATTTTTCTCGCGTCCAAAATGTATGAACGTGGTTCTACTGTAATAAATGCGCACAGATGTAAGTCATCAGATGCAGAAACTTCCAAATACGAGCAAAATTAGGGTAACCCTGAATTTGAATTTTCATGGCTCTGGATGCACACTTCACTGTCCCCAGTGTCCCACATCCACATTTCATGGCTCTGGATTCACACGGCACTAGAGTGCCCAACAGCAGCGGGCATTGGTTTTACATGGGAGAAGCAGCTTGTTATTGTTGCCAAGCCTGTTCGGCTTATTGATGGTACTGCCATGGTTACAGCACTCTCCGCAAGGTTCCGTTATCATCACGTACACTTCAAACCAACATGCCACTGTGTAACAGACTTTACAGCCCCTATGTTTTACCCTATGTGTATTTGACAGTATAGTTTGAAAACTATGTCAGAAGTGTGTGAGCCAACAAACCCCTCCTTAAATGAACAGACTACAAAACACATATGCATGCTAAGGAATGCAGTTACAGGAAACTTTTTGCAGCACCAAGTAGAGGAGCTTCCCCTTTAACTTTAAGAAAATAAAAATCAATCAATCAATCAATCAATCAATCAATCAATCAAGAGAAATAGCCCAGAAAAATGAATTAACTCTTTCGTTACTACTGGAAAAGTGATAATTTTCAGTGCTTTTGTTTCAACATTTTATTTCAAGCCATTGTAGTCTCACCATATAATGCAATATATAAAATTATAGCCTGATCACTGGTGTTTTGAATGGATGTATAGCAGTAATAATTGCAGAAACAATTTTTGAGAATTCTTATGAGAAACTTTAAGGAACGCGAATGAAAGTGATAATTTGCTATTTTTAGTATTAGTACTGAGTAATATTATATATATATATATATATATATATATATATATATATATATATATATATATATATATATATATATATATATATATATATATATGCAACTGAGGGGAATTGGATATCTTTGTTTGGAACTGAATGCGTTCGTTTGCTGCAACGTCGCGAACTGGGCCGTTCACAAAATTTGTGAGAATGGAATTGGAGAGAGCAGCCAATCGGCAAGCAGTGAATTCCCCAGAAGTTTATGTGCCTCGTTTGCTGTCTGCTCGGGTAAAATATACAACAAAACAAAATGTTTCTCGCCTTCTAATGAATAAAATTTTTATATGAAAATATTCATTTTTTCTTCTCAAGCTTAAACACGTTCTCAAATAGTAATACGTATGACTACTACAATTTATTACTATTAGTTTCTCTGCATGGTCGCTAGGTGGTGTTGTGCACAGAGAAAAAAAAAAAAAACGATAGGAATTTTCAAGAAACAACAACACGTCGTCACACCGAGATGCCCGACTGGGCCCCCAGGTCTAAAAAAAAAAATGAAATGGGGTTTTATGTGCCAAAACCATGATCTGATTATGAGGCATGCCGTAGTGGGGGACTTGGAAAATTTGGACCACCTGGGGTTCTTTAACGTGCACCTAAATTTAATTACATGGGTGTTTTCACATTTCGCCCCCAGTGAAATGCGGCCGCCGTGGCTGAGATTCGATCCCGCAACTTCGTGCTTAGCAGCCCAACACAACAGCCACTAAGCGGCCCCCTGGTCTCGGCGTGTCAAAGGGAGCTGTTCAATGCACTGTTTGTTTCGAGAAACAAAAGCCACACTGGAATTCGCTTTCTGCCTTCTCTTAACACGTATTTTGCACCTCCAACTACTCTGCTTCTTCCTCAAGCAATGCCAACGAAAGAACCGAAGCTCCCATTGCAACTGCCATTTTCTAGAATTAGACTATGGATTGGATCAGAATGTGTCATTCTGTAGCCACAACCACTGTTTGGATCCACTACAATTCATCAGATGTGCCATGCGAAACCGGCATCGTAGTGAGTGCGAATGGCTCGAACGCAACACCTCTCATCATGTTCTACTCCTAGTAGACGAAGTGTTTGGTTTGAAAATGGGCGACAAGAGAGTGTCATCATTTTAACGTCACCAAAAACGTGGCCACCCCCCGCAGCTGACGACATTGGCACAGCCTAAGCCAATCACGTGAGGTGAAACTGAACATGTGTTCCGAACAATGATCTCCGATTGTGCTCCTGGTTCCTGGTTCCCAACTTTTGTAGGTCAGATCACGTAAAAAAATTATTATGAAGATTTGTCAGCCTCAATACTAGGCATAATGATGCCCATGCTATGTGGGAAAGCTTTGCAAATGTGAAAACGGGTAAGTTCCTATTGTACAGGAAGCATTTGGAAATGGTGCTGCCGTCTGTCATGGGGAACATGCGGCATGTCAGGGGGAACACTTCATTTGTTTTCTGATGCAAAAGATAATTTCCTAGTTTCTGCACTGCACCCATGATGCCACACTAACACAAACTGCTCATTGCATTCCTACCCAATCATCATAGTTCCAGTTCCATGATATATTGAATGCATGAAATCACCACATCATGACAGTCCTATCAGTGCAGCCCAAGAAACCTTCTCAAGAACACTGCACGGTCCCTTTGGAATGTGGAAACCCACACCTTTTCTTCTTTTGCAGTTGATGGACAAACTAAGAAACCAATTCTGAAGCAGCTCTGCAACACCTTGCGCATATTGTTCAATGTAAAATATTTTTGTATACAGCAGACACACATTAACAAGCATATCCTCATCACTTTCAGACCAGTACCAACAGCCACGAGAACTTCAAGCATGAAAAATGCACTGCTGAATGCTCCATGAACATATAAAATATTAAGACATTTCCTACAATCAAGTACTGCCAAAATCTTCACAAACAAGAACAGCATCCAAGTAATATGTTAATACTCTCACCTTACACAGTAATCTTGAACTAAAGTTGGTCCCGGATATATCGAACTCAAAGGGGATCGTGAAATAGTCTGATGCATTGATAATTCGATATATAAAACAAGCCAATCTGAAGCTCATCTGAGACCTCCGCATGTCTCAGACAATTTCCAGAGATCGTGAAAAGCGGGAACTTATCTATTTGCTTCTCTAAGACCGTGTCCAATGCACAAAACTTGTCTTATTTTTTGCCTCTGCAGCGTGGTCTTTGATATAATAATCGAAATGCTAACCTGAAAAGCCCACATTGCCCTGACATGTGACGACGGTGCGACTCACGCACTTTGAAGTGCTTGTTGTGCGTTTAATCAAGAAAAGGTAGAAATGAACAGACTGCGGAAGCAAACTAGCCTGTATGGATACACATCAGCCATGCTGCCATCAACGCACTTGTAGTGCGAATCACACATTATCGTTCCCAGCAGCATGTCCGTTACTATTAATGGCGCACATCTCGGCCGTGGCTGCGCATGGCTGTAAGCGCGGCCGAGCGTATACGCAGCCGTGCACACTGCTTTAGAGGTAATCTGCCGCGTGTCAAAAGAGCGGGCATGCCGAGACGGTGTGCCATCATGTAAGCTGTCTTCCCATGCGTTTAGTATTGGAGGTTGTGTAATCTCGACTTTCGGTGACTCAATGGACAAGAGGCAGGCGAAGCATTCGGTCCCCGCTTCTGGCACTTTTCATGATAACGTTGCCCCAGTGTAGGTGACGCTATCAGCCATGGGGGCGGAGTGCACGTGAAAGCGTGGCTGCCTTCACTTAATTTGTACCACCAGTGTGAAGATTTCGTCGATGTGGCATGAAACTGTATCATTCATCAAAATAAATTGTTTTCTTATTCAAACATAATTTGTTAAAACACATAATTCAAACAAATAATTTGAAAAATTCTGCGGCTCCTTTCCATGCAAGAAAAATGTATCAGCGACTGTACTTATTTGCATAAAATGTCGAATTTCAAAATTTCGATATAAGGAAGCAAATAGCTGATTTTACCTACTTCGTTATATCGAGGTTTAACTGTATATTGATTATGACTGTGAACAGGAGTTCGATGTACCGGCTGTTTCACACTTAGGGGAAAACTCGGAGTGCATTGTATCACGATGCGGCAAGCGCTGGAGTCAGGCAGCAGCAGCAGCTCATGCAGGCGCAGACATTCTAGGAGTGAGATCTTGATCCACGTCGTCTGCTACGGAGACGGCACGCTGGCCACATTGTCGGAAAGCGTGCTACTGTCAGGGACAGTGTGCGGATTTTATTGTTACGGCAGGAACTGAGCCGATATTCTTGACTAAGCGTTGTGCAATGCCAACCTCTGAGCCTTCGTTGGCGATAATGAAATTCCACAAACTTTCTTTCACAGCATGCTTCGTTCTTTCAAAAGGCCGGGGTACTGAGTGCGTGCAATTATATTTATTCACTATGTGTGCTACCGTAATACGCAGCAACAAGAAAGACGCCAAAATGTGCGCACAACCTGTTTGGTCTTTATTTGACGCGAAAGGAAAACAAAGCACTCAACAATAATAACTATGGGGTCAAACACGATGAAACAAACAGATACGAATAAAGGAATGCATTAGGTTAAGACAATGAGCTGGAAAAAACTGCCGTCAAATTATATGCCTGTCAAGGAAGGAAAGCACCATGTCATTCTCCTGTAATACCATTTTATTTCGCAAGCGAACACCACCATGTCTTTCTCCTGCAATACCATTCTGGAAGTGATTCTTCTCAACAATAGTTCATTACACCAGGCAGACCCTACCGGCAGGCCGGCGGCGAAATGCACACGTCACACTCCGAACTTCACTTAGTATCTCGTTATGTCCTCAGCGGCAGCGATGACAGCACTCATGCTAGAGTGCAGTGAGGTGTAGAGTTAACTGGTCAGCGATATACGGTATTCCTTTGCAGCACATCCCACACACTGACGATGGTGGACCAAAGCATATCCTCGGACAACGCATGGACAGGACGGCGTGCCAGCGATACTTTCAATGAGCCCCAGACATTTTCAATGATGTTGAGGTCCGGGGATTGGGGTGGCAGTGACGCCACAGTCTTTGAGCAGTTCTTGCACAACAAAAGCAGTGTGGATCAGTGACCTATCATGTTAGAATATATAGTCGCCTTCCAGGAATGGGCCCTCAAGAACGTACGGAATCAGTACATAGTCTATGATTGCCCCATACCTTTCAGCGATGAACTGGCCTTCAACGCGTTTCAGTGGGTGTCGCACAACACTTAGTAAAGAATATTGGCTCAGTTCAAGCAGCAATGATGAAATCCGTGCATTGCCTCCAACAGTAACATGCTTGCCAACAATGCGGCTAGCACACGCAGCCGTAACAGATGACACGGTTCAAGGCTACGCTTCTCGAGTGTCTGTGCCTGCGCGAGCTGCTGTCGCCACCTGACTCAAGCACTCACCACATCGCGATGCAATGCGCTCGGAGTTTTCCCCTAAGTGTGAAACAGCCTGTGTGTGCAGTACATCACTATACTTTTGCATGGGATTTTCAAAGGGCTTTTACAACTTAATGAGAGCAGCATTCCGGGTAAGTTGGTAATCCATTGCTTAAATGATATTGCGCGACATAAAAACGACGAAAGTTTGCACTTGGTGTGTCGTCTTCTCTCACGTCCGTGTCGTTTTTATGTCGCGCAATATCATTTAAGCTTTTACAACTGTTCGATATAGACAATACTTTGATGTATCCGAATTTGATATATCCAGGATCAACTGTATTGACCCTTTTCACAGCGATACTGTGGGCACTGCCATGTTTCATTACGCAGCGACACGTCCAATGCTTGCCTTAGCTGCCTCCGTTGCCTCCGTGCTTACAATAGATATACATGACGCCAGTGCGGCTCTGCAAACCTCTGTTTCGGCGGGTATCGTAGATGGTGACTGGGTGGACGACAAGCGAAGCTTCGGCTACAGCTTCTAAGGACACATAAGCGCTTTCAGAGCTCGTTATGCTTTGTCCAAATGGCCCGAGCAGCGTACACAGTGCTTGTAATAAAGGCGGAGCTAAAACTCTGTTCCAAGCTATCTGTTTACAAATTTTCTGTCTATGAATTGAATCAAATCAGTGTGTTTAGCTCTTCATTCTCTATTCAGCAAATACTATTAAACAGCGGCTTGTCATATTTCTGACTCAGTAAAGTTCCCCGGGCGGTCACTATCTGATTGTGTATTTTCTGCCCAATCACTCGCAGGTGTGCTCAGTTGCAATATATTTGTTCTTGCTGCGCACAAGGCTTGTAACGTAGTTGTCCTGTACATTGTAATAGCATGTAGCGAATATGCATTATTGCTAGTCACTCGCTTACTGTGTGGACAGTTACGAAATGTTCAGCTTCGAACATTAGTGCGCTGTCGGTGTAGTCATCGTCACCCATGCTTCGGCACATTGACTCAAGTGTGCGCCTGTTCACTTCATCTTGATATGTTGGTGATAGAGTGGGCGTAATTATGAGTGTGTGTTGGGGTGTATGTGTGTAGATAACATGCGAGAAACTTACTACAAGACAAGAAGTGGTGCTACTCTATTTGTCAATGTATATTGAGCAATAATCACTCTTGCAGGCACACCAGGGTTGAAGTCTTTTCCTTGGAGGTTAGTGCTACAATGCTGGCAGATGAGTGAATTTTTTTTATCCTCAAGGGAAGTCATGCATCGCAAAGAGCCGGCAACACAGGCAGTCCTTATGTAAAAGCGGCCCATGAAATTGGACATACTGATTTATTCCATTCCTTAATATTGACGCATGTATTCTATGCAGAAGACAACGACGATGGGGGCATTAACGGACTCCATCTAGTGGGTGGCTGAGATAGGCGAGGACGAAGAAGACGTGCCGCCGTTCCGTTTGTTTTAACAGGTTGTCCTGTTGTTCTTGAAGAGCTTCTCCCTGTCTTCTGTCCGCATTGTACCATGACAATATGCCAGTCACAATTTTTGCAGACAACAACTGCAGATGTCTTCATTCCACCGCTCCATATTTTGCAGCATGAATTGAATGGAGCACAGTGCATTAGCGAAAACCCAGTTGCATTTTTGACAGTTGATCACAAAGAAGCAGGGCAGAAGAAGTAATGGTTTCGTATTCGTGCGCTTTCGCTGAGGCTACGTGCGGCATGCCACCGAAAGTGCCATCTCATTTCTCTAGAGCAAACTGCTTCGCAAAATAGGTCAATACACACACCTCCTAATTGGTTTTAACAACGGAGGGAAAAGTCTGTTTCTAACATTACATGCAGAATAAAAAACAGCCTTCTAAAAAAAACAAAAATTTATTCGTCAAATGCACTTACGCAAGTAACTCCTGGGGCACCTGTTCTGTGGCTGCAAGAAATGGTAACTGTTCGAGAATGTCGTTGTCCAGGCTCAAGATCTGCGTTTCCTTTTGATGGAAACGCTGGTCCACTGGACGAGGGGCATCTGCCTGCGTAAAAAGCTTTAGTTTTGTCAACTCCTGCTTCTCATGTTGCATAATGCTGCTCAACAAACAAGACTTTAAATAAACTTCAACTCCATTACACCTAACAGATAGGTAAAGTTATGCAAAAACACTTTAGCCTCTTTTTCTCTGGTTCACAGATTATTGAACTAGCTGCCATGGCAGGCAAGGGATAGGGGGGTGCCATGTTGATCCCATACTATTGTCTCTCTCTCTCTCTGTGCATGTATGCTTGCGTGCGTGTATGCATTTCTTAAAAATCATTAACAGAATTTTTAAAAATCCCTCTTGGCATGTTGCAAAATTCTTACTCTTGATCAAGCTACTCTGAGGTGGATATTATTTCCAAGAGAAATAAAATGAATATTAGACTAATTAAGGAAACATTGTTAATTAATTTTAAGCTAATTACAGCACATATTGCACCATACAAATTGTAGCTAATGGCTTTGAAAGTTATGTCCACTTGGAACCAATTCTGCTGACCAGTTTTCAGAAGCGGGGCGGAAGCGCACCGCCTTTCACGCGCAAGGCATGGGGGGGAAGGTTTTATTCCAGTGGCTGCTGTTAACGGTGTGGGGCGCCATATCTTGAAAGCGAACTGCGGTGTGGACAAAGTGCACGCCCGCACAGGTGCCATATCTTGAAAGTGATCTGAGATGTGAACAAAGTGCGTGCCTGCGCCGACCTCATCTTCAAGGCGATCTGCAATGTGGACTAAGTGCGCCCAGTGCCGGTAGCTTCGTATGTGCAGTGCTTCTCACGTTTAGTTCGTGTTGAAGCGAGAGACAGCACGAAGGTCAATTCGCTCGCTGCTGCTGCTACGCTGCTCTTGCTTAATTTTCTATCGCAATCAATGCTTCGCCTTTCAAGCGAAACTGCAACTTTGTTTGCTTGTCTTTTACTTTGGACGTTCGTTACTCAGTCTTTGTAATAAAGTTGTTAGACATCGCTACGAAAGTTTTGGAAGTAAGGCATCTCAGATATTATGGACTTCGGATAAAACTAATGTTTTTTGTGGGTTTATCAGGGTCCGTTGTAACGAGAGTGGACTGTAACAAGATTAATAATAATGAATAATGCATAATAATGAGAACAATAACGAAGTCACAGCTGACATGAGAATGCCTTTGTAATATCCAGTATTCATTATAAGCATGTACAGTGAAACCTTGTTCTTACCCTCCGGGAAAGAAATGCAAGAAAAACATACTAATTGGGAAAACGTACAATCCACATTCACTAAAAAATTTGACAGACTCAACCGTAGCTGACATCTATGTAATGCAACACACTGTGCGAATATTTGCCGCACCAGACTCCAACATGCGCCGGTGGAGTTTGAATGGCCCAATGACACGCATTGTCATTTTTGTTGCTTCGGTGAGCTTACGTTTACGTTCCTCCAATTCGGCCTGCCCACTCAGCGCAAATCGTTTCAACACAACCAACGCACATTGAGCTAGTGGTGCCCGAGCGACCGGAGACACAAGTTGCCGTTTTCCTATTGCAAACCGTTTAAAGCGGCGACGAAATTGAAACGAAATCGAGCTGGTGAAGGATGCCAGAATACAACGCTGTCAGAGCGAAACATGACGCTCACTTCACACCACCTGCAGCAAGGAACAGTTGTGGATTTGGATTAGCGCCTATTAAAAGCATGCAATATATTTCCAACAGCACTATGCCTCACATGCTGTGAAACAGATAGGTAAAGATGCTTATCGCAATAGGGTTGATGGCGATAGCTATGAATGCGGAGTGCGACGACCCGGGAGACTATTTTTGCTGGTACTATAATGGAAAACTGAGTATGCGCCGACGTTTTCACATAAGATGGACGTGTGAGTTTCGCAGGGAAGCTGCTTAAGCAGACGGCTACTGTTCTCGATCATGCACGCCTCACGCCTTTCCTTTTTTACATGGGATGCAGCCGCCAAAAAACATATCATGCAATCGTAGTTTGGCAATGTACTGAATGTTGGCACCAAAAGATTGTGATTTCGGGGAACATATGCACTGGTAAAAACAGAATAACTGTATTGGGTAATTTGTGGTGTTCTTGATGGCAAACATTGGCACTGGGAGATCGTACATAACAGATCATATCAATGAGGTTCGAGCGTATTCGTTACATGCTGATATTGGTGAAAAAAATTCACCGACGATTACGGTACTCCCTAATGCAAAATTTGAGCGCAGCTATATACATGTTTTCATTTCGCATGTCAATGTTTTGTATTATGATTACATAGGTACTCGGTTTACCGAATTTACTCAATTCTAATGCGCCCTCAATTTTCCCGTTTTCTCTGTGACCAAAAAAAAGGAAAAGAAAATGCCCTCAATTGTAACGTGCACCCGTTTGCCATGACCTAAAAAAAAAAGAAAAGTCCTTTACAGTACCACACACCTCATTCTTTCATACAGAAATACAACCTTTTCTCATTTGGAAAAAACAAAGATTTACTTCCAAAGCACTAAAGTTGCGATAAATAAAAAAAGTTGCAGTTTCGCCCGAAAGGCGAAGCATCGACTACAATAGAAAATTAGCATATAGCTATACAAAAAGTAAGGATAGTAGTTTTATGGGCCGTATAAACTTTTAAACATTCGCTTACTAACTAAATTAACAAGCATGGTGTCACGTGTGTGCAAGCAAACATGAACACGTCTCACTCAATGACCGCGAAAACTCTTTATAAGAACGCTGGAGTGAGGAAGTGCGGTAGCAGGAATGAGGGAATTCACCTTTGTGCGGCCTCTCGCTTCAATGCGAACTAAGTGATGAGAGCACAGCATGGTATGCCTAGATGCATAGACTCTTGTCTCTATCGCAGATCGCTTTCAAGATAGAGGCCACGCGGTTGCGCTGTATGTAGCAGCCATCCATGTAGAACACCTCTCCTGTTTGCACCAGTCCCGCACGCAAGTTTCTGGAACTCTGAACACCCGTGATGTGGACTGATTTCCATCAGTCTCCACACATGCGATCACTTTCCTTTTAATTGTGGCATCATGATGAAATCAGCATGTCTTTGCAGACGGCACTTCCAAGCAGATAGAGCAAATTCAGAAAACTGGAAAATGGGCAGTGCACTAACCAAAGCCAAAGGAATCATTGCCTAAGCACACATACTACAACACATGGAGGAAGCTAACGGCAGCTAAGCTCGAAGCACATACGAGGCAGCCATCTTAAAATGCCGATGGCAATATGGTAACGCAGATTTAGGGTCATATTCAATTCTAACGCGCACATAATTTTAGGACCCGTTTATCGGAAAAGAAGTTTGCGTTAGATTCGAGTAAATATGGTATATTAAGAAGAGAATGCTGCGAGTAGTGTAACTGGCATGGACAATCTGTCTCGTGCGGCACATTGCAAATGGAGCGAAGTGTGATGCGATTGCCTCACTAATGGGGAGATCGCGAGAAGCAGTGCGTGGGTGATGCATGGGCATGATTCACAGCTGCAGCCGCAGACAGACTTCCGCTTATGCAGCCTTCTTTTTCCATATAGATGATGTGCGTGGCTCTGGCGCCATATCGTAGCCATCATCACCACACAACCTGCCTTGCATGGCACTACGCTTTTCTTCTCGTGCTTTCATTCCACCAACGACGAGAGCGGCCCTTCGTCACGGGGAAATCTTACTACCAGCATCAACAACGGCAACACCTGAGCCTTACTCATAGCCACTCGCCATCGCCTCTTGCAGAAGCAGTGATCCCCGTCACACACGCTTGTACTGCGAACTGACTTCAGCAGATGACGCCGCGGACGAGAGTAGCCCTCTCCACCTCATGCCACTCTGGCCCCCCCTCGGAAGCACAGATGAGATCACCCACACAGCTGCGGACACCGTGGCTGCCAACAACTCAGTACATGCCATCTCTCCCCTCCACTCCTCCTCCGCTTTCCACTTCATGCTTTCTTTCACTGTAGCTTCCTCCTCCTCTTTCCTCCTTGAGCTTTCTCACCTCAGCGAGAACGAAGAGAGCTCTCGCAGGGGCGAGAGGTCTATTTTCATCCGTCACTGCGCTCAACGTTCGCTCATTTATCCTTCGCTCTACTCATTCACTCAGTTACGCCGCCAATGTTCAACGCAGGAATGGGCGCTTGAGAGCTGTGCTCTAAAACATTTTATATTTTTGACAACTGAAACATAATTTGTAGCTTTTGCAGCGTAATTTTATGCGTTCTTTTGTCTTTATAGTACTGTTATTTTTGTAATAATGTGCCTTTTTTATGCAGATTTTGCAACTTCTGCAAGTTTCTTTTATTTTGTAACCAACCCTGCTAAAGTCCCTATAATGTTGGTTGCAGAACCAATAAATAAAATATAAATAAATATGAGTGTTTGTTATATTACGGTTCGACTGTAAATGGCATTGACTTCTGTAAATTACACAGTGACGGTACCAACAAAATCTACTGAATTATCCAGGGGGTCAAGTTAAAATAAGATGCAGAAAAAAAAGATGCCCAAACACACTGCTGCTTTATATGGCAGTGTTTACCAACTTATAATATGCTCTCAAATCTAATGTACGCCCTGTTTTTAGGGGTTCAAATTACCCAATCTTATAAAAAGAAAGTAGCATGCCTCTGATTCTTACAATCAAAAGAAAAGATAAAACTGGCTGTTTACTTTCACAGAATGGTGAGTTATTTACACTTTATGACCATTATTGTCTCTGACACCTCTTTAACACTTTGGGCCACATGTCCTCTAGGTAGTTCATTGCATTTGATATTCAGCATTTCTTGAATGACTCTGCAACAATAGCAAACAGGTGGTGGCTAATGCCTAGACTATTTGACCAGTTAGTCCTACGATGCTCAAGACTCAGCACACCGAAAAAACTAGCTCTGTTGCCATTAGCTAGGCAAATAAGAAAACTTTTTTTTTAGTGAGCATGCCTGTTTAGAAGTGCTTCTAAGGCCATCTTGTCATGACAATGGCCCTGGCCCTGATAATAGTAGGCTGTTGCCAACGCTGTGAATGTGGTTTCTATTTTGTATCCCATTTTAATGCACAGACAATTTTCGAACCCATTTTATTGGAAAAAAGATGCACATCACTATCCCAGGTAAATATGATATTAAATAATTGTGAGCTGCTGTTCTTGCTTCAAGATCAGCCAAAGGCAGGCCGAAAACCAGCAGATAGTGTCTTTTACAAATTCATTGCCTCCTAGCACAGTTGAGACAGACATTGAAGCCATTGGGGTCATCATTATAATTGCCACAGGGGTCTAGCACATGCGCCCTGACCATGCAGGTTATATTACCCAGAGAGGGCAAATTTCATGACCGAAATAATAAAAGTATTGGCCCATGGAATTGTATGGGTGCCTAATCTTACCTATAAAATACCAGTATACGAACAACTTGGGTCAAGACAACAGCACAGCAGCTTCTGTATCAATCTTGATTTACTAAACACCGACTTGCTAATAACTCAACTACTGTCATCAGAAACTATAAAGTCATTTATTCACCATTATGATATCAATTTAATTATTTATTAATTAATTACTCAACACATTATTTCTTGCCACAGCATTTTTTCTGCAACTACAAGTGTTTTAAGGTTATTGAGGTACTATGTTATCAAAATGCTGACAAAGAAACATAGCAACATAAGACAGGTAAAAAGTCACCTTGTATTCGTGGCAAAGAAGGAAATTGCGGTCCCATCCTGCAATTACTCGGTAGACCACCAGTGGTGCATCAGGGTCTGCTGTAGACACACCACTGCTTTGAGCTGCAACATAAAACAAGTTAGATTAGCAACAGTTTCAAAATAAGGCAATACTCAAGTCCAACTTTCAATAAACCAACTGTTCATAAACACAAAGTTTTATTTAAACGAGACTTGCATTTCAACCTTACAGAGCAAGCAAAGAGGACTTCATCATTCAGCTTGCGGTCTCATTTTTCAGCCCTAACAATGCTGACAGCAAACCTTGTTACAGTGTCGCATGAATGGATGCATATCTGCTAGGACACTCCAAGCAAAGTGACACAAATTCACCTTCCCTACCACATTCCCTACTATAAAATAAGTGTATTTTCTTTCCCCAAGAACATTAATTGCTTGCATCGACATGGCACCCCATTTATACAGGGTGTCTTTTTAGACCACACAACTTTTTTTTAATCTTGTGTGGTAGATAGCATAACCATAGTCCTAGAGCTGACTTGGTCAAAGCGGTGGACATAACTCACACGAGAAATCAAAATGCAAAATTGACTACTTAATAAAAATTTACTAATTAGCTTTTTAGGTAATTACTTTAGGGCACATATTGCAATTTATAAGTCCTGGCCTGTGAGTGTGCGAGACACAACCACTTGGAACGACTTCTAATGATCGCATGGGTTTAGAGATATGCACTGTGAAACTTGCAGTGAAAATGCACTATTGTTCCACTTACTTTCTTATCAAAATGTTGTTTTATACAACTGAACCCAAAAAGTAGCTGGAAACAGGGGCAAAGCCAGGGGGGAGGGGGGGGCTTATGGGGCTTCAGCCTTTCAGCCCCCCCCCCCCCCCCCCCCCCCGAAATTTTTTTTTGATGCTGTGATGCACCACCGCCCAAAACAACCCACGGTGCCGGAAATCATTTTGGATTTTCTCTAGAATGTATTTTTCACGCCCGAAAAGATATTTCGGCACGAAGGTTGTGGACTCAGGCTGCATTTCGTGGCAACGCCCATGTACCTGGAGTCACGTAACGCAAAGATCCCACCCGAGCACAAAGTTTCAAGGGCACTTTGATGGCGAGCGGGCTCATAGCAGCATCTCGCAGAAGCTGCGGAATCTACGGAGCGCGTGGATTTCAATTCAGAAACATTATGGGTATAAAGGTCACATAAAGTTTTGATGCGAAAGGTGCATTGACATTTCCAAAGTTGTGCTTTATATTTTCAATTCCGGATCTTTGTGGGTTTAACGTTCTCATAAACATTTGACGCCAAAGCTTCATTGACTTTTCTAAAGTCGTACATCGGACCACACAACGAGACAAGCTAAATCAACACACTATTCAATAAGTTGACAAAGCACGCAGCGAGGTCCAATGAGACGAAGCGTTGTGATGGTTCAGTTGTGCCATCACGTCACAGAAAAGAACCTCAACATTTCTTTCACCTGTGCCAAAGCATCCATGTCAAGAGACTAAAGCCAGCAAAGGTAATTGCGTTCTAATTTGTTTTTTCCACTTTGACTTTTATTCGCGAGGACACATTGAGCCTCTTCAATTTTTTTTGTTCTCGCTACCCACGGGCAGCCACAGCCAGCCAGAGGTCATGTGTTTTTCACGTGTTGCCCTGACAACCGCGCGGCGCACTGTGGTGCACGTTCGTTTTTCTCTGGCCGAGTGGATTTTGGCCTTAGAGAGTTTTGGATGCTTTCTGGCTAGCAGACAAGAAAAAGAAGCAATGGTCACTCGCCGTCACCACTGTGGGAACTCGACAGATTGCTACGCGTTCGCTTGAGGGCATCACCATTGTTTAGATGTTATCGCAATGTCTACGGAAAGTTGTTTATCTTGCCAATGTATAGGATAACGAACAGCATGCATACGGTTATCTGTGGACCAAGCGTCTCACGTTTTCTTCGATATTCCTTAGGTAGCTACATTAGGTGTAGGTTTGTTACTGCTTTTGCGAGAAGTAATGGGCCACGGGACTCTTCATTTGCAGGATACTCTTACTATATTGTGCGATAGCAATTATATGGACACTGAAGGCGCATTTCTGTCGTCGGCATCATGTTCCATGCGAATTCCAAGGGTGATAACATCGTCAGCATGTGCCATAAGCAGTATGTGCGAGTGAAAGCATAGCGGGGTGGGGGGTGGGGGGGGAGGTTGAGTTGACGATGGTGGGTCAGTCTTGTGTGCGCAACGGAGAAAAGCGGGGAGGAAGCACGCTGCCTTCCATCGCGCGCGATGCATCGGGGGAGTGGAGGGGAGGGGGGGGCTTAGGACACTGTGATCTGTGAATCTGTGATTGCGCAACATGTTTGTTTGCCTTGTTTGATGTATTATACAGGGTGTTTTAGCTAACTTTAGCCAGAGTTTAAAAACATGCCAATGCACTCTAAGACGATGCGACCAAATGCATGTTGCTCAGTTTTGTATGCAGTGTATCACGCTATTTTCGTATTTTGTTTAATAAAAAAATTAGTCAAGATTATTTAACTAACTTCTGAAGCAACGAAGCTAGGAAAAAAATTCCAATTAGAAAGTTGCAGAGGCGGTTTGCGAAGCGTCCCAGTAAACAGTTTCTGTCTTTCTATTAAGTATTAGTGTTTTTCAGCTCACTGCGAATCCTGCGAAATACAAAAAACACAACGTGACATACCCGCTTGCGCATCGTGATTGCACTGCTTCCAAGCTTTCCGCACATAAACAGCCATAGGTGTGCTGCCGCTTAAGAAGCGACAGGGCAGCAACGCAAGCCTTGGCTGTTCGATTTAAGCTAGCAACTGTTATCTCCTGCACTGCGTAAATCAACTGACGGACGTGGTGGTGGTGGTAGATGGTAAGCGATGAACAGACTATCGTGCATCAGCTGTTAAAGCGCGAGCAATTTCGTGATGCCTTTTTCCAACGAAGAAAAAGCAGACACTATTCTTGCCCTAGGAGCTGCAGGCGGCCGGAGACAGCAGGCTGCAAGAATATTTTGAAGCTGGCACCCGGGTACGCAACCGAGCCCGATGACAACATTCAACACCTACGAGTCGCTGAAACAAACCGGCAGCGTCACAAAAAAGAGGCAGAGAACTTCAGTCATAAATAATGAGGTTCGCTCCAACGTTTTGTCTTTCATGGCGGCTAATCTATAAGCTAGCATGCGCAGCGTGAGCGCACAGCTCGGTGTGTCCCACTCAAGTGCCTGGATAATTTCAGAAACAGCTGGACTGCACTCTTATCACCTGCACTTGCATCAATGCCTGGAGTCAAGGGATCTTCAAGAGAGACTCGACTTTGCGAATTGGATTGTGATTCAGGAGAAGCAGGATTCTTACTTCCTCACCAAGGTATCCGGACTGACAAGATGAACTTTTCCCAAAATTGCCAAGTAAATATCCGCAACGCCCACTATAGAAGTAAGAAAAATCCCCACTGGCTAGGAAGATCCCGCCACCAATATCAGTGGTATTTTAACATTTGGTGCGGAATATATGACAGCACAGTCATTGGCCCAGTGTTTTTTAACAACACTCTGACCAGCAAGAGGTATGCGAGTTCCTCAAAGGGCCGGTTGAAGACTTCTGCTGCAACATGCCAATAGCCCAGCTTGAAGCAATTTGGTGTCAGCACGACGGGGCCGCAGCCCACAGCTGCAGTCAAGCACGAGCATGCCTTGATGTTACCGTCCCAGGGGAATGGATAGGCAGCAACAGGCCTGTGCTGTGGCTCGCAATGTCACCCGACCTCAACCCTCTTGACTTTTTCTTCTGGGGCTATATTAAGGATCACGTATACAAAACGGAGGCGACGACTCCAGAAGCCTTACAAGAGAAGATAACTGAAGTCTGCCACAGTATTTCACCAACGGTGCTCAAGGCAGAGACAGCAAGCGTTCTCAGAAAGTCCCAGTGCTGTATCGCTGCACAAAGTGACCTCTTCAAGTGCTTGCTGTGAAAGCACAGGAAAAATAAACGTAAATTCAGTGAAAGACTGCGTCTGGTCATTAATGATACTCTTATTCCACCATTTTAAGCCTTTTGAAAACTTTGTTTTTTATTTAGGGATGTTCAATTTTCTTACAGCTATTGTGAAATGACGGACCTGTTGCTTCCAGCAGCACAAGCAATAATCACTGCGTATGCTTATTGCTATAACGAAGGGAGCACATCACTGGCGTAAACGGCACAGCCAATGCCTACATGGTTGCCCTGTCGCTTTTCAAGCAGCAGCGCACCTATGGCTGTTTGTGCGCGTAACATTGGGGAGCAGTGGAATCACGACGTGCAAGCGGGCATGTCACTTGTTTTGTATTTCGCGGGCATCATCAGTAAGCTGCAATACAGTAATACTTAATATATATATAGAAAAACAGATACTATTTATTCAGACATTTTGCAAACTGCTCTGCAATTTTTTAAATGGATTTTTTTCCTAACTTCATTACTTCAGAAGTTGGTTTATTAATCTCGACTAAAAATCTAATTGAGCAACATGCACTTGGTCGCGTCGTCCTAGAGGGCATCGGCATATTTTTAAACTCTGGCTAAAATTAGCTCTAACACCCTGTATAAAGTGACTTTTGCTTAGATACGTAGGTTTACTGGATACTTATACGTATATTTAAATATCTTGTTGCGAGGTATTGTGGATAGATGCAGTGAACGCTGTTTCCAGAGACACTTTTTTTGCTTTTTATCAAGCTTTATCTTCGCATTTGTGTATTCCATTGTACTTCGAATTTCTCACTGCTGCTTTTTATATGTGATCTCTGTTGTGACTACGATTTCGGTGCAATTATAATACACGACCGGTGACAGCTGCTCCTGCGCAGTACACTGGAACAAAGGACAGCGTCACTGAGACTTTTCCCTGGCCGTTGCATATGTGCAAAAGTGTAAACAAGGCTCTCGAATGACAGAGAGAGAGAGAGAGAGAGAGAGAGAGAGAGAGGAGAGGGGAAAGGCAGGGAGGTTAACCAGAGGGGAAGATCCGGTTTGCTACCCTATGCTGGGGAAAGAGGGAAGAGGGAGGTAAAGTGATAACAAACTAGAGATAAAGAAAGGAGCATAGACACACAATCACAGTCGGTCACTGTCACCGCATACTTTCATTAAGTTTCATTAACATATTTGTACTCAACTTGTTGATTTCACGGCCTTTACATTTATCATATCAGCAGCATGCACTGCTTTGCTGGTTTCGCACGGATATAGTTCTAAAGTTCGTGTGATACTTTCTTTCTTATTAAATAGACAAAAAACATGGAAGCATTCATATAAGTTATTTCTGGCACAATTTTTGGGACATAAGAATATATTCTTTTACGAAAAAATATATATCTGACTTGTCTTGACAGTGCACAGCGGTCAGGAATTCATTTGCAGCATCTTTGGCAATGGCAATGCAGTTATTATTCATGCATTTGATCCCTCGACAAATTCTGCGAGGAGGCCAAGCTCCAACCAGAGCCCCAAAGCCCCCCCCCCCCCCCCCCCCCCCCCCCCGAACTAGATTTCTGGCTACGCCACTGGCTGGAAAGCCCATGTATTTCATCACACAATTAGGGAATGAATATCTTGAAACTAGCGTTATCTTGAAAATTTGTTCCAAGTGGATACACCTTGCAAACTCACCAGCTACACTTAGTAAATTCCAATGTATGTCATAACGTAATTATTTAAAAAGTTAATTACTGACTGTTAATTATTCGATTACGCATATTGATTTCTCATGCGAGTATTATCCCCCTCTTTGAGTAATCCAGCTGTGTGACTAGAACTATGCGATTTTCCACAGGCGGTTTTTATATTCTGTATGGAAAAAAAAAAACAGTATAGGGCCAAGTTTTAAAATAACTGCTACTATATACAGACATAAACTGAACACACTGTTGTTGCAATAATCTTCGTGACTAGTAAAGAACCAAAATTCTCCATTTAGGAGTAGAGCACCGCAAAGATGACGAGTAGTGCAACTTTCAAGGAAGACACAGTGTTGCATAATGTTGGCACGGGCCTAGAGTTACTCGGGCTATCTTTTATTTTCCCCTTAACTAACGGATTAGTTATGTTTATTTAATCTACTCTTTTAAGTGTTGGCTGCAGACCCCAAGTATGATACGCAAAGTTGTAGAGCACCTTGAGAAACCGCTCAATAAATTGTTTCCAACACGATATATCTCACTTGATCCTTTTTTCTGCGTTCCAAAGAAAGCCCGCGAAATATAAAAAAATACCACACAATGGGGCGCTTGTGCACTGTTATTGTGCTGCTCTCAACGTGCGATGGACGAACAAGGTCGGCTGCAGCGAGACTGGCCCGCGACAGGGCATTTGCACCGTCATGCGATAAGAGCCGCATGCCCAGGTACCTACACCAGGCATAACGCCCTGTCGCAGGACTGTCTCGCTGCAGCCGACCTGGTTCATCCATCGCACACTAGAGGGCAGCACAATAACAATGCACAAGCGCCCCGTCAGGTGGTATTTTTTAATATTTCGCGTTCTTTCTTTGGAACACGGAAAAAAAGGACCACGTGAGATATATTGTGTTGGAAACAATTTATTGTGAGGTTTCTCAAGGTGCTCTACAACTTTGCGTATCAAATTTGAGGTCTGCAGCCAATACTTCAAAAGTTGATTAATTAAACATAACTAATCCGTTAGTTAAGGGCAAAATAAAGAATAGCCTGAGTAACTCTAGGACAGTGACAATTTATGCATTCGGTTCAACTCGCGTCCGGAGTGCCTTTCATTTTTAAAACTTTGGCTCAAGTTACGTGGGACAACCTGTACACACACACATATATATATATATATATATATATATATATATATATATAATATATATTTCCCTTGCATTTCGTCCAATCATTAAAAAAAGATTCACTTACAAAGGAATGCAGAAATTTTTGCCAAAATGCTTTCATTTGATGTATCATAGATTTTTGTGGAGCCTAGTCCCACATCGCAGTACAATACAACCTCATTGCTACGTTTAGGGGAATGCATGAAGAATGATTGTGGCAGCACTACTAATGAGGCACAAAGCTATTCTCACACAAAAACCTTGTTTGAAGTTTAATAGGAAGCCAACAAACTATTGAAATTGTGGAGTTTAATGCAACAAAATTGCACAGTAGGTTAAATAAAACTCTAGAGATTTGCGTTCTAAAACGACAACATTATTATGGGGCATGCTGTGGTGGTGGACTTCGGAATAGCTGTGACCACTTGGAGTTCTTTAAAGTGCATCCAGCACATGGAACATGGGTGTTTTCGCATTTTGCCCTCATTGAAACGCAGCTGCCACAGCCGAGATTTCATCCCCCGCCTTCAGGCTTAGCAGCGCAATGCCAACACCACTACACCACCATGGTGGGTTGCACAGTGGGTTGTTAGGAACGCTATAGAGGAGGGCTCTAGATTAATTTTAACCACCTGGGGTTCCCTAAAGTGGATCTGCATTTATACACCATCTCACAAGCTGGTTGCAACACTGTGGAAGCTACACAAATTCTTAACCCCTGGAGATGTGCTCATCCACGCCGTGTCGTCTGCCGAGCGTCTGCTTGCCATCCTGTTACATGCTCCGTGGTTCGTGGGTTGACGCAAAAATGTTTTGATGCCATGACCATAAGCTGTATTTACATGCCTGCAACAGCAGGGATTCGCTTTACCTATATGCTTTCTTGGCAGTTAGCTTGCAGCCTCATTAGCAAGTAGTACGGGCAAATGCCCTTACAAATGCTCACCTGCACCAAACCGTCTGCTCGGCATCTATTGGCATTTGCTTGCTACTGTCATCACATACCATGCTAGAGTGGGCTAGAAAATTAATGATGCAGTGAACAATTACGCTTTTATTGTGTTGTGCATCGTCAATGCATCACTAATGCTAATGCTGTGGCGCCATCGGCTAATTAGAAATCAAACCAGTTTTACGGCTTGGTGCTATGTCTGTAGTCTTAGCAGTGTGAAAACATACAGCCAATCTCAATAATTACGACAAAAAACCCCCAATGATTTGACCTCAGCTTGAGATGAGACTTAGCAATGACAGATTTTGCTGCTTGTTTCTTGCCGACAGGGCAGAGAGCCAATTCACATTGAAGCAAGGGGGGCGAGTCGGTATAGTATAAGCGCTGCCATGTTGCCATGGTTAGGGTGGCTATTACTATTACCGGTGGTAACTTCCGCAGTAATTCTCAGGATATGACATGCATGCGCTAAGGTCCTAAGATGTCATGTATCGCTGTACCCTATTACATAGTGAGCAAAAATAAAACTCTCTAGTGTAGCCAATAATCAGCCAATTACTCCCGAACTATATACCGCTGCGCAAGGATATTGCCGGTGTACGCCTCGTACCTTTGGCAATGCTGCAACCAGCTTGTGAGATGGAGTACAAGTATACAGGGTACATCAGCATTTTACTACTTTGCCCTTATCAAGTACAGCCCCCGCGGCTGAGAATTTAAGAAGGGACCTCATGTTCAGTAGCAGTAAGCTGCCAAGATGAGTGCAACAAACCACTGAAGACTGACTCGGTAATCTCTTCATCTTTTCCTGGTGATTAGAGTGAATTTTGAATTCTCTTGAAGTGGTTGTAGTCTTGAATCACATTAAATGGACCTTGGAATTTTAATTTCACAAGTCTTCGATAATAACAGCCTCTCTCACAGCCACAGCATTCAGTCTTTTTAAGTTTTGACACATCCTTGTATATCGAGTAACCGTGCAGGGTATCAGAGGTCACGAGAAAGCGTCCATGAATGTGGGAGTGGGTCGGCTCCTTGTGCCTTCATCCACTTCTTTGCTTTTGACTATGAGCCATCTTGAGATCAGTGATCAGCAGTGATATGAACAATGGTGATGGCGATTCTTAAGTGCTGCATGGCAGATATTGTGAAGCAATATTTTATAGTTGCGGAATACAATGGTCAACATAGCCACCGCTAAAGAATAATGTTGCATCACTGGTGTATAGTCACAGTTTTTTGTGCATAACAAAAATGTTATTAATTTCTTGGGTTTTATTTGCCAAAACCATGATGTGATTATGAGGCAGGCCATAGCGGAGGACTCCAGAACAATTTTGATGACCTTAGTAGAGTGTACTAGAAGCTTTTTTGAGTGGTGTGACCACAACCTCCCTCCCTGATGCATTTTCTGTCGCCCAGTATTGGCAGTACCACAGACAAGGACTATTGAAGGTGTATTGCAGTAAAACATGTCGAATGCTGGAGCAGCCATGGTAGAGCTACAGTTAGCTAAATGCGTTGATAACTTGCGGCGACAACACCGTCACTATGAGCAGCACTACACACACGATGAGGCGAGGCACGTGTGTGTTGGCACATTGCCCATTATTCTAGTTCACTGTAACCTTGGGTTCTTTAATGCACATTCAATGCAACAGACATGACAGAGAAGAGAAACGTAACAAATGGGAAGCCAATACATATACACATATGACCCGATGGACACTAAATGGGACTGGTACTTCAGAGCCAGGAAAACGCAAAAAGGAACATATTAACGAGCTTCTACTAATTGCCTGGATACTCAAAAAGCTGCCGCTACATTTTCTATTCATTGCTGAAGCAAAATAAACACCCGCTAGAAATAAACAGAGTAAATGATGCCTTAGAATGCGTACATAGATGGCCTAGCTTCTCTCGCTCTTGTAAACAAGGGACCTATACGAGTCCTAAAACGGCATTTTCCTTCAACAAAATGTATGTCCCTCATCAGACGATGTTTCGTCAAATCCTGGACTATGTGTCATCTATTCACATAGCAATAGAGCTTTACCATTATCACCCAACTAAGAAAGTTCACTCTCTCTTAATCATGTCATGGCACGAGAATACATTTTTAAAACAGACAGCTATTAAACCCTAATATCCTAAGTACGGCTGTCTGCTTCCACCTGTGAACCTGATTGTTCAATCAGTTCAATCGAAAAAAAAAAAAAGTTCAATCACATTAGAGATTTCAACCTCCCGAAATTTCACAGTGGGCAACGAGTTAAGTTCTGCAGTCTCAGATAAATTTGATAAAATCTGGATGAAAAAATTGTTTTTAAATTAATTATATGAATTTATCCGATAAACTCTAAACTACGGGGCCCTCAATTGTGACCACACAACCATGCCACTACATTTGCAGTAAAGGCTGTTCTTGGACCATGGGCAATACTAAAAAAATACAGTAGACTCCCTTTAAGATGAACTCTAACGGGCAATGAAAATTTGTTCATCTTATCAAAAGTTTATCTTATCAGAAGAGTGAATGACAACATGACCAGGAGCATCAAAATATCTTACTTCAAAATGGTAAATGAAGTAGAACAACGGCAGAAAAATTACATAAAAATCATTTATTTAGCTAACTTAATAGAAAACTGTCTTTAAGTGGTACTCTTGCTTGGTTTCATCCAGTCTGTGATGGATGTTTGGTGCTTCTATGCAAATTGGCGAGCAGCCACAAATGACACAATCTCACATAATGACCTTAAAAATCCTTCTGTGCCTTCGTGCTGCTGAAAAAAGTTCACTAGGAACTTTGCGCCATCGCTACTAGATACTTTTCAGTTGTAAAACTCCGACTGGGAGCGGCGCGAGAAGGTGACCCTCTGCTGTCTCCTCTCGCGAGGTGGCGCTGCTGCCATGGTTGGCCTGGTTGGCTACGGAAGCTTCCCAGGGCAGCAGCGCGCCGCCGACTCAATGCCAGATTTTTTTTTTTTTTTTTTTGCTGCTCTCCGTGGTGCTAAATATTCAAAGAATAGCATTTTTACATTGGGCACTCTGTAAAAAGCAGCTAATAGGTGAATGAAGAGGACAGTGAGGCTTTTCGTTTGTGGCATGTTTTATGTACAGATGAAAAAAAAGAATAGGACTGGTACAACGCCGGATTGATGAATCTACGAATGATGCATCGATATTCACAAAAGACGCGCTTTCTTGGTTGCTACAGCTACCTTGTGACTGCTTTCTAGATGACAGTTTGTATCCCTGGAGTAAAAATGCATCCGCATAACAATGAAGAAATTCAGTACTTCGCACGTGAACGCGAACAAATGCTCTGCACAACCAAGAAGAGGGAGGCAGCACCCCTCTAGATCATCTAAAACCTTCCAAAATATCTCTCCGCAAAGGCCTGCCTCATCCAGGGAAGCTGACACACTTTTGTTAGCAGTCTTCATAAAGCCCAGCATCTTTGGCGTCGGGTGCTTTAAGGAACCTTGCTTGAGACTTCTGCACTCAATTAAGTAACTGTCGCAGCCAACTGCTAGGATTTCAAAGCTTATGTCCGCTATGCATGGATCACATGGTGCGCCCTTTCTGACTTTATGAATGACATATCCACAGAGATAATAAACAGCATGTTTCTTCGAGCATAAGTGTGCTCATTGCAAGCACATTCTGGTGAGCTGCTTGGCTCCAGGCATACTTATCAACGTCGCCTCAATGGCATTGCGAAGACTTTTTTTTTTACTGGCAGGCTTCTCTCATCTGCTTGAATGTGTCGTTGACACCGATGAGCACAGGGCCTGGCACACCTTCCACACTACCGCGTAGCGCTGTTTTAACAGGTGTATACAGGCTTAGAAGGCGGAATATCTGCGTGAAGTTGATTACAGTAGGATGGGACTCGTCACAAACGAAGGAACGCTCCATCGTCCAATCTATTGCTGAAAAAGAACATGAGTGAGGGAATTTCCTAGCAAACAGCTAGTGCAATGTGAATGCAGTCACAACAAATGTTAACAGTGTGCCTCCAGTGAACCTCCAGTGGATCTTGATTTAATTAACTTGGCTGTCGAAACATAGAGCGCACCTGGACGCGGCAGATCATCGACAATGTCTAAAGTCGACATCAGAGTTACTCGCAGCGACTTGGTCGTTTGTTGTGATGCAAAAAGCTTCAGGTTCTTTTGAATTGCATTCTGTTCTGTCAAGTTTAGCAGTTCCAAAAAATCTTTGATGACCTGAAATGATTAGTGTAACAAGTTTATAGCCCTTAGGAAATGCGCACGAAGTTCAAAGGCGGTGGTCTGGTACACTATTTCATCGTAGAATGCTTGCAAGTTTTTAATAACACACACAAGAAAACAGGAGTGAAAACAGACAAACTGATAGTTAGGAAGGGCGCTGCACCCTCCCTAGCTATCACTTTGTCTCTTTCTCGTGGTTTTTCTTGTTTCATTGCAGTTTCATTCTTCCATTGCAGGCATGTTTGCTCACAAGACGAGCAGAATTTTCCTGGCACACAAATAAGAAATACGAGCAAAACGTGGCACGCTGCTGCGCGCATCGGTGTCTCTGTCCGCCCGCACAAACGTTGCGCGCACCGCCCGCCTTCGGGCCGACAGTGTCGCGCGCGCCACCCCGCGGGCACGACAGAAAGGGGCCAGGTGCCGCGGCGGAGTTGGACAACTGAAAATAATCTAGTAACGTTGCTTCAAGCAGACATCTGCTGCCTCACAGGTCATTGGTGCAGGCTCCGAGCTAGCGAAAGTACAAAGGAGTGTGTTGAGCATGCGGCGAAACAATGCTGCCTAGAGGAAAGTCTAGGTGATCGCTGAGCGAAGTGGGGATCGAGAAAAGAGGCGAAGCTTCGTGGAGGAGGAAGGTAGGCGGAGGCATGCTGTGTTGACCTCCTGTAGCAGTTGCTACAGGTTTTATTTGCGATACGAATGCACCGGGTTCGTCTCGTGACAACATTGTCCTTGTGTGCTGTACACTGTGTGTGCAAGTGAAATTGTGCGATGGCAAACGGACGATGGCGGCTTAATCTCGCGTGCGCAAGAGAGGAGGAAGCGCACCGTCTTCCGTCATGCGTATGGCACCCAGGGACAGGAGAGAGGGGGGGCATTGTACTTCAGCTGCGCGCTGTTGCGTGGGCTTTATTTAAAAATGATCTGCTTAGGAGGCACAGTCTAACTGGGCCGATGACTCATAGCTTTGCGTGCACTATGATCTCGCCACTCAGTTTGCATTGAAGCGATGTACAGCACGAAGGTCACTTCGCTCGCTGCTGCTGCCGCGACTCCTCACGGCAGCGTTTTGACAGAGCGTCCGCAGTCATAGAGTTTGATGTGTCCATGCTTGTTAATTAGTAAGCGAATGTTTACAAGGGGGAGTCCTACTCCGGCGGCTGCTGCATATGGCGCGGCCGCGCGAGCCCTGTCTTGAATATGATCTGCGATGCGGACAGTGTAGGCGTCTAGGTGCACCGAGGACCGATAGCTTTGTGTGTGCTACAGCACCCATACGCTTCCACGTCACCCGCGTTCACAAAATGAAACGTCGCTGTAACTTTTTGTTTCCTCTTGTTTTCACCTCTGTCTAAGGGCGGTGTGCGCTGCAGGCCTCCAGTAGGGTGCCTCGAGGCACACACCCCTGGACGCGGCGCATTGAGGCACCCTAGCTTCCAAGATCGGTAGCGGTCACTTCGAATGTTCGTCTTAATTGAAGAGTATGTCTGATACGGTTCATCTTCAGTGGATTTTTTTGCCAATGAGTCTATGGAAAACAAAACAAGCATTACCATGTTCTTCGTTATATGCGAGAATTCGGCTTCACCGAGTTCGTCTTAACGAGAGTTCACTGTAATGCCAACAGGGTATAAAATATCTGACTTTCATTGTGCCACAAGAGAAACCTTAACAAAGTCAGATTTTTGTTAAAATAATAAACACCGAACACACCCTCTGATTTCGCCCTAAAATAAACTCAAGAAAAAGTCTAACCCTAGCTATGGGGCCCGCTATAGTGGAGAGTTCTAGATTATTTTTGACTACCGTGAATTCTTTAATACACACCCAAAACATGGTTCACGAGCACATTTACACTCTGCCGCCATCTGAATGTAGCTGCAGCGGTTGGGAACTGAACCCACGATTTTGTGCTCAGCAGCAGAATGCTACAGCCACCAAGCCATTGCTGCAGGTTTCACTAAAATGAGTATAATTTAAATTATCATTTTGTAGACAGTACATACTATCACGTATCATACGTACCACGTACATACTACCAGTATCAGCGGCAACATGCGAGCCATGGTCAGAGTGACTCTCTTGAGAAAAGTGGAGAGGGTTCTACCATTCCAGCAATGCACATACCCCCCTGCTTTCTGTCATCGGGTTTCTTCGCGGAGCAATAATACACTGGCCTACCGAGCAGCTATCATTCAATCACTTGAAAAAGAAAAAAAAGAAAAAAAGGGAGTGAAAAAGAAAAAAAGGAAGCATAGTCACGAAGCTAGGGCAACTGTGCGCCATGACAAAGCAAGCTGCACTAAGGGCTAAGAATTTCCGAGCTGCTCGGCGGGCCAGTGTATTATCACTCTGCGAAGAAAGCACACGAAGGAAAGCACAGGGCGTATATGCATTGCTGGTATGGTGAAACCTTTTCTACTTTTTTCTCGAGAGCTCACACGTCACAGCTCATACTGAATGTGATAGTATACTTAACATTTTACACAACGCACCTATAATCCACACAAAGCACTCAGATGTGGTCACAATAATTACTATTGTTTAAAAAACAACCAAATGATTTTTTTAACCAAGAACTGTCTCCACAAGGTCCTAATTTCTACTCCCAAGAAACATTGTTTTCCTATACTGGAAGCAATACAGGAGCAACAGATCTGAATATTGCTTTCAATTTTTCATCTTCACAGATTTTGCTAAGGTAAAATTTGATGGGTTGTTTCAGCACATAGTAACTAAGGCTCAGCGAGGCTATATTTATAAAGTACTGATCCAAAGCAAGCAGACTAGATTATCCTAGAGATGAATTCATTTACTGCAACAGCAGCAGGTTCCTACTGCTGATATCACCCTCTTCTGAGAAACAACTATATAAAGTACGAGTTAAAATACACTAATTTATTTACAGGGATTCATCCTGACCACTTCCTTCTTTTTCTCATCTTCCTGTTTCCTTAAGTACACGTCTTCGCCAGAACCTCCTCCCAGACTTCGGTTTTCATTCCTCGTGGGATGATAGGGTACAACATTTCCCACTGTTGCTATTTCAGTTTTTTCTTCCGGTCCCAAATAGCTTAGCAATTTTATAATTTCTTGCTGTTTGATAGTCCTTATCACTGTGTAGGGAACAGAAAATCTTGACTTTGGTTTATCTAAACTTCTTTGGACTAAAACTATATCTCCAGGCTCTATTACTGGCATCTTGGAGCTATGTCGCAGACCATAGTGCTCTTCATACGTGATCTGTAGCGCATAAGCTTCTCTCCCGTCTTGTGCTTTCCCTGTAGATCTACTTTTCCAGCGATTCCAAGGTCGTAGTCTGCCGGTAGCCAAGTTGTTCTGCCTGATGCAGCAAAGTTAGGCGTGCACCCTAATCCCATGGTATGAGAAAGGTTATGGTGCCTGACTGCCGCTTCCAAGGCACACTTTAATCCACCACTGAAATTGGGGTATATTGCGATGAATGCCCAAGTCACGAATGAGCCTCATAGCTAGGTTGTTTACTTCAGGATAGTAGGGTGCGGCAAATCTCAGGGCAATTCTTTCACGGGCCCATTCTTGAAGCTTCTTACTGTGGAAAGCTGGCCCGTTGTCGGACACCCCCAACTTGGTGTTCTTGAACATATTTCGCTCCAGTAACGTCAAAACAGAACTGGCCTCTTTCTTTCCTGGTTTTGCAGCTGCCATGCGTGTGTACTCATCTATTGCAACAAGGAATGCTTGAGTCTTCCCGACTTCCTCGCCTCGCTTTTCATTTCGGCAAAATCTAGATGAATCACTTGAAATGGTACTTCGGAATGATTAGCGATGACCATTCAATTCCCTCGTGGACGATACTTGGCCTTGTTAATCTGGCACTGGCGACAGGTTTGCACGTAGTTCTTGATATTTTCTTTCATATTTTTCAGCGTAAATAGACTTTTTTTATCTTCCAACAAGTTTTCCAGAATCCACCATGCCCTCCTGACTCTGGATGTCATGGTACAGCTTCAAAACCTTTGGCACCAAGCTTCCTGACATGCAGAATTTGCCATTATCGCAAGTCAAGTCTTCGGTGCCTTCCCACAAGCTGTAAACGTGTCCATGAGCAGATGTGTTCACTTCTGTGATCTGGAGCCTGGAAAGAGCATCTGCGTTGGGAAGCTTATCACCGGGTCGATGCCTTACATCAAAAGTGAACAGTTGTATTTCACTGATCTAACACGCCACCTTGCCCTTAGGCAGGGTTAATGCCAAGAGGTAGGTTAACGCTCAGTTGTCAATGAAAAGCCGGAAGTGGCAGCCCTCTATGTAGCTTCTGAAATACCGGAGTGCCATCACCATAGCCAGAGCCTCTTTTTCTGTGGTTGTATAATGTTCTTGAGCTTTTGAGAATGTAGAATAATAATATCCAATCACTTATGAGTTCCCGGCCTTGCTGCTCCTTTGTGTCTCATTGGTATAGAATGGCCCCGGTACCATATTGTGAAGTGTCCATGCACAGTTCGAAAGGCTCGTCGAAGTCAGTTAGCACAAGCACAGAATCCGACGATATAGCTTCGACAAGGTACCGGTATGCTTTCTTGCATTCTTCACTCCACCTAAAGGGCACATCCTTTTGCATCAGCTTAGTGACGCATTATGTCTTTGCAGTGTAATCCTTAATGAACGCACAGAAATGACCGGCGAGTCCAAGGAAAACGTGGAGTGTAGGTCATATGACTTGATGAGCGTCTTCAACCTTTGTACAAATTCTTTTGTTGTTTTAGTTTTACTGCCATAAACTCTTCCCAAAAAGACAAAATTCGTCTGAAAAAATTTACTGTTCTTGTTAATTTTTAACTTTGACTTGAAGGCTTCTAACATGCACGAAAGGTGCTTTTCATGCTCTTCTCTTGTACATCAGTATATGAAGATGTCGTCAATGTATACGTTACAAAACTTTCCCAGGAACTCATCGAGATGCCATCCATCATCTTCTGAAACAAAGCTTCATAATTCTTCCAACCGAATGGTAAGCGGTTGTACTCATACACATCGCAAGGCATTACAAAAGCAGTGTACTGCTTGTAGTCTTCTTGTGGTGGCACTTGCCAGCATCCTTATTTGATCCTCCAGCTTCATTGATGATTTCGTCTATTCGGGGCATCGAAAAAGGAAACAAATCAGTTTGCCCGTTTATCTGCTGGTAACCTGTGCAAAGGCAAAATGAGCTATCGTCTTTCAGTACTAAGGCGATTGGTGACAAAAAGGTGGATGTTGAAGGTCTTATAATACCGGCATTTAATATTTGCTGGAGTTCGGCCTTTAGCCAGAACTTTTTCTTGTGGGAGAGACTGTACAGCGTTTTACGCATTGAGACGTCACGAAGTGTAAAAGGTACCTGAAGTACATCGGCTGCTGGTGGGTATGTCTCAACACAAATAAGTTCAGGAAAACCTGTCAGTACCTCATCAGCGTATCTAACCATTCGATGCGAAATTTCAATTCCACACAAATTAGGCTTAAATGATAAATCAATGGTCACTCCATCTCTCCAAGAAATATCTTTAAACGCTTCATACCAGGTCTACATAAAATAAACAAGTAAAGATCCTGCATGACAAGGACATCCACTTTCAGGTGACACCCACCAAATCCAACTTCTACTTCCATCCAGTGTTGCAACCTAAGTGAAGAATCACCGAGTCTTTGCCCTTAAGCTGGTAGGTCTTCACGGTCGCCTGCCTATCTGCTCTTCTTACCAATGTTACTTCAAGCCACATGGTTGGCTGTGGCAAATATAAAGTATGAGTTAAAATACACTCATTTATTTACAAGGATCCATCTTGACCGCTTCCTTCTCTTTCTCCTCTTCCTGTTCTCGTCTCTTCAGTCCTCTTCTTTGCCAGGTCACGAACTATTACTATGCAAGACGAAGAGCAAAACGAGAACAAGGTGAAGGCAGGGGCCAACGCTTCGACAAGAGGACTTTTCTTTTTCAAGGCCTGCAAAGCACCCAATGCACTGCTGTGCAAAACACCCAATGTTGTCCTCATCCACCAAAGTGTTATGCCTGTCGTAACTTCCAAAATACCGGCACAGACATCAATACTCTCAGGGTTCTTGTGAAGGGCAACACATTGCACAAACTACCAAGTGAGAATGTTACACAATTGCGTAGCATGTCCCGCTCCGAAGTGCACATTGCCAAAGGGACGCGAGTTCAGATACCAGTGACAGGCAATGCTTTGGTTTAAGTATACAGGCACTTATTTGTGATTCCTGCCACACATTTTGGTAATGTTTGTATGCAATGCCTAATGCACTGAAGTAATGAAATTGTTGAATTTCATGTGTTCTTCGATTCTATGAGGGCAAATCAGAAAGTTCTTGCCCCTATTTTTTTTTTAGCCAAATTACGGCTGTAAATGCAAAGTCAACATACCCATTCCCAGCAGTGGACTTTCCTGGACCATCCCAGCTTTATGTGCCAGCAGCTCTATGGCACGGCGCTGCTGTCAGTTGAAGATGACTGTGCTTCACACGTCCATGGCGTACGAGCAACGAAGTGCAATTCGTTTTCTATGTAGCAAGGGACTAACGCCCATCGAAACCCACAGGGAAATGTAGCCCCTGTATGGGGAAAGGTGTCTCGCTTTGAGAAGTGCGAGGTTGTGGTGTTGTGAGTTTACAAAAGGCTTTGAAGACTTGCATGACAATGAGCGCTTGGGGAAACCGTGGGCGTCAATGACAGACATTTCCCACATGGATGCAATGGTGAAAACCGATCGGCGTGTGCACCTCAAGGACATTTCTCGGGAGCTTGGCATTTCGAGTGAGAGTGTTTACGATATCACTCAGGGGTCCTTAGGGTACCAGAAGGTTTCATTTTGGTGGGTACCTAAGCAGCTGGACGACATGATGAAAGGCAAGCAAATGATTGCTTCAATGAATCATCTGTAACGGTATGCCAAGGACGGTGAAAGTTTCCAAGACTGCATCGTTACTGGTTATGAAACGTGGATAATGCATTTCATGCCAGAATAGAAGCAGCAGAGCATGGTGTGGAAACATTCGGGTTCACCTGTGACAAAAAAATTTCGTTCCGTGCCATCTAGTAGGACAGTGGTCTTAACGGTCTTCTGGGATTGCCGAGGACTGTTCCTGCTGAATTTAATGCCACAAGGTGCAACCATCAATGCCGATGGTTGCACCTTGTGGCATGATATCCAGCAGGAGGACAGTTATTGTTCCACACTGTCATGTCTGCTGGCTGCCATCAGGCAAAAACACCTAGGGATTCTCGATGTAGACAACGTGGTTATCCTCCACGACAATGTGAGGACATACGTGACAATCAGAGCCGCCAACAAGCTCCAGTCATTTCAGTTCGAGAGTCTGGACCATCCACCAGACAGTCCGGACCTCGTACCTAGCGATTTCCAGGCTTTAGATCCGCTGAAGAAGTTCCTGGCAGGACAGCAATTCACATGCAACGATGATGCCAAGACAGCAGTCGAACGTGGTTCCACAGTCAGCCGGGTGAATTCTACCACAGGGGCATCTCAAATTTAACCCTGCGATGGGATAAATAGCTGAACTGGTGTGGGGACTATGCGGAAAAATAGTTTAAAGGGACACTAAAGGTTGCTATGAAGTCAAGTTAAAGTCATAACGCAATGCTCTAGAACATCTAAGGCGTCAATATAATCGCAAGCAGAGCTTTAGTAACCGAGAAATTGAGGTAAATGCATGACACGATTTGAGAATCCCCAGCGACATTCCGGTACTAGCCCAATGACGAAGGCACTCCTCATCATAATTTATGTAACTAGTACTCAACTACTCGTATTAAAGAGATCATTTCATTAGATTATAAGACGGAAGAAAATGCTACTTGTCTACTTCTATTCTATTCTAAGAAAAAAAATTTACGTTACCCTTGAGTAGTATGGGTGGTCGAAAGGTTTCGTTTTCGCTCGACTCTGTGCGTTCAACTTTGCACCGCGCGCACTTTGGAGTTTCAGTTTCGTTATCGCGTCGTACTGCGGTGGTCCTGCTGGCTCGCGAAACTTGCATTTGGAACAAGCAGCGAGAATGCCGCGTCCATGTGATGTCGTGGGATGCACGAACTGTCCGCGGAACTTGGCCAAGGGCAGTTGCAGCGGCGAATCCAACATTGCTTATCACTGTGTGCCAACGAGTGAACCTCTCCATTCGAAGTGGTTAAGTGCTGTACCTCTGCCACAGCGAGCTGGCAAAGAGCCGAAAAATCACGTAGTGTGCTCGCTGCACTTTCGTTCAGAGGATTACGAGTTCAATGCCACCTTACTGAAGTCGTGTGGAGTACCTTTAAAAGCAAGCCGCCGTCGTAGTAGTACGCAACAACGCCGGCAGCGCGAGCCCTCACCAGCAGGTCACGTTCATCAGTGCTTAAATCACTGAAGTTGAGCCCAGCATCGCGAGCCAATGTGTCGTCAGGGTCGTCTATTGCAACGAGCATCGAAGTTGGCGTCATAAAATAAAGAACCAGCTTATCATCGCACACTTTGCCTTCCGCTAGCAACCATAGTTCCACTTTCACGCTGCTGTCTACTCTGTCTTGGCTCTGTTTCTGGCCGCACGTTTGCGTTTTGCGCAGAAAAGCCGTAGCGCCATCTGCGGGCACTGTTTTACTCACCGACGGCGCAATGTCACTATGAGACCATGACGTCACCACTCCTCGATCGGAGGGCGGGTGATTTGAACTGCGCTAGAGGTACGCGGACGCTTCAGAATGCATTTTCTCTTAAAATAAGTCTCTTCGCACGAAACAAGTGTTTCGAGGTTTCTGGGATGGTATTTCAACAGTCCACATTGACTTAATAGTAACCTTTAGTGTCCCTTTAAAGTACGTAGAATAGTATGTATATTTGTAATTACCTGTATGTACCTTATTTTGGCTAATAAAAAATTGAGGCAAAGACTTGCTGATTCACCCTTAAGTTTATACATATGATGCAACTTCAGTTTGTTTGAATACACAGAACAGTAATACAGTCACTTTGAGTCAGAATACCATAGGGCTTGGATTGCCTGCAGCACATACAATGCAGTAGCAGTAGTGGACAAAGTTTTCATTTTCTTTGCCCTACAGTGAGGGTGAAGCCAAGAAAGAGGAGGTGGTCTGACAATGACACAACAGCGATGATGACCTAATGGCTACTATGACTGCTGGCACTGTCTGCTTAATGGATAGATGGGCTGAGAGATGGACACCGCAAACCCAGTTTCGAGCTTTAACTATGCCGCAGTACAGGTTACCCTAACCCCTAAATTACCCTAAACAGGAATTTGTTTGATTTACAATTGCGGACAACTTTTTGTGGCAACGAAGGGATAGCTACAGAGTCAGAGCTTGTGCACGTTTTACTGTTTAAGTATTCTGGCAGGATTTGACAGTGCTTTTGGTTTTTTGGAACAGATACTGCATCAGTGTAGCTTCTGCAATGTGATGGTTTTGCATATGTTTAAATGTGGAAGAGAAAAGCAGGAAAATAAGTGAGATTTAACACTCAGTTGTGCATTTTGTTTTATTTTGAAGTTGTAAATAAGATGTTTGTTTTCTCTTCCACAGCTTGAACTGGCGAGGATGAGAAAGTGGGATTTAATTCAGAAGCTCTCTTATGTTTGAGCGATTTGCCTCTGTAGCTTTCCCTTCATTGCCAAAGAAAGTTGTCCACAAGTATTGTAACTTAATTTATTTATTAAGAGTCACTATGCAAATAAATACAAAACATCATAAGGATGTGAACAGGAGGCAACATTTTGCGTCAAGTTCACTTGTACAGCTGTTCACAATTTGTGAAAGTACAACAGTGAGATAGCTGGTCAATATGGTGAATACAGTTGCGAGCGCAGATAAACCTCGATATAATGAAGTTGTTAAAATCAGCACTTTATGTAGTTATGCCAAAATTTCGTTATGCTGAAAATCAACCTTTTATGCATATACTAAGTACAGTCGTTGACAAATGTTTATTATACAGAAGGGGCCATAAAATTTTCTTAATTATCTGGCAATAAAAAATGTATTTCAATAACAAAAAAAATTATTTCGTTCAATTTGAGAGTCGGCAATAAATGATACGATTTCATGCCATGTCGACGATATCACATCAGCAGTATGAAGTGAAGCCTGCGAAGCTTTTACGTGCAAACCACTGCGACAAATGATAGTGTTGTCCACAGTAAATGACCCTGCCAGCGGACTGCTTTCCACAGAGTCCAACCAATGTAGCATAAAGACCGGCTCAATGCCCCAAAGAGAGCTTTCCTTTTAAATCGCACCGCGACGACCTGTTGTTCACGGCTGCCAAGTTTGTTGTAAATTTGTGACATTGTGCGCACGTGTCATGTCCAAGAATTTGAGCAAGATCTGGTATGGTGGCCAAAATTTCAGTAGCCATTATGCATTGTTTCTAGTATATTTTTTTGCTATGTGCAAGAAAGTTGGAGTTTTGCCTGAAAGGCGAAGCAGTGGTAGCAATAGCAGTATTACACTACTACACGAAGTAAGGTTCGTAGTTTCATCTGCCATATAAATTGCAGTAAACATTTACTTATTAATTAAATTTGCAAGCGTGGTGTCATGCGTGCACAGGCAAACGAACAGATCGCACTTGATGACCACGAACACTCACTGCCACAACGCTGGCGTGATGAAGGGCACAGGCAGAGGTTTGCCTCTCGCTTCAATGCATCTCCAAAACTCCAGGTTATGTGACCTATAGGAGTCATAAGTTCTGGAGTCATAGTTCTGTGCTTGTGCAATCACTGTGGCGGCGTGGTTCAACCTCCTCGTCTGGCCTTCTTGCATTTCCATTCTGGGATGACAGTGCCCTTTCTAGGGGTGCTATCACAGCGTCTGTGAGCCATGGCAGGCGTACAGAAAAGGCAAAAAGGTAGCGTGTGCAAGTCTGTAAGTCTACTAGAATGTGAATAAACCTGTTTGCCTGGATAAAACATCGGAATGATACAGCATAAAACGAGCATAAAGCAGTGGCTGTGTATATAAAGCAAAGCAGTATCTGCTGACTACAGGCACATCCTGTTATGATCGGCTAACAGGGGTTGTGACGTTCTAGCCTATCCTACACCAGCGCGACGAATCACTTTGCGTCCCCCTCGGACAGACCTGAGGTGCCAGCAAGGCGAGACACGTTTGGCGTATCAAGTGTTTTTTGGTTCAATGTCACTGTCACGGATGAGGGGAGCAAGAAACTCCTGGAAAAGGGGGTTCTACGAACTGCCACGGTCGTTTGACACATGCTCCAGCTAACTGCTGGGTCATTTCAGGAACCAAGATGCACCAGTTGGAGTCAAGCATGACAATCCCTGTCTATGAAGTTTCCCTCCTTTCTGTGTGTTCAGTAAACAAAGGTGCGGGAGTGATTGTGGGAACCCTCGCCCTCAAAATGGGTCCTTTGACGACGTTGGACGCTTCGATTAGACGAAGGTAAAGCGGCAGTATTCCCTGCCCTAGGGATCTAGGGAGGACAGAGGAGGCTTAAGCGAACTTTTTCGGCTCCTCAGCGTGCTTTAATTCAGTCATGCTAGACTGACGAGACATAAAGTTTCCCACTCCTCATGTAGATATTGTAAATAAACGCAGTACTCCTCATCCTCGGTGAGAACAGGTTACTCCCTTCAACAATGTCCTTAGCGTGTGGATGAGTCGGATGACGGCATGGGCCAGCTACCCCCTTTTGACATGTCGGACCCCAACTCTTACAATCCTTCCCAGAAAAAGTACAGATAGCCTGCCCTAGCAAATTCATTGATGTACTATGTACATAACGGACTATTAGTCCACTTTAGAAGTTCAGTTACATGCTTTTCTACAAAGAACTGCAGTGGTCATGAGTTCATACTGTTATAAACTGCATGCTACAAGAAATTGAATCAGTCGGCTTTCCCATTCTGCACATTGTCAGCGCCAGTCATATGATTAATGTGGCCCATTTCAATGTGTAGTGAAGATGTCATTGACTGTATACCACATCCTGAAAGCTCAAACTGGTAGTTACTCATGTTGTTTGATCAGTGCCATGTGATAACGAATGCGAGCTCGCAACTTTTGGTGCATGACCTCTACAAAAACGGTGCTCAAGCGCTGTGGAAGCATGAAGTCAAGTATGTTTGCACAAAAGCCACTGTACCATATACAAGCTGTAGCTGCCAATGAGGGATAGTTGTGTTTGTGTTGCACTTTTCAAACTTTATATTGCTTTTTTGCTTGGCTAGCAAGTAATACAGCTTCAATACGTAAAAGTGCAACGAAGCATCGTAGCGATAAATGAGAGCCATCTCATATGCTCATTCATTTCTCGTACACATATCTTTTTGCAGCAGACTATATATACCAGTGTAGGCATTACTACCGCTTAGTTTCAGTAAAATGAAAGAAGCTGCGCAGAAAAGAGTCTAGCTCTAGCCAGCACCGCGCTATAGTATTGTCTGCTGGCACCACCAACTGGCCGCGAGCACCCGAACGAGACAAGACGACCGACGTCCTGCGTTCTTCGCACCGATGGGCATGCATGAAAGTATATACAAGGATGCCCCAGCACTAGGCACGCAGCCAGACAGCACACATGAAGCCACCAGTCATCGCAGCGCCCCACCTTTGCGTTAACCACAGATTACCTCACACATGCACTTAACAACACTGACAGTCATGCTCAGCCACGGCCAGGCTTGAGGAGGAGATGTGCATGTGCGCACACCTGCTCCTTCCCCCCCCCCCCTCCCCTAGTGCGCACTTGATGGTGCTACTGCACGGTCGTCCCACCCCCCTGAGCTGCAGCTTCATATGTGTACACAAAGCGTGACATTTTTATAAAGTAAAGACTGCACCCCACTTGAAAACTATGTCAGAAGGTTTTAGAACCTGTGGAGGCTAAAGTCTCATATTTACTATCTTCCCCTCTTCTTACAACCGCGGGAGGACTTCAGTTCAAATAGGTTTTCTGCCTGCCTGTTGTAAAATTAACTCATAGGAGCTGCAAATGGTAACACCTCAATTTTTTTTTGTCATGAAAGAGCACTTGATGAGCCACAACTTCGGGTCACATTTACTATCTTGATTTTCTGGGTCAGTAATGAACAAAATCTACATTTGAAGCAAAATTAACTTGTCAAGCCCACAAAGTTAGTCAGCCTGAGCCAACAACACCCTTACATGGCTACAAAAGCTAACATACTGTTCAAGAACTCATCTGCCAGAAGCCATTAAAGTTAATTAGGTGTACTGAGTAAACAAGGTTGAAACAGTGATAAATGTCCTTGGGAATACTTTGAGCATGCCAAGAGCTTATGCCATCAAAACATGAAGTGGTAAAGGTCTCATAGGGAAAATAAAAGAAAAAAGGTTGTTACACCTACATGCAGACATGTATCTAATGTGACCCTTTAGGCCGTTTTCAACTTGAAATTTCGAAGAAAGGGGCAGGGCAACAATGCTCATGTAACATGGTATGACCCATAGGCACAAAATAAAAGCAATGAGAGAGTTTTGCTATGCATAGCTTTTTTAGGCGCTCACAGTAAGCTATTTGTAATGCATGAATGAATAATTGATAACTAAATGAAACTATAATTTGCACATGTGTAGAGCCCTAGCAAATCAACGATTTCATAATCTAGCCCATTCCCGTTTATCACAGATGTCAACAGATATGAGGAAATGCTAAAAAGAGAAGTGCACAAAAACAAAAATGAGCAGAAGCTTACCTTTATTTAACTGAACAGAATTTCTTGAACTGACATGTGTTACCACAATTTTCCTGTTACAGTGGGCTTATATGGATAGGTGTGTAACAAATCACATAGATTAATTAGGTAAGTAACACAATTTTGTAAATTCACTTTTTAATAACGTTAGGACAGAAACCTATAATCTAGACTTCAAGTCATTGCTTTGCTGAGGCCATTCCATTTTGTTAAATTTTTGCTTACTTGATTGTGCATCAATATACATACTGTTATACTTCCATTCAAATTATCAAACATGTAAAAGAGTGGCATGCATGTAAAGGCCCCTCCTCCACCCGACTATAATGCAGATGCAAAGAACACTTGACACCACAGCCAACCAGCTGATAAGCTACTTACTGTTCTTGGGGTCAGCAATACACTGCAGCATGCAAGCCACCAGAATCATCCTTCCACCAAAGCATGTCATGCACAATTTTTACTAATGATGTGTGTGGACTGCTATTTTCAGTGACAAATACATAATACACAATTCTTGCAAAATGGGGGGCTATGCAGTATAAATACTAGATGGCACAACTCAAGTAGTTATTGTAATACTACGGTTGCAGCAGGACTATGAAGAGAAAAACAACTTTGGGCATTGACAACATGTACCAATGACTGTCTTTTGGGATAATCATTCTCATTATAACATCTGTAAACAAACATAGCTCATCCGTAGCTTGTTAATTAGGAGTAATTTCATAATCAGTTAAGCAATTATTTCAATTTACTTAAATGTTACCTCAACCTGTCCATATTACTCAAGTAAATAAACAGACTTGCACTATCAACCATGACAATTTTTTTATAAATTCTGTTCAGTTTAAAAAAAATACACCCTGCATAAAATCTTGGAAAATTAGAAAATTTGTCACAGCAGCTACTAATGAGGCATGGAATGCTGAGTGCCAGGTGAGTTTATTGTGCATAATGCTGAAAGCATTCAAAGAGAATAAAAGCAGCATCTTATGCACCCATAGAGTACCACACAATGCAAGGAAGTGAATGAAGGCCATGAAGGAATTGGAAGGAAGGGGTCACATGCAACAGTACAGGGGCAGGATGGATGCAGGAAGAAAAGTAGAAAGGGTCCTTTGTAGGTAGAAAAAGCTGAGGTGTGGGAGGTCAGTGAGCTCCTTACAGGACTCCGTGTCATCGGCATCCGATGTGTCCAAGGTGGCCAGGTCGGCCGCTATAACATTGTCAGGAGTCAGCCTCTCATCACGGGTTGCAGAAGGTGGAACAAGTGTGCCCTGGTCTTGGCCAGACACCGCATCAGAGTGGTTTGTGGACCACGAGTCTTCCACAGGCATGGCCTCTTATTTTGGGAGAAAGGGCAGGCCCCAAAAGCCATCCGAATAGCGAAATCAACACAACATTATAGAAAACAGGTGACAATGCAAGAAATAACCCTGCTGTAGAAAAATGTTTGGAACCATCACAGCCTTTACAAGCTGAAAATATATGCAAACATTGCATATACCGCAGAGAAAATTTTTTCAAAGAGTGGAAAATTTTATAACCATAAACTGAAAAACAAGTTATTACAGAGTCTCAATATACTACACAAAAATCACATGCACTTTTATCTCTAACCTGCCAAGGCACAGCCCCATTCTGAAGCCCAAATGACTCATCTGCTCTAAGCATCAGGGATGAGCAAGCTTCAAAAGAAGTGTGTACATTATTTTAACTCTGGGCCATAGCTTTGTGGCATTTAATACTAATAACATGCAATAATGCACCAGATGCTAGCAAAATATGGGTGGGGGCACAAAACAACCCGAGTCTATTGCAATATCTTCAATACAATCTTCTTGCACCAGTTTATGAAAAAGTTGCCAAAAGGTGGCGTCGCAGACCATTAATTCACTCACCAGCAGCAATTTGCGAAGTTTGTGGATGGGGACTAGGAGAACTGTTTGTTTGAGAAGGGTGTGCCACACCATGCCATAATCCCGGAACGGTCACAGGCAAGGCAGAGGACTCTAGCATCCCATTTCCCAGCTGGCCACTCATGCCCAGGCCAAAGACGTACACCTTTCCCGACTGAGGAGCATAAGCCACAGTGTGGCACCTGCATTACACATAGTTCCTCATTTGCTTAGGGATGACAGATATGTGACACTATAGTTCTCACAGCAAGAAAGTTGGGGCCATAAACTGCACAAAAGTGGTCACATTACACATATTATCTAAAAAAATTGTAACTAAAATTGAGTCAAAATAGCGTATTGTCCAAAACGCTGTGACTGCATTTACGTATGAGTAGCAAACATTTGCTCTCTGACATGCTATTTGACAACAAATCCTATCTTTGTCTACCATCAAAACATTAAAATTAAATCCCAGGGTTTTGCATGCCAAAACCTTCACTGAAATCAGGCACGCTGCAGTGGACCACTCCGAATTAATTTGGACCAAATCAGGTACAGCTAAATCAAGCAGACGAGCGTTTTTGTATTTCTCCCCCATCGAAATACAGCCACCATGGCTGGGAATTGAAGCCGAAACCTTAAGCGAGGCAGCGCATCGCTATAGTCACTAAGCCACCACAACAGGTTACCTTTGGTAGTGACTACAGTGACGGGGCCCGGTACCTTAATGTGTGCATTTCAGTGACGGGGCCCAGCACTTTAACATCTACATTACAGACGCGGGGTCTGGCTCTTTAACCACATCGACATATGACAAAAATACGAACATATATATGGACATGTTGATATAAGAACGGTAATCGAGGTCCCATGACCACGATCGTATATGACAAAAGGTGGAGAATAGCGTTTTTGCGATTTCGCTAAGTTCCATGTTTGGGGCCCTCCTGCATACACGATACATTTTTGTTGCACATGAATATTTTCTCAGCAATCAGTGAACAAATCTCGATACATCTTGCGTGAAGGTTGGGCTGAAAAGTGGCTTCTTCGTAGCACGTAGCTCGTGGAGAAATGTTTAGGAATTTTTCCCAGAATAAGGAGACAACAAAAGAAATAGTGTTTGAAACAAACAAGCTGTTAGGCTTACATGAGAAAATACTCAAGCATGACAAAAAAAATTGTGCATGCAGGAGGGCCCCAGACTTGGAACTTTGCGAAATCGCAAAAATAGCATGCTCCATTTCTTGTCATATAAAATGTTTTCCCAAGAAAACTAGAGCATTTCGAGCTAAGGATTATTCCTTTGTGTCAACATATTCGCCCATCACATATAAAAATTCTATAGAAAAAAAAAATGGTGATGGGACTTTGATTAGCATAATCTGAACACGCCCATATTGAGAAAACTTTGCATTATTTCGAAAATTTCATACAATTCCGACAAAACCACACCATACTTTTTGACGCAGATGTGACAGACACACATTTAAAGTGCAGCCACTTCAGGCACGCGTCACACCCTATGGCGTTATCATGAACCCTTTGCCGACATGCACGATATGTCCACAAACTATGATTACGCTTCTGAGTAATTGTAGCAGTGAGCGCGGCCCACCCATCATCAGTGAAATAGTTCCAAATTTCACCTATCTAAACTCTGTCGTCCAGAACTGCTGAAGGAACTTTCTCAGGGGTGACTTCAATTCCTTTTTCACCAATCTTGTGTCCCCTGATAGCCTTTGGAGACATGGAACAACATACCCTCCAAAAAAAAGACAAAATTTCGGCAAAGCAATACAATCACATTTATTAGTTATAAACCACTTATTTGGTGCCTGTATTCCTGCTTGGTGTTCCCTTCTTTGCGGTTTGATAATTTATGTAACTGGTGATAATTTTTATGCATGCTGTAAAAAAATTCTTTTTTCTTTTTCTGTTTTTAATGTGCTAATGTGTTGCATTCATCCTCTGCATTGATCCCCCTATGCTTGTACCGAATGTGTATTTTATTTCGCATCTGGACCCATCCACCAGCTTGTGCCTATTGGGTCCAACAGTTTTTTGCGTATGCACTGTAACACCTATGATGATGATAATAAAGAAAGAAAGAAAGTTTACTAGAATGGAAAGGGAATGGTACAAAGCGCATTAAAAAAAAGGCATGGCATATGTTGATGCTTGTGTAGCACCAGACAATGAATACTGTACTGAATTAAGAAAATGAAGCAGCGGGTAATTGCTCACTTAGAAGACCGATAAGCATCCAGTGCGATGCAACTTGAGAAATAACGATATTGAAGCTTCGGAGACTTTAGAAGAAAAGAAAATGAAAACACTGAATCATCACGACGGCACAGCACAAGTCGTCGTATAGACGTCGAAGTCCCTAGCTATAACGAAATTATTTTTGAACAGCTCTGATAGTGTACATGCAATGGTTGCTTGCGTACGGTCAAATGCTCATATACTGCGGCATAAAGCTCACGGCACGGTGCGAAAACGCTCTCGCAGCAAAAGCGAAACATTGTGCGCGGACATGCATGCAGACGCGCAGTCGGTCACCGTGAACTCGTGCGATCGCGGCATTGAAGCTTGATTCTGTGATCCTCCATTTGGTTACACAGACGGCCCACTATAAGAACTTATTTCACATAGTTTTCTCTCAGCGATTGCTACCTTTAACGCAAGAAACCGGTTCGGGGGAATCGATCGCGGCGACCGCGCGCAGTGTCCCAGCTTACCGTACGTAGTAGGTAATGAGATAGCGTCTGTAAACCATTCTGTGCCTTCTGTTTGTCCAAGATTATTATTTTAAAGGTAAGATGCTTCTGTCATTTCGAGAGTACTTGCAAAAATGTCCAGGAGAGCTCCCGCGTAGTATGTTTATTTAGCGCTGATAGTCAAACCTAGCTATGCGAGGCGCACCGCGTTATCCCTCAGACTACGCAAGTGAGGCGCTTCCAACAGATGGCGACCACAGAACACCTATTGGCGACTCCATAAGCACTCGCCCCCCTTAGTTTTTGTAGGAAACTCTATGCTCGCCCCCAATACCGACATCGTTATAGTGACGGCCCCGTCGCTACAGTGCTGTTAAAGTGACGGGCCCCGTCACTGCAGTGCTGTTGTTAAAGTGCCGGGCCCCGTCACTGTAGTGCTGTTGTTAAAGTGCCGGGCCCCTTCACTGTAGTGCAATGTTAAAGTACCGGGCCCCGTCACTGTAGTCACTACCTACCATCAAACCTTCGATTTCAGAAAAGTATTGAACTGTAAACCCTGTAAAGTTGCTGAATTCCCTTTTGAACAACATCAAAACGCAACACAGTACAAACAAAACAGGAGGAGGAGGGGAAAGAATATGCAAGTACTAAGTGCACACTTTTGATTGCTCTCACATGCTTAGTATCCATAAGACTTACCTGCCACATGAAAGCTGAGTGATAGCAGTGCCCATAAGTTCCACAACGCGCCGTGGTACTGCTTCATTCACTTTCACTCCATGACCCAGCTGCCCATAGGTGCCCGCACCAAATGTGAAAACACCTCCATCCTGCAAATATAAGTTTCAAATCTGCTGAGCTGATGTACAAAGACATAAGTAGTGAGCAAGCAACAGTTATTACATGCCTTAATATATGTTGAAAAATTTTTTTACTCTTAGCAAAGTGAGCAAACTACAAAGAGTTATATACAGTGCAACTTTCAATTCACTCGTACATGCACATTATTAGCATGTTCAGTGTGATTTAGTTAAAAACCTGAAAGTTCTCTATGCAACCTAAGAGATAAACATATGGTTTCACTGCGCTCACTGCAACCACTGTAGCAGGTGTAGAGCTTGTCTGCATGAAAATGACAATTATTTAACAGGTGCACACAATTAGTACACTCTAGCAGAAAACATTGTTCACTAAAATATGCAGCTCTGCTAGGTTTCAAAAGCAAGTAATCTGCAGCAATGTGCTGCACCTTGATAAGCATGAATATGAGACCCTGTGGGGATGCGCGACTCTCACGCGTCCCCTGATATGTTGGTTTTCCCGCATGGCTCGCGTGGCCTGGCGCCCGCGGCGGTCGGAGTGGTTGAGGCACAGTACGAGAGATGGCGCGAGTGTTGCGCTGCTAACGCCGCCGACAGGCGGGGTTACTGGGGCGCTGAAAGACAAGGCGCTTCCTCTTTGGTTCGGGACAGCAAGCAGTACGGACGTGCCGTGCTGCGCGTGCGCCGATCCAGGCTTCTGCGAGACCGTCTCGCGTGGCCGCCATTGAACGTGCCACCGTTCGCGTGACCGTATGCGCGAACGACCAGGCATTGGGATGCAGCATGGGGCGAACATATTCGCTCACTATCCGGTCGCGGTGAGTCGGACTTCCAGATTTGTCGCGCGCCCATCAGCATGTTTTGGGGATAGCAACTCGGCTAGCAGGCATTGATCTATGAAAGGTGCAATAAATGCCCTTGTGAATGTTTGCACTACTGTGTTGCCGTTCCTTTGTCCCAAGAGTACGGGAGGAGAACCCCACAACCCACAGGAGAGAGATACAGGTCCTGATTTAGTGGTCAGGTCTGGCGCATTTTTTCCATTTGCAGACATCTGTCACAGATACACTCACACAGCATAAGTGGTGCAATAAATGTCTGCATTTGAAATTGCCCTCCGTTTTTGCATTGAATAAGCAGCACCATAAGGGTGTTATCAAAAAAAGGGGGAAGGGGGAGGGGGGGGTCAACCAAGTGTCGCCGCTAAAGACAAGGTTGGCGTAAAACATGCTCCAAATGATTTAATGATTAAATGCCGATTATGTCTCTCCATTCTGTCTTTGTCAGTTTCTTTTTCAAAGTATTTACTAAGGTAATCGCAAATAGAATCAGGCACACCTTAGACTTCTGTCAACCAAAGGACCGGGAAAGATTTCGTAAAGGCTACTCAACAATAGACCATATTCACACTATCAATCAGGTGATAGAGAAATGTGTCGAATATAACCAACCCTTACATATAACTTTCATTGATTACGAGAAAGCGTTTGATTTAGTCGAAACCTCAGCAGTCATGCAGGCATTACGGAATCAGGGTGCAGATGAGCCATATGTAAAAATACTGAAAGATATCTATAGTGGCTCCACAGCCACCGTAGTCCTCCATAAAGAAAGCAACAAAATCCCAATAAAGAAAGGCGTCAGGCAGGGAGATACGATCTCTCCAATGCTATTCACAGCGTGTTTACAGGAGGTATTCAGAAACCTGGATTGGGAAGAATTGGTGATAAGAGTTAATGGAGAATACCTTAGTAACTTGCGATTCACTGATGATATTGCCTTGCTTAGTAACTCAGGGGACCAATTGCAATGCATGCTCAGTGACCTGGAGAGGCAAAACAGAAGGGTGGGTCTAAAAATTAATCTGCAGAAAACTAAAGTAATGTTTAACAGTCTCAGAAGAGAACACCAGTTTACGATAGGTAGCAAGGCACTGGAAGTGGTAAGGGAATACGTCTACTTAGGGCAGGTAGTGAGCGTGGATCTGGATCATGAGACTGAAATAATGAGAAGAATAAGAATGGGCTGGGGTGTGTTTGGCAGGCATTCTCAGATCATGAACAGCAGGTTGCCATTATCCCTCAAGAGAAAAGTGCATAACAGCTGTGTCTTACCAGTACTCCCGTACAAGGCAGAAACCTGGAGGCTTATGAAAAGGGCTCCACCACTTAAATTGAGGACGACGCAACGAGCTATGGATAGAAGAATGATGGGTGTAGCAAAAGAGCAGATTGGGTGAGGGAACAAAGGCGAGTTAATGACCTCTTAGCTGAAATCAAGAAAAAGAAATGGGAATGGGCAGGACATGTAATGAGGAGGAAAGATAACCAATGGTCATTAAGGGTAACGGACTGGATTCCAAGGGAAGGGAAGCGTAGCAGGGGGCGGCAGAAAGTTAGGTGGGCGGATGAGATTAAGAAGTTAGCAGGGACAACATGGCCACAATTAGTACGTGACCGGGCCAGTTGGAGAGGTATGGGAGAGGCCTTTGCCCTGCAGTGGGCGTAACAAGGCTGATGATGATGATGATGTCTTCAGCATAAACACTTTAGTTTACCCTTTCCTTTTTTGAACAAACTTTTTTGACCAAGAAGCCAGGTAGTTCAATTCCGGGGATAGTAAAGTCTATGGTGCAATGTAGCTAATTTTGAACTATATTGGCGCTAGTTATGCCCATACCACCAATTTTACCTACTCTCCAACTAATTCTTGCTTCTTGTGGGCAAAGGTGAAGCCACCTCCCAGACACCATTGCCTCGTGCAAGCCCTGCTTAATCCAAACGAACTCACTCCATTTTCCAAAATTATGCGAACAGAGGCCTTGCTTCAACATGTGTATACAGGGTGTTTTTTCTTTAGCTGCACCAAATTTTTAAAATTCGAAAAATATAAATCAGGGTAACATTATGTTTACCACTCGAGTGTGCAGCAATGATGTACATAATTAGCAAAGTTACAGTAATTAACCTATAATTAACAATACATGGCTACAAAAAAATGAGTACTTTGAGGCCCTTCCTCGACACTATCCCGACGGTCAAATTTTGAGTAGAGGTGTTCATATGGGAGCTACACGAACAATTAGTGCCCCTTGGAAGGCTCCTTGAAACAGAAACTGGCTGGCAAAAGAGCGCCTGTGTCGTCAATGTCCCCCTCACCCCTCTGCCTTTCGTCACGTCTCTGAGGTCACCGCTGGTCCAGCCCCGCGAGCAGCTTGCATTATCTCCTTGCTGTCTGTGGCATTAGCCTAGCGCTTGAATGCCGGCACGCTGCCAAATTTACTTCGTCCTTCCGTTGGGCGCCACGTTGGCACTGTAGAATTTCCTTCCCTATGACTGTAGTGCCCACCCCACTCTTCAGGCTTTTAGATACTGCAGGCACGTCATCATATCAGTCTGTAGCGTCGACCATATGGTATTCCTTTCCATCTTTCTTTTCCTTCACTCGGTGAGTTATGGGTCCCATCTGTTTTAATTTACGCATTTTTATTTACACAAATTGCACGCGCGCGTTTGAGACAGCTTTCCTAGAGAAAGTGAATTTTGTCTAAACGTCGTTCTCATCCAAAAACCTGAAACGGCATTTTGTCGGTGGAAGTGGACACGTGGCACCCAACGGAATGACGAAATAAATTTGGCGGCCCGCTGGCATTGAAGCATTGGGCTAAACCTGCAGACAGCAAGCAGATAATGCAGGCTGCTCGCGGGGCTGGACCGGCAGTGATCTCGGAGACATGATGAAAGGCAGGGAGGAGGGGGGACATTGACGACATAAGCGCTTTTTTGCCAGCCAGTTTCGGTTTCAAGGAGCCTTCCAAGGGGAACTAATTGTTAGCTTATCTCCCACTTGAACACCGCTATTCAAGATTTTACTGTTGGGATAGGTAGTGTCGAGGACAGGCCCCAAAGTACTCATTTGCTGTAGCCACCTATTGTTGATAATTAGAAAGTTAATTACCGTGACTGCGCTAATTACACACGTAAGTGCAGCAATTGCTCTGTATCTAGAGGCTACCAATCCATACACTGAAAAGGTAAACATAACATTACCATGATTTATATTTTTCTAATTTAAAAAATTTGGTGCAGCTAATAAACAACCTGTATATGGCAGTGCACCCTTTATGAGGTTATAGTGCAACATGGTTAATTTTCTATTATATTGGTGCTAATCGCGTCCTTACCACTAGTTTTACCTACTCTGTGACTTATTCTCGCTTTCTGCTTCTTTGAGACCTACATTTTGATACCATTTGCAACTCGCTACAATGCTCTGGATGTAGCTGTAAAATACACAGATCTCAGATATACCTAGCCCGTTTTAAGTCAGCGAAGACCTCGTCTTTAAAAATCTGACTGCAGGGCCAAGTAACAGCAGTCTCTGCATATCACTTTGGAGCTGCTGGTATCTAAATTCTATGAAACCACCACGGACCGTCTCCACATAGGCCAACATGTTCCTGTACTTCACTTGGCTGTTTTTGCTCATGGTTAAATGACATGGGTAAAAACCAGCAATAATGTTATTATTATTATTAGGTGCCCAATGCAGGGCAAAGCTCTTTCTCATTGATTTCATCCTACTCCTGTCTTGCCTACTAATCCCAATTTCAAATTTCCTAATATCAGCACACCTCCTGGTCTTTTGCCAGCCTCAACTGCCCTTCCCTCTCCACTGCACCCATTCTGTTACACTAATAGATGACCAGTTATTTGCGTGTTTCAATTACCATGTTTAGCAACAGGGCGATTCCACAAGAGATCAATCATGCATGTCTGTTTGATATTTTGTCTGGATTTTTTTATATGTCATGTAGGAATATTCAAACTGCACGGAACCGAGAATTTTATTCCTGAAAAGCGTTCCCAGCAAGCCAAAAAATATTTAAAGGTGCTGGCACGACCATCCTTCTATTGCTTACCACGATATTTTCCGATTTCACGGCCAAATTAAATGCAAACTAAAAACGTGTCGAAAAACTTTTCTAATTTTATACACTTCACAGTAAATTAGTTTTATGTGTTTCTTTATGCTGTCCACAAACGAAAAAAAATGTAAAAACATTCCAAACATGGTCCAAATCAGAAGAAGTGCCAAGAGGCATCAAAGTTTAAAAATTTATCTATTTCATACAGAAACATTAAATAAAGTGTCAAACATAGAATCTTCTCTTTGCAACATTTATGCAAAATATTATCTTCCTACATGAAATACAAGAGAAGAAAAAATAGTTAAATAAGCAAGGCTTTTAAAAAAAACTCATTTTCAAAAAATAACATTTATTTTTCCTCATTTGCTTTATTCACAATATAATGGGCCAAAGTGGCCCATGTTGAGCAAGCTGGCGTCAGTACCTTTGCTGGTTTTCTATCAGTGTGCATTGTACGCAAACCTAGTTCTAATTTCTTTGCTGCTTCAGAACTTTGCATTGGCAGCTTGTTTTCAACAAAAAGGTGTTGCCAGATTTTATTTGTGTCTAGTTGTGCCAGTGTGGCGGGCTGCCGCCCTCTATAAAGTGCTAATGCGTACTGAGTTTGCAGCCTACAACCTTCGTGGGCATCACACTTACACTTCCATTATTCGCTTGTCAACAGCATGCGAGATACCACAAGCGTATGTTGTGGCTGACTTTGCCAAAACCTGTCTGGTGCACACAGTAAATCACCTGTAAGTGGCACCAAGGCAGGCTAATCCATAAGCAACAGAGTGCTTCCATAATGAGCAGGTGCGCCATTATGAAAGTGCTACTTCACTGCCTGCTCCCCATCCCCCACGTGCAATGGATACTGGAACCCTCTTCCGCACCACCACGTGTGACTCACACTGTGCCTTTCAAAAAAAGCCGTTCATTTCGTTTCCCATTATCACAAGTTTTCCAGATCACTCACAGCTAATGTCTTCCTGTCTAAGCTCGGCCTTCACCTCTGCGTTTAAACTGTCCCGAAAAGTATCGTGCGGCATGACTGAGCCAAAGTTGCCTAATTTATTATGTTTTGTCAATACCTTGCTGATGCGCTTTCCCACACTGAACAGCAGAGGTCACTGATCGTGCCAGACAGACATTTTCCTTCAATAACTAGTGTGGCCCACATGTTTTCACAATGAAAAGCTGTAGACGGTCTTGTTCATAAAACATGAAACAGAGAGACATTCTGCAGGCTCAGTCACGACAGTGGCACAGAAAAAGCAACAGAAAGAGAGCGGCGTTGTTTAGTATAAACATTTCAACTTGGTCTAGCTGTTCCGTACACACGATGCATGCTCTCTCGTAGCTTGGTCCGAGTATTCTATGCCGATTGTTTACACATTCACAAGACGATTGCTAAGAAAAATTTTCGTTGCATAAAGGTTTTGGATGTTGCCTCCCTGTGGAAGCTACTGCCAGAGGCTGAGGATATTCATGACACTGATGAGGTCTGCCAGCACTGTTTTTCGCGCCTCAAGGAAATGCTGTCTTCATGTAGTGACACCCACGATGAAGCAGACGAGGCATTCCTTCAGGAAGAAGTGATTAACGACTTCAACAGTTATGTCCACCTTTCTTCTGATGTTTCACCATTGAAGCCGCCATCTTCCATTCACAAATGCAGCAGACGATCTTACGGAAAGAGAAAACGGGCCGAGATTTAAAGCGTCGTGGTGATGAAGATATGCTCAACTTTAAGCACTGCATACGGAAGCGTCAGTACACTTGAACCGTTTGTGACAGAATGTTGTGCAGGCTCTAGCTGGTTAAATACCTTGAAGCAAGCATGCGAGGCTTCAAGGTCCTATCGAAAGTGCCTCCCCCTCTTAACCATTGTGCCACCAGAAGTTGAAAACAAACGCCTTCCAAGAGGCAATCACAGCTGTCACAACGTACATGCTCAGAAAGGCCGAAAATTGGCGCGAGAAGCATGGAATGTGGTCAGATTTTGATCTGCACATGAGGTCAAGGTTAAGCCCACCGGATGTACAAGCTACACTAGACTACTTCACCAAGGATGAACTTGGGTGCTCTTGGCAAAGCCTGACCAAGAAGGACATTGTATCAGTCACCCCGAATGGCCAGAGAGAATATGTCACGAAGCGGTTTATGACACGTAACCGCGAGACGTTCAAAATGTGCTTTCATGCCTTCCAATATCCCCGCAAAGAAGAAGTAAAAGCATGCAGCAACAACACCTCGCTGTAAAGTTAACACACAGATTAAAAATTAAAATTAAATTATGGGGTTTTACGTGCCAAAACCACTTTCTGATTATGAGGCACGCCGTAGTGAGGGACTCCGGAAATTTGGACCACCTGGGGATCTTTAACATGCACCTAAATCTAAGTACACGGGTGTTTTCGCATTTCGCCCCCATCGAAATGCGGCCGCCGTGGCCGGGATTCGATCCCGCGACCTCGTGCTCAGCAGCCCAACACCATAGCCACTGAGCAACCACGGCGGGTAACACACAGATTGCCAGCACGTCAGAACCATCGTATATGCGTCCATTCCTTTTGTCTACATCTGCAGTTATTCTTTCCTGCTTATTTTCGTTTATAATCCCGAGAACTGTATTGCGACCGCGGCGGCAACACAGCCACCAATTGTTTACAAGCGCGAAATATCCAAACCATGTCTGACTGATCAAAGAAGGCGCCACTGTAGGTTAAAGGAGGCATACAATTCCCAACTTTCTAGCGTTTAGGGCCGCAGCGTTCCCAGAAAAACTACGGGGTCAGTTATGCCCCACCCCCATTTCCTCCTTCTCATTAGCTCTATTATAAGCGCTGTCCAAAGCTGAAGAAAGGGTAGAGACACCATTGGGAGCTTTCAAGGTTGCTCCCTTTGCGCCAGGCTCAGAGCGGTATCGATACGGTGACACGACTCACCGTTCTGGATACCCCGGAGCGCTAGCTTTCGGACGCCAAGAGACACGCAGATGCGCCGAACGAATGATACGCGGCCCGGGGCCTCCCGGTAAGTGCTGAAAACTTTTCCCTTTTTATTTTTACGTGCAAGTGTTGTGTGCTGTTCAATTTCAGCTAAAATATACCGTGTACCCAGGCGCGTTCAAGACTGCGTGCGTGCGTGAGATTTGGGAAACAAGATGTTAGGACCAGGAAGAATTGATACTATATTGTGCAACCTATGACGATCAGCAAAACCCACAAAGGGCGAACAAATCAGTAGATCTCTTAGGCATGTAAGGACCTCTGGGCCACACTTTTCGGCGACAAGGTAGCCTAGCCGCCTGCGGGATTATCTTACTGAGCTATATCTTATGCTCGGCTGCGATAGTGGGAAGTTCAAATTTCCCCCTGCACACCCCCCCCCCTTTTTTTTTTAATCTACGATGGTGTATCGGCGTATGACACCCTCCAGTGCACCACATCTGCAGGCTTGGAGTGGTGCCTGACACCGGCAAGAGATGCAGAGAGCGAGTGGGGCTATACTAATCCAGGTACAACCAAATTAGGAAGGCCCACTAAGCTTGAACAAAGACACTCCCTCACCAGGACAGGAATTGGCCTCCCTGGTGCAGTATTCGACCACAACCTCCCCTTAGAGGTTGTGGCCTCAACTTAGAGGCAGTAAGGGTAAAAGAAGACAAATTTAGGCTGGTACTTGCAAATTTGCAGCCTTAGAACAGAAAGATGATGATGATGACATAGAGCTAATGAATGAAACCGTAACGAGGTTGACTTCAGAGGCAGTAATTGAAGCGGGAGGCAAGGCACCAAGGCAACCAATAGGCAAGGCCTAATAAAGAAATGACAAAGAATGAAAGTGTCCAACTCAAGAGATAAGATAGAATTCGCAGAACTGTCAAAACTGATTAAGAAGGCGAAAATAGGTGATATTCGAAATTATAACATGAGAAAGAATGAGGAAGCCATAAAAAATGGGTGCAGCCTGAAATCAGTGAGTAGAAAATTCGGCATAGGACAAACCAAGATGTATGCACTAAAAGATATGAATGAATGTTTGATGTTTTATGGCGCAAGGGCCAAGTATGGCCAAAGAGCGCCATGTCCGTGTTAATGAGTTTGCCGTGAAATCATGAGTTTGATGAAGTTGGTGTGACGTGGCTGTAGAGGGGCCTTAAAAATGGTCGCGCTAAAGTGCGCAAAATCTGTATAATAAGATTATGGCGCTGGCTTATGACGTGTACTATGAACATTAAGATGCATTTAAATAGAATGATACGATGCGTAAAAATATATAGGGTTATAAGATATGCTAGAGCACTACTGCCTCCTTAGAGCCCTTGAAAAACAAGGGCCTGGAGGCATGTGCTATGCAAAACTGTTATCGCAGCGGCATCCTCTGGAGCGAGGACGCTCTACGAATTTATTGGGCATATAACGTGTAGTACGACATCATTTAAGAAGCTGAGGACCGTCTTGGTGTCAAAGAGCGGTTCCTTACCAAGAAACATAGCCGGGTGTAGAGGGATGTGATGTTTGTAAGCAAGCGGAAAATGTTTCTCTCCGTTTCGGCTTCCCGACACTCCAGGAGCACGTGGAGGACGGTAAGCCTCTCACCGCATCTACCACAGATTGGAGGTTCACTTCCAGTAAGCAGATAATTATGGGTGCCAAATGTGTGTCCTATTCTGAGGCGACAGAATAGGACATCTGTTCGCCGAGATTTTGTTGGGGAGGGCCAAAAACCTAACTGTGGCTTTATAACGTGCAGTTTATTATTTATCTCTGCGTCCCACATGCGTTGCCAGTGGTTTCGCAGTTTCTTTCGTATGTAAGGTTTCAGATCTGTGAGAGGCACCAAAGCAGTATTATTAACAGCAGGGAGTGCAATTGACGTAGCCATCTGGTCTGCCAAAACGTTACCTTCGATTCCCCTGTGGCCGGGTACCCAGCATATGATGATTTGCTGGTTAGATAGATAAGCTTTGCACATGTCGGAATAGACCTCAGTAAGTAGAGGATTTTTATGTTTGTAGGGTGACATTAAGGCCTTCACCACACTTAGGGAGTCTGTATATATAACGGCTTTTTGGAGTTTTGCTTTCTTTATATGCTTTACAGCCGACCATATAGCGTAGGCCTCTGCCGTAAAGATACTTGTTTCTGGATGTAGTACATCGGATTCCGAAAAAGAAGGACCGACGGCTGCATAGGATACTCCGGCATGTGACTTGGAAGCGTCTGTGTAGAACTCTGTGCACGAGTGTTTGTACTGAAGTTCTAGGAAATGCATTCGAATTTCTACCTCTGGAGCATGCTTTGAAACTTTTAGAAAGGATACGTCACATTCTGTGACCTGCCAGTCCCAAGGAGGTAATAGCTTGGTTGGGCGCATTAAGCGGTGCTCCAGGAGTGGGACATGCATTTCATCGCTAAGCTCCTTCACACGCAGCGAGAAAGGCTGTCTTATAGACGGACGGTTGCGGAAAAGTGTAGCATACGTCATATCGGTAATGGTATTAAAACATGGGTGTTCAGGAATAGAATGCACTTTAAGGAAATAAGTAAAGCTGACGTATGATCTCTGTAAGTGGAGCGGCCAGTCGTAGAGAGATTCATTAGACACTTTCTGTCACTACCCCACGTAGTCTTGGATAGAAGTTTCATTAAGTTCATTGTTTTTAGACATTTTTCTTTGAGATATTTGATGTGTGGAATGAAAGTGAGTCTATCGTCAAGTATAATACCTAGGAATTTGTGCTCTTTGTTGATAGGAATTTGTTGTCCACACAGTTCTAAGCAAGGATCCGGGACCACCCCTCTCTTTCGTTTAAAAAGAACACAAGAACTTTTGTGAGGATTGATTTTAAATCCGTTTTTCTCTGCCCATTTTGATACTTCGTTCAAACCATGCTGTACCTGTCTCTCGCACACTGCGAGGTTACAGGATTTAAAAGCTATTTGAATGTCGTCCACATAGACAGAGTAAAAAATGGCCGGTGGTAATGAAGCACGAAGCGTGTTCATCTTCACTGTAAAGAGCGTGCAGCTAAGCACGCCTCCCTGGGGTACACCAGTTTCTTGTGTAAAGGGACGTGACAGTACATTGCCAACTTTTACACGGAATGTGCAATTGGACAAATAGCTTTCTATGAGGCTTAGCATATTACCATGAATGCCCATTTCTGCCAAGTCTCTTAAGATTCCGTAGCGCCACGTCGTGTCGTATGCTTTCTCCATATCGAGGAATATGGATAGGAAAAACTGTTTGTGTACAAATGCGTCACGGATGTTTCCTTCGATGCGTACAAGATGGTCAGTTGTGGAGCGCCCTTCTCTGAAACCACACTGATAGGGATCAAGCATGTTGTTCAGTTCAAGGTAATGTATGAGTCTGCGATTAATCATTTGTTCAAATACCTTACAAAGGCAACTTGTGAGGGCTATCGGGCGGTAACTTGCCACTGAGGAAGGGTCTTTGCCTTGTTTCAAAACAGGGACCACCATGGCTTGTTTCCATGCGGTTGGAAGGTATCCCACAGCCCAAATAGTGTTAAAAAGTGCGAGTAGTGTAACTTGTGTGTCATTGTGTAGGTTTTTGATCATTTCATACATTATTCTGACAGATCCAGGTGCAGAGCTCTTACATGCGCTCAAGGCAGCTCTAAACTCCGCAATACTAAAAGGACGGTTGTATGGTTGATTCTGACGACATTTCCTGATGAAAGGCTTACATTCTTCTATTTGTTTGTATTTGAGGAAGGATTGTGAATACTTTGTTGAACTTGACACGCTCTCAAAATACTCCCCAAGTGAGTCTGCCTGGTCTTGCAGTGTATCGCCCTGTGTATTTACCAGAGGGAGTGAATATGTTTGCCGCCCTCTAATCTTTTTAACCCTGTCCCAGGCTTTGGCCTCATCTCTGAACGAGTTAATACTCGACAAAAACTTGTGCCAACTTTCTCTTTTGGCCTGTCGGCGGATTCACCTGCCTTGGGACTTTACTTTTTTAAAGTTCACAAGATTGTCTGCAGTGGGAGAAGCGCGTAGCAACCCCCACGCCTTGTTCTGATTCTTACGGGCGATCCTACATTCGCTGTTCCACCACGGTACACGTCGTTTGCATGCCAGACCACTCACTTCGTATATGCATTTTGATGCGGCATCTATTATGAATGATGTAAGATACTCCACAGCAGCATCAATTCCTAACGAAGACATGTTGGCCCATGAGATGCTTGTGAGAGTTCGAAATTTGTCCCAGTCGGCTGTGTCTATCTTCCACCTAGGAGCTTGTGGAGGATATTCGTTTTCTTTAGATGTTCTGATCAGTATGGGAAAGTGGTCGCTCCCGTAAGGATTCTTCGTAACTTCCCATTCAAGTTCGAGCAGTATAGACGGGGAAACTATACTAAGATCTATTGAAGAAAATGTTCTGTTTGCTAGAGAGTAATATGTGGGTTCCTTTTTATTCAGCAAGCACGCACCGGAAGAAAAATGGAACTGTTCAACAAGACGACCTCGCGCGTCTATACGAGAGTCGCCCCACAGGCAGCTGTGCGCATTGAAATCGCCAAGAACAACATAAGGTTCTGGCAATTCGTCTATAAATGACTGAAATTCATGTTTGTTTAATTTGTACTGTGGGGGTACGTAAAGCGAGCAAATGGTGACAAGTTTATTTAGAAGAACTGCTCGAACCGCCACTGCTTCAAGGGGCGTTTGTAGCTGTAAACGCTGACAGGAAATACTTTTATGAATAAAGATGGCAACACCGCCTGATGACACGACAGCATCATCGCGATCTTTGCGAAACTTGACATACGGTTGGAGAAAGTTTGTGTGTTGTGGTTTTAAGTGTGTTTCCTGTAGACACAGCACTTTTGGATTGTGTTTTTGTATAAGTTCCTGCACATCATCAAGGTTTCTGAGAAGACCTCTGACGTTCCATTGAATTATTTGTGCATCCATATTGGAAGTTAATAGGTGCTGTGTGTACAGAAACAGAAGTAGTGATTATGGAAATTACAGAGATTAAATTACAGAGCCTTTTCGAGGCCCTGTAACGGGAGTTTTGCCCTTTCTGGAGCGTTCGAGGGAGCCTCGCCGCTCCTTAGGCGCTTGGTGCGCCTTGAGGATAGGTGTTATGTCCACTGCCTCTTGTGAGGCGCCGGACACGTGCTCTTGCGAGCGAGAAGTTTTCAGGGGGAGTCCCGCCTTGGAGGGCAAGACCCCTGCGCCCACCAGCCCGGAGGTCGATGGGGCTCCCTGAGGGATTTGGCTACGCTGGCCATTGCCAGCGCTGGGAGGGACCTGGGAGGTTGAGGCAGCCTCGGCTGCGCCCACCTGCGGGGTCGATGGTCCCTTCTCCTCGGTTGACAGAGCAGCGCTAGCTGCAACCGCCGCGGGGGCAGATGGTGTGACTGCCGACTCACTGCTTGTGGGTCGGACAGCCGCCGGAGGCCGTTGTGACGCTGCCCCCTGACGCGCCACTTCGGCAAAGCTTTTCTTTGGCAGGTATGCTACCCGCCTTCGTGCCTCTTTGAACGATATATTCTCTTTTACTTTTATGGTTACAATTTCTTTTTCCTTCTTCCAGGAGGGGCACGACCGCGAGTATGCGGCGTGATCCCCATCACAGTTTACACAGTGTAGAGAGTTCTTACATGCTTCAGTGGCGTGTTCAAGGGCACTGCATTTCGCACATGTTTGGCGGCCTCGGCAGCTCTGCGAGCTGTGGCCAAAACGTTGGCATTTGAAACATCTCAAGGGATTTGGCACATACGGTCTTACACGAAGCATGATGTACCCGGCCTCGATTGACTCGGGCAGGACACTTGAATTGAAGGTGAGTATTAGGTGTTTGGTCGCAATTTCTTTACCGTCTCGCCTCATCTTGATGCTTTTGACATTTATGACATTTTGTTCACTGAAGCCCTCCAAGAGTTCAGCCTCAGTGAGCTCCAGCAAATCATTGTCCGAGACAACGCCACGGGTGGTATTCATCGTGCGGTGCGGGGTTACTACTACTTGGGTCTCCCCAAATGATACTAGTTTAGGCAGTTTCTCAAATTGTTTCAGATCGCGGAGCTCCAAGAGGAGGTCACCGCTAGCCATCCTCGACGCCTTATAACCTGGGCCAAAAACTTCGGTAAGGGTCTTAGATACAAGGAACGGGGAGATTGTTCGCACTTATTTAGCTGGTTTTTCTGCGTGGATCACGTGAAAACGAGGAAAATTGTGGACTTGGCGCATGAAAAACTGAAAGACCTCTTCGGTGCGCCCTCGTTTCTGAGGGCGATCAAGGAGTTTAGGAAAAGCATTTTCCATGAGTACAGTTGGGTTTTCGGCCGCGATGCTGACTACCCACCATGGAGCCCAACAGGGGGACGTGACAGAAGTTCCTGCTAGAGAAACCCTGCCAATGCCAGCCGTACATCGCTGCTATAACCAAATACAGCATAACCAAGGCTGGCTAGCTACACAAGGTTAACCCTTGCCGCCGGGAAACTAGGAAGTGAGGAGAAGTGATGAGAAGACAGGAAAGATGAAAAAGACGAGAGAGAAAGACGAAGATTGGAGAGGAGGACAGGAAAAGGCGACTGCCGATTTCCCCCGGGTGGGTCAGTCCGGGGGTGCCGTCTACGTGAAGCCGAGGCCAAAGGGGTGTGTTGCCGCCGCCGAGGGGCCGTATAGGTCCAAACACCCGGCATTGGCTCAACCCCCAGGATCCCCTTTTCCCCGGACACGGCTAAGCCGCGCACGGCTACACGCGGGAGGGTCCAACCCTCGTGTGCTCGGGTACGTGGTGTCGCAACACAACAAACGCCTGCTGACGCAGACGCCTTTGCGGGGATGCACTAAAAGATAAGCAGGGTAATATCATCAGCAATCTCGAAGGTATAATAAATGCAGCGGAAGAATTCTATACTGACCTGTACAGTACCCAGAGGACTCAGAAGAACTCCATTCGGAACGATAATGAACAAGATACAGAAATTCCTCCTATAACTAGAGATGAGGTCAGAAGGGCCTTGCGAGACATTAAACGGAGAAAAGCGGCAGGAGAAGATGGAATAACAGTCGATTTAATCAAAGATGGAGGAGACATAATGCTCGAAAAACTGGCGGCTCTCTATACGAAATGTCCATCAACTGCAAGGATCCCAGAAAACTGGAAGAATGCAAACATTACACTAATCCACAAAAAGGGAGACATTAAAGAACTGAAAAATATAGGCCTGTTAGCCTACTCCCAGTATTATATAAAATATTTACCGAAATAATCTCCAATAGGATAAGGGCAACACTTGACTTTAGTCAACCAAGGGAACAACGGATCACATCCATGTCATTAAACAGGTTATAGAGAAATCCGCAGAGTACAATAAGCCTCTCTATATGGCTTTCATAGATTACGAAAAAGCAGTTGATTCAGTAGAGATACCAGCAGTCATAGAGGCATTGCATAATCAAGGAGTACAGACCGCTTACGTAAATACCTTTGAAAATATCTTCATTCATATCTTTGAAATATCTTAATTCTACACAAGAAAAGTAGGAAGATATCTATAAAGAAAGGAGTCAGACAAGGAGACACAGTCTCTCCAATGCTATTCACTGCGTGCTTTGAAGAAATATTCTAGCTATTAAACTGGGAAGGTTTAGGATCAAGGATTGACGGCGAATACCTCAGCAACCTTCGGTTTGCCGATGACATTGTTCTATTCAGCAACACTGCGGACGAGTTACAACAAATGATTGTGGACCTTAACACAGAGAGTGTAAGAGTGGGGCTGAAGATTAATATGCAGAAGACAAAGATAATGATGAATAACTGGGCAAGGGAACAAGAATTCAGGATCGCCAGTCAGCCTCTAGAGTCTGTGAAAGAGTATGTTTACCTAGGTCAACTAATCACAGGGAACCCTGACCATGAGAAGGAAATTCACAGAGGAATTAAATTGGGTTGGATCGCATACGGCAGACATTGTGAGTTCCTGACTGGAAACTTACCGTTATCATTGATAAGGAAGGCATACAATCAGTGCATTTTACCGGTGATCACATATGGGGCAGAGACTTGGAGACTGACAAAGAAGCTTGAGAACAAGTTAAGGACTGCACAAAGAGCGATGGAACGAAGAATGCCAGGCATAAATTTACGAGACAGAAAGAGAGCGGTTTGGATCAGAGAGCAAATGGGTATAGAGAACATTCTAATTGACATGAAGAGAAAAATATGGCGTTGGGAAGGTCATGTAATGCATAGATAACCGTTAGACCATTAGGGTGACTGAGTGGGTACCAAGAGAATGGAAGCGCAGTAGAGGACGATAGAAGACTAGGTGGTGCGACGAAATTAGGAAATTTGCGGGTGCTAGCTGGTATCGGCTGGCGCAGGACAGGAGTAATTGGAGATCCCAGGGAGAGGCCTTCGTCCTGCAGTGGTCATAAAATATGATGATGATGATGATTATTATTATTATTATTGTAAGTATGCAAGTATGCGCACTGTCATGTTAACACATGCCCTTACCGTACGAAGTGCACATGCTCATATTTATACCTGTCCTTATATAAGCAGCCCCTTGTCTGATAATAAAGACACTTTGTTCCCTGCCTCCCAACCATTCACATGGTGTCAGAAGTGGGGCGGCGACGCGTTTCGCAAGTCGCATTCGCCGCTGTTCTTCCACGCACCCTCATCCAGCTGCACCCCTAGTACACTCCCGAGAAAGAAGTATGACGTCGACAGTTCTACCACCGCCAAAGCCACTGGAAAGTACGGGTGACGCTTACCAGAACTGGATCATCTGGAAAAGTGAGTTTACTCTATTTTCTATGGCGACCGGACTAAGGAAGCAGCCTAAAGAAGTTCAGGCAGCAACACTTCTTGTGATAATTGGTGAAGAAGCAAGGCGGGTGTTCTATATCTTCAAATTCGCAAATGAGGACGAAAAGCAAGACCTCGATAAGCTCATTGAAAAATTCTAGGACCACTACAAACCAGCGAAGAACTTAACGTTCAACAAGTTTCGTTTCGGCTCCTGAGATCAACGTGAGGGCGGATCTTTTAACAAGTGGCTGATCGATATCCGAACTCTTGCTCGCTTGTGCGAATTCGGAGAACTAGAGGACAGATTACTGCGCAGTCGAATAATTCTAGGAGTTAGAAACAAGGACTTGCAACAGAAACTTCTGTCTTAAAATCCATCGTATGCCAAAACAGTGGAAATATGCCGAGCAGGGGAACAAGCAAAGGAGCAGTTTAACGAGATCAGGGAAGCAGAAGTAAGCGAAACCGATCAGACCACTTTACATGCTGTGAAATCAAAAACTAGCCTCAGAATTTGCTCAAACTGCTCTTACATACACAGAAAAGCAAGGTGCACTGCCCAAGGCAAGCGCTGTAACAAGTGTGGCGGCTGAAACCACTTCGCGCAGGGGTGTCATCAACCAGAAGCGAGACCAAGGGGCCATGCATGCAAGATAAAACAGGCCGAAATGGCAGAGGACGAGGGCTATTTTCTTCAAACCCTCGAAGTCAATGCCACTGATGGCCACGACCGCTGGTCAGCGACTGCCGACATTGCAGGTTCCGCCATATGCTGCAAAATTGATACCGAAGCCAACTGTTGCGTCATGCCCGGAGTGACACTCGGAAACATAACTACGAAGCCAGCACAAGACTGCTGCTCTACGCTACGGTCGTTTTTCAGACACATAGAAAAGGCGACGAAGAAGATCGAGCTTCAGATCACTAGTACAATGCAGTCTACAACGGCGCTATTCTTTACCGTGAAACAAGCTGTTCCTGTTACACTGAGTAGCAAGGTGGCTGAACGCTTAGGGCTGATTGGCCGCATAAACACCGTGGACGCCTTGGAAACTAAAGAAATAGTAGAAAGATTTCGAGATGTTTTCCAGGGGCTGGGAGAAATCAGATGTAGCCTACCACATGGAGCTGAAACCTGAAGCTCGAGGCGTCGTCAAGCCAGCGCGGCAAATCGCCATCGCCCTTCAGGAGCACGTCCGAGCTGAGCTGGACCGGATGGAGCACGACGGCGCCGTTGCTAAGGTAACAGAACAGACTTCCTGGTCTAGTCACATGGTTGTGGTAGTAAGGAAAGAAAAAGTATGCATATGCTTGGACCCATCCGACTTAAATAAGGCACTTCGGAGAGAGCACTACCACATGCCGACGTTAAAAGATATCCTACCGCGGCTGCATGGAGCGAAATTCTTTTCTACTCTGGATGCATCGTCAGGATTCTGGCAGTTTAAGTTGAACGAGCCGAGCTCCCGCTTATGCACTACGAGTACGCCCTACAGGCGATACAGATTCCTGCACATGCCGTTTGGCATCGCTTCCGCACCGGAAATTTTTCAGTGGGTGATGCACCAGGTGCTAGAGGGCTTGAGGGGCGTTGCTGTCGTTATGGACAACATATTGGTTTGGAGACAGTCACCAGAGCAACATGACAGAAATTTAGTAGCTTTGCTGTCCCGGTGTAGACAACACAACCTGAAGCTCAATAAGAACAAGTACAATTTCCTCCAGCCCAGAGTCCAGACATGGGCCACATTCTGACTCCAGAGGGGCTGTGCCTGGACCCGAGCAGAGTCGAAGACATCATGCAAGTCCCGCCACCACAAAACCGTAAGCAACTGCAAGTTTTCCTCGGCATGATCAACTTCATGGCTCGGTTTGTCCCTAACTTATCCACGTTGTCAGCGCCGCTTCGCGAGCTGTTGAAAAAGGACGTCGCGTGGGTCTGGACAGACCAGCAAGATAACAGCTTTCGTCAGCTTCGAGTGACCCTCACAAAAGTGCCAGTCCTTGCCTATTTTAACCAAGAAAAACCATTGACCTTGTCAGTAGATGCCAGTCAGCATGGCGTAGGAGCCGTTCTTCTACAGGATGGGCAGCCAGTTGCCTACTCATCCCATTCGCTAACGGAAGCACAGCAGCGCTACGCGAAGATCAAGAAGGAAACATTAGCAATTGTTCATGGTTGCACAAAATTTCAAGATTATATCTTCGGGCAGTCAGAGGTTACCGTCGAGTCGGATCACAGGCCTCTGGAATCTATATTCAAAAAGCCACTTTGTGAATACCTGCTACGATTGCAGCGCATGAGGCTTGTTTTGCAGATTCCCAATCAAGGTCCCGTTCAAACCAGGCAAGGAGTTATTTCTAGCTGATGTGCTTTCTCGCTTCCCGAGTGCTACAGAACTAACCAACAAGACAAAACAATTTCAAGTCAGCATTATTTCTTCACTTCCTGTGTCAGACCAGCAGCTCGAGAGTATTCGGCACGAAACTAACAAGGACACCAGCATGGCTGAACTGCGCCGTTACTCGAGCACAGAATGGCCGGAAACGAACAACCATGTGCCGCATGCCCTGCGTCCATCCTGGTGTTACCGCAACGAGCTGCATGTTGAGGAAGGCCTGCTACTCAGAACTAACAAAATAGTCATTCCTCCGGCCAAGCGACCGGAAATTCTGCGCTTGCAACACACCGCACATGGAGGCGAAGAAAAAATGAAGATGAGAGCCAGAGAAGTAATGTTCTTGCCCGGCATGAACGCAGAAATTTCGGCTCTAGCTAAGTCATGCGCAGCGTGCGAAAAGTACAAGCGCAGGAACACTAGACTGCCTATGCTGAGCCACGAGATACCAGGCCTGCCATGGCAAGTAGTAGGGCTTGATATTTTCCACCACGATGACCAGTTCTACCTAGTGCTTGTGGATTTCTACTCGTTCTTTTTCGAGGTTCAAAAGCTACGTCTTACAACAGCGACAGCGGTAAACAATGCGTGCATACTCATCTTTGTGACTCACGGAATCCCGGCAAAGCTGTGCAGTGATAACGACCCACCTTTCAACAGCGCGTGCTTCCGCTCTTTTGCTGCGCAGCTCGGAATTGCCCACGTAACTTCAAGCCCGTACTATCCTCGTGGTAACGGCATGGTGGAGCGTGCAGTGCAGGAGGCGAAAAAACTGCTAACGAAGTGTCCTTTCGCAACCCTGGAATTTTACACCGCCCTACTGGAGTGGCGAAACATGCCAAGGGACGAGCAACTGAAGTCGCCCGTTCAAAGGTTGATGGGCCGCCAAACAGGGACGCAGTTGCCGGTTCTTTCCCAGCACCTCAAACCGCAGACTGTGCCACCACAAGCCATTCGCAATCGCCTCCAGGAAATAAGAGAAAAGCAGCGGATCTTCTACAACCAGAAGGCCAAGCGCCTACCCCCTCTTCGCAGTGGGTCTCCAGTATCAGTGTACGACACCAAACGCAGAACCTGGTTGCCAGCTGTGGTTGTAGGCCCTGCAGGCACACCTTGGTTGTACACCTTACTTACAGACAGCGGACAAGAGCTGCGGCGCACCAGGGAGCATCTCAGTTCCAAAGAAATGCAACCTACGTCAGACCCTGAAGCTACAGTTTCTGTGGAGTCGGTATCCCAGCCTGACCAGATGGCAGAGCTACAACCTGAGGACACTCTTCGTAGAAGTAACCGTCTGCGTAGACCGCCACAACGTTACCCCCTGCCTGAGAGACCGCAGCATTAGGTCCCTGACATGCGAATTTGAAGTTTTTTTCTTCTTTTTGTTTTCTCTTCGAAAAGAAGGAAGATGTAAGTATGCGCACTGTCATGTTAACACGTGCCCTTACGGTACGAAGTGCGCATGCTCATATTTGTACCTGTCCTTATATAAGCAGCCCCTTGTCTGATAATAAAGACACTTTGTTCCCTGCCTCCCAACCATTCACAATGATGATGATGATCCGCGAGACGTTCGAAATGTGCAAAGCAGCTCACCCCAAAAGTTTTACAGCCTGCATCCAAAATGGGTGCTGCTCGCACCACAACAAGAGGTTTGCATTTGCATTTATAGCGCTATAGCGCTTTTCAGCTACCCAACCGCAGATTGTACGTTAGGTGAATGCGAGCACTGCCCATGGAGTGAAAGCCTCACTTTGGTCAGTCTGGGAACAGTCGACAAGGATGAGGTCACATTTCCTGTTTGGGAAAGTGGTGACTTGATCAAGAAGACGTCATCTCCAACCCTTTTTAGAAGAGCACGGCAAATGCGTGACCAAATGGATTCCTCGCAAATACATACACCGCAATCAAGCCGCAGCTATTCATGAGGTAAAGAAGTGCAAGCAGCATGAAAACATTGTTCTGCATTTTGATCTTGCGGAAAACTGGACTGTACTTCTCTCAAATGAAACACAATCGTACTGCTGGCACAAGAAACAAATCTCCATTTTCATCTGTGTCGCCACAACAAGGAAAGCAACACACAGCTTTGCTGTCATAAGCGACAACATGTATCACGACGCAGCGCACGCCTGCTACACCCTAGGTAGAGTGCACAAAGTGTTAGGTGAAAAAGCAACCACCTACTGTCACGTAAATACGTCAGCGATGGTGAAGTGAGCCATTTTAAAAATAGGTACCAATTTTATGAGTTGTGCCACTAAGTATACGTCCATGAGGTGGATATTTTCCACTACCGGGCACGGGAAGAATGCCTGTTACAGTGTGGGTGGACTCCTTAAGCACCAAGCTTCCTTGCGCAACCTGAGGTCTGGAAGCGCTCCATTCAGTCGGCACATGAGATTGTCTCCCAACTTAGCGGCAACATCAAATGTGGCCCTGTGCCTGCTGCAGCCATTGAGAAGCATCGTCAGCAGAAGTTAGTGTAGTGGAAGTCAGTGCTGCATGTGCTGGGAATTCAGTCATAGCATATGTGGATGTGTGCCCGCGATCAGTCAAGTGGACATGTGCTGTCTGTGTCGAGAACTGCCTCTAGCCAGCTGAAGGTGATTATACCCTTTTAAATGCTAACCGCAAAGGGCAAGCAATAAATTTGTTCGAGCACCACAATTAGTATCGAGTTTCTTCTCTCTTGCATCCCAGAAAACAAAGCAGAAAACACATTCTCTGTTCTTGCCACAATAAAAACCCCAGGTAAACCTTCCTTCATTTGTGGCAATCATTGCCTTTTCTTATTTTAAAAGAGAGTAAATCTTATCAAACCGGAACGAGTCATTGCGACATTAAAGCCAGCACGCTCAACATGAGCCACTTTGGCCCGTTATATTTTGTGAATAAAGCAAATGAGAAAACATATCACACCCACATTTTGCCCGACATAAGCGGACTTCCATCCAAAATTTTTTTCAAAACTGGAACCAGAGTTTTTTGAATTTCATTTATTGAAAATGAGCTTTTTTGAAAGAAAACTTGTTTAACTAGTAGGCTTTTCTTCTCTTGTTTTTCATGCAGGAAGATAATATTTTGAACAAATGTTGCAAAGAGAACATTTTATGCTTGACACTTTTTTCAAGTTTCTGTGTGAAATAGAAAATGCGCCAAGATGCATCAAAGTTTTAAAAATTTTCTGATTTGGGGCATGTTTGCAATTTTTTTCCATTTTTTTTCGTTTGTGGACAGCATAAAAGAATGCATGGAACTAATTTACTGTGAAGCATATTAAAATGAGCAGAAAAAGTTTTTCGACACAAAGTTTTTAGTTTGCATCTAATTTGGCCATGAAATCCGAAAATATCGTGGTAAGCAATAGGAGGACGCTCATGCCGCCACCTTCAAACATCTTTTTGGCTTGCTGGGAACGCCTTTCGGGAATCAAATTTTCGGTTCAGTGCAGCTTGAATATTCCTACATGACAAGCGGACATGCATGTATGATCTCTCATGGAATCGCCCAACAGCAATCGTCTTTTCTTTAAATTCAAAGCTAAAACATGCTGAAAACTACAGCAAAAAAATCTCATTAATTACCAATATGGCGGCACTACCTGTTGGTGGTGAATTATATTACTGAAGTGATACTAAAGCTCAGAGAGATGATGTACAGTGGAGCACTGTGGGCATTGGTTCACACATCCATGGCTTTCAGCAGTCACAGTTACAAAAATGAAAGAGGATGCTTATGAATGCATAAGGGCAACAGTTGGTTCCTGATTACTTCATTAATACAAGAATCCTTAAATAAACTTATATTACAGTGAAACCTCAATACAGCAAAGTCGCATCCAACACAAAAATATTTTCGTTATATTCGATTATCATTATAAGCATACACACTGATATCGGTTCAAAAAGATTGCAATCCAATCTATGTGAAAGAAATGCAAGCATACTGCCTCCAACAGGTCAGCAAAGGGTCTCCTACAGATTTTAATCGCCCATCAACAGCTTGCCATGTTGATGCATGGCACGGGGCCCTAGATTACATAGATGCACTTTCCACCATTGTTAATATGCAACCGTGTAATCAGTGTGATCAGACAGGACCAGCAAGCTGGTTTGCCGGCTGTGGTCTAATCACAGTTTTCAAGTTGATTTCAAGATTTCAAGTTGTCCTTACTGAATACTGTCACCAACAGATCTTTCAGACTCTGAGAACTAGGGCTGCACTTGGACTCAAACTCCATAACTACTATGGCTGCCCGTCTATCTCATGCATGTGATTTCCCGCTTTATGACTAATGAGGTCTGCTGGTACAGACATAGTGATGGTGGCTTCCCATGATGGCTTGTCACCAGCCACTCTGGCAGCCATTGGCAAATGTGTCACAAGTGTACTTGCATGCTTGTCTAGGCTGCTACACCTAACCAGTGCCACTTCATCGGAAGTCGGCAACCAAATTTGCGATTTGGTGCCAAGTCAACGTGGTGTAAATCTTTTCTTCGTGGCCGCCATGTTTGCGGCATCACGCGCACGGGTCATGTTGGAAAAATTGAGCGACACTATGGGTGATGTCCTAAATTTCAGTTTCTCTGTGGTTCCAAGGACAGACGGTGGTGCTGCAGAAATGTTTGAATCGTGCAGATAGGAAGAAATCAAGCAGCTGAAAATTAGGTCGACAACTGTGTGCAAGACTTTATTGCGATAGCAATTATAGGGACACTCCAGGCAAATTTTCGCCGTTGCTGTGACATTCCATAGAAATTCCAAGTGCAATAAGATCCTATCATGCCCCACGGCACTGTATACTATAGGTGCGAGGGAAAGCATGAGAGGGTGAGCCGAGAAGGATGGTGGCTTGATGCACACCATCTTCCCACTCGACCAGTGTTGTGTGCATGGTGTAGCCATACACACCCTATCTTGGAGGATTTCTGCTGGGGGTACAAAGACTATGTGAGCCACGATGGCTGGTGCCTTGATATGCACTGTGTTCCCACGTGCCTAGTGTTGCAGGTTGCACAATCTCAAGTTTTGGAGACGCACTGAAGCTAGAGGCAGCACAATGCATTCGCTCGCCGCTGCTGCCTGTCTTCACGCCAGCGTTCTGACAGTGATCAATTGTTAGCAGTCATTAAATGGAATCTGTTCATATTTGCCTGTGCGCACTTTATGCCATGCTTGTTAATTTAGTATGCAAATGTTTACTGCAGTTTATACAGCCGATAAATAACAATCTTACTTCGTATAGCTGCTTAATAATTTGCTATCGCAATCAATGCTTCGCCTTTTGGGCGAAACTGGGACTTCTTTGTTAAAGTAATATCAGGCAGGTGCAAACAATTTCCTTCTCTACAACCAATACCATGCCAGATCCTGCATTTTTGGGTTTGTTATTTAGGGTTCTTTATAGCAGAACACTCCATTGAAATAATGATGACCAGCCAAATTTTACATTTACTTCGCTATATCTGATAATTCGTTATAAATAACTGTATTTAGGCACAACTGTAAATATTTGTGAAGTGATGCCCTTTTACACCAGACATTTTTTCCACAGCTTTTAAAAGGATGTCACGGCGCTCATTTAAGAGCCATCACTATAAAAAGACATAGCAGAGCCTATAAATTGAAACTACAGTTAAATGAGTAGCTGCACCACAAAGCAAAGAGTTAAAGTAGTACCCCACAATGCACATAAAGATAGCAAAAACAAAGTTAAGAATAAAAGCTGCACTAAAGTACTTAATTGCATTTATATATGAAAAGGCATACTATAGATGTAAAACATAACCAAATACACATTGCCTAAAGTCATGTCTCTTCTCATCTCATACTGGGTACACGAGGTATTTGAGAATGCAGTGATTACTTCAGGAATAACAAAAACATTTCAAACATGATTAACTATAGCTGCTCAAAATTTTTTACATTGTCTATTTTACTGCTGTTTTCAAAGTCTGATCAATAAAACCATTTTTACCCACAATACCTGACTTAATTCAGCTTCAAAAATGACTATGCTTTGTTCAGATGGTACCTGTTAATGTTGGCCACTCTTTCCACAATAGTAGCCTTTGGCGAGTTTTTATTGTGTCCCTGTGTGTTAGTCTCTCTCTCTCAGCGATGCTCCCCCTCCTCTCATACATGGCAGTATAGCAGGTTCAAGCACTGGAAATTAGAATCCCGCATTGAGGTTGATATCACCACAGAAGTGCAAAACCAACCACTGTCGGGTCATGCAGGCCATATGGGAGGAATCAAATCCATCACGTATGACTGATGTGCAAGTCCTTGTGCAGAGAAAGCCCACATGTTGATTCTACAGCCTAAAGCTACTTGGCAATGGCTAGAACAAGTTTCCAAGAATTTCACTCATGATGGTTCTCTATCTGCTGTACAAACTCAACTCTCTGAGTGGTGCCTGACCACGGGCACTACTTTCTCTTTGTCACAGATGACAGCTCACTAATTGAACCTGTGAGCTATTTTTCAGGCCGAAAACGGATTTCAACAAATTCAAGAAAGGGGAATACTCCAAGGTGTCTAAGGTGAAAAGGTCTGCAAGCATTTTCATCTCCTCTGTCAGAGAGTAAGCTGCTACCCTGGAGTAAATGTGCTGGCAGGTGACAGAAAGGTTTATGAAGATGAAGTCAAATGCCAAGACAGACAGAATGAGAATATAATATCTACTGTGATCCAGAGCTGTGTTCTCAAATACCTCGTACACACTGTATGAATGGCACCTGTTTACGCAGACAATATGTGACACATGTTCACAAAATGTGGAGTTATGTCAGCCAAGTAATTAAAAGTACAAGTGATAAACAGCATAAAAGTTATGAGCACGGGAGCTATAGAACATACAAGAGCAAGAGAAGGAACTACAGATTTCAGCACTAAAAACACCCAACACTAAGGTGCATAGCGCCACCAATCCTGGCAACAGCAATTTTATGATGCTGCACAGGTCAGTTTTCACAACTTATGGAAAGAACAGAAAGAACTTGAAAACTATGACTAATTTCTTGGCATTGTGAGCTGGCAAGTCAGCGCATGCTTACCGCAGTGAGGGCGGCGGTGTGGTTCTCTCCACAACAAATGTGCTTGATTCTTTGGGAGCGGAGAGGCTTGAGCACGGTTGGGTGCACCCGATCCCTCTGGTCGCTCAAACCTAGCTGGCCGCAGCTGCCAATGTAACCCATTGAACATTGCTTTCGAAAGTAGATGAACACAGGCTGGACACATACAAAAGATGCACTGTCACGATTTGGTCTACTTCTCAGCATTTAATATAACAGGACTAGCTTCTGTACACACGGCATGAGGTGTGTCTGCATCGACGTCATAGGGTTCAAAGTGAGACTGGAAGTGCAGAAACTGCCATCAGAGATATCAAATGGTAAGGCATTAATACCCCTGTCACAGTAGACATTTTAATGTCATTATATTTCAATGACATTAGGTACAACGAATGCCATTTGACCCGTGGTGGTGCTACACAGGAAAAATTAATGTCATTTGGTCATGATATCAATGGCGATCATTGCAAAAAAAAATTGGTGAGAAAAGTAGAACAAAGTACAGTAAAACCTTGTTAAACTGTACCCGCTTAAGCAGTAGTTTAGTTTAAAAAGTAGTAAAGTCAAATCCCCGACTCAGCGGCCATTTAACATAATGTATATTGTATCCGCATAAACCGTACCAGCTCAGTGCGTATGTATCGGTTAAAACGTAGTGTTTCCACTTTTCATCGCGCAAACATGGCGGTGCGTTGTCTCCATCGGGCGGCCCGGCAGAACAACAAGCCTCAGAGATCGGAACAACAGCCTCCAAGCGCCCTGCACGTTTGCGCGTGAAGCCACATCAAGATCACTTCGGCACTGTGCCAGAGAGCGTTGTGGCGTAGTGCAACCAAGGACTCGCGTCATGCCGAAGCTCGAATAAAAAGACACTGGGTGCTCAGCATAGAAGGAAAATTAGATATCGTTCATGCTATTAAACGTGACATGAAGTCGGCGCTGGCACGCGACAGGGATCTGCTGTCGACTACGGTGTGTGGCATTTGGAATGCAAAGCCGTTGCTCGGCAGCGCTGCTGCGACCGCGAAAAGATGTCAGCTACAAGGTTCGACTTTTCACCATCGTTGCCTCTGTTGTTGCCGAAGCGTCGACTAGCAACAGTGATGAGGACGACATGGAAAGCAACAGCACGGGCGATTCAGGCCTGACAAGGGTAGAAGCTACACGTTACGTCAGCCTCCTGAATGCAATCGTCGCGACTAGAACAGTACCCCTCAATAAAAAAAATGGCTGTGGCTTAGCTAAGGTTAAGCCCAGGATGCGAAGCATACTAGCCTTTAATTTAGTTGTTGAACCACTGTTTAGCCTGGTGAACTGCTGTTGCTTGGCTATATTTGGTTCGGCTAGACGAAGAAACAACTTATGCGTTACTCTGCTTCGCCTTCAAGAGTGGAACGCGACAGCGTTCCCGTCGACCCGCCAAGGGGTGTAAGACAATGGGCTACGGCGCAGCGACTACGCGCCCCGCATTGGACGCGGTGAGCGTCGAGCAACGCAGCGTTCGGCGCGGCAACGAAATGTGCGCCTGAGCAAGCGGCGCACGCCTGAGCCTTAGAAACAGCTCGTTTCTAAGGCAACACCGCATTCACTAGAGGCGCTTTTGTACCACTTTGAAGCATCGTACTCGTGGCTCAGTGGTAGCGTCTCCGTCTCACACTCCGGAGACCCTGGTTCGATTCCCACCCAGCCCATCTTGCAAGAGTTGAGCCCGGCTTGCAGCTGTTGTGACGTCAGTGCCCTAGCGGGAGGAGCGGGAGTTAGGCCGCAGTACCATCTGTGCGACCGCAGGCGAGCGCACAAGCTGAGACCCGGCTATGTAGCTACGCGGCCGCAAGCGAGCGCACGAGTTGAGCCTCCGCTTTTGCAGCTGTTATGACGTCATATGGTAGCTACGCGGCCGTGCGCGGCGCAGCAAGGAAGAGCGTGGTTGTGCGGCTAGTATGCTTCGCATAAAAAGGCGCCCCGCAACTTCTGCAGCGCTACCGCGCGTGTGCACGGAGAACGCCAATGAGGAATCTGCCATACGAGTGTTTGCCGAGAAAAGGGGGCTGCTGAAAAGCTGGCTCGCAGCTTCAGTAAGTTTGAGGCTGCTGTCGTCACTGCTAGGCCGCCGCGGCATCAAATGAAAATAACACTTTCGTCTCGCGAAGTGAATAAACCCTGCATGTTTTTTCCCCTTTCATCGCACTTTCTCTGAGTTCCGTTTTTGACAGGTAAGTGGGTGATCTCGTGGTATTTTGGTTAAGCAGTACTACCATTTAGTACGTACTTTTTCCGAGCTCCGGCCAACTACGGTTTAACGAGGTATCACTCTATGTGTAGAATGTCTGAAAAGAAAATCTATTTATTTTAATATAAACACAGGACATCGCTTCACTGAAATAACATGCATATAAAACTTCTAATTCCAAGATGTCTGGCTACTACGAGCTAAAACAAGGCTTAGAGAGTTTCTGGTCATAGCCAGTTAACTGAAAACAAGCTATATGACTGGCATGACAGCGCTGAACGACAACGCTCAGTTGTAGTAGGTGAAGCAGTTGATGTGTGTTTTGTATTGCAAGCAAAGCATATTAATCAGAGAAAGAGGCTCGTTCGTCAAATGGATGCAGATGCCATTCGCGAAGCTGGAAACACGTGCATATAGGCGCCCAATCGTTTACATTATGGATGGCTAGTAAAGCAACGACCACCAGATGCCACTGAGGTGGAGAGCAAAAACACTTTGTGACAGCCTGCCGTACAGCTTTTCTCTAGTTAAAATGACAGAAGCTTTAAACCATGCCATATTAATTACCTCTTTACATGAATGCTTCTGAAGTTGCGAATGTACAGTGTCATATTTTGCCTTGTCTCTGGGATAGAGTATACATTCACTTTGAGTGCGAAGCCGAATGAGTTTCTCGAACTCATTCGATTGTGGAAGTTATTCAATTCTAATGACATTAAATATCGCTATGTAGCAACTGAATAATGTCATTCGATGCTAATGCCATTCGATTCGAATTACATTAAAATGTCCAGTGTGATATAAGTCACTTTGGCTATGCAAGGAAGTAACACATGTAGTGTCTTGCCACTCTGAATGCACCATACCTGCTCCTCTTTTTCATCATATTATGTTCCAATCTGGTGCAAAGTGCATAAAGGTACGAGAGCAATGCATATGCAAAATATCTGCCCTGAAAGCTATCACACAGAACAGCGAGACTGCCACTGTGACCCAACCTGCCGTACTTTATAGTTACCAAAGTGGGCTTATCATAACAGCTGTGATAAAATCTCATTACTACTACAGCATGCCACAATGTTTGAAGTTCATAATACAGATCCACAAAACAATTCTTTTCAAGCAACTGAATGGCAGATAAGCATAACAAATATAAAAAATTAACACCTGTAAACGTGTAAAAATTTCATTTCTGCAGTGCCCCCCACTACAAACGAACAGTGCCAGCACTAATATGCTGCATGCCTATCTGCAGTGACACCCGGAAGCAGCTGCTGTTCCCCTGGCAAACTTGGAGTGAAATTTCAAATTTTAATATTTGCATACCTGCCAACCTGAGAACATTAAAATTAGTAAAAAATCATGGGCATGATTAGCAAACAGGGGAAGGGGGTAAATAACACGTGTTATGTGTTATGTGCCAAAACCACAATACGATTATGAAGCATGCCGCAGTGGGGAACTCCGAATTAATTTTGACCACCTGGGTTTTACAATGTTGCACCCAATGCATGGTAAGCAGGCATTTTTGCATTTCACTCCCATCAAAATGCAGCCGCGGTGGCTGGGATTTGATTAGGCGACCTCGTGCAAAGCAGCACAACGCCATAGCCACCAAGCCAACACGGCGGGCGTTATTTTTTAAAGTTCGCACAGAGCCATACCTTTTGTGGCATACATATACGAACTTCATTGTCAATTATTTAGCTTTAGACACAGCACACAAGCAGCTGCAAACTTGGATCAGCAGTAAGTCACAAGCAAGACATTGTTTTTGATCACATCGACTTTTTCAGCAATTTTGCTGCTGCCAATTTTGCCTGCTGTAGAAACTTGTCTGAGCAAACTTGCTCTAAATATCACCCTCTGGTGTCCTTTCACCATCAGAAGACTTTCAAGGGTATGGTCAGAGACTAACGAGTGAAACATTTTTGGAAACAGAAGTTTTTGTGAACCTTGATGCAAAATTCTTTAAATCATAGGACAAGCCCAAATTCGTACACATTACAAAAATTTTAGGAGAGTTCACAAGTATGTACTTGTAGCAAATGATTGCACTGAAACTAACCCAAGGTGTCCGTAACTTTTATGCAGACTATGTAAAACATTATAAATGCCAAGAAAACGCAGCGCTTGCATACCATGACCAAAGCACCAGGATCTGGAAGAGCATGCAAGGTGTCTAGCCATCTCAGCATCAACCACAAGCTCTGCCAATATTATCATGGAATGTGGGCCACATTTTCCAACCATCAATTTAAGCTTTAATTCTTTTTGCCCTTCACCATTGCTTGGATGGCACTGTGCCCGTGTTATTGCTTGGATCAGCCACTAGGTGTGCCAGATGGCAAGAAAAAAATTTAAAATGAATTTGACTTTTACAAAATACAGCATCAGGATAGGTTTTATGAGGAAGGTAGTCTGTCAGTCTGAAACGTCCCCATTTATAAAGCTTTTGGCTATATCAAATTATATATGCAAGCTTTAAATTTAAATCCTTTTGAATTACTGCAGTGATGCAATTTACAGCTGCAGATAATACCCGAGACTGCACAGATATGCAGGACCAATTCCAATATACAGATGCAACAAGCCCCAGTAAAAACACAAGCCAAAAGAAGCACTGGGCGATTGGTTCCACCAAACAAAAAGCAGTAGAGTTATTTACAACTAGTGATATACTGCTACATAGTGAGTATGTACATAAATATGTAGCATGTTAGTGAAGAAACTTTGAAATACACAACACACAACTAAATACACTGCCAAAATGATGTCGGAAGTCATTGACTGAGAAAGTGCTTGAGAACTCATTGATAAAAAAATATATATATAAATTAGGGTTTTACATGCCAAAATCACGATTTGATTATGAGGCACACTGTAGTGGCAAGACTCCGGATTAATTTTGACCACGTGGGGTTCTTTCATGTGCACCCAATGCATAATACACGAGCATTTTTTAAATTTCACCCCTATTGAAATGATACTGCTGAGGCCAGGATTGGATCCCACGCTCTTGGGGTTAGCAGCGCAACATCTAAGCCTCTACGCTACCACGGCAGGTGAGAACTCACTGATCATAACATGTTGAGTACAATGTTTGGCTTTAGAGCCTGTAACATATATTTCCTAGGTTTCACTGCTGGATTTTTACCACAGCTTTGACAATGATGCACCCAAATTTAATTATCACCTCAGATATCACCAACCAAACCAACTAAATGAGTTGGTGTGCACAAAGTTTTATACAATGCTCAGAGGAGCAAGTGGTTGCAGCCTAAGCACCTATAATATGGTGCCTTGTGAATCCTCAGCATTGTCCTGCACTCTAATTACACCTAGAAATTAGTTAATCAACTGCACCATGTGATCTACATTTTTGTTGGCTCAATTCTGCCCATTATTTGCAAAGTGCTGAATGCACATTCATGAACTTTGCAATCCACCTACAATGATGAGGGAAAAGCAAAACCTGATTGTTATAAACATACATTATTATATCTAAGCTGATTTGATACCCCTGCAGCTTCAGCGATGTAACTACTACTGCTACTGGAGCTGCTACTGCTATTCTTTTCGAGTTAAAGCTTTTAAGTTACCTTCGGGATGAACCCTGCACATAAATTTAATAAAAAGTCCTTTCTGGTGGTGATACATTCCTTGGAAGCTCTTTAAAGGGAAGCTGAAAGGTTTTCCAGAAAAAATGAGTGAAGAGCAGTACACCGTGGTTTTCAACCCTCTGAATTCGAATATCGCATCGAAATTGAGTGAAAGAAAGCGCAAACATATTTTATTTCGACGAAAAGTGCAGCAGCAGACACGCCCAGCTCGCGCGCCTCGTTTCCGCCTGTGATTGGTCGGGCGCCTCGTGACGTCAACAATGGTATTCGTCCGGACCGACTGCTGCCGCTACACACGAAGCACGGTGCAAAGTAGTTTGGTGGTGTTTTGCTGAGACGGTCATGGAAATTTTCGAGAGCTTGCATTTCTCTGAGGAGTTCGGCGTTAAGTCCAAACTCTACGAGAGCGATTTTGTGCGCGACGGTGACGGGCGACGGCTTCGAGCGACAAAACGGGCCGTCGCTTGAACAAATCGCTCGGTGTTGTCGCTCGATCGCTCGTTTCTAGAAATCTAGAACTCGTCGCTCGTCGCCCGGAAATGCTATGAGCGACCAGCCAATTATGCGAAGCCGAAACTGGATGTACATAACTCAAATACTGCTGTTTGTCGCACGGAACGAGCAAACTATTGAATTTTACACGTGCAAGAATAAGAACCTAGTGCAAGACCTTCAGAAATATTTTATGCTCCTTCTTCAGTAAAATACATCAACTTAAATTGATAAAGCATGCGTCACGCTAGTTTCGGCGCGTATATTGCTGCCCTCATACCGGGAAGTCGTCACTCAAAGCCGTCGCTAGCGTGGAGTTCGGCTTGCAGACGATGAGTGAACGTGACAGCCATCGCCTCGCTTGTAGCCCTGTCGCTGTCGCGTGCGAGATCACTTGTAAGGGGTTTATACTTGTACATACTACACGTACGTACATACTTGTATATACTACATGTACGAGCCAATTGCGAAGAGCCGGCCTCTCCAAGAAGCAAAAAATGCTGGTGCAAGCACTGCTTTCCACGCGAACGAAGGCGAAGTGTTAGCATCTCCTTGTGTTGGAAATGTTCTTTGGCGAGTATGTTTTTTGCTAAGCTGCATTCAGCGTTCCAGTGAGTACGTTTCTGGGCAAACAACTGTAGTGTTATGTTCCTGCATGCCTCCTTGTAGAACGTAAGCGGTGATGCGATCTTCAGCATTTGTGCGCTGCCCCAAAGCTGTCGGCAATCTACACAGACGGTTTAAACGCGGGAAAAGTTTACCGGCTGTTGTAGCACGTGTAGTATAGAACCTTCATCAGCGCGCCATCCGCACGCTACTCGTAACCGGCGAATTCCGTCGGCTACGTGAGATGGTCGGTTTCTTATGTGTGCGAGAGAAGGGGGAGTGCAGCGTCTTGGCGTGAGCAGGCTTTCCAACACATGCAAACTTTACGCTTGCACTGCGTTATGGTAGCTGCATGCAGGCTGTTTCACAACACACGTGCGAATAGAAAATTCGCGGCGCTTGGCGATGAAACCTGCGTCAAGGGTGGGAGATAAACATGCACCTTCCATTCAGCGCGCTAACAATTTTTTTTTTTAGGAGAACCCAAAGCACGCATTATTGATAAACTCCGGTAGTAATCGTCACGGAAGTGGTTAGAGCACAACACTTGTTCCCGAGTGCTTGAAGTTGTTTCGCTTCACAGCAGCCTCCCACTTAGCTGAAAGCTTCTTGTCTTGCAGGAACTAATGGAACATCGGAACATCGTCGCGGCCGCTGGTGTTCGTGCAAGCGTAGGCTGCGCAGAACGCCGGTATGGTCGGCCTACAAGTTCAATTCATGCTGCGCACGTCAACTACCACTCCTATATACACACAAATAAAGGTATGTAGGGTCAAGCGAAGCAGATTAGGATGGCACGCACGCAGAAATAAACCCGGTCAGGCACGGTCGCGGAGACTACGAAGGAGCGGAACACCAGTGTTGACGTCACTAAGCCGGGTTTCCGGTCTCCGCTCGCATCGTCAGCGTCAGCAGCAGCGCGCGGCGCTCGACGGGAGGCGGAGCTACAGCGCAATTTTAACCGACGATTGCGTCGCTCCTAAGTGAGAAATCCCCCCCAAAATTTTACCTTCATGGTTTATAAGGTTCCCGCATCCGTATATGAGCGTCTTATTGAATTCGACAGACCCTTCAGCTTCCCTTTAATTATTCCACATTTCGAAATGTTTTGACTACAAATTCAGCAGCACTACAGATGAACCTCAATTTAAGGAAGTCTAATTTAGTGGTCTGCTATCTAATAAAGTTTTTACAATTACAGTGAGGTGCTACAAGAGAAGGCCTTGCATGATTTCTAATTTAGCAAAGCAGTTGTAACTTTCCACTGCAGTTTTGCTTTAATAAAGCCTTTTCAAAGCGCACATGTACTGTGGTGGCCTTCATGAGAAGGACCGACAAGGATCACAGTACCATTTTCCAGCAGTGCACCAACGTTAATGCCTGCACTGGGAATGTTCCGTTTATGCTCATGGATTGCATTCCGAGATATTGACCCCTTTCTAGCTAGGCTAAAAAAAAGAAAGTAACTAATTCCATTCTATAGCAGTCAGGTGGGAACCATGCATGATGTCTGCTACAGCTAGGCTGCAATAGTTTCTGGCTTAGTATATTAAACAATAATCACACCTTGCTTTCCACTATGGCACAATTAACTAGTCACATCTTCTACACACAAACCAAGTTCATTTCATGCCTACAACACTTTCGTTTTGTAAATTAGTCAAAGCCGCAAGCGTTGTGTGCTCATTAGAAGGTTGGCGTACACTGCGAACCAGTCTGCAATGCACATTTTTATGTGAATGTGAAAATAACATTAATAAATAATAAAAAATCTCACACAGTGGTTGAGTATCATGGCTTGCTTTCTTAAAAACAATGTACTTCAAGATTAAATGCACTTTGCTGCAACATTAACAATGGATGTCTGCTGCCAGCAGGACTGATTTAATTTAGTTTCTTGAGATTACATGGCTGCACAAACTGAGTCTCAACATTGTAACTACATAATAAGTACTTGAATTTATATGCACATTAATTACAAGTGCTCACTCATAACCTGCTACCTTAATAGACTTATATGAAAACATTTCAAATTGTAGAGTAGGCTGTTTATAACTTAATTCACCACAGATGCAAATGTCTGAATTAAAACAAAGGCATCAGTTTCTTAGTACGAGCCCATGTGTAACAAAACATCAGGACATCCTAAATGAGACATCTAGAAGATACCGGGATTCTCCCTGCAAAGGACAGTGGTGACTTAGACACCCATAAGAACAGTCTGCTGTCCAACCACTTCCCTATTTGCGCCACTGATGCTAAATGTGAAGGTGATACCCATTTTATATAATGCAAGTCCTCATGCACAAGAAGCATTCATGGTGAATATAAGCACATACTACAGGCAAGGGAGTGATGAGGGAAGTAACAAGAGAAGGTGCACCATACATGGGTACAATTCTTTGTGCTTGATCACTGTTCTAAGTGCACCCCAGAAGCTCTTTGTCACTCAATCTGCATGTCTTCTTCATTATTTTCACCATGCGCACACCTATGTCCTTGCGCCCTGATAAGTGCACTTGTTGCCTAGCTCCTTTGCAGGGTTTTTCAACAACTGCAATATACCTGGTATTTCGTTTCACATAGCTGCATTCAAAGCAGTGTGCGTATACATTCAGTTCTATGGGAGGAGCCTTGCAAGTTTACACTACAAGGGCTTACTATTTCTACTGCTACAACAACAAAGAACTCAATTTAATTAAATTTTCTGCCCAATTTTAGGCCCCAAATATGACGTCACTGAACTAGCTTCGACTGTATTTCTGCAACATGGCCAATATTGTCTGGCAATGCTAACATTTGCCTAATATTCATGTGAATCCAACAAGCCCAAGAAAGAATGGGAGAAATTAACTTCTTTTTCTTCTTTTTTCTTGATAGTAGGAATAATGAGTAAAAGAGAAATGCAAGTGGAAGAGAAAAACAACATGGCGCCAGAGGGGGCCCAAACCAGTGGCTCCCTCCAAAAGAGGTTTCACAGTGAGCCTCAAGTGACCCCAAGCAGGCAAGGACTGAGCAAAGCTGAAAGCAAAGACCACACACAAAAAGAGACAGAAAAAGATCTTTACTTTTGAAAGTAAACCAGATGTAATGGTGATAGCTAAGGGGAACTCACACTTCCTCAGAATGCACTTACACACATGCTTCACAATAAATGAGTTTTGTGATAAATGCAATTACACAAGCACCTGACAAGAACCTGACCCAAGCACCGGACATTTATGCTGTTGTCATTTATTATAGGGTGCAGAAATTGCTAATTCACTGAAACTCCCTTTGACAAGTGTTCGAGGTGAAATGCAAAAGAAGTCTGGCTGCACATGCAATGAAAACTGCCTTTTCAATGTTTCACAGTGCATAGTGTTCCAGTTATTGCAATGCCAAGCTCTAGTCCTCCACAAAGAATGCAAGAAGTGGGCAAAGTGACACATCTCATTGAAACTGCTTTTCAATGGCATCCCATTACTTGCAATTACAGGCTCTAATACTCCCCAAAGTACTTGCAAAGTTGATCATCAAAGTGCTTCATTACATGTGGCTCAACTGCATTACTGCCATGGTGCCGTGGTTCGAACACCTAACTCACAAATGAAGGGCCACAAGAGCAAATCCCACTCTGAGCCGAATGCATTACTTTTTCCACAAAATATTTTATGGTGACGGACCAACCAATTGAAGGAAGGTTTTACATGACCTGTTTGTTATCTGTGTAACAGCTATCACCATTGAAGGACTCACCTGTTGCGTCCCCAGACAAAGACTGTACCTGACGGCGTCAGGCCAACACTGTGCGTGGCCCCACAGGCCACTTGGGCAAGAGGCACACCTACCAAGTGGGTCACTCGACGTGGCATTCGCTCGTTTCCTGTCGAGTCCCTGCCAAGGCCAAGTTGGCCAGAAGTATTTCCACCCCAGCTGAACAGCTCCCCATTGTTAGCCAAGGCAAGGCAGTGCACTGCACCACATGCAATCTGCACAATGTGCAAGGTGGCCAACTTCTTGATCACTTTGGGCCGCAAACGACTCTCCTCCTCTGTTCCACAGCCCAGTTGACCATTGCGGTTGCAGCCCCAAGAAAACACTTGACCAGCATCACTAAGGGCCAGTGAGTGTGCTTCCCCACAGGCTACTGCTCGGATCTCATGTGCTGCAAGGGCAGCCACTTGTTCTGCACAAGACACACATGTACAGGCATGTCTGAACATAAATTCAAGAAGTGCTCTATGCCTGATGGAATTGCTAGAAAAGAAAGATCTAGAAAAAGAGGACAATATGCGTCATGGCATAGATAGAGTAAGGGAATGTCAGTGTACAGACAGCTAAGAAACCCATACGGGTACCTCAAACTTTTTTTTTTTGTACCAAGCTCCTTTTAATTGTTAAAAATCAAGGGGTTTTAAGTGCTAAAACCACAATCTGATTATGAGGCATGCTGTAGTGGGGGAGTCCCGATTAATTTTGACCACCTGGGGTTCTTTAGTGTGCACCTAAATCTAAGTACTTGAGTGTTTTTGAAATACAGTCGCCATGGCCGGGATTTGATCCCGCGACCTCGTGCTTAGCAACACAACACCAAATCCACTAAGCAACCACGGCAGGTCCTTTTAATTGTAGATGTAACACATAGTAGTAGCCCAAACCTTTTGCTATTTGAACAATCCTTATGCTAATTCAACGATCAGGATCTCAAGATAAACGTCTCAGACCAATAAGTTCTAAAACAGGATAGAAATGAAACAAATGATTAACTGATTTTAGGGCGTGACATCCTGTGTAAACACAGAGGCTATGAGAGATGCTGCACTGGAGGAGTTTGCATTATTTCTGACCATATAGAGTTCATTAACGTACTACTATACTCACAGAATGAAATGTGACAGGAAAATTTTGAAGTAGAACATTTAATAAGCGAAATAATAGAGTGCGATGTCGCAGAGTGCGATGAAGGAAAGAAAAGAAAAACAAGAGCTTTTAGTTCCACAATTGCATGCACAGTGCCTGGATATCCAGCAGGGCAGCTATGATGTGCCAGGACAATGGGCCCTTGAAGAAAAAATGTACTTCAACTATCCAACAGTTAGCGTGATGAGCAGACCTTCGTTTGTACTTGTCGCTGAGCACAGATTTCATTATGTTGGACCGTACACCTAAAAGCCAATCAGTGTATCTCTTAAAGGTAAGTTTATTTCAAAAATAAAGTTTTAAATACCTTGACATCAGAACTCGGACAGGTTTTTTGTGGTTCAATAAAAACCGGTGTGGCTGTACACTTAGCATTCAATTTTATCATAGGCAGAATAAGCTTCTTTAGTTTTAAAAATATTGTTGTCAGTATTCACTTGCTCTGCACTAAATCTGTTCCTGTTCCATATTCACAATGTTGTTCTGTAATAAATGAAATGTTTGCCAGGCGATTTTTTCATGTGTTAAATATATATCTCCCTGACTATTCTAAAGGAATTAAGCACCAATAGATCCTCTCCTCAGATTCTTTTGCTTCGTTGCACTTCCTTAAAAACTTCAAATTGTCTTCCTCATGCAGAAGGGATGGTATTAAATCTAAATTTTTGAAGAACACTGAAATCTATATTTCCATTGTCACAAACAGTGGCGAAGACAAAAACTGTGATGTTCACGGGCCGGAAGGTGCTCGTTGAGAAGAGATGTGCTAGAAGACGGGCCACGATCTTGGCAGCGGTCACCGGGGAAGCTTGGTCGGTAATACCGACGATTGCGGCAGTAGCGTGAAATGTGGCCGGCTCAACAGCCAGAAAAACAGATTGTTCGGTCGTCTGGCATCCTCCACTCAGATGGGTTTCTGTAGCAGGGTGTGAACCAGGGAGCATAAGCGGCAGTAGCAACAATTGGGGCGGTTGTAATGTTCAGTGTGAGGACCAGAAGCAGACATGGGCTGAGGTGCGTGACAGGTGGCTTGTGGAATGCCCATATTCGCAACCTCTTGATGGACGACGGCTTGAATGAGGGATATTGTCGCCAAATGGTCATGAGCAGGTGCCTGATAAGTGGCTGGAGCAATGGCTTCGAGCTCCTGGCGAACAATCCTGGTTAGGTTGTTAGGCGTCGGTAACGGAGGAGGCGTGACGGGATCTTCGCATGAGGATGTCGCAGCCATGTTCGGGAGTCTGGTAAAGCAGTGAGTAATGCACCTGCTTTTTGCTTGTTCAAACCGGCGGCATTCTGTTATGATGGAGTCAACCGTGCTGCAGTGCTTACACGAGTATGTTGAAGACATCAGCTATGCCTTTCAATACATGGCCAACCTTGTCCGCCTCTGGCATGTCTTTGTCAATGGTGCGGCACAAGGTTAGCATGTCTTGGATATATGCGACGTACGATTCCGTTGATGTTCGAGCTCTGGCCGCGAGTTCGTGCCGGACTGTCATTCGTCGTACAACCAATTGGCCAAACAATTCGCACATCTTCTCCTTGCATACATACCAACTTGTCAATTCTTCATGCGTGTTACACCCCACGCGAGCTGTGCCCCGTAGGTAGAAAATGATGTTGATGAGCATTAGCGTCTCATCCCACCTGTGGTGCTCGCTGACGTGCTCATACAATAGGAGCCTATCGTTGATATCATTGTTCCACAAAATGTGCCGGGGTCGAGGGGATGCGAAAGGACCAAGGTCACCAGAGCTGTGGGCGCGGGCTGCGATGACGGCGTACCGTTTTCGGCCATGGAGGCGGGAGAAACATGGCGTCCGCTTTGAAGATCCAGGGCTGGGAGGAATAGAGCCCACAACCTCCACCAAAAAGGTGTTAAGGGGAGTATTTACTCAAGAGTAAATGGCTAGCACTTGGCTAGTCACGACTGCACAGGGCAAACAGGTTTTTACAGGTCTTTCAGTCCGCCAGGAGAGACTCTGACTCAGCTCCATTACGTCTTTGTCATCGCCACTGTTCATGACAGTATTAACAGAACTTTGTTCACAGACCATCACTTCTAGCCAGCTACACAGCGACTGGAAGGTGGGAAAGGTGGTAGTGTTCAAATCTGGTGGTGCTCATTCCTCTCTTAAGTACAAACCTATATCACCAACTAGTGTCCATACTCCTCAAGTTTAGCCAAGTTCCTCGGGTCCAATGCATTTTTTTATGGCTAAACAGCATGGGTTTTGTAAATCAGATTCATGTGAAATGCAACCGATTTGTTTTACTAATGAACTTTTCGCTGCTCTTGGAACGGGTGTTTCATCGATTCATATTCCTCAATTTTCAGAAAGCATTTGGTCTTCAGTCTCCCCCAGTACTATGTTTTAAATTAAGCGAATCAAACATTGATCACAATATTATTGCATGGATTGAAAAGTTTCTTTTTAACAGAATGCAATTTGTTACAGCTAACAATTTAGATTCCCTTTATGTTCAGTTACTTCCGAGTGTACTGCAGGATTCTGTCCGCGGACCTATTCTATTTTTAATTTATATTAGTTCATCTATTAGGCTATATGCTGATGACTGCGTAATTTATTGCATAATATCTTCTGATGCTGATCATACAGCACTTCAGTCTGATCTTAACATAATCACAAACTGGCGCAACACATGGCAAATACATTTGAATGCTAAAAAAGGTAAAGTAATGAGAATTTTTAGAAAGTGAACCACTTGTAACCCTGCTCTTTTTAATATTGATGGTTCTGTGTTAGACGAAGTAAGCTCTTTTAAGTATTGAGTTCATATTGCTGCTAACCTTCTTGGCAAAACCATGTTAACTATGTTATTAATAATGCTAATCACACGTTAGGTTACTTACACCGCAACTTTTCAAGGGCATTGTCATCTCTCAAATTAAAATTATATAGAACACTTGTAAGGTGTAAGCTTGAATATGCCCATGCTTTGTGGGATCGTAGTAAAGAATTTCTTATTAATCAACTAGAATCGGTGCAAAACCATAGTGCGCGTTTAATTTTGTCAAATTATTCCCGCTTTTCAGGTTTATCATCACTGAAACTCATTTTGCAGCTTCCCGACCTCTCTTTGCATACGAAAATGTCCTTTTTATCAATGTTCCGGAAGACTTTTCATAATGCACGCCTGAAAAATGAATTTCTCAGTGAGCCAATGTATCTGTCATGTCGTACTAGTTGACGTCCCTTTTTGTCATGCTAATTTATATTCTTATTCACTCATCACGAAGACAGCCAAGAAATGGAATTACCTGCCAACATCTATCTTCACCATTCTCAATGTCTCTGCATTTAAATCTGCCACTGAAGATTACTGTATGTACTAATTGCTTATGACATGTACTTTTTGTTTTCACCACTCCCTTGCGTAACACGTTTGGGCATTGAAATAAATAAATAAATAAATAAAAAAGTGAAGAAAAGGTTTCTCATCAGAGAGGAGAAGGGGGGAGGTTCATGCGTGTGGCATTGTTTTGCTGTCAAATTCAATGATATGTCACTCTACAGCTACGACTGCATAATGTGATCTATAAAATCAGCATAACATTTCATACTAATGGCCAATGAAAAACAGGATTTTCATTCTTTAAATACAATTCAACTCTTCCCATAATCTCTACATAGCTGAAAGCTGAGCTGTATGTAACATGGAGAGTTTGGAGTTAGTAACATGGCGAAGCTCTTACAATTCCTGTCAACTCATGTGCTTCCAGCCCAAGGTTCCTTAGTTATAGTATGCAGCAACTGCCACAGCTTTTTTGCCAAGGGGGCCAACATTTATACAGGGTGTTTCTACAAAAACAAGCTGCACCTCTCATGGTGACGTAAGCAGAATGTCACCTTGAGAAGTGGCACTGCACTCGCTGCAGCCTCCCAGTTTTGGTTTCGCACTGTCTGATAGGCGAAATTCGGTGTGCCACAGTTCCGCGAGTAAGCACATTTTTCAATATCCAAAAGTTGATATGGCTTGTACAGAGAGGTCCCTTTAAATTCTCCATAAGATGAGCCCACTGAAACAAAAAGTTTTAAAGTTAATTATTGGACTTTTGTTAATTGGTGAATAATTACCCCATATCACCTATCACCCCCCCGTGGTAATGGTACCACCACCACTGGCAGTATGTCTCCAAAGAATTCACCCTTTTATTTCAAAATTGCTATTTTTAAATATTGCTTGAAATCTTCATAGAAACACCTGGTATATGCTGAAAATGGACTAAAGTGAAAGGGTCACATACAATATAGCCTAGATTTTTTATCTACAAGTGATACTAAAACATAAATGGAATAAAGTTATGAAATGCCCAAGTACCAATAATTATGCAAAACTCCTGCTACTTTCACTTCCTTTTAAAAAAAGATCCCTCTGGTTTCCTTACCCAGCTTGCGCATAGAGCGATCCTGTCCTAGTTGACCGAAGTCATTGGCACCACAGCTGTAGACAGATCCACTTGCTAGCAAAACAAGGGTGTGCTTGTGGCCACAAGCAACTTCTCGCACTGCCCGTGTGCCAAAACGCCTCACTCGCTCCGGCTGGCTCACTGGCGTCTCAGTATCCACCCCATCTGCAGGCCCAACAATCATTCAGAAGGCCATGACAAAATGCAACCACCATTTTGTAAGATTTAAACAGCAATATTTGCAAAACATTTTTTTAAAAGCCAACAGCACATGGTTGTCTAGTTTTGGTTACTTGATGAGTAACTACACAGTTAGAACCCTACATTATTCCCTTTCTTCTCTCCACACTGCAATGTGTTCCATACAGTAAACCTCTGTTTAGTAAACTCTGCCCAAAAAAAAAGAAACTTGTACAAGCCATTGCAGGCACCAAAAGGCATGAGGTATTTTCATTTTCAAGTGGGCTGCCATCTAACCATGGTCATCGGTTTTTCTTCACCTTTTCCTTGTGTGAGGCCCAGCTCTCCATTGGGCCCTAGACCCCAAGAATACAGCATCATCGGAGCTCCTGAGCCTGGTGTTAGCCCCAGTGATGGACTGGTTCTCCCACTGCCTACACCAGTCCCTGCTTCTGAACGGGATCGCTTCATACTTGGCACTGCACACACATAAAAGAGAACATTAAGCAATAATAATGTAGCCAACAGCAACAAAGAAAACTGGAGCAAAGTTGTAGATAGGCAAGATGAGAGCTGCAATGAAGTAAAGCTGTTCTTTACACTTGCTAATAGAAGACAGGTAAAAAAAAAAGAACATCAACAAACTTCCTCAAGTTTCGAAGCAAGAGCTACAAGTAATATCAGCTCAAAAACAAAAATAAAGTGAATGACATTTTTGTTGTTCCCTCAATGCAGTATTTTCCCTACAGCACGACTTTTGCAAATATAACCTTGACAAGTGCACATAAAATGAGCATGTTCAATGCACATGCTGCTTCTCATAAAGATTACAACATGCAAGAAAAAAAAAGTCCAGTCCTAAACTACCAGTCAAAGCATGCCAACAGAAAAATCCACTGCAGTGAACACTAGACATTAAAATATCAAGTGCAATTTTAACAAAATGTACATGACTATCAATACACAAGAAAAATGTTTCAGAAAAGCACTTCAGAGTTGCTGGTGATGCCTTCAGCCTTGACCACCAATGTCTTGATCAGAAGATACAGACTGGTCATCCCGTCTGCAGAAGCAGCAACGGCGTTTGTCGCCACATTGTCCCTGGGACGTACCAGTATGCCCTGGTGTCCAGATGACTTCGATCTATTTCTACTCTTGCCCCACAGGGCAAACCCATACAACCTTCCAAGTGACACGGCGTCCTCAATGGCCACCATGCATTATGTGTATGCCCTTATGTACCCCAAGTCAACCCCACCTCAAGCAGCTTACCCCACCGGTCCCTCTTTTCGAAAAGTCTCCCCTTTTGCACTCCAAAGAGCTCTTCATCAATAATTTACACAAATTTAGTTTATATGTCGTACTCTGTAATGAAATGGCGATGATCTAACATTACGACAGTTATGGTGACATGCGGAGAGCTCCACTGCCACAGTGGCAAAGTACAGATTTTGAAACCGGGAGAATGGCCGTACAAGCATTACAAAGCGCGAACTACCACGAAGCATTGCCTACAACACGCAGCTTTTACTTACAAAATATAGAAGCCAGAGTGGCCTGCTCAGGGCAATTTAGCGGGACTGATCAATTGCTCTCCTGACCAGGTACAGCCTCACCACAACTCATTACTTGTCAGCTGACCAAGACAAGATCATAGGATTCAGTGAACTAAGCGTACACCGGCAATGCCCTTAGTAAGCCCACAGATGACATGTGCCTCCTCCTTTAATAAAGGACTTTCAATGAAGATCAGAATGAGCAGTGGGACTGCCAAGACATACCAGGGCAAAATCATACGTAAGAATAGCCATAATGGAAAAGGAAAGGTCAGCTACCACAAAAGCTCAATAGGTGTAACAGCACATATCACTTATAGAGGACATAGTTTGCTCCCCAACATAAAAAAATGGGTTAGTTCATTGTCTATGTCAATGAAATCTACAGTGCACAAGCAGACAAATACTTACACCCTTCTTTGTACTCCTTCACTAATGTGCTGCAATCTGCTTACTTCCCACTACATAACCTTTACCATTTTCACCTTACCTCAATGTATTCAATTTTTAAGCATGAAAGGACCTGGAATTAAGAAATATGAATGCGCAAAAAGAAAAAGTTAAACTCAAGTGCTAGACTCAAGTATTTGGATATTCACTTCCCTAATGATGGCCGACACAATGTGCTAGACTCATTTCCCACTTCATAAACATTAAATATGCAGTCATTCCCACCGAGGTTGCACCGATGAGACCAGCCTATTAGTGAATGACTAGATTATTAAAGCACTGATTTTAGTACTATCACAATCTCAAACAGTGACAGAACTCCAAATAAAATGCTTATAACAGCATTTTCTAGCTGGAAATTAATTTCTTGCACTATTTCCCTTTTAAAGGATACCTCACTCATTTTAGGTATCCTCACCAATTTTAGGTATTGCAAACAGACAAGTGCAATGCATAGATCACTAGCTGTTGATAGCATCGGCCAAGTATCAAACCAAAGCGCAACGCAAGAACAGCTGAAATTTTGAATGAAAGCCTGTGCACCCTTCCCATCGAGGGAGCCCCACTTCCAACTAGAGAATCGAGGTCACCCGCATAAACGGTTCTGCACAACACCAATTATGGAACATGACATCAACAAATCATTCAATGCAGAATGTGCAAAACCACCACTGGAAGTGCACCACGCAGCAAAAAAAGAAGAAAGAAAAGGAAGCGAGACTCATAGTGCAGTCTCTCATGTCCGATGCGGGACAAGGCAGGGAAGAAGGCATAGAAGCTACCTCCTGGCACCATGGCAATGCAACATTATATTTCTTCCACCTCCTCTAGTGTTGAACCAACTTGAAGAATGACTGTGGTAAAACTCAACCTAGACTGCATTTTACATATCAGAGTGTATAACCAACCTTTTGGATGGGGTTCAGTGAAGGGAGCTTTAATGTCCAGGTCATTCATTTCGACAGGTCAACTGTCAAACTGCTGGCAGTCAAAGGGCTAGTGAGTATTAAGAACCTAATTATTCTAGATACTTGGAGCGCCAAGGCTGTGCAAGCAACCCAGTTACAAGTCCTTCAGACAGTAGAGAGTTTTAGCAGAGCGTTTACGGTCCGCTCCGCTCAGACCGGCCTATCACAACAATTGGCACGCCGCCGCTCAGCAAAACACTACTGGGAACGCTGATGATGCGCGTGCGCACAGCACACATAGCGGCAGCGGAACGTGGGACGCTGACCACGTTCCGCTAGGAACCTGATTTAGCGGTGCGTCAGGGAGCATGTAGTTGCTTTCGTAATCGTTTTACCGCCAAGCTGAGAGCACGTCAGTGGCATCTCTGGAAGGCGCTCTTGTTAGATAAGCGAAATCAATGCATTCGGTGCAGCCACCGGTGCGCGTGAAACGTGTGCGGAGCGGAGCGCAAGCAAACGCTCTGCTAAAACTGTCTAATAGAAAACTTAATCCTTAATGCCTGTTTACACAATCTTTTTCCATGGCAAAATATATAATAACATTAAATTCTGGCACTTTACATGCTATAACCATGATATGATATTATGAGGCACGCCGTAGCGACGGCCTCCAAATTATTTTAGCCACCTGGGTTTCCCTAATGTGCACCCAATGCATGGTACACAAGCTTTCTTGCATTTCAGCCCCATTGAAATGTGGCCACCTTGGCAAGTAATCGAAGCTGCAACCTCTTACTTATCAGCGCTACTCCATAGCCACTAAGCCTTCATGGCGGGTCAAATATTAAAATAGGAAGGGAGTGAAATGAGTTGCTAAATATAGTGTCATGTTACACTGGAAGCAAAGATGTACCAATAGATGGTCTATTGAGAAGTTAGCTGTTTCTTTTATTTCAAGCTAGAGAAAAAGCTTTCGACAGCTGCCTCCCCCATTCCTTTTCTTTTTTTCTGAACTGTTATTCTGCCCTTATAATTCAGGCAATTAATTAAGGAAAAATCATAGACATCCACCCATTCTTAGCAATTGCTACAAAGGAAACCCATACGGGTTCCACAAAAGAAAAGTATCGTAGTTGAAGAAAAATTTGTCCCGGTCCGGGACAAATCATAAAACTAACCATTTTATTAATTGTGAAAATTTATGCAATAGCATCATGTATCAATTTGGTTCAGCACTTTGATATACAGTTGATGCCAGTTGTACTAAACAGGTTCAAACTTGTTTATAAGAAACTATATTCATTCTTTATATATGAATATCTTACCTCCAGTGGAGAAAAGAAGCCAAGAAAGAATCCATTTGTTGATAATATGTGGTGTGTTATGGCGAAAGGGCCAGGTTTGGCTTAAGAGCACCATGACAAGTGGTAATGCTAACGATGTATTGTGGATGGCGTGCACAATGAATTCCTCATGGTAGATGTGACATGGCTGTAAAAGGGCCTAAAACCTGTCGCTGTAAGTGGCGAAGAATATATAGGTGCTAAAATAATGACGCTGACTAGGTAGTGATGTGAGCTATGGAAATGGGCTTTCGTTAAAACATGATGCAATAAAACATAACAGTGACACCAGAGTTTCAAGAGAGGCCTTGAATGCAGGGCTATTAGTCATGTGCTAAAAGTTGCCTGCCCAAACGATTTTAGGGTGTCGGTTTTGGCTAAGAAATCTTAGACTATTTGCAGATTAAAAAGCGTTTCATCGCTAAGAAAGAATACAGAGCGAAAAGATATATTTTCGCGATATGCAGAAGAGAAATACTTTTTCCTCTCTGTTTCTATTGCAGGGCACTAAATAAGAATATGGAGCACTGTCAGACTATTACTGCACTTACAAGTTGGAGGATCGCCCCCAGTCAAGAGATAAGAGTGAGTACTGTATGTGTGGCCTATCCTTAATCAGCAAAGTACTTCCTTGTACCGCATTGTTTTACCACTTATCCAATTCCCCAGTTTTGGTTTTATTATGTGAAGCTTATTCATTGCTTGTGTATCCCACTCGCCTTGCCAATGATTCCTCAATTTACGGCGCAGAAAAGGCTTTAGGTCTGTGGCAGGGATGGGGATATTTCCATCTGTGTCGCTAAAAGTTACTGACGTAGGGCTTTCATCAGCAGCTTCATTGCCTCTTATACCTTTGTGACCAGGTACCCAGCATATGACAATCACTTGATTGCATATATATAGGAAGCACAACAGACTGTACAGCTCACTAAGAATTGAGTTCTTATATTTTCTTGGACTAAGTAGGGCTTTGGCTACACTTAATGAATCTGTAAACGCAATAGCCCTAGCAAGGTTTGTGAGCCTTATGTTTTGAATAGCCAAGAGTATAGCGTAAGCTTCCACTGTAAAGATACTTGTGTGTGGATTTAGTGCCCCGGGTACTGAAAATGAAGGTCCCAGAGCTGCGTAGGAAACTCCATTAGGGGACTTGGAAGGGTCTGTATAGTATTCTGTACAGGAGTACTTCTCCTGAAGTTCACGAAAATGGAATTGTATATGTGCTTCTGGCGCCTGCATAGATATTTCTACGAAAGAGATGTCACATTCAATGGTCAGCCATTGCCACGGTGGGGGCAGGCGAGTGGGTGCCATTAGGACATTCTCTGGGACTAAGACACCTGTTTCTTCTGCCAGTGCTATCAAACAAACGGAGCCCTGATAGCTGGGCGGTTACGAAATAGCCTGGTAGTAGACACGTCACGAATAGATGAGTGACATGTCTTACACTGTAAACTAAAACTGGCCAAAGTAATTCCAATACACAAAGGAGGTAGAACTGATGATATTACGAATTACTGGCCAATCTCAGTGCTACTAGCATTTTCAAAAATTTAGGAATTGTCAATAACCGGCTGTCAAAATATATAACCAAGTATATAATATCACCCTCACAGTATGGTTTTCAGAAAAATAAGACAACTCAGGACGCTCTTCTTGCCGTCAAGCAGCAAATAATCAGAAATTTTGAAGATCAGCTCTTCATCTTAGGAATATTTCTCGATCTGCGCAAAGCTTTTGATTCCCGTTGACCACGAAATCTTAGCTATAAAATTAGATTGCTATGGAATTTGAGGTATCACACTGGACCTTATCAAGAGCTACTTATCGTTTCGGCGTCAGTTTGTTAAAATAGACTGTACTTCTTCAAAACAGCTTGACATTAAACTAGGTGTCCCGCAAGGCTCGATATTAGGCCCGTTACTTTTCCTCTTATATGTGAATGACATTACAAAACTACAAAGAACACCCACAATAACCATGTTTGCAGACGACACTAGTTTATTCTTTACAGGTAGAATACTGCATGACATTAAACAATCTCTGTATGTATATGATTTATCCACATGGTTGCAACAAAACAAACTTCAGTTGAATGCAGTAAAAACAAAGTACATGATATTTAAGCCAATCAATAAGCATAAAAAAATTATTAACTTACAGTAGAGAGGACATAACTTAGAACAAGTGTGCAAAAGTTCCTTGGGGTATGGTTTAGTGAAGAGTTGTCTTGGACCCCTCCATGTCAATCATCTGCTCTCCGAACTCGCAAAGTCTGTTGGACGTATTAGAAAAATAGCTCCTCTTCTACCTCTTTGGCTAAAGCAATCACTATATTACTCCCTGTTCTATTGTAAACTTTTGTATGGCATTCTGGTCTGGGGAACAACGACACACGGGAACTACGATAGGCTACAACTGCTGCAAGAACGTGTCCTCCGGATTTTTTTTAACCACACCGGCCCTATTAGATTGTTCCTGACACAATCACTTTTTCCCAGATTTGTTGTTTTACCTGCAAATAAAGTCTATTTATGGATACTGGCACAGCAAATATATAAAATGAAACTCCACAGTATTTACACACCTGTCTTGGCGAAATATGATATCCGTAACCCCAAACGCAGAAATAAAAAAGTCAGAACAAATTATGGAAAACAAGATCTGAAATACAGTGAAACCTCGTTAAACCGTAGTTGGCCGGAGCTCGGAAAAAGTACGTACTAAACGGTAGTACTGTTTAACCGAAATAGCATGAGATCGACCACTTACATATCAAAGCCTGAACTTGGAGAGAGTGCGATCAAAGGGGAAAAACATGCAGTATTTATTCACTTCGCGCGACAAAAATGTTATTTTCGTTTGATGCCATGGCGGCCTAGCAGCGACAACAGCAACCTCAAACTTGCTGAAGCTGCACTTTTCAGCCAGCCCCCCTCTTCTCGGCAAACACTCGCATGGCAGATTCCTCGTTGGCATTACATATTCTCCGTGCATGCGCACGGTAGCGCTGCAGAAGTCACGGGACGCTTTTTTCATTGCGGGCTGCTGTTCTCGTCTCGACGACTGCATTCATGAGGCTGGGCCAGCTTCTGCCACTGTCGGGCCTGAATCGTCCGTGTTGCCGCTTTCCGTGTCGTCCTCATCACTGTTGCTAGCCGACACTTTGGTAACAACAGAGGCAACGATGGCGAAAGGTCGAAACGCGTAGCCGACATCTCTTCATGGTCGCAGCAGCGCTGCCGAGCAACTTCTTCGCATTCATAATGCCATGCACCGCACTCAACAGCAGATACCTGTCGCATGCCAGCGATGTCTCGTGTCATGTCTCGTGTCAGTGCTGTCTCGTGTCATGTTCGATAGCACGAACGATGTCTAATTTTTCTCCTATGCTGAGCATCCAGCACCTTCTTTATCTGAGCTTCAGCATGACGCGAGTCCTCGCTTGCACGACGCCAGAACGCTCTCTGGTACGCCGCCGAAATGATGTGGCTTCACGCACGAACGCACAGGGCACTTGGAGGCCGTTCCGATTTCTGAGGCTTGTTGTTCTGCCAGCCCACCCGATGGAGACGACGCACCGCCGTGTTTGCACGACGAAAAGTGGAAACACTACGTGTTAACCAATACGTACGCAATAAGCTGGTACGGTTTGAGCGGATACAAAACACATTATGTTCAATGGCCGCTGAGTCAGGGATTTGACATTACTATTTTTAAACGAAACTACTGTTTAAGCAGGTACGGTTTAATGAGGTTTTACTGTATCAGGTAATAGACATGTTAAATAACTGTGCTTCTATTTTGGATTTCTGCCTATCCAGAAAAACGTTCAAACGTGAACTGCAGGCAATTATGTTTTCCATTGAAATTGTTCAGTAACAATGATAAATGTAAATTTCCGTTTCAATTGTTGACTTCCTTTTACATGTTTTTGTGATATGAGCGAATCTTCAATGTGATTTTAAAAAAAAAATTGTCCATAGTGCTTAAGTACAGCCATATTGTATATGATGTATGCGTGTAATTTGTAACGCAGCTTCTCTTTTTTGTACCAGCTCTCTGCTGTACTGCTGTAGACTGCCCCTTTTGTTACGGGGGCAGAGACCTCATCAGGCAACCATGCCTTTAGTCTCTGCCACCCGCAGGATGATGTGATTTTCCTGCAAAGAAAGAAAGAAAGAAAGAAAGGACGGACAGACACAGACCGACAGACTGACTGACATGGATGCTGCACGTCTGATTAAACCTTGAGAGCATAGGAAAAGCTTAAATATGTACTTTGGAGATGTAATGGCCATTCATTACACTCCACATATAAGCTTTCCATGGGACTTGTCCTAAAAGTGCCTGTAGGCGCAGCAGAGCTATATACTATAGCTCCATAGTCGAGGCGAGACCGTATAAGCTTTAGTAGAGGCTCAAAAGGCATCTTCTATCACTTCCCCAAGAAGTGCAGGACAAGAGCTTCAGTAAATTCATTGTCTTCAGACATTTCGCTCTAAGATACCTAAGGTGAGGAACAAATGTTAGTTTTGAGTCTAAGATGATTCCTAAATATTTATGTTCGTGGCTGACAGATAGCCACTGTCCATTAACATACATAGCAGGGTCAGGTAATATACCTCTCTTTTTCGATAACAGAATGCATGTGCTTTTTTGGGGGTTTAACTTAAATTTAATATCGTCAGCCCACTTAGACATTTTATTTAGGCCAAGCTGTACATTTCGCTCACAGATAGAAATATTGCATGATTTAAATTGTATCTGTACGTCATCCACACACACTGAATAAAACATTGTTCGTGGTATGACCCTACCTAGGGAATTCATTTTTATGATGAATTGGATGCAGCTCAACACACCACCTTGTGGCACACCTGTTTCCAGCGTAAATGGACGAGATAACACATTACCAACCCTGTCACGGAACGTACGATTGGAGAGCAGGCTTTGAATCACGTTCAAGAGGTTGCCTCTGACAACCATACCAGCCAGATAACGAAGAATTCCAACACGCCAAGTTGTGTCGTATGCCTTCTCCCATATCTAAAAATACCTCTAATAAAAATTGCTTGTGCACGAAGGCATCACGGATTTTCGCCTCCATGCGGACAAGGCGGTCTGTTGTAGATTTACCCTCCCTAAAACCACACTGCAAGGGGTCTAGTATATTGTTGCTTTCAAGATAATGAATTAGGCAACTGTTCACCATTTTCTTGAAGAGTTTGCATAGGCAGCTTGTCAGGGCTATAGGCCTGTAGCTGCTGGCCGACGTCGGATCCTTGGCCTCTTTGACAATAGGAATTACGACTGCTTGCTTCCAGGCAGATGGAATATAACTGGCAGAGAATATGGCGTTAAAAATTGATAGTAGCATTTTGTGTGTTTCGGTGTGTAGGTATTCGATCATCTCAAACTATTCGATCGTCTCTAGGAGCCAATATATTGCAACAGTTCGGTGCAGCCTGAAATTCCACCATATTAAATGGTCGGTTGTAAGGTTCATTTTTATTTCCTTTTTGATCCAGAGGCTGTCGTTCCGCTTGTTGCTGATATCTTACGAATGTATCTGAGTAATGGGATGAGCTCGATATGTACTGAAAATGTGCCCCTAGAGAATCAGCTTGGTCCTCTAAAGGTAGAGGATAGGTTTCGCGGCCTTTTATTTTGTTCACCCTATTCCAGGCTTTCTGTTCGTTTGTATATGAATTGATGCTACTGATGTATTTTCCCAACTTTCCTGTTTAGCACGGCGACATGTTCTACCTAGTGACTATACTTTCTTGAAATTGATCAGGTTCTCGGCAGTTGCAGATTCGCGAAGATGACTCCAAGCCTTATTTTGGCTTCTACGAGCTTCCTTACACTCCGCATTCCACCAGGGAACACGTCGTTTGGAGGGCGATCCACTGGATTCAGGGATACATAGTGACGCCGCATGAAGAATAAATGCTGTCAGATATGCCACTGCATCATCAATAGGAAGTGTAGAGATGTCTTCCCAGGTCATGCGGGTAAGTTCTTTATAATGTTTCCAGTCAGCTGACTCAACTTTCCAGTGGGGGACGCATGGAGAGCATTAATCATGTTTTGTTGCTTTTATGACAATCGGAAAATGGTCGCTCCCATATGGACTTTTCAGCACGTTCCACTCTAGATACGGTACGAGTGTACCAGATGCAATGCTTAAATCAATCGATGAAAATGTTTTGTTTGCCACGCTATAGAATGTAGGCTCTTTTATATTAAATAAGCATGCACCTGTAGTGAAGAGAAAGCTTTCTACTAAGCGTCCCCTAGCATCACGATGACAACCTCCCCAAAGGGTGTTGTGTGCATTAAGATCTCCCATAACAATATAAGGTTCTGGTAGTTCATTAATAAAGCTTTGAAATTCTGTTTTTGAAAGATGGTAGTTCGGGGGGATGTATAGTGAGGAAATTCTTACCAGTTTATTAAACAGTTAACAGTATCACATGGACTGCAACTGTCTCTAGGGGCATTTTAAGCTGTAATTGATGGCAAGCAACACCCTTATCTACAATTATTGCCACACCACCAGACGAGGCACGGGCGTCGTTGCGGTCTTTTCGGTAAATGGCATACTGCTGGAGAAAGTTCGTGCGTGAAGGATTAAGATGAGTTTCTTGGACATGAAGCACCTTTAGATTGTACTTATTTAAGAGTTCCTTAATGTCGTCAAGGTTGTGGAGTAAACCTTTGACATTCCATTGTAATATTTGTGTAGCCATAATTTATGCATATTGTGCTATGTGTCTAAGAGATATAGATTAGATTAGCTCACGAGACCTTTCCAGGCCCTGTGATACGGGATTTTTCTTTCTTCGCAGGGCGCTCGAGGGAGCTGCGCCATTCCTTGGGCGTCTGAGACGCCAGAGTTGTGCTCGTATCCATTTATTGAAAACAAAGCTATGCATAGTAGTCAGTAATTTTTGCCGATGCCCTAAAGTGCTCCTCAGTGTCAAAAAAAATGCATTCTCAATCTGCTAGATCATGTAGACTTGCTCCAGTTCACTTCTCAATGTTGGCACAGTAATGGCAAAGCGCATCCACCATAAAAGTAGTGAGTCATGAAGCATTGCGGGATGCAAGAAAGCACCTTCCTCGTCTGGCAGCTGACACCCCGAGTTCAATATATCCAATGTCCAGTTCATTATGAAGGGAAGATCTTAAATAATAAATCTGCAAGTTTCTGTTTGATATAGAGAATAAATTATTTGATTCAAATTTGTTATTTCATGTTGAACTGTAGTTAGCAAAACCAGAAAAACACGCAAATGTTAAAATTCTACACATTAAAAAAAATCTTTGTTTCAGAAATGTGTGTTCCCCAAAGGCTTTATCTTACTTTTTCCTGTCGGCGACGCAGTTCTGTGTTGTCGAATCGTGTGCATGTCAAGCAGCATTTTTCACTTTTTCGTTGCCCGGCATTTTATCTACTTATTTTGCTGCTTTGTGGCGGAGATATTGAGTGTAACCCAGGTCCATCAACTGCTGAACAAATCCAAGAACTGTTAAAGGGTCAAAGTGCAATACTTTCCAAGTTATTGCAGCTCACCGCAGACATTACTCACGTTAAAGCTCGCCTTCTTTCGTTGGAAACCAAGCTAGCAAAGATCGACACAATTGAAAAAACCTTGGCTAACGTTGAAGATCAGCAGCGACAAGATCATGATGCTTTGGCAGGCATGATTAAAAAATTGGACGACTTGGAAAATCGTGGGAGGCGCAATAATTTGCTTTTTTATGGCTTGGCAGATTCTAATGCCAATGAGACGGCAGCCCAGTCTGAGGAACTCATAATAAGTCTGTGCACTGCGAAGCTTGAATTGCCTTCGTTAGCTATTGAACGTGCACATAGGCTGGGTAAATTCTGCGCAGGAAAAAATCGGCCCGTCATTGTTTGTTTCAATTCTTTTAAAGACCGCCAAGCCGTGCTTGCAAAAGCATTCAAGCTCAAGGGATCGAGCGTTGCTATATCTGAAGACTTTTCCCCACTGTCCGTGATAAGCGAAAGAAATTATGGGCGTATGCCAAACAAAACAGCGAAGAAGGCTTGAAACCAGTTCTGAAGTTTGATACGCTTCACTTGGGGAGCAGGCGCTTTCAATGGGACGGTAAAGCCGGCGTTGCACGGGAGCAATGACAAAGTACTGTTAATGCTGCGATGTGCCCCGTCAGCGTTCTGTTAGTCAACTGCCGCAGTGTCAAAAATAAAATTGATGATTTTCACTTTTTTCTTCGTACTATCCAACAGATCATTGTTTTGGGAACAGAATCTTGGCTTGACCCGACTACTGCAAGCACTGAAGTATTGCCGGACACGTATGAGTGTTTTCGTCGTGACCGCTGTGCACGTGGTGGAGGGGTGTTTATTCTTGTCCAATATAGTATCCCAAGCGTGCAAATGGAATTTCCGGATAATGAAATTGAATCGATCTTTTGTAAAGTAAGGCTACCGAATGGGAAAGCAATTGTTCTTGGGTCATTTTATAGGCCTCCTGGTGCTTCTGTAGAACCACTAGTTCATTTAGCCAATTTTCTTGAAACTATTAACAATGAATGCCTTGTTCTAGGGGGGACTTTAACCTTCCGGATATTGACTGGTCAGCTGGGGAACCAAGGGATACTGCTCGAGGGAGCCTATACTCAACTTTCTTTGATATTTTAGATCAGAACACTTTTTATCAGTATGTGCACGAGCCATCACGCACTGACGGAACAGGTCACGTACTCGACCTTTTGCTCTGTAACGTGCCTGATGTTGTACACAATGTACGGGTGTTGCCAGGTTTGAGCGATCACAACGTTGTTCTAGCAGATTTATCAGTTCTGTATGTGAAGGTTGCAAAAACACCTAGTCGAAAGATTTATGCCTACAGCAGGGCCAACTACGAGGCGATTAGCACTGCTTTCGAGTCGTTCTTTCCAACCTTTGATGCACTCGCAGATAATCTAGATATCGAACAACTGTGGAATACTTTCAAATTGAAATTGTTCGAACTACGTGAAGCTTTTGTCCCATCACGAGTTATATCAAGTAGGCGAGCTCGAGACAAACCCTGGTTTAACACAGAGTTACGTGCCCTTGTTCGACGACAGCGACGAAACTATCAAAGATATAAGGCGTCTAATTCGCCAGAGCATTTGGCCTAGCTGAAAGCAACAAAAACTGAATTTAGGCAAAAGTCCGACATCGCTAAGGACTTCTATTTCTTTAATCTAGGAGAAAGACTTGTCAGGGATACCAAAGAATTTTGGAGGTATGTGAAGCGTAATGGCAAAGACAACAGATCAATACCTGCTTTGAAAAATGAGGAAACTATTATTCATGATAATGAGTCTAAAGTTGAAATTTTTAGCCGTTATTTTTCATCTGTCTTTTTGCCGTCTAGCTCACGTACTGTCTGTTTTGAATTACCTGCTGAAATAGACCCCATGCCAGAAGTCACCTTTTGTGTCGATGGTATCCGTAAATTATTAAAAGATGTGAACCAGGCTAAGGCATGCGGCCCTGATGACATTCCTGCCGCTATCATACGCTATTTCGTCCGGATGTTTCAGAAGTCCCTCAATGAAACTGATATGCCAGATGATTGGAAATTAGCGCGAGTCGTGCCCATACATAAGAGTGGGGTGCGTAACTCCGTTCAGAACTACAGGCCTGTTTCCTTAACTAGTTTAACCTGCAAAATTATGGAGCATGTAATATACAGTTATGTTATGGCCCACTTAACTAAGCATAATCTCCTAAGTCCCTGCCAACATGGTTTCAGGCGTGGTTTATCTTGCAATACACAGTTGGTAGAGTTTATTCATGATTTAGCCTCGGCAGTTGATAAGCAACAAGTTGTCGACTGCGTTTTCTTGGATTTCAGTAAAGCGTTTGATGTAGTCGCACACAGTCTCCTACTCTCCAAATTAAAAGCTTATAACTTGGATGGTAAAATAATAGCGTGGATTGCCGAATATTTGTCATTGCGGAAACAGGCTGTGGTTCTGAACGGTATATCTTCGCAATACGCATCAGTTACGTCGGGAGTTCCCGAAGGCTCAGTGTTGGGGCCACTGTTGTTTTTGTTGTATATTAATGATATTTCAGTTGGTATACAGTCTTCATTCAGGATGTTTGCCGATGATTGTGTTGTTTATAGAGTCGTAGATGCCATTTCCGATTCACAAATCCTGCAAGTTGACCTAAACACTATAGCAGACTGGTGTGTGCGTTGGGATATGTCATTAAATATAAATAAGACTGTTCACGTCACCTTTACAAGAAAACGAGCTAATCATCCCTATAGGTATAGAATTCATGATTCAACTCTAAAAATAAGCAAGGAATTTAAATATCTAGGTGTGTTTTTTACTTCTGATTTACGATGGAACAAGCATGTTAACTATATTGGAAATAAGGCAGCATCAGTTTTCGGATTCTTGCGGCGCAATTTTAGTCATTTACCGAGTAACTTAAAGACGCAGTTGTACTTCAGTCATGTACGTTCAATACTTGAATATGGATGTGTTTGTTGGGACCCACACACATCTGAGCTTACAAACAAATTAGAAAAAATCCAGAATAGGGCAGTTAGATTTGTTTCTGGTAACTATAGCCGGCAGCTTAGCATGACAGAAAGCAAACTTAAACTTAAATGGCAAGAGCTGAAGGATCGTAGAAGGCATATCAGATTAAAATCTTTCCACTATATTTATTATTCTAAAACAGGCATAAACCGCGAAAAATATATCCAGGCACCACACTATATATCTAGGCGACTTGACCACTGTTTGAAGGTCAGGGAATTTTCTTGTAGGGGTGACGTCTTCCGTTATTCTTTTTCTGTTAGAACTGTTCGAGATTGGAACAGTTTGCCATCGAGCATTGTATATATTACAGAAAATGATGCTTTTTTCCACGCGTTCAAATAATTTGTTGATGTATTCATTCAAGTTTGTAACCTCCCTGCTGTAATGCCCTACGGGGCGATGCAGGCAACTAATAAATAAATAAATAAACATGATTTATTTCATTAATCAATTGAGCAGCCACATTGATTTGCATACATTCCCTTTAGCCTATTCTACCAAAAGCACCTAACTTCTACATGGTTTCACTGCTGTTGGTCATTTTCTACCACTTTACCTTATTTGCTCACTCCTTCCTATGCTTTAAAGAGTTAAGCTCTTTCCTCAATTAAGTCCAACAGCCTCATCTTTGGCCAACAAGAATATAGAGCTCGTACTAGGTCGGCTCCTGTCAATTCACCAATACTATGAAGAGACTGATGTTTTCATAAGAGCCACCACCCTATCATTGGGTCAGATTGTAGCTGCATGCCTTCAAAAGTTCGACGAAAGTTCATCTGGTCAGGTAACATGATGAAGAAATTGCGGCCACTGACCAAGTCAAGGTGAAAAAACACAGATGTTTTGGGACCCGTACGGGTTCCTTGATCACACTAAAAGCGGGCAAGAGCCGCAAGTCGTTTTTATGTGACCAAGTCAAGGCGAAAAAACACACAGACGTTTCGGGACCCGTACAGGTTCCTTGATCACACTAAAAGCGGGCAAGAGCCACAAGTCGTTTTTAACCCAGCGAGAGTAATCTGCGCCATGGAACGCGCCGTCACTCAACTTCCTTCCGAAGTAAGAGAAGAAGCTCGCACTCGCGCCATTGGTGTTCTGTCAAAGTGGCGGACGCGCAACCCTCAAGCCCGATTTTCACCTGCCGAGAAACAAGCCGTCGAGGGCCTCCAGAACAATGACTCCACTGCCATCCTTCCTGCAGATAAGGAAAATGCCATCGTGTTGCTCGACAGAAGTGACTACAATGAGAAAATGAAGGATTTGCTATCAGACGAGGATGCGTACATCGCGATCCAGAAAGACCCCACGGTCAACCTGCAAACAAAACTCCAAGGTTTTTAAATTTGTTCCACCGCAGCAAAAGCATCTCTACCATCGCCTCTTGTGTACTAACAGGTCTGCACCTGCAATATACGGACTACCGAAAGTTCACAAGCCAGATGTTCCACTACGGCCTATTGTAGACTTTACAAGGTCACCGCTGCACTGGTTATCAGGTTACCTGCACCAAGTGCTGGGCCCGCTCACCGGCAAGACAGCAATGCACATTTCAAATTCTTCAGCCTTCGTGGAGAAAGTGCGCGACATCTCCCTGGATGAAGACGACATTATGGTGTCACTTGACGTGAAGTCGCTCTTCACTTCAGTGCCTGTTGACCTGGCCGTAGCTACGTGCAGAGATGTCCTGCTGGCGGACGACACGCTCGCTGAACGCACCCCTTTGGAAGTACAGGACATTTGCGAGCTTTTAGACTTCTGTTTGAGCAACACCTACTTCACTTACAACAAACAGTTTTACAGGCAGATCACTGGAACTGCCATGGGTGCTTCCATTTCCGTTACTACTGCCAACTTGGTCATGGAAGTCATTGAACAGAAGGCCCTCACTGACTTCGCTCCCGCGCCGAAGGTTTTCGTCCGCTACGTAGACTGTTTTTGCATTGTGCGAAAGCCGGACGCTTCACGCCTCCTACGTCTTCTCAACTCAGCAGACGCAGCCATACAATTTACCACAGAATACGAGTGTGACAACAGCCTCCCCTTTCTTGACGTCCTCGTGCAGCGAAGTGGAACGAGGCTCTCATTTGCCGTGCACAGGAAGGCGACTCATACTGGCCAGTACTTAAACTTCAATTCGTGTCACCTGGCTTGCCATAAGCAATCCGTTGTCTCATCTCTCGTGACGCGGCCCACACGCACCTGCTCAAGTGACCACGAAATGCAGAACGAACTGAAGAAAATTCGTCACGAATTATCCAGGAACGGGTACCCCAAAAAGTTTATTAACAAAATGGAAGCCCGCGTCCTCCATCCAAAGCCGTCTCAAGGAAAGTCGTTCACGAAACGCGCTGGCATCCCATATGTTCCTGGCGTCAGCGAAGCTCTTAGCCGTGTATTCTCAAGATACGATCTCAGAATAGCCCACATGCCATCCAACAAGCTGAGAAATCAGCTTGTTAATGTAAAGGATCGGCTTGAAAGCAAGAATTATCCCTGTGTCATATACAAGATACCATGCGCAGACTGCAGCTACATCGGTGAAACCGGCAAATTCACGAGAAGATTAAAAGAGCACCAAAGGGTCATCTCCAACAAGAACAAAGTCTCGAACGCCCTTGCCGAACACGCCGATAATCGCAGTCACCGCATCGATTGGGAAAACGCTGCTATAATAGCTAAGGAAAAGAATTCGATGACGCGACTCTTGTTAGAATCTTTATTTATTCAAACTACTGACAACAGTATCAACAGGACTGGTGGAAATCTTCCTGCCAACTACACCCGTTCCCTACGTCCCATTTTGGCATAAAAACGACTTGCGGCTCTTGCCCGCTTTTAGTGTGATCAAGGAACCTGTACGGGTCCCAAAACGTCTGTGTTTTTTTCACCTTGACTTGGTCAGTGGCCGCAATTTCTTCATCAGCTGCATGCCTGCAGTTTTGATTGTAAAATCTGGTTGATCGTTACATGATTAGTTGTACATTTTACTGATCTAAAATTTAAAGCAATCAAGTCTGCCTTTTGTTCTTATTTGGCACAAATTGTGTAGTTTTAAACTTTTCAAGCCGATTGCTGCAAATTCGCGACATACCAAATTAGTGCAGCCTAAGCCCTGGGATTTTCCACATAGTCGCCACCAACATTTAAATATTTGTCGTAGCGTGCAATCAGTTTGAAGGAACCACTCTGGTGAAACTCGACGCCCTGCAATGCAAGGCCTGAGGCATGACCTCTTCATCATACACAATCTGTAGGCGTTCATGGATGATGGACACACTAGTCCCACGTGCCCATTCATACGAGATAACAGCACGCACTTCCATTGGCGACCAAACTGTCAGCACATGTCTGTCTGCCATCATGATTTGTACTCGAATAACCTTGGGCATGTCAGTCTGCTGGTACTCTCCCTTCTTCGGTGCTCTGCACATGCATCATTCCTCCTTCACTGAAGCTCCTTCCATTGTTGAACCAGCAATGGGTGTGAATCCTTATGGCGATTGTTTGTGTCACCTGGTGTACCATCTTCTCTTTCAAAAAAATGACAAACCTTACTTTCGGAACGTCCCTAGTATTTTCTACAGGTTTTATGAACATAAAGTCTGCTTATGCTTCCAAAATTTTCTTCAGATTTCGTACATCCCAGTGATTACAATGGGTATGTAGTGAGCTTGAGAATACAGTTAATTTTTGCATTACTGCTTTGGCTATGGTATGTGGCAAATTCACAACATTCGGCATTTGCGACACTCAATGGCTGTAGGAGCATGCTGCGCAAAGACCTGGAAAGTTCTTGGACTTTTGGCAGGGGATGAAAATTAGGTTCTTTTAAGTACAGAGGAGCTTCACGCACACCTTCTGCAAGAAGATATATGCAACAACAGCCTGAGAGGAAGAAAGGTCATGCAATGTCAATGCTTGTCGACCAAGTGGCATAGGTAGGAATTTTCTTTTTGGCAGTGGGAGCACAGACTTGACTGGGGTAGAGGGCGGAGGGGCAGGCAGGTGTTATTGCATGTCGTTTTATGCCAGGTATCCCAGCTACACAAAAATATCGATGAAGGGGGGAGGGGCACATCCACCCCCGGCTACACTACCTGCCTTTAACCTGCGTTGGAACTGACCGCACTGGATACTCGTCAGCCGCCAACAGCACACGGCAACCATGCAAGCAACCAGGGTGCAAGGGATAGACAGCTTTTTGTGTGCACTTCTATTCCCTAGCTATAGGTTAACAAAAATTGTCATGTCACCTATTCCTTGATTATGTGGTCCTCCTTAGTCCAAATAAATAGTTTTGCACAAGTTAAGCCAGGAACTGCCTCATACTAATTTTTGTCCTCCTGATATGTGTACATTTTCTGGCCTATTTGCCAGATGTCGCGACATACACCAAAGTTTATAAAAAATTTGGTCCTCACATAAAATAGTGAGGACATTCCATTATGAAGGCTAAATGAAGTTAAAATATCCTGCAACAATTCTTTCTGCCATGCTTTTAATACTTCGGAAAATACCTACAGAGGTTCTACAGCTACCTTAATTCTACACAAGAAAAGCAGGAAGATGCCTATAAAGAAAGGGGTCAGACAGGGAGACACAATCTCTTCAATGCTATTCACTGCATGCTTGGAAGGAGTATTCAACCTATTAAACTGGGAAGGCTTAGGAGTAAGGATCAACTGCGAATATCTCAGCAACCTTCGGTTTGCCGATGACATTGTTCTATTCAGCAACAACGCAGATGAGTTAAGACAAATGATTGAGGACCTCTGCTGTCTTCGACCAACGCAGTTGAGGACAGCAGAAGACTTGGTGGAGCAATATTATTAGGAAATCCACGGGCGCTAGTTGGAATCAGTTGGCGCAGGACAGGGGTAATTGGAAATCGCAGGGAGATGCTTTCATCCTGCAGTGGAAACAAAACAGGCTGATGATGATTATGCTTTTAATAAAGCCAGTGATAATAGTTTAAGATTAACTGCAATTAAAGCATGAATTAATTGGCTAATAAATAGGGCTGTGCAAACATTGATCAAATTTCAAATACAAATCAAATTATTGCTATTCGATCTCGATTCAAGACTATTTGAAAATGTCCAATATTTCCTTCTCATATTATAAGGGATAACATTTATTGGAGTTTTGAGGGATAGAGAGTGATGCAAGTGAGGATACTTCCAAATACTGCTGCTGGAGAGCTGCGATTGGTACACAGATGCACCAGTTCCTGCATGAACACATGGAGCAGATAGCTTCTGCTCAATAATTTCCAGCAAATAAAAAAAAATATACATTTGCTTTTAGGCAGCTTACATATGACTGCCATCTCGATTTAGGCAAGGGAATTTATTATTTGGCTTGTCTCACCATGTTTGCATCCCTTTAAAATGATGTGTCGTGCCATAGTATCACATTTCTCTCCTTCAATGAACACAACACACTACTTCCATCTGCTGCTGTTCCTTTGTTTCATTACTGTCATTGTCATGGTGCACCAGATAACTGAAAGCAGTTGCTTCTCATTAACAAACTCGCCAGTTGACCAGATGTGAACGCCCATCGCATATATTAAAATAAGCCTCTTTTTATGAGACAGACACATAAACTTCATATTTCACTTTGTTTAGAAACGAAAAAAATATTCTATATTTGATCCGATACTTGGAGGTAGTTTTTCCTCAAATATTTGTATCCAATTCAGAAATTTCAGTATTTGAACACCCCTACATTTAAAGTATTGTTAGGCATAGTTTTTTCAAATTTTTACATGCTACAAATAGTTGATGGCTACCAAGAGTCCAGTGTCATTCACATTCAGTTTCTGATCTTTTCTTTAGTACTGAAAGCATTGACATCATCCCTTGCATACCTAATTGCCTGCTTGTACTGCTGTGGCAAGTGTTCCTGTAAAAGTAAAACTGTACCGCTCGTAATTTTTTTAACCTTTCAAAAGCTGATTACATTTTAAAAATATTCTAGCATTTCACTTCAATAATTTTCTTAAATAGTATTAATAATGTGCAGAAGCTTCGGTACCGGTTTAAAGGGCCTTCCTGCCTTTGCAAACAGACAAGTGCAATGTGCAGATCACACACTGTCAATTGTGTTTGCAAAGTTTCAAACCTCTGCACAGCACAACAACAGCTGAAATTTCAGACAAAAGCATGTGTGCCTTTCCTCACGAGCGATGCCTGCTTCCTGCTGGAGAATCAAGGTCACACTTATAAATGCCTCTATGACAGACACACTGCCTGCAAGTCACCGATCACGGCATGCAACTTGTGGGGATGCGCGACTCTCTCGCGTCCCCTGATATGTTGTTTTTCCGCATAGCTCCCGTCTCCTGCAATCCGGCTTCGCCGCGTGGCCTGCGTGATGCCCGCGGCATTTGGTCTGGTTGAAGCGCAGTACGAGAGATGGCGCGCGTATTGCGGTGCTAACGCCGCCTACCGGCGGGGTTACTTGGGCGCGGAAAGGGGAAGGCGCTTCTTCTTTGGCTCGAGGTCGACAAGCAGCGCGGACGTGCCGCGCGTGCGCCGATCCTTGCTTCTGCGAGACCGTCTGGTGAGGCTTACCCTGCAATGGACGAACACGATCGTTCGAGCGCGCAACTGTTCATGTGACCGTACGCGCGAACGACCAGGTATTGGGATCCAGCATGGGGCGAAGATATTCGCTTGCTATCCCGTCGCGGTGAGTCGGACTTCCTAGATTTGTCACGTGCACATCGGCATGTTTTGTGGATAGCAACTCGGCTAGCAGGCATTGATCTATGAAAGGTGCAATAAATGCCCTTGTGATTGTTTGCACTACTGTGTTGTTGTTCCTTTGTCCCAAGAGCACGGGAGGAGAGCTCCACAAACTTCAATGCAGAACGCAAAGCTACCACTGGAAATGTGCTGCACAGCTAAAAAAGAAGAAAAAGAGAGAGAGAGGGAGAGGTAAGGCTCATGACGTAAACATGATGTGTCCCTTGGCTTTTGTACAGGAAAATCCAGGGAAGGAATGTCATTTGTTGATGCTAGGCGAGGAAAATGAATATTGGAAGTGAAGCTCACATCTTGACAGCACGGCAAAGAGACATTTTAATTTTTCATATCTCCTCTGATATTGAAACAATACAAAAAATATGAAATTTATATTACCTGGGGTCATTAAAGTGCCCATAAATATAACTACACAGTGTTTTTGGCCCCTTTGAAATACAGCCACCACAGCCAGAAATTAAACCCATGACTGTACCATGGTCACATCCGGTGTAATATATATTTACATAGGTCTACATTTACGCAGGTTGTACAGGTCACGGCAAATTACCAGCATTCTCCTACAATATTTAGTGTGCTTTATGACATACTTTAAATCATGTTTAGATTACTGTATTGTAGAAGTGTTGGCTTTCTTTAAAAACACTTAAGGCTCATACAATAGACCTTCTATCATTATTCTGCATCAACACACATGGTAGTAGTACCATAGTACAGTGCTTCAAGTTTATTTACGCCAGTCAGGCTTGTTTAGTCTGTTCATTGCAATTACTGATAATATGTCTAACAATAACTCTTTATGCTCATTCTAGAAAGAAGATCCAGCATTTAACAGTACACTAAAACAAACGAGGCTGTTGGCTGACAAATCCTACCAGACAGTATGTCATACATGGAGAAAGCAATAAAAGTCCACGTCCTGCACCCACTTCTTCCTTATGCATGCTGTCATTTACTTTATACATCAGCACTTGGCTACACATCCTTCGTGTAGGGTGTGGTAATCCAGGGTGTGGTAACACAAACACATATTGAGGTCACTGCTTGCACTGAATTCATATTGTTCACAGGCTTCACATACATGCTAAGTTTAATGAGTGGACTAAAACATTTTTTATAAATACCTATGCTTCGATTCTGCTCGAGCTTTTCAGAACTCACCTCTATGTCAGAACTTCCAGCTGTTTCCACTGGATGGCAGTGCAAAATTAAGTGTCGAACTGCAGGTACCAGCCTGAAAAAGCGAGAACAGCAACCCCTAGTCTTGTTCTAGACGTTTCTACCGAGAGCAAGCTGCACGCCAGTTGCGGGTGAACTATAAACAAACATGAGTGTCAGCTTAAACGCTATCACTGAGGGAAATTGTCCATACTACACCAACGCATAATTTTTTTTAATTCTCAGCAAAGTTGAAACGGAGAATTAAGAAAACAACTATTGGTAATGAGTGAAATTCGCGCCACGGTAGCCAACAGCAAAAATGCCCTATTGCCTTTTCCTCAAGTGATCAAGAAGCGAATTGGTGTATGTTACACAAGTAAACACGTCATTAAATAAGCTTCGAACGTTCGCAGCAGAAAGAGCAACCTGAATAAAACTGCTGAAAAAACCTAGGTGCGGAATAATGCAATATATTCAAACGCATTTGCGGACGAGTTAATAGCTTTAATTACGTGTAAGCAGTTTCAGTGAGCACAGGCTGCACAGGTCACCACTGCGCTCAGCAGTGCGACAACCATGCGATAATAAAAACACAAGAGGCGCCAAGCACATAATACGGGTAATACAAGTAAGCAAAAAGCACCAAAGGATACAACTTCAACTTAATCAGTGCCATTCTATAAACGCCGAGTATCTGGCACTGTTTCACACACCTTTGAAGGCATCCCAGATGCGCAGCGTCAATCTATCGGTGCTTGTGAATTTGTGTCGTTCGCGAGGGTCGCGTTTCACGGCCCAGCACGACACGATATGATACGGTACCTGCGACGCTTCAAGCGCTTCGAGCCTGCATGAATGCGAGCGAATACGGGAGAGCAGCGGAGAGCGTAACAGTACTTGTATGGTACTTGTGTATCTGTGTATCCGAACTTGCGGCCAAGTCAATCCACTAGGAAAGTCGTCGGTATGGTGTGCTACGAGACACTCATTTGAGGGATCGCCAGCCGTTTGTGCGCAGGCGCGAGTAAGAGCGGGCGCCAGAGAGAAAATCTGGGGGCTTTTGCTTCTTGAATATGTAAGGCCGCGGGGGACGGGAAGCAAGTGCAGTGCGACGAGTGCCTGCGATGGTGCTTCCTCGACGAGACTAAATTCCAGAATTTAGCAGACGCGGAGGGGTCTAGCTTCACGTGCAGGTCGTGCGAGGGCGTCAGGGAAGCCGTCCAAAAACTGGAAGGGAATTGGGCGGCCAAATTCGGAGAGCTTAAGGCAAACCTGAGGGAAGAGCAGGAGAAGCGGGTAGCACTGCAGGTGAAAGTTGAAAATTTCGTCAAGGTGGAGGCGGCCCAGGCCGCGCAGTTAGTTAGGACTGTGGCCGAGCTTGAGGAAGAGAAAGAAAGAAGCGCCGAACTGAAAAAGCGGCTCGACGCGCTTGAGACGCGGGCAGCGGAGAATGTCGGGTCAGGACACCAAAGCGGTGGCAAAGACTCAGAAAGTAGGGTAGACCCTACAGGCGAAGTGGGAGGCAGGGAGCCAAAGCAAGCGGTCGCCAGCCCGCCGCCGGTGAATCGGCGTAGCTATAGTGAAGCAGCGCAATACGCCCCGAGGGAGGCGACGCTGCAGCCACAGGAAGCTGGAAAGAGCGGCACCTACCTTGAGGCCACCACGCGGAAAAAGCAGCAGCCCAGCGGACAATGCCCTTTGTCGAGTCCGAATCACGCGGAAAAGGACACAGGGAAGCAGGGAGAGGTAGGAGAGAGTGACAGGGTGATTATCGCTGGCAACTCAAACATGGCTGGGTGCTCAAAAGCAATTGTGGAGAGGGTGAAAGGCGACAAAAGAGTGGCGGTAGGGACATTTCCAGGGCGGACACTGAGTTCTGTCATGGAGCGAGCAAAAGAAAAGCTCTGGAAAATGCCCACGTGCGCAACCTTGTCGTAGTAGCAGGTGGGCTAAATGACGTCCTAAACAGGAAAGGGCCAGGACTAGCCCAGCGCTTGGCGAAGGGGGTGGACGACTTGCGCGAGCTATCCCCTCAGGTGCAGATCGTGGTGTGCACGGTGCCGGAGGTGCCTGTGCGTGACAGTCACGTACAAAGAGCCGTAATGGCTGCCAATGAGGCAATATGGAAAATGAGCCGAGAGAAGGGCTTCGAGGTTGTCGAAGTAAACAGGGAAGTGAGAAGTTGTGGTGGTTTTAAACGAGATGGGATCCACTTCAATTACAGGCTAGCACGAGAAGCGGGCTGGCGACTTGGGGGTCACGCTGTTGCTTTTTTAGGGGGCCCGCGGGCGCTCAGGAGGTCAGAGTATGTAGTAATGAAGAAGGTCCCCTTGGGGAACATCAGAAGAGCATCGCCGTCGATAACAGAAAAAGGAGGAAAGCAAGAACAAGAGCTCGCCATGCAATAGGCTACATAAACATGCAGGGCGGCAGAAGAAAGGAAAAGTGGGCAGAGATTGAGGAGCAGTTACATAGAGAACAAATAGGGGTGTATGCGGTTACAGAAACGCACCTTAGAGACTCAGAAGAGCCGCCAGTTATTGAGAATTATGTATGGGAAGGGTGCAACAGAACTAAGTCGGAAAGAAAGGGAGGGGGAGTCGGAATGCTCATCCATCAGGGAGCCAAATGGAAAAGAGTAAATTCACAATGTGAAGAGCATCTTTGGTTATCAGGTACAATGAGTGGGAAAGAAACTTGGCTGGGAGTTACGTATTTGTGGACCGGAAAAAATTGCACAGAGAAGAATAAAGAGTTAGTGGAATGCATAAGCGCTGATATTAAGGGTTTCGGGAATGGAGCTGAGATTGTCCTATTAGGTGACACGAATGCCCACACACAGGATTTAGATGGCTATACCGACAATAACGGGAAGTCAACGCTAGACCTTTGCGAGCAACATAACCTCGTGATCGTGAATACAGGGCTTAAGCGTGAAGGACAGATCACGTGGGAAGTGGGAAACCGGCAATCGACCATTGATTACTGTCTGATGACAGAAGGAATTCGTGATAAGTTGAGAGAAATGGTCATCGATGAGGAAGGGTTTAGCAGCATAGGGAGTGACCATAAACGCATCATTGTGAAAATGGGGTATGTAGTTGGGAAAGAGAGCAAGGAAAGCAAAATGGCCAGTCCAAATTTGAACGCTGAACAAATAGCAAATATAGTCACTAGAGTTGAGGAAGAACTTGGCAAGTGGCCAAGTAAGGAGTGGGAATATGGTGAGCTTCTAAGTGTAATAACGACAGAAATACAGAAAGAGAAACAACATGTTCGTTGGAAAGGAAAAAAGAAACCGGAAAGCTGGTGGAACAAGGAGATACGAGAAGCGATCACCGAACGACAGAAAGCATCTCGAGAGCACAGGCAGACAAAGAAGGCTCAGTTGCCACAGGATGAAGTAACCAGTAAATGGGAAATATACCGGGAGAAAAAGTCTATGGTTCAGATACTGGTGCAAGCAAAATTAAAAGGTGAAAGTGAACGTTGGTTGTCAGGAATACGTGAGGAAAAGAAGGCCGCACCTAGAATATTTTGGAACCACATAAACTTATTAGGCAGGAAGTCTGGAACGATACAACAACATAGCCTAGACAAAGATGAAAACAAACTGGAAGGGGACGCAGCATTGAATTACATCCGAAAAGTAACAGCCCAATCTTTCCAAGGCAAGGATGAGGTTGTATTTGAAGAAAAAAAGAGCATGAAAGAGACCCAGGTGGAAAAGGAGCTGGTGCTGACAAATTTAGACTGGAAGAAAGCGGAAGAGAAAATTCCTAAGCGCACAGCCACAGGGCTAGACGAGGTTCTGGTAAGGCTGATAAATGAACTGGGACCAAAAAGTAAGGAAGCCCTGGTGAAAGCAGTGGAAAAAACTTTAAAAGATAGACGAATACCAGACAGTTGGCGACAAAGTAGAATGAATTTAATTTATAAAGGTAAGGGGGAGAAAGGCAGAATTCACGACCGTTGACCATTACATCGGTAATATACAGGCTAGCAATGCAGGCAATCAAATTAAAGCTTCAAGCATGGGCAGAGAATAATGGTATTTTGGGAGAGCTTCAGAATGGCTTTAGAATAGGTAGGCGTTTGGATGATAACTTGTTTGTTCTTACTCAGTGTATTGAAATATCAAAAGCAGAAAGCAGACCGTTGTGTGTGGCCTTTTTGGAGATTACAGGAGCCTACGACAACGTAGACCACAACATTTTGTGGGATATTCTGGAAGGGGAAGGCTTAGATAACGATTGTCTACAGCTTTTGAGAGAGATTTACCTAGAAAATACCGTTTGCATTGAATGGGAAGGGATGAGGAGCGAGGAGAAAGTTCATATCAACAAGGGACTGAGGCAGGGGTGCCCTTTATCCCCGCTGCTGTTTATGATGTACGTGGTGAGGATGGAGAGGGCGCTAGAAGGAAGTAATATCGGGTTTAATCTCTCATACAAACAGGCAGGTACAGTAATAGAGCAGCAACTCCCAGGTTTATTTTATGCGGACGACATTGTGTTGCTTGCTAACAAGCAAAGTGATTTGCAATGTCTGGCTAATATCTGTGGACAGGAAAGCAACAATTTAGGTTTGAAATTTAGTGTTAGAAAATCAGGTGTTATGGTATTCAATGAAAACAGTGAACAGACAGTGGAGATACAGGGCCAAGAAATACCTCAGGTAACAGAATATAAATACCTTGGTATATGGATAAACGAAGGCAATGGATATATGGAAACGCAGGAAAAAACCATAACAGTCAAGGGGAAAAGAAATGCAGCCATAATGAAGCACAGAGCGCTATGGGGATACAATAGGTACGAGGTCCTCCGAGGTATGTGGAAAGGGGTAATGGTTTCAGGACTTACTTTTGGAAATGCGCTTGTTTACTTTAAATCAGGGGTACAATCAGGACTCGACGGGAACCAAAGGTCAGTGGGTCGCCTCACATTGGGCGCTCACGGGAAGACTACAAATGAAGCTGTGCAGGGGGATATGGGCTGGACTAGTTTTGAAGTGAGGGAAGCTCGCAGTAAAATTGAGTATGAAGAACGGCTGAGGAATATGGAAGAAAGTAAATGGGCTGGGAGAGTGTTCAGGTATCTGTACAGGCAAAACATTGATTCACAGTGGAGGAAAAGAACTAGGAAGCTTACCAGCAAGTATGCGGCCTGTGGGGTGGGCAACACAGCAACAAAGAAGGTCAAGCGGAAAGTCAGAGAGGCTGAAATAATCTCATGGGTGGCGGCAATGGAAAAGAAACCTGCCATGAGTAACTACTTAAGAGGAAAAAACGAAATCAGGAAAGAAACCATTTATAACTCAAGGGGAAGCTCATTACTTTTCGAAGCGAGATCGGGATGCCTTAGAACACGCACCTATAAAGCGAGATATAAGAAGGAAGAAGAAGCATGTGCTTGCTGCGGTAAAGCTAGGGAAACGACGGAGCATATTTTATTAGAATGTGAAGACGTCTACCCAGCGGTCGATTTAGGCACTACTGGCACTCCTTGAAGCCCTTGGGTTCAGCGGGAGCAGTGGTAAAGCAAACAGGTCCGCAATAGACATTAGTAAGAGGCGATTGGAGGATTGGTGGAAGAAAAGTCAAAAGAAAACGACAAAAGACGGAGACATACAAAAGCACAGTTCGCAATAGGGGATCAGAAAATTTGGACGTGGTAGTTCATAGTTTTTTTTCTTTTTTCTTTTTTCATTGGTTAACCTAGGTAGGATATTAGGCAGCATAGTAGCAAGAGCTTGGTGGCACAACCCACCGCCCCGTTCCAAAGGGGACGCTCATAACGTCCATCCATCCATCCATGTGACTCTGCCTAGGCACTATCGAGGAGGTTTCCTAGCGCGTGTTGTGGCGTTTGTCTCTCGGCGCGCCGGCATTGCGTAGTGGGGTCGAGTTCCAAGTTTCATCCTAGACGCCAGCGCTCGTTTCTCCCCTGGCGGAATGATTTCACCTCCAATGGGTGTAGGTTTCCGCCGCCGCTTCCCTTCACGATCACGCCCGCGTGAAACGTCTCTTGTTTGCGACGGCGCCTCTTCGGATGACCGGAAATTATGATTGTGTTATTAACTGTCACGACAGCTATGTAAACACGAAAGGGTTGATGCCAGTGAAATTCTGCCGGAAGGAAGGAAGGAAGGAAAGAAACTTTATTTCAAAAAGAAAAGTAGGCGAGCGTGGTTGGGCCCTTAGTCCAGGGCTCCACTGGCGCGAGCGGCTCGCTGGGCTTGGTCCACGAGAGCCATTTGGCTCTCCTTTCCCTCGTCCGCAAGCCATGCCTCCCACTGCCTATTTAACATAAGTGGATGTGCAGTTATGTATGGGCTATTAATATGTGAAGGCCTTTCCAGGCACTCCCATGTGATATGTTGTAGTGTGGGTTTATTAGAACACCATGGACAGACGTCCAGAAATCTAGTTGGGTTTATTTTACTGAGTTGATGCAGGTTGGGGAAGCTGTTTGTTTGAATGCGTCGCCAGTCCCTAATCTGCTGTCTGTTAAGCGCTTTGTGTGGATGACCGTACTCTCTGCGTTCCTCCCACTGTTGTAGAAGAATGTCACGAGTGCTTGGAAGGAGTCCCGCGCTCGGCTCGGCCGCAGCTCGGTTGTTGAATCCTCGAGCTATACGGTCTGCCGCAACGTTGCCCTCCAAGCCCTCGTGAGCCGGACACCAAATAATGTCATGGTGTTCTGTCAGGGTTTGTCCCAGAATTCTACGTACCATTTTGGGTACCGTCCCTTTGAGAAACAGGCGACACGCTGTCTGCGAGTCGGAGAGTATGACTGTCGATTCGTTTCTGTGTTCCGCGTCTGCAATGGCCACGGCTATTGCAGCCGCTTCGGCCGCACACGTGGACCGAGTTACGACTGTGGCCGTTATGACACGTTGTTTTTGAGTGACTGCTAGCGTGTGAGTCTCTCTACTGGCTCTGCTAGCGTCTGTGTAGTACGCTGTAGAACCTTTCCCAAAACGATTCCGCAAGGTTGCAGCTCGTGCTCGTCTTCTACCTGCATGGTACGTTGGGTGTATATTCTTTGGTATCGGTGCCACCGTGATATGAGATCTCGTGTCCCTGTCCAGTAACACTGTATCCGCATCGCAGTACAGCGGTCGTGGCGTGAAGCCCAGCTTTTCTAGAACTGCACGTCCCTGGTTCGTTGAGCGAGCCGCTCTCTTTGAGCTATATGAGGAACGCACTAGCGTATTCCTCAAAGGTGTTGCCCAGTTTCTCAACTTTATCGTTGTAAGCATTTTCGGGGAGGCTAAGCGCTGCCTTGAAGGCTTTCCTTATAATTGGTTTCATCTCCTGGTTTGTTAGTGCTTGGTACGGGAGTGCGTACGTGACCCTGCTAATTATAAAGGCGTGGACCAGACTGATTGTTTCTAATTCAGTTAGCCCACCTTTACTGCTGGATATCCTTCGTATCATACGGGCTACGTTCCCTGCTGTTGCTCTCAACTTTTGGATGGTGTGTGTGGTGCCTCCGTTCTGTTGTACCCACATTCCCAGAATGCGCAGTATTTTCACCTCCCTAGTGGGACGTTCATCCAGATGTATCGTTATTGGTACAATATCGTTTTTCCTTGCGTATTTAGGCCTGATTCTGATCAGCTCGGTCTTCTCAGGGGAACATTTCATCCCTGCTCTGTCCGTGAAAGCCATTATCTTGTCCACTAGCTCTCTGGAGTGTGTCCTACGTTTTTCCGCATACGACCCTCTTCGTGTCCAAAGGGTTATGTCGTCCGCGTAAATAGCAACGCCTAAATCTGGGTCCTGCTGTAGTTCAATGGCAAGCTTACGCATGCCCACATTGAAGAGGATAGGAGAAAGTATAGCTCCTTGCGGGGTGCCTCTGTTCGGGAGGTCGAAAGTGTCGGACCTAGTCGATCCCAAACCTATTGTCGCGGTTCGGTGCGTCAGGAAGGACCTAACATACGCATATATGCGGCGGCCACAGTTTATGGACTCCAGGCCTTCCATGATCGAGTCATGGGAGATATTGTATCAAAAGCTTTCTTGATATCGAGCGCCAGTATAAAATTGTCCCTCGAGCCTCTGATCGGGTGCAGGACATCGCACTTCAGAAGGAGGAACACGTCCTGAGCTGATACGTGCGGCCTGAAGCCGAACATGTTGCTGGGTAGTAGGTTTTCCGTCTCTACATAGTTGGACAGTCTGGTTAAAATCACTTTTTCAAACAACTTTCCTACGCATGATGTCAGCGAAATCGGTCTTAGGTTCTGGATATCCCTGGATTTACCCAGCTTGGGTATTAGGGTGATATTCGACTCTTTCCGAGTTCTCCGCCCTCGCTCCAGACTTTCTCATTAAAGAAGTCCATGATTTCTGTAGGGCTGCGTCACTGAGGTTTCGGATCATGGCATTGGTAATCTCATCATTTCCTGGAGCCGTGTTTTTCCGAAAAGATTGGGCTGCCGCGTATATTTCTTCCAAGGTTATAGGTGCGTCTAAATCGGGTTGCTCTATTCCTTTGTATTCCGTGTGTAGCAGCTTTGTAGTAAGGTTGTGCCCGACATATATCTCCTTGATCGTGTTTATTAACTTGATGTCGTGCCCTTTAAACTCGTTCTCTAGAGTTTTGAGTGTCCTGTTCGCCACTGTTTTTGTACCTCAGGGGTCCATCATGCTTCGCAAGACATGCCATGTCCGCTTAGTACTCAGTGTGCCTTTGAGCCCATTCACAAGAAAATGGTACGAAAACATAGACGGCAGACATGGATTACTGCGGTGCGCCGAACGTAGTGAACAACTGTCAAACGAAGCGAGCTCGTTCATTGATCACTCCCGAGTATGTATGATGGTTTTTATATGTAACCCACATGAATTTAATAATTACTAGGTATATAATCCTTTTATTCATATAAAAAACTCAGTTGTCCGACCAGCGCGCGCGCTTGCCCTGTCTTCTTTCATGTTTCGTTTGTGTGTCCGCGCTGCCCAAGAATGGAAACCAATTCTATTTTATGCGCTAGCAGTGGCCGAAGTTCACGCGTGCCGAGAAATTGAATATGTTCACAATGCATTGAACATGACCGGAGTTCATTCCTGCATCATTGCTGCACCGGCCGATCAATCGAGTTACTGGACGATATATATACACGCCCGCGTCTTGGTCGTCGCGCCGGCATTGCTGAAGCAGAAATAATTACTAATACTTTCAACTTCCGTCTCTTGAGCACTGTTAAAAAATGGCCAAGCTATTTACATTGCTGCCTCTATTCTACATTGTAGGGGACGTACGTACTATATGTGTGCGCATGTCGTACTTGCAATTGTGCTATGCAGCGATATATTTTGTTTGTTTCCGCACGGTGTCGATGGAAGTCCGTTGTCGCCATCAGAGACAACACGGATTTGTAGCAAACATATTGCGAGAAACTGCAAAAATGACTTTAGCCATGTGCCGCATCATATGTGCCGACGATTTTTCCGGCGGTATATACATACGATGTCGTTTCCAATTACCTGCTCAGCTTCGCTTACATGGCTAAGCAGACGCTGCCCTTTCGCCGCATCGCAGCCATAAAAATAATCGTCAAGCGTACCGATCTTCTTAAAGGCAAATACAAGCGTTACAGTCTGTTTCACACTTTAGTTTCACACTTTAGTTTCACAATTTCACACTTTAGTTTCACACTCGGAACGTATTGCATTGCGATGCGGCAAGCAATGGAGTCGTGCGGCGGCAGCAGCTCGCGCAGGCGCAGACGCTCGAGGGGCGGAGTCGTTATCTGCGTCGTCTGCTACGGCGGCGCGCGCTGGCCGCATTGTAGGGAAGCGTGCTACTGTCAGGTGCAGTGCATCGATTTCATTGGTACTGCGGGAACTGAGCTGATATTCTTTACTAAACGTTGTGCGACGCCAAACTCTGAGCCTTCATTGGCGATAATGGAGTTCCACAAACTTCTTTTGACAGCACGTTTCGTTTGTTCTTTCGAAAGGCCGGGGTACTGAGCGCGTGCACCTATATTTTTTCTTCACTGTGTGCGCTACCGTAATAATCAGCGACAAGACGCACCAAGATGTGCGCGCAACGTGCTCAGTCGACTCGAAAGGAAAACAAAGCACTCAACAACGATAACTTTGGGTCGAACACGATGAAACAAACGGATATACGATTAAAGGAATGTTTTAGGTTAAGACAATGAGCTGGAAGTGATTTTTCTCGACAATCAATCACTACACCAGACAGACCCTGCCCGCCGGCGAGGAAATGGAAACGTCACGCTCCGAACTTCAGTTAGTAGTATCTCGTCATGTCCCCAGCGGCAGCGATGACAGCGCTCATCCTGGAACGCAGTGAAGTGTAGAGTGTAGGGATCAGGGATGCGTTCATTCGCAGCACGTCTCAGTCGCTGACGATGGTGGATCGAAGCCTATCCTCGGGCGATTGATAGAGGGGATCGTGCTACCAGCGATATATACTTTCAACGAGCTCCAGTCACTTTAAATGATGTTGGCGCCCGGGGATTTGAGGCGGCCACTCCAAGAGAGTGACGGCGCGCTCTTCCGGCAGTTCTTGCACAACACGAGCAGTGCGGATCGGCAGCCTATCGTGTTAGTATAGTCGCCTTCCAGGAACGGGCCGTCAAGAATGTATGGAATCAGTACGTCGTCTGTGACTGCCCTGCACCTTTTAGCGATGTACTTACCTTCGAGGCGTATCAGTGGGCGTCGCACAACGCTTAGTAAGGAATACCGGCTCATTTCACGCAGTAACAATGAGATCGGCCCACTGCAACTGACAGCAGAACGCTTCCCGACAATGCGGCCAGCGCGCGCCGCCGTAGCAGACGACGCCGTTCAAGCCCCAGCCCCTAGAGCACCTGCGCCTGCGCGAGCTGCTGCCGCCGCCTGACTCAAGCGCTCGCCGCATCGCGATGCAATGCGCTCCGAGTTTTCCCCTAAGTGTGAAACAGACTGTACATCGTCCTTCGAATAAAACGTCCACACACACACACGTAGGCGCACACCGCGCGCGGTACGAAACGTGCCCAAACGCGCAGTGCAAGAGGCAAGGCGGTGCGAACGAGAGATGGAAGAGGCGTACTACCCGCTAGTTGAATTTTGCCCCGCATGCGGCGCTCTCAACGCCGGCGCAGCAGCGCCGCTCTCGGTGCCGTTCTTGTCTATGCAGTAGGTCGTGGCCGAGAATGATGGACGATGGCTTGGTACGCATCGTCCTTCCGCGTGCCCAATGTGGAGGTCACGTGATCAAACGAGCGCTAGGCGGGGAAGGGGGGGGGGTATTGCGGAGGTGAGCGCGCGGGGAGGGCAGGTAAGCGAGCGTCTCCTTCTCCACCCCGGCCGCGTCACAGTGCAGGCATATATGGTGCAGGGCTGTTCGCCCGATTGAGTGCATACGCGGACCACGCACCGTATCTGGGAGGTAATCTAGCTGCGGCAGCAGCAAAAATGGGGGGAACCGAGTGGCTGGTTGCTTCACGTGTGCTGTCTCCCGCGCACCTAGCGTTGGAAGTAGTGATCTCAAGAGTTAACACATGCGTTGAAGCAAAAGGCAGCCCAAGCTTTCGCACCATAAGCTGGGGTTCTTCATCACGCCAACGGTGTGACAAAGTGTTTGCAGTCATCAAGTGAGATTGGTTCATGTTTAGCTGCAGAGCACGTGTTACACGGCGCTTGCTAATTAGCAAGCACATGTTTACTGCAATTTACATGGCCAATAAATGTTACTTCATGTGGTTGTCTAATCCTTTGCTATTGCTATTAATGCTTCGTCTTTCATGCGAAACTGAGGCTTTTTACATGCCAAGCGCACCAGCCAAGGAGTTCATATTCTCTGAATTCGTTCTTAAAAATTGTGGCTTATTAGTGCACCTTGGGATGAGTACACTCTAAAAAAAGTTTAGGACGTTAAAAAAAGTATTGGGGCGCATGTTCGACCTGCGCCTTGCTTGCGTTTACTTGCTTGAAAAGTCTGCGTTCGCTACTTTCCTGTCAAGAACGGCGACGATGCACATGCCATTCATGACCTGAAAGTACCACGCAATTGCACTGGGTGCACAGCACGAAAGAAAGTAAAGGCACACAAGGTAGATGATTTTTGTTTGTGTACAAGATACGCCCCAATGGGGAGTATTTTGTTCTAATAATCGTCACAATAATTGTCATCTATAGGGCGTCCTGGCTAACATTAGCCAAGATACCAAAGAAAAAAAAAAAAAAGATTGAAAATATACAATGCAAGATACGATTATATAAGACCTATGTTGTTCAGTAGCAACACCTTTGGCGCCCAAGCACTTATAATCATATCTTGCATTGTTTCTTTCATAATTTTTTATAAAAACAGCTTGACTAATGTTAGGTGAGACACATGGTATACATTATGTGCAATATCGTAGCCAGGAATTTTTTTTGGGTGACTGCTACATGACTTTGCAACTTGGGCAGTTTAAGCCATCCCCCTCCCCGGCTTTTCCAGGTGTTTAGAATTGAATTAACCCCACTTTCCCCAGTTTTCCAGGTTACTAACTCCCTTCTATTCTTCCTACGAGCTTTGGGAGAGAGCACCAATCGGCTCCAACCTCGACGACCAACGCCTGGTGGTGTTGAGGGCTGTACAAGCCGGAAGGTCGGATCGTATCCCGGCCACGGCGGCCGCATTTCGATGGGGGCGAAATGCGAAAACACCCGTGTGCTTAGATTTAGGTGCACGTTAAAGAACCCCAGGTGGTCAAAATTTCCGGAGTCCTCCACTACGGCGTGCCTCATAATCAGAAAGTGGTTTTGGCACGTAAAACCCCAAATATTATTATTATTATTAAGCCGGAAGGTCAAGGCGTCTTTGGACTGAAGACTCCTCCCCACTGCTTTGTTGCAATAAGGATGTTTATTCTCTCTCTCGATTGCCCTCAGAGTTTCTATATAAAGGCCTTCAAGTTTGGCTATCTGTTTCTTGGTCAACTCAAGCATGCCATGCTGTAGCACTCTTTCGATATAGAACAAATGTCAAGCTTTCTGGCCAATTCTGTTCCTGCTCCTCCAAAGCAGTGCAAGGCATGCACAATATACGCCTGATCCAATGATGTGCATGGAACACGCTTGTTAGGGCTCCAGTTAATCGTTTGAGCCATATGCCTGCACCTCTCTTTTCATGTAACAGGACGCCTAGTATATAGATCTGCCCATTTGATGGTCGTTACGAATGTAGGCGGGGGTCTATTCTGGCTTGTTGAATATCATGGCCCCCTAACAATGTAATGTTTTTTTTTCCTTTTCAAGAGAGTTTTATGCTCGTTTACACTAGGTAATCACAACAATATCAAGAATGTGCTGCATGGCCTCATTGGCACATTCTGGTAGGATGGTAGTTTATTGTTCGGCTAAAAGCACGATGACATTTCTGAAGATCTCAGCACGGACAGAGAATGAAACATGAATAAGAAAAAATAAAGTCGCCTGTTTTCTTTGTCCCCATTATAGTCTGTCCGGTTCACATTTCGTTCTATTCTAACAGTACCTCAACTTTACTGCTTCCCTTGCAAGCACAACCCCCTTGAAAATAATAACAAGACAATGCTGCAGCACAGTGCAAGAGACATTTATTGGTACCTCTCACACCAGAAATGCAGTAAGGAAGGACACGCTTTCACTATCTAGCACAATGACAACACAACAAACACTGCATATACATATATATAACAAGGAGCCTAAATATTATGGTCACACTATGGGATAACTCTTAAGCTACTTCTGTATAACTGAAACTATATTGTGTTACTTGGATGCACCACAGAAGAGAGAACAGCTGCACAAGTAGTTGCATTTACACACACCTCTTTAAACTTCCTGCCATCTCAATCACGGCACAGAAAAGCTAATGGGACAACAAAACTTCTAATGAATGGTAGCAGTCAGTATTTCATTTCATGTTGTGCAGAATTCTTGTTAGAAATTCTGTGAATTTCTTACAAATTTAAAGCAATCAATTACATAAAACTAAAAACAACATGTAACGGATAAAAGCGTCCTAAAAAAGAATAACAACCACGGCAGAGAAATATAGGTGGTGTTAATTTTGAAGCTAGTTGTGTTGCACTAGCACTCTTCAGTATTTATCGATAAATTAACAAGACAAGTACTTTGTGTGAAAGCACTGACAGAACAACACTTGCACCTATTGCCACCTTCAACTAGGAAACTTTCTCTTAAAAATTAAGGTTAAAAACTGTTAACAGTCACGTATTTCAATGATGTGTGTACCTCCCAAATCAATGCCTATTCAAACAGTGCATCCTGAATTTATGGTGACTATGCAATGTGATGCAATAAAAGGGATAAAAACAAAAATGGGGCAAATGCAATTTGAATATACAAAGCTTAGTACCAGAGAAATAATTGATACAGCAAATAACTATGCTTTTTGTTCCCCAATAATCCAGAGACAAATGCACAATGCTTCTACTGTTTGATGATGAGCTTTAATACAGCAGATGCTCAAGGGCAAATACTTTGACCTGCTTGACTGAAAAGTGATATACTAGACGGACATGCTATGAAACCATTCATTTAGCGAATTGTGGAATACAGCTACTAAAAACCTACGCTGAATGAAATAAATTTTTTCAAACCAAAATGCCAAGGAAATTATTTTACCTGAATTGAATCTCTTAAGGTTGTTAGAGAACAGCATACTTGGAAAACCCAGAACAAATATTCACAGTTAAAGAAAACATTCTTGCATTTCCAACTATTTTGTGCAATGTGTCCTCTTGGTTGAGCCTCTGCACAAAAACCTCCCAACCGGCCATGTATACAGGAGGCAATACAGGTAAAAACCTCTTGTTACTCTTGGAACTAATGCTCCGCATTAGCTCTTCAAGAACCAACTCTCTCCAAAAAAATACTAAATTCTGATGAGAACATCTACTGCTAAGATCCCACCCTATAATAAGAAAGTAAAACTTGGTCTGCCATTGCCGGCAATGGTCGTCTAGCCTATATATTTTTGTGATAAAGTGTACATGTACTACCCATTCCAAGTGTAACATTTCTGGCACGTCCTTTTTTGACACAGTGGAAGACCCCCCAGAGTATAACAGTATGTCAGGGGGACCTCCCATGAAAACTAAATGAGAGCAGGAAAACTACAAGGAAAGCACAATGCAATAAAATGCAGGAAACAATTACTAAATATCAAGCTGTTATAAGCTATAGCAACAAAAACTGCAGGAAACAAACTTTCAAAGTGTATGTGTGCAATCTTGGTTGTGCCTTGACATGAAAACTATTCACAAGGTATTCACTGATCAGCAGCCAATGGATATGGGCAAAACATGTATGGTAGCAAAGTCTTTTTCCTTCCCATATTTGTTCATGCTATGTGTGGAATGCTCATATGTCCTCAACAACAATCACAATTTCATTTTGAAGAAGGAACAGTTACCTTCCAACTTTTAAACGGGGCCGTTGCTCTCACACGTAACTTTTGTAGCAGGTTGACATCATCAGCAGCAAGCAGTGAAGAAAGCACACAAGGAAGGAGGAAAAAAAAAAAAACGAGGGTTGTGCATCTGTACGCATTTACACACTATGTCCTTAAATATCATTCTTCCAAAGAACCACACAACAGCACCTAGTCATAGATGCCACAATATGGACATGGACAGTGCCTTTAGCACCAGACGAGCAGTCAAATAAAAATTCCAAGTAGCACTCTTTAGTGAACTTCAAGGGGCATTATTTTTATAGATGGGACCCCTCCTACAAACATTTTTGCTAAGCATTCCATATCAGTGGAGCTCTGAATAAATTTTCCCCATCTTTGTGCAAAGTCTTTCCCTATTCTTTCACAATGCCTAGCATAGTGAAAGCTGTAAATGTCCACTGGACAGTGTTCAATGAAATGATTGTAATTGCTTGTGGTATCACATAGTAATACTGTCCTTCTGCAGTTGCTTCTGTCTTGTGCAATCAATGCAGATACAATTGATTTTGGGTATGCAAGTCACTATGGTCACTCTTTTTTACCACTCTGTCCTTATTTATGTTTGCTTTTTCTGCCACATTCCTCACTGTCTGTGGCTCCGGCTATTTATGAACTGGCACTGATTAGTCAACTAGCTCATGCAGCCAATAAGCCATCATGCTGCACATTGAGCAAAAAGACAAGGTAAAAACGGGAGCCAACGTTTCAACAAGTGGACTTGCCTTTTTCAAGGCGACATATGCTTTCCTCGGCACACTATGTATAGGTAGGGTTCTTCTAAAAAGAAGAGGAGGGGGTAAGGCAGGTGGTTACCGCAAGCCTACAGATAGCCAGCAATATTTAGACTACAACAGTCATCACCTGCGACACTGCGAGCAAGGAATTTTCGTTGGACAAGCAAAACGAATAAGAAGAATCTGCAGCGAAGACAATGATTATATCCACCACCTAAATGACCTTAAAGCAAAGCTAGCAGAAAGAAACTATCCACAATTTCCTCTTGACAGAGCTTATGACGTCGCATCAAGATAGGAGAGGCAGTCGGAATTAGCTAAGAACACCAGAACCTTACAGACCGTCAGCCTTTATAACAAAATATTCTAATGCCCTCCCAAACATAAACAACATCCTAAGAAACTACCACCCAATATTTTCAAGTAACGAGCGTCTGAAAAAAGTGTTTCCGGATGTACCAAGCATGTTGTTGCCCCAGATGAAAAACCTGCAGGCACCTTCAAAGTGACATTAAAATTATGAGCACCACAAATAGTTATACACACAAAGTGAAAACTAGCTTTCTTTGTACTAATTTGGATGTGATTTATATGCTTGAATGTTCCTTTCGTAAGAAGGAACGCGCGGGCAAAGCTAAAAAGCTTCCCAAAGCACTCACTGAGCATTTCAACCAAGCAGGTTACAACTTTGACGAACTTAAAACTCTACATCTTATAGTCAAATTTCTGTTCTGAACGAGAAATAAAGTACAAAGAATCATACCTCATCCATAAATATAAGACATTGCAACCAATAGGCATAAACATTTCAAAGGGAGCTCTATAATCTACTCGCTATGCTAAATTTCAAGCTACAGGCAACAGTACTGTTATTTTCATTTGGTTGCTTGGCATTTTTTTCTTCTTTGCTGCCTTGCTTTTTTTTCTTTTATTATGTGTTTATTCTGTTTTAGTATGTTTTTTTCCCGAGCACCATTTTCTGATGTTCTTTTTATTATCTCTTTCACAGAGACGATAGCCCACTGACCTCTAGCGAAGCAGATAATAAAAGGGTGCAATGCACACGGACGTTGACACGCCGGCTGACACACGGCAGTGTCACTGGCCATGTGCATAGCACCCCTTTAGTTTCAATTGTACAGCCTCGCCACTAACACAGCTTCGGTCGTTGCCTCACCCACCCGCATTACCCACTCTCCCCTTTAGAAGAACCCCACCTATATACAGGGTGTTTCACGTAACTTGAACCAAGGATTTAAAAAGAAGTGGTTAGCCACAGCTGAATGAAACCAACAGCATATGGTTTGTCATCATGTGACGCTCCTGAGAGGATTTTTGTATTCCACTTAATTAGTTAATTAACTAAGATCAATTATGCAAAAAATGTATTATTCACTTAGGAACAAGTGCGTTTTGTTGCATTGTAGAGCGGGTTCAGAAACGACCAATCCAACTTTTGCAGAAATGTACATGCTGCATGACGATTTTTTTCGGCGTTTAAAGAAAGCCTGCAAAATATGAAATAAAACCACGTGACTGCACTCATGCGCTATCGTACTGCAGTGCTCTCAATTGTGCGTTGAGCCTATCACTTATCAGGGACAATAATGCTTCCTTTCCATATGCCACCGCCAAAGATGCTGACGCAATGTGAAGCCAATGCCTAGAGCCACAGCCGCTCACTTCGCCACAGTCCGCGAGCACGGTTATTTAGCATGAAGCACGGTTGAAAGCGCTGCAATAAGATAGCACATGAGCGGAGTCACGTGGTTTTATTTCATATTTCACAGGCTTTCTTTGCACGCTGAAAAAAATCACCACGCAGCATGTACTTTGCCATAAAAAATTGAATCGGTCGTTTAAGAATCCCCTCTACAAAGCAATGAAATGCACTTGGCCTTAAAGTGAATATTAAATATTTTGCATAGTTGATCTTAGTTAATTAACTAATTAAGCAGAATATAAAAAATACTCTAAGGAGCGTCCCATGATGGCAAACCAAATGCCATTGGTTTCATTCCGCTGCGGCTAACTACTTTTTTAAAATCCTTGGTTCAAGTTACGTGAAACATTCTGTACACTGTGCCGAGGAAAGCATACGAATACAGTGAGCATACAGTGCTTAGTCAAGCTGCAGTATCCGCAGCTTTTTCGCCGTCTTTCTTTTTTCACAGATGTTTTTGTTTGGTGAAAATAAAATACAGACAGACTGACTGACTGACATATCTCACCTTGAAGAAGACAAGTACACTTGTTGAAACGTTGGCTCCCACTTTTATCTAGTTCTCGTTTTGCTCATCGTCTTGAATTTCGATCTCCCACCTTCCCCGTGTTTTCCTTGGATCATGTTGCACATAGTGTCATATACACATCTGGCATGGCCACATGCAATTACACTACATTCAGATAAACAATGGAAACAATCACCTATGTGCACAATGCCATGAATTATGTTTTATGGGCCTGAACTGTTTTTTTTTTTCAATGCTACAGTATATCATTCACATCAACACATTAAATTTGTTCTAACATCCAATGAGCACAAAGATATAATCATTATTCATAAATTTTAGTGCAGCACCCAGCATGCGACAACTCCCAGAAAAATATTATCATAAGTGGCCAAATAAGAATTCTCAGCCTGGAGCCAGTGTTCTGGAAAAGAGGACTTGTCTTTGAAGAGAAATTGCCTTCTTTGAAATAATGGCTCCAGGCTGAGGAGTCTCCTTGTTTGCCACTGTTGATCAATTCAAGTCTCTATCTTCCTGCGAACCCCTAGTTATACTGTCCCTGTTGTCATTTCTCTAAGTGGAAAAAAAGGCACATGCAACATGACAAAAGTAAGGTGGCAGTCAAGTATGCTTACAGCAAGCCTTGGTACAAATTGTAAAGATGCAAGAGCATAAGATAATCAAATCAAGCTTTCACATACACTTGGTTATGAGGACCCAGATGTTACTCTTGCAACTCAAGATTTTAGTTTTATACAGCTGCGACATTGTATTTTCTTTCTTTCTTTCTTTATAGTCAAACAAAAGAGGCACACAATGATTATGGATAAACATGCCATATAACAGAACTTAAATGTGTCAATATTCTAACCTGCTGCTCAAAAAATTCATTCATGCATCCAAGTAACACTGCTAAGTTTTTTGCTGAATTGTGCTAAACGTAGAATGTATTCTCATATGTATGCACATGTCACTACAGTCACATTTAATGCACATAGCCCTGTGCAACATGAACTAGGTTAAATATTCGTGCCACATGGTATTGCTATCTGACCTCTATAAAACACCATATAGTACTAAATGCCTGAGTAGTCTTCAACATATGCACCCAGCTACCATTCACTCCTCACTATTGAGTATATCAGTAAACAGAAGTTTGCGTAGTCTAGATGTCTGAGGGATAAGAAAAAGAGACTTGCATCAAGTTCTCATATGAGGTAATGATCACTTTCACCAAAGAAAAAGCAAGTGGCATAGCCAGTCAATGCTAACTCTCTGTGACAGACAGGACGAATACTGCTTATTTATCCATTCTTTTATTTGTTTGTTTTGCACTGGCATACTGCAACGTTTACTGTAATAAGAAAATATAAATAAGCCAAATAGAACAAGCACTTCCCTGCAATGCAAAATTCCAACACTGCTATATTTTTGAGAACAGAAGCTTGACAAACTGGATAACGAATAGGCTATAAAACATAATCAAGTATATTTTCCCAAAAATAATATAATAAATAAGGAAGAGATGATGTTCAACTTCCTTACTGCACACAAATTGCATTCCTCGTTAAGTTTGGCATCAGCACAGACAAAAAAGTCCAATTCACTTTGCATCACTTATCACAGCAGCTAAATGTCTGGTTTAGATCAACAAGATGACATTGCGGGGATTATGCACAAAGCAGAGACAAGGCACATTGATAAGACAAAGCAAGAACTTTTACTAATTTGACACGTCATTGCACAGAAATTTCTCCCCACTGGTCTGTGCCAAGCCTTCACGCAAAGGTACTTATTGGAAAAGCATACATATGTTTTGAAATAATTAGATCAGTAAAACATCACTACACAAAGCCATTTAGGCTGCCATATAGTATTAAGGTAAGGTATGCCTCACCATTTTCTTATTAACAAAGCCAACACAATGATATAATTTCTTTTGTCTTTTCAAAAACTGTCATGATTTAATGCAGCTTCTATGTCTTCTTCGAGGCAGTAGACAACAACAAAATATATTTTTGTGTGCACACATCTTCATTTACTAATGTATTGTCACCACTATTGTGCAACAGCTCATTATTTATTTTTTTAATGTAGAGTGCAGTCAAGCAGCCAGAATTTATGGGCAGTTGCAGTTATCAAAAACTTAGACATACTGTGAATTTTCTTATTTCAGACGCCTCTAAGGTTATGCTTTGCAACTTTTAAAATAAATACATATCAGGTGCACTGTAATATTACACATCAAGCAAAATAAGGAGTATGGATGCAAACTTCTACTATGATTAAATAATTTTAGGGACACAAAGTACAAAAACAAGCTTGTACTCTATATGAGAAACACTTGAATGCCCTGCAGGGACACTGAGACAATGAAGAAAAATGTACCCTTTTTATTTGCAGTTTCTTATTATTATAGGAACTTAGTAAAGCACACAACAAATGGATGGTTGGTTTCTCTAATTCTCATACTAAGTTACAGTGGTGATCAATGCCAGTGTGTGAAATGGGAGGCAATGAAACAGATCATATTTAACAGTTTCTTGATCCATTATGACTGCATTAGATGTGCATTTCACTGTCTTGCATATCTTGCCATACTGCCAACCCGCCTTGGTTGCTCAGTGGCTATGGTGTTAGGCTGCTGAGCTCGAGGTCGCGGGATCAAATCCCGGCCTCGGCGGCCGCATTTCGATGGGGGCGAAATGCGAAAACACCTGTGTACTTAGATTTAGGTCCACGTTAAAGAACCCCAGGTGGTCGAAATTTCCGGAGTCCTCCACTACGGCGTGCCTCATAATCAGAAAGTGGTTCTGGCACGTAAAACCCCATCATTTTTTTTAATACTGTCAATCCCTTTTGGGATTTTTACAGGAGTGGGCATAAAAACAGGTGGTACAGTCAACGTTAGGTTTATTGGCTTCAGTTATGAAGATCTAACATCAGCATGATAATACAAAAAGTACATGTGTTATCGACAAAAGAGGCAAAATAAAGCAACAATAAAGGCACTTTCAACTAATTAACACAATGGGAAAAAAAAACACTGCAGTAGTAGAACACAATTTACAATGTCAATGCAAAATAAATGAGAGGACAGAGCTTTCACACAGCTTGATGAATTTTTCTATGGTTGGCTAAGCTGTAATCGATGGATGCGGTTGATGCCAGTCATGTACTTGTGGAAAAACTGAATATCGGAAAGTGTTATTGGGACAAAAAAAATTCTTCAAGTGTTAGAGCATGTTTGTGTCTAGTTTCTCGTGAAAGGTTAATATGAACAAAGTCAGAACAGAACATTCTTAATGAATTAAGTAATAAATAAAAAAATTTGAGGCAGTGTATTTTAGCACAGCTGGAAAGCATATGGAGGCCTGCAGAGCGTAAACATTCTGTGGCTGACTGAGTGGGTTTATAACAGTTGTAGATAAAGCGCACAGCCTTTCTTTGCACCATTTCAAGAGTTTTGACATTATCTTTTGTGTAAGGAAACCAGGCTATGTTCGCATATTCCAGAACTGGTCGGATGAACATGACGTAGGCTAAATGTTTTGTATCACTAGCAGAGTGACGCAGGGCGCTCTTAAGAAAGAACAATTTGAACATTGCTTTGCTGGTTATGCTCTGGACATGCACAGTCCAATTTAGGTCAAAAGTAATTAAAACATTCAAGTACCGATATTCAGTCACACTTCAGATATTCGTGTTATTCAATGAGTACACAAGTCAAGTTCTGATTTTTTTCTTATCTACATAGAAACTGTTTTGCCTACATTAATCGTAATCTGCCATTTGTTGCACCACTCTCCTATCTCTCCTGAGGCATTGCTCAGTCTTTCGTGATCACTAGCATCCTGTACTTCTGTGTACAACATGCAATCATCTGCGAATAGTTGAATTTTTACATCAGGGTCATTTGGAATGTCATTTATGCACAACAGAAACAAAAGTGGAGCTAAAGCTGTCCCTTGAGGGACTCCTGAAAGAACGCGAACTAATTGCAAGGTGCGGTGATCATACTGCACAAACTGATAGCGGTCACAGTGGTAATTATATATCCACTGTATCACTGGTCCTTCACCATATATATTTATGAGTTTAAAGTGGAGTTTAACAAGGGATACTCGATCAAAGGCCTTTGATAGATCTAAGAAAATGGTATCGATTTGTGACTGGATATTGAGGCATTGTGCAATATCATGAATTATTTCTATCAATTGTGTCGCCGTCGAAAAGCCACTGAGAAATCCGCGTTTGTTTCTATGGAGTATTTTATCGGCTTCAACAAAATTTGTCATGAATTTTAAAATAATGTGCTTCAATAATTTACAACACGTGCATGTGAGGGATATGGGCCCATAGTTAGCTGCAGATGAAACACTACCCGATTTATGCACTGGAATAATTTTTGCCACCTTCCACTGCGACAATCATCTAGTGATTAAACAGAGGTATTTACTGATAGGCTCGGCATATCATTTCAGAAACATATTTGGAATTCCATCTGGTCTGTCACATTTTTTCTCATCAATGTTTAACAAAGGTGCGAGTACTCCCGCTTCGGATATTGTTGGAGAATCTATCAGTGTGTTTTCACATGCTCTTGCTAGTGTAAGCCCACTAGAGCTGTTATGCGTAAACACTGACTGAAAGTGACTGTTGAAGGAGTCGGCATCAATTTTAGTAGATCTTGCCGTACTATATGACCATTGGGAGCTTATATATCACCAGAAATTGTGGGGTGAAGTTTTAATGAACCCAATCAGTGTGGTACTGCAGTAGTGCTGTTTATGTTTCTTTACTTTACTTTTTAATGACTGAGTTAGAGAATTGAAACGAGTGTGATAGTCAGGAATCATACATGTCTTGTTCGATTTTCTTATGCATTTGATTTTATGTTTTAAGTGAATAGCATCACGTGTAGTCCATGGGTTCTGTTTCTTAGTGTGTTTTCTTACGGTGGGAATAAAATGATCAATGCAATGCCTGACATGAGCCTTGAACTGCACCCATAATTCATCGATGGTTGATGATTCATTCATGCACAGATCAAAATAGTTGGCATATTCGTGAACGAGATATGTCATAATGGCTGCATCATTTGCCTTACTAAATGACAGTATTTGTGTTGCGTCACATGTTATATTTGAGGGAACAGCAAAAGGCAGAGTGCACAACACAAGTTTGTGGTCTGACACTCCGTCTAGGATTTCAATGTCTGTTGCGGCTGAGGGAAAATAATCACTAACAAAAACCAGATCCAGTATCGAACTTGAGGAACCTTGGACTCGAGTGGGGGTGTGAACAAGTTGAATAAGATTGAATGTAAATATAATGTCTGAAAGAGCAGGAATATACAGTGTTCTCGAGATTTATATATAATAAGTAGAATGTCTAAGCATAATAATGCTACTAGGAAACTCAAAAATAAATTTTAAAAAATAAGTACCGCTTGTCAATTTAACTTAGACTTCTGCAGTAAAGAAAAAAAAAAGAATTTATATAAATCACGACAAAAAACTATAAATTTTTTTTTTAGCTTAAGGGTTTTAATAGTCTGACTTTGGCTTCGTTTTACGTTAAACATTAACTGAGAATGCTAACTTTCAATATTGCTGAAGCCCCCTACACCAATGCCAATTAACAACTGAAGATTTTAAGCATTCTAATGCATATCCTTTGCTAAAGTTATTTGCTTCACAACACACTTTTTACGAAATCTTTTTACAATTGGTTCACAAAAAGTTTTTTTTCTGGCTTTCCAGCTTTTTCTGCCAAGAGCGGCGAGCAGACTGAAAACTTGACATGTACCTCACACATGCACATCGGTAACATTTATACAACCAGATATTGACTGAATGATTTATCACATAAAAGAACATCTTCTTCCCACATCTGCGCCACAATTTAAAACTCTACACTAAAGCATTTAATGATCCTGATAAACTCTTTTCCCCAAGGCAACAAGTACACATAGTCAACCAATTTCTGTCAAAATATACGGATGACAAGTCCAGCTTTCATTTCAAACATGTATGCAGTCGAAGGACAGCTGTTGCTCATCCATGGTTCCCAATTTGCTGAAATATGTGCTACAGCTAAGCCCAGATATGCAAGATTCCAATGGGGCTCCAAAATAGTTCAGTACACCATTTACGACATGAAACTATGCTGATGTAATGTATAACTGAAACCTCTACCCATCACTCATCATTTTCTATGATTAATATTGACTGCAAACCACATAATTTTTCAGAAGAACAACTGTGCTTATCATGCAAGCCACCTGTCACACTTTTTCAAGTACTACTTTCATCTTGTGCTCTGCAGCGTGAGGTGTGGAGGCACGCAGCACACCGATGTGTAACAGTTGTGCACCAAAGAGCAGCATCACACAGGCCACTTCCTGCACACTTTATGTGCTGCAGATGCCATGTACACTTGCCATGCAGTGGTGGAATGCTTACCACTGGACACCAAAAGTGCGCAACAGCAGCTCTTCAACCAACTGCTGCTTTTTTTTTTTTAACAGAGAAGGCATCTATAAGGCTTAACAAAGTGCCACAGACATGAAAGCAGCTTGTTTTGTAAGTGAGCTATCACTGACAGTTACTACATTTCGGTAGTCTTCAGAAGGAATATTTCATTATTCACAGTCACAATAAACCTGAGACAGTTTTGTTAGTATCAAGTACACCAGAAACATTTAGCTCACCATCTAGAAACTCAATTTGCAACATCAGTTTCAAGCTTGCACATGACCTGATGATCTGTCAGTAGATATAGTCAGTACGAAACAAACATGAACACTTCTTGCAACAACAAAAATCTGGTATGGAGAATCATGCTACATTGAAACCAGTCAGAAATGAACTGATAACAACAGCCATACTGTTATTTGAAGCATCATATGCAATCCCTTCTGCAATGACTGTGGCTTTGAAACCAGGATAAATATGAAAGGCAGTGATGCTTCAGCAAGTCGGAAGTGAAAAAAAATAAGGTTATCAAAAATATTAAGTTATGGGGTTTTAAGTGCCAAAACCACGTTCTGATTATGAGGCATGCCGTAGTGGGGGACTCCGGAAATTTGGACCACCTCACGTTCTTTAATATGCACCTAAATCTAAGTACACGGGAAGAAACAAGACGAAGCCACACCAAAGTTACATTAGCACAAGGATAACCTTGCTCTTTATATGCACCACATACATATTTTTGACATTTGTAATATGACAATCACCAAATTTGTGTTTAATTTAAATGAAAATGACACATTGTTTCTGAAAAGTGACAACAGTCTTATTGGGCTTGGCATAGAATATTAATGTTTCATTAAAGTAGCAGACTTAGCAAACAATACAAGCCTTTTGGTGCAATTTGGCACAATTGGTGCCATAGTCATGTCAGTGCATTAACAAAGTAAGAATAAATTGTTAATCATGGAGTAACTAAAAAGCTGTGGGAACTGCATGCACATATACTTTGAATGGCACCACTGTGATAGTAGACTCAACGTTTATGCCTCAGTACAGTGTTCAAGAGAGCCAGTAGATTTTACAAAGCACATCGTAACAGCTGCTTGAATGCTGTTCAACATTATCTAGAGCCCAGCAGCTAGGATCCAACCAGTTGCCACTTTGGTCTGATTCAGATGTAATGCTGGTATTGGCTCATGATGTAGCAAAGCTTTCACAGAGAAATGTTTGGGAGCCACATACCAGGTGACAGGGGTTACCAGCAAGTCAGAAGGAAGCTCTTTCCTGCTCTGCTTCAGGTGTTAAGCATCGACTGACCACTAGAAACGTATGCAATTTTTTTGATGGTTAAAGCCATGAGTGCTCTTAAACCACAATGACATGGCTTAGTTCCCCTACACCTCATTTTTATAATTAGCAAGTTCACTGTTCTGCTAGTTATCGATAAGCCACGCTGTATATTCCTGCAGTGTGGCAGAGTATTTATGCTTTTCATCTACCGTGGGAGCTACATCTTGCCAAAAATTAACACAGGGGAAACATTTTTGCTGAACACGATTTCAAACAACACAAACAACCCCAAAGCACACAGAAAATCCTTGGCTCACCGATGGCCCACTAGTAAACCACATGCTCCCTAGGCAAATGATATGTGGCCCACACGAGGGTTATGATGCACATGAATCGAGACAATGAGAAAAAATTTCCCTAGTGAGTGCACTTAAAAGTTTATAAAGGTCTTAAATTATCATCCTAAGAGGACTCACTTAGTATCTTTCAATGTTCACTACTGGGAAACAGAGCTTCCCTCAGCAACATCCATCTGCTTTTCAAATAACAGCAAACAATTTAAATGCAAACAGAGTGCATGAACTCTTACTGAAGAAAACCAGACAACAGAAATCACACACAAAAACATTGGACACATCATGATCCCCAGAACATGCTCAGCTAAATATGTAGTACCAATTACAAGAAACTTGGGCAAATAAAAAATGAATGCATTCAGCTTTAGAAAAAGAAAAAAAGTGAGGGCATGATGTTTTTTTCCCGTCACTATTCGTCATTCAGACGGATGAAAAAATATCAAAACAAAACATTTGATTGAAAAATAAGTTTTCAAGAATGTACAAACCAGTTGTGATGAAAGGAACACAGTGGTGGCAACATGTACATGTAAACAATTCTGCATATTCAGCAAGCACTACCTTTTCCTCAGCTAAGAGCAGTGGAGATGTAGTCCTGACAATTATCCATGCACTGAAAAGAACACTCAAGCAAGATTCTCTGGAAGGAATAAAACAAAACGTGGCCCCACTTTGCAAAGCAGCTTCCTTTAAGACTAAACACTTTCAAGGACTGAAGGTAATGCATGATTACACACAATTGTACGACAATGAATTTCATTTTATGTCACAAACCTATAACAACATACTAAAAGTGTTCTGTATCAACAAGCACATCACAACAAGTACCTCACAATCGCACAACAAGCCAGACAAGACAAGTCAGCACTGCGTAGGAAAAGCAGAATATTCATAAGGGATTGAATACCTGTTTTTTTTTAAATTTCACAACAAAGCCACAGGACCGAGTCCAAATGTTTAAAAGATTGCATTAAGGAAAGAGTATGCTAAAAATAAAGCCACATGCATACAGGTACACAGCACTTATGTGCTAATATTATTGGCACTATTCACTGCAAAACAAAGGGCCCATTTGTGCAAAATTTCTGCCACCCATGAATAGAAAGAACTAGGATGTTTTCTTAAAAATTATGGCTCAAAAGTAATCTCATCAGAACGTCACTATTCTTAACAGTGGTGTAACCAAGCATTTTTTTTTCTTGAGGGGGGAGGCATGCACTTGACCTGGGCGTGGAGGGGGAGGCAAGCGGGTGTTGTCGCACATCGTTTTATGCCACGTATCCTGGTACACAGAAATTTTGGGGGAAGGGGGGTAGGGGGCGCATGCCCAGTGTGCACCCACCTGGCTATGCCCCGGATTCTTAAGTAATGTCATTAAGCCCATGTGGGCTGAAGTATGTACATAGCAAATAAAATATAATAAAAACATTACTATTCTTACAAAGTAATCTCGGAACATTCTCATTCTAAGTTAACTCATTACAACATAACTATTCTCACTTCAGGCAGGAATGATTATTAAGAATGTTCCATGTGTTGAGCCACCTTAGTGTAATAAATGTCAGCCTAATCATAAACTATGTACAGAAAGCTGAGGCAAAACCCATTACAAAAAAAAGTAAAGGCCAGATGAACACTGTTGGCCACTGATGGCTGGCCTTTACTTTTCTTGTGATGAGGTGTACATCTATGCACTTAAGTAATGTAGCTTCTAATGAAAGCACCGATGACTAATGTTAACACAAATATAATGGAATGATGTCCTGCAGCTGCAGAATTTATTATGATGGTAACTATGACAATAAGAACATGTGAAATTGCCATATCAACTTTTTGTTCCAGAACATGCCGTTAGCTTCTAATTATGAGTTACAGGGCAAACATTGCAATGTAACCTTCAGCTTTATGTGCCATATGTTGGAGCAGATTTCAAGTAAACTTTCTTGTATCTATGACAAAATACATTGGTGGTCATTCAATAGCACTGTTATGCTGTGCCTACAATTACTGTAATCTAAGGAACCTGTCCTGTCAGAAGTTAGCAAATAAGCACTACACTACTGAATCTTGATGTAACAAAAACAATTTTAAATGCCTCAGATGCTTCTGAAGACCAATGCACTTAGCTCCCACTAACTGCTAAATGTGAACTTAGTGCCAAACTAAACAATATTCACAGAGGCCATGCAAAGGAAAAGCAGACTTTAACAGCACAAAACAGGACACAGAAGGAACCACGGGTACTGAGCACTGAACAACCAAATGCTTTATCTTTGGAGGCAGCATAATAAGTGGTAAGAAAAACTGGTAAGAAAAAAATCTGAGGACACCTAAGCACTTCTTGAGTTGTGATTACGATAGCATTAATGTCCAATTGAATACCGCTGAGCACTTGGAGTTGTGCGCTGCAAGTAATGTACACCACAGCAGTACATGCTGCCTGAGCCAGGAAGCAGCAGCCTACAGTGCCAACACCGCATGCCACCGATATCCTGTGCGACGAGAAACCAAGCAAGCAGCAGAGCTAATGCCAGTGGTGGGTGAGAGAGGCGAGACAGATATAGACTGCATGCTGGCTTCTTAGAGTGATATGGCGGCACCCGCATGCATGCGTCACATGAGCGCCTCGGCAACGACAACCCATCTTGCCCTGCGGCATCATATCTGCTCCGTCGAGGCACGCCCGTGATGTGGCATCGCAGCCAACGAGAATTTATGTGCCCCTTAGCTGCTACAGACACTGGTGTTTTCACTCAATGGGCCATTTGATGCTTTCACATCAAGAAAGAAATTATTTCAGCCTTCTAAACCAAGGACTGCCAATATCTTTTATGTACACTGCATGTCTCTTTACATAACAGAAATGGTGGCAAACGTCACAGTGAACGTAATTTTTAGCATGTCCAACAAGCTTAATGGATTATGCAGGAGGATGAATAAAATAAGAAACCAAGAAGCGGCCATACTCTTTTAAAAGACATGCTTGCTGTTTTGTTGAATGTTGTACACACATTATGTGTGAAATTCTGCTTATGTGAAATCATTGCTACATCGGGCAAACAGAAAGAAGTATCAATGGCCACCTACAGGAACATGCCGATTAACTAAAAGGATTCTCCTACAGTCATCTTATCCCCCATTGCCAGAGGCGCAGCTGCATTACTCTTTGAAAACAACAATATAGCAAGAAAGAATTGTGCAAAGTGTGCCCACAAGGTATTCGATGCTTCATGTATCTTGACAGATGATGACGCATGCATCAGCTGGCAGTTCCTACATCTACTGACAAAAGAACTGCATTATCCATAATGCCGATACTATTTCCTTTTCTTGTGTGCCCCTTTCATGCGCCTTTATATGCTGTTTCTCAAAATATAGCATTTGATTGGAGACACAGCTCTATCCCCGAGGTTGCTTTTGTTTCTTGTGCCATGCTGTAAAAATCTGCTACTTACCAAGATATACAAACCAGCCCAAGTCAGTACGCTGTTAATCGTACAAGCAATGCTATAACAGTACTGACAACATTTACATACAATGGTTACCCTATATTTACTTGGATGTCTCTCTGCAAAGTGCATTTTATTTTTGAGAGAAGTACTGTGAACAGGAGTGATGCCGGCCAGAGCACACACGAAAACTACTTCACGAATTCCGCCTTAAGGGGAGATGGGGGTGAAGACAGTCTACATTACAAGGCAAGAGATAACAAAAAGGAACTTTCTAGGTTTGTGAGAGTGAGCTTAAGCCAAAATGATAAACTGTGTAAGAACGTTTACACTGCCAACTTCAGGTACCAGCATGTTACAAAACCATATGAAATAGTTATTCCTATACAAATAAGTTGCACAAAAAATGCTAGTAGTATTTGTGAACAATGAGTACAGTAGAACCTTGTTGATGCAATACTGTTTCGTACGATTTCTTAGCACCAACATTGGCGATCGAGGACACCAAAAATTACCCAGTACAATTACGCTTCATTTTTACCGGTTAATGGCGCTGTTGAGACTATAGACCATGTGCTCGTGGTGTGCCCTGTATATGGGTGCGAAAGACTGACACTGGCAGCTACCTTGAGGCATTTAGACAGCAAACCACTATGGGAGGACCTCCTGCTAGGCGCACAACCAGAGCTGGCGGATGACAGAGGCAATGCGTGCTTTTTCACATTTCTTAGGTGACATGTGCCTGGACTCGTGCGTGTGATGGTAGCACCTATGCGATGTGTTCTTTCATCTCGTTTCTCCCATCATCATCCGCCATTGTGACCTGACAGTGAAATGGCTAGCTTAAAATGGTCAGACCTTGTGAACGGCCCTTTAAGCTTTATTTTTGTTCTCACCCATCACACATGTAAAATACTGTTATGCAGAGTCCTTGGTATAGCAAACTTAAAAAATAAAATAAAAACTATTACCTTATAGCGACAAAGAGAGTAATGAAAGTTCGAAATGTTTACTTTAAAAAAGAAAAGAAAAAAAAGAAAAAAACAAAAAAGAAGTGTAGTGAAGAAGATGCATGTTTCAAGGCTGTGATAATCATTGCAATGCAAGAGTTCGGAGGTGGTGGCTGGTTTACTAAGCGTAGACTGTTGTATCATCCAGTTTACGCCTGGTGTGCACCTACTATGCGCTCTGCGAACCTCCTTTGCATAATAATAGTAACAGTAATGCACAAGATCTCCCTGCATTTAAATGGTGTTTGATACTCTAAAATAACCAGAAAAAAAGAAATATATATATATATATAGCCCATGGTGACTAAATATTATGTCAGTATTCCTTTAAAGGGTGGTATCCCACATAATTCAACCTGTAAGCAGTCACTGTGGGCTATATATATATTACCCTAGACCTCTAAGCCCTAGAAAATATACTGACAAGCCTCAGAGTACCCTACATAATTTAATGTAATAGCTTTGCTACACGGCCAGTTTTGTTTTCATTTTTGAAGCAGTTGCTGCGTTGCGATTTCATGAAGCAGAATGTGGTCACAAAAGTGCAGGACATTGTGACATTTTGACACTTGTTTTGGTTTACTCAGTTGCCTCTTATGCTGCTACTCATTCATCAACATAGCAGATGAAGAGTGTCAAAACCTCGCAACGTCTTCTCCCTTCTGCATTGTGATGTCATGAACAATAGAAATGAAACCAAAACTGGCTGTTATATTATTTAGAGTGCTTTGAGGCTTTCCAGCATTTTTTCTAGAATTTAGAGGTCCAGGACCTTCATCTAATGAAAAAAATGAACAGTCACAAGTACCATGTTAGTACTTCTCTAAGTGCACTTCAATTGCCAAAACAAGAAGAGAAAGTAAGCACTGCACTTTATTAAATCTGCCATATTGCTACACATTTATAAAAAAATTGTTGCTGTTCACAAAAATCTTAAATATTGCTCAGAATATTGTTATAATATAAAGCAAGATTATACATGTTTAAAAAATAAATAATAAATAAATACGAAAACAATTGGTTTGCACAAAGCTTTGACCATGCTCTATCCCAAGTCAGACATAACTTTTTGCTTGATGGTAGTGGTTCTCAGACAATACTGTACTTATGATCCAACATGGTCACACAAGAAGATACATTTGAAATGTTATTGATGGAAGATGCTGAAATGTGGATGAAGAATGAGGTGTTAAACCTTAAAGTGCCTGCACTCTTCGCAATGTAAGCATTGTAAAAGCTTTATAACAAACTTTCAAAAAAAAAAAAAGAACACCACTGACATTAAGATGTACACAACTTAAAATGAGAAGCATATTCTTCTTGAAATTAACATTTCCAATACTGTTCAAGCAGTGACTAGGTATATGACTCAGAGCACTGTTAAAGCGAGGGTGAACTTTGGGTGTATGCTCACAAAACCAAGAATGGAATGTGTTTATCACTGCAAATGCTAGTATTTCAGATCACATTTTATCTAAATTTCAGAAATCATGACACAAAATAAAACCATCAAGATGACTAGCACACAATGCATGTCTGAGAATGACACCACTGATCTGCTTAAATATGCTCGCGCTACAAGTGTTTGGCAACATGGAAAAGATTTTGACCGATAAAGAGCTCCTGCTTTTTTTTTTTCATGTTAATAAATCTCTGCAAATCACAGGTTTTGAAGGGAAACATACAATGACATCAATCTTCTGTCAAGTGCAATGCTGCAGTTGAATGCCTTTATAATTAAGTACTTGGGGCCTCCGAAATCGTTCGTTATACAGGTCACTTTGGTATAAAGGTTGCGCACCACACTGCTTACAATAGAATTGGGACACAATTATACCTTTGTTATACAGGTTATTTAGTTGTAGAAACATTAGTTGTAAAGGCGCTCGACTGTGTAAGTTTATAACACAGTAAACAGCTTTTAAGACCACCTCTGTTTAAATCAATTTTCTGATAAGCTAAGAAATTTTTGGCACCTTGTTGTGTGTAGCATAAACTTGGTGCTTTACTGTTCAGATACATGTCTGATAAGACAAATTAATCTTGAGTGTTTCTTAAGCAATTGTTTTAAAGGGAGTCCACTACATAAAAAAAGCTGTCCTGCATAGGTATATAACATGTGCTGGCAAGTGCACCAATGACTACAACATTGTGATTTACACATTGTTGAAGCAAGCTCTACTCCTCTACGTTACACTACTATCAGATAAGTTTCTTCATAGAAACCAAGGATGAAATAATTTGGAGCTACTTCACAATATTTTGTCCTCATAGTTCAGCATTGCTATATTATGTGCTTGTAACAAACCGTACAGCAAATCAGCATGCAAAGCGTAAGTACAATGATGCCTTTAAGCATACAGCTCACATTACTGTTAAATATTAGATTGCAAAAGCTACAATGTGTAAATTGAATGGTTTGACCTGGAAAAAACAAGCAAGTTCTAGCCGGTAGAGCATTTGTCAATTACGCCCATGAAACGACGCAGGCAAGACCAATCGCCTTGGACTTGAATGCGGCCACCCATGTACACCTGCATGGGAGACTCCTTCCCGCATAGGATCAGGGTCAGATCATCAGCAGAAAGGCGCAGCGTCACATCAGCATTCCTTCTGTTTCCCAGGTCGCTGCCACGAACCAGCTCCACACTACCTGTAATTTTCAAACACTGCATGGCTGTAGGAGGGATAGACTGCATAAAAAGAAAATTAGACATATTGCGCTATAGTCCAATGAAATTCCAGACTATAAAGCAACAAAAGCAGAAATTGGATTCTCTTTTGCGTTAGGCATCTGTACCTCAAAAACAATAACTGTCTTTCCCAATCATAAATTGCATGCACATTTTAAAGTGAAGCTTTATTTGCCTCTTCCTTTAGCTTTCATGCTGCTGCTGCTGTTTATTTATTTATTTATTTATTTATTTATAGTACCTTCAGGGCTTACATGAAGTATTACAGAGGGGAAGGGCTAATAGATACAGATAACTATACAAAGAAGAAAACACAATAATCAGATAACAGTGCATAGTCCAATGTGAAAATAACGCAAGTTAGAGCGACACAATAAAATAGAGACACAATATAATACAGACGGGTAATACAGAAGATAAATCATAATACAAAGTATACTGTTTGTAAATTAGGTAGGTAGTACAATGGAACTAACTTATAAATACTACTGGTCAGAAAAAAAAAAACAGCTACTCTACACGTGTAAATATATTAAAGTCAAGGTATACTAGATAATGTTAATAAGTGCCTTACGGAAGTCGTCCGCGTTAGTAATACAGACTAGTAGATCCGGTAGGTGATTCCATTCCTGGCATGTTTTTGGATGAAATGAGTTACCATAGGTAGAGGTTCTCTAGGGATGGGATGTTCACTTTATGATGATGGTCCAAGCGTGTAGAGGTAAAATAGGCTGGTTCGATATAGCGTGATTTGAGCGTGGGAACTGAATGGTATATTTTATGGAACAAACAAAGGTGAGCGATTCTTCTGCGTTTGGTAAGGGGATATATATTGAGGGCAAGTTTCATGCTAGTTATGCTTGCTGTGCGCTGGTAACTGTTATGAATAAAACGAACAAAACGATTCTGTACAGCTTCTAAAATGTATGAGGGTCCCATATTGATGACGCATATTCTAGATTAGGATGAATGTAGGTGACATATAACTGTTGCTTTAGAGAAGGAGGTGCCAGCGGGAAATTGCACTTCAGGTAGCCCAGCATGCGATAAGCTTTGGATGGAACATGTTCAATATGTCACTTCCACGAGAGATTATTTGTAATGTGCGCTCCGAGGTACTTATAACATGATACTGATTCGAGTGAGATGTTAACGTAGTAATTAAGAAAAGTTACTAGGTTACATGAGAGTCTCATGAATTTATATTTTGAGGCGTTAAGATTCATGTGCCAGCGAGAGCACCAGGTTGTTACGTTATCTAAATTTGATTGTAATGTAACCATGTCAGAATCATTAGTTATCTTCTGGTAAATTACACAATCATTGGCAAATAAACAAACAGAACTGGTGATTTGATTAGGCAGGTCATTAATATAAATGAGAAAAAGTAAAGGTGCCAACACAGAGCCTTGAGGTGCACCCGATTCTACTCGTACCTCTGGTGAGTCGTTGTCATCAATAGTTACATATTGAGTATGACTAGAAAGAAAGCTACAAATACATTTGAATATTAAAGGGTCAATATTTAGAAGGCTTAGCTTATAGATAAGTAGTTGGTGATGAACTTTATCAAATGCTTTAGAAAAGTCTAAGAAGATACAGTCTGTCGCAAAATCAGAGTCCAAAAACCCATGCAAGTCATTTGTAAATGTTAATAGTATTTCCTGAAGCCGTGTTGATAACAGCTAAAAAAGTATTTGATTCAAGGAAATTTGCAAGGTGAGTGAAAACTATATGTTCAAAGATTTTGCAAGGTACAGAGGTTAATGAAATAGGTCTGTAATTCAGTGTCTTGTGCGCCAGTCGGGGGGGGTGGTTCAGAGTGTGTATATACCTGGCAGGAGCATGGTAGAGAGGAAAGTTGACTCGAAAAACTCATTGACGCAATGGTTGCTTCTGTACTGTCAAATGCTCATATGCTGTGGCCTAAAGCTCATGGCACGGTGCAAAAAACACGCTCACAGCCAAAGCGAAACATCGTGCGCAGACATGCATGCAGGTGCGCAGTCGGTCGCTGCGAACCGTTCGATTGCTGCACTGAGGCTTCATTTCGTATTGCTCCATTTGGTTATACTTACAGCCTACTAGAAGAGCGTATTTCATATACCGTATTTAGTTGAATCTAATGCGCACTTTCTTTCCAATAAAACGGGTCCGAAAATGGCGTGCACCTTAGAATAGAGTACTTCCCTAAATTTGCGTTACCATATCGCCATTGGCATTTCAAAATGGCCGCCTCGTGCACGTTTCGAGCCATGCCGTAGCTTCCTTTGTGCATTTCAAAATGGCCGCCTCGTGCACGTTTCGAGCCAAGCTGCCGTAGCTTCCTTTATGTGCTGTAGTAATACGCCATCTGTCTTCCCGTTTCTGCGTTTGCTCTATCAGCATAGAAGTGCCAACTGCAAAGACACGCGATGCTGCAATTAAAAGGAAAGTGATCCGGTGTGCGGAGACGGACGAAAATCGGGCCGCATCACGGGCGTGCAGCGTTCCCGAAACTTGCATGCGGGACTGGCGCAAACAGGAGAGGCATTCTACTCTGGTAGCTGCTGCATAAGGCGCGGCCGCGTGGCCCCTATCTTGAAAGCGATCTGCAATGGAGACAGTCTATGCATCTAGGCACATCATGCTGTGATCTCGTCGCTTTGTTCGCATTGAAGCGAGAGGCCACACTAAGGTCAATTCGCTCGCTCCTGCTGCTGTACTTCCTCACTCCAGCATTCTGATAAAGAGTTTCCGCGGTCATTGAGTGAGACGTGTTCATGTTTGCTTGCGCACACGTGACACCATGCTTGTTAATTTAGTTGGTAAGCGTATGTTTAAAAGTTTATACGGCTGATAAAACTACTATCCTTACTTTTCGTATAGCTGTATGGATGGATGGATGCAAAACTTTAATATGTCTAGCTGTATACTAATTTTCTATTGTAGTCGATGCTTCGCCTTTCAGGCGAAACTGCAACTTCTTTTATTTATCGCAGCTTTAGTGCATTGGGAGTAAATCTTTGCTTTTCCAAATCAGGAGAAGTTGTATTTCTGTATGGAAGAATGAGGTGTGTGGTACTGTAAATGACTTTTCTTTCTTTAGGTCACGGCAAACGGGTGCACGTCACAGTCGAGGGAGGTTTTTTTTTCCTTTTTTTTTGGTCACGGAAAACGAGTACGTGTTACAATTGAGGGCCCGTTAGAATCGAGTAAATACGGTAGTTTGCTCTCAGCGATTGCCTACCTTTCACGCAAGAAACCGGTTCGAGGGACTATATTGCAGCGACCATGCGCAGTGGGCATTCACTGTACGTATTCGATAAAGAGACAGCATCTGTAAACGATTCTGTGCTTTCTGTTTGCCCAAGATAAATATTTTGACAGAAAAGAGCTTCTGTCATTTTGAGACTACTTACAGAAATGTCCAGGAGGGCTCCCACGTGGTGTTTTTATTGAGCGCCGACAGCCAAACTTATGAGGAGCGCGTTGCGTTATTCCTCATATTACGCAAGTGAGATACTTCCGACAGATGGCAGCTCTGTAAGTCCTCACCACCAATACCATAATTGGAAGTTCCCTCCAAACCTATTTTCAAAAAAATCTGACAGCAAGTAACAAAAGGTGAGCGCAACTTGTATCATATGACTATTGATGTTCTAGCGCAAAAGTTCGTTCCTCTATTTTAAATGTAGAATAATATAGCATACCCACAACACTGTAAGTGCTACCAAGTAATAGGTGACTTGCAAAATAGTGCCCGCCCTCTTCTATATGTAACCGTGGCTAAACCACTGACAAGAAGATCTGGTTGGAAAACAATGTTTATCTCCGCTGTTACATGGGCTGCAACAAATATGTTTTTGCTCCTTGCCTTTCTTCTTACTTTTTTTGTGTCAAGTTATGAGTTAAGGAAATGCATCCTTTTTCCGTTCATGAAAAACGGATAGACAGCAGATTTGTATAGACCATTTGCAAAAATACAATTACTGTCTGGTTCCGCTGTTCGACGTTTTATTTATTTTGTTTATTTCATACATACTGCCAATCCCAACGGGGAATTTTAGCTCTTCAGCACAGGCAGTATTCCTCCCTCTAAGTGCGGTCGCTCAAGGGGAGGGGTGCGAGCTCAAAGCCTTTAGAATTTCTGGGAAAATTTGTTGTCCTCATGGTTCCCAAACCCCCATCTAGCCACTGATAGGAAATTATTGCGATTGAAGTGCATTTTCCGCCACCTAAACCTAGAAGATCGAGTAGTGGGGTTCTGAGTGGTAAAGGCAAAGCTGTTCAATGGTCAGAATAAATTTTTCTTCTATTCTGTCGAAGAGAACTTTGTTATTGGAAAATACATCTCTTGCACATGCATAGAATATATCTGCATAGGGTGGGCCATGATGGGTTACGTTGTTCACTATGGGTTTGTAAACGCTTCTGCTTGGAAAAACAAACAGCGTGAAAAAAGGAGTTAAACAAGAAAACACAAGGCAGTGTGCAGTCTTGTTTTTGTTTGGACCCGTATTCAGCACTGTTTGTTTTTCTATGTCATGTACCAACTAGGTCATCAATATAAATTATATAAATGCATCTATTTGTAAACAAAATGTTAGTGTTTCTTTTAAATATCATCTTTAAACATGGCATAAGGATGAGAGCATAATCTGATGTAAAGTGGCTGCATGCCTTAGCAATGAAGAACTTTTGTCAGAAATTAAACAATGGGTTCAGGCAACGTAAAAACACGCATTTAAGACATTCCTTTCTGGAGGAGGTGCATGTGTGTGCGCGTATGTATGTATGTATGTATGTATGTATGTATGTATGTATGTATGTATGCATGCATGTCATAAGAAGCCAACAAAGACACGAAGGACAACATAGGGGAAATTACTTGTACTTACTAATTGAGTTAAAGAACTGATAAATTAATGGAAACGAAAGTGGATGAAAAAATAACTAACTGAAGGTGGGATATAAACTCACGTCCTTGCATAATGCGTGCGATGCTTTTACCACTTGAGCTACCACGGCACTATTTTCCCATCCACTTTCTGGGGTATTTATGTTTTACTACTAGAACTAACCCGGGATTGTTAGCCAACGCAACCACTCAAAGACCTTGGCGGCGGATGTGGAGCATCCTTTCTGCCACAGGCATCACGAGTATGTGATCTTGGGTGACGGCAACTCGCCAACCAACTCATACATGCTACCTGAAAGCATCAATGTTACTGGATTCATGACCTGCGTACTGTAATGAACAAGATGAAAGGGAACCGAGGGGCCCGATTTTTGTTAATCATATCATAAGAAGCCAACAACCAGACACCAAGGACAACATAGGGGAAATGACTTGTGCTTACTAACTGAATTAAAGAAATGATAAATTAATGGAAATGAAAGTGGATGAAAAAAGAAGTGGCTGCAGGTGGGATACGACTCCATGTCTTCACATTACGTGTGCAATGCTCTTACCAAATGAGCTACTGCAGTGCAGTTTTACCATCCACTTGCTGGGGTATTTATGTTTTTACTACTAGAACTAACCCTGGGAGTGTTAGCCAGTACCACTACTCACAAACCTTGGTGGTGGATGTGGAACTAATATATATATAGTCATACCTCCATAAATTGAACACGGATATATGGAATTATTGCATATATTGAACACTTTCTATAGCACCAGGAAAATCGCATGCATTTAAAATTTTTTATTTCGAAGAGGTTCGGACGTAAAATGGATATATCAAACTCCACCACCCTGGACCATGTGCGCTCTGTTGACAGGCGCACATGGCTTTTCCGCAACACCCTTGAAGATAGTAGTGGCACGATGAGCGTTCCCGACTGCTGCGCACTATATCTGCACACATCGATCGCGGTGAGGGTGCCATTTGAATGTAGCGGCGTTCGTGTGCGGCGACTTGGCTAGTTCGACAACGTCAACGACGCATTGCACAACATTGGCATTCCATTTGTTGCACTGGCTCCTCCTCGGTGCCGCGCTCTCCACCTGCCGCACCTCGCGAGGACTGGCGGTTTGCATCCACAAAGGCGGGCGACAGCGCACGCTCACTGGGCTCACTCATAGATGCCTTAGCAGATGCCACTTAATACACTGTTATTGACAGTGTTTCAAAATGCTTCGAATGACGGATGTAGTGATCGCAGCAGAAGTAGCGGCCAAACGAAGAAGCTGCCACGGTTGATACCGCAAGTGCTGATGTTGCCCCACTCCCGACTTCAACTGAGGCTATAGGCCGCTACTGCGGCGCAATAGAGGGCACTGGCCTATCGCTTGTGGATCGTTTACACTATGTTGAGGACTCCGTGTTTAAGCATGCGGCTGCCAATAAGAAGCAGGCTACACTGCTGCAGTACTTTCAGCCAAATTAATACTCTGTGTGAAGCTTCAAGTGAGTATTTGCTGCGACACGATTATGGTGCGATAGGGGATCATTGTTCGGAGTGCGCGTTCGGTTGCGCTGCACGCGATTGGCCCAGGCCACACAGACATTGCGCGGCTGACCAAGTCGGCACGGCCTAGGGTAATTGCGTGCGGTGCAATCGACCGTGCACTCACGGCTAACATAGTCGGCACGAGCTATGTTAATTGCGCGCGGCCCAACCGAACATGTGCTCTGAACAACGATCCCTGATCGCGCCCTTGGTTCATTGATTGATTTGCAGAAGTTTTTGACGCATTTTTAATGTGATCTTATATATAGAATTCTGGCTATATTGAACTATTTCACGATCACCGCGCTGTTCGATATATCGAGGTTCGACTGTGTATGCATGCACACGCGCACATGCGCGCGCGCGCGCCACACACACACACACACACACACACACACAGACAGAGAAAGAGAGAGAGATGAAGGAGGGATGGACTGGTAGTGGCTCGTGGAGAAGCCCCCTCCGAAATAAATATTAATTAGATGTATTAAATAAATAAATAAATAAAGATCAGTTATGTCCCGACATACCTTGGTCAAAGCAAACATGAACTGTGATGCCATCCTTGGTGTCAGCAAGGATCTGGAGTGTGTACGTAGCACAGACACCCTGAAACTCATTTTGCTGGGCAGCAAACAGGGCCAGCTGGTGTAGTACCTGCACCAGCTGCTCGAACTGTGGCTCACTTGGGCTTGCTGGCACAGCATGTAGGCCTCCTGCAGCATGACCCGGTTGACAATGCACAGTGAGGGCCACTGCCATTTGGCTGCATACAATAGTACATCAATGTCTAGCTGTGCTGCTCAAGCTCGAAAAACATGAGCAGCGTCTGTAGAAAATCAAGTAGACATTAAAAAAAGACAGAACAGGAGGCAAGAAGGCTGCAAAACAGAATATGCGCTAGCAAGTGCTGAGCCACAGAAAGAAATATAGTACGACTTGACAGGACCAATTCTTAGTTAATAACTGCTTGCTTTGTGGCTAAAGTAACATTTTACAATATACAGTGTTTTCTTAAGGGTAAGAGTCACATTATATGGGAAATATTGAAGCAAACAGTTTACTTTTGTGGCTAAAATGGTGTTACCAGGGTTTTTACTTGGAGGCTGTTGCAGCCCAGCCAGCCTAACTAGAAATTGGAAGATAAGCTAAAATTGTGGTCACAGAAGAGATAGTCTATGAGCCATACTGCAATTCCCTTAATTTGGAAAGTGAGAAGACTAACAAGTATTAGTGTTTACTAAGAACGATCCAAAATCTAAATCATTTTTCACCAGGTAAAAAAACAAAAAAATAAAAACATTAAGTACGTAGACTCATATAACGGCCATGGTCATGTAATAGCGGCACCCTCAACAACAAAAGAAGAAAAAAAGAACCCCAACAATAAAAACCTGGAAAAGGCATCTTTATGTGTTACTAGTGTAAGATGCATAACTACATTTAGGATGTAAAAAGCATAATCTTACAATGAAGGAAGTAACAAACAAACTATAGCCACATTAAGACACAACTATAATCATACGTATGCATGCTGTTTACCTGCCAGTCCAATACTCTGCTTCAGCCTATGCGAGTTCATACGGTAGTTTCGTTTTGTGAACACAAACACATTATCATGAAGAAATATGCTTAACTATTAAAAGAAGAAAAGTGAATTTATGGTTGTCTTGCACAAATTCCTGAAAAAATAAAAAATTATGCATATCCCACGCACTGTTGGAATCTATGTAAGCGAAGCTTTCCATGCTGGATGCTTCGATTGACGATAATTAGTGGTGATGTTAATGCCTAAAGCTTAATTTCTTCAACGTTTAGGCTAACAAGAGGGTGGTGAGTTGATGTTAAACATTACCTTGCGTGCACCACTGCTGTTTGTCTGCATAGTACACAGAAAACACAGGGAGAGGTGTTTGCTTGAGGCGTTGTTGAGCGCCATATTTTATAACCTCTGTAAAGGTTGAGCATTGTCACTGCCTCACATGGCAGTCGCACTGTATGGGGCTGTATGTGCCAAAACCACACTCGGATTATGAGGGAAGCCGTAGTGGCGGACTCCGAAATAATTTTGACACTGTGATGTTCTTAAACGTGTCCAAAATCTAAGTACATGTGAATTTTCTATTTCACCCCCGTCGAAATGCGGCTGCTGCGATTGGGATAAAATCCACGACCTCTAGCAATGTCATAGCCGCAAAGCTAATGTGGCGAGCACAGAAGTGTTGATTTGAGTGTCTCCTGGACCCTACGGTGCGTTTTAATTAATGCGGCTCTGCTTCTGCATGCCCTGCATCAGTTACCCGCTTTACATATTTGCATGAAATTTATTTTTCAGAAATAGCAGCAACGTACTGTACCATACCTTGAACTTAAGCTTATCCTGTTTCCCCACAACAGCTGTCGTATAGTAGTGGGGTTTCCTTGCCTTCTCACATCACCTCCCCCCCCCTCTCTTATATGGAAAACTGTCTCTTCTCCTCTTCTCCACCATTCTATCTGCGTCCCCTCTGGCCTCGCACATTAGTAGAAAGGGAAGCGCTGCAGTTTCTGCAGTGCTTCCGAGGGGAGTCAGCCACGGATAATAACAGCTGTCAAGCGTCTAATGTGGCGACTGCCAGGGAGTTCCAGAGGGCATTCTGCGCATTCGACGCAGAGGAACGAGCGAGAGCAAAGCAAAGTAAAGCAAAGCAAAGAAAAGAAAAGAAAAGAAAAGAAAAGCAAGCAAGCAAGCAAGCAAGCCAAGCAAGCAAGCAAGCAAGCCAAGCAAAGCAAGCAGGCAAAGCAAAGCAAAGCAAAGCAAGCAAGCAAGCAGCTCGAAGGAAAAGGCAAAGAAAGCTTCACTTTAATACGCAGATCCCTGCCCTGTGAGAATCAATGTTATACGGAGCATTTCGCAAGTATATCTGACTATACAGGATCATTATTTTGGTGTCCTGCAAAGCGTTACCATAGAGACCAACATGTTTCTGTACAGTGAACAATCGTGTGTATGTGATGCAAACGTCTGTAATGACAGCAGCAGTATGTTGACGACAGTATGATGACGGCGATATAATGACGATTTATTTATTCAGTGTCTACCAAGTTGATATTTTCAAATTCCCTGAGTTTCCCAGGTTCATTTTGAGTGCCTTTGCAAAATTCCCCGAGTGACACAGAACTTTGTTTTATGTCAAGATGGGCTGACACCATGTCGCTCGATGCTGTCACTCTCTAGCAAGCATTTAAAAAAAATTAAAGATAAAGCAACCTAATCGAGTTTGAATAGTAAGGAGTGGTGTTTATTTTATTCAAAATAGAAAACTGAAGTGAGCGGATAGTAAAATGCAAAGCAAATAAATATCTTCGAAAAGAAAAATGATAAAGGCCATTAGAAATCGAGTAGAACATTTTCAAATACGAATAAAAAGAGATGCATAAAGAAGTAAATATTTTCGAAAATGAGCTATTCCTATCAACTGATAACAAGATCATTGGTATTAGGCCTGAACTGTCACAAGAGAGATTTTCTCAGTAGCTGTTCTCACTCAACCTCAACTGTTCTCACATACTCTCAGCCCATGCACAATGCCTCCGTTTTGCGTTTCACTGCTTTCAAGAGTTTATTTTGGTTTGGACTAGGGTCACCTGCATCTCTGCATCAGCCGACACTTTGCCTTTTGAGCTCAAGCTCGTTCAAAGAAGAGGCGGCACAGTTTCTTTCCCGGTCATTTCTGTTCTCGTCCTCGTTCAGCCGCGCGTTCGCCCCACGGACCATTTCAAGCATCCTCTGGGTCAGTTGTACAGTCAACGTCCGATTTTTAGGACTCCCTAGGGGCCATGAAAACGTCTGAAAAATCGAATCAGACAGTCCGAAAAAATGAATGCATGTCTTTTACCGCCCTTAAGGGCTCGTCCGAAAAAGCTCTGAAGGCCTGCCAGTACATTTATTTGGCATACCGATGCTCGTACTGTGACCGAAGACGGCGGGTGCACGCGTGTATAATCGTGAAATACGTACTGTGTCCCGTAACAATTGCCCCTTTTCACGCTTGTTGAGCTTCACCGCAATACCTCCCGTACGCTTCATCGCGTATCATCGCTGTGCTGAGGCAAAGCTGCCTTTCAGGAACCGACATTATGCAACGCGCCGTGCTTTCTAAGCTTCGAAGCCAATCGTGAGGATTACAGAGGCGGAGTCGGTACCACTGCTGACAGTGGTGCACTTTTTTCAATTAAAAACACGGTCCCAAAAGGCAAGAACCTTAATAGCGAAAGTCGAAGTAGCTTGCTGCAGTGGTGGCTACAGCTGCCAGCAGATCTGCGTGTGAAAGCGCTGGTTTGAGGCGGCGAGATAATCAAAACGGGCTTTGATTAATGCCGTTTAGGGCCTGCAGTCGCGGCAGAAGGTCCGGAAAATCAGATGGCGAAGGGTTCTTGTGTCTGAAATTACAGACGTTCTTATACACCGACTCTATGGGACACGTGGTGGTGCCGCGAAACCGTCCGCATTATCGGACATTTCCCAAAAATCGGGCGTCCGGAAAATCGGTTGTTGACTATACACTGGCAACTCCTCCAGCCGACGACACGGCGTCAGGGACAATTCATTGCAGTAGAGCGACTTTCGTTCCCTTTCAATACAATGACAGCTAATTTTTCCTGATTGAAGCACAAGCTCCCCGAGTTTTCCTCGAGTATTTCTGGACTATTCAAAATCCTTGAGAATCCCCGTTTTTCTCGGTTGGTAGACACCTTGTTTACTGTACTTCAGCAAAGAAACATTACAACCTGTTCCATTGAACCCAGGGGCAGTACAACGCCACCTAGCATCTCAAAGGACTAGCATCCACGTGCAAAGAATGGAGGAAACTGCAGCACTGTCGACTTTTTTAAGCAACTTGATGCTATGCGATGTGACGCACACAAAGGATGGTAGTTAGCTTGACAGCTATTCGCACATTCCATTTTTGCATTCATAGGCTCCGACTACGGGAGGGGGGGGCTGTGCCCCCCCCCACCGGAGTTCTCCGGGAGGGGGAACAGCCCCCTCCGGCGATGCCGAAGCCTCCCCCTCCCCCCTCCCCCACCCTAACGTGTCATTTCCAGAGTGTTTTCACCGACATCATTTGAGGTTTCTTTTAACGTGCCTCGACCTTTCCGCTTAAAATTTTATTGTGGCTAATGCTTACTGCATCATCGTTGGTGCGAACGTGCATGGATTTTAATTTGCATGGATTTTAATTTATATTTTCCTCTATTTCTGCAAATCCTGACAATAGGAAAACAAGTGCATTAGAAGTGCCAGCTGCAGCTACCTGATCCGTATGTTCTCACTTCAACACTGTTTTACATTTCCACTGTAAACACCATGCACATACACAATATATTTAACTATGTACACAGGACAAAGTTTATTACATTTTTAAAGAGAAGGAGGTAGCCAATTAACAATTATTCCTAAAGGTATGGATAGCTTATGCTTAGAGATAGAATGTGTTGCTGTATGTTCACCTCGCTTCAAAATGCTTTGCATGCTTTTTTGACCCCGAAAAAAGACTGTAGATTTTAGTGACCCCTTTGGCAGAGTCTTTTATCAACAGCGTGTGAAATGCACGTGAATGATATCGTCATGGATGAGATGGATTTATTTACAAGATGATTGAGGGGGCGTAGAGATGAGATCGCAGGCAGTCGGGCATTTTCTACACCAGGTGCAGTTCTTCCATCTCCTCTTCTTCAGCTCCACCGTGCAGCGTAACATCTTCCTCCGGCGCAGACAAAGCTCTTCGAGCGAGTTAGGGAACCACATAATTGGCACTTCTTGATTTGGGAACCCTATGATGGTAGTGCTTCAGGCGGGCCACATGAACCACTTGAGTTTTCTGCGACCAGCAATTATTGGCAGTTAGTTTGACGATGATGTAGTTGACGCCACTTAATCGGCTGAGTATCACGAATGGACCGCTGTACGCTGAGATGAACTTCTGATATAAGCCTTTCTTCCGTAGAGGCGTCCACAGTAAAACATGATTGCCAGGAGCAAAAGTGACACGTCTATGCCGGGCATCATAGCGTGCTTTGGTTGAAACTTGGGAAGAGAGCATTCTTAAGCGAGCTAGCCGACGCGCTTTTTCGGCATGACCCAAGGTCTGCGGAATGGACGTGTCTTCGTTGGGTGTGAATGGCAAAATTGTTTCCAAGAACATTTGATGACTGCGAGCATACAACAGATAGAAATGTGCATACCCAGTTACTTCGTGCTTGGCTGTATTGTATACGTACGTGACAAAGAGCAGCACGGCATCGCAATTCCTGTGATCAGCTGAGATGTACAGTGACAACATGTTGGTAAACGTACGATTCGTGCGTTCAGTGAGGCCATTTGTTTGTGGGTGGTACAGCGTTGAATGGCAATAAGTAGAACCGCAAAAGCGCAGCAGTTCTTCAACAACGTCGGCGGTGAGTTGCCATCCATGGTCACTTATAACAACATGTGGAGCGCCGTGACGCAGGATGACAGAATGAAGCAGAAAGCACGACACATCGGCGGCGGTATCAGAGGTAAGCATCGAAGTCTCAGTATAGTGCGTCAAGTAGTCGACATAAAGAATAATCCAGCGATGGCTGGTAGAGCTCTTGGGAAAGGGGCCGAGCAAATCGATATCAACTTTTTCAAATGGTAAGGTAGGTGGTTTCACTGGTTGTAAAAAGTCTGCAGTAGGCGTCGCTGGCTTCTTATGACATTGGAAACCTGGGCAACTTGCAATGTACTCTCTTGTGCTCTTCCATAGCCTCGGCCAATAAAAGCGCTGGCGTAATCGATGAAGCGTGTGAGCAAAGCCAAGGTGGCCCGATGTGATGTCATCATGCATGGTGCGAAGAATAGCAGAACGCAGGTGTTCGGGAACGACTAGGGGCAAGGAAGCACCTTCGGCAGAGTAATTCTATTTGTAAAGCAGGCCATCACACAGCGTGAAGGGTGTTATCTGACCTGACGTGCAGGCAGCTTCCAATAGGGGTACGAATGTAGGATCATGACGTTCACATTTAAAGGTGCTGAGGTCAGGAAACTTGGTATGCGGGCAAGATAGTCGTCGAAGTCGTCATCGTTAGCAATGGAGTGTGGCATCGGGAGACAAGACAAGCAGTCGGCATCGGTATGACTCCAACCGCTCTTGTAACCGACAGAAAAGGTATATTCTTGAAGGGGTAATGACCAATGGCTCATGTGACATGGCTCTATAGAGGCCTAAAACTGAGAGCTGTAACTTGCCTAAAATATATAAGGAATAAAAATATGAGAATGACTGAAGTGGGGTATGCTTTATGTATAGGATGTACAACAAGGGTGTAATAGCGTTACATGCATAAAAATGGACAGGTGATTGTTGATGGCGAGTAGCACAACAGCCTCAGTGGGCCCCTTGAGTACAAGGGCCCAGAGGCATATGCTAATGCTATAACAAAGGTTGACATCGCAACCATGGCCTCTCGCAAGAGGCCGTGTTACGAATTTTTTGGACAGAGAACGTGGAGCGTGTCAAAGTCGTTTAAAAGGATAAAATAGATTGCATGTCAAATAGCCGTTCTCTGCCTAGAAACAGTGCTAGGTGAAGTGGTATATACTGAATATATGCTAAGGGCAAGTGTCCTTTCCTGTAGACTTGAGTTTCGCGACGTTCTAGGAAGACATGCTGAACACTGAATGTCTCCCCACATCTACAACACATTGGAAATTCACCGCCAGTCAACAAAAACCTATGTGTACCATAAGTGTGCCCTATTCTGAGACGACAGAATAGGACATCACTTCGTCTGGACTGGTCAGTGATGGCCAGTATCTTAAATGTGGCTTAACCACGTGGAGCTTATTAAGGATTTCAGAGTCCCACTTATGCTGCCAGTAGGTTTTCAGTTTTTTCCGTAAGTATGGCTTTAGGTCTGAGACTAGAACGGCTACGGACATGTTGCAAGCTTTCGTGTCTAAGGAGGTAGCAATTCAGTCTGCCAGGACATTACCCTCAATACTTTTGTGTCCAGGCACCCAGCATACTGTTATATGTTGGCCAGAGGCATAAATAGTACAGAGGAGAGAGAAAAGATCTGCAATTACTGGATTTCTGTGGTTGCAGCATGACATCAATGTTTTTACAACGCTTAATGAGTCTCAATATATGACTGCCTTATGTAGTTTTAACCGTTTGATGTGTTTCGCAGCCGACCATAGTACATACGCCTATGCTGTAAAGATGTTTGTGTGAGGGTGAAGAACATTGGTCTCCGAAAAGGATGGGCCGACGGCTGCATATGACACCCCAGCATGCGATTTAGACGCATCTGTGTAATATTCTGGCCACGAGTATTTAAATTGCAATTCCACAAAATGCATATGAATGTGGGCCTCTGGAGCGTGCTTCATTACCTCCACAAATGGCGTGCCGCAGTCAATGATGTGCCACAACCACGGCGCAAATGGCTTGGCAGAAGCCATTAGATGATTTTCATGAATAGGAACATGTACATATCCTCACTCAGCTTTCTCACACGGATCGAGAATGGCTCTCTGGCTGTAGGTTTGTTACGATAGAGCATTGCAGAGGTCATACCGTTTATGGTGGGATAACAAGGATGTTTTTTGTTAGCATATACTTTCAGAAAATATTTAAAAGTAGAATATGACCACTGCAGATCAAGGGACCATTCATTCGATTCGACATAGAAGCTTTCAATCGGACTCGTCCTACAGGCACCGGTGGCGAGGCGGACTTCGCTCCGCTCATCCGACATGCCAGTGTTCACAATTCTGCACAGTTTCAATACTTTTTCAATGTAAGTTGTGTCTATTTCTCCGGGCAACTGTGCTCTACGCGAAAGCGTATGCTCAGCCTTCTTTCGTTTTGCAAGTGAGTCTCCGAAGCGACTCTTGATTTTGTCAACGAACCTTTCCCACATTGTAACCGTGCTTTCATTATTATCGAAGCAGGGAAGTGCGGTTCCAGTGAGAAAGAAAACGATGTTAGCAAGTCGCGTTGTTGCGTTCCATCCATTATGACTGCTTACCCTTTCATAATACTTCAGCCAGTCGTCGACATCCTTATCAGCTTTTCCGGAAAAGGTGCGCGGTTATTTTTGAGGGATCCAGCAGATGACTTTCCTTGGGCACTCACTATCATCATGCATGCTTGTGTCATGGCTGCCGCCAGCTGCTTGTGGTTCCTTCATGTCTGTGTCTTCAGGCGGTAGTCCGAGCAAGCGCTGGCTTGTCCAGAGGGATTACCTAGCACCGTCCACCAAAGTTGTTACGGATGAGATCGATTTATTTACAAGATGATCGAGGGCGTGTAGAGACGAGACCGCAGGCAGTTGGGCATTTTCTACACTGCGCGCACTTCTTCCATCTCCTCTTCTTCGGCTCTGCCGCGTAGCGTAACAATATGTGTCTTAGTATGGCTTCTCTTTCCAGTAAGCAAAACTAATGACTCATTAAAAAACAGTTCTAATAATTTACAACATTTATTAGGGATGGAAATATTGTCACTTGCATGCAGAGTTCATAAGTATAAGCAGCTCAGCCAGGGCCTGTCCACTTAACTATCATGCACCAAGATATAAAAAAAAAACAATGCGTTACTTGAAGAAAACCTAGTGTATATTGTTTCCAGTACAGTGGAGTAGCTGCTAGTAAGTTCTTGATACTGAAATTTATTTAGGTAATTGTAATTAATTATCTAACTTGAGACATACTATCATAATTATCAAAGTGTCCATGAGGCATTTGTAGGCACAGGCAAGGGACATCTAACTGCGGTATTTTCAGTGACGCCCTAGTTGCATACTATTTGCAAAATATGGCGAATACCATGTGATTGCGCTCCCACCCGAACAGACTCCTGCTGAGTTAGCCAGAACGAAATGAAGGAAATAAAGAAAAAGAAATCACCGCCCAAGCACTCTGTACAGATGGTTAACCAGCAAAGCTGAAACGTGCAGCCCCGGTGTTTATCACTGGGTTAATCTCGACAGTTCCTTAAATGACGGCTTGGTAGGCTGCCGGATCCTCGGTACGCAGTTGCTGCTTGCGCTCACCTGCACTAGCCTGTTCTTGTGCCCGGGCTGCAGCATCAGGATGGAATAGACTTGGCTGCGACGGAGAGCAATGACGTCCCTACTAGCGCAGCCAATCATGCGCCTCTCTTTCGCTGTTTTTGTGTGCATACGCATGAGGTTGCGCCGGAGGAGTTTTCGGCATACAGGCGACAAATGGACGGACGGACGAATCAGCTAGCCATATACAGTTTCACTGTAAAACATTGTGATCGAGCTAGTGCCTTATCTGCCACGCCTCAGCCGAAGTAACATGTTGTGTTTGGTGTTAGTTGAAAACAAGCTGTGATAGCTGTTGTCTTAGTGTAGATAAACTGCACGGATGGTTCTTTTCTTTTTTTACACCAAACCTATTATCACAAAAGCGAATTGACGTCAGTGTGAATGTTTAAAAGTGCATTTTGTTTCGCCCCAGTCACCATGTCCTTCTCTAATGAGCAGAAGGTAAAAGTGATCCTTGCCTTGGGAGCTGCAAATGACAAGAGGAAGGCCGCAAATATATATCAGTCATGGAAGTGTGGCAGTAGACCAAATGCGTCAACTATCATCAGAAATTATGAAAAGCTGAGACAAACTGGCAGATTCAAGAAACAGTGACGGAGGACTCCATCATTGAGTCCTAGCCTATGCACGGATGTTCTAGCATTTATGGCCTCAAACCCTCATGCTAACGTGTGGGGACATGGCCGCCCTGGTCATCATCATCATCATCATCAGTCTGGTTGCGCCCACTGCAGGGCAAAGGCCTCTCCCATACTTCTCCGACAACCCCGGTCATGTACTAATTGTGGCCATGTCGTCCCTGCAAATTTCTTAATCTCATCCGCCCACCTAACTTTCTTCCGCCCCCTGCTACGCTTCCCTTCCCTTGGAATCCAGTCCATAACCCTTAATGACCATCGGTTATCTTCCCTCCTCATTACATGTCCTGCCAATGCCCATTTCTTTTTCTTGATTTCAACTAAGATGTCATTAACTCGCGTTTGTTCCCTCACCCAATCTGCTCTTTTCTTATCCCTTAAAGTTACACCCATCATCCTTCTTTCCATAGCTCGTTGCGTTGTCCTCAATTTAAGTAGAACCCTTTTCGTAAGCCTCCAGGTTTTTGCCCCGTAGGTGAGTACTGGTAAGACACAGCTATTATACACTTTTCTCTTGAGGGATAATGGCAACCTGCTGTTCATGATCTGAGAATGCCTGCCAAATGCACCCCAGCCCATTCTTATTCTTCCGATTATTTCCGTCTCATGATCTGGATCCGCCGTCACTACCTGCCCTAAGTAGATGTATTCCCTTACCACTTCCAGTGCCTCGCTACCTATTGTAAATTGCTGTTCTAGACTATTAAACATTACTTTAGTTTTCTGCAGATTAATTTTTAGACCCACTCTTTTGCTTTGCCTCTCCAGGTCAGTGAGCATGCATTGCAATTGGTCCCCTGAGTTACTAAGCAAGGCAATATCATCAGCGAATCGCAAGTTACTAAGGTATTCTCCATTAACTTTTATCCCCAATTCTTCCCAATCCAGGTCTCTGAATACCTCCAGTAAACACGCTGTGAATAGCATTGGAGAGATCGTATCTCCCTGCCTGACGCCTTTCTTTATTGGGATTTTGTTGCTTTCTTTATGGAGGACTACGGTGGCTATGGAGCCGCTATAGATATCTTTCAGTATGTTTACATACGGCTCGTCTACACCCTGATTCCGTAATGCCTCCATGACTGCTGAGGTTTCGACAGAATCAAACGATTTCTCGTAATCAATGAAAGCTATATATAAGGGTTGGTTATAAGGGTATATATATAAGGGTATATATAAGGGCCGCCCTGGTACCAATTTCCAAGTCATCAGTTTGAAGGATTCTAAACGACGGCCTTTTACCCGTACCACCTTAACCAGCACAAATGCTTGGAAGATAGGGACTTGCAGAATCGTCTAGATTTCTCGAATTGGGTCCTCACAAAAGCCAATGAGTCAACGAACTTTTTGAGCAACATCATGGGCACAGATACAGCCAATTTTCACAGAAATGCCCAGGTAAATTTGCATAATGCACACTATTGGAATGACTACAATGCATACTGGGTGAAGCGCAATCGACACCAGTACCAGTGGTCATTCAACGTGGGGTGTGGAATTTATGCCGGTGCTACAATCAGTCCCATCTTCTTCCATCACACACTGATTGGACTGCGGAATGTGGATGAAATCTTTGAAGGAGTGGTGGATGAGTTTCTCAGCCAACTCCCATTGTCACGTCTTCCAGTTCTGTGGTATCAGCAAGATGGAGCACCAGCACACAGCAGCAGCCAAGCACGAAACTGGCTGGATGAGACTTTTCATGCGCAATAGATTGGAAAGCATGGGCCTGTAAACTGGCTGGCTAGCTCACCTGGCCTCCTTGCACTCATTTCTTTCTTTGGGGTTACATGAAAGATCATGCTTACATGATCGAGATGGACATCAGATTACCTCAAGACAAGGATAACGGAGGTCTGCCATAGAATTCGAGTGTCAGTCATCAAGAAAGCCACTGAAGATATGATAAAGCGGACTCAGTACTGCGTATCTGTAGAAGGAGACCTATTCAAACATGTCCTCTAGGCAGCAGCGGGTGTTCAACGGCACTTTCGAATTCATAGATAATAAGGGCACAGTGAAATCTGATGTTTTTTTGTGTGTGTTTGTTTTTTGTGCAGGCGTCCCTATTGCCAATTCGGCTCATTTAGAAGTGGCTATTTACTTTCTTGAACGCATTGGTTTTGCCCTTTCTCAACACGTGGGCCGCTTCCCGGTCTGTTTATTTCGCTTTTATTTTATGGCATGAACCTGTTTTTGCAGCATGTATACACTCTCGTGAAAACTAAAACCGTCCCTTTAGTTTGGCTTTGGTCTGAAGCAAGTTTCTGGCATGAAATATAGCTGCGCGCATTCTGTCGATGCGGTATGAACAAAGCCAGGATTTTGAAACATGCTATGCCTATTACATTGCTTTTTGTGTTTCATGCGTGGTCAGAGTGGCGTTTTGGCCGCGTTATCAAGGGGCTTTTGTTATCAATGTGATCAGTAGGCCTTGAGCGACGGATAATAAGTGTGACGTAGAGAGGTAGGAATAGCTGCAAAGCCGCGAAACCTGTTGTTGGTGCTCCTTCCATACCATTATCAAGCTGATGTGCTGTCTCTTCGGGTTTGCGACAGGCAATGCAATTGCTTTCAATCAGCTTATTGAGGGCGCTGATTTATGATGCGCGTGGGAGCGCAGTCACGTGGTATTTTTTATATTTCGTGAGGTTTGTTTGCCAGTCTGGAAAAATTGCACGCAATTAGTACGTTGCTGAAAACACAGCAGTTCAATGCCATTTGGGGGTGCCTGGGGGTGCCTACAAATGCCTCAATGACATTTTTATAACTCGGACAGTATTTATCGAATTAGATAATTAATTGCAATTGTCAAATTAAATTTCAGGAACGAGAGATTTACTGGTGGCTACTCCACTGTACTGGAACCCATATACACTAGGTTTTCCTTAAGTGTGCAACTGCGCTTCTTTTATGGCTTGGTGCATGATAGTTGGGGCACCTTGTATAATTCACTCAGTAACCAAAGTGAGGCCAAGCCGGATTTATTCGAAATCAGAATCAACAGCAGTCACGCACAGGAGCACTTATACTTGGACTCACAGAAAAAGAAAAAAAAAAAAGGCAGAAAGAGGTTGCAGTTTTGCCAGAAAGGCGAAGCAGTATTAGTGATAGCCAGGTATGCGACAATTACATGAATTTTACACCACCGAGAGGACTCGGGCTGTGAAATTGAACTATTTCCTATTATGAGGTCTTATAAATTATTATATAAGGCTGTCACTTCAGTGAACAACTTTTCGAGGTCACATGAAGCTTCTTCAAGTGCAATATATATATATATATATATATATATATATATATATATATATATATATATATATATAGTGGAACCCCGATTATACGACTTTCTCGGCACCGTGAAAAAGCTTCGTAAAATGCGGGCATCGTAAAATCCAAAAATAAATGATGCCTATAGAAATTCTATTTATTTCGCGGGACGGATTTACGAGAAACTTCAATGTAAACTACTAACATACTCTGCAGGGCTTGGAAACCCAAATTACCAAAAAAGTCAATGCGAGAAGAATTAATGCTGCAGTACAGGTACCAATCATGCTTTATTCAAATGAACCTTTACGGCAGTCCACTGCCGACTGCCGCAATTCCCACTAACGGGCGCGAACTTTATAAAATGTCGGTAAGTTTCTTTTGGACCTTGTTTGATCCGTGAACTAAGAGCTTTCACTCGAGTTGGGCAATGTCCAAAAGGAGGTCCTCTGCGGCGTTGCATGAACAGATGAAGTTCCGGATGCCATCTATGTGCCGTAGCACCTTGGTGAACGTGGTAGGCACAGGCACGGCATCTGTGGCGCCGTCGTTGTCCTCGTCCGATGTCGCAGCGGTGTCGGCACTAGGCAAAGCCTCCTTGATGGCGTCATCCAGCGACACTTCGCCGCAGATCGCAACGTTTTCGTCGGCCTCTACGTACTCGGCGAAGGTCGTGATGAGGTTTAAACCCTCGAAATTGTCGTCGGCGAAGCCTGCATCGGCCTCAAGTAGCATCGAGGAGTCGGGGTTCTTTTCCTCTTTGAACACATAACACGGAGACAGCGAATGGACACCCACAAAAGCAGGTGGACATCCAGCATGTGAGATTAAGAAAAAAAGGCCTTGCAAAGACTTTCTGCTAAGCCCAAGGCACATGTATTCACTAATGAATGCCCTTGTCATTTTGCCAAATGGGAATGCATGCAGCTGAATGTCATACACCAACATGGACTCTCATATAAAGTTGTAATGACCGTGGTATATTCATTGTGGGAAGGATTTTCCACTCAAGTGTGTTTCACTGATCCCATGATGTGCACATGGTACGATCTTGGTTAACCACTTTTCACTTCTCACATCCTCTCCCTTTTCCAGCAAAGAGTCAAGAAATATGGTTTTTGGGCACTAGATGGGACATACAAAAGGAAAGACATACACACACACAAGGCGTCAAGACTGTTAGTAAACTCCACCAACGTGCCCAAGAAGAAGTTTTATTAAGAGTTAAGAAAGCTTACCAGGACCAGGTGGAACTGATGCTTGGGTTTTGGCATGTTCCGAGGGAAAACCAAGGACACTCTTTATGGCAGACATTACAGGAGTCAGCGGATTGCTTGGTTCAGCTGTTTTCACCACACGGGCCACTTTGCTGTGATTTAAAATGAAGGCACTGGTGAGTTATCACCCATAGTTTTTAAGTAAAATTTTGACACTGAAGTTGTAGTTTACAAATGCTGACTGATGGATACCTCGGAATTTATGGGTAAGTCATCAAGGGAAAAAAAAAAAAAGAAACGTATTTGCCTATCTCTGACATGAAAAGCGGAAAAAAATAATAATAATATGTGACTGCTTTTCTGTCACTGTGCTTACCTTGCACAGTTACGATAGTAATACGCAGTGTATTAAAACAAGGTTTACGCAAAATGTTGCATGTGTTCTTGGCTGACAACACCAGAAGAACCCAACTGCTGGCTTAAACTTCGTGACAGCAAAGAAAGCTGGTGCTCAGTCAATTCCTTATGGCTGCAAGGCCAGGCTGGAAGTAAAGCTCTCTTCAGTTTCAGAATGTTCAAGAACAGCACTGAAGGTAGTCAAATACCAGTCATGGCAATGTTTTGAGTACCTTCAGAATGGTCATAAGACAATTGTCTATCAAGAGCCGCTACCAGTAGCCAGTTCCAAAGCATGCCAGAGACATAAATGGCTGCTATTTACAACCTCTGCAGAATGTGACACCATGATTTTATCATTATTCAGGCTTTATTCAAGTTAGTGTTTGTGCTCAGGGCTGTAACCAAGGGAAGGGTTAGGGGGTTCTGACATCTCCCGAAATTATCGCTATGGAGATATACTGTTTAGCATAACTTACACATATTACATTATATTGCTACGGAACAGCCACCACAGTGAGGCTGCACTGAGGAGGAAGAAGACGACGTGGGCCCGCTTGATATAGCATCACCATATTGGCCTTCTGTTAGCTTCCCTGTATATAAATTGTATATAGTATTGGGCTCCAGCTACACGTAACATTAATTTGGTGGAGGTGGACGTTCCCCGTACTCGTCATGGAGCTTCGCAGTGGTCGCAATGGCGACAGTGCAACTTCGGCTCCTGCTGGCGGCACTTCATCTACGCAACCGTCTCCACCTGCAGCCACGACCTACGTCGCCGTTTCCCCCCCTCGGGATCCTGGTGTTTTCAAGGGAGTCGGCAGTCCCGATGTTGACGACTGGCTCCGCTTATACGAACGTGTCAGCACCAGTCACAGGTGGGACCCGACTATTATGCTCGCGAACGCTCTTTTCTACCTCGACGGAGCTCCACTTGCGTGGTTCCAGACTCACGAAGAGGAGATCTCGAGCTGGGATCTCTTCAAAGAAAAGCTCCGTGACCTTTTTGGCAATCCCTTCGATCGCCAAGTCAATGCCAAGAAAGCCCTTGCCACACATGTACAGACGCCGACCGAGTCCTACGTGCTTTGTGCCAAGGCTGACCCGACCATGTCTGAGGCTGAGAAGGTTAATCACATCCTCAAAGGCATTGCTGACGACGCCTTCAATTTACTGGTGTTTACGAACGTCACCAGCATCGATGCGATCCTCAAGGAGTGCCGCCGTCTTGAGCATGCTAAAAGCCGCCGGGTATCCCAGCACATCACGCGACTTCCGAACACAGCTGCTACGTCATCCTGTGACGACCTCTTCCACCAGCCGTCGCGATGTGACAACTTGACCCGCATCATTCGTCGTGAGGTCGAAGCGGCACAACCGGCGGCCCCTTCATTCCCATCACCTGATCATCCTCCGGTGACAATCTCCTTGATCCAGGCCGTCGTCCGTCAAGAGTTCTCCAACGTCGGCCTGCAATCCATTCGTTCCATATGCTTGGAACCTCTTTCTCCACTCACGTCCCCACTGCGCTCTTCTTACTCCTCTTATGGACAGCGCAATCCCTCCGAATGGCGAACCGTGGACGACAAGCCGATCTGTTTTAATTGCCGACGCATTGGACATGTCGCTCGCCACTGCCGCAGCCGCTGGACTTCTCCGATGCGCTATTCTCCTGATTACCACCCTTGCCCCTCTAGCACGTCCTTTTCCTTCGCCCCTTCTATGCCTGCTCCATCATCTGACCCTGCGACACCTTTCACACGACCCCGCTACTCCCGCTCGCCTTCTCCCTCCCGTCGTCAATCTCGTTCGCCCCCGTCCCGCTGTGCTCCTTCTCCGACCTACTCGCCGCACCGCCGACCGGAAAACTAGACAGTGCAGCTTCTGGAAGTGAAGCTGCAAAGACGACATTGGCACGAAATCCTCGCTTCACCTTACCCACGAACAAGAATCTTTTGGACGTTCTCGTCGACAATGTTCCTGTATGCGCGTTGATTGACACTGGGGCGCATGTGTCCATTATGAGTGCTGCTTTTCGCCGTTGGCTCAAGAAAGTTCTGACGCCCGCCCCGAACCGATTTGTACAAGTCGCCGACGGAGGGACTGTCGCTATTGTTGGCATGTGCTCTGCCCGACTCACCACTGCTGAGAGACAAACCGTTGTTCTCTTCACCGTCATCGAGCATTGCCCTCACGAACTCATTCTCAGTCTGGATTTCTTTGCCAATCATTCGGCCCTCATTGACTGTTCGGCCGGCTCACTTTGCCTTGACTTGCCTCTTCTTGCCGACCCTGTGGACCCACCTCCAAGCCGTTTGAGCTGCATGGATTTTATTCACCTACCGCCTCAATCTGTGACACACGTCAACTTGTTGTCCTCACCAGCTGTACCTGACGGTAATTACGTGGTCACACCAATTCCAGCAGTTATACTTACACATGGTGTTACCGTGCCGCACACTGTGCTGACAATTACTGGCAACCGCACCTGCCTTCCCCTTGTCAATTTCGCGCTAACCGCGCAAGTTCTGCCTCAGGGGATTTCATTGGCTATAATTAGCGCTTTGCAGGATGATGAGATCGAGCCATTTACAGTGGAAGATCGTCACAGCTCAGCCCATACCGTGATGTCATTGCACGGTACTGACGTCGACATTGAAAAGATCGTTTCCTCTGACCTTACACCTTTTCAAGCTGAAGCCCTTTGCCGCGTTCTTGACGGCTATCGCGACATTTTTGACTTTGACAATCGACCCTTAGGTTAAACGTCCATTGTGACCCATCGCATAAACACTGGCGATGCGAACCCTATTCACCGACGTCCATATCGTGTTTTTGCGTCCGAACTAGCTGTTATCCAACAGGAAGTCAAAAAGATGCTTGCAAAGGACATTATCGAGCCTTCCTGTAGTCCCTGGGCTTCTCCCGTTATACATGTCAAAAAGAAGGATGGAATGTGGCATTTTTGTGTAGATAATCGCCACCTGAACAAAATCACAAAAAAAAGACGTGTACCCTTTGCCACGTATTGATGACGCTCTAGACTGCTTGTACGGTGCCACCTACTTTTCTTCTATCGACTTACGGTCCGGCTACTGGCAGATATCCGTCAACGACATGGACCGAGAGAAGACTGCATTTATTACCCCTGACGGCCTTTATCAGCTCAAGGTGATGCCTTTCGGTCTCTGTAACGCGCCCGCCACCTTCGAACAAATGATGTACTCTTTGCTTCAGGGGTTCAAGTGGTCCACCTGTTTGTGTTATCTGGACGACGTCATCGTTTATTCACCCACATATGACACGCATTTAGACCGTCTTTCAGCGATTCTTGACGTGTTTCGCCGGACCGGTCTCCAGTTGAACTCATCAAAATGTCACTTCGCTCGCCGCCAAATCACCATCCTTGGACACCTCGTGGACACCAGAGGCGTGCGACCTGATCCGGACAAAATTCGTGCCGTTACGAACTTTCCTGTTCCGAAGTCTACCAAAGACGTTCGTAGTTTCGTAGGGCTGTGCTCTTATTTCTGACGCTTTGTGAAAGATTTTGCGACTATCGCACGTCCCCTTACCGACCTCTTGAAGAAAGACGCCCCATTTTCTTGGGAACCTGACCATGCCGCATCTTTTTCGCAGCTCACTACTGTCCTAACCACGCCTCCAATTCTGGCCCACTTTGACCCGTCTGCCCCAACGGAAGTTCGAACTGATGCCAGTGGTCACAGCATAGGAGCAGTGTTAGCACAATGCCAGCGTGGACATGACCGCATTATGGCCTATGCCAGCCGACTTCTATCACCCGCTGAGCGCAATTATTCAATCACAGAGCGCGAGTGCCTCGCTCTTTTGTGGGCTGTTGCGAAGTTTCGTCCATACTTGTACGGACGCCCCTTCTGTGTCATCACTGATCACCACGCGCTCTGCTGGCTATCCTCACTCAAGGACCCCACGGGGCGACTCGCTCGCTGGGCGTTACGCCTGCAAGAATATACCTTCTCCGTGGCATATAAAACAGGACGCTTGCACCAGGATGCCGATTGTTTGTCCCGCTACCCCGTCGACGAATCGGCTGATGCGGACGCCATCGCTTGCGTTTTCTCTGTGTCCCAGTTGCTTGAAATCGGCAACGAGCAACGGCACGATCCTTCATTACGAGCCCTCATCGACCATCTGGAGTCAACGCCTGGCGATGCCTCTCTCCGGATGTTTCTCCTTAACGAGGGGACATTATACCGCCGCAATCTCGATCCACACGGCCTTGACCTTCTGCTCGTAATTCCATCACACCTGCGTTCGACTGTTCTCCAACTTCACGATGCTCCCTTGGCTGGACACTTGGGCGTCTCGCGCACATAAGACCGTGTACGCCGTTGATTCTTTTGACCGGGCCTCACCCGCTCCATGCGGCGCTACGTTGCCGCTTGTGAGCCCTGTCAGCGCCAGAAGAAGCCCTCCACACCTCCAGCTGGATGTCTCCAGCCAATCGGCATCCCACCGGAACCATTTTTCTGTGTTGGTCTAGACCTTCTTGGACCGTTTCCTCTCTCGGGCTCCGGAAATAAATGGGTCGCCGTCGCTACTGATTATGCTACGTGGTACGCAATCACCAGAGCCCTTCCGACAAGTTGTGCTACTGACGTTGCTGATTTTCTGCTCTATGACATCATTTTAGTGCATGGTGCTCCACGCCAATTACTCACTGATAGTGGCCGCAGCTTTCTGTCGGTAGTCGTCGAGGACATCCTCCGCTCCTGCTCGACAAAGCACAAGTTCAGCACGTCCTACCACCCACAGACCAACGGCCTCACGGAGTGCCTCAACCGGACCATTACCGACATGCTTTCAAAGTACGTTGCGACCGACCACTACGACTGGGATCTTCACTTACCATATGTGACGCTCGCGTATAATTCATCACGTCACAACACCGCCGGCTATTCACCATTCTATCTCCTATATGGCCGAGAACCTGCGTTGCCCTTGGACACTTTGTTGCCCTCGGCCACACGTTCAACCACTGAATACGCCCACGATGCGATCGCACACGCCGACCACGCGCGCCAACTCGCCCCACCCGTCTCGAGGCCTCACAGGAGCATCAGAGATGCCTCTATGATTGCCACCATCGCGACGTGCACTTTACTCCGGGTTTTCTCGTGCTTCTCTGGTTACCCATTCGACGTGTGGGTCTTTCCGAAAAGCTGCTGTCGCGTTACACTGGCCCATACCGTGTGGTGCGACAAGCGACCAATGTCACGTATGAAGTCATCCCCGCCGACCTGTCAGCGTCATCGTCGGCTGCAAGTGACATCGTTCACGTGGCGAAACTAAAGCCATACCAGACACCTTTCACCGCGGATGTGTAGATTAAGCACTGGGACAGTGCTTCTACCGCCGGGGGTGATGCTACAGAACAGCCGCCACAGTGAGGCTGCACTGAGAAGGAAGAAGACGACGTGGGCCCGCTTGATATAGCGTCGCCATATTGGCCTTCCATTAGCTTCCCTGTAAATAAATTGTATATAGTATTGGGCTCCAGCTACACGTAACAATATGTATATGTAAAGATGCATAATATATTTATAGTACTGTAATATGTCAGCAATCAGGGTGTCTACCAAGTTGACATTTCCAAATTCCCTGAGTTTTCCAGGTTTTCCTTGAGCACCTTTGCAAAATTCCCTGAATGAGCCAGAACTTTGTTTTACGTCAAGACAGGCTGGCACCATGTTGCCCGATGCTGTCACTCTCTAGTAAGCATGTTGAAAAAAAAAAGAATGACTTAATCCAGTTTGAATAGTAAGGAGTAATATCTATTTTATTTAAAAAGAAAACAGAAGGAAGATGTTAGTAAAATGCACAGTGAAAAAAATGGTAAAACCCATTCCAAATCGAGTCAAACATTTTCAAATACGAATGAAAAGGCGATGCACACATAAGTAAATTATTTTTGAATTTGAGCTATTTCTATCAACTGATAGCAAGGTCATTGGTATGAGGCATGAACTTTGTCACAACTAAGATTCTCTCTCAGCAGCTGGGAAGTCAACCTCAACTGTCCTGACATACTCTCAGCCCCTACACAACATCTCAGTGTTGGGTTTCACTGCTTTAAAGAGTTTATTTTTGTTTGGATGTGGGACACCTGCATTTCGGCGTCAGCCAACACTTTGTTTTTTGAGCTCAAGCTCCTTCAAAGAGGCGGCGGCACGCTTGCTTTCCCGTTAATTCCTCGGTGCGTCGGATCCTTTCTGTTCTCATCCTCCTTCTGCCACGTGTTCACCCCATGGATCATTTGAAGCATCCTCTTGGTCAGTTGTACAGTCAACGTCCGATTTTTCGGACTCCCTAAGGGTCGCAATAACATCCGAAAAATCGGGCAGTCCGAAAAAAAAATGAATGCATGTCTTTAACTGCCCTTAAGGGCTACAATAGACACAGGCACATCCGAAAAAGCTCTTAAGGCCTGCCAGTACACTTATTAAGCATATCGGTGCTCGTACTGTGACAGGACACGGGGGTGCACGCGTGTATAATTAAGGAATGCATACTGTGTCCCGTGACAATTACCCCTTCCCACGCTTGTTATGCTTCACCGCGTAACACTGCTGTAAGGAGGCGAAGCTAACTTTCGGAGACTGGCATAACGCAACGCGCTGTGCTCTGCGAGCTTCGAAGCCAATCGCGAGGATTACAATGGCGGAGTCGGTGCCATTGCTGACAGCGGCGAATTCTTTCAATGAAAAACACGGTACCGAATGGCAAGAAGCTTAACAGCGAACGTAGAAGCAGCTAGGCCTAACGTTGCCGCGGTGGTGACTACGGCTGCCAGCGGATCTGCGTGCGAAAGTGCCGGTTCGCGGCGGTGAGATAATCAAAATGACAGCGGTGGCGGCTTTGATTAATGCGATTTCAGAAATGCAGTCAGGGCAATATACATTGACTACATGGAGTACGTGGTGGTGCCGCAAAGCCGTGCGAATTATCGGGCATGTCTGAAAAATCGGGCGTCCGGAAAATCGGTCGTTAACTACTTTAGCAATATCTCGTGCCGATGACAGCGTCAATTACGATTCGTTGCGATTCCTGTTACTGGAACCAGCATTAACACGACTTTCGTTCCCTTTCATTAAGGTTATAGCTAATTTTCCCTGATAGAAGCACAAATTCCCTGAGTATTTCCAGACTATTCAAGTTCCCTGAGGATTCCCGGCTTTCCCGATTTTCCCGGTTGGTAGACACCCTGAGCAATGTGCTTGATTCACAGGCAAAATTAAGTGAATATTTCAACATGGCTGCCACGTACTGTCCATGCAAAACTCCCTCCTGAAAATATTTCCTAGGTACAGCTATCGTTGTGCTAATGTTTACTATCTATGTGTAATTTTTAAGTTTTTGAGCACTCTGCCTGGCATGTGCATGACTTGTCCAGAGTGCTGGAAGAGCAAGGCAGCACAATGCAAACATGTTTAACCAACTAGACCACTAGCCCATTCAAATGAAGGAACTAGATCTTCTGAGCACAGTTCAAACTACTTTGTCGGCATCTGCATCCACAGTTTTATCCTGTTCTGCTTCCAAGTGTCTAGCTGTTGCACTCTTCTCTCCTACCTCATTATTCTTATATTCGTTCTCAAGCAGGTGAACCATGATACGACCATCAACTTAACCATGTTTTGAAATTTCCTGACTTTAGCTCTGATAAGGAACATATTACTTATCATGATTATATTTTACCTCCCTGTGCCTTGGAGACATAAGGCATGAAAAAAAAAAAACAATGAGGGAGTGTCATGTTCAAATCCTGAAGCCAAGCGGCAAGGAATAACAATAAGCCAGCTAGGTAAGATTCTTGATGTGTGACATATGGAAAAAGAAGCTTTTTCCATTTTTTTCCACTGCAGGTAAGACAGCAGTACTGCCAGTGGTCACTGTAGCATTCATCACAGCCTCACACATTGCTAAGAGAGTGCATTGCAGTAAATAGGGTGCGGCAGGTATTTGAGAACACACATTTGTGACCCCCATCCTCTAGGTACATAACAGCTGCAAATACTTTTTTGCTGCAGGTAACCATGGCAGAACTTCAGCTAACTCGGCAAATGAAGAGGCATGCAGTTATCGTGTCCTTGGCTGCAGGACACCCTGATTCAGAGATCGCAACATTCTTGAAGGTTGCCCGATCATTCCTGTTCAAAGTTCGGAAAGAACTGGAGGCTGCCAAGGGTGATGTGGACGCTATTTCACAAGAGAAACGACATTGTCAGCGCTCTGACAGTCTTAATAGACCAGAGTTCATTAGCCATGCCCAAGGTATCATTGATGAAGACCCTGGCAAGACAATAAGAGCCCTCACCAAGGAGGTGGAGGTTGACGAGGCCACTGTCAGACGTGTGGTTCATGAAGACCTTCACTACAAGTCTTATGCTATGTGGAGAGGACAGCTCTTGTCTGAGAAAACCAAGGAGAACCACCTGACCAGAGCTAAGCGTCTCCTGACCAAACTAAAACACCCAAAAGACCCTGGAATTTTGTGGTTTTTCTCCGATTAAAAAAACTTTGTCCAGGACCAGAAGCTGAACAGCAAAAATGATCAGTGGCTATGCAAAGGCCCCGAGGATGTTCCAACTGTCCTGCGCACAAAATTTCCAGCATCAGTGATGGTCCTGGGTGTTGTGAGCAGTGAAGGAGACGTGATGCCTCCACATTTTTCCTCCAAGGTGTCAGAGTTCACGCTGCTGCTTACACTGAGGTATTGAAGATGGTTGTGAAGCCCTGGATTGCTGCTGTAGCACGAGAGGCCATACGTTTTCCAGCAAGACTCTGCACCATCCCACACAGCCCATACCACACAAGAATGGATGGCCGAAAACCTCCACGACCATGTTACTCCAAACATGTGGCCTCCCAGCTCCCCAGATCTCAACTCAATGGACTACTTCGTATGGGGCGTAGCTGGGAGGGAGTCCAATAGGCACCCACAAAACACCCTTGAGACTCTCAGGGGAGCTATTGTTGATGCAATGGCGAATGTTCTGAAGACACACCTCATCACAGCCTGCGGTCGATTTCGGCAGTGTGTGGAGTCTGTGATTGCTGCTCTCAGTGGTTTCATTGAATGATGACATTCATTGCATGCATGGCCACTTGTACACAACGTTAAATAGTCATAAATTATCTGTATCCAGTATCTGCGTCTATTTGCGTGTGGGCATAACTTTGTTCTCAAATACCTGCTGCACCAAGTAGATGTTGCCATACAGCATTGGAAGTCAATAAAAGATGGAAGCCTAGAGTTGGCTGCCACTCATAATGTGCACAGCACAATATGATGAAGAACTTGGGCGCTAGATGCAGTCTTCACTACAGCTTTTCTCTCTCCTGTACGTGCATGTCGAATATCATGTTACATTTGTAACATTTTGTTCATAATGATGGCCAATGTGCTTCAATGCTGAGCTATTACCCATGTCTTATGCAGGGACTGTATTTTCTAACAATCCATTTCAGTTTCCGTTCTTTTTGCACTTTGCAACTGACTCGGTCGTTACCATGCTACTAAACTAACACTCTGTTAAAGTGAGGATTTCAATAAAGTGAGAGTTCTATATTAAACAGTTGAAAAAACACCAGAAGCTTCTGAAATATTTCTGACAGCAAAAATATTTCTGAGTAAGCATCTATAAATAAAATCATCGGCCTGTACCGTGCCAAATCCCATATTGTTTTCAACTAATTTTTTAGCACATGTCATGCCACTGTTATCACTGGCATCAGCGACTCGGCCTGATGAGCAGAGACCAGAACTTTAGCAAAATGCCAATTTTTTCCTTACTTCCTTATCATGCCTGTTTAACATATGACCACATACTACAGGTCTAGAAACATCTCAGCAGCACTTTTAATGTGCCTATACATACCAATTTCGATGTTGGTTCCTATAGCCTAAAGAAAGCCTTTTCTTGTGTTTTGTCCTAGTCTTATTTTGATCAACATGTTATGCACTGGGCAACTTGGGCCAATTACCACAAACACTTTGCTGGTGTAAGCAGTGTTAACAGCTTTGCAGCAGACGGGAGCATCACTGTAAGACGGGCAGAAACTGCGCTATGCGACAATACACTCGAACGCAACTTAGCATACTTGTGCGACCACTTCACGTTTTTAGCCAACCTCATCGAGAAACACGAATGCTCGGGCGCAACTCTGACCAAGCATGTGGGGCTCATTTTGGACGTTCAGGAAAGGTTTGCCATTATTCCCAATGGACCTGTTGTTGATAGAGTTAGTTCGAAACTTTAATCTGTCTTGAACAAAAATTCGGGCTTTCAGTACTGAAAAAAACTGTTAAATGTTCCGAGTAGTGAGCATGCTGGATTTATAGAGGGTGTTGGCTCACTGAACGTTCCAAAATACAAATACGTGCACCATGCTTCAGCCGCTGTTGAGTGTTCCTTCTCTGCATACAAACTCAGTAAAAAAAAGGCACAACACGAAACCCACAAATCTTGAAATGGTGCTTGTCTGTTACTGCTTTCACAACTGTTTTCATGGCCTTTAGTGACACTAAATGTCATATAAATCTTGTAACGTATGCAACTTGCCTCATTCTGTTATATTGAGAAAATAAAGTAAATTTCACGAAACAGTGGTTTGGTGGGCTCTGTTCCTTAGATAATCTAATTTATCCTCATATGCACAGCAGAAGTTCTCATTCTTTGAGGCTATACATGCCTAAAAGACAGTATTCGGTGCCTATATATGCCTTCCACGACAACTTTAGTGCCTGTTATAGGTGCCTAAAATAGTATACCTTAGTGCCTAAACCTCTGTCTCTAGTAATGAGTGATAAAAATGAAACGAAAATGAAATGGAATGTTACACCGTACAATCCCATGAGTTCAATTATAGATGCGTATTCACTAATATCTTAGTTAGCAGAAATTTTTCAAAAGCTTCTGGGGTTTATGGACTAGTAAATATATAGGGCACTTCTTTTAGACTATGCATTATTTTTCAAGATAACCTATGGCAGATAGCACAATTCTAAGAGACAGGCATTACTTCCATGAAAAATCCAAATTCCTAATGGACTAAATAAAAAAAAATTCATTAAGTTCTTCACAAATTACATTACAGCACATGTTGCAACTTACAAATTATAATGGGTGAGTTTGCAAGGCATATCAACTTGTAACGAATTCTGAAGATGGCACGGGTTTTGAGATATGCACTGTCAAACTTGCGGTAAGAATGCACTGTTGCCCCAATTATTAAAAAAAACACTGTTTTATACACTGAACTATAAAAGTTACTGGAATGCCAGCGTACTTTCTTGTGCACTATGGAAATGATTATCTCGAAACTGGTTTCATCCTGAGAATTTATTCCAAATGGATATGCATTGAGAATTCACTGGGTACAATTAATATTGCCACGGGGTAGAAATAGTCAAGCGAAGGCGTAGTTACAGGGATTTACAAACTGCAGCAACTCTGGATGCACAAGATGGCTGCCCGAAACACCTGCACGCTCGCTTTGCCAAATCGTCATCTTTGTTCATAGTCACACTACGCCCCACTGCTCCATAACAATATATTGCAATATATGCCGTCAAGTAATTAGTTATAAACATAATAGTGCAATTTCGTTAATTAGTTAATTACATATTTTGTTTTTTTCTGCAAATATTGTTTGCCTTTTTGTGTAATCCAGTTTAAGAATTAGAATTATGAGATCTGCCACAGATTATTTTTAAAAATCTTATCATTAGCACTACCCTTTCTGCCATCTAGCTAGCTAGCTACTCCACACTGCACGTGCCATGGATTAGTTTGCATGTGAAAAGCTGGCAGGTGAGAGGGCCGCTAGCAGAAAGTTATATTAAATGTTATGTTATGTTACTATGTTAAACCTAGAGCACTTTAAGAAATCCTATTTCTCTCACTCTACTATTACTAATTTGGTTGGCTGTGTCTCGAGAAAATGGCACTTACTGGATCATCAAACACGAACATAAGAATGTTATGCTTGGAACTGACTTCATGCACACAGCTACCCATGGAAACTGATTCTATTAGCTATTTCAATAAAGAAAAAGTGCAGCCATCACATCATCAAAAAATGTGATAAATTGTAGAAGACATACATGAGACCACTGCAGCTTAACACGCAAGCACTGGATGGTGCTTGCATAGCTGAGCATGAAGCATGGTGAAGTAGAGCTCTAGGAAGCAGCTGATGATGTAGTTCTCCAATGCTCTAAATCTCTCTGCATGCCCCCTATCTGTTGGTGCTGGTATCTGCATATGGCGCCCAAATGCGTAATCATATGGTGTGATGTGTTGTCAGGTATTCTGTAGTGTCATGGCAAACCAAATGTGTGCAAAGAAAAATGAATACATTAGAGTTCCATATAGACTTGAGGCTAAACATCTTGACAGAATTGCCTGTCTGGTTGGATTAATTAATTATGACTTTCAAGTGGCTCCAACCAAAAAATAAGGTTATTTTCCCAACGTTTCGGAACCAACTTGGCTTCTTCTTCAGGAGGGAGTGACGACGGGGATGTCGAGGCGCAACTTTTAAGCTTTCCTGGTCAAGGTGGGGGAGGGGGGGTGTTGAATTCTTTTTGGCTACTGAAGGGTGGTAGGCTGGGCACAGTCTGAGATGTTTCTGTGTTTACATTGTGAGTATAGCCTGATGGTAAGTTTTCTTTGGAATGGTTTAAGCTGTCACTTTTGTTGCTTGGTCTCAGTTCTAAGAATTTCATGGTCCGTGTCTTCTCAGTGTTCGGCTATGGGAGAGGTTTCTCTGTCTGGAGAACGCATTGACATCGTTCTTGTGTTGCTGAGGTGGGCGAGGGTGGGAGTTGAACCTCCAACCTTTGGTGTTAAATAAGGAAAGTTATTTAAGGCACTCGAACCGATGAACTTTGGAAGGAGTCAAACCCTCAGCCTTTGGTGGGACCAAATTAAATGGCACCAAAATTGATGGTGTCACCATTGATGGTCGAACCCACTACCTTTGGTGTTAATTAAAGCAAAGTTAAGTTAGGCACAGATAATTAATATATAGTAATTAAGACACTCGAACCCATTATTTTTGGTTGGAGTTGTACCCATGACCGTTGATGTTAATTACTGCACTCGAACCCACGACCCTTGGTGGGAGTCAAGCGCTTGACCTTTGGTGTTAATTAAGGCAAAGTTAATTAAGGCACTCAAACCCTTGACCTTTGGTGGGAGCAAAATTTAATGGCACCAAAACTGATGGTGCCACCATTGATGGTTAAACCCGCGACCTTTGGTGTTGATTAAGGCAAATATAATTAAGATACTGTTAATTAAGGCACTCGAACCGACAACCGTTGGTGGCAGAAAACAAGTACGTAACAGGAAGTAACACTGCATTCGAATAAGAATGTCAAGTAATTTAATTAATGCCTCATGAGCACACAGGCTTTCGCCTTCATCCTCTTTAGCATGTGCTAAAGTGACTGTCAACTACTTTTTTTGGTTGGAGTCATCTGAAAGCCATAAGTATACTTCCATTATTCAAATCTTTGGTTAATTTAATCTCAACCAATGGCCCCGGCCAGTGGCCATACATTTTAATGGGCCAGCACTTTAGTTATATCAATCCAGAAATTGACCCTCATTAGACAACTCGAACTTGGCTGGTCAGCATGCAAGCATCTGACCCCAATGGTACAGTGGCTAAAATTGGAAAGTGTGATGAACGTGCTGGCTCACGCGTGACGCATTGGGAGGAAACTGCCAGGGGGCGCTGCCACACGCTTACACGTCGGCCACAACAGTGGCTAGCAGCCGCAGTGCAGGGGTGCTGCATTGAATGCGATCATCTGCGTGCGCAGTCCAACACGTAATAACAAATAAGAAAGCTTTGCGATATATATATTCTTGTTCGTTCATGGCCGCAAATTTCTATAGAGTAGCATTACCCCTTATGAATTAAAAGGCGCCGAGGTAATAATTCGACTGAGTGCGTGCCGATGGTAGAACGCAGCTTGCTTTATCCGGTTATCGAACGCAAAGCAAGAAAATTCCCATGGGTAACTCGGAAGCAAACATTTTATTTTCAACCCACTGCTTACGCAAACAACTCATTTTTTGAAGAGTATCTTAGAATCCGTTTAGAACAAACCATTCTCAGTCATCGATGATATTTTGCTATGAGATGCACCTGAGCTGTTTCTTTTCTTTTTTTTGACGAGAACAAAAAATATTTTGTTTAAATAGTTCACAAGCAGTTCAAACAGACCGTTGCCAGCCTCTGCCAAGTTAAGCTCCGATAAAGAGATGCTCTCTCTTTGTTGAGTGCCTTCATGTAGAAGTGCAAACGGGTGACCAAACAGAATTTTGTAACCTGGTTGGTAAGGCTGAGGCCATGCTGTGCACAGCCTAGTACGACATCACTTTTTGCAGGCAGGAGACAAGCTGTTCCAAGCTGTCACTGTGCAGCTTCGTGTAACTGAACCACATCGAAAAAGTAGTTTCAAGGGCGTCTACACAAGAGAAGAGCTTCTCAGAAGAGTATTGTCGCAGAACTTGGTGAACATCGCCAGCTATTCGGTGGCTTCGTCGGCAGAAACAAGGAGCTCATCGAAGCATTCCTTGCACGCAGTCTTCAGGATTGTTTTGCATGCAACATTCCCTGCCATGTAGAAGACTAGCTGCGAATCACTCATCTTTCAGTGTACTCATGGTCGGAGAGCATTGCGGACTTCTTTATCACAGGAAAAGCTTCTTTAACCTACCCACTGTCCAGCAATGCATCCAGTTCATGGCTTGCAGCCTCACTACTGAGGAGAAATGTCAGATCGCCTCCTTCACAGTTGCCACTGCTGGGAGCTCTGACCAAGTCCTAAAAACTAAGGCAGTTCACGGTGAGCAAGAACTGGGTAGGAGTGGGATGGTTGTTGCAACCAAAAAATTGTCTAATGATACCAAACAATTTCTTGAGGAAGTCTTGGCTCAGCCAGCACGTCAGCAGGTACTTAAAGCCAAGCTTCTCATGAAGGTACAGGTCAAGCGTAGCCTGAAGGGTGACCCTTAGCCCCTCAGCAGTGCTTGCTGAAACATATCTGGCTGGTGAAGTTTCCGCATGAGCATCCCATCGATTTAGGTAGTCTAACACAACCTTGATGTGCCTTTCATGTGCAGAGTCAGGTTTCAGCCCTTCAGATGGAATCCATGCTGTCATTGCTTTTACTAGCTTCCACATCAGCAGAACAAAGGCTTGAGTTGGTGCGGGGTCACCCTAGTGCTCCTTTATTTGCTTCTTGTAGAAAAACAGGCCACGAAGTACCTGCGGACTGAAAAGGTGAAATGCAAGGTTTACCTTCATCTTTTCAATGTTAGGGCTCATGTGAGTAACAGTGGCATCCCTTTAAGGGTAAGTGGACACTTACCCTATTTGTGTGCTGCTCTAATGTTGTCAACGTAAACAGAACCTTCAGTTGTTTTGTACTTTGCTTTAAGAAGGCCATTTCGAACACATTTTATCAGGTGCGAAAAATCCAAAATTAAGAAGAGGCATCTTCCAGTGTCAACAGGATGTGGTGCAGATGGCTTTGTGGACGTCGAGGAGGCAGAAATCTCAAAAAGGCACTGAAGCTCCATGAAGCTCCATCCGCCATGATATAATCCACCTTCAGACCAGCCTTTTCTGTGAGCAACACGGCTTCTATTGAAATCTTGAAGAAAAGCGCAGCTTTCACATTTCCCCTGGAAGTGAAAACTCTGAGTATCTGGTGCCAGGAAGCAGTGAGAGGCGGAAACATGATCACGAGGCCTTGACTGCTGGGAAGATGCTTGTTGCTTTCCAAGTCCACCAGGCCTTCCACTTTCCCTTCTGCGCCAACATTCATGAACTCTGACAGATTTATTTCGTCCACAATCAGGCCACTGTGGCATTTGAATTCCTCCATGGATTTTGTTTGTCTTGCAATCCCTGTGATAATAGCAGGGTTGAAGCCGGAAGCCCACTCTTGTATTTCCAAATGTGCACCTTCAAAGAGCTTCTGCTTGGTAGAATGAGTATGCCTTCTTGCCAGACATGCTCGTAGAGCCTTGGGCTTTTAATTCACATTATTACGCAATCCAGCAACCAAACCGGATTGTACTGCATACCTTTTGTTGATTTGCGGCGAGCGGTTTGAAAGCATTGCATAACAGCAAGTCTTTGCTTCGGTGGAAGGGCTTGTAACGGGTCTGCGAGGATGCCCTCTTGAAGTTCTGCACTTTGTCTCTCCAGTTTCTCAATAGTTTTAGCATAAAGTAACAGCTTGGCTTTCAGCTGACAAGTGGCTTGTGCGTGCGCTCTTCTATGCTTTGGAATTGCTGTTGCTTCGGTCAAGCTGCGCTGTTTTCTTGACCTTCGGTTAAGAAGAGCTTTCCGTAAATGCTCGCACGTAATGCATGCCTTGCCATCCGTGGAGACCCCCTGGCATTTCTGGCTCAATATGGCCGTGCCCGAAAGCATAAGCTTCTTATTGCCAACCACAAATGAACACTCGAGTACAGTGCCAGCACCTGGAGAAATGCTCATGGCATCAACTTTTCTGAGAAGCAATGCAGGGTCATCACATGCTACATCCTGCTGCTACACTCCCTGACGAAAACGTCTTCCATCACAGAGCTCACCCCCTGTGAAAATAGAACTAACTTATCTGCACACAAGACGCGCTTATCCTGCACAATCTGACACGCACTGTAAGCCACAGTCAGGGGCAAAATTGAGGACAAGGGGTCTTCGATCTCAATACCCACAGGCTAACGGTCTGGCACTTTTCTTGCTGGATTGAGCTGGGGCTGCACTCCTTGCTGCGCGTTTCCTGCTTGCTGGCAGTTTCTTCGACAGGTAATGCGGGAGATTAGTAAACTGCGTAGGCACAGCTCCTGGAAGCAACAGAGGCCTACCCCTATCAATGCAGATGATTTCGCCGTTCACGGTGTGCACAAAGTGCCGGGAGATATATCTTTTGTCAAAGTGCAACTCGCACACAGTGGAGTTCCCCTTGAGCTGCTTGTCAGCACTTGGGATCGCTCTCCGCCACTGTGCAAACATGGCATCGTCTTTCAGAACGCCAAATAACGACAGTTTCTTTTTGGATGACTTTTAGCCCGTCATGAATCCAGGCATGAAACAATAACTCTGTTTTCCTACCATGAGTACACATACACACTTGCAGCAGCAGAAATGGAAACGAGCGCTACTTCCCACAGGTCAGGGCGTGTGGCGTTACTGAAGCCGCAGAGCCAGTGTGACTCGCACCAGGCGACGTGGATGGATGGATGCTATGAGCATCCCCTTTAGAACAGGGTGGTGGGTTGTCCCACTAAGCTCTTGTTATTATATTGCCTAATGTCCTACATATGTTAAAGAAGGAAAAAAAAAAGAGTAAAAAAAAAAAAAACTTCGCTATGAATTCCCATAACTAAACTTTCTGAACCTCTATTGTGAACTTTGTTTTTGCGTGCCTCTGTTGTTTGTCGTTTCCCTACTTTTTTTTCCACCAATCTTTCAATCACCGTTTACTAATCTCTACTGCACACATGTTTACCTTTCCCCTGCTTTCGCTGAACCCAAGGGCTTCAAGGAGGCCAGAGATGCCTAAATCGACCGCTGGGCAAATACCTTCACATTCTAATAAAACATGCTCCATCGTTTCCCTAGCTTTACCGCAGCAAGCACACGCTTCTTCTTCCTTCTTATATCTTGCTTTATAAGTGCGTGCTCTAAGGCATCCTCATCTCGCTTCGAAAAGTAATGAGCTTCCCTTTGAGTTATCATGAATTGTTTCTTTCCTAATTTCATTTTTTCCTCTTAAGTAATTGCTCATAGCAGGTTTCTTTTCCATAACCGCCACCTATGAGATTATCTCAGACTCTCTGACTTTCCGCTTGATGTTCTTTGTTGCCACATTGGTCAATATACAGTTTGCATACTAGCTGGTAAGCTTCCTAGTTCTTTTCCTGCACAGTGAATCAATGTTTTTCCATTACAAATACTTGAAAACCCTCCCAGCCCATTTATTTCTTCCATATTCCTCAGTTGCTTTTTATAATCAATTTCACTGCGAGCTTCTCTCGCTTCAAAGCTTGTCCAGCCAGCCCATATCACCCTACACAGCTTCATTTGTAGTCTTCCCATGAGTGCCCAATGAGAGGTGTCCCACTGACCTTTGGTTGCCATCGAGTCCTCATAGTAGCCCTGATTTCAAGCAAACAACTGCATTTCGAAATGTAAGTACTGGAACCATTACAACTTTCCAAATACCCCAGAGCACCTCGTACCTATTGTATCCCCAAGAGCTATGTGTTTCATTATGGCCACATTTCTCTTCCCCTTTGCTGTTGTTTTTTCTTGTGTTTCCATATAAGTATCTATTGCCTTCGTTTACCCATATACCAAGGTGTTTATATTCTTTTAAGTTAGGCATTTCCTGGCCATGTATTGACACTGTCTGTTCACTGTGTTCATCGAATAGCATAACACCCGATTTTTTAACACTAAATTTCAGACCTAAATTCTCGCCTTCCTGTCCACAGATATTAACCAGACGTTCCATATCACTTAGCTTGTTAGCTAGCAACACAATGTTGTCCACATAAAACAAACCTGGAAGCTGCTGCTTCACTACTGTACCCACCTGTTTGTATGAGAGATTAAACCCAATATTACTTTCCTCTAGCGCCCTTTCCATCCTCACCATGTACATCATAAACAGCAGTGGGGATAAAGGGCGCCCCTGCCTCAGTCCCTTGTTGAGATCAACTTTCTCCTCGCTCATCATCCCTTCCCATTCAACGCAAACAGTACTTTCTAGGTAAATCTCTCTCAAAAGCTATATACGATAGTCACCCAAACCTTCCCCTTCCAGATTATCCCAGAAAATGTTGCGGTCTGCGTTGTCATACGCTCCTGAAATGTCCAAATAAGTCACATATAACGGCCTCCTTTCTGCTCTGGATATTTCAATAGACTGAGTAAGGACAAATAAGTTATCATCCAAATGCCTACCTATTCTAAAGCCATTCTGAAGTTCTCCCAAAATGCCATTATTCTCTGCCCATGCTTGCAGCTTTAATTTAATTGCCTGCATTGCTGACCTGTATATTACCATTGTAATGGTCAACAGTCTATTAAGTGAATTCTATCTTTCTCCACCTTACCTTCATAAATTAAACTCATTCTACTTTGTCACCAACTGCCTGGTATGCACCTATCTTTTAAACATTTTTCTACTGCTTTCAACAAAGCTTCTTTACTTTTTGGACCTAGTTCATCAATCAGCCTAACGGGAACCTCATCTAGCCCTGTGGCTGTGCGCTTAGGAATTTTCTCTTCAGCTTTCTTCCAGTTGAAATTTGTCAGCACCAACTCCTTTTCCATCTGGTTCTCTTTCATACTATTCTTTTTCCTCAAGTAAAACCTCATCATTGCCTTACAAAGATTTGGCTGTTATTTTTCGGATGTAATTCAATGCTGCGTCCCCTTCCAGTTTGTTTTCATCTTTGTCTAGGCTATGTTGTTGTATCGTTCCAGACTTCCTGCCTAATAAGTTTATGTGGTTCCAAAATATTCTAGGTGCGGCCTTCTTTTCCTCACGTATTCCTGACAACCAACGTTCACTTTTACCTTTTAATTTTGCTTGCACCAGTATTTGAACCATAGACTTTTTCTCCCGGTATATTTCCCATTTACTAGTTACTTCATCCTGTGACAACTGCGCCTTCTTTGCCTGCCTGTGCTCTCGAGATGCTTTCTGTCGTTCGCCGATCGCTTCTCGTATCTCCTTGTTCCACCAGCTTTTTGGTTTCTTTTTTCATTTCCAACGAACATGTTGTTTCTCTTTCCGTATTTCTGTCGTTATTACACTTAGAAGCTCACCATATTCCCACTCTTTACTTGGCCATTTGCCAAGTTCTTCCTCGACTCTAGTGACTATATTTGTTATTTGTTCAGCGCTCAAATTTGGAATGGCTATTTCGCACTCCTTGCTCTCTTTCCCAACTACATATCACATTTTCAAAATGATGTGTTTATGGTCACTCCCTATGCTGCTATACCCTTCCTCATCAACGACCATTTCTCTCAACTTATCATGAATTCCTTCTGTCATCAAACAGTAATCAATTGTTGATTGCCGGTTTCCCACTTCCCATGTGGTCTGCCCATCACACTTAGGCCATGTATTCACACTAACAAGGTTATGTTGCTCACAAAGATCTAGCATTGACATCACGTTGTTGTCGGTATAGCCATCTAAATCCTGTATGTGGGCATCCATGTCACCTAATAGGATAACTTCAGCACCATTCCCGAAACCCTTAATATCGGTACTTAGACATCCCACGCATGCTGACATGAAAACATCAGCCCGCGCCCCCTCCCCCCTCGCGGCTCCCTGCAGGCGGCTTCAATGCACCCTTTAGGCACTGCATGCCGCTCGTCACACTTTTCCATTCTAGCCACTGTACCAATAGTGTCATCAATCGTGACTCCAATGGCTGCAGTGTTTGTTTTGGTGCTGCTAGGGTACAGTGGATGCATTGAAGACACATTACATCCCATCTAAAACAGTGATTTCCAGGCTGCCCTTAGCAGATGTCAAGGTGAAAACAACAGCTCATAATGAGTGATTATGTATTTACTCGCTTCTAATGCGAACATTTTTTTTTTTATCAAGAAAACTGGTCAGAAAATTGCCTGAGTGTTACAATTGGACACGAGACAGAAACCACGTTCGTGATGTTAGCAACAGCTTATCCTCAGAGCAAGTGTCATTGCCACTGCCATCACAAGATGGAAGCTTAAGTTTTCGTGTAGGATGGCAACAATGGCATTGCTTTGAGGCTTCAATTACGAAAGCCCATTCAAAAGATAAGTTTGTGGCCAGACAGTTGCGCCCCATGTTTTCGGTGGTCCTGATCCTGTAAGTGCCACAGAACTAACTGGCAAAGTTGTTAGTGTAGGAGTGGGCCACCATCCTGTTTGCGATTGTAGCGGAGCGGTTTGAAAAATGCACAGTACCAAATGTAATTCACGAGGAGGGTGACATGTTGTGGTGCATGAACAGTGATAAAATGCTGTACGAGACTGATGACAATGAACATTAGATGTAAATAAATTTCCATTATAAGAAGGCAAACTCTACACGTTTCATATTTCCAATTGCCAGTATCAAAGGCATACTATTCTTATCTCTTTTGTTATAAAATCGAACGTGGGTTAGAGATCAGTACACACTGTTTTCTACTATGGACCCATAAAAACTTGGTGCATGCTAGACCTGGGCCATGTTAAAATCAAGTAAATACTACGAATTGAAGCAGCAGTGTGTCTGGATGTTTTTTTTTCTTCCTCATTATAATTTCAACCGACCAGGTAATTTGATCAATTTCATTGGTCCTATGAAGATTTAATTTTTAAAAGTCAAATGTATACTTAGAAAGCTACAGTAGTAAGGATCATCAATGTGTGGAGCCCAAGGCACTAGGTGCACAACTGAACCATTTCCTGGGTCTCACAAGTTAATATGTGGCTCGTTCAATATAATAAAGGTGCGGATTCTCTTAGCCAACATTTTTTTCACTTTTAGGACTTGTACTACATATTATTTTTCATTCTTTTCATTTTCTTGCATTTTTACTTCTGCCTTTTAATACTCCACTATTTTTTCAAGGGGCATGTACTCAACATACCACCTTCGTTTCACAACTGGGACAGCAGGTACAACTAGTTCCCAGAGTTCAGTAATGATTTTTCATACAAATGCATGCATCATAACAACACTTTTGTTTTGACAGCATTATGCTGATTTAAATAAACAGATATTGCAAATTCACCTATGAATGTAATTACTATTGTTTACATGTGTCTGAAAGTGTACTATTTTGGTTCTCACTGTAGGCAGATGCCTTGTTAAAAGCCGAGTCAACATTACAGCTACATTCTTGCTTTTGGTTGGCTAAAAACTGTATGCCAGGTACTGATTTTTCTGGTTTACTTGTGCGACTGATATCCATTCTTTCATTTTCGTGATGTTCAGTGACAGCAACTTATGCTTATCAATTCTGAAAAACAAACAACCAAATAAATAACCACAATGAAGATATCACAATTTACAGCTGCGTAGAGTAAAGCACACTTACAGAGTAACCTTGATGACCTCCAGCCCCCATGGAAGGATTGTTTCATTCAGCTTGGTCTATAACAAATAAAATGAGAGGCACAACAAGAAAAAATAGTGCTGAATACACATCCCATCACCACGTATAAATTAATAAAAAATTAGGTGGAGAAAAAAATTGCACCTAATTTGCACTACTACTTCAAAAATGCAAAGTTGATTTTGTTAATATACCAAAAATTGCACACAGGTGTTTAGACTACAAGCCTTTCTTTTCAATGCACCAAAGGGTAAAATTTGCACAAATCTGGTTATCAGGCTTGCATGTATGCACAGTAAATTTAAATATTTATTATAGCAATAAGCTTCTTTGCACTTGCTTAGACTGAAATTTATGTGCATGATAATTTCAAAATACTCAACAGTGAAAAAAGTGGTACATTTGACTGGTGGGCAGCTAGCGGTTCTGCTAGCCACCACACATGTACGAAAATAAAGTAAGAGAAAAATCTAGACATTTTGGCTTATCACCCGAGAGATGTAATGCGACCACATTTGAAGAATGCTATCAGTCAATGATTTCTCTACAGGTATTTGCATTGAAAGAACCTCCCATTTTTCACAAAACACACTGTGAGACATTTTCTGTCAGAATCCCACAAAGGTGTTATTTATATTATTTTCTTGCAAGTAGTACTTTGGAGTAACTTTTATGAGTAACAATATTATTTGTGAGCACAACAGTCTATCACACACACTAAAGGCATGGCGAAAGTTTTCCAGAACCGAAGGTTGAAGTTAATTTGCAGCAGATGTACACTATAAATGGCCATTGTTTATTCTTTGACTTTGCTACTTAGTTGTGGCCTGCAACACTTCAACTGTAGCTTCATGCTGCTCCATTGCAGCCTCTGCCTTTGCATGACAAAGATCTTTGCATTCTTTCGCCATTACCTTTTTTGAATGACAAAGCTTCAATGCTCGCATGATTTCCAAGTCAGTGGCGCACTGCTCAGGTGTTCTGGCAGCTAAAAACATGTGAAGTGTCAAGAACAGTAGTTTAACAGGAAATACACTCACATCTTAAAATATAATGTCATCCTAGGCATATGCAGGGGTAGGGGGTAGGGGGAGGGGAGGAGGTGCAAACCTGCTGGCTGTTACCCTCCACCTCCATCTCATATCCTTCTCTACTCTTTAAAGCTTTCACTGCCTCACATTCAGGCTAATAGCCAGGGGGGAGGGGGTGAAGCCCTGGGCTGCGTTTGTGTGTACAACCTGAACAAGTTGGTGTGCAAGGCCACCAGGCCTCGCCAAGCCTCACCCGCTGTAGTTGATAATTGTCCGCTTGTCAAAAATGTTCATACCGTGGGTTGTTTACTGGCCCTTTAACACCTTTGTGACAATGTGCATGTTGGTCAGTGAGAGATAGCTTCTGGAAAGGCGTATGAAGAGACACACTTGGAAGCCCTTGTGTAAATGTAAATTTTTGCTCAGACACGAAACCTCGAATAAAAAAATGTATACAGCGACAGCTCATGTCCAGCTTGCCGAACAGTGCTTTGTGCTACATAGAAACCACTATAAAACTGTTTTTTTCGTTGTTTGTTTCTTAGTTTTAGCTCTGAATAATTAATTTTTATATTTTTATCAACTATAATGAGACCGAATGGCCGTACAAAAAGCTAAAAAGAATATATATATACAGTATACATTTACGCTGCCTTTTACCGGAAATAATTATTGAAAATTAAGTACTCTACTCAGAAATTCCTGGCTATGGGCCTGCTCACATTGGTGGCATACTAGTTTGCTGCAAAGTTGCCAAGAGTCTCAAAAGGAGTCATTAAAGAATATTCAGAAATAAAGGAATGGGAAGGTTGCGCTTGTTATTCGAGCCTTCAACTTCCTCAAATCACATGACAGTATCCAAATTACCCCTTTGTTATTTGCTAGTTCAACTAAAGATTACCTACTATGATAAAAAAAACTGCTATCTCAAACAGACAAAGTAGGAGAGGAGAGGGCATCCACATTTTGCATGACAGGAGTGATCATGGGTGGTGATTGACAGTGCACACAGCTTTATTACAACGGCATAAACTGCTGCAATAATCCTCTACATGATGTAAGTGTACAAATCAATTGACATTGCAGAATAAACTTTCTCCCTTAAACTTTTTGTCCTTGCATATGCCACTTTCACACTATCGATGCCTCATTTGTTCACAGGCAAATCCTTTAGCTCGCATTACATATCAAAGCTGGCCTATTTGGTTGATTTACCTCAACTGTAGAACAGATGTCTTAGTAGGGATGTAGGGACACATGCTGCACAGAAAACATCTTTTGATGTAAAATAGATACAGTGAATGCAGCGCATAAGCGCAACGTAAACACTGCTATGCGATCCACACAACAGGCCCGATTGCCACTGCCGCGACTTGCTGCCTGCCATTTTATTCCTCGCTTTAATCGTGAGATGGCGCCACAGCGCAATGAAAAAGGCGGATTGCTCCCTTTGTCTCCCCTCCCTTGAGTACCTGCATCCATGATTATTGGCCCGATTACACACTCTTCAACATTTAGACATTACCAGTGATGTATAACAATTTTTATTGTATAACCGTAAGGGTGCTTGATCATATAAAGCCAACAGACAATGAAGCCAAGGAAAGCATCGGGGAAAGTAGCTGTAGTTGAAATTGAAATGATGAAAATAATAAAGAAAGGGAAATGCAAGTGGACGAAAAGATAATGTGTCGCCGGTGGGAGCCGAACCCAAAACCTCCTCATTATGCATGCGTTGCACTACCAATTGTGCTTTGGCGGCAGGGTTTGATAGCCTTAACCAAGGCACAGTTGATAGTGCAACGCACATGTAATGCGGAGGTTGTGGGTTCGGCTCCCACCGGCGACACATTATCTTTTCGTCCACTTGCATTTTCCTTTCTTTATTATTTTCATCATTTCAATTTCAACTAAAGCTACTTTCGCCGATGCTTTCCTTGGCTTCATTGTCTGTTGGCTTTATATGGTCATGATTAACAAAACTGAGAGCCTCGGTTCTCCTTCTTGCAAAGGTGCTTGTTACTCATAATTGTCCTATCCAAGATACGACCCAGAAAATTAGGGGTAAGAACATAATAAAAACTTTCGAATAATGAATTGAATGTTGTAGTACTTGATTCGGTCTCAAATTGAATAGCTGCTATTGGAAAATTCAAATATTTTTTAAATAGTTTTCAAATACTTTACATTATCAATTGTACATAATCAAATGTAAAACTGAAGCAAAATTGTGAAAATTTTATCTCGGCCGTGGTGGACATAAAGCCTGAGCAGTACATATAGCATGCTGCATTGGTCAGGCAGCCAGACGTTTTGGCCTAAATCAGGATCATTTACATTCAAATTTCACTCAGCAGAGAGTCTGGTACTACTTACGAACGCTGCGCCTGTGTGTTCTATTTGGATAAAATCTGTATATGCTTCGTTGCAATATTTTATTATAGAGGAGTGACAACATGTACAGATGAACCCACTGATAAAAAATCAAGTGTCAATAATATTTTGCACAAGAAAGAGAGGAAATAGACATCAAAACATTTTAATTAGACAAAAGGTATAGTCAAACACTCTTATAACATTACCAGCTTTAATAACACTTGGATGTAACAATGAGCAGCTGCAGCACTGGGAACTTTTATGTGTTCTATGGTAAAGTAAATTGCCGACTACAATGTTCTCATGCCACACTATTGGTTGTAACAATAAATTTGGCTACTGAAAAAAAAAAAAAATTCAACCCACCGCCCCTGCTAGCGTGTGCACCTTCATGCTGGTGTCGTGCACTTCAATGAAACACAAATCGATAGCACCGATGGACGTTGGTGCTGTCGACTTGTGTTTTAGAGGGGTAGAAAAAAGATGGGAGAGAGGTGCCAGAGGCTGGCAATGCGGTAAAGGCCCAAGGTGTGCGCATAATATTTTCCCTTTTTTTTCAAGTATTTTGAGTTCCTTTTTTTTTGTCGCAGATGCTCAGTAGCCATATTCAATTGTTATACCCAATAATGCAGCAGGGTTTATTCTGCCATAGAACATACACAAAACTTGGTGGTGCCATGGCAGCTCATTGTTATAAGTGGGCTCGACTTTTCCACAAGCATTCCCTCTAGAAAAGAAGTCTGCGTTTTTCACTCTGCCATCACAGCAGACAATGCGTATTTTGATTTAATCTCGATGGCAAACAAAGGTGCTAACTTGCCCCAAGACAGCTTTTCTAAACTTCATTCTGAAAATACATTACCGTCTACGATCTGAATATCCCTCAGAATGCAAAAAAACTGCGCACTTGTTCTGCTCCATTTATATAAACACTGCTAAGCAAAACAAGCGTTGCCCTTAGACAGGCAAATGCAGCTGTTGAAATGTTGACTCCAGGCTGAGGCTTCAATTGACTGCCTACACTGCCGATCACTTGAACTCTCCCTTTTCCTGTGACTTTGGTCTCATTTGTAATGCTCCCATTTGTGCTTTCACTAAATTACACTTCATAACATGCAGTGCAATGATGGAAATTGCTTAGGTTCAGCTGTTGCTAAGACGTGATTACTTTATATGTATGGTGAAAAATGCTGTTCATTATTAAAAAACTGTTGGAAAAGTATTCTATATTCAATTCACTTCTGGCACTATTGTAATGGGTTTAAAAAATTACATATTTATACACCACTACAGAAAAAACTGTAGTTTGGACAAAAAGATTAACAATTTCCAAGTTTTAGTGCTTACGTTCTCGCACAGACCAGAAGTCCATGCTAATTATATTCAATGATGCTTTCCTCATTGTGCTAAGGAAAGCAAAGCTTCATGAAAGATGCTATATAAATCAAGCTCTGGCATGAAAACTTAGAGACAGTAAAGAGAAAAATAAGTTGAGCTGTATTAGTATATTACACTTTTACAATACCAAAAAATCCACTCTTACCATGTGAAGAAGCTTGGCTTGGTAAGCCAGAAAAGATGCAAGAACAAAAGATGGGAGGCGAAGCCTCCTTGATGTTCTTGCACGAACTCCTTGTGACGTCATACATTTTGACTGTATCTGCTCAGGCTTTGTTAGGTAACTGTTTATCAGAAAAAAAATTGACTTCACTGCTTTCTGAAGGAGCCAAAGACTGAACTTAGAAAGTTTTAGGACTTTAACTGTGCCACAATGGTCCAAATGAGAGAAAATACCATGAAATCCATGATGTCCAGCTGATGTACTAAAACTGAGGTCTCTGCGTGAAAGTAAAAAAAAAAAAAAGTTTGGCCTTCACTTTCTTTTCTAGTAATCAAACTCTTACTACCAAATCAACAAAAATACAGTTTTGAAACAATACTTTATCAGTCTATCTAAACTGACTAAGTGTTTCTTTTTAGTGTCCCTTTAAGTTAGTTAGTCAGTTAATTCGGGCTTAATGGCGCAAAAGCGACTAAGGCCATGCTGCGCCAGTCACAGAACAGTATAAGATCCAATGTTAAGGTAGTTATAGCTGTGTTACCTTAAAGTCGATGTAGCTAATCGGTTTCACCTAAAAACTGGAACAGGTTAGTGAATGGCACTAGTAGGTCATCGCCCAATATTAAGGCAGGGTGCAGAGGTATATGTAAGTGATACAAATTTTTGAAATGCTTCCGTCTCTGTGTTTCAGTGTGTGGGCATGATATAATGATGTGGGTTACTGTGAGCGTTTCGTAACATTTCTCGCATGTTGGTGGACTTTCGTTTCTAAGTAAAAAATTGTGTGTTAGATGCGTGTGTCCAATTCGAAGTCGACATAACATTACCTCATAGAGCCGTTCTTGGTGAGTGCATGATTTCCACTCGCGAAGCAGGGGTTTAGTTATATGTAACTTGTTATTTACGCACGAGTTCCATTCTTGTTGCCATTTTGATGCTAGGGCCTTACGAACTGCTCTGATGCTGTCTTTGTATGGAAGTGTTGTGTGTGTGATGCTTTTGTGCGCTGCCATGGATGCGCTTCTATCTGCAGCTTCATTCCCTGCTATCCCAACATGGCTTGGGACCCAGCAGAATCGTATGGTTCCTTCGTATTTCTTGTTAAACATTATGTTTAAGATATCGCCAAGCAGGGGTTCAGACGCGGAGTTAAAGTTAAGGGCTCTTAGGGCACTTAACGAGTCGGTATAAATAATAGCATTCTTCTGCTTGTCGGAAGTAATTTTCTTAACTGCCTTCCAAATCGCATAAACTTCGGCGGTAAAGACTGAAGAAAAATTATTTATGCGAATGCTATTTTCCCAATTTTTTGTTACGATCCCGACACCTACGTATTCTTGTGTTTTAGAGCCGTCAGTGTAAAATTCTGTGTAATTTTTATATTTTTCTTGGATAGCTCGGAACTCTTGTATTATATGCTCTTGTGGAATGTCTTTTTTCTTTATATGTGTTAACGTCCAGTCACACAGCTGTGTAAAATTGCACCACGGGGGCAATCTTGGTGGCCTTTCGGCAACCTGCAGGGCTTCGGGAGGAACATCATAGGTCTGACAATATTGTTCGTGTCTTAAGATGAGTGGCCGAATCATGTTTGGTTTATTTGTGTAGTGTATTCGTGATTGGCACTGTGTTACGATGTTGTAGCATATATGTTGTGGTGATGACCGAATTCTTAGTACATAGCAAAGTGTAAGTTGTGCTCTGCGGTGCTGTAATGAAGGCTCATTAGCGTCAACGTATAAACTTTGTACAGGCGATGTCCTGTAGGCACCGCTCGCCAGTCGTAGGCCAAGATTGTGAACTGGATCAAGTCGCTTAATGTAGGACTGCCTAGCTGCACCATAAACTACACTACCGTAGTCGAGGATGCTACGTACAAGGGATCGGTATATACGTAGTAGACATGTACGGTCAGATCCCCAGTGCTTATGTGATAAAACCTTGAGGATATTTAGTGCTTTATTTGCTTTAATTTTGGTTGCGTTAATGTGGGCCAGGAAGTTCAGTTTAGTGTCAAACGTTACGCCTAGAAATTTATAGTGTTCTTTGACCGGTAGCGTTGTACCATGCAATGTGAGACCTGGAGTACAGTGTAACCCTTGCTTCTGGGAAAAGAGAACTGTAACAGTTTTGTGTGTTGAGAACCGGAAACCATTTTTGTTAGCCCATTGTGTAAGATTATTTATCGTTATTTGTAGTCGTCGTTCACAGGTGGGTAAGCTTGAGGCGCGGCAAGCCATTTGCAAATCGTCGACATATATTGAGTGCATAACAGATGATGGGATGATCTTATTTAAAGAGTTCATTTTGACTATGAAGAGCGTCGTGCTCAGAATGAAACCTTGTGGAACGCCATTTTCTTGTGTGAATGTGCGCGAGAGTATTGTGCCGAGACGTACTTGAAATGTTCGGTTTGACATGAAATCGCATAGACAATTCAGCATTCTTCCGCGAATTCCCATGTCAGCCAGGTCTCTCAAAATTCCGTATCGCCATGTGGTATCATATGCCTTTTCAAAATCAAAGAAAACCGCGAGGCAGTATTGCTTGTGAAGAAACGCGTCACGTATTTCATGTCGCACGAGATGGTCAGTGGTGGAACAGCCCTTTTTGTATCCGCAGTGGTGTTTGTCTATTAGGTTTCTTGTTTCTAGGATGAATGTGAGTCTTATGTTTATAATGCTCTCATAAGATTTGGCTAGACAACTTGTTAGTGCAATGGGTCTATAGCTGCTAGGGGATGTAGCGGGTTTACCAGGTTTTAGAAAAGGCACTACTACCACTTTTTTCCAATCTGTGGGCATTACCCCAGACTCCCATATCTTATTGAAAAATTTAAGAAGTGCCCCTACCGACGCTTGGGATAGGTGTGCCAGCATTGTGCAGTGCACACGGTCAAGACCTGTTGCCGTTTTTTTACCAGCAGAGAGTACTCTGTTCAATTCATGTATTGTGAGGGGTTTATTGTACATTTCAGCTGAAGCCCCAGTGGTAGGCAGCCTCTCTTTCTCAGCCGATTCTTTATATTTTAAAAATGTATTTGAATAGTTTGCTGAGCTGGATATGTTATGAAAGTGTTCACCTAATAAGTTGGCCTGGTCCTGTAGTGTTGTTTGTGTGCCTGGACATGTAAGTAGTGGTATAGTGTATGATGAGTACTATCCTCTATATTTCCTCACCTGGTCCCACATTCGTTTTGATGTGACTGTACTATTGATTGAAGATATGTATTTTTGCCATGATAATTTTTCTGCATTTCTTCGAATATATCGTGCTTTGGCTTTGGCCTGTTTGAAATTTAGAAGATTGTTATAAGTGGGGTACCTTCGTAGGATTCCCCAGGCCTTATTTTGTTCTTTTTTGGCTTTAGTACATTCGTATGTCCACCAAGGATTTAGCTTTTTGCGCACAATACCGGAAGACTGCGGTATCGCCTTTTCTGCCGCTGTGATTATAACTTCAGTGATTTTTTTATTAAGATCATCAATACTGAGCTCTGGCGAAAAGACATTTTCCAGTTTCGCGTTCTGCATAAAAACCTGCCAGTCAGCGAGCTGTAATTTCCATCGGCGTGGTCTAGTTACAAGGGTTTGTGGTGATGATAGGTGTTTGATGAGTGCGGGTAAGTGGTCACTACCATATGACGTGTCGAGAGCTTCCCATTTAAAATCAGTAAAAAGAGAGGGTGAGCAAAAAGCTAAATCTAAACAACTAAATGTGCGAGAAGTCGGTGAGAAATAAGTTGGCGCACCTGAGTTTAAAAGACATATATCGTTTGACAGAATAAAATCTTCAACGAGTTGCCCTCTTTGGTCAGTTTTGACACTGCCCCAAAGAGTACAATGAGCGTTAAAATCTCCTACCAAGACAAATGGCTCCGGTAACTGATCTGTTAGATTTTCTAAGTCTTTGATAGTAAAATTTGTGTGGGGTGGAATATATAGTGAGCAAATGGTGATTGTTTTGTAGGATAGAATGGTGACAGCTACGGCTTCTAAAGATGTATTTAATGGGACATTTCGGGTAGGAGTGCCGCCCTGCACGACTATAGCCACTCCACCTGACAACCGGTTGGAACATTCGCGGTCCTTTCGGACAACGGTGAAACCTCTAAGGAATTGACTGTGTTTAGGGCCTAAGTTTGTTTCCTGTAGGCAAAATGCGATTGGCGAAAAGTTATTTGTTATGTCCTTAATGTCACCTAAATTGCGAATCAGTCCTCTACAATTCCAATGCACGATAAAAGCCATAGTGGCAGAATTGAGAATGGTAATTTACATATATGTACTAAGTAACTGTAGGTGACATTTGTTAGTGGGAATGTACTATTGGAAGAACGGTAACCGTTCAGGTTACCGGTCCCTTTGTTCGCATAGTTATTGTGAGCGTGTCTTTCTTAGTGCGCTCCAGAGAGCGCTGATGTTTTGGCGTCGATGACGCCGGAGTTTTGGTGTCGACATCCATAACCTTCTCCGAGGCGCTGGATGATCGAGAACCAGGCACTGAGACGCGCGTCTCAGGCCTGGGAGTTCCATTTAGCCTGGGGCCCTGTGGAACCGGGGTCTGCAGGCCAGTCTGTGATCATGATGATGGAGCAGGACTGGCTGCTGCCACCAAGGGGACGGATGGAGTTACTACTGGGCCACTGACTGCTGCCCCTGTAGACTCCTGAGACCACTGCGGTGCTGTCCCCTGTCGCACCGGACTGGCGTAGGTTGTTTAGAGGTAAGTGTGCTAGTTTCTTTCTTGCTTCATAAAAGGAAATCTTCTCTTTCACTGTAAGTGCAATTATCTCTTTCTCTTTCTTCCAGCAGGGGCAAGATCGTGAATATGCTGGATGATCTCCTTTGCAGTTTGTACAGTGTGGAGCAGCATTACAGTTTTCAGACTGATGGTCATTGGCACTACACTTTGCACATGTCGATTTACCTCTGCATGATTGCGATGCATGTCCGAATCTCTGGCACTTGAAACACCGCCTCAGGTTTGGGATATACGGTCTTACGTTGATCTTAAGATAGCCTGCATCAAGTGTAGTAGGTACAATACTGGTACCAAAGGTAAGTATAATGTGTTTGGTCGGGATTTGTTCGTCATTTCTTCGGAGAGGTATTCTTTGAACTTTGATTACATTTTGTTCTTGGAAACCTTCCAGGAGTTCTTCATCGCTTAGGTTTAAGAAATCTTCTTCTGATATTACACCTCTGCTTGTGTTGAGAGAACGGTGTGCTGAGATTGTGACTTTGATGTTACCGACACTGGTTAGATCAGCGAGCTTTGCAACTTGGTCTTTGGTTTTGAGTTCAAGGAGGAGGTCCCCACTTGACATCTTTGAAGCTTTGTATTGCTTTCCGATTTTTTCTACTAGGCATTTTGCTATTAGGAATGGCAATAGTTTTCTCATTGGCAGAGATCCTTCACTGTGGATCACATGGTAGCATGGGAACATTTCTGCGTTGGTTTTCAAAGTGAAATCAAAAATTGCTTCGGTGCGCCCTCTTTTGATAGGACGATCTGCAAGGGGGGGGAATGCATTTGCCATGTATTCTTGGAATATTCAGCGGCGATGGTAGCCACCCACCACCGAGCCCAACAAGGGGACGCTACGAGGTTAGGAACATACCTGTATACGTCAGCTATACAACGCCGCTATAACCTAATATATGTACCCAAGGTTGGGTAGATACACACGGTTAACCCTTGCTGCCTGGAAAATGAGAAGTAAAATGAAGTGAGTAGAAGACAGGAAATATTCAAAGTGGGAGAAAAAGATGAAGAGTGGAGAAGGGGACAGGTCCCCCGGGTGGGTCAGTCCGGGGGTGCCGTCTACGTGAAGCCGAGGCCAAAGGGATGTGTTGCCTCCGCCGAGGGGCCTTAAAGGTCCTGACACTCAGCATCGGCTCAATCCCCAGGATCCCCTTTTCCCCGGACACGGCTAAGCCGCGCACGGTTAGACGCGGGAGGGTCCGACTCTCGTGTGCTGGGGTACGTGGTGTCGCAACACACCAAACGCCTGCTTGCGCAGACGCCCCTGCGGGGAGTGTCCCTTTAAGGACCTCTGCATAATTGAAACTCACTAGATTAAAGCATTACCAAAAATCTCTCCAGTAAAGATTTCCAAACTATTTCAAAATTTCTACAAGTACATGAGAACTCCCAATTCCATATCGGGCTTAAACATTATTTAAATTGCAAGTAACCACTCAGTGAGCACCCTGTTGTATGATACTTTGTTGAATGCAAGTAATGAGCAATGTTGCTTTTTCTTTCAACACTGTAGCAGAGCTTAATCTGATGAGCTTCCCCTTTAAAGCGCGCCTCACCAGGTCAGCCCATTTTGATCTGACAGGTGAAGTGCATACAATGCATGCTAACGATTGTCTGTTAAGTATTACATCCCTACACGCTATGAAAAGAGCTTAAATTTCAAACCAAACGCCGTTTGCCACTCTCTTCACGGGCATTGCACTCCCAGCCGTAGAGTCGACGCATATTACACAAGTGCACCTACGTACATGGCAGTGCTGTGATGTCGCTCATAGTGACCCGCGACTGAGAATTATTCAAGGCAATAGAAGTTATTTGCTTGATCTGTTGCTTAAATAGACAAAATAAAGTGTGGAGAAATAATAAAACTTACAAACCGAATGTCTGCATGTCTTTGTTTTATTTCATACCATAGCAAGAGAGATGTACTTCCGTTTCATCTGCTTGTTCCCACATCAGGCAATTGCGCACGCAGAGAACAAAGCTTAGTCATTTCCTACTATGTTCCAGCGTGTGATCATGCTCTATGATCCGCTGTGTTTGCCTCAGTGTTCCTGTAGCGCTGACTTGTATCGCTAGTCAGGTATTCTCGTGCACAGCGTGCAAAATCGTACGCTGCACGAAACAAGACATATGAAACAGTTCGCGGGTGAGACCGTCAGCGGAAGTGCGCCACACTGCAAGAAAGTGAGAAAAAATAAAAATAAAAGAAGAATACAATGGGACCCGTGATGTATGTGCCACAAGAACCTCCAGCTCCAGTATGGGAGAACGCAGGGGAGGAATTTCGCTTGCAGACGCTAGATGGGGCAAGTGGAAAGAATGTCTACATTGGCGATAGCACTTGCCTCCTGAAATCATGGGTGTGTGGCACTGAAATATTTCTATCTCAGCTATTAATGAACCAATTTGAAAAATTATTGTGGTAGAATGCTCTCAAGAGGGCATGTAACAACCTCCAGCGTATAACCAAAATTTGCTATGTGGCCTGGTGAAAGGCCCTTTAAAAGTGCACTGTTAATGTTAAGCTCACTTTGTTCGCTGTTATTATGAAAGGTGTGCATTTCCTGGTTTTTCTTTCACACCTCATCTGGACTCTTTGCCTAGCTGATTTGGTGATGACATTACAATGAATAGACACCACTATGCATAAGGTCTCTGGAATATATTGGCCCACTAGGGAAAGAATTTAAACTCACTGGACTCTGTGCCTGACAATGTACCATGGCAGAGAAGTTCATGGCTATTTACTGTACTTGCTATGTAGGCCTACATGAGATGTACAAAAGGCTTTCAACATCTACGTAAACATCAATTCACACACAGGTGCTGTTTTTGGCAAAGTAGCTAAAGATGCACACAAAGATGCACACAAACCAGAAGTGTGGCCTCAATGGCCTCACGACGCCGGTCTAAGTCATCCTGGTCACTGCAGCCCAACAGAGATGCCAAGCACTGCTGGCAGAGTGCTCCCACTGTAGCATCAACCTCTTTCACTCGTGTGACATAACGGACACTGTGAACCACCTGCCAATGCAACTCGGCTCCCACCTCGATGATTGCTCCATCACCAGTCAGAACCTGGGCAGAATACACAACTTAAAATTTACGCTATTGGCCATAACCCATCATACCTCACGTGCGGGCACCTCAAAGACCTTGGGCTTCAGGTCAACTTTCATGTAAGAGTCAATGACCGGGAACACCAACACAAGGCCTGCATTGTGAGAAAAAGATGCCTGGTGTGACAACACAGTAACAGCTCCATCATTAAGCGCTTGCCCCTCAAATGCATGTTTATATTTGCTTCTGACAATGTTGTCTTCACTTCAGGTAGAGCTCTTACATTTTATAAAGAATGCTCAAGCCTAGTCGGTAATTCCAGTAGAACTGTCATTATTCATTCAAGAGACTGAGAATTACCCTGCCATTCTAGCCAGCCACATAATGTTCAATGAAACACAGTGAACTAACTATCAGACCATGTGGTAGTCTTTAAAGGGACATTAAAGAGAATTATAAAATATAAGCATGCTAATTTGCAGTGATGTTGCGTTTTATAATTCTATTTAAAGAGATATACCATATTTACTCGAATCTAATGCGCACCTTCTTTCCGATAAAATGGGTCCAAAAATTGCATGCGTGTCAGAACCGAGTACGACCCTAAATCCGCATTACCATATCGCCATCGGCATTCGAAAAATGGCTGCCTCATACGCTTTTAGCCTAGCTGCCGCGGCTTCCTCCATGTTGTACGTGTAGCCAGGCGCTCGTGTAACCTAGTCTACCGCCTGTCTTCCAGTTTTCTGTGTTTATTCAATCAGCGTAGAGTTTCTTACTACATTACCTAGAGGAAAATCTGGCGCTGCTGTGCTATGATATGCATGGGAATGCAGGTATATTGTGACTTCAGATTGGCAACATCCTCGGAGAGCCAGGACACTTTGAAGACGCACCTGGCAAGCACCATTCCGTCTGTCACAATGATTCATTCTCTACTAAAACAGCATGTAAAAAGCTGTTTTAGCTTTATTATTACACAAAAACACATTTTGTTTAACAATGAGAACTTGTTATTGCATGTACAATTATATGAAACGTAAAAAGTATCAGCGGGCCGCTAAAGTTGGAGGACAGACGACAAGATTTGCACTCGCTTTGGAGCAGTTCATTGTCTGTTCTTGCTTTTCTTCGGTTGGTTATGCATCTTAGGTGAGTAACCTTCACTGGAAGATGTAATATGCGTGAATAGAAACATGTTATGAAGATATTACTTTAAGAACACATTATTTGTGTAGCCATATCCACTTTTTAGACGAAGCCTCTTACAACACTAGCCAACACAAGCCTCGCAGACACATATGCTGTCATTCCCATGATGGCACAGCGCCCCTTAGTAAACTCCCATAGACGGTGGTGCCAGATTTCCCTCTAGGTGTTATAGTGAGAAACTGTATGTCAATCAACATGGAAGCGCCGCTGACTGCGAACACATGCTGAGTCCCCCCACCTTGATACCGCATTTAAAAGAAAAGTTACCATGTGCGCGGAGACAGACGGAAATCGGGCCACATCACAGGCATTCGGAGTTTCTGAAACTTGCCTGCGGGACTAGCACAAGCAGGAGAATATTTTCGCCAGCAAAGCAACAAGGAAGGGTTTCAGTGGACTGAAGCAGGGCCGCTTCGCCGAAATAAAAAAAAAAAAAAAATTAAATTATGGGGTTTTACGTGCAAAAACCACTTTCTGATTATGAGGCACGCCGTAGTGGAGGGCTCCGGAAATTTCGACCACCTGGGGTTCTTTAACGTGCACCTAAATCTAAGCACACGGGTGTTTTCGCATTTCGCCCCCATCAAAATGCGGCCGCCATGGCCGGGATTCGATCCCGCGACCTCATGCTCAGCAGCCCAACACCATAGCCACTGAGCAACCACGGCGGGTCCTTCGCCGAAATAGAAGAGCTGCTCGCGAAATACATGCAAGAGCAGCGAGCGGCACAGTGGCCTATGACGACCAATATGCTCAAAGTACGGGCGATGCAGTTAGCCCTACAGAAAGGGCTAATGCGGAGTGATTTCAAAGCGAGCAGGTGCTGGCTATCAAATTTGATGAAGAGAAAAGGCTTTTCTCTTCGAAGGTGGACAGGGATATGCCAAAAATTGCCCGAAGAATATGAAGAGAAATTGCACAGTTTTCAACGGTACGTTTAGAAGTTGCGCCATAGAAATGCCTACCACTTCAGACAGATTGGAAATGCCAATCAGACGGCGCTCTATTTTGACATGCCTGCCACCACAATCGTTGAAAAGAAGGGGGTGAAGCAAGTGTGCGTTTTGTCTTCCGACACGAAAAACTAGTCACCGCAATGCTTTGTTGCATTGAGGATGGGCCCAAGCTGGCCCCGTATCTTATCTTGAGACGGAAGATGCTCCCAAAAGGAATCGTGATTGTGCGTGCAAATAAAAAAGGTTGGATGACCACGGACTTGGTCGCTGACTGGATTGATAATGTTTGGCGGAAGAGACTCGGCGGCAGTTGACCAAAATTTCGTGTCTCAAAATTTCTAAAAGAAGCACCGGGTAAATTTTGGAGATATATTAACCCATCATCGAATGCTCGCTTAACGACACAATCTAATGAGCATCCTTCTTCCGAGAGTTTCAATGATTATTTTGCATCTGTGTTCACAGAAGATAACGGGATTATGCCGAGTATTGAAACTCCATCTGACAGGCCGCCCATTGCTGACACTGAAATTTCTGAACAAGGTGTGCTTTTTGCTTCATTTGAACATAAAGAAAAACCCTGGACCCGATGGCATCCCTAACGAGTTTCTTTATCGATACACCGAATAGAATTCTAAATATCTTGCATTAATTTTTCGGACTTCACTTCATAGCAGTTTTTTACCAAAGGTGTGGAAGCAAGCTAAAGCGATTCCTGTCCTCAAAAGCGGCGGTGCTGGCAATTTAGCAAATTATCGCCCTATATCAATTACTAGCACCTGTTCAAAGATGCTTGAACATATCATCTCGAAACATCTGTTAAATTATATTAATGAATATAACTTGTTATCTATCCACCAACATGGCTTTCGTCAAGGCCTATCCACAACATCTCAGCTCATCGAATTAGCCCATGATCTCTCAGAAACTATTAACTCTCGGGGACAGACAGATATGATCTTCATGGACTTTGCGAAGGCATTTGATAAAGTGTCTCACCATAAACTATTAAGAAAAATTGATTTTATGTTCAACAATGCTGCTATTACACAATGGTTCTCATCCTATTTTCTTTCTCGCGAGCAATATGTCGAAATTAGTGGTACAAGGTCTCAGATTTCATGTGTTAAGTCGGGAGTTCCCCAAGGCAGTGTTTTGGGCCCCCTTTTATTCCTCTTATTTATAAATGACCTCCCGAATGAAATAGGTGTTTCCATCAGGCTCTTTGCAGATGACTGTATTATATACAATACAATTGATACAGTAGGAGACCACGCTAAATTACAAGCAAATTTACAGAAGATAAAGAAATGGTGTGATGAATGGCAAATGGTGCTAAATCCGTTAAAAACTGTAGTTATGAAAGTCTCTAGAAAGTTAAATTTCTTAAACTACTCTTATTTTATTAATAATCATGAACTTATAAGAGTTGATCAGCATAAGTATCTTGGCATGATTTTCACAAGTGATCTTCGCTGGAACCACCATATAGATTATGTGTGTGCCAAGGCCAACAAGTCACTCTGGTGTCTGAGGTGCAATTTACCATTCGCAACTCAAGAAACAAAACTTCTAGCTTATAAAATATTAATTAGACCTATAACTGAATATGCTAAGGTTGTCTGGGACCATTACACTGCTATAAATATATCAAAAATCGAACGAATACTGCGTCTGGCAGTCAGATTTATATTCAATAAATATCGGCGGACGGACTCCCCTTCTCAACTTTGTGTACAGGCAGACCTACCGACATTACAGGCTAGATCTAAATATGAAAGACTTAAATATATTACCTAATAATTCATCATCATGTTCATATTAGGTATACAGACTTTTTTGAAATTCTGGTGAAACCACTAGACATCGTCATTCAATGTTTATTCGTCCCCCTGTTATACATACCGATTGTTTCAAGTATGTATAGCTTTTTTCCAAGAGCTATCAAAGAATGGAACTCCCTGTCGGAAGAAGCCGTTTCATCCTCATCAATTGATTTCTTCACAAAACACATGGGAAATATCCTAGTTTGTAAGTAATATACTTTACTTTGTGTCTTTGTTATCTTCAGCAGTTTAAGCTGTTACCTCTTGGTGTTATCAATATTAATTTATTGTCCCTTTTTGTGTTTCAATGTACAATTTTCCATGTACAAAATATGTGATTTATAATTGTTCGTATTCCTCTCCTGGTATAGCTCTGTGTAAGGGCTGGCAGTATCTGTAAATAAATAATAATAAATAATAACACCTAGAAATTTGTGCTCTTTGTTGACTGGTATTTGTTGTCCACACAGTTCTAAGCAAGGATCCAGAACCAGGCCTCTGTTTCTTCTAAAAAGAATGCAAGAACTTTTGTGAGGATTGATTTTAAATCCATTTTTCTCTGCCCACTTTGACACTTTGTTCAAGCCATGCTGTACCTGTCTCTCGCACACAGCGAGGTTACAGAATTTGAAACCTATTTGAATGTCGTCCATGTAGACGGAATAAAAAAATGGTCGGTGGTAATGAAGCATGAAGTGTTGTCATCTTAACAATAAAGAGTGTGCAGCTGAGCATGCCTCCCTGGGGTACACCAGTTTCCTGTATAAAAAGATGTGACAGCACATTGCCGACTTTCACCTGGAAGGTACGATTGGACAAATAGCTTTCTATTAGATTTAGCATATTGCCATGAATGCCCATTTCTGACAAGTCTCTCAAGATTCCGTAGTGTCACGTTGTGTCAAACGCCATCTCCATATCGAGGAATATGGATAAGAAAAACTGTTTGTGTACAAATGCGTCACGGATATTTCCTTCAATACGTACAAGATGATCGGTTGCAGAGCACCCTTGCCTGAAGCCACACTGATAGGGATCAAGCATTTTGCTCAGTTCAAGGAAATGAATGAGTCGCCGATTAATCATTTTTTCAAATATATTACAAAGGCAACTTGTGAGGGCTATGGCGTGGTAACTTGCCACAGAGGAAGGGTCTTTGCCTTGTTTCAAAACAGGGACCTCAATGGCTCTTTTCCATGCGGTTGGAAGGTCAACTACAGCCCAAATAGTGTTGAAAAGTATGAGTAGTGTAACTTGCGTGTCATTGTGTAAGTTTTTGATAATTTCAAACATGATTCTGTCAGATCCCGGTGCAGAGCTCTCACGATGCGATCAAGGCAGCTCTCAACTCGACAATTGGCCTCGAGCTCCACCACTGGAAAAGCTGGCGCCACCGTCGGCGTGACGTGCTATTAGGGATCACGTGGACATAGCGGCCGCGTCGGCTGCTTCGGGAGCGCCGAAGCGACCTGAAAACGAGTTTAAATTCCTTCGTACGCTGCGGTCCTCATTTAGTGGCGAAGTTTTCTCGCTTCGAGTGTCTCCTTTACAACGCTTGAAAGCACTACAATAGGTAGTGGCTGCCTTTGAAGGCGCGCAACATGGTAGGCTACTGCTCGGTGCCGTAATGCCGGACGTACGCAACGGAGCCTGGTGTCAGCCTTATTCACACGTAGCTGCAGGACAAGCTGCGTGAAGCTTGGCTCGCGAAACATAAAACCGGCAAACAGTCATCGGCTACAACTTGGGTATGCAGCAAGGACAGACGTGAGGAAGATTTCTGCTAAGGCGCCAGGGTCTGCGAACTTCGCAAAATGCGCACTGAGACGCTCGCCCGACTAATGTCATGACGGTTTGGTTGAAGAACTTGTCGATGCTATAGATACTGGCAAGTTCACTGGAGTGGAAAGGGAGCGTACGAAGCACATTATAAAAAAGTATGACATAAGGTCATGTTTGTGTTATGAATCAATGCACTGTATTACAAAAAAGAGGCAGCGAGAAATCGCACGCTGAGAACAGTGATAAACATACAGTGCGACGCAACTCCAGAAATAATATTGAAATGTCGAAGAATTTAGAAGAAAAAAAAAGATTGAATCGTCGCGACGGCACATCCCTGTAGGCGTCGAAGTCTCTACAATGAAATTATTTTTGAACAGCTCTGATAGCGCCCACACAACAATGGTTGCTTGTATACTGTCAAATGCTCATATTCTGCGGCCTAAAGCTCATGGCACGGTGCGAAAACGTGCACATGGCGAAAGCGAAACAGTGCGCAGACAAGCATGCAGACGTGCAGTAGGTCGCTGCGAATCTGTGCGATCGCTGCATTGAGGCTTCATTCTATTAGGCTCCATTTAGTTATACAAACACTATAAGGACATATTTCACATACTCTGCTCTCAGCGTTTGCCTACCTTTCACGCAAGAAGCCGGTTCGGGAGACTCCATCGCGGCGACCACGCGCAGTGGCGTTCACTGTACGTATTCGGTAAAGAGATAGCGGCTGTAAACGATTCTGTGCTTTCGGTTTGCCCAAGATTATTATTTAGACAGTAAAAAACTTCTCTCGTTTCGAAAGTACTTACAGAAATGTCCGGGAGAGCTCACGCGTGGTGTTTTCTGTGAGCGCTGACAGCAAAACCTATGAGGAGCGCGCCGTGTGATCCCTTATACTACGCCAGCGAGGCGCTTCCGATAGATGGTGACTCCGTAACTCCTCGCCGCCAATACTAAAAGGACGATTGTATGGCTCATTATGTCGGCATTTTCTTATGTATGGCTTGCATTCTTCTATGTGTTCATATTTGAGAAAGGATTGTGAATAATGGGTTGAACTTTACACGCTCTCAAAGTGCTCCCTAAGTGAGTCTGCCTGGTCTTGCAGGGTATTTCCCTGTGTGTTTACCAAAGGGAGTGAATATGTTTGTCACACTCTTATCCTATTAACCGTGTTCCAGACTTTGGCCTCATCTGTATACGAGCTGATACCCGATAAAAACTTCTGCCAACTCTCTCTTCTGGCCTGTCAGTGCGTTCTCCTGCCTTGGGACTTTACTTTCTTAAAGTTGATAAGATTCTCTGCAGTGGGAGAAGCACGTAGCAACCCCCATGCTTTGTTCCGTTTCCTACGAGCGTTCCTACATTCGTTGTTCCACCATGGGACACGCCATTTGCATGCCAAACCTCGTACTTCAGATATGCATTTAGATGCGGCATCTATTATGAAGGCTGTAAAATACTCCACAGCAGCATCAATTCCTAACGAAGACATGTCAGCCCATGAGATACTAGTAGGAGTGCAGAATTTCTCCGAATCGGCTGTATCAACCTTCCACCAAGCAGCCTGTGGTGGATATTTGTTTTTTTTAGATGTTCTTGGCAGTATGGGGAAGTGGTCGCTCCTGTAAGGATTGTTGGTAACTTCCCATTCAAGTTCAGGTAGTATAGACGGGGAAGCTATGCTAAGATCAATTGAAGAAAAGGTTCTGTTTGCAAGACAGTAACATGTGGGTTCCTTCTTATTCAGCAGACTTGCACTAGAAGTAAAAAGGAACTGTTCAGCAAGACGACCTCGCGCATCTATACGAGAGTCGCCCCACAGGCAGCGGTGTGCATTGAAATCGCCAAGAACACATAAGGTTCTGGCAATTCATCTATAAAGGACTGAAATTCATGTTTGTTTAATTGGTAATGTGGGGGTATGTAAAGCGAGCAAATGGTGATGAGTTTGTTTAGGAGAACGACTCGAACCGCCACTGCTTCAAGGGGCGTTTGTAGCTGTAAACGTTGACACACTACGCTTTTATGAATTACAATGGCAACACCGCCAGATGATATGGCAGCATCATCGCGATTTTTGTGAAACATAATATACTGCCTGAGAAAGTTTGTGTTTCGATTTTAAGTGTGTTTCCTGTAAACACAGCACTTTTGGATTGTGTTCGTGGATAAGTTCTTGCACATCATCAAGGTTTCTAAGAAGACCTCTGACGTTCCATTGAATAATTCGTGGATCCATATTGAAAGTAAGTTGTTGCTGAGTGTACAGAAACAGAAGTGGTGCCTTAGGTTACAGAGCTCTTTGGAGAGCCTGTAACGCGGGTTTTGTCCTTTCTAGAGCGTGTGAGGGAGCTTCGCCGCTCCTTACGTGCTTGGTGTGCCGTGAGGATTGGTGTAGTGTCCATTGGCTCTTGTGAGGCGCCAGACACGCGCTCTTGTCAGCGAGAAATTATTCGAGAGAGTCCCGCCTTGGAGGGCAAGACCCCTGTGCCCGAGGTCGATAAAGCTGCGCCCACCAGCCCCTTCCAGCGCCGGCTGTTGCCGGCGCTGGAAGGGGCCGGGGAGGTTGGGGCAGCCTTGACTGCGCCCACCTTCTGGGCCCGTCGGTCCTGTGGGATCGCTGCGTGTAGCGCAGGTTGCCGCAGATAACTTTTCTGGGGCCGGCAACCCAAAGTTAGCCTGGCCAGTTTGCTGGTTGGGTGGAGTAGGCTTACCTACTTCCATACTGGGGGCAGGAGCCAAAGGTGCCAGCTCGCTGCGCGCGGGTTGGGCACTTGGCATTGGATGCTGCGACGCTGCCCTCGATGCGCCCCATCAGCAAAAGGTGTGCTGTGCAAAGGTGAGCACCTCTTACGGGCTTCCTTAAATGAAATATTTTCTTTTACTTTGAGGGTGATTATCTCTTTTTCTTTCTTCCAGTTCGAACAGGAGCGGGAGTAGGCTGGATGGTCACCACTGCAGTTCACACAGTGAGGTATGCCACTGCAGTTGTCAGAGGGGTGGCCCTGGACTCCACACTTTGCACAAGTTATTTGACGATGACAGCTCTGCGGGCCATGGCCGAACTTTTGGCATTGGAAACACTGTCTAGGGTTGGGGATATATGGTCGGACAGTTAGCCTAATGTATCCTGTTTCAATGGTTTCTGGCAGGACGCTAGTTGCAAATGTTAGGATAAGGTGTTTGGTGGGGATTTCTTTGTTGTCCCGTCTAAGAATAATACACTTTACATTGGTTACATTTTGATCTTTCCATCCTACCAGGAGTTCAACTTCTGTCAAATCCTGGAGGTCTGCCTCTTGACCAAGTGAGCTATTCATTGACCGGTGTGGTGTAACAGAAACTGGTATATTACTTGCCTAGCTTCTCGTACTGATGTTTCTGAGGGAGCTCAAGAAGAAGGTCTCCGCTAGCCATTTTTGCAACTTTATAACCTGACCCTAAGGCTTCGGTCAAAGATTTTGCAACTATGAATGGTGAAATGAATCTTGCCTGTTTTTCAAATTTCTCACTGTGCACGTGGAATTTCGGATAAGTCTCTTTTGTTCGGTTGAAGCATGTGCTTAGGTCATTGGTGCGTCCCCTCTTTTGAGGGTGACGATCAAGTATGCTGGGAAATGCGGGAGGCAACATTGTTCAACCGCTGGATATCATAGGTTTGTGAATAGCCTACGCATGTGTGTATGCCTATATATTCCTGGGTCAGCACCCAAAAAAGTTTAGCGAGTGTCACTCTTGTAACACAAGAAGGCAAAAGCCTGCTGCACATTTGGTAATACATGAAGTTATACAATCGGGGTTAGGCATCTTTGTTAGACATATTGGTAATACATTAAGTTATACGATCGGAGCTAGACTTTTTGCAAGAGATAACGAGCCGCAATGGGAAGCCTTTTATAGCAAAGGAACTCAACATAGACTCAAGTGAGGTGGAAATTCTTCTAGTGTCTTGTATTTTGGACAGGTGGGCAACTGGTGTCTTTATTTTTCTCTATTAGGCAACATGATGTAGTACTGTAGTTCTTAAACTTATTCTTGCAGTAACCAGGCAAATGGTCGTTTTGCTTGTAACAACTTTGTGCTAGTCTTGAGTGTCATGGTCACTATACAGAGGCATTACCTTTGACAAACTTTGTTGTGACAAAATTGTGGATGGCAAAGATTCTTTCTTACATACCTGCTTTGTTCTGCTGGAGTATACGAGTAAGAAAAATACAGACTTTTCAATAGTACTGCAACTAGCTGATAGCTTATGCAAAAGTCTGTCAAATGTTTGCTAAACTCAACATTGCAACAGTCTGGAACAGCTTGGCAGTGTTAGTAATGTGAGGCCCATAATATCTTGGCATTGTCAAGTTTACAATTTGCTAACATTCTTTTATGAGACAATTAATTTACTTTAGGGACAGTGATTATATTAGATATGCCTTCAGGGTTTTCCTAAAGCCAATCACATAGGAGGTGTTTGTGCTTTTCAGTACTTTGGTGTTAAAGAAGGCAGTGACTGTCATCGCATTTTTGTTGGTATAGCAAATATTTTGAGCATTAGCTTTTGTTGCCAGCTTTAAATTTGAAGGTGGCAATCTCGAATTCACTTCCTCCAGTACTCTACATCTCCAGGCATGGAGTGGCAGCTGACACCAGTAAAAACGCCGAGAGCCAGTGGGTTTATACTAATCCAATTAGGAAGGCCCACTAAGCTTCAACAAGGACACTACCTCACCAGAACAGGAATTGGCCCCCCTGGTGCAGTATTCGGCCACTACTTGCCTCATGACTTCTACAATTAACCCATGGCCCTCAGTCCCCAGCAGCTGCGGAGCACCTGACCAAGGCGGCGGTCAGACCTGTAATGCAGCAGAGGGTGCTAAGAATTTCTGGACCCAAACAGGCCGCCAATGGAAACTGACCCTGGCAACCTTTGACACCCGAACTCTCTCAAGTGAGGCTAGATTAGCAGGACTCTTTAAGGAACTATCAGGCATTATTTGGTATATCATTAAAGTTAGTGAGGTTAGAAGGACTGGTGAGGCTTATACAGTGCTGACTGCCAGATCAGAAGCAATACGAGGTTGGATTCCTAATACATAAGGACATGAAGGGCAACATTAATGAGAGGGTAGCATAGAGGGTAGTCGTAATAAGACTTAAGAGGTATAGATTAAAGGTGGTACAAGCGTACGCTACAACCTCCAGTCATGATGATGATGATGAAGTAATCAGTTCTATGAAGATGTGGAATCAGCCATGAGAAAAGCGCAAACTCAATATACTGTAGTAATGGGAAACTTCAATGCAGAAGTGAGGGGAAAAAGCAGACTGGTGAACAATAAATTGGAAACTACAGCGCCGATTCTAGAAACACTAGAGGAGAGATGTTGGTAGAATTCACGGAAAGGAATGAGCTATGAATAATGAACACATTTTTCAGAAAGCGTAGCAACAAAAAGTGGACCTGGAAAAGTCCTAATGGTCAAACAAGGAATGAAATCGATTTCATACTTTCTGCCGATCCCAGCATAGTGCAGGATGTAGAAGTGTTAGGTAGGGTAAAGTGCAGTGATCATAGGTTAGTGAGGTCTAGGATTCACCTGAATTTGAAGAGAGAAAGAGTAAAATTAGTCCAAGAAGAAACAGGCCAACCTAGACGCAGTAAGGATGAAAGCGGACCAATTCAGGCTGGTACTTGCAAATAAATATGCAGCCTTAGAACAATGAGATGTAGATCACATAGAGGTAATGAATGAAACTGCAACTAGGCTGGCTTCAGAAGCAGCACTTTAAGTAGGAGGCAATGCACCGAGGCAACCAGTAGGTAAGCTCTCCAAAGCAACAGTCCAACTCGAGAGATCAGATAGAATTCGCGGAATTGTCAAAATTTATCAACAAGGAGAAAATAAAGGATATTCGAAACTGTAACGTAAGAAAGACTGAGGAAGCAGTAATAAGGATGCAGCATGAAATCAGTGAGAAGAAAACTCGGCATAGGACAAGCCCAGATGTATGCACCGAAAGATAAGCAGGGCAATATCATCAGCAATTTCGAAGATGTAATAAAAGCAGCGGAAGAATTCTATACTAACCTGTACAATACCCAGAGAAGCCAGGATACCTCCATTGGAAGTAGTAATGAACAGGTTACAGAGGCTCATTCCATAACTTGCAATGAAGTTAGAAGGGCCTTAGAAGACATGAAACGAGGAAACATGGCAGGAGAATATGGAATAACAGTCTATTTAATCAAAGATGGTGGAGACATAATGCGTGAAAAACTAGCGGCCCTTTATATGAACTGCCTATCGACTTCAAGGGTCCCAGAGAACTGGAACAATGCAAAACATTATACCAATCCACAAAAAGGGAGAGGTTAAAGAATTGAAAAATTATAGGCCCATTAGCTTACTTGCAGTATTGTATAAAATATTCACCAAGATAATTTCCAATAGAATAACGGCAACACTTGACTTCAGTCACCCAAGGGAAAGGGAACAGGCTGGCTTCAGGAAGGGATACTGTACAATGAATCACATCCATGTAATCAACCAGGTAATCAAGAAATCTGCAGATTATAATCAGCCTCTCTACATGGCTTTCAGAGATTATGAAAAGGCACTTGATTCAGTAGAGATACCAGCAGTCATGGAGGCATTACATAATCAGGTAGTACAGGAGGCTTACATAAATATCTTCGAAAATATCTACAAAGACTCCACAGCTACCTTAATTCTCCACAAGAAAAGTAGGAAGATACTTATAAAGAAAGGGGTCAGACGAGGAGACACAATATTTCCAATGCCATTCACTGCATGCTAGGAAGAAGTATTCAAGCTATTAAATTGGGATGGCTTGGAGTAAGGATCAACGGCAAATATCTCAGCAACCTTCATTTTGGAGACATAGTACTGTTCAGCAACACTGGGGATGAGTTACAACAAATGATAGAGGACCTTCTGTCCTGAACTGGGTAGTACGGTAGTACCAAGCTCAGTCGTCTGCTTCGGAAAGCACGTTTACAATATGGACCTGCCACTTTCGGTTGTGTTGTACCACGGCTTGCAGCAAATATCGGGCGCAGAAGATTTTTTTCAGGGGTGGCACGCTGCGTAAACGAAAGAAATTATGCAACGCCAGATACGTGTACGCCATTCAAGAAATAAGTGGCGAAGTTTTAGCGTGGTGTCTCTTTAAGGACTCTTTAAGGAGCTATCAGGCATTATTTGGGATATCATTAAAGTTAGTGAGGTTAGAAGGACTGGTGAGGCTTAACAGTGCTGACAAACGCGAGGAAATGTTTGCTATAAATGAATTCACAGCAGCGATAAGCAGACATCATGTGTACGGAACTGCTCGAACGCACGACGGTACGGGCTGCGACGGCAGCGGTCATTTAGCATGCCACGATGTACGAACTGCTTGAGCGCACGATCGTACGCGCCGCGACAGCAGCGATCTTTCGACATGCTGCGAAACGGCGGGCCTCCTGCAATATTTGTTGACTGCATGCCGCTAGACAAGTAGTTATGCCTGCACTGTAGTAGCGGCCATCTGTCCCTTTAGCAACTGATAAATAACTGATGCAATGCAGATGAGCTCGCAGTAACGTACGTGTGAATCGCGCTGCAGTGCGAGCTCGTGCGCTGCTCGCTTGATGTTGCTTTTAATGACAGTGCTCGAACATCGATGTACTGCAATCAATACTACGTTGCTGCGCTGCCTCAACGTGCTGGCTTGAGGTCAAGGATGAGCACATTTAACTCTCTAACCTGTGCTGCTCGTAGTGGGGTAGTGAATTGTCACCGAATCAGCCCGACCATTTGTGGTCATTTGCACACACCTGGTCACTTCACTTCGCACAGGTCGAATTGTTAATCCGCCTCTTTCATGGCGCTACGGCGCATGCGCCCTACCCTAGCGGATTAGTCGCGAAACGTTTTGGAAGGGTCGTGCACGTGGCCGGGCGCCGGGAAGTGCCCCTGGGGGGGGGGGGGGGAAAGAAAGAAAGAAAAAAAAAAGAGAGGGCGCTCGGACACGCGTGGCTGCAAACACTGGTGCCGTGTACCGCGTTGAAACTCTACTGATAGCTCGACGTCGGTGCAGTGCCGAAAACGAGCGTAGCGTAAGACCGCAACTCCACTTTACAAGACAAAGCGGCCAGGGCATTGTCCGAGTTGTCCGGACTGCATCGTGAGCCAGGTAGTTGCTGCCTTTCATGAATTGCTCGCTAGTTTAACGAAGAACCCGTGCGTTACACTTCGGCGACACTTAAGTACGTCACGTTGCTGACGAAGTCTGTTTGCAGCGTCGGTCCTCACTTGCTGGTGGTGGCAGCGCATGCCTGACTGCACGTACTCGTAAGGCGCGGCAACAATGGGTCGATACGAGACCAACAAGACGCTCACTCCAATGATTGACTGACTATTGTGCGTCACTGAAACCTTTTTATCATACCAGGTCGACAACGATGCAAACGACGAGTGCGAGTTGTACTGCGACGGGCTTTCTTGTCGAAGGCACCGGCAAAATCAGCGTGCCGACCATCGTTTGACCGAACCCCGCACGATCGGCCATCGAACCGCCAATACAATCGCGACAGCGTCTTCGCTTGTATATATAATTATTCGTGCTCAGAATGAGTCAAGCACGCCTGCCAAGTTGAAATGCGCAAGCTTTAACCCTCTCAAGACATGCCCACGAAGTTTGAGCCAATGTCGATCCTGTTCAGCGAAGGTTAACCTGGCGCCGTCGAGTTTGTACACTCGCTACCGGCGGACCTGAACTGAACTGTAAGCAGTTAGGTTGAACGAAACAGCTTTTATAGTTCAATTCTGGCCTTAGCAATTTGAAATCAGCTACACTTCGCGTACACAATAAGCGGTATGCGGCGACACAGCGCTGTGCCAACATCTGTACGTCACCGTACCTGTAGGCTGTCGGCCGCATTCGCTACGTATATGGGTGGGCCTGTAAGTGCTGCTTTGCCGACACATTTCTCAATTTCAGAGATGCACTGTTTGCCTCTGCGTCAAGCGGCAAACAAGAGACGGTGTATTCGGTGTACAGCAGCATAAACAACCGCCTCGCTCATTTATACCAACGTCGTGTGAGCGATGGCATCCACGTGTTTTCGTGAGCGAACAACATGGCCTACAAATGAACACTTATGCGAGCACAGTTTTCTCTAATAATGCTCTATGGCACGCTAAAACTGTAAGTATGATGGAGTTAAAGAAAAGCGAGAAGGAGTTAACAGCCCGTAATATATGTATCCGGATCACAGTTGCCGTTGTTTAAGTGGTTTGGCCGCTCATATTGACTCGTCTCAGGGTGTAACAGCATGGCACATATGCGCAGATATGCATGTTTTGCTACATTTTGACACTATTTCATATTCCCTCAAATTCCCTCAGTTTTTCCAGACAACTCAATATCCCTGAGAATTCCCGGTTGGTAGACACCCTGGTTGAATGTATGTACACGGTCGTCCACTTCCAATTTGAACACGGCTCCGGGCGGCTGGTGCTCCGCGGAGCGCCGCTCGTGGGCGCCGGGGTAACTAACGCGCCGGCGCACTGGCAGCCACAGGCGTGGCCTCAGCTGCGTGGTCTCCTACAGTGCGCCAGCACACACTAGACGACGCGGCTGAGGCCACGCTTGTGGCTGCCAGTGCGCCGGCGCGTTAGTTACCCCGGCGCCCACAAGCGGTGCTCCGCGGAGCACCAGCCTCCCCGGCCGCCTGGAGCCGTGTTCAAATTGGAAGTGGACGACCGTGTACCTTGCCGCAGCTGCGTAGCCAGGCGCACCGACGCGAGGCAACCCGAGCCACAGCATAAGCATGCGATAACAGAGAGCAGCTGTTCACCAATATCTCGCCGTGCTTCGACGCGTACGAGCCGTGCCGCACTGTCTGGCACGCGTTCACAAGTGCACGTGTGGTGTGGGCTTTAAAGCCAGTGGCTACCAGAACATACATTGGTTTGTAAGGTTAAGCCAGACTACAAAATCGAGCAGAAGGCAAAAAGAGATGCAATATAAAGGAGAAGCCTTCAAGAAGAGTGGCATATAACCAGAGGCAGCAGCAGGTCAGGAATGCAGTGGCAGATGCCACTCAAATGGATCACATCCGTGTGCACACGTCAATAACATCACTCAAGCTCCCCAATCTTTCTTTCTATCATGGCCCTGGCCTTGCATTACTAGGGGCTGCTGTGTCGCAAACATCCTTGGCCTGGTGGAGGAAGGGAGAGTACAGCCACAGGCTCATGAGATGGAAGCAAGCAAAGGGACTGGCTGGGCCACTTGGTCTTCTGTGGTGCATTTTTTTGGCTGCATTATGAGCCTGTTCTTCCTCAGCAGAAATTAGCGAAAACATCAGAGAGGAGGCCAGTTTTCATGGTTCCCATATATTAATGTGCATGTGTGTTCCCTGCGGTGTGCCTTGTTTGTTTTAAATGTGGGAATCGATGCTGTGCGAAGCCTTTTGCAGGTAGCTGGCTATTTAGCATTGCTTCTAGTTCCGCAATGCGTTACCATTTTGTGTAAATCAAGAAGTTTTGTGTGTGATGTGTGGGGATGCTCGACTCTCATGTGTCCCATAATGTTGTTTTCTCCGCACAGTTCTCATGTCTCCTGCAATCTGGCTTCTCTGCATAGCTAAGCACCGCCGGCGGTTTGTGCAGTTGCAGTACAGAATAGTAGGAAAGATGGTGCGAGTGTAGCACTGCTAATGCCATCTAATGGTGGGGGTTACCTGTGCACAAAAGGGAGTGGTCGCTTGTTCTTTATCTAATGGTGGGGTTACCTGGGCGCAAAAGGGAGTAGTCGCTTGTTCTTTGGCTTGGGGTTGGCAGAGCGCGCGGAGTTGTCGCGCAGCTGTTGGCACGCTCTGTAGGACCGTCTCGTGAGGCTGTTGAGTGGGGCACTGGGATGGATGAACTCGACCGTTAAAATGCACCACCGTTTGCCTGACTGTACACGCGAACGATTAGCCGCTAGTGTGAAGCATGGGGGCGGACATATTTGCTCAACATCCTGTCACGGTGAGACCGATTTGCTCGATTCGTTTGCACCCATCGGCATGTTCTATTGGTAGTAATTCGGCTAGCTGGCAGTGGTGCATGAAAGGTGCAATAAATGCCCTTGTGATTGTCTGCAATACTGTGTTGTCGTTCCTTTGTCTCAAGAGCACGTTTGGAGACACCACAGAAGAGAGCATGTATGCGTGTGACGACAGTAGCAAGACAAAACACAACTACCAAACTTAGCTGTTCATTTGCATGGTGCATGGCTATTGTATGTTCATTGTTAAGAAGCACCTCTTTCGCAATTGTAAGAGGACTATTTTCCGAAAGTACAGAGGAACAGAGAGAAGAAACAGCATGTGTTCATGGGAAGAGGGACTTCTGCATTCTTGCCTTGTCATTGACTACGGAGGTGTCCTAGCGCAAAGGATTGTGGTTCAGTTCATCATCTTTTCTTGACATAGCTTGGGCCAGAGAGAGTGAGAATGCGCAGACATGAGGTACACAATTTTGGGAAAGAGTGCAGTACTGTGTACATTTCAGGGAGTCATAAACAAAAATTATTACAGCTTAGCAAGACTCCAAAAGACAATCAGCCTGGCTTTAAATAGCATTAATAGGAAGATCAGCGCATTGAAGTAAACATTTTCTAGTCTGTATGCTGAGTATAAAATTTATGCAGATCCCAAGCACTATAGGAATCTATGTACTAAGCGAAGCTTTCTGTGCTGTTTGCTTTGACTGACGATAATTAGCAGTGATGTTGACAGCAAATGTCTCATTTCTTCAACGTTTTGTCCAACACGATAGTGGTGAGTTGATTAAACATTAGTTTGTCTGCACCACTGCTGTTTTTCTGCATAATATGTAGAACACACAGGGAGAGGAGCTTGCTTGAGGCATTGTTGTGTGCCATATTTTGTAAGCTCTGAGAGGGTTGAGCGTCGTCATTTCCTCACATGGCATAGTGCATTGCGGCAGAAGGATTAAACATTAAATGAATTATGGGTCTGTACGTGCCAAAACCACAATCGGATTATGACGCACGGTGTAGTGGCGGATGCCATAAGAATCTTGATACAGTTGTGTTTTCTAATGTGTCCCTAAATGAAAGTGCACAAACACTTTTTATTTCGATCCCGTCGAAATGCGGCTGCCGCAGTCGGGATCAAATCCATGACCTCGAGCAATGGCATAGCCGCAAAGCTAAACTATTGCGGCGGGCACAGAAGTGTTGATTTGAGGTGCGACAACTTCCGTAGTGCAGCCTAGACCCTTCGGTGGGCTTTAATTGCAGCTCTGCTTCTGCACGCCCTCTGTAAGTTGTCCGCTTGACATATTTGCATGGCGTTTACTTTTCAATGGTAGAAATGTACCGTACAGTGCCCTTAAGTTTATCCTGTTTCCCTGCAACTGCTGTCATGTCTACAGTAGTTGCGTTTCCTTGCCTTCTCACGTCACCTTTCCCCATACCCCTACCTCTTGTAGGGGAACTGCAAGTGAAGGGGGGCAAGGCTGCTATTCACTCGTTTTGCCACTGCGATGGTTCTACCCATTCTCTGCCTCCTCTCCCCCTCCTCTCTACTATTATGTCTAGCTTCCATCTGGCTTTGCACGTTAGTATAAAGGTAAGCGCTACAATTTCTGCAATGCTTTTGTGGAGGGTCATGGATAATTGTAGCTGTCAAGAGGCTAACTGGTGACGCCCAGGGAGCTCCAGAGGGCATTGTGCACTTTCAACCGAATGCAAAGGTCCAAACGAGTTTCCCGCTTCTCCTTTCATCTCTGCCATGCTCCTTCCATGTATACACATGCTCTGGACCACTCCCAATGCGGCAGCGGTGGTGGTGACAGCAGCAGCAGAGGTGGGAAAACCAAAGAAAGAGGCAAAGAAAGCTTCGCTTTAAAGATGATGGATGTGATCTATTTTTACACGTGGGAAAAAAAATTAGTAGCACTTGATGATAATCTGATGTAAAGCCCTTCACCATTTCTCTGTTGCCTTTGGTTACGTGCATTCATTACCAGCATACCTAAATGAATAACTGCTCAGGGCACTAACTCAATGTTGAAGAAAAAACTGGTACTACACAGGACTCTATGTGTCATGTAGCTGATGCTAGTCACAGTGATCAGAAACAATGAGCACACAGAACACGCACTGTGCTCTCTACTGCTCAAATTCCTTTGCATTCCTTCACATCTAATAGGCGTCTAATGCACAGTCGGTATAGCTGACTCTTAACACTATTATACGACTGAGCTTGTTCACAATGCCTTCAGTTTTACCTTTCCCATTTCAATGATTTGCATTTACACAGCAGGCTTGACAACTATGGTTTTTTGCAAGTGCATCCTTTCGCTTCTCTGCAAAACCTTTGGTCTTGTTTTCTTCAGCAAGGTCATTGACAGTCGACAGTCGAGGTCATTGAAAGGACACTGAAAGCCAATTTTACATATTTTTTTTTCTGAAAATTTGAATTCCGATTCGTTAAGCACATTTCATGGGTTTATATTTATTTAAACAATGTTTCTCATGCACTTACATGCTGGTAGGGAAAAAAACGGTTGAAGAAAGAAGAAAGGTTGTTTGTACTACCCATGCTCTAATATATTAACCCCTTATGGACAAGCATTGACTATATATAGAGGCAACATACAAGAAAAAATTTTGTTGTTGCCAAGTTTCCATATTTCATATGAATTTGCTAGCTAAATGTCTTTGGCCAACATCAAATGACATGCAGCAAGCGCCATTTGTTAGTTTAGAACAGGAACAACTGAGGAGGAAGTTGTGCACATGCCTCACTTTTTTTTTGATAGCATGGTCAGAAGAGACAGACTGGTGAAACATATCTGGCTGCAGTGGAATCACAGACATAATGTAGAGCAAATAAAATGCACACCTACGGTTCACATAAGATGAGAGTTGTCTGTACAAATTTCAAATGAAGTCATAGGTGACTTGGGGTGAAGCCCATTCAGTTTTCTGCCCGATGTTTCCTCCCTATTGCTGAAAATGTTTCCACAAAATATTTTTCTTTCACTGATTATGCTTCTTCTCGATGTCTTTTGCACATTTTGATAGCGAATAAACATTTTTTTTTTTTTGGGGGGGGGGGGGGGCATTTATATTTGCCATGATTTCAGGGTTAAGACAATTGTGAGTATTTAACATGAGGTGCTATCAGAGCTGTGGAATGACTGACTTGCTTAGCTTCATTACCCTGGGTCAGCTACTAGCATCACCCTAAATGGAGGTGGATGAGTAGATGCCTGCTAATGAAGTACTAGGCACAACATAGTGCCATTTCTGCACGCCAATGAACATGCCAGCTCACAAACTTTCATTCTGGCTGTGAAGATTCAGGTTAAGAGAAACCTTTGCCTTCAAAAATTACGAGGGTGTTTGTCTGCTGCCACTCAACGCAGCATCGCAAAAAAATTCCCTATAAGCTAGGTCAGTTAGAGCTATAGACGAGTGAGTGTGTTTTTCAAGAAAACCTACTATCGTTGATTTCTACTTTTACGAGCATGGTGCTGATTGCCTTCAGAACACAGCACACAGGAATGCAGCCTCCCATGTGTGTCCCTCCATGCTGGGATGTCACATTCGCACCTAAAGGATAAACATGCAGTACTATGGTCCTCTAGCTTCTCGCACTTCGATGCGTGTTTTGTTTCCTGCTTACGGCCCTGCATACAATTTCTTCTGTAATACAACGGCTGGACATATGCATTTTAATGCAAACACCGCAGCAACCCGTCAAATACCGAAAACATACTGGTAGTGCTGAAGGCATGGCGAGACACACTGTGATGGATTGCGACGAGTGTTCACATAGTTCTGGTCAACGAATGACAAAAGTAAAAACTTTAAGCACGTTTACAGCAAAACGCTAGTATTGTGTATGCACGCCCGAGGCAATACAAACTTTCGTGCGACAGTGTTACCTGGACCCTGAACTGGCTGCAGCTTCCCCAAACGAAAGACGGCGATCCTTTCCAGGGACGGCACTCTCTGCGAGACGTAAAGGCGACAGCTTGTAAACGAATCGAAGAGGGTAAAGTTCTCTACCAAAAACATACCTTTATGCAGACCCAGCACGTCACTGGAAATGTGAAAACGAGGAAGAGGTAGCAGAAGAACGTCACGATCGTTCTAATAACAGTTGACTGCCACGGTTCTGGCTCGCAATCTGAAACAGTTCGTATCTGTTAAGTCAACCAGTTACATAACATTCCCCTCAGTCGTTAAAGGGAGTTGTAACTTGATTGAACATACAAGTTAGCAACCAGAAAAGTGGAGTTCACCTGACAAATCCACAACAACCTGGCGCTTGTTATAGTTAAATATTGTCATGTATTTCTCGGGTTTCTTCAGCGCCGTCATGTGATGAATAGAAGAATAATCAAACGCTGAGGTGTAATCAAATACGAAGTCAGGTGTGTCATAGCTATCGCTGTAGGGAGAAAATTTGGCGTTCATCGTTGCCCCTAACGCGCTACTAATGCTACCATGCTACTACGTAAACTTCGATTCTTTTTTAGACTGCCTGTACCGAGAGCAGTGGCTCGCACAACCAGCTGGTCGCGGCTAGCTTCGCTCTCGTGTATAGTGACATCGTCTAAAAAAAATTACAAAATGAATAATTTCAATTGATTGGTAAGATTTATACAGTATTTATTTTAGTAATGAACGTCATTATAGTGGTTCCAACCACATAATTTATTATTTTGTAGTAAACTCTTTCAATGTTGTGGCGGCGCTTGCGTTTTGCGCGAGCTTTGATCGGTGTTCTACACTTGGTTGTCTGGACGCGTGCGCGATTACATGTGCGTTTCTGCTTTGGATTTTTGTATGGAAGTCTTTTTTTCCTATTGGGACATTTGTATATTTTTCGAGTTATGGCAACAAGGAAGCCACTGTTTGACGTGTTTGTTGGTAATTTGCCTTCGAACGTTACAGAGGCAAGTATTGGGGAGAAATTGAACCAACGCTACTCAAACGCAGCACTCGACGCATGCTTGGCAGGCTTTGCTTTCTAATGTCAAAAGATCTCTTGCATGCCCCTAGAGGTTAACTAAGCGTACTTTTGTAAGTTTTGTGATGACCTAACATAGATCTCTTTTTCTTTCCTGTTTTTCAGCAAACACTTGCTCCTTTGTTCACCGAAGTTGGTGAGGTGTGCTCTATACGTGTAAGGAACTCGAAGAATGCAGGAAAAGTAGCGTAAGTTATGACGGAACACGTTCGCTCTTAATTTTGTTCCTTTCTGAATTGTCTAGTCACCTAGCGTGATGTCTTTAAGGCGCTCCTGCAAACTTTTTGCGTGTGTATAAACCATGCCGCAGTGTCGGCATTGTGACGCAGTCAAAATATAACGCGTGGAAACATACCGCAGTACGTGCCACGCAGTACGTGCCATGCATGCCTTGAAACTGGCACCCTCGGCTGAAATGGGTACGTACACGGCGTACGATTAGTTATGTCAGCGAGGTATCCAACAAATTTAGTTTTCGTGGGCGCCCAACAGTCTTAGCAGCCATGTTTCAACGCGTTCGCTGCATCGTACAACGGTTCATAAAAATTGATGGCTTTATTCGAAGAACGAAATGGTTAACACCAAATTTATCAACAGTTTGTTAAAGTACGAGACGCTCAGTACGACGTTGCGTTCATTACTACGTGCAACTAGGCAGCCTACATGCAAGCGCAAGACTTGCATGTGGGCTCCCTAGTGCCACGCGTTGGCAGCCCCGGCAGTTGTCATTTGTTGTAACTTGATGGGTTGGATGCGGTTTCTCTGGGTACGACAAATCTTGCGCGTAATCGAATGCTAAAATCGCACCGCGTGTTTGCCGAATTTTTCGCTATCCCATAAAGCATGCACAATGCAGGGCAGATAGGGGAATTTTATCAGTAAGTTTTGAAAAGCGGCACTGCACAGCCTTTAGGTGTAACACATTGCAAATGTTACTGAATTCTTGTAGCTCCACCATCGCTGTTTAATTTCAACACAGCCACTATAAGACAACTAAAATAATGTGTTATTCTAAAATATGCCCTTTTGTGTAGGCAAGAAAAAGCAGTAGGAAATAAATGTTTTGTTGCATGTTGGCAAGAACATGCGCAACCATGTGTCATATTAGGTTTGGTATTTTGCAGTACTGACAGCCTACCTTGACTTGCATACCTTGCTTGCTGTATAATATTTTATTTTTCTGCATTTTTTTACTAGTTACAGTAGCCATGCAGAACTCATGCAAACCCACCGTGGTTGCTACGTGGATACGGTGTTGGGCTGCTAAGCACGAGGTTGCGGGATTGAATCCTGGCCACGGCAGCTGCATTTTGATGGGGGCAGAATGCGAATACATCCGTGCACTTAGATTTAGGTGCATGGTAAAGAACCCCAGGTGGTCCAAATTATTACAGAGTCCGCCACTACGGCATGCCTCATAATCAGATAGTGGTTTTGGCACGTAAAACCCCATGATTTATTTTTTTAGAACTCATGCAGTGTAAGTAGTGAAATGCTTGCAATTCACAGCATTTACTGTGCTGTCATGAGCGTTCGCAGTGGAGCCATGATAAGTGTCCAGTCAGCAAAGTAATTTATCTTAAAATTGGCTTGCTGGAGGACTGTTCGTATGTGTGCAGAGTGCAAAGACAGATAAACCCGTATGTTTTATTGCAGTGTGTCTGTATTTAAGATCTGACATGTTAATCTAGAGCCAGTCGTTGCAGTGATGTTTCTTATCGCCAAAATGTTTTTGCAATTCGAAACCCCCAATATAATGTAATGCTTTGCACAACTTCACATTAAAGTAATGAACACATGTGTTAGAACGATCTAATCCATCAAACAATGCGTTGGAAGGATGGCTGCTGGCACTGTGGGATATGCTTTGGCTGCCTTTGTTGCACTAGTAGTTGTATGAAGGTTCGGATGGTTTTTAAGTACATATTTTGTGCATTCCTTGTGCTCCTTAAAGGGGGTCTTGAAACACTTTTCTAACTCGTCATAGAATGCTCTTAATATTAAAGGACATCATCCCACGAATTTTATGCTGCAAAATTTTGTGAAAAAGCTTGACCAAGGCCACTTGACATTGACACGGATGCTTGGTTCCTGGTCTCGTGAATCAAAGGTGTGCAAAGCCCTGGACTTGTTTTTGTTTAATATTTCAGTTGGTTTTCTCATGCACTTCATCTCGTTAAAGACTGAGATTTTATTTTCTTTTGCAATTACCATCTACCTTCATCGCATCAGACACTTACTCTACTGCTGTTAACATCACACAACCTGCATTTTTTTTTCTTCTGCCCACCTTCTAGGGCCTTTCTTCTTCATTTCATTCCCTGCAGAGTAGCATGTAGGCAAAAATGTGCTGGCTGAACACTGCATTTACGCTAAAGAGCTTTCTCTCTCTCTCGATTCCTTCACTACAAGTCGAGTTACCACACCGTGATACCCAGCTTTCTCTCTCTTTCTGTCTCCGCTAGCGTGCTGAAAGCTACACAGCGGAGAAGGCAAGAGGGCAAAGCCCCAGCCAAAAGTGTTGTCATGGCATCCCGTGGCGGTCGCCGTAGACTACGACATGCAGCACGCCACTATCTCGGAGGCTACACGTAATTGTTGTATGTAGACTGGCAGTGGAAAGATCAGGTCGCCGTAGACTACGCCATGCAGCACGCCACTATCTCGGAGGCTACACGCAATTGTCGTGTGTAGACTGGCAGTGCAAAGATCAGGTCGCCGTAGACTACGCCATGCAGCACGCCACTATCTCGGAGGCTACACGCAATTGTTGTGTGTAGACTGGCAGTGCAAAGATCAGGTGTTCATTTTTATGTGGAACACTTTAAAAAAATTTCGGCAGAAACCATCTCGGGATGACTGTCGATATTAATGCGAGTAGATTGAAGCAATATAGCGACACACGTATCGTCACTGCCGAAATGTGTCAATTATTAGTTGTGCACTGGAGACTCTCTTGTGCTTCTTCTGACACACTGTGCCTTCTAGCAGTGCCACAGCTAAATGGTGGAGCATATCCAAAATTTGCTAGAAAGTGCCTTGGTATTCCAATTAACACTGCTAATAGGGCTAGTTGGAATGTTGGATTCATGGTTATGAAACTTCAGCACAAAAACAAGGGACAAAAGAAAGGAAGTGCACAACATGAGCACAGCCTCACGACTGAATTTTTATTGGGATCTACCCAGAATATATACATATACGGAAAGGAAGAAAAGAAAACAAAGCAGACCACAGAATAAACCAGAATCAAACTACTATGTGGCATCCTAGGAAAAAACAGATGTGACGCACTCTCAATTGGCACGGGCAGTCTAAATGTAGTATCAATGTAGTATCAATAATATCAATGTAGTAGTACTCCGTGTCATGTAAGGTTAGTGATTCCTGGCCGACGCATGCATCTGTGTTTCCTAATGAAAAAAAGTCTCGGCTAGTTCACGGGTTGTCTGGTTCTGGCTTTTATATAAAATTGAGCACCTGCGGAATTCTGGTTTGCATCTACACTTGTTGCAATGTGATGCCGCTGCCTAGCCACAAGGAATGAAACAAAGCAGCTGAAGCAAGGGCAACAACGAATAATCAACACCAACATGTGTAATGCCTTTACTACGTGTGCATTTTGTTTTGATGTTTCTATGGATTAGGAAAAATAAATATTGCTGAAAAAAAATATGACAAATTTATTATAAGATGCATTTGGGCCATATTTTTATTGCTTTCGAGGCGATGGCAGCGCTACGAATGCGTTGCGGTTTCTGTTAAAAGCTTCAATGGAGACCATCTGGAGGCTGTGTAGCACCGACACATATCCCTTGAACTAATGTGTCTTTGAAATCTCAATGCTCCTTCAAAGGACCTTTGGCATGCTCGTGTGACTGGGGTATTAGACTGCCCATGCCGATCGAAAGTGCATCGTGTCTGTTTTTTGTTGTTTTTCCTAGAATTCTACGTAGTGGTTTGATTCTGGGTTATTCAGCGGTCTTTGCTTTGTTTTCTTGTTTCCTTTTTGTATTATGGGTAGATCCCAATAAAATTTCAGTTGTGAGACAGCGCTCGTGTTGTGCACTTCCTTTATTTTGTCTCTTGTCTTTGCGCTGAAGTATCGTAACCATGATTCCAATTAACATCGTCCAGAACTGCCAAAGGCACACTTTTGATAAAGTGATACCTGGAACGCCAATCTCTTTTAAGGGTGCATGTGTAGGAAGTGGTGCTATAGACTCCTCAGACACTAAAAAAAATCTTAGTGACACAACACTTTTCAAGGTCAGTTCTCATTGTCAACTGGTATCTTACGAACCTAAGAAATTACTTCCTTGCTCTGATGGCATGGGCATATGCTTGCATCTGTACCTCCATATATATGAACAGAGATCCATATCTCCAGTTTGTTCAGGTAAAAGTGTCTTGTTTTCCTAAAGACAAACAGGTGTAGGATGATATGGTGGTTCCTTGCCTTAACTTTTCATTCCGGATTGCTGCATCATGTGGTATTTCAAATGTACTACACATCCACTTTTTGTCGTCAGTGACAATGCAGCTGTACACAAAAAAATGTCAGTCTTCTAGAAAACTGGTTGCCGCAGAATGATCACATGCTTCACATAGAAGGTTGCCTGCATTTAGCTTTATTCTATAACAGGATATAGTGGCTTACTATTTTTGGTATAATTATGAAAATAATGAAAGCAACTGTCCACAGGGGTGGACAGGGGATCCAAAGAGGATAGTTGGGATTTTTGCTAATCTGACATAACTTCACTACTTTTTGGCTTCAGTTTTGCAATTACAATGTGATTGAGAGTTAGTAATTAAATGTTATTACCAAATGTTAACCAGAAAAGTGATAAGAGAAATTTTTTTTTTCTGTAATGTCTGCCTAGTCATGTAGCCTCTCAGCAATACTGGCAGGGATGTAGGAACGACATTTAAATAATAGAGCATAAGAAAAAACACCTAGTGCTTTGCAATGCAATGTTTTTGACAGTTATGGTTTTGCAAACTGTGTTACTTCTGCCATAGCTCATTGAAGGTTTCATGAACTAAAATGAAGAGCCAAACTGGTTCTTGGCAAAGCCTGTACCACAGTGGGCATGGGGTGCAGTCAACAATGTCTAGAGTGATCAAATGGTGTGATTTTGGCTGTGCGAGTTACACCTAGCGATAATACCTAGTTTGAGATAGTTTACATCTGAGCATGTACTATGATGGAGGCAAAAAGTAGCACACTCACGTCTTCGCATTACGTGTGCGATGCTACGTGTAATGTGAAAGACGTGGGATAGTTCCCCACCTGTGGTAAGTTGTCTTTTAATCTGCTTTCATTACCATTAATTAATCATTTCTTTAATTAAATTCGTCGGTACAAGTAATTTCCCTTATGTTGTCCTTGGTGTCTTTGTTTGTTGGTTTCTCATGATATGATTATATATATATATATATAGTTGTATTTACCAGGCATGGACCTATTTATCATTCACGTATGGTCAAACATAGGGGGCCCAAAAAAAATATTTGAATTTGCATTTATTCCAATTTTATGAAATCTCAAGATGATGCAGGTACAAAAGGCAATGAGTTTCCACAGAGGTCCCGGATCCCACCCAGTAATAGCCGTAGAGCGCACAAAAAGAATGCACGCTTGCTACAAACAATTTTAGTAATTGAACAAAAAATTGTACTTGGTGTTTATGCCTACAGCATAAATGTATCAATAGTTTACATAATAATATTACCGAGGTTATAGGCAATGAATTACAAACAACGTAAATTACTTGCAATATCCACAAGAAAAGGATACAGCAGATGTGAGTGACCTTGGAGACTTACAACCGGATTTCCAGCGATGCTGTTCCTTTTGAACAGTTGCAATAAATGTTTGTTTCTTTTATATCATCATCATCACCCTATTTTATGTCCACTGCAGAACGAAGGCCTCTCCCTGCGATCTCCAATTACCCCTGTCCTGTGACAACAGATTCCAACCAGCGCCCGCGAATTTCCTAATTTAATCGCTCCACCTTGTCTTCTGCCGTCCTCAACTGTGGTTCCCTTCTCTTCGAACCCATTCTGTAACCCTAATGGTCCAACAGTTAGATATCTAACTAGTGCATTACATGACCTGCCCAGCTCCATTTTTTTTATGTCAATTAGAATATCATCTATACCTGTTTGCTCTCTGATTCATATCGCTCTCTTTTTGTCTCTTAACGTTATGCCTAGCAATCTTCATTTCCATCGCTCTTTGCACGTTCCTTAACTTGTTCTCGAGCTTCTTTGTCAGTCTCCAAGTCTCTGCCCCATATGTCAGCACTGGTCAAATGCACTGATTGTACACCTTTCTTTTCAATGATAATGGTAAGCTTCGATTCAGGAGCTGACTATGTCTGCCGTATGCGATCCAACCTATTTTTATTCTTCGACTTTCCTTCTCATGATCAGGGTTCCCTGCAATTAATTGGCCTAGGTAAACTTACTCCTTCACAGACTCTAGAGGCTGACTGGTGATCTTGAACTCCTGTTTCCTTGCCTGGCTATTCATCATTATCTGTCTTCTGCATATTGATCTTCAACCCCACCCTCACACTCTCTCTGTTAAGGTCCTCAATCATTTGTTGTAATTCGTCTGCATTGTTGCTAAATAGAACAATGTCATCGGCAAACCGAAGGTTTCTGATATTCGCCGTTGATCCTTACTCCTAAGCCTTCCCAGTTTATTAGCTTGAATACTTCCAAACGCGCAGTGAATAGCATTGGAAAGATTGTCTCTCCCTGTCTGACCCCTTTCTTTATAGGTATCTTCCTGCTTTTCTTGTTTAGAGTTAAGGTAGCTGTGAAACCTCTGTAGATATTTTCCAAGGTACAGTAAAATCTCGTTATTACGAACACCACATTAACGAACTTTTCAGATTTACGAATTCTTTAATATTCCTGTCAAAATGCCTATATTTTCAATGTAAAAAACTTTCAGTACCATGAATTTCAGATTACCGAATATTTCAGAATAGCGTACGTAATTTAATCCTGTATTCACAAAGATGCTTCATTATTACGAAGTTCTGTTGAAGCTTCGGTACCAAATCCCCGAGGCTTACACCTATCATCATCATCCGCAGCCGCAGCAGCCATGCGCTGTGGAACCAGTTTCAACGGGTACAGCCCCAGCAGCATCAGCGTGAGCGTCGCCATATAGTTTCATATTAGTATGCCTAGAGGGAAATCTGGCGCTGCGATCGTTCAACCATCATGGGAATGATGGGAAGTACAGGCTTCAGATTGGCATTCTGTTGACTGGCTAACTAGTCTACAAGTATTTTTTGGCAGTTTTGGTTTCTCTCCAAGCGCAATTGCTCTAACCTGCAGTGGGACAGTGCAACGCAAAGCTCTCTGCCTTTGTTCTGTTGCTGAAAGTGGTGATAGCGCGCTGGGCCAGCGACTGGGACGATGTTTATGTCGCGGTGTGGTGTCGAAGCCCTGACGAGAAAGCGATGGCATCGTAAATGTTGAAAGAACATGTTTTGACCGTTTGGACTTTGGCTTGTTAAGTGTGTTAGGTTGTCGCTGTAGCGTTACGTGCTTTATGAAACTTCAGAATAGGAAAAAGAAGGCACTACTGATACAAGACATATACAGTTGTACTTTTAGTGGCTTGACAATCAAATTTTATTGAGGGCTTCATTATGCTTCATTAAATAAATAATTATTCTCTGGCATTAAATCAAGAACAGAATCGCACAAGAATGCATACCCTGGTGTGTCCTGGTGTTAAACCATAGTAAACCATGCTTCCATTTCACTCAAAGTCATACAAAGATTATGTAGCGTGTTGTACATTATATAACATACTACAGAAATAAAATTGTATTTTACACGATAATATTTGGGTATAGCTTTGTTTACACTAGTCTAAAGATCGAACTCAATCCGAAGCCTGTACTTCCCATCATTCCCATGTAGGTTGAGGCAATGCTCATGAGAGCCCCCGTAGACACTAGCGCCACATTTCCCTCTAGGGTATTTATTTAGAAACTTATGAGCATCGCGTATGGTCATGTGCGTATGGTCATGTTTGGATTCTCCTACTACGTCGTAAGTCTAGCATCACCACGTTGATAGTGATCAGCAGGAACGACAAAGTTATCGGTGCTGTGATTGTCTTGTGCGTTCGCTTTGCTGACAAAAGATCATGAAATTGCATCGAGAGTCACAGCTGGCTCCCTCAAGAAAACGCTTGCGGCTTGGCAACTACGATGGATGGATGGATGGAAGGTAGGAGCGTCCCCTTTGAAACGGGGCGATGGCAGTTGCCACCATGCTCAGATTTTTATTTTTCCTTTAATTTTTATTTTTATCTCTGTTGTGTGTTATTGAATTTCTCGATTTTCTTTAAATAAGTCTTCCTACCCTTTTAACCTTATGTCACCTCTCTGCTTTTGAGCCACCAATCCTCCAATCGCCTTTTGCTAATTTCCACCGCATATTTATTTACATGACTATTATCATCTCTGAACCCTAGGGCCTTAGGAAGCGTGACTGTGGCCACATCGACATCGGGATTGATACCATCACATTTTAGTATGAGGTGTTCCATTGTTTCTACATATTTACCACACACAGTACATGTGTCTTCTTCCTTGTTAAATTTCTTTTTATAGCTCCGCGTTCTAAGACTTCCTGACCTAGCTTCAAAGAGTAGGGCACTGCCTCTTGGGTTATCATAAAACGCTTCCTTCCTGATCTGCTGTTTCCAGTATCGATATAGTTCCACACTATGCTTCTTTTCCATTGAATTTATCCAATTTTTACCTTCCGCGTTTTTAACCTGTCGTTTAATGCTCTTTCTTCGTCCTCGTGTCTGGCATACTTACTGGTTAGCTTCCTAGTTATTTTCCGCCATTGTGAGTCAACGCTCTTTCTGTATAGGTATTTAAATACCTTAGCTGCCCACCTGTTATCGTCCAATTTCCTCAGACATTTTTCGTATAGGATTTTACTCTGAGCTTCGTGTGCTTCGAACGATGCCCAGCCCATATCCCCCCGTACGTACTGCTTCGTTTGTGGTTTTCCCTTGGGCGCCTAGTGCTAATCTTCCAACAGCTCTCCATGATTTACTTGTTGTCCCAACTGAACTTGACCGCATTCCGGAAAGTAAGCCCCGGCACCATTACTCCCTTCCAAATACCTCTCAGTACCTCATACCTGTTGTATCCCCACAATGCCCTATGTTTCATTATCCCGGCATCTCTTCGCCCTTTTGCTATGAGAGACTGTTCGTGCTTTTCCGTGTACATCTGCCCTTTGTTTATCCATACCCCGAGATATTTGTATTCGGCCACTCGGGGTATTTCATGGCCTTGTATTGTAAGCTCCTGATCAGTTGTATCATTGAAAAACATCCCACCGGGCTTAGTTGCACTAAAACTGAAACCTAAACTGTCTCCTTCGTCCCCACAGTAATTAACCAGAGTTTGCAAATCTTCCTGGCTATCTGCTAACAGTACAATATCGTCCGCATACATTAAACCCGGTACTCGTTGCTCAACAACCTTTCCGCGTACTCTATATGACAAATTATACCCTAGATTGCTTCCTTGTAGCCTTCTTTCCATGCTTATCATATAAAGCATGAATAGCAGCGGTGATAGAGGACAACCTTGCCTTAATCCTTTGTGAACCTCAACAGTTGTCGTACTCTTAATTCCTTCCCATGTTATTTCAACATTATTTTCTTGATATAGTTCCTGTAGAAAATCAATTACCTCATGACCGATACCTTCAGCTTTTAAGATGTTCCACAGGAGTTCCCTGTTCACATTGTCGTATGCACCACTAATGTCCAGGAAGGCTGAATACAGAGGTCTATTTTCCACCTTAGCTATTTCTATGCACTGGGTAAGCACGAACAGGCTATCATCTAAGCACCTACCACTTCTGAACCCGTTTTGAAGTTCTCCGAGTGTTTTATTACTTTCTACCCATGACTGCATTTTTAATTTCATCGCCAGCCTATATATAACTGATGTTATCGTAATTGGTCGGAAGGATTTTATGTTCTTCTTATCACCTTTCCCTTTATAAGTCAAATTCATTTTGCTCCGTTTCCAGCTGTGCGGAATTTGCTTATTTGTTATGACGGCCTTCAATGCTTTTATCAGCATTTCCTTGCTTGGGCCAAGTTCATTAATTAACTTGATTGGAATTTCGTCTATCCCCGCGGACGTGCATTTTGGAACATTTGCTTCCGCCTTTTTCCAGTTAAAATTGGTCAGTTCTAAGCTGTTTTCTATTGGGGCGATTACCCTATCTTCTTTCCTAAATTACTCTGCTATAACTGAACCAATGTAGTTCACAGATTCATCTCCCTCTACACAATTTCCTTCGGCATCGTGAATCTGTTCCTGCTTTCTGTGATTTGCTTTACCCAGCCAGCTTATATGGTTCGAGAATTTTCTTGACCCCCCTTTAGTTGCATCGCGAACTTCAGCCAGCCAGCGATCAGAGGACTGCTTTATTTTAGCCTGGACAAGGACCTGCACTTGTTGTTTCTTTTGTTGATAAGATTCCCATTTTTGGCCTATTTCCTCTTCAGACAACTGCGCCCTCTTTGCTTCTCTGTGTTTCCGTGATGCTAACCGTCGTTCGATGGCCTCTCCAATTTCCTTATTCCACCAACTTCGTGGCTTCCTCTTTCCTCTCCAGCCGTTTACTCCTTTTACTTCTTTTATTTTTGTACTAATGCTGACTGATTATAATCCCACCTTTCCATGGGATGTTTCTCTATTGCTTCCTCTATGCCAGCCGCTGTTTGTGCTATTTGTTCGTAATTTAATTTTGCGTAGTCTTTTTGACTTCCCCGCATTTCTCTTTTGAGCAGGGCTCCCAACTGTAGACTAATACGAGAACGTCGACGATGACGCACTCACGTGGTTTAAGGATACCAGACAAAGCAATGTGCCCTTGTCAGGCCCGATTATTCAAGAGAAGGCGCTACAGTTCACAGCCGCCTTGGACATCTCCGGTGCCGGATGGCTTTACCGCTTCAGGCAAAGGAATGGCTTTACGTGGCAGGTTGCTTGTGGCGAAAAAAAGCCAGCAGATGCCGAGAGTGTGGTTGCCTGGCGGAACGAGCGCTTTCAAGAGATCGAGTCTTTCTCTCCAGACGACGTTTTCAATGGGGATAAAACGGCGTTCTTTTATCAGTTGCCTGATAAAACAATGAACTTCAATGGTGACAGGTGCAAGGACGGAAAGAAATCACGTCTCCGCGTATCGATTCTGTTCTGCTGCAACTCCAAGAGCACGGAAAAATTCAAGCCGCTAGTTGTTGGCAAGTCTGCTGAGCCGTGCTGCTTGAAAAACGTCTTGTTGCCTTGCGACTACGGAGTCAACAAAAAAGCGTGGATGACGCGAGAATTGTTCACTCAGTGGCTGCTGCAGCTCGACAACACAATGAAGAAGAAAGACAGAAAAATTCTTCTCATCGTTGACAAGTGCTTGGCGCGTATCGGGAATGTGCGATTGAGCAGTGTGCAACTTGAATTTATGCCCCCGAATTGTACTTCTTTGCTCCTACCTTTGGACCAGGGCATCGTCAGATGTGTGAAGGCCGAATTTCGGAAGCGTCTTGTGCAGCGCCTCCTGATCAATATTCGACTGAAGCTGTCCACACAGGTAAACATCCGTCAAGCTGCAGAAATGCTTACAGTGTCGTGGTGGAACGTGAAGGCAAGCACGATCAGCAACTGCTGGCGAAAGGCAGGCCTTTTAAAGGCTTCACCTTCGAGGACACAGAGGAGCTCAACCCAGAACTGTGGAATGAGCTTACCGAGAAGCTTCGCGGTGACCTTCGATGATTACATGACAGCGGCAGCGCGGCGGCTACATCCGCGGAGCTCACCAACGAAGACATTATGAATAAAGTGCGTGAGCAAGAATATTGCAGTAGTGACGAAGACGATGCCGACACTGGATCAACACACAAAGAGGAAGAGACTGTTTCCAGCTCGGATGTTTTGATTTTTCTAGAAAAGACGCGAGCATTCCTCGGGCGCTGTAAAGATGTCCCCGATTACGTTCAGAGGAAGGTCGAGGATGTGGAGGCGTTCGTCCTGCAGCGCTTGCTGTCTACTCACCAGAAGATTACAGACTTCAAGCAATAAATTGTAGTTAAACTGTGCCCAGCGTTCTCGTTTATTATTTAATACGAACGCGCATCTGCTGCAAAGGTATGTAATTTTTGTTGTTGTGTTACATTACTGACATGCAAATATTGGTTTTTCAGTACTACGATAATTCAAATTAAGGAATATAAATTCGGCGGTCCCATGAAGTTCGTTGTAACAAGATACTACTGTATTTATGTAAGCGGTATTTACGTAAGCAGTCTGTACTTCTTGATTATGTAATGCCTCTATGACTGCAAGTATCTTTACTGAATCAAATGCCTTTTTGTAATCTATGAAAGCCATATAGAGAGGCTTATTGTACTCTGTGGATTTCTCGATAACCTGATTAATGACATGGATGTGATCCATTGTAGAGTATCCCATCCTGAAGCCAGCCCGTTCCCTTGGTTGACTAATGTCCAGTGTTGCCTTTGTTCTATTGGAGATTATTTTGGTAAATATTTTATATAATACTGGGAGTAAGCTAATGGGCCTATACTTTTTCAATTCTTTAACGTCTCCCTTTTTGTGGATTACCTTTACTCAAAATATAAACCTGTTGTAACCTACAGCTATGTCGGGAAACTGGAAGCATAGCTGGTAGCGGCCATATCAGACGCTCCGACGCTTCAACAAGATTTCTTTACAAAGGCTGTGTTTGATCCAACAGCATTTAGCTTCACAGAGAAAGTTTCCATAGCGTACCACCAAGTTTTGCTAAATTTGGCCTTGGTGGCTTTCATAGTTCTGCTACGGCAGTAGGCTCAATTCTTCCCCGCTCGTTAGACACACTCAAACACTCTGGAGTGCTTGCATACATAATTTATTGTGAAAGCCCCAGTTACCCATCTATATTTAACTTCACCTACATATCACCCATTAACTTTTCCTTGCAGTCAGCAGACATAACGAAGCTGCCTCCATTAGCTCAGTGAGGACACCAGGTGAAACATATATAACGCGTGAGAGAGAGAACTAAACTTTTATTTTCCGAAACGGTAAACCGAGTCAGAACCCGGTTCACCCTAGGTGGGAGGATTCCTTATTCCAAGAACCCTCTGGCTTGGGATGCCTCCTTGGCCCGGGCGACGAGACGGCGTTGGTCGTCCAGGTCATCGGAGGAAAGCTTGGCCTCCACGTTTCAGTTGTATTGATCTGGGGTGAGTTGGGGCGCTCTTTTATTGCTTCTATGGGGTGGCTTTCTTTGGAGTCGTCTTGTGGAGCTTGTGAGGTAGGGTCTGCGGCTTTGTCACGCAGTGGGCAATCCTGGACCATATGTTGCAGGGTGTCTGGAACGTCGCAATGGGGGCATGTGTACGAGTACTGCGTAGGATACAGTCTGTGCATGATTATTCCGTGCACGTAGGTGTTGGTCTGTAGGCGGCGCAGGATGACTTCTTCCTCTTTGCTCAGATTCTTGTGTGGTGAAGCATACGTTCTTCTGCTGAGTCGGTGGTGTTGCAGAAGCTCCGAGTACTTCAGGGTGATGTCATCAACGTTGGTGGCCGGCCTAGTGTGGGATGGCAGGAAAGCCCGGCTGGTATGCTCGCGGGCAGAGGCGTGTGCCGCCTCATTTCCTGTCATGCCCTGATGGCCTGGGACCCAGTTGATGTGGGTGTCAAGGAGCGGGGCGCGTGCGATGTGATTTCTTAGTATTTTGACCGCGGTTTCTGATACGCGTCCTTTTTGATAGTTGTGCGCTGCTGCTTGGGAGTCTGTTAGTATTACTGCTACTTCAGGGCAAGTTGTCATTGCCAGAGCGATTGCCGCTTCCTCTGCAGTCTCGGAGGCTCTTGCTCGGATGGTGACAGCTGCAAGTTCTTTGCCTTGGTGATCCGTGACGCTTAGGGCAAAGGCGTTTCGTTTAATATACCGGGCAGAATCGGTGTACCTTGTATCAGGGTCTCTCCCGTATTTCTTGCTGAGTGCGCGGATTCTGCTTTGCCGACGCTCCTTATGATAAATTAGATGCATATTGCGTGGTATACTTGCAACGCTGATACAGTCCCGGACTGCAGGTGGGATTCTTGCTTTCTGGTCTGTGTGCAATGAAGCTTTCACTGTAGTTGAGGTAGCGCAAAACTGCACGTCCGGTGGGTGTGAGCTTGAGCCGCTCTAGTTGACTGATCTTATGAGCCTCGACAAGCTCTTCCCACGTATTGTGGACGCTGAGCTTGAGGAGTTTCTCCGTTGATGCCATGGGTGGGAGGGTCAAGGCTACTTTGCCTTTCGAATGACAACATTGAGTTTCTTGCTTTCTGCCGGCTTGAGCGTCAAGTAGGGAGTTCCGTAGGTGATACGGCTAGTTAGGAGAGCTTGAATTATGCTTAGTGTGTCGTGCTCCTTAAGTCCGCTTCTTTGGTTTGTGATCCTCTTGACGAGGTGCGTAACTTGTGACAGTGTGCGTTGGAGACGCGGGAGAGTGGCCGCCCCTGATCCGTCCTTGTGGATGTGAAGTCCGAGTACGCGAAGAGAGTCTACTATAGGGATCTTGGTTCCGTTGAGTGAGACGCTAGGATCGGGTTCGATATAGTTAGGTGGTCTTCCTCGAGTCCGTGCTCTCAGGACGAGAAGCTCCGACTTTTCGGGTGCGCATTGGAGACCGCAGTGTCTGAGGTATCTTTCGATAGTATCGACGGCTTCTTGTAGATTGCGTTCTTGTTGTCCAGTAGTAGGTGCTTTGGTCCAGAGCGTGACGTCGTCAGTGTAAAGGGCATGGCATAGGTTTGGGATGGCGTTCAGTTGTTTCGGTAGCTTGATCATTGCGATATTGAAAAGGAGGGGTGAAATAACTGATCCTTGTGGGGTTCCTTTGTTGGGTAGCCAAAATTTATCGCTGCGGAGGTTGCAGACGCCTACTGTTGCTGTTCGGTGTGTTAAAAAGCTGCTGATGTAGATATAGATCCGGGCTCCGCAGCCTGTATCTTCGAGGTTGCAGAGAATGGCTTCGTGGCTCACGTTGTCGAATGCGCCCTTTACGTCGACTGCCAGGATTGATGATTTGCGTCTGTGATTGAGGTAATCAAGCAAGTCTTCTTTGAGGAGCAGGAGTACATCCTGCGTGGACAGATGCTGTCGGAATCCGAACATGGTGTGCGGCAAGTGTCCGTTGTCCTCGAGGTATGTTGTTAACCGGTCGTGCACCATGTGCTCGAGGAGTTTGCCCACGCAAGATGTGAGGGAAATGGGACGTAGGCTCTCGATGAGAAGGGGTTTGTTTGGTTTGGGGATCATGGTGACCTTCGAATGCTTCCAGGCTGCTGGTAGGCCCCCCTTTTCCCAGCAATCGTTGTAGTACTGCAGCAGTGCTGTAGTGGCAGATTGCGGGAGGTTGCGTAGGAGCTTATTAGTTATTCTGTCCTTGCCGGGACTGGTGGTTCTAGTGAGTTTGGCTAATGCTGCGTGGAGCTCTGCCTGGGTGAATGGTCGATCGAGATCTGGGTTTGGTGCACCGTCGTACGTCTTTCCGCTCGCTGATGAAGTGGGCTTGTCGCTGCTAAGTTTTTGCTGAAGCTCACGAAGGAGATCATGCTCCGATCCAGCATGATTGTGGATCATTCTGCGCAGATCTTGCCTCTGTTGCATTTTGGTGCGATCGGTAGCTAAGAGAGCGCGTAGGAGATGCCAGGTTTTCTTGGTGCTGAGTGTCCCTTGTATGCTGTCACAAAAGGTGTGCCAATTGAGCCTGCTAAGTTGCTCCGCATAATCTTGGGCCTGTATGGTGAGAAGGGCGATTCGTTGCTTAAGCTTTCTATTGAGCTTTTGTCTCCGCGTGAAAAAGAAAAAATATGAGGGCTCAATAATTCTTCCTAGCTCTTCTAAATACGCCAGAAACGTTAAAACTACATGTCGCGTTGCACCTAAAATGCTGCATATTTCTTCAAATTTTAAAATAACAAATGCAGAGTTCTCTTCGGTCATTGGGAAACCTAGCTAATAGCAGCACGATACTTTCGAGCCCTTAACATTTTTTTAATGCTGTATTTGGTCATGCATTACCATCGTACGTAAACTTGGCATATTGTTCTCCTTATGTTCGCAAAAGTTGATCTCGGTTCTAGTTGTAGTTATTCCAGTGCAACCGCCTATGTTTTACACCACTCGTAAAACAGTCTAACAACGCTAGGAACCACTTGCATATGTATTATACTGGAAAATGCACATTTAACCCACTCATCTGAAACATTTCCTAGACAATGGCCATACCATGCCACTAATATTCCCCAGATATAAACACGTCCTTGTTTAGCTTACTGAGGAGACAGGGGAAAACAAACCACAAATCTCGTTTGATGTAGAAAACACATGGAAAAGCGAGGAAATATTTTGATTACTAGCGGCAGTACGACTCCCTGGAACGCTTCAATGAGTAACTTTCTACAAAGGCTGTAATGAACCTACACTGTATAAACATATATCGCTGGTCACTCAGAACATTGCTTCGTACTTTGAATAAATATAAACATGCCCCACATGTCTTACAGATTGTAACGAGGGTGGGCATAATTAAATGCTGTGTATGACGCATGAAAAAGTGCGAAGGTTGACGCATGAAAATGCGAAGGTTGTGGGTTCGGTTCCCACCTGCGGCTAGTTGTTTCTTCATCCACTTTAATTTCCATTAATTGATCGTTTCTTTATTTCATTTATTAAGCTCATGTAATTTCCCCTATGTTGTCCTTGGTGTCAGTGTTTGTTGGCTTCTCATGATATGACTAATAAAAATTGGGACCCCTCGGTTAACCCCCTTTTTTGTTTATTACATAACGAGGGTCTCGAATCCGGCAACATTGATGCCTTCAGGTAGCATACGTGGGTTAATTGACCGGTTGCCTTCACCCCAAAAAGATCACGTTCTCTTGACGCCTGTGGCAAAAAAAGGACGTTCCACGTCCGTCGCCAAAGTCTGAGTGGTGGCACTGGCTAACACTCCCAGGGTTCTTTATACTAGGACACGTAAATACCCAAGAAAGTGGATGGGAAAACGACGCCGCGGTAGCTCAATTGGTAGAACATCGCACGCGAAATGCGAAGGTTGTGGGTTTGGTTCCCGCCTGCGGCAAGTTGTTTTTTCATCCACTTTAATTTCCATTAATTTATCGTTTCTTTATTTCATTTATTAAGCACAAGTAATTTCCCCTATGTTGTCCTTGGTGTCAGTGTTTGTTGGCTTCTCATGATATGATTAATAAAAATCGGGCCCCTCGGTTAACACCCTTTCTTCTTCATGAAAAATTGAGTCACTTTAGCACATGCCAAAGAGGGTGAAGGCGAAAGTCTGCGTCCTCGGGAGACATTCATTAAATTACTCGACATTCTCATTGGAATGCGTTTTTACTTCTTGTTTTCTCCCACCAAAGGTCGTGGGTCTGAGTGTCTTAATTGGTGATGCCTTAATTAACAGTGTATTAATTAATTTCACCCGAATTAAAAAAATATGAGTCGGAGTTCCTTAATTAGCTTATATTAAATTACTGTCCTAATTAACTTTGCCCTAACACTAAAGGTCGTGGGTTTGACTTCCACATAAGCTTGAGGGTTTGACTACCACTTAAGGTCGTGGGTTCGAGTGCCTGAATATACTGTCTTAAGTTTGCTCCCCCCCCCCCCCCCCCGCCCTTTTTTTTTTTGGCATGATGAGCGGCATCGGAGCCAGCTGTAGAAGACAACGATGAACACACAAGCTTGTGCCTGCGTGAAGCGAGCTCATATGACCTGTACTGCATGCCGCATTTTTCTAGACCATCGGGGGTAGGAGCCACTTAAGGCTTTCACCTTGAAAGTGGGAGAAAGCGACTATTCAGTAACCTTTCAGAGCATGCACGCAACCTACATGGTGCAAATTTTCAGTGCACGTGACCAAAAAGTGGCCCTCATTTTTTCAATATACGAAATATCTGCTGTTTTTGCTCCTGCTGGGAAACAAGTGATAGTTTAGCTCTTATTTATAAACCGCCTGAAAGTGAAATCATCAAAGTTGGAAGTGACACATGCCTTTAGAAAAAATTCAAGTCTGTGTTCTACTGGTATTGAAATGGCTCTGTACGTTCGACCAACGTCATTTTAATGCGCACATCTGCGATAAGTCGTGATTACCCAATAAAATTCTACTGTTATTCTCGTAAGACGTTTGATTAAATTTTTGATGGTGATGAGCAACACTATGTAGGCTATCTCCGGACAGAGATTAAATAGTTCCAGCATTTGATAATCCAATGATTTCATGCCGTAAGGCACACCACTCGTTTGGCGCAGCTGATTATAATACTTTATCCGGACCTCTCCGTCACCCGCAGGTTAAATGTAGCAAGCTGATTGTGTTTTCAAATACGGATATAGTGGTCCCAAAAAAGTGGGCATGGTGCAAGTTGCACAAGCTGACATTTGTTAGGGCGGGAACTGCCCAACGCCAGGCATACTCCGCAATGCGAATGTGTATGTTGAATCCCGCGTGTCATCTGCTACAGGGCGTCCCGAGAAGGCATAAACGACAATCCGCGCTGTCCAAGCAGGCGATGCATAGTAAAGAAGAGCATTAGTTACGTGGCCACTCTAATTAGAAAATTTAGCTTCAGCTGTTGTTTTGTTGGACTTTACAGAGTGCAGCCGAAAGTGCCTGCTTTCAAAAGTGGCGGGGCAAATGACCTACTTAGCCCTCCCACTTCTGACTGGGGGTGCATTGCCTCCCTTGCCCTTTCTGTAGATACGCCTATTACTGTTGAGCATGTGGCTGGTGACCGCAGGCAAGCACAGCTGTGGAAGCCATGGTAACTGGCAAAGTGAAAACGATTCAGACAGTCCAGTCTGTGTGACACCGCATGCTCAGATGTAAGCTATATCAAGACAGTAGTTATCAATAGACAGCAATTGGACAACGAAATGAGCATACATGCCTCACTGACTGCAATGAGTGCTACATATCCTGAACTGCAGAAAGTGGAGCTCAATTGAGATGTCAGCATCAGAGTTGCAGAGTTGAGCCTTCCATTCAATTCCCACTTCATTCCGAAAAGTTTATATTCCCGTAATTCCACCCCTTTTAACTCGTCAGAATGCTGAGAGTTGGACAATTCCCACTCCTGGAGTCAATCCATTTGATTTCTCCAATTCCAGTAGAAGCGTTTTCTCTATAATTATTTAGTACTTGAGCCCTTGTGTGCCTAGTAACTAAAAACATATTTTTGATGGTTTAAGAACATTTCAAGTAAGGTTGCCTGCTATATTTTTGCTCAAGAACAAACACTGTTTTTGACATGTTATCTTTGCAGTGTGTTGTTGCCTGTAATCTCTTGAATGTCCATTGTTTTTAACAGTAGATACATGGGTTCACTGTGTGGGTTGAAGTCACGAATAAGTGACGTGATTGTATATTCAGTTTTTCTGATAATACGAGGATCTCCAAAACATGTCAGTTTTGGAAAAATGAAGTGTGTCACAGGCGAGCAGGTAGCCTGCCATGAGGTCCATTCTTCCAAAGCTCCTGCCACATGAAAAAAAAAAGTTAAAAAAAGAAGAAACAGGCTTAGTCGCCCTCTAGGCTTCATCAAAGTAACAATGAAAAAATAAAAGCTATAACAGTTGAGGTCTTCATAAGCAAACTTTCATTTCGGGGTGTTTACGCAGTTTTTCTTCTATTTAGGATTAAGCATGTCTTTTTCTCAGCCAAACATGATGGTAATTTCAGGCAGCATTGTACACCGATTTCGCAAATACTAATAGCCTACAGCTACTGCTCATGACTGCTGAAGTTAGCTTCACTTTAGCTGCTCACATGTTCGGCTTTACACAACATCTCACGCTGTGATACAAGCAAGGTTTGCCTTCTGAATAAAATCTGCCATATCCAAAAATCAGTAATCCTTCTGAAACTGTTTTTATGCAATTGAAGCAAAGTACAAAATAATTTTAACCATTGTGTCTGTCATGCATCCACCTAGCTTATTCTGTTGCTTTGATGACTAACATAAAAGCAAAACATTGATATTTTTTGCAAGACAATCTTTTTTGTTTCAAATTTACTGGCATATTAACTGGCACCAGTTTTTCTACCACAACTCTGACCACCTGTTATCGTGTCCTCTCAGTACTTGACAGTGTGTTAAAAAGAAGCACATGGCGCGTGTTCCAAATCGCCATTGACTCGCGCAGGGTGCAACCATTCATTTTTGGCATCCATTCTCGTGTCTTATGTTTAGTAGGCTCTTGCTATGATTGAATCATTTGTCACAATTAAAATCTGCTGTCTTTAAATACACTTCAACATCGTAATGCAGAAAGGTTTCTGGGTATTCAGAAATGTAGAATACTGTGTGCTTATAATTATCGTGGCCAAGGTGGCCATCTATTGGTAGTAATCAAAGATCTGATGCAGAGTAATATTGAGAAACGTAATAAATTGGTGATGTATAGTCTAATTTATAAATTTAGTGGTTTTGAAGTCTAGCTTAAAATGGATATTTGGTGCTCCAGGACTATCTGCCCATTCCATTCCAACTCCATTCTGGAATACTGGGCTCTCATTCCATCTGCCCAACAGGTGCTATCCTTCTGTCCCGGATGTTGAAAATTGTGGAATCATTCTGGAATCATTCCAACGACTTGCCACTCCACAACTCTGATGTGGATTAGGCACTGTTGTTTGTCTGTTTGTACTTTCAGAACAGTCTAAAACTAAAACTTTTCAAACTTGCATGGATATATTTTTACCTGTACCTATAAAAGTAGGCGTTTTCCAGTTATTATTAAATGTGGAACAGGGATTGTGCTTAAATCAAGGTATAAAGTACTTGGATGCAGCAAATTATGCCCTATATTGAAACAGTGACCATAGCATTATGCTGCTGAGCTTGAGTTTCTAGGTTCAATCCCAGACACAGTGACCTCGTATCTATGGGGAGGAAATCTAACAGTGCTCGTTAACTTAGATTAGGTGCACTAAAGAGCCCCAGGTGACCGAATTAATTTGTAGTGTCCCACAACGGTGTGCCTCAATAATATTGTGGTTTTAGCATTTTAAAAAATGTCAGAATTCAACGAACCAGTGGAATTCTGTGAACATCATCAACTTATCCTACCAAACTCAGTTAGTTTGACATCTGATGTGAAACTGTAAGCTCATACAGGTACCAAAAAATTCCTCTTATTCCCCCAAATCCCTTCTGACTGGATCGACACTGCCTGCGACTGAGCAAAACTGAAACCTTTCCTGGTCTCAGTTTATATGTTTTAAGCTTGTTCTTTTAAGTGCAGTTCATGCAAATGCAGACTGTAACTTAATGCCTTGGTAAACTGGTGAGTTCTTAATACTGCAGGCTAAACAAAGCCATTAATTTATATAATGGCTTATCAAAAATGTTTATGTCAAACTGTGCAGAAAGGAATTTTTTCATTTTATGTTTTCATTTGGTGCCACATTATGTTCATTGCAGATTTGTGCGCTACTTTTTTGAACTGGATGCTGACGCAGCTGTTGCTAAGCGCAACGGGTACCTATTTGGAAATAACCCTTTGGATGTTCATAGGATGCAAAAGAGCACAAGGTAATTGCTATTATTTCATTGTAGTGGTGTAAAAGTGTGTTGAGCTCAATTCTTATTCACTTGTAGTGACCATCTGCATACCTGCCAACTCTTCCGATTTGTCCAAGAGACTCCCAAGTTCCAACCCATCCTCCTGATTTTGCAGAAACTGCCAAAAATCTCCAGAAAAATTGCGCCAATCCTATCGCAGAAAAAAAAAAAAAAGTGCCTGACATGCAACAAAGGCGCATCGCAATTGCTATTATGCGCTAGGCAGCTAACAAAAGTTGGATTTAAATCTGCCATTTGTATGTAGACAGTATAGTGAACCAGAGGTGTGATTGGAGATGTTTGTTCGAAGCAGTGTTCATTCAGTTGCTGTAAAGTCACAAAGTGGGCAATCTGTAAAATTTGTGAGAACGGGACGGAGAGAGCAGCCAATCGGCAAGCAGTGAACTCCCTGAATGTTTGTGTCTTGTAGTATATTGTCTGCTTGCAGACAATATACTACTAAATGAAATATTTCTCGCCTTCTAATGAATAAAATTTTTATATAAACATTTTTATCTTAAGCATAAGCATGTTCTCAATACTAATATGTATGACTACTACAATTTATAAATATTAGTTCCCCTGCATGGTTGCTACGTAGTATTGTGCACAGCGGGAAAAAAAAGACGAGAAAATTGTGCACTTTTTAAGAGGCAACAACAACGTAACTGGCTCGCTGGCGTCTGATTCTGGGGCCGAGATTGCTGCAGCACCAACACACTGTCCGTTTCGAGAAATGAAAGCGATGCCGGAATTCCCTTTCTGCCATTTCTTCAAACGCATTTCGCACCTCCAACTGCTCTGCTTCTTCCTCGAGCAACGCCAATGCAACAACCGAAGCTCCCATTGAAAGTGCTAGTTTTTCGAATTAGAGTGGATTGGATCCGAACATGCCATTCCATAGCCACAGCCGCTGTTTGGATCCAATCCAATCCACCAGACCTGCCATGTGAGAACGGTCTCATAGCAAGTGCATGATGCTCAAACTGCACACCTCTTGTTGCATTCTGCTCCTAGCAGACGACTTGCTTGGTTTCAACACAGGAGCATGTTGGGATTTTGACGTCGCTAAAAACATAGCTGCGGCTGACGATGTTGGCATGGCGTAGGCCAATCGCACACTGCGAAACTGAACACGTGCTAGGAACCACAATCTCTGATCGCATCTCTGAACACTATATATACTTGTGTAAGGTTGGCACCCCCACTTGGAGGCCAGAATTTAGGAAAAAAGTTCATAACGTCCTGCCAGAAAGCCGAGCTAGTTTTTTGCCACTAGATGACGCTGGCTGCTTTGCCGTCGACGCCACTCATGTTGGCGCTGCCGTGCCATTATTTTTTGTGTAGCATGTTGTATAGGCTATGTTCGTAGTGTTTGCAGTCAGATCGGTGGCATTTTGCCTCCAGGGAAGGGAGCCCTATTCGAGTCGGTGCTGGTCAGGGACGATGGGCCGGCATCTGAGCTTGTTTACTGCAGCGTTATGTCATTTGTACCTCTCTTACCCTCTGCTACAGTTGCCAAACAGTACAAACCTCTAGCGGGCTATCTCTGGCCTGATTCTTGTAAGGGCCGCACCCAGCCAAGATTCTAGAACGTGCGGCCCTTACACAAGTATATATGGTATTCTAATTCATTTCAGACCTTATCATCGGGGATAGCAAGACCCTCCTCTCTGAATTGTAGCGCTGGAGTAAAAAGGCGCGTGCGGCAGATTGTGTAGTGCTTTTGTGTGAGGTTTCATGCGCAATTACCATAGCCCAGAGGGCATTATGGCGATGCCCAGGGTGTTCTCGTTGAAAAGGTCTATAGAAGGCAGTGTACTCCTAACTCTGTTCGCTTCAGATCGAGGCATGTGTTGATGAGTGCACGTGAGGCAAGGATCTAATATGCATTGAATAATGACTGGTCCCCGTAACTTAGTTTTGCCGCAGTGCAGCTGTCTTATGCAGCGAAGCTTATTAAGAGAGGAAAGGTGGAAATGGGCCACTGTCACGGGACATAGTACATGTTTCTTAATTATACACACAAGCATGCATAGTCTCTGGTCCCAGTACGAGCACTAAGACAACTGTACTGGCAGCCATTCAGACCAGTTTGTGATGTTGCTGTGCCCCAGGAAAAATAGAATGATATGCATTTTTTTGTCGTTGTCATTGTACCCCTCGCTCGACAGACAGACAGAAAAACTTTATTCATAGCAAGTGAGTTTGAACTCCTCTGGGTCTTTGAACCACCGCACGGTCCCGCACTACGTCGAGACGTTCATGCTCCTTTTGTTCATGACGTCGGCAGCCCGAGCCACCGCAGTAAGCTGTGATGTCGGGTCCGTAGACGAGAGCAGGACCTCCCAGTCCTCCCAGCTTGAGATGGCGGGCTGTCCCTGCTGGGGAAGATCGGCAGGGCAGCCAAAAAGGATGTGGGAGAGTGTGGCGTGAGGGTCTCTGCATAGGGAGCATGTAGGGGAGATGCCACAGTAGTGGGATAGCAGCTCAGGGGATGGGAGAGAGTGGGTCTGGAGTCGTCTCCAGAGGATCTGTTGGGAGTGCATCAGGGAGGGGTGGGGAGGAGGGTAAGTCCGACGGTCCAAACGGGGTATTTGCGTAAGCTCTGCAAAGCTGTGCACCCACTCCCTTGAGAAACCCGGATCGAGGCTGTCCTGAGCCTGGCAAATTAAAAACTTCGGGCCAATTTATCGGCAGCCTCGTTTCCAGGGTTCCCAGAGTGAGCCGGCACCCACCGGAGCTCTACCCTGCGTGGTAAATTCTGGGTGGTGATGTTCAACAAGTTCCAGGCAGGGTTGTGAATTCTGCCTCTGGCGAAGTTGGACAAAGCAGTCTTTAAATCGCTAAAGATGTATTCAGCATCCGAAAGGGCAAGGGCTAAGGCGATGGTGGTCTCCTCTGCTTCCTCAGGTGCAGAGCCCGAGGAAAGATGGTGAGCTAGGGGTCGAGGTAAGGTTGGGTTGTAAGCAACTGCTACAGCTTCATGCGTTGTACATGCGGCGTCTACCCAGATGGCTTTCTCGACTTGTCCGTAATACTTGTGGAGGGCATTTGCGCGAGCTAAGTGGCGAGAGATGTGATACTGGGGATGGACGTTTCGAGGAAGGGGTTTCGCTACAAGGGGTGTATGAATGTGTCGAGGAATAGCCATAAGGGTTGACTGATTAGCGGGTATGTTGATGCGAAGGGAGGCGAGGATATGGCGGCCAGTGGCTCTCGCGCCAAGTCTTAAATATTGCGTCTGAAGGTGCACCTCAAATAGTTCAAGAAGCGTGTTATGCATGCCTAGTGCAAGGAGTTTGGCTGTGCTAGTACTGCGAGGTAGGTTGAGGGCTGCCTTAGTTTCAAGGCGGATCATGGCGTTCACGCGCTTGGTTTCCGTGCAGTTCAGCTTGAGATATGGAGTGGCGTACAGAATGTGGCTAAGCGTAAAAGCATGTACAACTCTCATGTTGTCTGCTTCGTCTAAACCCTTGTGCAGGGAAGATACGCGGCGTAGAAGCTGCAACACTGATTGTGTGGATGCCTTGAGTGTTTTAAGGATATGGTCATTGCGTCCGGAATCCTGCAGGTAGAGGCCAAGGATGTGCAAGTTGGGAGTGATTGGGATAGGGGATCCTTGTAAAGTGATTTGGATGGGTGAGTTAGCGGCAGATTTTGGTCTAATTAGGAGGAGTGTGGAGTTAGAGGGGGAACACTCGAGTCCGATAGATGATACGTGAGCGGAGATCGTGTCGACTGCTAATTGTAGAGTTTCCTCAATTTCCCCTTCTGAGCCATGAGTGGTCCATGTAGTAATATCATCAGCGTACAGAGTATGTTTTAGGTGTGGGATGAGATTGAGCTTCTGGGCTAAGGGGATGAGAGCAATGTTAAATAGAAGGGGGGAGAGGACCACGCCTTGCGGGGTTCCAAATTCACCGAGTGTATAAGATGGTGTGCTGAGCTGATCAATGTGCTTGGAGGCAGTGCAGCCAGAGAGGAAGGCACGAACGTAGTTGTAGGTCTTAGGGTCTACCTGTAGTTCCTGCAGTTCCCGTAAGATGGCAGCGTGTCGAATTCTGTCAAATGCCTAAATGGGGTCAACCGCCAGGATGGCTTTAGTAAGATGGGGGATGGTATCATCAAGTACATCGTGCATAATTTGAAGTAGGGCATCCTGCGCAGATAGATGCACATGAAAGCCCACCATACTGTGGGGGAAAAGGTCATTTTCTTCCATGTACGTTGTCAGTCAGGCAAGGATTATGTGCTCAAAGGTCTTGCCGAGACAAGATGTAAGAGAAATGGGGCGGATGTTCTCGAGGGTGATGGGCTTGTGGGGTTTTGGGATAAATATAATTTTTCCATGCTTCCAGGAGGCAGGGAGGGTACCTGCCTCCCAGCACTCGTTAAAGTAGGTAACGAGGTGAGATATGGAGACATCATCAAGATTTCGGATGGCAGCATTCGTAATTTGATCTTCCCCGGGTGTGGTATTGTGCAATTTCAATAGGGCTGCGCGAAATTCAGATTCTGTAATAGGAGCGTCAAGCTGAGGTTGGGGCGAGCCCGTGTACTCGGGATGTTTGCAAGGAGGACCTGGGGTGGTATAGGTGCATTTCACCTGCGTGAGGAAGGCGTCGGTGTCCTGCCAATGGTTATGAGTGAGGCGGCAAATGCTAAGACGCGTCTGAGTTTTAGATTGCATGGGATCGAGCATATGGCGTAACAGGTGCCAAGCGCGGGTTCTGGAGAGATTGCCTCGGAGGCCGTCACAAACCTGAGCCCAGTTAGCTTTGCAAAGAGTGGCACTATGGTGTTCTATTTGGGATTGAAGCTGGGTGAGTTTGAGTTTTAGTTTCCTGTTGTGCTTTTGAGTTCTCCACCTTCGCGTTATGTTCTCTTGAGCTTCAAGAAGGTGGGTGAGCTTACTGTCGATAACGGGGGTGTCTGGGGTAGTATCGAGCGTTTAAGTATGTTGGCGAATGTCTTTCTGTAACTGAGTAGTCCAGGTGTCTAGGTCGAAGGGGCCCTGTGCTGGCTGCGCTTGCCTAAATTTACGGAGCTGATCCCAACTAGTGTGCCTAGCGGTAAATTTGCGCTGCGGTCGGCGATAGTTCACCGCTATGCGAATCAGGTGGTGGTCGCTGCCTAGTGTGGCTTGCGTTCTTTCCCACTGTAGGTGAGCCAAGTTTCTACCAAGCGTGAGCTCTGGGCTAGTATCGGCAGTAACACTGTTACCAACCCGCGTAGCTAGGCTAAAATCATTAAATATGGTCAGGTGAAGTAATAGCGTATTATTGTATAAAACTGTGCCTCTGTGGTTGGTGCATCGATAGCCCCAGTCCACGTGAGCGCAGTTAAAGTCACCGGCAACCAGTAGGGGGTTTGATCCGGCCATTTGGGTTACAGATTTGAGGAGTGGAGCAAGTAGGTGAATCGGCTGTCGTGGGAGAAGATAGCAGTTAAGCATGAACAGGGGAGATTGTGCAGGGGTGTGGGGTAAAATTTCGATGAAGGTGTGAGAAATAGGGGAGGTAACGTCGTGCTCCACCTAATGCAAGGTGTTACATACGTATGTAACCACCCGAGGAAGATCAGTGGAGTCAGAGGGGATAACAGCGTATCCTGGCAGTTGCCTGCAAACATTGGCATCTTGGATAGTGATAATGTCTGGTGGGGACAAAGAATTGGCGATAATCTGCTGCAGAGGGTCGCGCTTTCGCCGAAAGCCCCTGCAATTCCATTGAATAATTTGTAAAGAATTATGGTGCCTCGGAGGAGCCATGTTGAAGGGTGGCGGGGCGAAGGAGGAGTGCCGAAAGTGGGGCTGCGGGACGAGAGGCCGCTGAGAGTCCAGGCATAAGGTTAGCTAAACGCTCCTCAACCTTGGCCACGATGCTAGATATGACCCTATCCATTATACCGGTAATGGTAGCTTCAATCATAGTCTGGCACTGTGCAGTGACCTGCGCAGTGATGCGCTCTGTGAACTTGGATTCTAGGTTTTGGGCGAGGACCTGAAATTTGGCTTCCATGTCTATAGGTTGGACTGGGCTCTCATCAGGCCTCCTCTTTTTCTGAGGAGGTTGGTCGGACGGGGTGGATGAAGAAGATGGGGATGGTGGAGTAGGGGGTAGAGCAGGGGTGGAGGTAGAGAGGGCTGCCTTGAGCTGCCTTACCTCATCCCGCAGAGCCTTCACGTCCGAGTCCTGGGAGGTCATGATGTTCATCTTGGCAACCTTGGAAGCCCATGTAGAGGTAGACGGGAGGGTTGTGCTAAGCGGGGGAAATTCCTTCTTGGTAGGGAACTTTGTCTTCTGGGGTGGTGGGCTAAATTCGTTTGGTGGTGGCATTTCTTGCCTTGCACGAGCCGGTGCCCGTGAGGTGCTGCCCCCCACAGAGAATGCACATCGGGATGCAGGAGGGAACATCTTGCGGCTCATGCTTGTCCCCGCACCGCGGGCAGAGACCACTCTTGGGGTGGGGGCACACGTCGTATCTGTGGCCTGGTCGACGACAGTTTGTGCACGCGTCTGGACTTCCCTTGTACGTCGTGCATCTATGCACTACACTCATGTAGCGTATGGTGTGAGGGACTGGGCCATGCGCAAATGTAATCAATATGGAAAGGGTCCTACCCATTCTGCAGGCTGCGATGATATCAGCTTCCGGGTTGTGAGTCTGGAGGTCTTGTAGCATCTCTTCCGGTGTTTCTGCCCAGTAGGCTTGCGAGATGACTCCGCGCGCAGCAACGGGCGGCGGTGCGATGTAGGCGGCGACGGGGTAACTGGTTTCTTGAAGGACCACTTCCTTGAGTTGGACGAGGTGAAGGGTCGTTTACTCATGAGGTGTAGTGACCGTGAAGGTGTTATTCGTCGGCGGAATCCGGAGGTGAAACTCTCCTAGGTCCCGGTCAGCGGCGGTGACACGCAGAGCTTTCAGGAGTGGCTGCGCCATGGCTCCATTCAAAGCGAGGCCTCCTCTTGGTCGGAAGACTACCCTTATAGTGCCGGGAGGGAGTGAAGCAAGTTGGTTACTTCGCAATGCGATTGCATGCGTCACGCGCAGCTGTTGTTGTTGAGCACGGTATGTCGGCTTGCAGGTCGCAGGGGCAGTGTCGGCCGGAGCACCGACGGCGGGCGCGGCAGGCTTATCTCGAACAGGGGCTGCATGAGGAGGCACAGCCAGCGTTTCCGGGCTTGGTTTGCCTCCCTTGTACGCGCAGAGTATCGTGGTCCACTCACTGGGTCTGAACGTTGTTGGGTCGAGGTCTTCGCCCTGCGATTGCACCTCCATGGCTGTTGGGGGTGGATGCGCTACCAGTGATTGGCCTAGCCTCTAGCGAGGCAAGACCCAGTGCGGCGGCTGGCCAGGAGCAGACTTTCTGACATCGATACGGTCCAAAAAAGGTTCGGATGTAGGTTTAGCGGTCGGCAGCGGCGCAAAAGGAGGGGATTCGTGCGTATTTCGTGGTGACTGGCGCACACAGCGCACGGCACCTCGGGAGGCCCGGGCAGGGGGCGACGGGCAAAGCTCACGTCGGATCGGTTCGGAGTGCGCACCGACGGCATGTCCGTTAGCTTCGGGTGGCTGTGGTCGAGCCTCCCCGCTCGATGAATCTGCCAAATTTCGAAGTCCCCAAGTTGGCAGGTATGCATGTGTGTTTGGTCATACAAAAGATATGCTGTCAAAAATACTTCACACGAGAAGTATATGGAATGAAGTAATGAAGTGGTGGTTGGTGATTACATTGCCCTGTCATCAGATGGTGAGTTGCGTGCTACTGGTGGTGGCTTTGCATCTTTTCCATGTTTTGCCAAATCGCATATTCTATTAAATTATTTGAGATACACATGCTTTCTTCGGTATCACATGGCTCAAGGCAGTACTATTCTCAGTGGCAGGTCAAGAATGCAGCTGCAAATTCCTCTCAAAGGGATCTGATATTCACCTGCTAGTCATCGTTGTTCATTTGCCCTTTCGTAATGTGTATGTTCATTTGTCATCTGGTATTCACCACTTGTTGCCTCTTATATGCATTCTTTTGTTTTCCCTCATCACCCTTTCAGCTGTCACACATACTTCTGAAACATGATAATGATGATAAAAAGTGCTAGTTTTTTAAACTGATTGCGCGTCACTGTAATCTGTGTTCATGTAACATAACTGAGTACAGTCAACTTTCAGTTGTACGAACGCCGGTTTAACGCTGATTTCAGAATAACAAACTTTTAGAAAATCCTCGGCAGTTTTCCGATGCATTCAATGCAAAAATATTTCAGTTAAACGAATTTCTACATAGCGAATATTTCAGTTGAGCGAACTTGGTCAGTAGACCTGGGCCCATTATTGAAATCAGTTCAACGATGTTTTGCACTCTCCAGCGCTGACGTAGCCGATGCCTGCCGCCCCCTAATCACTCCTCCAGCGGCGGCTATGTGCAGTGTCACAGTGAGCTGGTTAAAGTACACGAAAACATAGACGTTCTGGTCAACTTTGTAACTACTTGTGCTTTAAGAGCACCAGTGCAAGCGAAAATTAGATTTTTTTTCTTCTTCAAAATGAGATAGGCAGCAACGTAACTGTTAAGCACTTCGTTATATTGATGTATGTAACTCCACAAATTGCATTTCACACTTTTGACTCCACGTCTGCTGTGCGCCATGTTGTTCGATATTCCAGTGAATATTCAGTTTAGTGAACTTTCAGTTAAGTGAACTATTTCATTGGGTCCCTTGAAGTTCACTCAAGTGAGAGTTCACTGTACTATGTACTTGTACCATCTAAGTGTGTTCTGGTACTTTGCTGGCTCTGCTGGCCATTACAGCAGTCCTCACTTGTGTGTGCATCTGTGGAGCCAATTTCTCAACATTCGTGCTGCCAGATACTGCTCGTAGCAGTGCATGCCTGACGATAGTGTATTTACTTTTGCTGGTGCGCTATAATGAGCATAGATGAAGTGAAGAAAGAACACAGAGATGACCAGGACTTAGTCTTGTTCGTATCTGTTTAGGTTGTCCCTCTTTTTCCTTTGCAACAAGTTGCACCTGGCTAGTGCAAGTATAGCTGCATTAGTGAAGTGGTGGTGATGTACTAAGGCATTCTAATTTCTTTCATGCGAAGTCAGAAATGGTTGCAATTTGACATGGAGTAGACTTGAAGCAGAAAGGGATGACGAGGGGGACTAGGACAGAGACTTATTCTCCATTTTCCCTAAATGCTAAATTTTATCAATAAACAAACAGGCATTGAGCAGTTGATAGTTTCAATTATACAGTTATAATGTATGCTATGGTTAACTAAAATGTGCAAATTTTCTTATACCATCTCATTGGCAATTTTTATGCTCTTGAAAGCCACTGTAGTGATTCTGTTGCCAAGAAGTAACCTTCAAGTGTACTGCACTTTTTAAAGAGCTGTATACTGTTACTGCAGGTATACATTTGTAATAGTGCTGTTGTATTATAAGGTCCTTGCTCTGTCTAATGTGATGAATCTTAGGGTTGTATTTCACAAGGCGGCAGTGCAAGAAAGACAGAGACAAGACAACAAGAATGAGCGCCGAATCGAACAACAAGCTGACTTATTGAGGTAGTCACTTGGCCCAGATACAGAAAAGAGTTCCCGAGCACGGCATACTGAGATTGCAATGCGTGAAACGGTAGCGCATGGGTCAGACAGACTACAGGAGAAGAGGCCTCTGTACTAGAAATAAACGTGATTAATTAATTTGGCAAATTGGGCGTGTTGGGTCGGCATAACGTAAAACTTCCAATTCGTTTATATTCCAAATCGGCCATTAGCCCTTTGTGATGGGTCAAAATTTATCGGGCTCTGCCCATATGGGTGTGGCTCCCACTCATATGGGCTGGACCTGAACCATTCTGTTCTTTCAGGGAGGGCAAATGGCCGATTTGGAATAAAAACAGATTGGAATAGTTTTCTGTTATAGGACCCTTGGTACCTATTTGAAAAAGCGGTAGCAAAGACACTGACGGAGTCAAGACAACAAGGACGAGCACTGAACCGAATAACACACTGACTTCTTGAGGTAGTCACCTGGCCCAGAGACAGAGCTCCCAAGCAAGGCGTGCCGAGACTGCAATGCGTCAAACGGCAGCACATGGGTCGGACATTCTACGTGACGAGAAAAGCCCTTTGTACTAGAAATCAACTTGATTAATGTAGTGAATTGGGCGTGTTGGTACATATTTGAAAAGGCAGCAGTGCAAAAAAGACACTGACAGAAACAAGACGACAAGGGTGAGTGCTGAACCGAGCAACACGCTGACTTATTGAGGTTGTCACTTGACCCAGAGACAGAAACAGAGTTCCCGAACACGGCATGCTGAGACTGCGATGTGTGAAATGGTAACGCATGGGTTGGACAGACTACATGACAAGAGCCCTTTGTACGAAACATAAACTTGATTAATGTGTCAAATTGGGCGTGTTGGTACATATTTGAAAAGGCAGCAGCACCAAGAAGACACGGACGAAGATAAGATGACAAGGGTGAGTGCTGAACCGAACAACACACCAACTTCTTGAGGTAGTCGCTTGGCTTAAAGAGAGTTCCCGAGCACGGTATACCGAGACCGTGATGCGTGAAACTGTAACGCATGGGTCGGACAGACTACAGAACAAGAGGCCTTTGTACTAGAAATAAACTTGATTAATGTGGCGAACTGGTCGCATTGGTACATATGTGAAAAGGCACCAGCTCAAAGAAAGCCTAAAGCAGGCTACTGCCGTTGTTATTATCACCCTGGAAAGGAACGATATGGCTCCAAAAATATAGCTGATGCCGTCGGTTCTCCATTAACAGTTTTCATGCTTTAGCTTCATTTCTCTCTGGCGGATGTTTAATGTACTGCCGCTGTGTAGTAGTTAGGTTTGTGCGATTAGTGCTGCAGTTTGGTGTTTCTTGTACCAACACGGCACAGACTTGTGCAAGGAGGGTGTCTCATGATAGTTGTTGGCGGTTCCACTTTAAATATATTGTGTAATACATGTACTCAACCACTGACATCTAATTTGCTTATGAGTATTGTAGGGACCTTCCTTGCAGCCCTGCATGATTGGAAGAGCAGGTTCTGTGGTTATAATTTGATCAGCTTTCACATGATCCATGGCGCAGTTATGCAAGAGAGACTGTGCATATTAGAAGAAACCTGTTGACGTCTTCACTGCAACTTCGATTTAGTCGTGCACGTCCCTAGGGCGTGGCATCGACATGCCCTACTTCAGCAAATGTTTCTTGCTCGTTTGAAGCGCGACAAACTCGCAATGCGTCTTGCAAGTCTAAATGTTAGAAAGGGATTTATACGACACATGCGCAGGGAAAGTCATTTTATTGCGATAGCAATTATATGGACATTCAAGGTGAATTTTCGCTGTCTTCGTTGCCGTGATGTTTTGCTTAAGTCCAAGTGCGATAACATTGTGACCGTGCGCCGTATGCTGTAGGTGCGAACGGAAGCTTGCGATGGTGCGACTTGGAAGTATGGTGGCTTTATGCAGCAGTGTCTTCATGCACTCGCAAGAGTGGAAGGTGGGGAGCATGCACGCCGCCTTTTCACGTGCACAATTGGGAGGAGGGACACAGGTTAGTGCGCCTCCCCTCTTCTACTCGAGCTGTGGCGGCTTAGCTTCGCCATGCGTTTCCTATCTTGGAGGCAATCTACACTGGGTTTGAAGGCTAGCTGACCGGATATAAATGATAGCTTCACGTGCACTGTGCTTCGCGCTCTTAGTTCGCGTTGAAGTGAGAGGCAGCACGAAGGGAAATTCGTTCGCTGTTCTCCATCATCCCAGCGTTATGACATTGAGTGTTTGCGGTCATCGAGGGAGATGTGTTTGTTTGCCTGTGCGCGAATGACAATGTACTTGTTAATTTAGTTAGTAAGTGAATGTTTACAGCAGTTTATGCACCTGATAAAACGACTAACTTTGTATAGCTCTCTAATAATTTGCTGTTGGAATCAATACTTTGCCTGTTAGGTGAAACTGCCGCCTTTTATTTTATACAGTCTACACTTGCTACAACGAATCCTGGGTACAACAGACTTGCGGGTGTAACGGACTATATTGCAACCTTTGTTTGCTCTACCTATTTTATTAATGCAACGAAGTTCGCTTTTAACGGACTGCACTACAACAGACTATTGGCTACAGTGCACGCAATTAGTTGCAATTTTTGTCAGAATCGGGCGTATAAAACGGACTTTTTCTGTGTTGACACGGGCTCTTGTGCGGAGCAGTTGACGATCGCGGCTCAATATCGTGCGTTCAAGGGAGGAACCGCACCGTCTCTTTTCGCGCGTGAGGCACGGGGAGAGAGAGAGAGAGAGAGAGAGATCGAGGGCGTTCTACTCTGCCGAGGTCTGCTTACGGCGCGGCCGTGCTGGTGCCATATCTTGAAAGCGATCTGCGATGTGGACAAAGTGTGCGCCCGCGTGGGTGCTGTATCTTGCAACCGATCTGTAATGTGAACAAAGTGCGCGCCCATGCAAACCTCATATTCAAAGCGATCTGTGATGTGGGCAAAGTGTGCCCAGTGCCTGTAGCTTCGTATGCGCTGTGCTTTCAGCGTTTATTTCACGTTGATGTGAGAGACAGCACGAAGGTCAATTCACTCACTGCTGCCATGCTTATCTTGTTTAATTTGCTATTGCAATCGATGCTTCGTCTTTCGCGTGAAATTGTGACTTCTTTGTTTGTTTTTCTACTTTGGACGTTCGTCACTCACTCTTTGGAATAAAGTTGTTAGACATCGTGAGGCGTTTTGGATATTACGGACTTTGGATAAAATGGATACTTTTTGTCAGATTGTCAGGGTCCGTTGTAATGAGAGTCGACTGTATAATGGAACTGGACAACCTTGTGGACAACCTTCTGTGGCTATGATTAGAAAGCTATGGGGATGGAGCTTCTGCACATGGGTTATTGCGCCAAGTAGTCCGCGAGCGTTTGACAGTTCTTTTGGTTGCTCGGAACAGACGCTGAATCGATGTAGCTTCCATGTGCGATGGTTTCATGTTTGCCCAGACGCGGAAGGGAAAAGCCTCAAAATAAGTAAACTTTTACATTCACTGGTGTGTTTTGCCTTATTTGACTGTTGCTAATAAGTTGTTCATGAGTATAGTTAGGTAATTTTCAGCCGGAACACCTTATTGATGTGCACAAAGCCAGCTCTGCCATATGTGTATTGACTATTTTAGTTTAATGTGAGGCCATATCAGGTATATAGATGTACGTTGAACAGTCTGCCAAAAGTGCTTGTTGCTGCGGCAAAGCAGACTTTTTCCTTCATCAAAACCGGTGCCAAAAGGTCAAATCACTGTTCCACGACTGAATCTACTTAGTCCTGTTTCCTCAAAGCATTATGTATGCTTACTCACCAGATAATTGCACTTTGCATGTGCATGTGTGTGTACACGCTATGTACACTAGCACTCTTTGGGTGCTGTTGTCACTATACTAAGTGAATGATATCTTGGCACGAAGGGTTGCCAGGTGCGAGTAGTGATGCTCAATCAGCAATAAGCCTAATAGAACCCAAGCTGTTCAGATGCAAATTCAAGGTATACAGCAAAACTTTTTCTGTAGCTGTGCACAAGGACGTTCAAGGACGTATTTCAGGAATTCATGAATTGTCACATGATGTTCTTGATTGCGCACATATTTGTTATGTGATAGCATGATAATGGATCTTTTTTTAATTCTGCTGTGCTCATGCACATATCCTTGCTCGAGATGCATTCCACGCTGCGCTGCCATTACCGCAGGGCAGGTGTGCGAAGTGATTGCGTGAGCCCTTGCATGATCCGTGACTATTTCCTGAGCTTGAGGGACTGAACAGTGATTTTTTTTATCATGATTGGTGCGAGAATATTGGTTGCAGTTTGTGGGAAATACTGCAAGCTGTTTCGTTGACCAAAGCGACTCCCTGAACTAGCGCTTGAGCGATAGGTTCAGTGTTAGCGAAGTGTCTCAAGCCATATACTTGCTGTACTGTCTATTGCATAAACCGCCTTGGAATATAGAATGTATTGTACTGGTGTGGTGCGCATGGTAAATATATATGTATATATATATATACACAGTCGAACCCGACTATATCAAACCCGTTTACATCTAATTCTATGTATCGAACAATTTCTGAACACGGTATAGTTACGAGTATATATAGCAAAAATTATGCATACATCGAACAAAAATAGCAGCGACTCCCGATATATCGAACTTCAAGCAACAGAAAAGTGCCCCCAGAAGTTGGCTTTCCCTCGTAGTGGCGGGGAAACCTGTTGACGCGGCTCCATCCAACCGCTCTCCCTACCGTGACCGTGCTGCCTCGGGCGAACCGTCGACACCGCCTTGCAAAAAATTATCCTGGCCCCCCCTGCAGCGCTTGCTCAGACAGCCAATCAGAGGCTCTTGTGCCCTCGTCACTCCATCTGCAGAGAGCATAAATAAGCCTAACATATTTTCTGAAAGTTCACTAATCATCAGCATTTGTGTTGTAATACCGTTAATGATATGACATGTGCTATACTCTTTCATAATCATCCCTCTGTAAGACATCCCTTTTTACTGCATGTGAGGGAGCTTAGCATTGAAATGGATGTCCCACTCCTTAAACAACCCTTAATGCCTCCAGCTAAGCTGCTACCGCCTTGGGAGTGGCAACTGACACAATGTGATATATCTTTTCTACAAGTAACAAAGCATGCTCCAGAGATCCAAATCCGTATGCATTTCCTGGAACTCCAGTACAAGCACCCCTGCACGGAGTTCTACACAGACGCATTGAAGTCGCATGACGGGGTGTCCTATGCAGCCGTTGCTCCATCCTTCTAGGAATTCGATGTACTACATCCAGAAACAAGTATCTTTACGGCTGAGGCCTACGCACTATTGTCAGCTGTGAAGCATATAAGGAAATCAAAACTCCAAAAATCGGTTATATATAGACTCCTTAAGTGTCGTCAAGGCCTTGATGTCATTCTGTAAGCACAAAAATCCAGTACTTAATGAACTCTATTCCATCCTGTCTAAAGCCTATAAATCTAACCAGCCTGTCATTATATACTGGGTGCCTGGCCATAGGGGCATCGAAGGTAACATTCTGGCAGACCAGATGACCACGTCAATTGCATCGCACGCTGCTAATCCTACCGCTGCAGTCCCTGTTTCAGGTCTGAGGCTTTTCTTGCGAAAAAAAAAAAAAAGCAAAACCTTTGGAAATGGTTGTGGGACGTGGAAACAAATAATAAGCTGCACGTAATAAAGCCACAATTAGGTTTCTGGCCCTCTGCAACAAAATCACGTTGAACAGATGTCCTATTCTGTTGCCTCAGAATAGGACACACATTTGGCACCCATAATTTTTTACTCACTGGAAATGAACCTCCAACCTGTGGTAGAAGCGGGGAGAGGCTGATCTTCCTCCACGTCCTCTTGGTGTGTCGGGAAGCCGAATCTGAGAGAAAGAAACATTTTCCCCTAGCATACCGGCAGCACATTCCCCTCCATCCTGTAATGTTCCTCAGCCCAGAACCACTCTTTGACACCAACGCAGTCCTAGGTTTTTTGAAAGATGTTGTGTTGCATGTTATTAGCCCCACACGTTCGTAGCGCTTCCTCTCTTCAGAGGATGCCGCTGTGATAGTTGTTTCATATAGCACATGCCTCTAGGCCTTTGTGTTTCAAGGGCTCTGGTTAGGCAGTAGTGCTACGGCCAGTTTTAGCATCCGACATATTTTGTATATCGTATCATTCTTTCTGAATGCATCTTAATGCTAATAGTACCCATCATTTTTCATCGCCATAATCTTACTACACATAGATTTTACGCACCTTATAGCGACTATTTTTAAGGCCTCTTTACAGCAACGTCGCATGAACTTCATAGAAGTCATAACTCTACTGTGAACTCATTAACACTGGCGTGGTGCTCTTTGGCCCTACCTGGCCCTTGCACCACTAAACACCGCACATTCATTTATCCTTTCTGTACCGGCCCCTTTTGTACATATTTCAATCGCGCTTCGCACTAGGAGAGGGGAGGGGGGGGCCTGTGGCGGCACGACTGTCGCCTCCAGAGTCGGTGAAGAAAAAGAGGGCTCACGTGCATGTAGAGCGAGTAAAGATGCCGGCATGCTCGATCTGAGTGGCCACAGTATCAACCGCTCCAGAGATCCCGCGGCACCATGGCTGGCCAGCCAAAGTGAACCGTGGGTACGGAGGCTACCTCTTCGCGCTGCTTCCCACATAAGTAATGCTTGTTACTTTGTCATTACTCCATGCTCATAAATTTTAGACAGTGTGTCTTTGTTACAGGAACCCAGAAGAAAGATTTTTTGAAGATTATATCTTATATGCATGCAATTTAAGCTTTTTCTTAAGCTTTCACTCTTGAACCTGATTTAGCAAGGGAGTTTTGTGCAAAATCTTTACGATTTCAGTAGAATTAGTGGTCGGAAGTTTCTGCCTATAGAGCTGCATTTGATGACTTGCCCCTCTGTGGCTTGTGGAGGAACAATTTCTTTAACCTTGAATTAAACAAATCAAGGCTTTATCCTCAATCCACAGAAAACTCTGCAAAGAAAAGTTTGCAGGACATTCAACAACTTTACAGTAATTGTGTAAACTGTGATGTTAAAAGCTGCACGACATACCTCTCTTAAGAAATGAAAGTGCTAGTGCTGTCGCACAAAATTTTTATAGCACACAAAAATAATCACCTATTTGCACACACACATAATTGCACTTCAATTTTGGAGCTGATTTATTATTTATGCATCTCTTGTGTATGTGAGAGAGGCAGAAGAGAGGAGTGGGCAGATGTGTCCCTGAATGCATGTATTAAAGCCTGATGGGTAGTATGTACTTTTTTTTTAGTTAAGTCTACTGTGGGCATTGTCAAAAGCACATTTTGTCTGCCACACATTTGAGCCGCAAGAAAGGTCCTCAAGAGCGCCTGTATATTTTGTATATTTACTATGCTACTTTAGTTCAAGTGATCAAGGCTTTTTTTTTTTCTTGCGAGGGAGGAAGTATTGAAATGAAAAGTAACTAGCAACATGACCGTCCATGTTGCTGAAAAATGTTACGTAAGTTCATGCTCAGTATGAGCTACAATGTATGAGCTACAGCACTTTGCCATGTGTTTTTGTGTGTAAGCTTGTACAGAGCATGAGAGTGCATTTTGAAATTACTCAAGAAAGCAACATGTTACGGGTAAGGCTGTTACTTGTAATACGCTACGGCCAACATTGCTTATTATTCATTTGTTTCTGGTAGCTTGTTACACGTATCACCACAATTATTCGGATCGAATTGCGGTATTGTGCACACAAGTTGTATTTTGGTAGCAAGAAATGTCTTGCCAACATGAATGTGTTCATTATGTGTGAAGAGATTTTAATGCTGAATTACTTTCTCAATAATGATAGCAGAATTTTAATATCTTTTTATCTGTTTTATGCAACTTTGAAATTGTGTTATGGGCTGTTTGGAATGTTATTGTAACACAATTTTGTACCTTTATCTGTAGGCTAGAACAATCGGAAGTGAATCCTGGGGAAACAGGTGGAAGTAGCATGGATCCAAAGAGGAAAGCTATGGCTCTTTCTGCAATCCTTGGTAATGAGCAAGCCTTAATTTATAATTTTTTCATTGTACAGTGTATATGTTCACATTCCAGCAGCCTTGGCAACCTTTATTTCTTTGCGAGATAGGTATTTGGGCCAATTGATTTGCTGTTATGGGTACATTGTGAACTGAGCTTTCAGAAACATCACTTCTATTTTATTCATATTGCAAAATATGTTCATTGGTTCACATGTGGGATTTTGCACACTATATTTAGTGTGCGATGTTGCAGATGCAGGAGATGTGCAGTTGGCTCTCTCATGCGTGCAATTCGTAGTTGTTAATAAATTCTAATGTACAGTTCTATAGAAATGAACCAAGTGGAGGAAGCTTCACCTAAATGGGAACTCTGCATTTAAATGCATTCACTAGTTATGTGTGTTGATGTGCTGAAGGGAAAATTTTGGGCTGCGAGGACTTAAGTGTGTGGGCTATACAAAATTATTGTTTTCCCAATTGCTTGCACTGTCTTTTGTTGTCATTGCACAAGTGACTGGTTGTACATCAGCTACTAGCACTTGCAGCTAACTTGATTTTGAAGGATGTTGCTTGCACGTGACGAGCATGCATCTTTTTTTGTGTGTATGAAGTGCAGACAGTCAGTGGAATTTTGACTATTTACTATTAACTAATGGAATCCTGTAGATTATCTACTGACTGCCAGATAAGACCCAATTTTTATCCCTTGAAATTCAGAAAAATGTTGAACTCGAAAATGAAGGATCTATGCACAATCGAAATGCGGTGAATTTGAACTCAAGGGGGAGTTGGTTCTTATACCGAAAAAAAAAAGTGAATAAAAAATATAAACAAAATCTGTTCATCAGGTTGTACCGAAAACGTTATACAACTTGATGTGCTTATTTCAAATATGAGGTAAATTTTTGTTTCCCATATGCTTTCAATTTAACTGATCTTCTTGTCAGAAAGAGGTGGGTCTACCCTTACGGGAATATTGCCATTGGGCTGTAGCAGAATGCCACGAACTAGCCCTTTTCTGTGTCCTTGATAAATCTACTTCGTAGTTGAAAAAAAAAAAAAAATTCATCCTGGTTTAGGAATTCCACTTGCGACTGCTGCTTTCTGAAACATTGGTTCTACCATCAAAACAAAAGACTAGCAGGGCGGAGGCGTGCCGCATACTCCTCCAGGGCGGAGGCATACTACAAAAACAGCATGGCATGGCCTGTGTGCTGGCCGGTGCAATAGCGGATGCCAAGACGGCATCACTAGTTTTTGTGGAACCATGTGCATTATGCCTCTTTCAGCTATTTGGAATGACCATCTATGTCTTTCCGCCATGGCAACAATGGCCACTCAAGCATTCCTGTCGACGCCGCCTGAGTCGGCAAGAACGCTGTACCATGTGCTGCTGCCATGCAGTGTTGCGAAGGGTCGGTGGTTACTATGCTGTTACCAGGAGATCATGGTTTGGCGGCGCTTCATTTACGCATTGCCGATTGCTGATAACGGCTCACCGTGACTTTTTACCTTTTGAACAGCGCTTTTTGTTTTCACTCGAAGTGACGTCGATAGCGTAATTTTACAGCTCTCGTGTGGCTGACGCACAGTCACAATGCCGAGGCCATGATGTCCGAGACCTTTGCAGAATTGCGGCATGCCGCAGTAGTTGCCGCAGTAGTTGCCGCAGTTTACGCTTCCAGCCAACTAGACGCTTCTCTCTCATGTGCAGAATACAGTCATGCCCCGCTGGTAGTAAAATATATCACAAACTCTCAAATAAGAAATGCCGGCTGCGCTTGCAGTTTCGAAGTGACAGGAGATCGAAACCAGGCACCGTTTTGAAAGCGCTACATGATGCCACATTTCATTCTTTAGATGGACGTTTCTAGAGGAAGTTTACAGCTAGGTTCGGGAATGCACTGGGAACAAAAATGACACTGAAAATCTTGTTTTCGGTCCAAAGTGCTGCTGAATTGTAACTGCTTACGCCGGCTTCAGTGCGGTTAATTTTTAAGTGTTTTTAAGGGGGAGTCTATACATAACAAACTACTGATGTAACAACCACTTTTCGCGGAACTATCGAGTTTGTTATAAAAAGGTCCAACTGTAGTTTAACTGTTGCAATATTTCCTGTGACTTGGCACCGAAAGTGTCCCCAACAAGTGTTTTTGGGTTTGTGCTAAACTCGCTATCGGTGCCAAGAGTGCTGTTGGCCATATATCGAGAGAGATTTGGCGTCTTGATGAGCTGAGTCTCATGAAAGTGAAACTATCTCCAAAAGTTATTGTCCTAGAATCAAGTTTTCTTTCATGATGTCGAGCTCAAAGACCGCACAACCATTTCATTTGGGGGCAGCACCAGGCCACTACAGTGTCCACAGAGCGCTTCCGACTGGCCTCGTGTTTAAAGAGGGCTTCCCACTGGTCCTGCCATTCGTGAATCGCCATCTCGTTGATGTCGAGTTGTGAAACTGAGGCGGAGTTTTCCAGCTCCATTGACCATCAAAATTGCTAGTTTCTTGAAGCGGGTGTCACACCAAACGCGCTTCGTCACCGCGTTCCAAATGAACGGAGTCGAAGCGGAAAAAGGCCGCAGGGTACTGCAGTACTGTAACTGTAACACCATTTACAAGCACAGCGAAAATGGCACTGATTAAAAAAACAAAAAAAAAAACAAGTTTTGACTCTTTAACTTGTCTATGAATAGGATTGAGACACAAAGGTACAGGTTCCCAATGTAATGCTGAAAACCGTGGAATTTAGAATAATTGCTTTAACATGGTAAGTTATGCTGGCATTCAAACTAATGCGAGGGTCGAGTTCAAGCAACGAAATTCATGAAAAAAAACTCGTTACAATCGAGTAAATATGGTTGTCTGCGAAGTCCATGTCACTCAACACTTTATGTACAGTCCTCAGACTTGTCAAAAACAATGTGTGAGTGTCTGGCAGGCGATACCATCCACACCTTTCACTGCCACTCTGGTGTTATCAGCGAAATTACGTGCCATGCACTCTTTTGCCGGGGGTGCGTTCGATTATGTGCTGAGCGCATAATTCCACTGATAACACGACTGTGCCAGTAGAAGGCACAAATTGTATCTCCGGCCACGTGCTTTCGTGTTGTTCTTAACAGATGTGAGGTCTGTACGGGAACAGGATTGGGATCATTCTCCTCAGGTCCACTAGTCTCCGGTATTTGCCACGTGACATGGCGGCATGCGCGGTGCCAGTAAAAGGAGTCTAGCTAGCAGTGTAGGTCTGGTTGCCACAACAGAAACATCCTATAACACACACAGCGGGGCACTAACACAACAAAGACTATGAAAAATGGTGCAGCTTATCTTGCTTGCTTGATCTTTGCAACTGGTGAGCTGCCTGACGTACCACATTGGCCGCATGCTTCACTGTCTTGATGCAGCTAACCATTTGCAAAAATAATTGTAACATGGCAGTCATGACGTGATTCCAGCTCCTTTAATCATTTTCTGTACACGGAGTCCACAAAAGCTTAGTCTTTGAGATCTGAGGGAGCTGTCACTGAGGTGTGGATTGATGACAATGCTGATAAGTACGTTGCGTCACCTGATGCTCAGCTGGAAAAATGACCGCCAGTTTGAGCCAGGAGCCGGACATGGTGGTGTGCAGTTCGAATTATTTGTGGCGGGCCCAATTAGCGTGCAAATTAACACGCTTTCTAATATAGGGAGTTTTATGGAGCTTGGTTGGACTTAGCTAGTTTGTTTGAAATATTCAAAATTTTGCTTTAATGAGGGGCGATTTAACAAACCTTTAGTGTAATTGTATGTCAGGGACTAAAAAAAAAATATTGGTGTTTTTCAACAAGACCTCAAACAATGCTTATTCATGTAGAATGAATGATCCATCTTTTATTAAAGCTTTTTGCATTATAGCTGGAGAACCCTGTGTAAACTTCATTATGTTTATGCAACAGCAGGAAAGTTGGTGTATTGAACTGTCATCACGCAGGCGCTGCACAGAGCAAGAAGGGTTTTGCTAAAGAGTCTTCAGACGTCCCTTCTCGTCCAGTAAGTAAAACAATTACATCATTCAAACCCGCATCTATCTATGTTGTACTCTGTGTAGGGATTGAATAGTTCAGAGGGCTAATAGTTTTTATGCTGGAAAAAGCTTTCAGTTTGATCTGTAAACAACCCATGTCATTTTGTTGATGTTATTTTATATGTATCTTGAATTTTACACTCGACTGCTCTGTATTTCCTGAAAAAAGAAATAATTTCATCAATGTTGACTGCTGAAATACTTTTGCTTAAAAAATGTTTTCTTAATCATGTAAGTGTTTTTAAAACTTTGCATTTGAAGGCAAAACTATTTGTCCTATGAAAACTGGTACATAATTGTTTTGTGCCTATAAACAGTGAATCTTTCATTTCTTTAATTACGGCACATATAATTACCCATGAAATATTTTTATTTTCTATCTAAGTTCACAAAATACATCAAGAATATGCATGATCAACTAAAATAAAAAATGTATAGCGGGAACTTTTTCAGTAATAGGGGGAAAACACCGTGCAGAAAAGGGGGAGGGGGTTCACCCCAAGCCACCTATGGCTTCGTTTAAAATTTGTACTGGCAGCTCTTGTCATATGTGAACCACCGGTGTACATTTTGTTTGCTTTACATCACGTGTGTGACACCACTGCAGCCAGAGATCTTGCATCAGTCTGTCTCCTCTGACTGCTTTTAAAAGAAAGAATATTTCTCTTCCAGAAGAATTATATAGAATGCTTGAATTTTCGAAAAATATATTCTTCTTGAGCACAATCAAAGCATTTTTTGGTTTTTCAGTTCATATAGATAGCTGTTTTATAATTGTATGCAAAGCAAAAATGAAACTTCCGATATGAAGTAATAGATTTGCTAAAAACTGCTCTTCATTCATACTAAGTTATAAATTGCATACTGAAGCAGTCAGTCAAGGCCATAGGCATGTCTCTCAGTTATTACACTTTCATTAACAAAGACCTCGGCATTGTTTCATGAGCAAACAATGTTAACCACGAAATTTTAGAAAATAAATATGACAGGGTGCCACGCTACTGTGCGTCAAGGCTGGGCGGTTGATGGATTAACCTTCCGAATAATTAATATGTTTTAATCACAATTTTTTTATTGTAAGTAATTGGCAGAGGTCACGTGAGCAAAATTGGGGAAGTGTCGGTGGGACATATCCACTTGTTCAGCAGCAAGCAAAGGAATCACAGACAGTGTTTCGTCGCCTGCCTGTGTGTTTTTAGGAGTCATGACAAAACCAACCTATGCCTACTTTCGTCCGTGTTTGATGTGCTTGTTACTTGTGAAGAAGTGGTCAATCATTTGACACTAAAGGCAATTTCTGTTCAAACAAGTAGCACAGTTTAGGTTTGCGTATAAAATTATTGGTTTAGATTTTTTTTATCTCATGTATGTAAGAACACAAATCCAATTTAATTAATTCCATAAAGGGTTCTGATTAACTGTGGTAAAATTCCATATGCCTAGCCCTAATGTAGATCCCTCTTCAGGTGACTTCACCTGATATAACGGCAGTGGAAAAGACAAATTGTGATAGGTTCATGCTATGTTTGACTAGGCCATAGCTTCTCCATGCTACTTTCACCTGAACTGCGTGTTAGTGCATTCCACATCCTTTAGCATTTTATTACCTCTTCACGGTTCCTGCTCTTTCATTGTGGAATCACAGAATGATACACACAAAACCTGTTTTCAAGTGCTTACAGCTGTGATGACAATCAAGTTTAACCTTTATGTACACATGTGGGTCGACTTAGCAAGCAGAACATACATAAAACCACCGCTGGAATAAAGCAAGAGAACTGCTCAAATGATCTCAGAAAGACGGGGATGGAAGTGCTGCGCCAATTGCACCATTTTGCGCCAAACCATTGAGCTGCGCCAACCTGCGTCAAAACACTAATTTCGAATGAATTTGCAAAATTTAGCAGGGTGTGCTTGTTAAATGGCAACCACACAGCCATAGACATGCCTTGGCTAGCAGCCGTGCAATCCAAGCCTAAGGAATCTGTGTCGGCGTCAGCGTCATCGGACGCTAGTGTCAAGGACGAATCTGTGTCAGCGTCATCGGTAACTAGGCTACAAGAAAATGAAAACACTTTTGTGCTGTACAACGCATTACAAATGTGTTAAGTGTTTGTGCATATGCAGGTTAACTAAAATTATTTAAATTACCGTATTTATTCGCACAATGGTTGCACTTTTTTGTCAAAAAAAAATTGACACAAATTCAGGGGTGCGATCATTACGCAGTTTAAGTTTTCCGTGAAAAGGAAAAATTTTTTGCATTCCGCATTTGCTGCAGGATGACAAGAGGTCAACAAACGGGCGGCTGCCATGTAGACGGCTGCCGCTGTAACAGTGCGGGAGACCAAAACAGAAATGGCGGCCGGTGGAGCAAGCCAAACGCGCTGAATGAGATTTTTTTTCTTCTTGTGGGTACATTACGTACATTGAAAGCTTTTCCATGTCAGTAATGAATAATATTGTTAATATCGGTAAATTTGCGGCAATAACGTAGCCATGTCCACTTTGAGGGTATAGAAACAGAGATGGCCGCGCTTAGCTGCCAGGGACATAGAAACACATGGCGGGCATACTGCGAAAACTGCGGCATTTGTCTTCACTATTATCCTAATACGGCACGTTTCTGCTAAGGGCGGTTGTCGTTTACACGCCTTTATTCACATTTTTTTTTTCCCTTAATGGGCTGCGGTGAATTGGCTTGGGAAGTGGCGGGAGTGAGAAGGTAAGGGTAACAATGGGGGACTTAATTATCTACATCACGGGGTCTGATGTTTTCGCTGGTACGCTCGAGATGAAGCCTGGTCGCAGTGGCTGGAGCCTCAGGATCATTCAGGAATTCGTACAGTGACCATATTCACACTATCAATCAGGTGATAGAGAAATGTGCGGAATATAACCAACCCTTATATATAGCTTTCATTGATTACAAGAAAGGGTTTGATTCAATCGAAACCTCAGCAGTCATGGAGGCATTACGGAAACAGGGTGTAGACGAGCCGTGTGTAAAAATACTGAAAGATATCTATAGCGGCTCCATAGCCACCGTAGTCCTCCATAAAGAAAGCAACAAAATCCCAATAAAGAAAGGCGTCAGGCAGGGAGATACGATCTCTCCAATGCTATTCACAGCGTGTTTACTGGAGGTATTCAGAGACCTGGATTGGGAAGAATTGGGGATAAAAGTTAATGGAGAATACCTTAGTAACTTGCGATTCGCTGATGATATTGCCTTGCTTAGTATAACTCAGGGGACCAATTGCAATGCATGCTCACTGACCTGGAGAGTCAAAGCAAAAGAGTGGGTCTAAAAATTAATCTGCAGAAAACTAAAGTAATGTTTAACAGTCTCGGAAGAGAACAGCAGTTTACGTAGTATAGGTAGCGAGGCACTGGAAGTGGTAAGGGAATACATCTACTTAGGGCAGGTAGTGACCACGGATCCGGATCATGAGACTGAAATAACCAGAAGAATAAGAATGGGCTGGGGTGCGTTTGGCAGGCATTCTCAGATCATGAACAGCAGGTTGCCATTACCCCTCAAGAGAAAAGTGTATAACAGCTGTGTCTTACCAGTACTCCCGTACGGGGCAGAAACGTGGAGGCTTACGAAAAGGGTTCAACTTAAATTGAGGACCACGCAACGAGCTATGGTAAGAAGAATGATAGGTGTAAGGTTAAGGGATAAGAAAAGAGCAGATTGGGTGAGGGAACAAACACGAGTTAATGACATCTTAGTTGAAATCAAGAAAAAGAAATGGGCATGGGCAGGACATTAAATGAGGAGGGAAGATAACCGATGGTCATTAAGGGTTACCGACTGGATTCCAAGGGAAGGGAAGCGTAGCAGGGGGCGGCAGAAAGTTATGTGGACGGATGAGATTAAGAAGTTTGCAGGGACAACGTGGCCACAATTAGTACATGACCGGGGTAATTGGAGAAGTATGGGAGAGGCCTTTGCCCTGCAGTGGGCGTAACCAGGCTGATGATGATAATCATGATGATGACGACGACATCCCTCCCAGCCATCAACTTTCCAGAACAGAATTCCAGAGCTTTATCGCAGAACTCCCTGAACCTTGCATTGTAGTAGGCGATTTAAATGCACATAACACCCTCTGGGGACAGTCACATTGTGATACGAGAGGGCGCTCATTAGAAAATTTCCTTTTATCCACAAGTGCATGCTTACTAAACAAGAAAGAACCCACATTCTACAGTCTGGCAAACAAAACGTTTTCATCTGTACATTTAAACATCACATCAAGTACACTCGTGCCATACCTGGAGTGGAACGTGATCAAAAATCCATATGGGAGTGACCATTACCCAATTGTCTTAAAATTAACAAAAGGCGATACGTGTTCTCCACATCTGCCCCATTGGAAGGTTGACTGTGCTGACTGGAAACGATACAGAGAGCTGATGCACTTGACCTGGGATGACATTTGTACTCTCTCAATCAGCGAAACAGTGTCATATTTGACGGCATTTATAACTGATGCTGCATCAATATGAATCCCTGAAATGAATGGATCGCCCTCTAAACGACATATTCCTTGGTGGAATGAGGAGTGCAAAAAAGCTTGCAAAAATCGAAATAAAGCTTGGAGTCGTCTTCGCGACTCTTTAACTACCGAGAACTTGATCAGCTGCATGAAAATAAATTTGGAAGGTAGAAGAACGCTGTGCCGTGCCAAAAAGGAGAGCTGGCAAACATACATCTCTAGTATAAATTCATGTACAGACAAAAGAGAAGCCTGGAACAGGGTAAATAAAATAAAAGGCTGTGAAACTCATCCTCTACCATTGGTAAATACACACGGAGACACACTTATCGACCAAGCTGATTCTCTAGGGGCACATTTTGAGAAGATTTGTAGTTTATCCCACTACTCAGATACATTTCTGAGATACCGGCAACAAGCGGAGCGACTGCCTCTGTGTCGGAAAGGAAATACCGTATTTACAGGATTGTAAGTCTACCTATTTTTTTAATTTGAAAATCTAAGTTGACTTACAATCAAAACCAAAACATGGCATCGCCAAAAAAGCGAGACTAATGACATATCAGGGGATACAACGTAGTTACAATTTTATGTTTGCTCTATGGCCCTAACTGTAGCTTTCCGCTATCCCGTGTGTTCGCTTTTCGGAAAGGTTTTTCAACATTTGCGAGTTTTACAGTGCACACAACACTCATGGGGGGGGGGGGGGGGGGGGCGATAGTTGATGGAAGTGCCACTGTTCCAGTCTCGGCGGCACCCTCAGAACGGCAGCGCTTGCGACGTGTATCGATAGTTCATGGAACAGCAGACACCGCTCACGTGTTTCTCTTTCCCTGTAGCTCTTAGTTTGATGCATTCGACTTGACTGCTGGCTACATGCTACTTCCATGCTTCCTCAGTCATCACGTGTGTCCCAGGCCCACTAAACATTCGGCACTCCTTCAGTTTAAGAGGGCTGCCATTCTCTACGCCAAGGAAACAAATCACTGCGCAGCGGACCGCAAGTTCGATGTTTCTGAACGGGTGGTGTGAGAGTGGCGACTGCAGCGAAGCAAAATTTTCATCTGTGACGGCAAGTGAAGAATTTCCCCCGGGCCGAAGTCTGGATCTTTTCCGGAGCAGTAGGCCAAGCTTACGGCGAACGTCGCTAAAATGCGTAATCGGTCCATGTCAGGGAAGTGTGACATGGTCATAAAACAAGCCCGGATCTTCGCCTTTTGAGGACCTGCTCCGCCGTGAGTATAACGAGTGGCTGGCGGCAGAAGACCGTGAAATTACGCCAACCGGACCTGTCAAAAAGAGCTTCCCTGATGGCTGTGTGTGGTTGGGTGCATTTGGCGTGGGCTGCTGTTCCACAAGATGTTGTGGTGTGGTTGTTTGCCAGATGTGGAATTTCTCTAGGTGACGACGCGCTGTGGGATCAGATGGCAGCACTAGTGAGGATGATGGCACAAGGCGAGTAGTCCAGTGGCCATGCCAGCTACCAATAAAGTTTCATTATTGACTGCGCCCTTGGGTATGCTCTTCTTCTTCTTTTTTTTTTTTCCCCTGTCACACGCGATATGGGGGGTCAGCTTACAATCGTGTAAGTACAGTGGTAATCAACCTTACAACCGTCCATTTAACATGGTGGAGTTTCAGGCTGCGCTAAATGTTCGTAACAAGTCTGCTTCAGGAAGTGACAGAATACTGTATGAAATTATCAAACACCTACACCTTGAAACTTACAAAACACTAGTGTCACTTTTCAACTCCGTGTTCTCTGCCGGCTGTATCTGTCCACCTGGAAGGAAGCAATAATCATTCCAATACTAAAAGACTGGAAGGACCCAAGTTCGGTCAACAGCTACAGGCCTATAGCCTTGACAAGTTGCCTATGTAAACTGTTTGACAAAATAGTTAACCAGCGTCTCCTCCATTTTTTTGAAAGTAACTAAACTATTTGACCCCCTACAGTGTGGTTTCAGGGACGGTGGATCCACAACTGATCACCTTGTCCGCATTGAGACGAATATTCACGATGCTTTTGTGCATAAACAGTCCTTTTTGTCAGTATTTATTGATATGGAGAAGGTATAGGACACCACGTGGTGTTTCCGAATTCTCCATGACCTGGCTGAAATGGGAGTCTGAGACAATTTGCTGAATGTCATCGAAAGTTCTGTCTAACAGCATGTTCAAATTGTCAAAGTGGGCTGACGAGAATGGGTTTAAATTAAAGCTGTAAAAGAGCATGTGTGTTCTGTTCTCGAACAAGAGAGGTATATTACCTGATCCCACTATCCCAAATTTTTGGGCCTCATTTTAGACTCTTAATTAACATTTATCCCCCATTTGAAATATCTGAAGGCGAAGTGCATGAAGACAATGAATCTTCTGAAGCTCTTGTCCTGTACATCCTGGGGAAGTGACAGAAGGTGCCTCTTGAGCTTGTACAAAAGTCTGATAAGGTCACGCCTTGACTAAGGTGCCATAGTGTATAGCTCTTCTACACCTAGTGCCTTGAAGATGTTAAATTTGATTCACCACATGGGTATCCATCTTGCTACAGGTGCTTTCAGGACTAGTCCTGTAGAAAGCCTGTACGTTGAATCCAACAAATGGTCTCTACATCTACAAAGGACATATTTAACTTTCTCTTACATCATCAGAGTTAAATCAGATATTCAGATTCCATGTCATATTACAATTCGTGACTTGCACACTGCAAGGCTGTTCCGTAACCGCCCAGCCATCTGGCCTCCTCTGTCCCTCCGGTTGGAAGCACTCTCAGGAAAAACACGGGTTCTCTTTTAAAGAATGTCCTAATGGCTCCTACTCTGCTTCCACTGCCTTGGGAGTGGCAGATTATCCAATGTGACATCTTTCCTAGAAATATCGAAACGAGCACCTTAGGCTCACATAAAATTGCTTTTTGTTGAACTTAAGGAGTATTCCTGTGATGAATTTTACACAGATGCTTCAAAGTCTCCTGCTGGTGTTGTTTATGCAGCTCTCGGACCCTCATTTTCAACATCTAGGGCACTAAACCCACACACCAGTATCTTTACAGCGGAAGCATACACTATGCTCTCTGCTATTAAACACATAAGGCTTGTAAATGTTGCTAACAATGTTGTCTTCACAGACTCATTAAGTGTCGCGAGAGCCCTAATTAGTTTAAGAAAACAAGAATTCCGTATTGAATGAGCTGTATAGCTCATTGTGCTCCGCATATATGTGCAACCAAGCGATTTTCTTATGCTGGGTACCTGGTGTTGCATACTCCAGGGTAGCGTATCGTACTGCTGCCGTGTTGTAGCGACGCCTGCCTATCGAAGTTCGACCGACGTTACTATTGGGTAGCGTGGCGTTGTCGGCGGGCTGCAGGCATCCGGTAGACCATAGCGACTGGGCAAGGACGAGACGATTTTAGTGCGAAACTTTCACGGTTTATTGAAAGGTTGATGAAAGATGATAAGAGAATGAAGTGATGAAAAGTACATTTCGGAGCCCCTTAAATAGGCTCTCTGCAATCGTGGGAGGGATCTTGCTTCCGTCAACGTCACGTGACCGGCACAGAAAGAGGGCCCCTCCTCCTCTGTTTATACCGAGCCTGCTGCAAGGAGGAGGGCGTCCCGCCTCCTGGAATTGTAGACGCTTGTCCGTCTCTTTTGCGCGTTGCTGGTTCGTGGAAGTTCTCCTGTAGAGTTTGACCGTTTGAGGAAAGGGTCCCTCTAAAGTCGCACACACACACACACACACACACACAAAAGAGGCCTGTAAACACTGCGAGGCTTCCGCCAGACACTCGAAATGGTCATGGTGAATTAGGAAGTCACGCTTCATTCCGATGAGGCACGGTGGGTGAAGTTCGGGTGAGAGAAAGTCCATTCTGCACGAGGTGTTGGACGCCAACCGTGGCAGAAGTCGCGCCTCATTTTGACGAAGGTCGGGTGAAATTCCTTTCTGCACGTGGTGCCAGATGCCAACTGTAACACTGGCCATAAAGGTATAAAAGGTAACGTAGCTGCTGACAAAAGTGTTAAGTCAGTGAGCTTTAGCGACACAGATGGTAATGTCCCCATCCCTGCCACAGACCTAAGTCTTTTCTACATCGTAAACTAAGGAGCCATTCATTGGGAAGGAGAGTGGGATACACAAACATTGAATAAGCTACACATGATAAAAGCAGAACTAGGGAACTGGATAAGTGAGAAAACAGCACGGTAGAAGGAAGTACTTGTTTGCCAATTAAAGATAAGACACACTTACGGTACTCAGTCTTACCTCTTGATTGGGGGGGGGGGGGATCCTCCGACTTGTGGCAAGTGCGGCAATAATCTCACAGTCCTCCATGTTCTTGTTCAATGCCCTGCAGTAGAAGCAGAGAGGAAAAAGTATTTCCCTTCTGCATATCGCGAAAATATACCTCTTCGCCCTGCATTTTTTCTTAGCGATGAACCGCTTTTTAATCTGCAAATAGTCTTAGATTTTTTAGCCAAAACTGACACCTTGAAGATAGTTTGGCAAGGTAATTTTGATGCCTGATTAACAGCCCTTGTATTCGAGGGCCCTCTTGAAGCTCTAGTGTCACTGTTGTTTTGCTGTCGTGCGTTTTCACCAAAACACAATTGCCATCACCCACGTCCCTAACTATAGTCGGATACAACTTTAGAAAAAAGGGGAGGCCCCGCCTAGATGACCGAAGCGCGACAGCCGATTGCCTCCGTGACTAAAATGGTCCCGCTCGAAAAATAGTGCTCCTGAAATGCGTCATTCTCGGTGTAAATAAATACTTCTATATTTTGATGACTGGTTTAGTAGAGCTCTCATGTTCTACAGCACATGCGGGATAGCAACAGAAAAATAACCCCGTGCCTTCTACAACGCTGCCCGTCGTTTGCTCTTTATCTTCATAGCAAGTGACAAAAGCAGAAAGAGCAGCTCTGCGAGGCTTTTGCGCTTGTTCACATGTACACGGCGTATCTACTACTCGTTTTCCAAGCTTAAAATGAATCAGTTGCTATTGGAAAAGTACTTATATAAAACAATGCATTTATCGCCACTATTACAAACCTGGGGTGAGAATACGGTCGAGGCAGGAAGGTACAAAAATGCTTCATTCATGGTTTTAAATAAATACTCTTGGTTTTAAATAGTATAAAATTTATATTTTTTGGTTTTGTGTTCTCACAATTCTTTTTCCTTTTCATTATTATTTTTTTTTTTTGCAAGCCTGCAATCTCGCCAGTTCGCGTAAGGCATTGCGTGCGAGTTTTCCGCCGTGAAGCCCAGCGACTTCGGACTTTATTGCCGAACGAGCCTTGTGTCGCCTCGATGTCCACACTACCAAGGAGCCTCGACAAGAACAAGAGTGGCCATACCCTGAACAGCGCTTCACGCAACATGATCCTCCACTGCTACACGTATTGGCGTAACAGGGAGCCTGAATGCAGCGCGGAGGCCACGACGAAGTTTGTCGCCGAGATGCTCGATCCGACGAAAAACGACCCCGTCCGACGAAAAACGCAGCGACACAGTACACGAACACACTCGCCGCTAACAGTAGGCACCGGTCTTTGGAAAACTTTTCTCGTTGTAACTTCATTCGGGAGCGAAATAAAACAACATGGAACAAACATGCAGGATGTGTGTTCGTAGCAGTCGCCGCGGGATCCTGTTTTCAGGCAAAGCGTAGCGCAGCGCCAGCGATCCTTACTGCAGTGTTCCTTCGCTAGATCACAGCTCAGAATAAACGCACGCGGCACAAATGCCGCATCGTAAGCTCACAGTAATATTTCCGGCATGATAGACCATCACAAACATTTCTGAAATTCACTCTGACTAGGGGCTGAAGCACACAGCTGACGCGACCTCGCCCAGTTCGAAGCGCCAGCGGCCATCATCTCCGTCGGCGGGGTCACCGACCGTCCGGGTCACCGACCGTCCGGCTCATGACGTTAGTCCAGAGTGCGCACCCATTGGTGGATGCTCATGTGCCTCCGCCTCGGAGGAGTAAACGCTCCCTTTTTTCTAAAGTTATCCGACTATAATCAGTGTCATTATTTTAGTACCTATATATTTTATGCCATTTACAGCGACAGTTTTTACGCCCTTTTATAGCCATGTCACATCTACCATGATGAATTCACTGTCCACGCTATTCACAATACGTCGTTAAAATTACCATTTGTCATGGTGCTCTTTATCCATACCTGGCCTTTGTGCCATTAAACACCACATATCATCGGGAGGTCTCGAAAGTGGTGTTTCAAACCATCATTAGCGGCCTAATGAGTGTGGTATGGAAAGAGTTAACCAATATATCAGATGGTGGTGAAAATGTGTTTATTTGAACGATCAAATTTGGGCTTCCGGGTTTAGGTAGTTTTCTTATCCCTATATCAGGGAGCCCAGGCCGAAATCCATAATATAGGAGAGGAGAGAATTAAAACGGGGGCCACGCCTGCAGGCCATCTGGATCAGTAGGCGATAGTCCTCGAGGAAGGCGCTTTCTTCAAATGTGTTCTGTGGCAGTGCCCTTCTGAATGAAATGTGCCGCATCGACTGCTTTTTCTTTGCTGTTGCACTTTAGGCATCAGATAGTGAGATTTTTCAATTCGCACTGGCAATTCACAGTCGCTGCTGCTCCTCGTCGAGTGAAAACAGATGCAGCTAAAATAGTTCCTCATGCATGCACACACCGCGACTGAAGATGGGCATCCCACATTTTGCAGCGAAGAGAAACTTCTGCATGCTATAGTTACTGCTGCACCGAAAGGCTGGTTATTCAATGACCTCGTATGAACTGACATCCCGTAAATTTCACGGAGAATAAGCTAAAACATCTCCAAATCGTTCTGCAGCACGTGACAGCAACACATTCAAGCAGTCTTCAACGTCAATTATTGTCAATTGTGGCCGTCTTGCACAAGTCGGAGAAGAGGGAAGGTTTGCCGCACACTCTTTCCTGGTGCAGAGGGTAAGACTGTATTAGAGGGTACGACAGGCACATATTGACGTTTAGAAATATTGAAGAGTTGATGTTTAGAAATATTCGAAAAGTATTTGAAAAATGTTTGCATTTATGAATAGTGTCTATTCTATTCGAAGACCAAATCGAATAGGACACTATTCGATTTGTTATTCGAAAGCTTCGAATATTTGTATGTCCCTAGGAAAAACCGTAACATGAGGTGTGCTGCGGACATGAACAGCAAATGCAAAGATCAGCCAGATTTGTTTTGAACTTGACTGGTGGTAACTAGTTTCAATGCAGTTCGCTACAGTTCACTGCAGTGACGGCGTCGGCAAATACAAAAAAGTTGCTCGAGCAACAGCTTATCCGCATTACATGTTTGCTCGAAAACCACCTGACAGCGTTCTGGCAATGAAGGCGGGAGCAGTGTTTTCAAAACATTGACGCAACGGTGGCCTTAAACTTACTGAAGCTGCGAGCCAGCCTTTGAGCCAGCCTCCTCTTCTTGGCAAACACTCGCATGGCAGATTCCTCGTTGGCATTGCATATTCTCCATGCACGGGCGCGGTAGTGGTGTATGTGTCGTGGGGCTCCTTTTTCATTGCGGGGTGCTGTTCTCGTCGCGACAATTGCATTCATGAGGCTGACGTAATGCGCAGCTTCTGCCACTGTAGGGCCTGAATCGCCTGTGATGTCGCTTTCGCTGTCCTCATCACTATAGCTAGTCGACACTTTGGCAAGAACAGAGGCAATGATGGTGAAAAGTCGAACCTCATAGTTGACATCTTTTCGTGGTCGCAGCAGCACTGCTGAGTAACTTCTTCGCATTCCAAATGCCACACACGCTGTAGTCAACAGTAGATCTCTGTCGCATGCCAGCGCCGATTTCTTCGTGTCACATTTGATAGCATGAACAATGTCTAATTTTTCGTCTACGCTGAGCACCCGACGCATTTTTTTCTCCGAGCTTCGACATGACGCGATTGTTTGCACAACGCCACAACGCTCCTTGGCACAACGTCGAAATCATGTTCATGTCGAATGTCGATGTGGCTTCACGCGCAAACGCACATGACGCTTGGAGGCCGCTGTTCTGATCCATGGTTCCGATCTCAGGCTTGTTGCTTTGCTGTGCGACCCAATGGAGACGAAGCACTGCTGTATTTGTGCGACGAAAAGGGGAAGCACTACGTGTTAACCGATACGTAAGCAGTAAGCTGATACGGCTTATGCGGATACAAAACACATTATGTTCAATGGCCGCTGAGTCAGGGATTTGACTTTATTACTTTTAAAACGAAACTACTGTTTAGGTGGGTACGGTTTAACGAGGTTTTACTGTACTTTGGTTCATGCCATTCAAATAACTGCAGTTAGCTAATTTGTAGTCAATTAATTTGTAGAATTTGTAGTCAACAATTTTTTTACCTGTTTGTTCTTTTGGGGCTGATAAAGAAAGTCTGTGAAAAATGAAACATATCACTTGACTAGCTATCCACCTGCATCACAAAGAAGCGCCCTCAGAGAAGCTGCACAGGTGTTAGTGGGCGATCTGTCGTGGGCAGAGTGCACTGGGTAAAGTTGCAACTCTGCCACTAACTGCTATGGAGCTTATTTGAGAGCACTCCTTTTTCGGTCACTGTTCCTCCCTGTGGAGGGTGTGGTGGTGCCAGAACAAAGTTTGCGGAATTCATTAAATCAAGCGCAAACAATTAGCTAGCTGCTGGGGTAGCTCAGTGGCTATGGTGCATTTCTTAGCATGAGGCTGTGGGTTTGGTCTTGAGTCCTTCACCATGGCAGCCAGTCTGAGGGTGGAATGCAAGAATGCTCATGTAGTGTGCTTTGCGTGCTTATTAAAGAACCTCATGTGGTCGAAATCAGTACGGAGTCGTCCACTACGGCTTGCTCATAATCATGGTTTTGGCACATAGAACTCCAGAATTTGTTTATCCTCCTGAGACCCGGGATGCATTTGGGTGCACAGATTGTTCCTAAACTTTCAGAATTTGTAGGGTTATGAAGGTGAAAAGTGTTAAATATTTTTTCAATATCCCTGATAGTTTCAGCTCAGCGCGATGTCCATTATATTGGACACTGGGATGCTACCCGGTCTTTTTTCACCCAGCATGCAAGTAATGACATACCACAGATATTGCGCTCAAACTTGTGTGCAAAAATTTTTTAATAGTTTGAAAGGCAAAGTAGTGAATAAAGTACATAAAAAGAGCATTCCTCTGCTCAACAAAAATTTTGCTCTTGTGTTCACTTCCTGTGGGTACTTTCAAAACACCTTTTTGTCCTTGGTGATGCAGAAGAAGAGCTGGCATTTGGTGCAAAAGAACTTTTTCATGTCGCAGCCCTGTAGTCTGCAACGGGCAGCGTGTGCAGTGTCTGCCAGCATTGAGCAGTGGGTAGTGCTCTTCGGATTCTTGAGGAGACAGTAGAGCCTGCTTTGAAGGCGGATGCCACTAGGCTTCGCTCTCACTCTCCGTTTCATCCTGCTTCTTCCCTTTAGCCACGAGAGTCTCAGCAACGCATTGGCGGAACTGCATATATTTGAGTATTTCTTTCCGCTGTTTCTTTAGGGAGCGTATGTCCCGCGTGTACTGCATCCAGGAGTTGCAGAGGGCAATGTCGAAGAGGTGGAAGATAGCTATGATTGTCCACTTGTTAACGCGTGCTTTTATCCTGTAGTAACTTATCATTCGGTCTGCCTTGTCAACACCACCCATGCTGGCGGTGTACATGCGCGCAATATCTGGTAGAAGGATATCGATATGTTTTTTTCCCTTACGAGACCACCTGCGACACCTGTCTGGCGGGTCCTAGCCATGGACTGAAAAAAGAAAAGTTATCAGCTTAATTCATCAAGACACGCGAGGCCGGTCCCCTAAAGAAAAAAAGACGCGATTTCGTCCACAAGCCGCTAAATGCCAACACTACTCGCCTGCTGTTCATAACAAGGCCATCGCAATAGCGTGGTCAAAATAACCGGGTTGAGTCCTAGCGTCCAACGTAATGGACACGTGAAATCAAAGGAAGCGTAAAAAAAAGTAAACGCGCGAACAGTTTAAATTTCGTATTCTGCGCGTACGCTGTTGTATTAACTTTATTATAAAATCAAAGATATGCCCTGAAAGCAGGTAGAAATACGAGAAACAGTGCTTACTTCTCCGGCAGCTGCTGTAAAACGCCGCGCCGCTGAATGCCGCCATTGTGGAACTGTTTCGGCGGGAATTTGAACGATGTATTTTTATCAATGCTGCATAGATGGCGCAAGCAGGTGTCCAATAAGTTGGACAGCGCGGTTTTATGAGGATGAAAGCCTTGTCACAGGAGTACTGTCTAATTTCTGAATGTCCAATATATTGGACAAATCCCCATAGCGGGGTCTCACTCTTGTGAAAATATAGGTGGTGTCACATGGCCTAACCATCGCAAAATGCTCATGGAAGGTTTGTAGTTGTAAATCGGGCACCTACATATATAAGGTATGAGAATAACAAATATATCTATAACCAGTGCTTAGTGGTATCTTTATCTATTTTCACAGGAATGTGCAGAAGTAGAGCTACTAATTTGTGAAGTGAAAGACACAACATCCTTCTTTGGGCAGCGACCTTCAGATTCTGACAAAGCCACTGAACTTGGAATCCAGCTGGCTGAGATCTGCCGTACAGCTGTGTCGGAGACAAATCCAGAACTTGAGAAGGTAAGCGTATTATCCCGTGTTGCAGCAACAAGAAATGTACGAGGGTGAATCAGAAAGTTTATGCCACTATTTTTGTTAGCCAAAATAAAGTACATACAAATAATAACAAATGTGCATACTATTCTACGTACCTTGCACTATTTTTCCACATGGGCCCGACACCGGTTCAGACACTTGCTCATCGCAGCACTAAATTTGAGATGTCCCTGTGGTAGAATTTGTCCTGCTGACGCTCATTGTCATGAAAGTCTTCACAGCCTTTTGCCAACTCACAACACCACCACCTCAGACTTCTCAAAGCGAGACACCTTTCCCCATATGTGGGCTGCATTTCCCTGTGGATTTCGATGGCTGTTTGTCCCTTGCTCCATAGAAAATGAATCACACTTCGTTGCTCTTACGCTGTGGACATGTGAAGCACAACTGCCATCTTTAACAACTGACAGCAGCCCCGTACCACGGAGGTTCCGGCAGATAAGGTCGGGCCTGTCCAAGAAAGGTCCACAGCTGAGAATGGATATGCTGACTCTGCATATACAGCTTTAATTTGGATAAAAAATATAGGGGCAAAGACTTTCTGATCTGTCCTCGTAATTGCAGCTGGAAAGACACTAAAAGGGCGAATTGCATGAAGTAGTTTACCTCTAAATAAATTCACCCACATTTAAAAATGTTCGCCCAGTTCGTTTCGCATAACTTTTGTAATGACAAAGAGGCAACTTTTTTGCTTTTGCCAACGGGCAACTTTCAGAGCGATAACTTATGCCACTTTTCCAAACTTCTTCAACTGTGGTGGAACTTAACCATGAATAATATACTTTGTGTAAGCTGCCCAGGGTCTTTTTTTTTGTAAGGTTTGTGGTGCAGCAGCCACTTCGCGTCATAGACATGTCTCCTGTTGCGCTTACAATTCTATATCTGCATTCGGCAACGTATTGCTGAGAGCACAATTATATGCGAAATTTTAATGAAGCACTTATTCATGCTAGGGAGCCATCTCCTTCACATGTAAAAATTTTTTACACCTGTGCAGGATGTGTTAAGCAGGAGACACAGAGTATGATTTGGCATCCGATTTGACGTGCGGCGCTGCATGCTCCGACATGCAACATACGATTCAGGGCACACAAGACATGCATCCGATGGAGCAAGTGATGCATAAGCTTCGCGTATATCTAGCAGCCCAGCTTGTGTGCTCGGAAAACTTCATGTTCTCTTCGAGCAATGAAATATAAATAACTTTGCACCGGTCTGTTTTGCTTTACGCAAACACTGTCAGTAAAATTATGCCTTAGTCAGTGACAACAAATTTCATGACAGCACTTGTCTACTGATGGCTTCGCTTGACAGCCAGCGATAGGGCTGGTAGGCCTAGCTCGACGGATGCTGCGATCGACGGTGTTTGCAATCCAGCCCCAACTTGTCAAAGAACGCTCTTTTTTGCCAACTAAAACTGTGCACTTAGGTTGCCTGTAAGAAGGCCACACCTAAAATATTTTGGAATGACATAAAATTATTAGGCAGGAAGTCTGCTACTATACAACAACATATCCTAGACGAAGATGGAAACAAACTGGAAGGGGACGTGGCATTAAATTACATCCAAAAAATACCAGCCGAATCTTTCCAAGGCAATAACAAGGTTCTATTTGAGGAAAGAAGAACATTAAAGAGAACCAGATGGAAAATGAGCTGTGCTAACAAATTTCAACTGGAAAAAAGCTGAAGAAAAAATTCCTAAGCGCACAGCCACAGCGCTAGACAAGGTTCTCGTAATGCTGCGTAACCAACTAGGTCCAAAAAGTAAGGAAGCTCTGTTGAAAGCAGTAGAAAAAAAGTTTAACAGATAGACGAATATCAGACAGTTGGCGACAAAATAGAAAGAATTTAATTTATAAAGGCAAGGGGAGAAAGATCGAATTCACTCATATAGATTGTTGACCATTACATTGGTAATATACAGGTTAGCAATGCAGGCAATTAAGTTAAGGCTGTAAGCATGGGCAGAGAATAATGGTAATTTGGGAGAACTTCAGAATGGCTTCAGAATTGGTAGACGTCTGGATAATAACTTATTTATCCTTGCTCAGTGTATTGAAATATCCAGAATAGAAAGGAGACCGTTATATATGGCCTTTTTAGACTTTACAGAAGCATATGACGGCATAGACCGCAACATTTTGTGGGATATTCTGGAAGGGGAAGGCTTACGTGATGATTGTATGCAGCTTTTGAGAGATTTAGCTAGAAAATACTGTTTGCATTGAATAAGACGGGATGAGGAGCGAGGAGAAAGTTGATATCAACAAGGGACTGAGGCAGAGGTGCCCTGTATCCTCACTGTTTATGATGTACATGGTAAGGATGAAAAGGGTGCTAGAGGCAAGTAATGCCGGGTTTAATCTGTCATACAAAGAGGCGAGTACAGTAGTAGAGCAGCAGCTTCCAGGTTTGTTTTATGCGGACCTCATTGTGTTGCTAGCTAATAAGCAAAGTGATATGCAACATCTCGCCAATATCTGTGGACATGAAGACAAGAATGTAGGTCTGAAATTTAACGTTAAAATATCAGGTGTTATGGTATTAAATGAAACAGTGAACAGACAGTGTCAATACATGGCCAGGAAATACCTATCATAAAAGAATATAAGTACCTTGGTATATGGATAAATGAAGGCAATAGATATATGGAAATACAGGAAAAAACAATAACAGCAAAGGGGAAGAGAAATGCGGCCATAATCAAACACAGAGCTCTATGGGGATACGATAGGTATGAAGGTGCTCCGCGGTATGTGAAAAGGTGTAACGGTTCCAGGACTTACATTTGGAAATGCGGTTGTTTGCTTGAAATCAGGGCTACAATGAGGACTCCATGGCAACCAAAAGTCAGTTGGAAGCCTTGCATTGGGTGCTCACGGGAAGACTACAAATGAAGCTGTGCAGGGTAATATGGGCTGGGCAAGTAAGCTTACATTGTTTATTGTCCATGGTGAATGGAGCAGTACATGCCCACAAATTTCGTACAGGTCAAGTGGAGTTAATGCTGTCAGTCACTGAGTTTACAACATGCACACATAGATAGCCATCTATTTAATGGAATTGAGAGCTGAAATCAAGTGAAGTTTTCCCATAGTGTTCGGCATGCTGCTATAGCAGGGAGAATGAAGGTTCAGATATCGATATTTATGCATGGCTACCCTCATACTTGTATTGCATACAGTCCTGTTTGACATGTTTTGTACTATAATTATATTGTCTGTGCTCGACGATTTCAGCTAGATTAAAATAAAACGTATAAAGTGCTCGGGAAAGATGTACTGTTAGCAAGATAAGCTCGAGCTGCAATGTCCCATTATTTTCATAGCACATTGGCGAGAGGCACAAATTGTAGGGGAAAAAAACTGTTATGCAATAAATTTTACATTGCATATTGGTGCAGCAGTAAAGTCTTTGACGCAAGTGGAGTATTCGTAGGAAAGCAAGGAATATTATGGAGACAACAGTGCTTACAAGGACTTCTGGAAATATTGTTTGAATAAACAAGGACGCTAAATAAGCGTACAAGTAAGCCCAATAAGGCTCACGCGTCCTTGAAAATGCAATTGACGGTTTCATGTTGAAAAAGCATATCGGCTTACGTATTCAAACAAGGCAAAGTGGTTGCAAGGTGATGAACACTTCAATTGAGTAACAGATGTGAGTAAGGGAAGCCTCAGCCAGGAGGCAATGTTTCAACAAGCAAACCTATTTTTCAGGACCGTGACGAATGCAAGTTCCCACGCTGAGGCTTCCGTTGCTCGTCTGCTGTTGATTGGCTATAACAAACTAATGGATATAACGAAGCAATCGTGATTCCCCTTGAAATTCCAATAGATGCCCATGTATTGAAAACCTCGTTTTAACGAAGCTAAAATTTCCTCGCGATGGGTATAACGAACCATTTTTTTAGAGCATAGCTCTTTGGCGCCCGTTCCTGTGTTTTGCAATGCCGTCGTGCCTCGCCATAAACCAGCGTCATAGTCGGGGCTAGCCTCTTGCTCCGCACGCTCTGGCACCATCTCTCGCGCACGGCCCGAGCCTTGCTCTCTTTGCTCCGCCTTCAATGCCACCCATGTGCGGTGGCAATCAGATTGCCGGCTTGGTGGCAGCTGATCTCGATGATGTGCTGCTGCCCAAGCCAAAACGCATAGCTGCCATTCGCCACTGCGGGTACCCTTTCCTTCCCTCCGCTCCTCCGTGGCTGCGACCGCGCGATAGCGCTCGGTGTTCTCTGGTTGCCAAAGCGCCAGCTCAGTATCAACAGATCACGGTGCGCGCTTCCCAAGCTGAAATGCAAAGCCACCTTCAGTTGACTCGCTAGCAGCGTCAGCTGTGTCAGTCAGTCGCTGCCGTCTCTTCGCCGCGCAGCGTTCCTATGCGCCTAAGCGCTGCCTCCCACAACCTCCCGATAAGTGAGGCAGCTGCGCAAAGCTACGCTCTGTTTGCGGCGGCTGGTGCGAAATGTTCTGGACCAGACGGATTGTCTGAGGCTCACAGATGGTTTATATTATAATATAATCCGTCTGCCTAAATGAGTAGTTTATTCTCAGCCAGTTCTTTCTGAGCCATGAGCTTGGCAACTGGTGGAAGTCCTTCATCTGCTGCTGCTGCTAAACGAGCTGCCCAAGCAGAGGCCTACTGCCGTTGCCGCCAGAATACAGAGGTGCGCTATGCCGATCCAGGCATTGGTGCAGCAAGTCTAGCCTATATCCATCTATTTCTCCGACCACATTGCTACCTTCATGACAGTCAAGAACTGGGACAGGGTGTCTACCAACCGGGAAAACCGGGAATTCTCAGGGATTTTTAGTAGTCTGGAAAAACTCAGGGAAAACTCAGGGATTTTGTGCCTCTATCAGGGAAAATTAGCTTTAATTTTATTGAAAGGGTCGAAAGTCGCGGTAATGCTGGCTCGAGTAACAGACAGGAATCGTGACGAATCGTCTTTGACACCCTGTTGTCGGCTGGAGGAGTTGCCAGTGTAGAGTCAACGACCGACTTTCCGGATTCCCGATAATTTGGACGGCTTCGCGGCACCACCATGTACCCCATAGAGTCAGTGTGTCAGAACATCTGAAATTTCGGACCCAAGAACTCTTTGCCGTCCGATTTTCCGGACCTTCTGCGTGACCGCAGGTAGGAAACGGCATTAATCAAAGCCATCACCGCTGCCATTTTGATTACTTCGCCGCCTCGAAGCAGCGCTATCGCACGCAGATCCGCTGGAAGCCGTAGCTACTACTGCGGAAACGCTACGCCTAGCTGCTTCGACGTTCGCTATTAAGCTTCTTGTCGTTTGGTGCCGTGTTTCTTCATTTCTCCGCTGTCAGCAATAATTTTGGCTTCGAAGCTCGGAAAGCACGGCGCCTTCCATAATGCTGGTTCCTGAAAGTTAGTTTCGCCTCAGTACAGTTTTGTGACGCGGTGAAGCATTAGCAAAAGCATTGCGGTGAAGCTTAACAAGTGTAGAAAGGGGCAATTGTCACGGGACACAGTATGTATTCCTTAATTTTACACGCGTGCACCCGCCCTCTCCTGTCACAGTAGGAGCACCACTATGCCGAATAAGTGTACTGACAGGCATTCAGAGCTTTTCCAGACGTGTCTGTGTCGATTTGAGCCCTGAAGAGCAGTAAAAGACATGCATTTATTTTTTCGGACTGCCTGATTTTTCGGAAGTATTCGCGGCCCCTAGGGGGTCGGAAAAATTGGACGTTGACTGTAAACTGACCAAGAGTATGCTTCAAATGGTCCGTAGTGCGAACGCGCGACAAAAGGAGAACAGAGAGGTCCGATGCATTGAGGAATGAACGGGGAATGAAGTATGCGAGTGCTTCTTTGAAGGAGCCTGAGCTCAAAAAACACTCTTGGCTGACACCGAGATGCAGGTGTCCCTCACACAAACCAAAATAGACTCTTTAAAGCAGTGAAACACAACACTGAGGCGTCGTGCGCGGGCTGAGAGTATGTCAGGACAGTTGAGGTTGACTTACGAGCTGTTGAGAGAGACTCTCAATTGTGACAAAATTCGGGCCTCATACCACTGAGCTTGCTATCAGTTGGTATAAATAGCTCATATTCGAAAATATTTGATTCTGTATGCATCTCCTTTTTATTTGTATTTGAGAATGTCTGACTCGATTCGCAATTTCTTTCGAAGACATTTTATTTGCTGTGCATTTTACTGACCCCTCCCTTCTATTTTTTTTTTTAATAACTTAAACTTAGTATTCAAATTGGATTAAGTCTGTTCTTTTAAAAAAATTTTTCATATTCTTACTAAAGAGTGACAGCATCGGGCGATATGGTTCCAGCCCGTCTTGCCATAAAACATAGTTCCACATCACTCAGGGAATTTCGCAAAGGCACTCAGGGAATTTCGCAAAGGCACTCAGGGAAAACCTGGAAAACTCAGGGAATTTGGAAATGTCAACTTGGTAGACACCCTGTGGGAGTGGAGTGTTTCTTGAAGTAGTGAAGAATAAAAGGTTGTAACTGTACATACATGTCTTGCTCGAATTTTTTGCCTCCGTGTATAGAAAAGCTGAAACAGCTGAAGAGCTGCACTCAAATTTCGCATTAGGAAGTAACGTAATCGTCAGTATTTTTTTTACACAACAAGCATTTACTTATCATTTTGGTAGCCGTCAGGTCAAAGTCTTATAGCGCGCAACGTTCGCGTCTCCCGGCCTCCCCTTTCCCATGGAACTGGTGGACCTGCTCGCTCTTCTGCTGCGTGCGCGGGGCGGCGCTGACTGCGGTTTTGTTGTTGCTTGCCGTTGCCTTTGTGCGCATCAACGATATAAGTGTTTCTATCGGTTCATTCGTGCGAGTTCCCGTCACCAGAAAGTGGATGGACGACGGCAAACAGAAGCACAAAACGATTTCAATCGAGCAGAAGGTGGCTATGCTGAAAGCCGTCGAATCTGGCGTGAAGAAAAAAAACAAAACGTTGCCGAAGCTTTTGGCATAGCGTTGACAGCGTGCTCAATGCTTTGAGCACGCTGTCAACGATTTTGACCAGCAAAGAAGCTGTCAACGGTGCCGTTGCACGTGGCCCAAAAGGCAATGGAAAGAAGCTGCGAGCCCTTGCTTTCGAAGCTGTAGAAAAGGCGGTCTTCAAGTGGTTTTTGGACGTAAAAGCAAGACAAATGGCACTCGTGTGAATAGGGCACTGTTGCAGAACAAAGCGAGGGACTTCGCATGCATCATGGGGTACGACGATTTTGTGGCAAATGTTGGCTTGCTGCAGCGTTTCAAGGATCTCTACAATATCATTGGCAGGGCTGTCAGCGGAGAAGCGCAGTCTTCGATCGCGAAACTTCAATGGCGTGGGTGTAGGCAAACGTTGGACAGCTGCTTGAAAAATAATGTGCCAAGGATTTGTTCAACGTTGATGAGATAGCCCTGTTCTACCAGATTTTGCCGCAAAAAACCTTGGGCTTCAAAGGTGAACGCTGCCAGGGTGGTAAACAGAGCAAGGCCCTCGTAACTGTGTTGCTTTTTGCCAACATGGATGGGTCATTAGAGGTGCCGACCCTCATGGTAGGAAAATGTGCGTCGCCACGATGCTTCAAAGGCAAACGAAAGCTCCAAGTGAGTTATCTGTCCAACCGTAAGGCTTGGATGACAAGAGAAATTTTAGCACAATGGCTGTGGAAGTGGGACGAGCGGCTGGGCAAGCTGAACCGCGAGATATGCCTCGTGCTGGACAACTGCTCGGCCCACCACACTGCCGCTGTGCTCAAAAACATTGAGCTATGCTTCTTGCCACCAAACTGTACTTCAGTTGTGCAACCTCTCGACGAAGGAGTTATCATGAACTTTAAGTCGGGCTACCCCAAGCATGTGATCGACCGGATTCTGCTCAATATGAGCATGAAGCATAAGTCCACGATGACTTGTACGTGGCGATCAAGATGCTGCAGGCTGCTTAGATGGCTGTACCGGCAAGCACGATCGCCAATTGCTTACGGAATGCCTCATTTGGCGTCGGCAGCGGTAGTTACAGCGAAGATCTCTTTGCTGCCGCCAATGAGGGTGCCGGGGCGACCAAGCCCTAGCGTTCTGGGACGCTCTCCTTGACGCCGGCGTTGTGGCCGACTGCGACACCTTCTGCACGTACGTCAGTGCCGATGCTGACGTCGTGACGACGCAAGAGCTAATGGAGGCGGAAATTGTGCGCGCGCTGACAGGGGTGGCTAATGACAGTGGTGAATGGGTCGACGACAGCCTGGAGGCTAATATTGGCGAACCCGATGTACCGACACCCGCACAAGCGCTGGATGTGGCAGACCTGCTGCATGATTTCTTCGGTACTCACGATAACGCCGAGGACGGACTTGAAATAGCAGCTGCAGCTGAAAAAGCCATCATTCGCCTGAAGAAGACACTGCAAAAATTTACCAAGGGCTTTTTTTCTGCGAAGTGAGCCGCCAGCTGGTGTGCTGTTGATCGATCAGTGATGAGCCGTTTGGCGTGAATAAATTAGCAATTCCTTGCTGTCTTTTTTTCGCTTGTTTTTTTCCCCTGCGACGGCCGTTTTCTTTTTTGCGTGGCGGGCTGCTGTGAGATTTGGTGGTGAGTACATCCTCTCTTGCTTGCTAATTATGGATAGAAATGGATAGTGGCTATAACAAACTAATGGTTATAACAAAATAATTACGACCCCCCCCCCCCCCTTCAACTTTCTTATAACAATGTTTTACTGTATATATTCAAAAAACTTTTTGGGAACACAGTGTGCTCAGATTTGTCATCTGTTAGTTGGTTTTAGTGATTTGTCATGTTTGAGACGTGTGAAGTGGGCGAGTTATGTGAACTTGCTTTTTCTAGCTATCTCTTGCAGTGTAGGGCTAGCCTAGTTATTTAACTCATGCAAACTGTACATGAGCCTTTTGTAGTTAACAAATGTAAAATAATGCATGTATCCAGATCTAATTATAATCCTAGCACTTACCACCTTAACAACGTTCCCTTAGATTTCATTAGGTCATATAAATAATTTGGTGTACACATTACAAATAAATTGGACCATTAATATAGAGTACGCCATTAGCGTTGCTAATTACATGCTTTGGTACAGCCGGCAGAGCTTTTCCAAAGCACCGTCTTTTAAACTACAGTTCTAGAAGACATTAATACGCTCGAAACTTAAATGTGTGTCTGTAATATGGGATCCCAGTTGCATTAATCTTACTTCACTTCAACTAGTACAAAATAACTCTACTAGTTTCGTTCTAATTATAACCGTGCGACAAGTATAACTTCAATGAAAACTAACCTAGCATTCATTCTACTAGCTAACCGCTGCAAAGTCACCCGTCTTTCGCTATTTCATAAAATTTTCTATCGTACCACACTTCATGACAACTTTATACTGCGAGCTCAGTACATTTCAATCTGCATCGATCATCGCAGTAAGGTAGGAATTCATTCATGTTACACAAAGGCTTTCTTTCAATCTTTCATGCCCCGTACATTTCATGAATGGAATCACCTTCCCTTAAGTATCAAAGCCACCACCGGTAACAAACTTTTTTGCTAAACATTAGCTAACATTGTATAATCAGGAGAATCATTATGTTACCAGAACTCACTGCACTTGTTTATTTGTTTGTTTCCTTTACTACTTTGTAACAACTCCCCTCTTTAATGCCATGTGGCCCTGAGGGTACATTAAAAAAAAATACAGAAATGAAATGAAGTGTGACTGCCAGTCTCAGTCAACGTGAAGTATCATTTCCTCAAAATTGCGTTGAGCATTTTGCATGTTTTAAAGTTCTTTGCATTTTCATGTAACAAATTACCATTGTGAGGGAGGATGTGATACTTGGTGGTAATGCCTGTCAAGCTGATTTGCAAAGAGCAAATGACAGATTTTGTGCATTAGCAAGTAGGTGCTTGCTACATTCCTTCTCTTCTGGTCGTCATGGCTATAATGACTAGAAAAGAAACAAGTTGGGACTCAACATGTTACTTTTCCGATTGTCGTAAAATGCCCTTAAAAGCAAGTAAGCTTGTATGTCAAATTTTAGCATTCCCGCCCGGTATGATACAAAACTGTAGACTGATGCTTTCCTTATAGGGCTCACATCGCTCTATCTGATAAACTTGCAAACGTTTCGTGGTGAGACACAGTTCAAGAGGACCTGTTGTCAATATGATGACCGTTGAGTTTTCTGTGGCTTGGCGTGGGCAACTTGCAGAGCAATAATCTCTTTTGTCCGCCTTGCTGAACAGAGGAATGATGAAGCCATGACAAACGTGCAAGCAAAAAATGGTGAAATAAAAGTTAGTCCAATAAATGAACAAATCACAATTCTAGGTAACATGTTCAGAAACATGCCTTGCGAGGATTCTGGCCCAGTGGTGTCACATTCACTGTTGACTTGCACTTACAGAGACTATTATATAATAGAGTCCAAACGGGTGAACAAATATGAGCAGTGTTTTGAAGGCTAAAGTAAAAAAAAAAGAGGGAGAGAGAGAGAGAGAGAGCCTCAGTTACTATGGTGGGAGTGTACGTGAGCTTGCGATTCATGTATATCTAAGAACTGGGCAGAAAACGCTCCATGACAGAAACACGCACGCACGCGCGACTGTTTTGAGTATGCATTCTTTTCAGTGGTGTCCTTGTGTGGTCTGTGCTTAGTGAAGACTCGATTAGATGAAATTTCTGGCCAGGTACCAGGTATTAAGCACAGTAATTTTATTATGTATCTGTAGGGTAATGGACTGTCACGTTTGTTGACGTGAAGTGAGGTGAGGAAGGACTCGAAGGTGATAGTCGGACAGGTTGCACATATGCACATATAATTAAGAACAGTGCACTGATACAAAGTTAAAAATTTAGCATGAATTAAAGCTGTCTTCTAATGCGGTGCGAAATAATATGACGCGGCACACTGCACAGTTCCCGCACCTCGCCCACTAATGCGTGAAGTCTGGGCGTCGTGGCATACAGTCCGAGTTCGCTCACGGGTGCTGGCAATGTTCGTTGGCCCTCCGTACGCGGCGGAGACTTCTGGGGTTGCGTATGTAGTGACGGTGACATGGCGACAAGCCGCTGGGTTAGTGGCTCAGGATCCTTGGTAGTGCCGGAACCTTGAGAGCACCGGAACCGGCCAGGCACAGGACATGGCAGGACCTTAGCTCGATGGCCTGTCACAAGGCTGCCCAGTGGTACAACCCGGCTAGCTCTTTCCGGACTTGTTTCTCAAACCTCCTCGGCTCGTTCGATCCGCCTTCGTGCCCGCAGCTTCCCGCTCCTCCGCTTGCTCTTTCTCTTTCACCATCCCTCGAGTACAGTGTACTAGTTAGGGCAGTGAAGCGACCGCCAGGGACTGCGCCTTGACAGAGCTGTCACAGTAGGTGGCGAACATGGCTGCGCTGCAATCGTCGACTACGCTATTCCCCTTGACAACACGTACGTGAGATTTGGCGTAGGCGCGCTGTTTCGGCTACGTGCTTCTTCATTTAGTGCGTGTTTTTCGACACAGTTCGTGTGTGAACGGTGACTGCTTGCTTCAGCAATGGGTAAGCAACGCTTGAACCATTGCTACGCCCCTGGATGTAGCAATGGATACAGTCGAGCGAACGCTACAAAGAAGCCCTCGCTTTTCAAGGCACCTGCGGACCCTGAACGACGAAGCCTATGGCAGCGTAACTTGCACAGAGCGGATAAAAAACTTACGGAGGATTGTACAGTTTGCGAACTACACTTCGAGCCGGACTGTGTTGTCAGGGACTATGTGCACGTAATCAACGGCGAAGAAGTTCGTCTACAGCGAGGAAAGCCTACGCTTTCGTCAGGCGCCGTGCCAACAATCTTACCAAGTGCCCCGGCGTATTTAAACAAGCGCGTGGTGCCGAGAAGGAACGAGAGAAAAAGCAAGGCTGAAGAGATCAACAGATTGGCTAAAAAGGTACTGTTCTCAAGTGCTGCAGAGTGTCAGACACCAGACTAGCCTACCGATGTTTGTGAGACATCTTGTGTGTACGAGCACGAAAGTGATTTAAATTCTGTCGTGACTGTCGTCGCGCTTAAGAATGTTACCCCGCCTAATAAGCGCTGGGTTCTGCATGAGCACATGATGCGGAAGGAATTTGTTTCACTTCGTGCACTTTTAACGCCGTCACAGGTGAAGTGAGAGCCGTATTTGCACAGAGGGCCGTATTTTGCACAGAGGATAGCTCTGGTGGTTTTTGTGTGAAGACATTTTTGCGTGGTAAGCTGGTGGCAGAGTCATCGCTGACAACAGTGCAGGACGCAATGAATGCTTTGCAACAAGCCAATGAGATGTATCTTTGTAAGGGTGCTGCTGCGAATGACGAGGTCCTTTTGATGAGCAGTCTTACAGACCGCTTGCGTAACCAAGTAGAAAACAAGTGGAAAGCCGCTTTCAGTATAAATTGCCTTGGTAGAACGACCAAGGATGGAATACCGTGCGTTGCGTGCAAATATTTGAGAAAAGCGCTTCTGACCCGCCGGTCACGTCTCCTAAGTCGGAAGTCGCCAAAATGTGCGCCAAAGAAAACGTAGCAGAAGTTGCAAGCATGCACCCGCAAGAACAAGCGCCTTACATCAAAGATAATGAAGCTCAGTAAAGATCTCACTAAGATTAAAGCCAATAGTGCTGCAACCAAAGGAGAAGTGCTTGCCGAGAAGATTAAGCATCTCTCATCGAAGCAGCAGCTTGCTGTTCGGCAGTGTTTTGAAGCTTCAAAGAGGAAAAGTCCACGTGGGATAATCTACGAGAAAGAGTGGATTTTGGAGTGCGTACTACTTAAAATGCATAGCCCAAAACTTTAAATATATGCGAAAGCAGGCAATTCTAACCCTGCCAAGTGAAGCGACTATAAGGAAACACACAGCTGAATACAAGGGTAGTTATGGGTTTAATGAACAAATGCCGATCGCACTAAAAAAGAAAACTGTGCCCCTAGATGAACTTCACAGGCATGGATGCATTATCATTGATGAAATGAAGCTTTCCGAGCACCTTTCAGTGACCACAGGAGGAAAAATTGAAGGTTTTGTCGACCTTGGAGTGTACACACCCGAGGACCAAAAGACCTTGCCATCCAATCATGGCCTTGTTGTAATGTTTGTGCCCCTTGTAGGCAATTGGACGCAGGTGCTTGGTGTCTTTGGTAGCCATGAGAATGTCAAGGGTGAATTGCTTGCGAAAATTCTGCTTGAGGGCACAGTACTCGCAGAAAAAGCTGGGCTTCTTATCGACTATATAATGTGTGATGCAGCCTCTTGGAATAGGAAGATGTGGAGAGCTTTTAATGTAAAGGCATCAATGAAAGAAGTTATCTGCAAGAAGCAACACCCAGTTGACAGTAGCCGGTTCCTTTATTTTTTTTTCAGACTTCCTTCATCTTGTCAAGAATAACCGGCTTCTAGGCCCGACTTTCAAGACAACAAATGGACAGGTGTCCATACAGTTTGTGAAGGAAGCCCTCACACTTGACAACAGTGCACTTGCATTGAGGGCAGTGCCTGGTATATCAAGCGTTCATGTTGCACTGAACAACTTTGAAAAAATGAGAGTGAGTTATGCTTTTCAGCTCTTTGGACAGGGACCTCTGCAACCATTCTTTCTTTATCAGACACAACTGGAGAGAAGCTGTGGCAGCATAGAAGCTACTGCAAAATTCTTTTCAAGAATGAAGTCGCCGATTGCTGTAATGACTTCTAGGTATCCAGCAGAAGTTCTAGCACCCAATTCTACCAGTGTACAAAAGATCCAAGATATGCTTGAGTTTCTGAACACATGGGAGCGTCACACTGACAAGAGGCATTTTCTCAGTGACTCAACTGCAGAAGGACTAAGGGTAACACTGACAAGTACGCTCGAGCTTCTTGACTACTTGAACAAAAAAGTGGGATTAAAATATTTGCTAACTTCAAGGCTCAGTCAGGATAAAGTGGAGAACTTTTTTGGTATAGTGAGACTTTCGTCGGGCTGCAACAGTCATCCAACGCCGCAGCAGTTTCTACTGACTGTTCATTGTCTTTCTTTTTACAACTTGGCACGAAGTGTCACGGGCAGCAATGCGGAGGATGATGTGATCAACTCTCTTCTTGAGGCAACCGACAGAGAAGAGGGTACCACTAAGGGAAAGTTTTTTGGAAACAGTGAAGTTGTAGACAGAGGGAAATACAGAGGTTCTGACTACATCTTTGCCAGCAGAAACTGAGGAACATGTGTATCATGTGAAGAGAAGCGAGTCAAGATTAATATATTACATTTCAGGCTATGGGGGAACAAAGTGCGTGTTACCAACCAAATGTCCTGATTGCATTGCCTGCCTCTTGCTGTCAACTGTGCAAGGGCGCCTGTTGGCTGCTTCTGCCTTTGTGCAGTTCAAACATCAGGGTTCTTTGTTGTACCCTTCAGTTGAACTTTTTACATTTATTACACGCCTAGAGGATGTTTTCACTAGTTGTTTCTCTACTAATAAGGTGCACAGTGAGAGTGTAACGGATATCCTGGAGAAGATTCATTTTGCCAGGCCCTTGAGTATTGGTCGCAAAGCGCATGCAGAATGCTTGACACTCCGTGCTGTCAGCTTTTATGTCACAACCAGGCGCCACTTTTTTGTAAAGGGGCTGAACAAAGCCAGCACCTCCAAGCGCAAGTCATCTAAGCACTTGAAGTTAAGCAGGCTTAATTTAATGCATATTAAACCATTAATTTGACTGGTATGCCAGCATTCCTGTATGATAGATGCAGTTTAATTAACCTTTGTATTGTGTGTACAGCACAGTTGCTTATCTGTATTGTGAATTCCTTTAAATTCTTGAGTGGGTGTCGCTTTTTATATATTTGTACTTATTTAACCATGGCATTGCTAAACATGTTTATTTCTATTGTACATTTTTGTATTAAGTTCTCAATTTTGTCATACCATGAAAAACATCTTAATGTATTTCTAATATCACTGCATGTTTGTGTATGTTAGTAACTTCTGCATTGGCTTGACCTGGGGTGTGATCGGAGATGGTTGTTCGGCGCGTTCGTTCGGTTACCGGCGCGCGCGATTGGCCTTCTCCGCGCTGACGTCGCCAGCTGTGGGGCGCGGCCACGTTTTTGGTGATGTCAAAATGACGACACGCTCCTGTCAATCATCCTCCCACCGAGCATTTCGTCTGCTATGCGCCGAACCCGATAGGAGATGGCAAGTTTGGAGCGATATTACGGCTTCGCATGGCACGTCTGGTGGATTGGATTGGATCCAACCGGCTGCTGCGGCATGGCACGTTTGGATCCAATCCATAGTTTAATTCGAGAAAATGGCGCTTCTGTTGGGAAATTAGGTTGTTGCTCTGACGTTTCCAGAGGAAGGAGGAGAGCGGGTGGCGGTGCGAAACGCGTTTGAAGAAACGGCAGAAAGTGAATTCCAGCATCGCTTTGTTTCTTGAAACAAATAATTCGTTGGTTGTACAGAGAAATCGACCCCATAATCGGTGCCAGCGAGCCACTGGAATGTTGTCGCTGCCTTTTTTCTATTTTCTTCTCACTGTGTGCGACACCACTTAGGGATGACTCAAAGAAACTAATACAGTGAACTCTCACTTGAGTGAACTTCAAGGGACAGAAGGAAATAGTTCACTTAACTGAAAGTTCACTTAACTGCACATTCACTAGACCAACATAAGACATGGCATACATAGTCAAAAGTTTGAAGTGCAATTCATGGAGCAAAAGACATGGCATCCACAGTGTTAGAAATGTGTGAAATGGAGTTAGTACATATCAACAAGTACAAGGTTCATAACAGTTATAATGCTGCCTTTCTTACTTACAAAAAAAATCTGTCATCTTCTTCTGCACTTGTACTTTTAAAGCACAGGAAGTAACAAAACTATCCAAAGAGTCAATGTTTTTGTACACTTCTTCTGGCACAGCTTGCTGTTGACAGAAAGTCTCTCAACTTTCCAATGTACCCTACAACCTCAGCTAGAGGGCTTGAAACTGGCTCGGCAGTTGCCTCTTCTTCGTCTCTTCATCGTCTCTTTTTTGAAAGAAAGAGACGATGACCATGCCACGACTAGCCGGTCGGCAAAAAACACACACCACGTGGTTTGTGGTGTGACAGATAGCCGCTTTGCTCTGGCGGCATTATAAGCGCCAGCGATGTTACTTTGTTCATGGCCTTCGAGATTACATGCTTGCTCGTTTTGTGCGGGCGATCTCGAAGGCCATGTCTCGTTGCCGTTCGTGTTCCACACTGCCGCTTTGCCACAGGGGTGCTGTAGCGCCAGCGACCTTACATTGCCGCTGGAGCAGCGGTTTGATGAGGGCGGGCATCGGTTGTGATCGTAAAAATAAGCCTTGGTCCTCTGAGCGAGTTCGTTAAACTGAAATATTGACTGTTCTGAAATTCGTTTAAGTGAAACACTTTTGCATAGAACCTATAAGAAAACTGCTGGGGATTTTTAAAAAGTTCGTTATTCTGAAATATTTGATAAACCAACGTTCGTACAACTGAGAGTTTACTGTAGTTGTAAATTGCAGCAGTCACACGTACTACTACTTGAAAACTTGTTTGGGCTTGAGAAGAAAAAATAAATTTTTTTAGATACAGATTTCATTCATTTAGAAGACGAGAAACATTTCGTTTCTTAGTATACTGTCTGCAAGCAGACGACAAACGACAGAAGTAAACTTCCGGGGAGGTCACCGCTTCCTGATTGGTTGCTCTCTCCGCCCCGCTGTCACAAATTTTGCATACTGCAACGTTGTGACGTTGCAGCAACCGAGCAGAACACGTATCGAACAAAATATCTCCGATCGCGCCCCTGGAACATGTTGTATATTTGTGTTGTGCATTCTAATAGTACGTGAATTCTTGGCATCCTCCTGCCACGGAAGTGTGTAATAAAACTTTGAAGATAATCATTATCTGTTGCAGTTTCTTTATTTATTTCGCCTCATCTATTCATACCAGTAAACACTGCGCACGGCGTGGATCGTCATTTGCAATCTGTGCAAGCAAGCATCTTCGCATCGCGGTTTTGGCCAAAATAGAGAAAGAGTAAATTTAAAACGCTAGAAAAATTCGTTTCGCTTAACAGGCGCGTCCTGGGTACGAATGAATGAAAGAAATTGCGGAAGTAGCCTTTAGTGTCCACATGCCGCGTAGGCTTCGACGCGCGCCTCCCCGTAGTCGCCGATCACAGCGCCGCCGCGATAGTCGCCCAAGGAGCGCGGTCGTTCCACTGCCTATTCTAGTACACTGTACCTCGAGCGTGTCTCTTATTTCCTGCGTTGTGTCGCGTCTGCTGTTGTCGTCTTTCACCACATTACCCCTCACTCAAAAAAGTATTTTCAGTTTAAACAACTTTGCCATGCTGAGCGAGCTTGCAGCAGGAGGACTCGTTGCACTGACAAATAGTGCACACAGTTCACAGGTTCACAGTAGACAGTTCACAGATTGCACACCGTTCACGCAGTAAGAAAAAGAAAAACATGCACTTGTATATGAGCAATAACAAAATATAGGTACATACACATAAGTTTGAAGAACTAAGAAACTCTGCTTAGGTTGTCCTCTCCAATATTGTCACTCCCTTTGATATATTTGATAGTGAAGTCATATTTCAGAATCAATAAACTCCAGCGCAATACTCCTTTGTTTACACGTTTGGCGTTGTTAATGTATGGAGTCTGTTCATGATCCATTTACAGCAAGAAGCGCTTGTCATAGAGAAAAACATGCAACTTTTGGATGGCCCAGACAAGGACGAGGCCTTCCCGTTCTGTGGTAGAGTAACATGCTTCTCTAGGCAGCAATGTCCTACTTGCGTACACAACCGGGTGCAGAATACACCGTGGCATTTTAGGACAGCTTTGAGGCTTGTCGATGACGCATCTGTACATAGGACAAACAGCCGTTCTAAATTTGGAGACGGTATAATAGGCTGATCAGAGAGTAAGACTGTAGTTTGTCAAAGGCTTCCTGGTGACGCGGCTCCCAGACCACTTTATTAGGTGCACGCTTGTGGGTCAGTTCTGTGGGGGGCACTGATACTATTGAATAATTTGGCACGAAGTCTCGGTAGTATCCAGTTAGGCCTAAAAATGAAAGGACTTCTTTTTTTAGTAGTTGGCTGCTTTGCAACATCGATTTTATCGAGGGTCTCGATGTGCGGGCATAGGGCACCATAGCCTACAATATGCCCTAAAATTTTCACGGAGGTAAAGCCAACTTCACTTTTGGAAGGCTTGATGATTAGACAGTCGTTCTTGACTTGCTGGAAGAAACACCGAAGAGTGTGAACATAATGTTCCCATGTTTCGGTGGCAATTAAGATGTTGTCGAAGTAGTGGTAGATATTGGGGATACCGTCCACTACTTCTCTCGTAAGCCTTATGAAAACAGCTGGAGCTGTCTTAATACCAAACGGCATAAATCGGAACTGATAGAGCCCTGACGAAGGTTGAAAGGCTGTCATGTGTCATGTGACTACAGTATCCAATTCAATTAATCCACTTGTATCACCGGTAGTGCATTTTCACTAATGTGCAGTGAACTTACCACAGTCTATCATTTATGCAGAAACAGCGAAAACTATTTATTTGTGCTGTACTCTGTGTTAGGAATTATAGCAATGTGGAAAAATAACAAGAGCTTTGTTTGGTTTGCCTTTGAAGAGCAATAACTTCATAGTTATTATTTTACACTTTTAAGAAATGACTTCAGGAATCTGTTTTATCCGCCTCGCACGCAAGGAAATTCAAAGCTGAAAATGCGAAGCAGTGCTTTTTTACTCACTGGTGCACACACCCAGAGGCTGCATGGTTAATCCACTTTTATGGGTAGTTTCCGAACAGACTGTGCTCTTTTCCAGCGATGAACTTGAACGATACCTAGCGAATTTTTTTTCTAGCAAGACGTCATTATGTGGGCAGACGTGGCAAATCACTTAACGACGGAAGATGCGCATGCAGCCGTTATCCCAGTGAAACGCTACAGCTGATAAAATTCACAGTCTTTAAACACATTCGCTTGGTGGCGCCTACCGAATGTTTGACATATGTACTGGCTGAGATAATGTCACCTAATGAAAACGAACCTGCGTGATGCTGCTCAAATGGTACATCCACTCTGTTCACAAATATTATCGCCGTACAGTTTGAATCGATAAATGGCACGGACTGCAATACCAGTGGGCTGTTGCTTATCACACACCAGTGGCGTCTCAAAACCTTTATTCAAGTAATAAAGCATCGACTTTAATAACAGAAGGCCAATGAAAACAATGGTCTGCTTATTTTGTAAAAAATAACATGTTAACTATGCGTGTCAGTTATTATATGTACATATGTAGAGGAAATATTTTGCCGCGTTAAGTGCCCCAAGCAGAACAAATACAAATTAAGGTATGCAATCAAGTTACAGTAGTTCCACTTGTGCGCTCCGGCACTACATCGATCACAGTAGCACATCACATACCAACACGACACTGATGAAAGTAGCGATGCGTGCTCCAAATTCGTACCTTGATTGTATAGCAGTGGGCGCTTTTCATAAGTTTTTGGAAAAAAAGGCAGTTTCTGGCTTTTCCGTCCCTTGAAAAGTGATGACACTAGTGATGCGTGCTCTGAAAGGTCGTTTCAGTTGTATACCAGCACCATCCTTAGCTTGCCTCCAGTTCAAATTAACTGGTACACGTGCAATTTAACGCTGTATTAATGTAGGTTTGCTGCCATAGGGCTATGTACATTTTTTAAGGGATGGTGTAGGGAGGCCGAATTTCTGAATTACGGGGGGCTGAATTATTGAGCTTTTACAGTATTGAAACTGTCTGTTCACTGTTATTGAATACCATAACACCAGAATTTTTAAAGCAAACTTTTTTGCCTCTTCCTTCCACTTTTGCAGTGCTGCTGCTGCTGCTGCTATTGTTGTCTTGCACGCCTTGTTGGGAGGTGGTTCAGAGTGTGTATATACAGTAAAACCTTGATATAATGAACTTCAATATAACGAAATTCTTGATATAACAAAGTATTTAGGTTTTCATAACCTCTTGTCTCTTGAACACCATGTATTTAGAACCTCAATATAACTGTGTTTGTAAGCGATTTCAGTATAACAAAATTTTCAGTGCCGCCGCAAAGAAATCCCAGGACAATAAATGGACTTTTGCAGGCGTAGATGGTCAAATCATTGAATTTTATGCGGCTGCTTACAAACGGCACCTCAAATTGTTCACCACATGACAAGAGCGACCACCGAAGTGGAGCTGCATCATGTTCCGTATAAAGTCCAAATGCGATGAGATCCTATCATGCCCCGTGTACTGTGTGCTCTAGGTGATAGGGAAAGTGTGCGAGGGTGAGGCAAGAAAGATGGTGGCTTCATGAGTGCAGCTGTCCCACAGCGAGCAAGGGGAAAGAGGGGGAGGGGAGCAAGCTCGTGGTAATGCAATGAAGCGTGCGTGAGGGGAGGGGGGGGGGTAAGTTGGCGTGCATCTCGGCCATTGCTGCACATGGCTGAAAGCGCAGTTGAGCGCATACGCAGTCGCACGCCCTTCTTTAGAGGTAAACTGCCGTGTGTTCAAAGCGTGGGCGTGCCAAGATAGCATGGCATTATGTAAGCTGCCTTCCCGCGCATATATATTGGAGATTGCGCAATCTCGAGTTTCGGTGAATCAAAATTAATTGCTTTCTCATTCAAATTTGCTTTTTCACTTGCCCAATAATTTGGGAAATTCTGCGGCCCCTTTCCATGAAAGAAAAATCGATTGGCAACTGTACTTATTTGCATAAAAAGTCCAATTTCAATACAACGAAATTTCGACATAACGAAGGAAATTCCCGATTTTACCGACTTTGATATCAAGGTTTAACCGTACATGGCAGGAGCTTGGCAGATAGGAAAGACGACGCGCAAAACACGCTTGACCCTTTCCATCGTGTCACATGTGCACAATGACCTTTGGGTGTCGCAACATTAGCCTCTTGACAGCTGTAATTATCCATAGCCCGCCATGGTAGCTCAGTGGCTATGGTGTTTGGCTACTGAGCACGAGGTTGCGGAATCGAATCCCGGCCACAGCGGCCGCATTTCGATGCGGGTGAAATGCGAAAACACCCGTGTACTTAGATTTAGGTGCACATTAAAGAACCCCAGGTGGTCAAAATTTCCGGAGTTTTCCACTACAGCGTGCCTCATGATCAGAAAGTGGTTTTGGCACGTAAAACCCCAAAATATAATTAAAAAAAAAATATCCATCACCCCTTAAAATGCATTGCAAAAACTACAGTGCTTGCCTTTCTACTAACATGCAAGTCCAGAGGGGACGTAGATAATGCTGTAGAAAAGAGGGGGAGAGGAGGCAGAGAATGGGTAGAACCAACGCAGTCGTGAAACAAGTGAATAACAGCCTTGCCACTGTCGCAGTTCCCATACAGGTGGAGAGGGAGGGAGAGTGAAAAGATGATGTGAGAAGGCAAGGAAATTGTGGTTGCGGGCAAACTGAAGGTACGGTACGTTACGCTTCTGCTATTTCTGAAAAATAAACACCATGCAAATTTGTCAAGCGGACAACTGATGCAGGGCATGCAGACCAAAAAGCCACATTAATACAACTGTAGAGTCTTAGGCAGTAATATGAAAATAATCACATGCCAAATCAACACTTGTGTGCCCGCTACAGTAGCATATTGCTATGGGATTACTTGAGGTCACGGGTTCAATTTGACTATGGCAGCTGCATTTCGATGGGAGCAAAATACAGAAACGCTAGTGCACTTATATTTAGGTGCATTGAATCCCATTGAATTTAAAGGTGCGTTTCCATAAGGATGTTGAATTACTGAGCAGGTCTAAAAAATTGATTGGTGACTGTAACTGAATTCATCTTTGGCTGGCGTCTTGTCTATGAGTCATGTTACGAGAAATGTGACTTGCTCGTTGAAACTGATAATGTCAATTGCATGTGTTTGAAATGTATATTTGTTTGTTGCTAGTACTTTGGAAATTCCAAGCACTGAAATTTGAACCGAAGTGAATATAGAATTTTTCAAGATATTGAATATTCTCACAAGCCAATGTTTTTAGTGATGTTTCCTTAAAGGGCCCCTGACCAGGTCCCATAGCAAATTTTGGTTATACGCTGGAAGTTGTGTGTCCTCTACGGAGCGTTCTGCCGCAAAGATTTTTCAAATCGGCTCATTAGTAGCCGAGATAAAAATATTTCAGTGGCACGAACCCATGATTTCAGTAGACGAGCTCCACTGCCCATGAAGACACTCTCTCCACTTGGCCCGTCTTGCCTCCGTAAGCGAAATTCTTTCCCTGTGTTCTTCCATACTGGACCTTGAGGATTGCGTGACGCATGCGTCACGGGCCCCGCCTTAATTTCTTTTCTCCTTGCTTTTTTTTTTTTTTTTTTTTTTGGTGCTGCGCACTTCCATTGATGGCGTTGCGCACAAGCTGTTCTGATTGTCTGGTTTTGCGCAGTGGACGATTTTGCTCGCTGTGCACAAGGACACATGACTAGCGGTATAATTCGGTGCTACACGAATACTGAGGCAGAACAAGCGGATCACAGAGCGTGATCATGCGCTGGAACACGGTAGAAAAGGCATACTTTTGGTGCCTGTCCGCGTGACTGCACGACCGTTGGAAGAAGTAGACAAAGCAGAAGTACATCTCTCTTACTTCAGTGCAAAGTAAAATAAAAAATATGCAGACATTCCATTTGTGTGTTTTATTATTTCTCTAAACTTCAATTCAAGCAACAGATCACAGAAATAACAGATGTTGGCTTGAATAGTTCTCAAAAGTCCTGTGTCACCACGAGTGACGTCACACTGCGGACACGAGTGCATAGGCGCAGGTTTACGAGTACGTCACTGTCCGGCTTCGAGTTTGGTTGCCGTGAGGGAAAGGGAAAACAGTGTTCAGATTGAAATTTCAGATCTTTCCGCGGTGCGTAGCGATGTAATGCTTTGCAAACGCGATCATTCGCATATTGCGTGCTCTGTGCTTGTCAGCTCAAAATAGCCAGACCTGGTGAGGGCCCCTTTAAACCTGAGAGTGAAGCTAGGTCATTGAACACCCATTGACCTGTAAACGATTTTGTAAACTATTCTGTAAGCTACAGTGACCTCTATGCCATTCACAAGTAAAAAAATTTTTTTTAAATATCAGAGTGGTGCATCTCCTATAGGCAAAATTTCATGCTCCCTGAATTCTGCAGGAAAGTAAAGCATGAAAAGAAAAACTGCTTTTTTGGATTCTGAGTGCACAACCCTAAAGGTTGTCCCTGTGCACCTGGTGGTCAGCGAAGATGACGTCAGTCCCAGCATGTCGTCTCGGCGATTTTTCAGTGTGTAGCGGTTGCTGCTAAATCTAGGAGATCATTTTGGTGCGACACGCACCCTAGATCATATCAATTTCAGCAAGTTTTAATGATGACATATTTGCAGTGTCCATATATTTTAGTTGCGACGTAACTTTTATGTAAAAATACTCGTTTATTTATTTATTTATTTCGTGTTAGTGTTTGTGAGTGCTTTGGTGGCTTTCTCTTATCAGATGTAACTTGTTTTGTTTCCTCCTTTAGGTCTATGCTGCTAAGTTCTCTGAAGATGGGCAATGGTACCGTTGCAAAGTTTTGCAGAAGATTGACAATACCAAGGCAAGTCTACATAGTGTAAAATAGGATTCAAGTAGATGACCAACCACAAATTTATTTATCAGTCCTCCTCAGCACAAGAGCTTATGCTCTTCACTTGTCCCCTTAGCGCATTAGAGTGATGTCAGATTCTTCTTTTCATATTTCACACAATGCCCTGCAAACTCTATTGTGCACTGTGTACACTAAGTGTATCAAAAACCCGCCGCGGTTGCTCAGTGGCTATGGTGTTAGGCTGCTGAGCACGAGGTCACGGGATCGAATCCCGGCCACGGCGGCCGCATTTCGATGGGGGCAAAATGCGAAAACACCCGTGTACTTATATTTAGGTGCACGTTAATGAACCCCAGGTGGTCGAAATTTCCGGAATCCTCCACTACGGCGTGCCTCATAATCAGTAAGTGGTTTTGGCACGTAAAACCCCATAATTTAATTTTAACTAAGTGTGGATGGTGGGAACACTGTACTAGAAAGGTTGGCCGCCCTATACAGTGGAACCCCGTTCATACGTTTTTCACCGGACCGGGGGAAAAAAACGTAACAGCCGGGAAAACGCAACAGTGAGGAAAGCTCCGAAAATGAATGAAAAAAGTGCAGCTTCAACTATAGACAATTTATTTCCACAGAGTGCGCTTAGGACTTTAAAAAGTCCAGAATGGTGGCTTGCCGTTTCTTTCGCTCGCTATAAATAGCCACACGTTTCTCAATACCCTGGAAGGCCGCATTGCTGTCAGCGTCGCTGTGAGGTGCGACGTACCTGCGGAGGAGGTCCAGAGCCGCGACGGCTTCTCCAAAGCTAGGATTTGGCAACTCCCCGGCATCATGCGGCTCGTGCTCCTTGTCGTCACCGCGCCACGGCAATGGCAACGGACGAACGAATATACGCGGGAAATTTTGCCCTCTTCGGCGTAATCATGCTAACGTGCTAACGATTGTTTAGTATTGCTGCGGAGCGCGCGCGTCCGAGCAGCCCGGTTGCGCGCAGCGCGGCGTGGGAGAAACGTAAACAAGAGAGGAGAGCAGGCCCGATAAACAAAGAGTGACGTCAGGGCCTCTCCCGAGTTTCCTTCCTCCGCGAGTCGACCCGTCCAACAACCAAGCGGTGACCGTAATCACAGTGATGATAGTAAGATCATTTTTCACGAATGGCCACTTAGTGGCGGCCTCATGCGGCCTCTCGAACTGGCGTGCGGCTTCTTGCAGCCAGTTCCATAGCCAAGCCCGGCCAAGCCCAGCCAAAACTCGTCAAAAGCCAAAATGGCGGTTGGAGCGCGTTGTCTACTTTAGCCCTGGCGGGTTCGGGGTGCTAAGTTGCGACGTATCATGCGGGAACGTTTTCACAGCTACAACGTAACAGCGGGGTTCCTTATACATTGGATCCTATGGAAGCTATGTCGGGACCGGATGAAAACGACGTAGCAGCCGGGAAAACGCAGCAGTGAGGAACGTAACAGCGGGGTTCTACTGTATACACAATGCCTCATGACCTCGAACGTACCGGAATCTTGGAAGAACGCTAACATAATCCTAATCCATAAGAAAGGGGACGCCAAAGACTTGAAAAATTATAGACCGATCAGCTTACTGTCCGTTACCTACAAAGTATTTACTAAGGTAATCGCAAATAGAATCAGGAATACCTTAGACTTCTGTCCACCAAAGGACCAGGCAGGATTCCGTAAAGGCTACTCAACAATAGACCATATTCACACTATCAATCAGGTGATAGAGAAATGTGCGGAATATAACCAACCCTTATATATCGCCTTCATTGATTACGAAAAAGCATTTGATTCAGTCGAAACCTCAGCAGTCATGAAGGCACTACGGAATCAGGGTGTAGATGAGCCATATGTAAAGATACTGGAAGCTATCTATAGCGGTTCCACAGCCACCGTAATCCTCCACAAAGAAAGCAACAAAATCCCAATAAAGAAAGGCGTCAGACAGGGAGATACGATATCTCCAATGCTATTCACAGCATGTTTACAGGAGGTATTCAGAGACCTGGAGTGGGAAGAATTGGGGATAAAAGTTGATGGAGAATACCTTAGCAACTTGCGATTCGCTGATGATATTGCCTTGCTTAGTAACTCAGGAGACCAATTGCAATGCATGCTCACTGACCTGGAGAGGCAAAGCAGAAGGGTGGGTCTGAAAATTAATCTACAGAAAATTAAAGTAATGTTTAACAGTCTCGGAAGAGAACAGCAGTTTACGATAGGCAGCGAGGCACTGGAAGTGGTAAGGGAATACATCTACTTAGGGCAGGTAGTGACCATGGATCCGGATCATGAGACTGAAATAACCAGAAGAATAAGAATTGGCTGGGGTGCGTTTGGCAGGCATTCTCAAATCATGAACAGCAGGTTGCCACTATCCCTCAAGAGGAAAGTGTATAACAGCTGTGTCTTACCAGTACTCACCTACGGCGCAGAAACCTGGAGGCTTACGAAAAGGGTTCTGCTGAAATTGAGGACGACGCAACAAGCCATGGAAAGAAAAATGATAGGTGTAACGTTAAGGGATAAGAAAAGAGCAGATTGGGTGAGGGAACAAACGCGGGTAAATGACATCTTAGTTGAAATCAAGAAAATGAAATGGGCATGGGCCGGACATGTAATGAGGAGGGAAGATAACCGATGGTCATTAAGGGTTACGGACTGGATTCCAAGGGAAGGCAAGCGTAGTAGGTGACGGCAGAAAGTTAGGTGGGCGGATGACATTAAGACGTTTGCAGGGACAACATGGCCACAATTAGTACATGACCGGGGTAGTTGGAGAAGTATGGGAGAGGCCTTTGCCCTGCAGTGGGCGTAACTAGGCTGATGATGATGATGAAGTGTATCAAAAGCAAGAATGCTGTGAAAGTAATATTTAAAATGTGTAGCATACATCTTGGAGCAATTCTGATCAGACTTTGCCTGCAAGTTTGAATAATACAGTAAAACCTTGATGTAATGAAGCTCAATTTAACGAAATTCACGATGTAACAATCTATTTTCATTTTCTAATCATTGTTGCATTGAAAACCGTGTATTTAATTTCACAATTAAACAAATTAAGTTTGTGACAGTTTCAATTTAACGAAGTTTTTGGCCATTTCAGTTGTGTATTTGGAGCCTGTGTGGCTAGTAAGTCTAGCAAAAAAGCTATGTCGGCCAAGGCAAAAGTTATTTCGACCATCCTTCTGCATGAAAAGTTTGAGCAGCAAAACTGTGTGTGCACCGGAACGCAGTAAGCAGGAAATACTGCTGTGCCATTTACTGCATTGGGAAACAACTCGAAGAAACACGAGAGCTGACGATTCTTTGTGCACAAAAGGGATGGTGAGGGAGTGAACGCGCAGTAATGTGGTCAAGCATGTGCTAAGGAGGGGGGCAGGAATGTGCGCTTATCTGCCCCGTCTCCTGGTGCGCGTCTGTGCCAGGCCACATGCCGTATCGTTCTTCGAAATAATCTCTCTGCGGAAAGCCAAAATGGATGGTGCCGTCATGCACATGTTGTTCACGAGCTCAGGACCAATATTCGTATCTTTTTACACTTTTGTTTTCAATTTGTGGGCGCCATCTGCGGGCACTAAGTGCGGTCAGCTATGGCCTTCAATATTTACGGCACTGCGCGAAGTGTAAGAGTTGTAGGTCGTAGGGAGGAACTTGGGAGGAACTAGGTGGGCAGGGTTTATTTACATATATTTACATTAGAACAAGTGATACATTCGACAGTCTAGCGTCGCTCCCAAATGGAGCAAGCAAGACGAAATATGCAGCATGCGAGCACGAAGCTCCAAACATACTGCTTGTCGAGCACGAGCACAGAGCTGCTTATAAACACTCTGTCCTCCCTAGATCCCTAGGTGAGGGAAAAACGGCAGTTCCCCGCCAATTCGTAGCATCCAACGTCAGCGTAGTTGACCTGCCTTTTTGGAGGGTGGGCTCACACACACACGTACGCACTGGTTTCACTGCCCCCACCGAGGTGAGACGGTCTTCGCAGAACTGTGTCTTGCCCAAAGGAGGTTTTCTCTTATTCCCCGAGCTGACCCCCGCAGCGTGGCTGCCGGTTCTCCATTGTCTTGCATCCTGAAAGATGCGTGGGACGTTGCCGCCAGATACATTCCCTTGGGAACTCCCTCGCTCCCGAAAGACCGGGTCAGTGGTGGCGAGTTCACTAACAATAGTTGGTCCGCCGATCGCGTTTGGTCACAGCGGCACCGAGGGGTGTTGACGTGGCACCTCGAGGTTCCTACGAAACGAGTCACCGCCGCGGGTGTTAAGGCTTCCATGGTCTCTTCGAGGAAGCTCGCCATGCTCGCAGCTGCAGCTGGCCGAGAAAACTTTGCATGTCGGCACCTCTGCAGGCCGTTCCTAACAGAAGCAACGCACGAAAATCTTGGACGCCGTGAGGAAACGTCGATGCATTGCTCTTGGTGCCATCTGCACCCCGCTTGCTGGCATACATAACCATGCTCTTATGGCCCGGCCTTCTTCCTATTTCTTTATAAGTGCTTACTAACAAGGTACTATCCACCCGGAACGCTCTAGGAATTTGTAAAGCTGTTTTTAAAGCTGAAACTTTCAAACCTCGAATTAATGAAATTGGCAATTTAACCAAGTTTTTCACTGGGAGTACAACTTCGTTATATCGAGGTTAGACTGTATTTGTATAGTGTTTCAGCAAAACGAGTTAGGTCGGCAACTGCATTTTTGCTTGGTTCGCTTTTTGTATTGTGGTTGTGAAATGTACATTGGACGTGTACCGTATTGACCCGCATAATGATCACACTTTTTGGTAAAAAAAATTGAAGCAAATTCAGGGGTGCAATCATTACGCAGGTTAGATTTCCCGCGAAAAGAAAATTTTTTTCCATCCCGCGTTTGCTGTGGGATGACAACAGGTCAACAAACAAGCGGCTGCCTTAGTCTGCCGCTGTAAAAGTGCGGGACACCAAAACAAAAATGGTGGCCGGCGGAGCAAGCTGAATGCGTTTTTTTTTTTCTCTTGAGTACATTACATACATTGAAAGTTTTTTCCATGTCAGTAATGAATAATATTGTTAATATCGGCAAGTTTGCGGCAATAATGTGCCCCTGTCCACTTTGTGGGGACAGAAACAGAGATGGCCGCGCTTAGCTGCCCGGGACATAGAAACACATGGTGGGCATACTGCGAAAACTGCGGCATTTGTCTTCACTATTATCCTAATACGGCACGTTTCTGCTAAGGGTGGGTGAATATATTAGCTGTGTTGGAAGCGTTGGCACATGAATAGGGTACACTTCTAACGTATCAGTGTAAACGTGGCTACTATCGTTGCCGCTTGCGATTTGTTGCTTGCCTACAAGTGCAGACGAGAGGAATCGAAAGGCACCTTTTGTTGTTGTTGACCACAACCATTATAGTGTCTACAAATGATAAAGCCAAGACAAGTTTGGTTGTAGCTTTTTTTTTTTTTTTCATGGAAGTGTGGAATGTGATGAAAGAAATGTAATGAGGCATCTGCTTAAGAATGTTTGGTGTGTACAGACCACTTGGTATGTCTTGAACAGTCGTTCGTGTAGCGTTCGACAGATGGTAAGCGCGATCATCATTAGCTAGACTTGGCACACAAGATATTGCTGCGGCAAGTTCGCGGTACAATGATTACACGAGAAAGAAAAAGAATCGAATTTTGACGACCAAATTAAGAGGTAGATCATTACGCGAGTGCGATGATTATGAAAGTAAATATGGTATCTTTCATGTGATCGGCAAGGTACTTTTGAGGTATGCTGGACCTGAAGCAGTTGATATTCTCATATCCAATGGTCCTCTAGAAAGTTCTTGCATGGAATTTACATTTTGTATACTTGACAAAACTCGCTAAAGAATTGAAAATTCTTAATCCAATCTGCAGCTGCAAGCTTTTCATGATTTGAGGATTGAGGTGGTGAAATACTGAGCCATACATTCACTATGTCTTGTGTGAAGTGTGTAAAAGTTCTTCGTCCATTAGCTTTTCTGATGTGTATATGCAGAGCTATATTCAGTACCTGGACTACGGTAACTGTGAGGAAATCATGCACGGCCCAGACTTGGTGACCCTTTCTGGCGACCTTGCCCTCATACCTCCGCTGGTCATCTTCTGCTGCCTTGATGGCCTGCAAAGCTTGAGCAAAGATGATGATCCTGCCCTTTATAACAAGGTACGTACGTGTGATAACATCTGCTCCATCGAGCTTGTATTTTTGGATTGTGGAGCATTGCAATAACTGCTGATTGCACCCGCCATGAGAATGCAGTGTGCACTGGGCAGCGTGCAGTGTGCTGCCATCAATGAAAGACTTGTCAAAACACGCATTCTAAAAACCAGGGCCGGACCCCTGCACTTTGGCCTCATTCGGCAACCTTCCGTGTCACAATTTGTTACTTTCCCGAAAAAGACTGGAACACTGTGCAAACATATTAAAAAACATTTATCCCAAGAAACAAGTATAACTAAGAAAAGTTAAAGTAATTTTACATGCCATAAATCCTATGCACACACGAAAAAAAAAACCTATACTAGTTACATGCATGCACAACAAACTAGACCTTAACTTATACTGTTCTTCAGTTCTACTAAACAAGTAAGCACAAGATATTAAAAGCGACATAGGCTTCGTCCTCTGGTGTCAGTGATGGGGTTTTGGCTCTCTGCTGAGACCATCATAGCACAAGACACGTTCCTGGCCAGTCGGACATCGTGCTGCTGACATGGCCAGGCGGATGTCTCCGTGATACTGGACTCTGGCCCGTGACGCAAGCTTTGGGCTTTACCAAGCCTGTGAAGCAGTGCCATGGCAATGTAACTCGTGCGCAGGATCTAGATGTTTTGCCAACCATCTCCAGGTCGTTCCCTCTCCGGTCCGGGTCCTTGACGGTGCTCCTTCACCTCTCCAAAGCGCAGATGGAGATATTTCCTCCTGGTTCAGAGTCCACATAAGCAACGCCCTTCTCCACAGTCTTTGGCTTCTTATTCTTTTCTCCTCCCTCACTCATCGGGTAACACATGTCCCAGCTACTTTCCTTTTTCTCTTCTTTTAGTAAACGCTCCAAACATTGTTTTGCTGACTGGCGTTCTTGTCTTCTTCCTACCTTCAAGTGTTTTTAAAGCACATGCTTAGCCCTGTCAATTGTAACACTCAGAGCGTAGCGAGCGCAGAGCTCTGTAAAAGAGCAATAGCAGCGCTAGCATCCAATGAAAACAAAGTAACCACATCGTCATAGGCATGAGCAGAAGCCATATGAGAACAACTGGAATGCCGGATGCTTCATTCCGATTTGTGTCTTTTAATGTATTAGCATCTTTTTAGTACTTCGTGCACTTTCCAGGGTCTCTCTGTCTGTCTGTCTGTCTACAAAAATTTGTACTAATGAAAGTGAGAAAGAAATCGCTCGGTTAAGGTGCATATATAGTCCGAAGTAGCGGGACGTAGTGCACATGCTACGTCACGTTGGCAAGAACGTCTATAGTTGAAAGCATTGGCACAGCCAACATAATTGTACCCTGCCAACGCGGCGCGATGTTGAGATGGATCTTGCTCCATCCGCGCGATCGTCGCGCCGTCTGTGCCGACCCACACTGTATGGTGCGGAAAAAAAAAATGCCCATGCTGCTTCGCAACTGTCGCAGGCAGCTGTTCAAAGCGTTGCGTGGGTTGGCGATTGTCCTGCGCATGCTCCGAAGAGAACAACTGACGGCGCGTGCGTTAAGTCTAGAGGGGACAGCATTTCGGCTGATGCAGTGCAAGTGCCTTAACGTGACTAGCCGCACGCGACGCTCGCCGCAGGAACTACAGTCGAACCTGACTGTATCGAACCCGTTTACATCGAATTATTCTATATATCGAACAATTTCTGGTCACGGTATAGTTACAATGAGTATATATAGCAAAAATTACGCTTACATCGAACAAATATTGCAGTGACTCCCGATATATCGAATGTCAGGCGGCGGAAAAGTGCCCCCAGAAGTTGGCTTTCCCTCGCGGTAGCGGGGAAACCCGGCGGCGCGGCTCCATCCAACCGCTCTCCCTACCGTGACCGCGCCGCCTCGGGCTGTTCGGGCGAGCCGTCCACACTCCCCCTGTCGCGCATAGTGGAGTCTATTGGGCCACATCCTCCCTCTTTCTCTATCATCTTTCACTTCCCATTCCCTCTCCCCTGATGACGCTTCACCGTGCTCCATCACGGGTTGCAGAATCAAGCGTCCTTCCTTTCTTTAGATCACTATCTATCGACACTCCCCAGCAAAAAATGATCCTGGCCCGCCTCAGCGCTTGCTCAGACAGCCAATCAGAGGCTTTTGTGCTGTGCAAGATGGCGAAAGTGCCAGTTGTCTAGCTGCTTATCTGATTTATCGTGTTTGCGCCTTGTGGGCCTTCTCCCGCAGTGTTGCCGTGATGAAGCGGCAGAATTCGCCTTTCGTCGTGAAGCTCGAAATCATAAATTGCGTCGAACGCGATGAGAAGTTGGATGTCCCCGCAGCATGCAAGATTCCGAGGAACACTCTCGGCACGATTAGGGCTAAAGTGGCCAGACTCGCAACCCGGTGCCCATGACGCCCGACGCATACGCACTGCCGTGTACGAGGGGTTCTTCATACGTTCCGGTTTCCGCGTGCGCGGTGATGACTGTAAATTTTAATGAATGCGACGAAGCCGTTGCCGGTGTTGCCGAAGTTTGGAGCGAGCTGTCAAAATTTCCGGGACATTCGAATCAACGGTGGATGAGTTTGTGAGTGCAGATGATGGTGTCGTGACCATGGGAGAGCCCGGAAACGAAGACTACATCGCCGACATCGTACCGAGCACAAATGAAAGTAGGCACATTGAGGAAAGCAACTACGGTCCTTTGCCCACATTCTCCGAAGTGATTGGTGCACCCGCATTAGTCCGGTGCTTCTGCGCGAATGCGGAAGGTTGCAGCCTCAGCTGTTCCGACTCCTTAGACAACGTGGGGAAGTGCGGGCGTCGCAGGCAGCGAAATAGCCCAAGCAGAAGAAAATGCAGGACTAATTTATGCGAAACTAAGCTAGTTTCTTCAATAAAGTGATTTTATAAATGGTATGTGCTTTTATGACATCCACTTATTTAGCAGGCTTATATCGAATTATGCTCTATATCGAACTGATAGGCGTTTTTTTGCGAGTTCGATATAGCCGGGTTTGACTGTACGGCTGCGCTCTAAAATGCACTCTCGAAATGCATTACAACCTGCTGCGCCGTTAGTCTCCGTTGTACTTTTGCAGATGTATCGCCTGCACGCTGCCGAGTTCCACTATACGCATAGCTGGCGCCCAAATACGTATCCTAGCGACGCTTTCTTTTGAGTAATAGCCACGAATTTCAAAGGCTATGCTTTTTGGTACTGGGAGCACCGATAAACGTCACGGCCGCCATGTTAACCCTTTGAGGGTAGATTCCTTTCGCCTATGCAACTGCACAGGGTCGACTTCTTTTTATTGCAGATTCCAATTCTTCCGAGGGACCTATTTCGAAAAAAAATTACTTAATTTTTCTAGGGTGACCGTAAAATGAGAAAAAAATATTTTGCATTGGTATATATGTACTATTTATTCATGAATAACAACAATAAAAAATAAATTATCCAGCGGGTTGAAATAAATAAGAGACAGAAAAACATCAAATCACCATTGATTAATTTGACAGTATTTGCTAGATATTAACACATCCCCAAATTGAAAGCACGCCCACATTTTATGGGCTCAAAGTGGGAAACTATCAGTGAAATGACATTAGTTTCCTAAATGAAGCAAAATCAAACATGCATCTGATTCCTTAGCAAGAATAATGTAGCATGCCTCCGTACAGTGGAACCACGATGATATGACTTTCCTGGGACCATGCGAAAACGTTGGTAGTATAATCCATGAGTCATAATCCGACCAACTAAAATTGTCTATATAATACACGGTTTCGGGGAAAGAGTTGTGAAGAGCTTCAATTTGAGCTATAGGCTAATACATTACAGGACTTGGAAATGAAAATCTCGAAAAAAGTTAGTGCAAAAAAGATACTGCATTGCAGGTGCGAATCGCACTTTATTGGAGATTTAGTATACCATGCACCATGTTCCGTGCCTGCCAGAAGGCTAAAACGTTTTCTCATGCTTTAAAAGAAATTGGTCGATTTCTTGCACTTTTTAAGGCACCGTGCAAAGCTGTCCTTCAAGTGCAGCAACGTCCGCAAGGAGATTGCCTGCACTCCGAATGTTGTTGGTGCTATCCATCCCATCTGCAAATGTAGGCACAAGCAAGGCAGCATCTGTGGCTAGGTGTCAGCCAGGAGTGTTGGCATGGTGCTAATCGGTTCGATCTTCGCACATGCTTTTGTGCTTTCCGTAAGGTCTAGGGTGGTATTCTCGGGTGCTCACTTACAGAGATGGCTTCACTTTCGTGAGACTCGGGAATGAATGTGTTGTAGTTTGTGGCCGACAGCACTCCTGGCACTGTACGAAGATAGCAAGCTTGGCACAGCGGCAAAAACACTCACGGGAGCCGGCACTGCTGAGAGGAAACACCAAGAGAGAATGTGCAATGAGATGGAAATGAGACGGCATGAAGATGAGTGATGGTTGAGCGACGTGAAGAGGTGGAAGGGAAACAAACAATGAGAGGGCAGTGAACATGAGAGAAGGAAAAAGGAGGCTAGAAGGGAGCCCGGAAACCAGCTGGAGCTTTCTGCATGCGAAGGGGCACTCTTCCCTTCTTGACGGAGGGAACGTCACCATGAGGGAGCTGCCAGAAGATGGTGGTGCTTCTCGCGCATGCTCTGTGCGTATTACAGTGTTGTGCGAGTCATCGTATGAGACAGCACGTACATAATCTTGTCTTATAATCAAGGTTTTTTAATGCATTATCTCCATGGGAGTTCGCCATGACAGAATGGGAGCTTATTACGTAATGCCATTGACACATAGAAGTTGCGTGTTCCCAGGTGCTAAGGCGAGTCCCAGTTTAGGAAGGGTGTCTTCAAGTGCAATAACGGCAGCTTGAAGTTAGGTGGCCATGTGCTCAATGTTCCCGCCGTAGTCTTGTGCTTCTGTCCAAATGGTTATGCCGTCCGCATACATGGTACAGCAGGCGCCAGTGCTTGTCTCTGGTTTGCAGGCCACAGTAAGCATGGCCACATTAAAAACCAGTGGTCCCAAAATTGAACCCTGAGGGACTCCTCGGTAGAGATAAGTGACTGGAACGGCATTGCTGTTGCTGCGAGGTCGAATGGGTCTGGCTTCAAGAAATTGTGCGATCCAGTCTACTGTTCGTTGGCTGGGATGTACTCGTGCTAGATTTGAGAGAATGTGATTTTGTTTGACATTGTCAAATTCTTTCCGCGTGTCGACAGCCAGGATGTGGCCCAGCAGTCCACTCCGTGAATTTCTTTTTAGGACCCTCTGCAGCAACCAGAGGTTATTGTGTGTTCCCATGTCGGGCCTAAACCCAGCTTGGGACTAATGTAAGCCTGGTTTGCGATATTCGATGTAGTGAGTTATCCTTATATGTATAATCCGCACAGTGAATTTACATATGGTAGGCGTGAGCGATATGGGGCGGAGATTGGAGATTTTTGTATTCTTTCCCCGGTTTTGGTATCGGATTGATTATGGACAGGCGCATGTGATCCAGAATAATTCCTTGAGACCACTGCTTGTTTATTACTTCTATGAGAGCCATTTCAGCTTCTTCTGACAAATTTCGCAACATTTTCCAGGTGATACCATCATGACCCGGAGCAGAATCGCTTCTACCCTTGTTTAATGGCGGCCTGAAGTTCTCTCAGCGTGAACGGGGCATCTAGTTCAGGGTTCATTGTATCTAGTTTTGGTGTTTCGAGGCTTGAGGGTGGGTGCTTGCGTGAAGAAAGAATGTTTTTATGATTTCCTCTTCGTGCTTGTCGGAGCCGTGTCGAAGTGTAAGGGTTTTGAGTGGGGATTGTCCTCTGCCTTTGCGAAGCATTTTGCAAAGGATCCCCCAGAGCTGTTTCATGCCTTTGATCTTGCCTAGTCGCTTGCAGGTGGAGACCGCCTCTCTCACCGACACAATCAGCGCAATATATACTGACCGCACTCAGTGGCAAACGCATGTCTCTGGCCTGGTACAAACCCTCAACTGGTGAGGCCAGGCGCTACATTTGTACACTAAACTATGCGATATCTTCACAGGCAGAACTTATGGCCATCTGGATCGCCTTACAAGACAGGACAGCGCCATCCGCTATCTACACTGACTCATTCGAAGCATTAAAAGACATTGAGGACCCCAGTGTGGTAGATGTCACTTCTCTACACATTCGCCAGATTCTACAGCACAAGCAGAATAATGGTACACTGAAACCTCGTTAAACCGTAGTTGGCCGGAGCTTGGAAAAAGTACATACTGAACGGTAGTACTGCTTAAGCGAAATAGCATGAGATCGGCCACTTACCTGTCACAAATCGAACCTCGAGTTAATGCGATCAAAGGGGAAGAAGACATGCAGTATTTATTCACTTTGCATGACAGAAGCGTAATTTACCTTTGATGCCGTCGCGGCCTAGTAGCGATGACAGCAGCCTCAAGCTTAATGAAGCTGCGAGCCATCTTTTCAACCAGCCCCCTCTTCTCGGCAAACACTCGCACGCCAGATTCCTCGTTGGCGTTGCATATTCTCCGTGCATGGGCGGGGTAGCGTTGCAGAAGTCGCGGGGCGCCTTTTTCATTGCGGGGTGCTGTTTGCGTTGCGACGATTGCATTCATGAGGCTGATGTAACACGCAGCTTTTGTTACTGTCGGGCCAGAATCGCCCTTGCTGTCTCTTCCCTTGTCGTCCTCATCACTGTCGCTAGGCGACACTTCGGCAACAACAGAGGCAATGATGGCGAAAAGTCGAAGCTCGTAGCCGACATCTCTTTGCGGTCATTGTTGTTGTGGTTTTGCAGCAGCGCTGGCGAGCAACTTCTTCGCATTCCAAATACCACACACCATAGTCAACAGTAGACCCATGTTGCGTGCCAGCGCTGACTTCGTGTCACGTTCGATGACACGAACGATGTCTAATTTTTCTTCTATGCTGAGTACCCAGCATCTTTTTTTTATCCGAGCTTTGGCAATAACGCGAACCTTTGCTTGCATGACGCCACAACGCTCCCTGGCATGGCGCCGAAACGATGTTGATGTGGCTTCACGCACAAACGCACAGGGTGCCTGGAGGCCATTCTGATCTCTGAGGCTTGTTCTGCCGGGCCACCCGATGGAGACGACATAGCGCCGTGTTTGTGCGACAAAAAGTGGAAACACTACATGTCAACCAATACGTACGCAATAAGGTGGTATGGTTTATGCGGATACAAAACACATTATGTTCAATGGCCACAGAGCCGGGGATTTGACTTTACTACTTTTAAAACTAAACTACTGTTTAAGCGGGTACAGTTTAACGAGGTTTTACTGTATTGCCGTTAAGGTCACCTGGACGCCGGGACACGTGGGGGCCCACAAGGGAAGTAACGACGTGGCGCATGGTCTTGCCATCTGACAATCTGGAGTTCTACCTTATCGTCTCCAACCTCTCTTATGCGGGTCTGCCGATCTTGGCGACCATCCCTATGCAGATTTAGCGCCGAACTCTCACTTTGAAATGGCACGAATACGCCGCTTCCTCTAGTACACTTACAGGGAGAGACTCAAACATCTCACTCCTCCTGCCACCTTTGAGGAGCTCGCCGTCAGCCGAAGCCAGGAAATACTCATAAAGTACTTGCCGATACAGCCAGTACCCGTGACATAATTCACAAATGCAGACGTTGGCTGACCGAAAGAAGGGCATTGACGTCTCTGTCCCCCGAATATGCACCTTCTGCCACTCCGTATGAGAAGCCAACTTGCAGCATGCCATTTTACACTGTCCCGCATTCAATAATTATCGAGACAGCAATAATTTTCTACATTGCCATATTGAAGCTTTATAGAATGACATTCTCGAAAACCCCGATTGTCTAGTAAAGTTAGCCCGCGTTGGCGTTGCTAGCGGCCTGGCTCGTGCGATTTAGTGCGTGTCTACCTCTCCTTCGTATACACCACCTCTCCCTCTTCTTAATAAAAAATAATTCATTCATTCATTACATAATGCCCATCATCATCACTCTTAGACTGCACTTTATTACTGTCTGTGAAGATCTACATATCCTCCGAACAGCTCATAGTGTGTTTGATATTGTTGCAGGAAGAAAGCAGGCCCACGAGTGTAAAATAATGTATACTTACAACTGGCGTATATGGCGTTCAGGCAACTGCCAGACTTCGTCTTCGTCTAGTCCAATTCAACTTCTTCGTTCCCTTCACCATAACATCACCCTCCCAGTGGAGTAGCTCCGTCCCGGTGCAAGTTATAGAGCCTCACTTAATGGGGGGGGGACATAGGGCTTAAGCCTGGCGACGTGAACAACATCACTGGTGACGTTGGAATGCACTGAAGGCTGACCGACTGGGGCGATCTCGTATGTCACGTCGGACAGTTGGCGTAAGATCTGGTACGGACCAGAATAACGGGAAAGCAGTTTTTCCGACAAGCCGACGCGACGTGAAGGCGTCCAGGGAAGGACAAGGGAACCAGGTGAAAAATGGTAGTCTCGGTGCCGAAGGTCGTAGCGTCGCTTTTGAGAAGCTTGCGAGACTGTGAGGCGATGACGGGCGACATCTCGGGCCTGGGCGGCTAAGTCAATAGCATCGCGAGCGTAACCAGTGCTGGGTGATTGTACTGCGGAAGGTAGCAACGTGTCAAAGGGCAAGGTGGGGTCGCGGCCATACAAAAGGTAAAATGGTGAAAATCCGGCAGTGTCGTGACGGGACGAGTTTTATGCAAAAGTGATGTATGGTAAAGCGACGTCCTAGTGACGGTGATCGTCGGAAACGTACATGGCCAGCATTTCAGTTAGCGTGCGGTTGAGTCGCTCGGTGAGGCCGTTCGTTTCAGGGTGGTACGCGGTAGCAATCTGGTTTTCTGTAGAGCAGGAACGGAGCAGGCCATCGACGACCTTCGATAAAACGTTGCGGCCGCGATCCGTAAGCAACTGGCGAGGGGCGCCGTGGTGCAGGATGACATCGTATAGTAAGAAGTCGGCGACATCTGTAGTGCAGCTGGTTGGTAGCGCTCGTGCGATGGCATATCTCGTGGCATAATCGGTTGCTACAGCAATCCATTTGTTTCCTTTGATAGAAATTGGAAAGGGGCCAAGGAGGTCTAGGCCCACACGAAAGAAAGGCTCTGTGGGGATATCAATTGGTTGAAGCAAACCAGCGGGAGGCATAGCAGGCGTCTGCCGGCGCTGACACAGGTCTCAAGAAGCGACATAACGGCGCACAGAGCGATAAATGCCGGGCGAGAAGAAGTGACGCTGCAGGCGGTCGTACGTACGAGTGATGCCCAGATGTCCAGCAGTAGGAGCGTCATGAAGTTGCTGGAGCACGGCTAGTCGAAGGTGCTTGGAAACGACTAGGGAGAGCTCCGGGCCGTCAGGACGAACGCTACGACGGTATAAAGTTACATCGCGCAAGGTGAACATCCGGAGGGACGGGTTATTGGGCGAGGAGCTGAAGCGTTCCATAAGTGTTCGAATAACAGGATCTTTGCGCTGCTCGTTGCCAATATGGAGGAAGCCGGAGATGGATAGAACACTGATGTCCGAGTCTGCATCGGTATCGTCTGGTTGATCCCCGGGACTGCGGGACAGGCAGTCAGCGTCTTTATGCAGGCGCCCTGACTTATACATAATAGAAAATGTATATTCCTGTAGACGCAATGCCCAACGTGCAAGTCGTCCAGTTGGGTCCTTCAAAGAGTAGAGCCAGCAGAGGGTGTGATGATCGGTTACGACGCAGAAGCTCCGACCGAAAAGGTACGGCCGGAATTTCGCGACCGCCCATACGAGCGCGAGACATTCTCTCTCAGTAATGGAGTAATTTCGCCCGGGTGTAGAAAGAAGGCAGCTAGCGTAAGCGATGACACGGTCTTGGCCCTGTTGACGCTGAGCGAGGACAGCGCCGATGCCATGACCACTCGCGTCACTTCGTACTTCAGTGGGCGCAGAAGGGTCAAAGTGGGACAGAATTGGGGAAGTGGTAAGCCGCTCAATCAGGGTAGAAAAGGCTTTCTCCTGCAGTGGTCCCCAAGAGAAAGAGACGTCTTTCTTAAGAAGGTCAGTGAGAGGGTGAGCGATGTCGGCAAAATTTTTCTCAAATCGCCGGAAATAAGAGCATAAGCCCAGAAAACTACGGACATCATTTGTTGAACAAGGTACAGGAAAATTTCGCATGGCGTGAACTTTCTGTGGATCAGGTTGGATTCCGGCAGCGTTTACGAGATGGCCGAGCATGTTAATTTTACGGCGACCGAAATGGCACTTGGAGCAGTTTAGCTGAAGGCCAGCCCTGCGAAACATGGAGAGTATGGTTGTGAGGCGCCCTCTCAAAGTTCGGCGAAAACACAATCACATCGTCGAGGTAACAGAGGCGTGTAGACCACTTCAAGCCGCGCAAGAGAGAGTCCATCATGCGCTCGAATGTAGCTGGCGCATTGCATAATCCAAAGGGAATGACTTTAAATTGGTACAGACCGTCCGGTGTGACGAAGGCGGTTTTCTCGCGGTCCATCTCATCGACGCTAATCTGCCAATGGCTGGAGCGGAGGTCAATTGATGAAAAGTATTGGGATCCGTGAAGGCAGTCAAGAGAATCATCAATGCGCGGCAGGGGATAAACATCCTTCTTTGTTATCCTGTTGAGGTGATGGTAGTCAACGTAGAAGCGCCACGAGTTGTCTTTTTTCTTTACTAAGACAACCGGTGATGCCCACGGACTACTGGAAGGTTCAATGATGTCCTTGTCCATCATCCTGTCTACTTCTTTCTGTATGATGGCCCTTTCTGTTGCGGAGACACGATATTGACATGTGTACTTATCTTTATCGGGCGACCACGTTTGGCCACCTAACAAATGTTATCGCGCAGCGCAGGACGCGCCTGCATGTAAAAGAAGTTTCTGAAATGTTATCGATGGTTCCGTCAACTGTCTTTCACCGCAACTTGTGTAATCTGATTGCATGTATGCGCGACGCGAATAGTGTAGAACTTTGTGGAAGACACACCGGTCCCATCGGTTAATCTGGAACATTTGACGACTGATCTATAAAAGCCGACGCGCTTGACCCGCTGACCAGATTTTTCGACGATCGCCGACTGTGTTCGCCGCTTTCGTTGTGCTATAAGTGTAGCCTGTGTTGTGGGCACAGGTTCGCCCAATAAAATCTAGTTTTGCCTTTCACAGTATTGCTACTGTGTTCTTAATGTCACCACCACGTGACAATATGGCCGCCTATAAATGGGGCTGGCATCACTGGTACCGGTGTTTATGCGATGCGTGACAGCAGATGTCTGGCCAAGTGGACGGTCATCCAAATCAAAGATGTCCCGAAAAGATAACAGGAGGTGACGAAGAGCTGTTGTTTGCTCAGAAGGAAGGTCAGGAGTGATCATCTTAGAAACATCGTCCACAGGCGTAGAGTACGGAGGAGTGGGTGAGAAAGGTTCGTTGGTACTGAGGAAGGATTCAGAGGTCAAATAAGAAATCTCAAATTCTTCCAAAGGAGTGATATGCGCTATGGCGATACCGTGTGGCAGCACATGCGACGAAAATCCAAAATTGAGGATGGGCACGCGAGCGCAGTTTTCGCGGATCCGGATTAAGGTGCTCGGTAGGGCAATATTGCCCTACCGAGCGGCGACACGACGTACTCGCCATCAGGTACGGGAGGACAGGGCATCAGGGGACATTCGTAGCCGCCTGTGGAGACAGCCTTGCAAACTCAGCAGAACATAAGCAGTGTGAAGCACAAGTTGTTGCGTCGGCAGGAAGCGGCAGATCCAACTGTACAACACCTGCGGAGCAGTCAATTTGGGCAGAGTGTTTCGAAAGGAAGTCGAGAGCGAGAATTAGGTCGTGTGGACAGTGTTCAAGGATGATAAATAGGACAACGGTATAATGGCCCCCAATGGTCACACGTGCTGTGCACATTCCAAGCACAGGTGAAGTACTCCCTTCGGCGACTTGCACAGTGCACGGTACGGCGGGTGTCAGAACCTTTTTGAGCCTTCGGCGGAGAGCAGCGCTCATAACTGAAAGCTGCGCTCCTGTATCAATGAGAGATCTAACAGGAACACCATCAACTCCAATGTCCAGTAGGTTTCCACACGTAGGCAGGGTCAACAGAGTATTTGTAGGCCGGGTCGGAGTTGCAGCTTCACCTCCGGGAGCTGCACTGCCTAGTTTCCCGAAGCGAAGCGACCGGTTGCAGAAGGGGACGAAGAGCGGTGAACGAGAGGTGAAAGGGACCTGCTACCTTGCGGAGACGGGGAGCGGCTGGATGTTGGTGGAGCACTGTCGGCGTTGATGTTCCTAGTCTGCGTATAGGGCGAGAAAGTATGATTGTCTGGTACTTGGCTGTAGTGACTCGGAGATGACCACCGAGGAGGCGACGACCAATGGTTGCGGCAATGACGGGCGATGTGTCCAATACCGGAACAATCAAAACAGACAGGTTTATCATCCGCTGTGCGCCAGTCAGCTGGGTTGCAACGAGGGGGTGGAAAGCTTTGCGTCTGGGAACGAGCGGCCGGAGAAATCTGGTAGGTGTTTGTATGGCGGACTGAGCAGAGAGATGGAATGCCCAAACTTGCTATTTCCTCCCGAACGACCGCTTGTATAAGGGAGATAGCGGGCACGCTTTCCTGACAGTCAGAACGAACTGGAGCCGGAGCCATGGCCTCAAGCTCACAGCGAACGATGCACGTGATTTCTTCCGGTCCTGTGGGCTGAACGAAGCGCGGCGGGTCTTCGCAAGAAGATGTCGCGGTGTTATTGGGCAATCGGTCGAAAGTTTGAGCGACGCGGCGGCCCTTCGCTTGTTCGAAGCGCTGGCACTCCTTTATAATTTCATCCACAGTGGCACAATCCTTGCACATCAGGAGTTGTCTGCAATACCTTTCAATATGGGACCAATCTTGTCTGCCTCGGTCATGTTGTTATCAGCCTTGCGACAGAGGGCTAGCACATCCTGTGTGTAGACGACATAAGATTTTGTGGACGTTTGAGCGCAACACGCAAGTTCTTTTTTTGCTGCCAGCTGACGACCGACAGGTCTGCCAAACAGGTCTCGCATTTTTTCTTTGCAGACATCCCAGCTTATTAGTTCAGCTTCGTGTGTGTCGTACCATTGCCTGGCAGTTCCTCTTAGATAAAATATTACGTTTGCTAGCATCATTGTTGGATCCCACCTGTTGTTGTCGCACACTCGTTCGTACATCGTAAGCCAGTCCTCGACGTCGGCGTTGTCTGTGCCACAAAATGTCTCTGGGTCCCGTGGATGAGTGAGGATGACCGTTGGCACGGGCTGCTGAGGCGTTGTCGCGTGTGTCGGTTGATTTGCCATTGTGGCGGCAGGTAGATGACGTCCGCTGCGAAGTTCTGTAATTGTGCCCCGCACCTCCACCAAAATGTTGCAGGAAGAAAGCAGGCCCACGAGTGTAAAATAATGTATGTTTACAACTGGCGTATATGGCGTTCAGGCAACTGCCAGACTTCGTCTTCGTCTAGTCCAATTCAACTTCTTCGTTCCCTTCACCGTAACAATATTTTCCATTTATCAAACAACTTCGCAACAATCGCAAATGATAGATTGTAGCCCATGCCTAGACTAACCACTTCTCTAGTTTATCCTGAGGTGCGTACGATTCTCCACACGACTTGTTGCTGCTAGCTTAATATATAAAATAACATCATTTGAATGTGGTTTCGTATTCTGACTGAAAGTGGCACATTTCATTGTGAGGTACCGTTTTTGCTTTAATATCTTCCTGAGCAGGCTGTACATAAGTGTTTTTACAGGAGATGTTGTGTGTTCAATGCACCCACTTTAACTATGTCGCTTCCAATACATACTCGTGCTATTGGAGTCACCAATGGTGTCACCAGTGGGGCTAGGCACGTGGGTGCCCACCATTCAGTTTGAATTATCCGACAAAGGCCAATATTTTGATTTCAATAACAAAAGCTTTGAGCCATAAAAGGCCAATTTCTCGATTTCACTAACGAAAACTTCGGCCCATAGAAATACATGGGTGCCTGCTGGCACCTTCAGTCAGGATCGAATTAGCTGAAAAATTGAAATAACTAGAGTCTAATTAATGGAAGACGACCGTATTACTTCCCAATTAGTGCAAAGTAATATGCAGTGGAATATGGTCACATGCATGCAACGTTGAGCATAAAACTATTAAGGCAGCTTTAAAAAAAATGTTATTGTCTTGATGTGAACACATCTGAGCAAATATATAAAGTTAATCTCTCTATCATGTTTCATCATTGTTCCAGGCTTCCCGTGAGCAGGGAACTTAAGGTAACATTTTGATAAAACAAAAGTTGGAGGTACCTTCATGAAAAATCTTATTTGTCTCTTGAACCTTTCGTAGGTCACATTTTATCAAGAAATGCATTTTCCCAGGTTCACATTTTACAGTGATGCTATTGGCCTTTGTTGGTCATGATTTTTCGCGGCAATGTCCTTGCGCGAAAAACAAGCGATTGAAGCAAAATGTGCCTACATTTTTTGTATCATGCGTACAACATACAGCACAGTACTCATTTCAATAACGAACAAGTGCAAAACAAGCATCCAAACCACATAATAGATTATAGGGCGCTTCTGTTAACAATATGAAACACATAGTGCCGCCCACATATGTTTCCCGGTAAAGATTACTGTTGCACAAACTGCCGCTCGTTGCAGTACAGGGGAAGTCAGCATGTCCACATTCTCCTGTGGCTGAATAATGGACCGGAGGAGAAATTGAGCAATAAAGCGTTGCATACTCCACTCCCCTCAGCAGTTGTTTGCAGCCGCTTCGCTGGACATCCACTTTCACAGGGCCGGGATGGCGAGTCAATTTTTTTTATCGTAGATTTCAATTCTTCAGCGTGACTTACTATGAGAAAAAAACGTAGATAATATTTATGGGTATACATGGTTTTTTGTTGAGTACATGGATAATCTAGCATAATTCATTTTTGTGCAAATTTTATAAAATTCAATCGACTTATATTTATGTTTTGATATAGGTTTGACACAACTCGGATCTGTAATTAGGAATGTTTCATTTCATTTTGCATTTCTATCTTGTGGCCTCCAAGCCATATCCGTGCCAGAGATGAAGGGCCTAAAGAATGGAAAATGAAGTGTATCATTATTGAATACGGCCCCAGGAATGCACTGCCATAGTACTTGCGAGGCATGCCATGTGAGCACATGCTAGGAAACTCAGTGGTGCACACTCTTCAGGAAAATGAAGCAAGTAAGGAACCTGCAGTTATGAATTGCTAGATGAGACATGATTCTATCAGTTCTGGCAGGTCTCGCAAAAAGTGACATGCAAGCAAGCATCGCTGGTTTATGAGCGTCTGACTAAGCAAAGTAATTACACAGTGCCTGTGGGAGATCTGTGCGATTGATCATGTCACAGTAATGTTGTGAGTGATAAACTATACACTGTAACTTAAAACGACACGCGTGAGAATGCCAAGTATAAAATGCACTAGCGCAGGCACGACCATGCAGCAGTAAATTAGGCAAAGTGAGAATACTAAACTACTGCCACCACTCTAACAGTGCGAAGGGAACAATCTGTTTCGGGAAGAGCGAAGGGATGGCAGTGCAATAAGAACTTCGCCTAGAAGTCATGGTAGGTTGCAGCACCTCTGGTGTTATGCTAGGCTGTGCTTTATTTAGAAAATGTGAACTTTTCTAAATGTTTCATTGCTGACATGCATGTATGGTTACGACCGTCAAAGGTCTTACGTGATTACAGTCTGTACCAAATTTCAGTGCTCTCTGTCAAGAAAGAAAAAGGTTAGCTCTGATCTGCTACACCCCCTTTAAAGGAATATGGGTGCCCCGGGAAAAAAAAAAAAATTATAATTTGAACTAACAGAATGAAATGTCAAGGTTTGCATATTTTATGTGTTGACCTTGAAAGTGAAATGTATTTTAATATACATCATACGGTTCTTTCTTCATGAGAACCTGAAAATAATTTTCTGATTGTTAATAATAATCTACTGCACAGCTATTGTTAAACTGTATACTACCATTATAATCTGCACATATTAAGGACTGCAAGAACAGTAGTTTTACCCACCATGGTAGGCCAATGGCTTTGGTGTTGCATTGTCAAGTTTGAGGTCACAGGTTCGTTCCCAGCTGTAGATACTGCATTCCAGTAGAGGGGAATACAAAAGCGCTTGTGTTCCAGACATTGGGTGCTTGTTAAAGAACCCCAAGTGGTCAAAATGAATTCGGAATCCCCAACTTTCCGATCATTTACTGGTAAACTCTACATAAAGCACATAACTTAAAAGAAAATCTCAATATAACAAAGTGTTCGACTTGTGAGGAAAGAGTGGCGGCGTCAGCTGACCGAGAATTCAAGGTGAGGCGAGGCAAGGCTTGGTTCTTGGAGGCCAAACGCCCGGTTGATTGTAGTTGCATGAGGAAGGGCCTGGTTGCGCAAGTACAGCAGCGAGAGAGGAAGGAAGACACGGGTGGCGCGACGTGGGGTGCATGTGGATGGATGGCGTGGTGTGGTAATAAAGTGAAGGTTTGTGACGGACGTGTCGGCCTGTCATCGTTCGTAAAAAATTGGGGCCCATTCATGATCATTTTGCTACAGTTCGACTTGGCTGCTGTTGGTTGCGCCCACTCGGGTGCCATTTGCACCCACTGCGCCAATGTGCGGTATTTTCGTGTTTTCACAACAGTGCAATGTTTTCAGTAGTGTTTGTAACTACAGTCAACGACCGACGCCTTATTTTTCTGATGTGCCCGATAATTCGGATGCCTTTGCGGCACCGCCGCAGTGCCCTATGGAGTCAATGAGAAGTGCGTCTGAAATTTTGGATGCAAAAATCCTTTGCTGTCTGATTTTCTGGACTTTCTGCCATGACCGCTGGTCCGAAATAGTGCACCACCATCGATGCCACCACCACCACCATATTGGTTATCTCGCCTCCTCGTACGGGCGCTCTTGCACGCAGATGTGCTGGCAGCTGTGGTCACCACTGCGGCAATGTTAGGCCTAGCTACTTCAACGTTCGCTACCAAGCTCCTTGCTGTTTGGTGCCGTGTTTTTCGTTAAAAGAAGAACCTGAAATTATTTTGACGATTTTGTACAAACATACTGAGTTGTTACCATAGTCCCTCTGATCATTAATTGACGCATCTAAGTGTTCTGCGTAAGCCGTGTAATTTATTATACGGTTTTAAAAAATATACATTGCTACCGATTGCAGCACGCCACTCGGCTGAGTTTTCAGCCACTCCTTACCAGGTGACGCAAGGTGACCATATGACGCCAGTAGGGGGAACTATACGATTGGCTGCCCAGGGCACGTCATCGATAATTTTTTTAGCAAACAACGATTGTTTGTAATAGTTTGAATGTTAGTTGATTTGTTTCTATAAAAAATGTAACAGAGAAGGCACAAGGACAATTTATCACTATACTCAAGACTTCCGGTACACAGCAAGTGTCGGGAGCTTGTGTTGCTATGTGCTCCGTGTTGACGAGAGCTCAGTAGTCAGTGTAGGTCTCGATCTTTGTTTTTGTGATCACCATGGTTTCGCGAGCACCATGGAGACCACAACGCACCACCTTGTTGCGTTGTGGTTTGCAAATGTAGCGACTGGAAATATGTCAAGCTGTGGCATCATGTTCCTCTGCAAAGCAGCAGATGAGCGGAGTGGCGGAGCGGAGCGGAGTGCATGAGACTCTCGGTATCCGATTGGCTTTGCGCGTTTGCGGCCGTCACTTTACACTGGAGGATTACTACCCAAATAGTGTTTTGTGTGTCCGGTGTTCAGGTAAATGCAACTGCAAGCGGACTGGATTTGGGCGTTTCACGGTTTCAGCAGAGGCGCAAACGTGAACAATCTGCACGGTGCAGCCACCTGGTGGCATAGGGCTCAACCAAACATAGAACTAACATAGCAGTAACGTAGTGTATGCTACTTTGCTGCTGGTGTAAATTTTTGGCAGGAAGAATAATCGTGAACACATTGTTTTTCCAAATAAATATTTTGCACTTGGTTGGAGCAATAATAGATCTTTGTTTGACTGGTCCCATCATAATGCAGAGGCAGTGAAGGTGAAGCTTAGCCGCGGGTACTCGCCGACCGAGTGGAGGAGAAAATGCATGGCTATGGAGGAGGGCAACTTGTGATTGTTCGTAGCTGTCTTAATATGAGACACTTCACATAAATTGTGGTGCGAACGATTTACTGTAGCTGTACCCTACACGTCTACAAAATTTGTCCGAACCATTTCAGGGACCCCTTAAAGTAATTCGCCACTGATAGCGATGGTGTTGGTTCCTCCTTTGTAATCCTCGCCAATGGCTTCGAAACTTGGAAAGCAAGACGGGTTCCATAATGCGGGTTTCAAAAAGTCAGCTTCTTCTCAATACAGCATTGTTACGCGGTGAAGCATACCAAGAGTGGGAAGAGGCAATTGTCACAGGGTACAGTATGTATTCCTTAATTATACCTGCATGCACCCGCCTTCTGACACAGTATGAGCATCAATACACCTAATAATACTACTGGCAGGCCTTAAGAGCTATTTTGGATGTTCATATGGAAATTTGAGCCTTTGGGGGCAGTAAAAGGCAGTGCTTCAAAAGGTCAGTCGGGTATTGGCAACAAAAGTTGCGGTTCTAAGGCGAATCGACTTGTATCTTTTCGCAGAGGCCACATGACACACAGGAAGCCGACAAACCGCCTCACAATAAATGTGAGCAAAAGGGATGGTGTAAACGTTGTTCTCGACCACCATCACCATCTTTGGAACATACCATATGGAGGCATTTCATCTTGGCACCTTTCATAGATGCACAGTCTCTTGTTGAACTTCTATCATTGTTCTTGGGCATAACACATTTTGTCTAGTGCAGTAACGCATATCAAAGCACTTCTGTCATTTGAAATGCACATAAGACATTTGCCATCACTTTTTGTCTTGCAACAACTTGCATCTGACGGTGCAAGTTCTTCTAGCTCTTTTGTAATTTTATGTCTGTCTTGCACCCAAGCACATGTTTGTTCTGGTCATCCTACAAAATTTTATTTAATTGTTTAAAAAATTAAGTTCCTTACCTACCCAAATAAAAATGTTTGTAACATAGCATACATTGTATACCGTTCGTGGGATAGCACGCTTAATTGGTTGCTGTTTGCTTTATGTCTTGCTTCACTCTTGAGTAGCACTTACTGATTGCATAGTAATAACAAGCTTCGCCAAATGGCTACAGATTACTACTGCAGTACTCCAAATGTCCAAAAAATCTATTTGTCTGCTCCGTGACTGCTCCAGAATGCTGATGTGGCTGCTCCTAATTTGCTTCAGAACGATTTTTCCTGCTCCAAAAATTGCTCTAAATCTTAAACTCGCTGGATCACCACTGCTGGGGCAGAGCAACGGCTTCACCATGCAACGTCAGCTAATTGTGGCAGCAGTTCAACAAAGGCTGATGGCCAAGGGACTGCTCGCAGATCGTGTGACAGCAGCGGTGGTGGTTCAACCATGAGGTGACGCCGATCCACTGGAGGTCAGTTCCCTAAATGCAGTGGATTTAAACGACATCCACTCCCCCGAGGAGTTTTTTGGATCGGCTGGAGATGTATTGCTTGCTCAACGGTGTCACCGCCGACAAATGACCCACATTGTGCCCACTGGTCTGTAGTGCAGTGCGAAGTTGTGGTGGCGCTTCATGACCACGTTTGCGTCGTGGGAGGAATTGATAGTGGCCTTTATTGTGGAATTCTCCTCTATTGACGTGAAGTGTTCAGGTTGTGTACCAACCGGGAAAACCGGGAATTCTCAGGGATTTTCAATAGTCTGGAAAAACTCGGGGAAAACTCAAGGAATTTGTGCTTTTATCAGGGAAAATTAGCTGTAATAATATTGAAAGGGAAAGAAAGTCGCGGTAAAGCTGGCTCGAGTTGGAGGAGTTGCCAGTGTTTAGTCAACGACCGACTTTCCAGATGCCCGATAAATTGGATGGCTTCACGGCACCACCACATACCCCATAGAGCCTATGTATAATAACTTCTGAAATTACGGATGCAAGAACCCTTCGCCATCTGATTTTCCGGACTTTTTGCCGTCATGGCAGGTCCGAAACGGCATTAATAAAACCACCACTACCACCACTGCCGCCGTTTTGATTACCTCGTCGCTCCTCGAACCGGCGCTCTCAAACGCAGATCCGCTGGCAGGCGTAGCCACTAAAGCCCCTCCATACCCCTTTCCGCCGACCAGGTTAAGTACCGCCAACCTACCCTCCTCCTCCACACTCCTCTGCCACTCACCCTCTTAGCTTCCGGCGTCAAGCGGAACTTCCGTAGCTGCAGCTTCTTGCTCCGAGTGGAAGTGACGCTATGTTTTTTTTTAGCGTTATTTACTTTCACGTCGATGGAGAGGCTTTAATTGCACCAGCTGCGGTTTAAATTGGAATGCGATTCCATCCAAGAACCACCGCCTATTGTAATCAGCGATCTGATCGTGTTCGCTGCTTCGCGTCAACCTGTGACGGGTTGTGCCACAAGAGACAACGTACATGGTGGTCCACTTTCAATTTGAACATGGCACTGGGTGGCCGGCGCTCCGCGGAGCGCCGCTCGTAGGCGCCGGGGTAACTAAAATTTTTACAAAGGCTGTATGTATTTGATCCAACCACTTCGCACAGGAAGTTTCCTTTGGGCACCACCAATTTTCGCTAAATTTGGCCTTGGTGGCTTTTATAGTGCTGCCAGAGCAGCAGGCTCAATTCTTCCGCTCTTGTTAGACACGCTCAAACATGCTGGAGTGCTTGCATACGTAATTTATTACGAAAGCCATCTATTTTGAAATTCACCTCCACATCACCCATTAATTTTTTTTTACAGTCACCAAACCTGATGAAGCTGCCTTCTTTAGTTCAGTGAGGACACCAGCCGAAACTAATATATCACGCATGACAAAGTAAGAAAAAAAAAAGTGGGTTCAATGATAATTCGTAACGCTTCTCGATAACCCAGAAATATTAAGACTATGCGACACATTCCACTTGAAATGCTGCCTATTCCTTCAAAGTATAAGCTATCTTACAATCTCTTGGGATGATAGCAGTAGCGTAATAATTTCAAACACATCACAATTTTTTGATGCTGTATTTGATCAACATGGATTTACCATCGCACATAAATTTGGCGTATTGTTACCCTTATGTTCGCAGAATTTTATCTCAGTTATTGTAATTATGCAAGCAGTCTTACACCGCTCGTAAAACAGAGTAATAAGGCTATGGACTACTTGCATACCTATTCTACTTGAAAATGTGCATTTAACGAACCCATTTGGAGCATTGCAGACACCTTATCCATACCATGTCCCTGATTTCCCCTAGAAATAAACAAGATGCCTTGTTTAGCTCACCAAGAACACCGGAGAAACAAACTGCAAATCTCGTAATATCCCCTTCAGTCACAGCATAACATTTGCGAACGCAACCTATTTTTGCCATTACTGTGTAGGGGTTACAAGGAATAGACAGTGAACATTAGGCTTTGAGTAAAAACCGCATTCTGCTCTCTTAAGGTACATCCATTCCATTTCTCAGTGAAATGTATCGCTTCAAACGATCGCTTTCACGAAGGTGTTGCCCTCTTTGACGTCCCTTCAAAGAGGGCCTTCATGAAAGCGAAGTGGGGGGTTTCGGTAGTAATCGCAAAAGATTAATTCTTCCCTTGTAATGCTTGGGCCCAATAATTAACCTTTGCAAGTAATTTGAGCGCGATTCAATATATTTATTGAAGAAACGTAGCACGGCTCACTGTACAATTAATGGATATTAGTTACTATGTATTCACGATGGGTCACTATAGAATTCAGAGGCATTCTCCCGCCTTGACTTGCCTTCTATACGGAGTCTCCAGGACCTTGGGATAAAATTGATAGAAATCTTGGAAAATATTTGCTTCTGTATGCATTTCGTTTTTATTCGTATTTGAGAATGTCTCACTATGAGTTTTGAGCATTTTTTCCTATATATGTTTTTTTTTTTTCGCTCTGCATTTTATGAACTCCTCTATTCTGTTTTCTTATTGAATAAAATAAACTCTACCCCTTGCTATTAAAGCTTGATTAAGTCGTTTTTTTTTATTAGTATGCTTACTAGAGAGTGACACCATCGGGCGACATGGTGTCAGCCCGTCTCTTGACATAAAACAATGTTCTGTGTTGCTCCGGGAATTTGGCAAAGGCACTCGGGGAAAACCTGGAAAACTCGGGGACTTTGGAAATGTCAACTTGGTAGAAACCCTGAGTGTTGCTTGAAACAGGAACTTCAGCTTGCACGCAGCAGCCAGGAAAAAAAACTTAAAAGAATTTATTTACATGATCACGGCCTGTTATGACTGTATCAGGGTTGAAGATTTAGAAATGGTAAAGGTGCACTGCGTGCGAATGCACTCACAAATCCAAGACTCACAATTCCAAGACAAGAGGGCAAACAGTTTGCAAATCTTGTGGAGTTGGCTAAGGCAGCTGACACTCTCATAGAGCGTGATTGGAGGCAGTTCTAGTACAAGCCGTCACAGCTTCCGACTGAACGAGTGGCCAGGCCTTGCCTTTCAGTCGGCTGTGAACCTGACAGCCCTGTCTGGAATGCAGCCCAGAGTGTTGATGGCTGCAGCTGTCCCGCCGTTTCAGTCTCCGCCGGCAGCATCCTACTATTGGCCATTTTATCCCATGGCAATACAGCCATCGTACCATCAAAACCACCTTCATGGACTGACCATTCATACAAGGCCACCTCTTGCAGTGCTGCAGAGGGATACCAGTAGCGTGACTCGGGAGATTTACCTGCTGTCAACGCGGAGGTGTGGGTCATCTAACTTGTGATTGACCTATGGGTTGGCGTACTGCCCCGCCCCACTACTATGAATACAACGGAATTGTGCATTTTCTATCGCAGCATCTGGGAAACGGGAGGCAGTAGGTGCTAGCCCGTTGGGCACATACGTGACCGTGCTGCAGGCAGCGGTTTCAGCCGGCAGGAAGGAGCCCCTCCATGAGGTGCAAATCGAACACTACATTCGAAGCCCTCCTGGATGCAGACTGAAGCGTGAGCTTACTTGAAATGCTGGGGTAAGGTAACAGAGGAGATGGGTGCCAAGCTCAGGACACAGGTGCATGCACTTCTGGCAACAGGTTGGTCCCAGTCTACTGCATCAAGATCCACTGGGCTACCTGCAGTTGCCACCAGCACGTCCTGTGTGGACCAGCCCTATGTCAGGACTTTGTTCTCAGTAGGGATGTTCTCAGTAGGGACTTTTTATGTGAAGCAGGTATCTCTGTACATGTAGCACTAGGCGGATGGACTATCTGCACCGACCCACAATGCATTGTGCCATTTGCTAAGTGCGACAAGGGTCCAGCCACAGTGCTTGCAATAGAGCAAGATGGAGTGTCTTATCACTTGCATACCATCTTCTGAAAGGTTCTTGGAGCTACTGACCTAGGGAGTAGCATTCAAACCAAAGAGGGCAAGCACCATGCTGTAGCAACAAAACTACAGCCAAGCATGAAGGAAGTGCTTGACGACTTTAGCCCTTTGCTCACTAGAATTTGTGGGTGCACTGCCCTCGCCCAGCACTGCATAGACATGGAGGATAGTGCACTGGTGAAATGCAAGCTCTGTCAGTGAATGCTAAGAAGCAGAAAATCATTCAAGGCTGCATACACGACCTCTAGAGCAGGGTCTTATAAGGCGAAACAGCAGCCCTTGGACTAGCGCCCCAGTGCTCGTCGCAAAGAAGTCTGGAGCCTGTCGGCTTCCTGTAGACTACTGACCATAGAATGCACAAACCAAGGTACCTGCCCACCCAATGCCTCGGACTGGCTGCTAGCACAACTTGGCCAAGCTCAGTGGCTCTCAAGCTTTGATTTCTCCCAGCGGTTTTTCAGATTCCTGTTTGTGATGCTGACATCTTGAAAACGTCCTTCATCTGTCAAGGTATATGTGAATTCGTCGGGATGCCCTTCGGGGTGGCAGGCGGCCTGGCAGCTTTTTTAAACCTTGATGGACCGTGTGCTACAGGGAATCAATCACCACTTTGCTATGACATTTTTAGATGATGTTCTCTTCTATTTGGAGACACATCGAGCAGGTGAGGGAAGTACTGTAATGTATTGAAAGTGCTGGCCTTACAATCAACCTGGGCAGAATACAGGTGTGCTGTCAGATCTTTAACTTCCTGGGCCACATCATCTCTCCTGGGCTGTGCAGACCAGATGAAGAAAAGGTGGGTGCAGTGCTAGATTACCCAAGACCCAGCACAATTAAGCATTTGCAAGCCTTCCTGGGGCTTGCTGGCGATTATAGCAGGCTGTCTACCAACCGGGAATACGGAATTCTCAGGGATTTTGAATAGTCTGGAAATACTCGGGGGAAGTTGTGCTTCTATCAGGGAAAATTAGCTGTGATTTTATTGTAAGGGAACGAAAGTCACGCAAATGCTGGCTTTGAGTTACAGAGGGATCGTAACGAATCGTCTTTGACGCCGTGTCGTCAGCTGGAGGAGTTGCCAGTGTACAGTCAACGCCAGATTTTCCAGACGACCAATTTTTGGGACATGCCCTATAATTCGGATGGCTTTGCGGCACCATCACGTACCCCATCGAATCTATAGAAACGTCTGAAATTTTAGACGCAAGAACCCTTCGACCACACAATTTTCCGAACTATTTCGCTGTGACCGCAAGTCCGAAATGGCATTAGTGAGTCACCGCCGCCGCCATTTTGATTGTTTCGCCGCCTCGAACCGGCACACTCGCACGCAGATCCGTTGGCAGCTGTAGCAAACACTGCGGCAACGCTAAGCCTAGCTTCTTCGACGTTCGCTATTAAGCTTCTTGCCGTTCGGTGCTATGGTTTTCTTTGAAAGTCTTCACTATTGTGGGCAATAACGCTGATTCTACCTTTGTAATCCTCGCAATTGGCTTCAAAGCTCTGAAAGCACGGCACATTACACAATGCCTGTTTCTGAAAGTCAGCTTCGCCTCAATACAGAAATGTGATGCGGTAAAGCATGTGCAAAGTATTGCGGTGAAGCTTAAGCGCGGGAAAGGAGAATTGTCACAGGACACAGTGTGTATTAATTTAAACACGTGCACATGCGGTCTCCTGTCACATTACAAACACTGATATGCCTAATAAGTGTACTGGCAGTCCTTCAGAAATACACAGCGAGCACACGCAGTCTCTTGTCACATTACGAACACCAATATGCCTAATAAGTGTATTGGCAGTCCTTCAGAGCTTTCTTCGGACGCACTTGTTGCGATTTGAGTCCCTTGGGGGCAGTAAAAGGCATGCATTCATTTTTTTTTATTGCCCGATTTTTGGACGTTTTCACGGCCTCGAGGGAGTCTGAAAAATCTGGCGTTGACTTTACAACTATCCAAGAGGATGCTTCATATGGTTCGTGTGGTGAACACATGGCGGAAGGAGGGCGAGAAGAGAAAGGATCGTTGCATTGAGGGATGAATGACAAAGGCAGTGTGCCGCCGCTTCTTTGAAGGAGCTTGAGCTGAAAAAGCAAAGTGTTGGCTGATGCTCACGTGGAAGTGTCCCTCATCCAAACCAAAATTAACTTTAAAGTGGTGAAACGCAACACTGAGGTGTTGTGTGTGGGCTGCGAGTATGTCAGGACAGTTGAAGTTGACTATCCAGCTCCTCAGAGAGAATCTCACTTGTGAGAAAGTTCGGGCCTCATACCATGCAATGAGCTTGGTATCAGTTGATAGAAATATCTCATAGTTTAAAATATTTGCTTCTCTATGCACCTCTTTTTATTCGTATTTGAAAATATTTGAATCGATTTGCAGTGGGCTTTACCATTTTTTTCCGAACATATTTTATTTGCTGTGCATTTTACTATGCCCTCTCTTCTCTTTTCTTTTTGAATAAAATGAACACTACTCCTTACTATTCAAACTAGATTAAGTCATTTTTTTAATTTTTAACGTGCTTACTAGAGAGTGACAGCATCGGGCGACATGGTGTCTGCCCGTCTTGACATAAAACAAACAGGGTGTCTACCAACCGGGAAAACCGGGAATTCTCAGGGATATTGAGTAGTCTGGAAAAAGTCAGGGAAAACTCAGGGAATTTGGGCCTCTATCAGGGAAAATTAGCGGCAATTTTATTGAAAGGGTCGAAAGTCGCGGTAATGCTGGCTCGAGTAACAGACAGGAATCGTAATGAATCGTCTTTGACGCTCTGTCGTCGGCTGGAGGAGTTGCCAATGTACAGTCAACGACCAACTTTCCGGATTCCCGATAATTTGGACGGCTTCGCGGCACCGCCACGTACCCCATAGAGTCAACGTATCAGAACGTGTGACATTTCCAACGCAAGAACTCTTCGCCGTCCGATTTTCCGGACGTTTTGCCGTGACCGCAGGTCCGAAACGGCAATAATCAAAGGCACCACCGCTGCCATTTTGATTACTTCGCCACCTCGAACCGGCACTCTCGCATGCAGATCCGCTGGCAGCCGTTGCCGCCACTGCGGCAGCGCTAGGCCTAGCTACTTCTATGTTCGCTATGAAGCTTCTTGCCGTTGGATGCCGAGTTTTTTATTGAAAGAATTAGCTGCTGTCAGCAATGGCACGGACTCCGCCTTTGTGGTCCTCGCGATTGGCTTAGAAACTTGGAAAACATGGTGCGTTGCATAATGCCGGTTCCTGAAAATTAGCTTCGCCTCTGTACAGAAATGTTACTTGGTGAAGCATACGCAAAAGTATTGCAGTGAAGCATAACAAGCGTAGGAAGGGGCTATTGCCACGGAACGCAGTATGTACTCCTTAATTATACACTCGTGCACCCGGTATTTCCTGTCACAGTACGAGCACCGATATGCCTAATATGTGTACCGACAGGCCTTCAGAGCGTTTTCGAACGTGCCTGTGGTGGTTTGAGTCCCTAAAGGCACTAAATGACGCGCATTTATGTTTTTTCCAACTGGCCGATTTTTCGGACGTTTTCGCGGCCCCTGGGAGTTCGAAAAATCGGCCGTAGACTGTGCAACTGACCAAGATACTTCAAATGGTCTTTGGGGCGAACGAGTGGCGGAAGGTAAACAAGAACAGAAATGACCTACGCATTGAGGAATAAACAGGAAAGGAAGCTTGCTGCCGCCGTTTTGAAGGAGCCAGCGCTCAAAAAATTATGTTTTGGCTAATGCCGAGCTGCAAGTGTCTCATCCAAACCAAAATAAACTCGTTAAAGCAGTGAAACACAACACTCAAGAGTCGTGTGCGGGCTGAGAGTATGTCAGGACAGTTGAGGTTGACTTACGAGCTGTTGAGAGAGAATCTCAATTGTGACAGAGTTCGGGCCTAATACCACTGAGCTTACTATCAGTTGATAGAAATAGCTCATATTCGAAAATATTTGCTTCTATATCCATCTCTTTTTATTCGTATTTGAAAATGTCCGACTCTATTTGCAATTTTTTTTGAAGACATTTTATTTGCTGGCATTTTACTAACCCCCCCTTCTATTCTCTTTTTGAATAACATGAACACTACTCCTTAGTATTCAAATTAGATTAAGTCGTTTTTTTTTTAAAATTTTTTCTATAGCTTACTAGAGAGTGACAGCATCGGGTGATATGGTTTCAGCCCGTCTTGACATAAAACATAGTTCTGCATCACTCAGGGAAATTTGCAATGGCACTCAGGGAAAACCTGGAAAACTCAGGGAATTTGGAAATGTCAACTTGGTAGACACCCTGACAAAGTTCCGTGTCACACAGAAAATTTTTCAAAGGCACTCGGGAAAATCTGGAAAACTCAGGGAATTTTGTAATGTCAACTTGGTAGACACCCTGTTATAGGAACTTTGTCCCTCACTTCTTACCTACAGCGCGTCCACTCACGGACCTTTTGAAAAGAAGTGAGCCATGGTAGAGGGTTGAGAGCCAAGAGCAAGCTCTCGGTGCTCTCAAGCAGTCCTTAGCTCAGGATGCAGTTGTGGGTTTTCCAGATCTAAACCGACCTTTCGTGTTTGAAACTGCTGCAAGCAGGGTTGGAATTGCAGCTGTGCTATTGCAGGCTGGCCCTGATGGATTGTAGCCCATTTCCTTCATTAGCCGGGTTCTTACTGAGGCCGAAAGCCATTATACTGTCCAGTAGTGGGAGTTCCTTGCAGTAGTGTGGGCAGTGGACAATTTCAGGAAGGAAGAAGCTGGTGGTGTGTGCATGGTTGGACGACATGGTGGGAGAGTAGTGGAGTGTTGTATTAAAATGAATGTTTGTGATGGACATGTTGGCCTGCCATCGTTTGCATCAAACTTTTTTTACCTTCTTGTCCATTGAACACGATGTATTAGTCCGTAGAACACTATGGTGGGCATAGAACACCATAGCCTAAATTGACAGTGTTGTTGAGTTAGGTCATCAGTGCGGTATTTGCAGTTCATAAGGATCTGTAACTCACATTGTGCTGTGCGATGGTTGCATGGGATACACATCCATGGCCATCACGAAATTTCAAATTGTATTTTAGCAGAGCACAGCAGCGAGAAAAAAATCTGGTAATGATTTTTTAGTGTTAGGTGCTTCATTTCATCTTCCTTGCTTTTGGATTGTGGCTTATGAGCCTTATCTTTTTCTATTGGCTACTCCAGGATTCGTTACTTGTGCTGGCAACTCTGTCCAAATAAACAAAGATGGCTTCGACATCTAGGTTCACGGTGGCTTTAATACCCAAGTACAGTGTAGACTTCCATTAATTTTACATCGGTTAATTTGATTTTTCGGTTAATTCGATCCCGACCCAAGGTCCTAGCCAGAGCCCATGCATTTATGTCGGCCCAAACTTTCGTTATTTTGATCACAAAATTGGCCTTTGCCGCATAATTCAAATTTGGTCAGTCGGCACGCATGCGCCTGACTCCTATGTTACCGCAGCAGGACCCCTTTAGTGGCAGTGTCTCTCTTGGCATAGCTTAAAGGGACACTAAAGGCAAATATTAAGTCAAGCTAAAGTGATAGATCAATGATCAAGGACGCCTGCGGCGTTAATATTATCGCGAACAATGTTTTAGTAGTCAAGAAATTGAGCTAAATGCAGGGGGGACAAGATTTGCAACTTACCAGGGACATGCGATTAGCAAGGCACTCCTTATTTTATTTTTGTTGCTAGTACTCAACTTGTCGTTATAAAAAAATTTCATTTCATTTCATTTGCATTCCATTATAACACGGGGAAAAAAATGCTACTTGTTCAGTTCTATTCGATGTTTAGAGAAAATAACTCATTGACTTTACCCTTGACAACAACGCGGGTGCTCGAAAGGCTTCATTTGCGCTCGACTCTGCACCGCCCGTGCCTTCATGTTTTAGTAGTTCCTTTATTGCTCAGTACTGCTCTGGTTTTTCTGGCTCGCGAAACTCTCACAAAATGCAAGTAACAGAGATTTCTATGTCTATTTGATGTTGCGGAATGCCCCAATGGTCCACGCCACTTGAGCAAAAGCAGCTGCAGCAGTGAATCCAATGCTCTGTCTTGGCTTGGCTTCCCAATGGCCGTGCGTTTGAATTTTGCACAAAAGAAGAAAAAAAAAGAACTTTAGTGCCCTCTTTCAGGTGCCATTTTACTCGCAAACGGGCGGATATAGCGTATGCAACGTAGAGATGGGCAAACCGGCTCATTCAGTGAGCGGCTCGGAATGGCTCAGCTCAGTGAAATGAACTGGTTCATTTGAATGGCTCACTGATTCACCTAAATGTGTAACCTGTGTTATGCATAGTCCAGCTGTTTGGCTTTGAAACAACGATCTATGTATTAGTAGAATAACCGTATTATAGGTATTTTCACTGTTTGGAGAACATTTATCAGTTACATATTTAAAAGTGTGAATTTTTAATTGTAATGAACCCTAGTTCCAGATTTTGAGGATAAAATGCTTATGATACTGTAACAGGCTGAGAAGTATTTTTTTTTTTAGAAAAAGATAACTTCAGCGTCGCTACAGGAGCTTTTCTGTTTTTGTGGTATTTTAAAATCAACTTTGGTCGAAATAAGAACAAAAAGTATTGTAAATTATCTTTCAGCTTTATTCACTTACTGGCATACACAAGCTCACTATAATATGAGTGAACTCTAACACCATACAAAATGAATGTCGAAATCATTTCTTGAAAGTTCCATACAAAAATGCACTTCAACAAAGCATATGTAAGAACCACATAACTTGTCTGCAGTAAGGAAGTTCTACATGAAATGTAGGTTATGGTTAATAAACAATGTTTTGCTGACTATCAGAAGTGAGATGACTCCTCTTTTCGGTACGAATTTGGGCAGCTTTAAAAAAATACTCTTTCAAAGCGTACTTTTGTAACGAGAATCCAAAGCCTTCTTTTTAAAGCTGCTGCATAAAAGTTCGGGTAGGTGAATTTTCTACTTTCCCACAACTTCAGTGGATCATTAATACAGTTCAAGTACGGCTCATTTGGGTACCTATCTACATCAACGACGGCCTGATCTGTAGAGTCTAGTTTTCCTTGCAAGGAACTCAAACCGGCGTCAAACCCATCCCTTACGGAGGAGGTCTGAAGCGGCGTCTCGGGCTCATTGCTTGGTTCAGGCTCACTACTTTGGATAGTCGCTTTTATCCTCAACACAAGTGAATTCTTAGTTGACCTAAACTTTGCCTCATTCCCAGAGTCTTGTGACTTAAACCAAGGGTCCAAAATTGTTGATTGAGAAATTAATTGCTTGATTCTCTATTACCATATTGCCGTGTCAGACCGTCTGAGTTCATTTGCAAGCTTTACAATAGTCTCAGGAGTGTCTCTATTAGTCTCTAGATATTAACTTTTCTCATCAATAACCTAGACAAAACGGTCATTTTAGACAATGCCACATTTGCTTCAGCAGAAATTTCTGTTGTCACATTGTTAAATACTGACAAGACTTTAACAGCAAGGGCAAGTTCTGTCCATTCTCGTTCTCTAATTTATCTTTGTGTCCAAGTAACGCTAGAGTTGAAACAAGTGCCTCTTTGTTTTTCAGTAATCTCTCTAACATATCAAAGGTGGAATTCCACCAAATGAGAACATCTTGCTTTAATTTAAGTTCATCTTTATTAAGTGACATTTCATCTGTCGAAGTTTCGCGAGTGCCGAGCTGCTTTGCTTGAAGTACTTGACAATGGACTTAGCTTTATCAAGTTTTGCCCCAGTAGATGCCGAAATGGCATCTGTGACGACCAAATTCAAAGTATACGCAAAACAACCCAAGTGTCGAAGATTTAATTCCTTAACAGCTGCTTTCATATTAGCAGCATTCTCAGTGACGTTTGCACAAATTTTATTTGATTTTGCAAACCTTTCTAAAACTTCATTTACCCAAGCAGCTGTATTGTGACTTATGTGTCTATCAGAAAATTCTGAACATTCAATCAGACATGGTTGTAAGCAAGTAGCCTGATCAATGTAATGAGCAGTAAGGGCATAAAAGCTAATATTTTTAATATTAGTCCATCCATCACATGTCAAGCAAACAGCTGGGGCATCAAGAAGAGCTGATTTAATTTTATCTAGGAGTTCGCTATGAACAGCGGGTAACAAACTATTCGTGAGTGTCTTACAGCTCGGTCAGCTATAATTTGGTTTCAAAATATTTAAAAGTTTTCGAAATTCCTCATCCTAAACTAGTGAAAATGGATGGTATTGTTTGCAAATCACTTTGAGTAATTGAACATCAATCTAGCTTTTTTTCTGCGCTGACACTTGCTTAACTGCGTCAACATATTGAGTCAGAAATGACAACTGGTTGTAGTCAGGCCCAGGCGTGGAGAACGGTGTTGACAAAGCCGTCATAGTTGAAACTGGCGACAACAAACCACTTTCTGATACATCCAAATAGTCCGATAATTGGCTCAGGCTCTTTGTACTTGAAGGGTCTGGCAATGGTGCCGAGGCAGGAGCAGCAGGGGTGTCGACACTCTCATTGCTCGCGTAAGGTGATCACGAGCAGCTGGCTTCAAGTCGGCCAAGGGGGGCTGTGGGGTGCTTCTTCGTCAAATGCTGTCAAAGATTTCCAGATGACATAGAGAGTGCAGCTTGATAGTACTGCATTTCGCCTTGCCGTCCGCCAGTTTTGTGAAGTGGTACCAAATTTCACTGGTTGAGTGATTTGCTCACATCACTAATCTAGGAATTAAAGAAAAACTGAGAACACTGCATTCAAATTATAGACGACTTGAAAAGGCTTAATAAAAAAAAAACTAACACTCTTAAAAAAATTCTCTGTTAAAACAATGACACTAGTAAAATAATAACACATCACAAAGGCAAGTTCTCGTAAAGTCTTTTTAAAAGGTATTTGAAAAGTAAAGTTAAATTGAATAGATATTTTAACTTGAAATGTATTATTATAGGAATGTCTGTCACAGGGTGTCTACCAACTGGGAAAACCGGGAATTCTCAGGGATTTTGAGTAGTCTGGAAAAAGTCAGGGAAAACTCAGGGAATTTGGGCCTCTATCAGGGAAAATTAGCGGCAATTTTATTGAAAGGGTCGAAAGTCGCGGTAATGCTGGCTCGAGTAACAGACAGGAATCGTAATGAATCGTCTTTGACGCTCTGTCGTCGGTTGGAGGAGTTGCCAGTGTACAGTCAACGACCGACTTTCCGGATTCCCGATAAATTGGACGGCTTCGCGGCACCGCCACGTACCCCATAGAGTCAACGTATCAGAACGTGTGACATTTCCGACGCAAGAACTCTTCGCCGTCCGATTTTCCGGACGTTTTGCCGTGACCGCAGGTCCGAAACGGCAATAATCAAAGGCACCACCGCTGCCATTTTGATTACTTCGCCACCTCGAACCGGCACTCTCGCACGGAGATCCGCTGGCAGCCATTGCCGCCACTGCGGCAACGTTAGGCCTAGCTACTTCTATGTTCGCTATGAAGCTTCTTGCCGTTGGATGCCGAGTTTTTTATTGAAAGAATTAGCTGCTGTCAGCAATGGCACGGACTCCGCCTTTGTGGTCCTCGCGATTGGCTTAGAAACTTGGAAAACACGGTGCGTTGCATAATGCCGGTTCCTGAAAATTAGCTTCGCCTCTGTACAGAAATGTTACTTGGTGAAGCATACGCAAAAGTATTGCAGTGAAGCATAACAAGCGTGGGAAGGGGCTATTGCCACGGAACACAGTATGCATTCCTTATACAGGCGTGCACCCGGTATTTCCTGTCCCAGTACGAGCACCGAGATGCCTAATATGTGTACCGACAGGCCTTCAGAGCGTTTTCGAACGTGCCTGTGGCGGTTTGAGCCCCTAAAGGCACTAAATGACACGCATTTATTTTTTTTTCAACTGGCCGATTTTTCAGACGTTTTCGCGGCCCCTGGGAGTTCGAAAAATCGGCCGTAGACTGTGCAACTGACCAAGATACTTCAAATGGTCTTTGGGGCGAACGAGTGGTGGAAGGAAAACAAGAACAGAAATGACCTACACATTGAGGAATAAACAGGAAAGGAAGCTTGCTGCCGCCGTTTTGAAGGAGCCAGCGCTCAAAAAATTAAGTTTTGGCTAATGCTGAGCTGCAAGTGTCTCTCATCCAAACCAAAATAAACTCGTTAAAGCAGTGAAACACAATACTCAAGAGTCGTGCGCGGGCTGAGAGTATGTCAGGACAGTTGAGGTTGACTTACGAGCTGTTGAGAGAGAATCTCAATTGTGACAGAGTTCGGGCCTAATACCACTGAGCTTACTATCAGTTGATAGAAATAGTTCATATTTGAAAATATTTGCTTCTATATCCATCTCTTTTTATTCGTATTTGAGAATGTCCGGCTCCATTTGCAATCTTTTTTGAAGACATTTTATTTGCTGGCATTTTACTAACCCCCCTTCTATTAGATCTCTTTTTGAATAACATGAACACTACTCCTTAGTATTCAAATTAGATTAAGTCGGTTTTTTCAAATTTTTTTCTGTAGCTTACTAGAGAGTGACAGCATCGGGTGATATGGTTTCAGCCCGTCTTGACATAAAACATAGTTCTGCATCACTCAGGGAAATTTTCAATGGCACTCAGGGAAAACCTGGAAAACTCAGGAATTTGGAAATGTCAACTTGGTAGACACCCTGTGTCATGAATACTGTTAAACCAAGCATGTCAACTCTGTATGTAACGAACTGTAAACAAATTATTCTTATTTACTGCAGGAATCATTTAAAACAAACAGTCAAAGTTTCACCTGAATGTGCGTCCTCGTTCAATCGCGCTTACAAATTCTATCATGGATTCTAACCAACAGCCCGCCAATGTGTTTTAGGTTTATTAACACGGCATCACTTTAGATTTATGCTGTATACATATTAAATAAAGAATGACATCATATGGGTGCCATTGTGAGGTGGGAAAAGGACTTGGCGCTTGGAGGTGTCGCGTCCCAGAGCTTACATGTACTCATCAACCCAGCATCATTCAGTACATTGACCCCGGCACCTCCCCCCCCCCCGCCCTACTTTGGATGTCTAATCGGGCGGGGGGCTTTGGTTCAAACACAGCGGTCCTTCCTGGACAAGTGGGGCTGCAGTGAAGCAGCGCGAACTGAGATACTGCGCTTGCCACACAAACAGCCATGTCAGTCTTACGGGACTTGGGCCCGACAGAGCCTTGGATTGCCTTAATACAGAAGAGGTCAGAAATACAACCATGGAGACCACTTACAACAATGTAGACCAACAAAGCCGTCTGCAGGGCAGTGCGACTGCACGAGGGTGGGCCACGACCAGTACTGCCTCTGGGTTCCACTGAGCCATACAAAACCTCTTGGATTGACTGGCACACTGGCCAAGTCAAGCGACCTTAAACGCATGCATCATAACTTGATGGAGAGCTTTCCACCTGACTCATCAAAAATCATGGCAAGGCGAACCCACACATTGAGCAACTTCCTGTTGTCGACGGCCTGCCTGACTTGGCCTGGTCTCCTGTGGTGAATTCGCGCCATGATCGGCTGTCCCTGCTCTCCCCAAAATGACTCGGACCCCCTTTGAATTGATTTCCACAGCATCCTAGGGACCTGCAGACTGCGTGGAGGCGCAGTCTTTTCCACCAATCACCTACTCAGACCAATCGGGCAAAGCCGACATGATCCAATAGGGGCCAGAGTTTAAGCAACCAGACATAGTTGCGAAAGCACCCCGCACACACAACAAAATTGACCATAACTAATGAATCTTTGCCCCCCCGATACAGACGAACGTGATACAACCGTGCGACACCTGCGCAAAGTAACTGTCAGGTGCGACGGCGCTGGCCAGGTGAGAGCACACACCCGAGGTGCCGTCTCAATTATTGCCCCGCCAAGGCGTCATCACATTGTGAAAGAGCCACCAGTCGTGGAAAGAAAGGGACCTGCGGCATATATCCTTCTTTAGTTCTTGAGTGCGCGCAGGATACTCGTGATCAAGCCATCATATGCGCCAGGACGAAAAAGAAAAAAAAGTCTCATTACAACATAACGGATCATTGGCCCCATATCATTGACGGGCTAATGATACACGCTCAGAAAATGCACAAAAGCGGATGACATGGACGACGTTTTCATGACTACACTGATTAGCACAAATGAAGACAGGGACGCAAACTGCATGTTCACCTGTTGTATTTAAAGATGCACAAGACTTTGTCTTGAAAGTGTTCTTGCACTTGCAGTTCTTGCTGCGCACGATGCGTAATTGATGATAGTCGTGAGACATCAAAAAGCAACAGGTAACAAACGGCACCATCCTTTGCCAATTAAGGCTTCTTCTCCCTTCGGTTGCATTGGGTTCCACACTGTAAGACACACAAAACCAAAGGGACTGCTCCACACACTGCATACAGCAAGCGAGTACAAGCGCGTCGGCCAGTATTCGTCAGCAAGAAAACGAAACCACAAAACCCAGTGGAAGACCTGGCTCTGATGGAATGGTTCGGTATGGCTCACTGAATGAGGGGCTTACTAAACAAGAGAAGATCTGGCTCGCTCCTGAGTGACCCATTCGGCATGACTCACTGAACGAGAGCAAACCGGCTTCCCCTCTACACACACACACACACACACACACACACACACACACACACAAAAAAAAAAAGACTCGCTGCTCACAGCTCACTCGTTCTTTAAAGGGGCCCTGAACTACCCCGCGGGCTTGTTGAAATAATACAGTGTGAGTAGCATACGCTGCTGTAAACATCTTGGCCAAGTTTTGCTGATGTAAGCGGTGCGTGGAGCTAGCATGCGGATTGCGGTCACCTAGCATGCGGATTGCGGTCACCTTTCTCTCAAACGTTCTTTTGAACAGAAGACCCTGTCCTCACTCTCTTTTGGATGCTTTATTTCGTCACCAGACGCTTTATTTCATCATTCCCTTAGACGGCTGCTATTGACCAATATTTCACATAAAGCTGCGGTCGGCTACATGGCGTAGATACCGCGGCCGGCACGGTGTGCCGCCACGAATCTACTGGCTAGGTGCATTGCGGCTCGATGAGGACAACCGCGTTTCACTTAGGTTTAGCGCGTTGTAGGCACCAAAGGTGGAAGTCATGTCGTCTACATTAACATCCAAAATGAAATTCGATCTGCGTGCCACGGTGACAATTAGAAGGTGGAGTGTTGTGGGCACGCCCCACTGCACCGTAGCCTTCACGTGCAAGGCATTGAATAAGGAACGGGAGCACAGAGGAGGCTGTGTTTGATTGCCAATAACTCCGCTTCTGCTGAATGGATTGAAGTACTTTTTGTGGCAAAGTATTTCTGTAACAGCCCATTTTCATTTCGAATGCATTTCTCCACTTCGATAAAAAGTGATTCAGGGCGCCTTAAAAGGAGCAGGTCAAAAGGTCCGGCTCACACCTGAGCGACTCCTCTAATGCAACCTCGCCGCTCCCTCGCTCGGTGGCAAGCAAATATTTGCGCTGAAGGTATCTACGACCGGGCTACGGACGTGCGGAATACCAGGACAGTGAATAAATATGTTGTAGTAACATGTTCGTGCCAGTCTCTGCTCACTACCGGGTAGCAGCAAGGCCGTAGATTGCTTCAGTGGGTAGTGATCAGCTCGGTTGCCCGGTTGCCGCGAAACAAGCGTTGCGAGGTTTCTGGAATGATATTTTAACAGTTCACGTTGACCTAATATTTGACTTTAGTGTCCCTTTAAAGGGCCCCTCACCAGGTCTGGCAATTTTGAGCTGAGAAGCGCTGTGCTTACAATGCGCACTAACAATCCTGTCTGAAAGAGCCGAAATTTCAAACCAAATGCCGTTTGCCCTTCTCCCCGTGAGTGCCACGCTCCAAGCCGATGGGATAACGTACACTGGCTAGTGCACCTAAGTTGCGCCTACATAAACGTCCGCACGCCAAGTTTCATCCTAGACGCCAGCGCTCGTTTCTCCCCTGGCGGAACGATTTCACCTCCAACGGGTGTAGGTTTCCGCCGGCGCTTCCCTTCATGATCGCGCCCGTGTCAATTCGCGCTGCGCGCGAAATCCCTCTTGTTTGCGACGGCGCCTCTTCGGATTACTGGAAATTATTATTGTGTTGTTAACTGTCACGACAGCAATGTAAACACGAAAGGGTTGATGCCACCAGTGAAATTCTGCCAATTCACAAGAAAATGGTACGAAAAAAGCAGATGCAGACATGGATTACTGCAGTGCGCCGAACGAAGTAAACAACTGACAAACGAAGCCAGCTCGTTCATTGAACACTCCTGAGTGTATGATGGTTTTTATATGTAACCCACATGAATTTAATAATTATTCGATATATAATGCTTTTATTCATATAAAAATTTTCAGTTGTTTGACGAGCGCTTGTCCTGTCTTCTATCTCGTGTGTTGTTTGTGTGTGCGCTGCCCAAGAATGGAAACCACTTCTGTTGTATGTGCTAGCAGTGGCCGAAGTTCACGCGTGCTGAGAAATTGAATATGTGCATGATGCATTGAACATGACCGGAGTTCATTCCTGCATCACCACTGCACCAATCGATCGAGTTACTGGACGATACATGCCCGCGTCTTGGTCGCGCCGGCATTGCTGAAGCAGAAATGATTACTAATACTTTCAACTTCCGTCTCTTCAGCACTGTTAAAAAATGGCCAAGCTATTTACATTGCTGCCTCTATTCTATATTGTAGGGGACGTACTAGTTAAAGTTGTGTGCGCATGTCGTACCTGTGCTATGCAGCAATATATTTTGTTTATTTCTGCACAGTGTCGATAGAAATCCGTTGTCGCCATCAGAGACAACACGGATTTGTAGCAAACATTTTGTGAGAAACTGCAAAAATGACTTTAGCTAACACGCATCGTATGTGCCGACGATTTTTCCGGCGGCACATACGATGTTGTTTCCAATTACTTGCTCAGCGTCACTTACATGTCACTTTCATCACCTTTCGCCACATTGCAGCCATAAAAATAATCGTCAAGCCTACCGATCTCCTTAAAGGCAAATAGAAGCGTGTACAGTCTGTTTCACACTTAGGGGAAAACTGGGAACGTATTGCATTACGATGCGGCAAGCAATGGAGTCGTGCGGCGGCAGCAGCTCGAGCAGGTGCAGACGCTCGAGGGGCGGAGTCTTTATCTGCGTCGTCTGCTACGGCGGCGCCCGCTGGCCGCATTGTCGGGAAGCATGCTACTGTCAGGGGCAGTGCACCGATTTCATTGGTACTGCGAGAACTGAGCTGATATTCTTTACTAAATGTTGTGCGACACCAAACTCTGAGCCTTCATTGGCGATAATGGAGTTCCACAAACTTCTTTTGACAGCATGCTTCGTTTGTTCTTTCGAAAGGCTGGGGTACTGAGCACGTGCACATATATTTCTTCACTGTGTGTTCTACCGTAATAAGCAGCGACAAGACGCAACAAGATGTGCAGGCAACGTGCTCGGTCTTTATTTGACTTGAAAGGAAAACAAAGCACTCAACAGCGATAACTTTGGGGGGTCGAACACGATGAAACAAACGGATATACGATTAAAGGAATGTTTTAGGTTAAGACAATGAGCTGGAAGTGATTTTTCTCGACAATCAATCACTACACCAGACAGACCCTGCCCACCGGCGGGGAATTGGACAGGTCACACTCCGAACTTCAGTTAGTATCTCGTCACGTCCCCAGCGGCAGCGATGACAGCGCTCATCCTGGAAGGCAGTGAAGTGTAGAGTGACTTGATCAGGGATGTGTTCATTCTCAGCACGTCTCAGTCGCTGACGATGATGGATCGAAGCCTATCCTCGGGCGACTGATAGCGGGCATGGTGCGTCAGCGATACTTTCAATGATGTTGGCGCCCGGGGATTGAGGCAGCCGCTCCAAGAGAGTGGCGGCGCGCTCTTCCAGCAGTTCTTGCACAACACGAGCAGTGTGGATCTGCAGCTCATCGTGTTAGAATATATAGTCGCCTTCCAGGAACAGGCCGTCAAGAATGTATGGAATCAGTACGTTGTCTATGACTGCCCTGCACATTTTAATGATGAACTCACCTTCGAGATGTATCAATGGGTGTAGCACAACGCTTAATAAAGAATACCGGCTCATTTCATGCGGTAACTTTGAGATCGGTGCACTGCAACTGACAGTAGAACGCTTACCAACAATGCGGCCAGCGTGCGCCGCCGTAGCAGACGACGCCGATCAAGACCCCGCGCCTCCAGCACCTGCGCGAGCTGCTGCCGCCGCCTGACTCAAGCGCTCGCCGCATAGCGATGCAATGCGCTCCGAGTTTTCTCCTAAGTGCGAAACAGACTACATCGTCCTTCGAAGAAAACACCCACGCACACACACGTAAGCACACACCGCACGCAGTATGAAACGTGCCCAAACACGCGCAGTGGAAGAGGGAATCAAGGCGGTGCGAACGAGAGATGGGAGAGGCGTACCACCCGCTAGTTGAATTTTGCCTCGTATGCGGCGCTCTCAACGCCGGCGCAGCAGCGCCGCTCACGGTGCCGTTCTTGTTTATACATGTCTTTGCTGTGACGTCGCTCTTAGTGACTCGCGACTTGGATTATTATGCAAGGCAAAATCTGTTCTTTGTGTAATCTGTTGCATCAACAGGCGAATTAAGGTTTAGAAAAATAATAAAACACACAAACCGAATGTCTGCGTGTATTTGTTTTACTTCGCACCACAGCAAGAGAGATGTACTTCCGGTTCGTCCGTTTTTTTCCAGGTTGTGCAGTCGCGCGCGCTGATGCCGAAGCTATGCCATTTTCTACCGTGTTCCAGGACGCGATCATGCTCTGTGATCTGGTTGTCTGCCTCAGGGTTCATATAGCACTGACTTATACCTCTAATCAGGTGTTCTCGTGCAGAGCACGCGCAATCATGCGCAGCGTGAAATGAGACGAACACAACAGCTTGCACGCGATGTCGTCAGCGGAAGTGCAGCGCGCAGCAAAAAAAGTGAGGGAAAAAAAAAAATTAAGGCGGTGCCCATGACGTGTGCGTCACGCGATCGTCGAATGCTGGTATGGGAGAACATAGGGAAGCAATTTCGCTTGCTTTTGCTAGACGGGGCAAGTGGAGAAGTGTCTCTCATGGCAGTGGCGCTCGCCTCCTGAAATCACGGGTCCACCCCACTGAAATATTTCTATCTCGACTATGAATGAACTAATTTGAAAAATTCTTGCTGCTGAACACTCCTTAGAGGGCACGTAACAACTTCCAGCGTATAAGGAAACTATGCTATGGGGCCTGGTAAAAGGCCCTTCAAAGGACAGTGAATGTAAATAAAGGGAAAAGTAGACATCCACCCGTTCGTTTCCCTTTATTAATTGCCTCTCTCCACCTTGCTGGTTTCCGCAGAAATATTTCGTCAGACAGTGAATGTGTTCAACACACGGTGTCACACGTTGAAAACGCCTATTTTCCTCCAGCCATAGGAATATTTTGAAGCAATAACCATAGCTCATAATGGCCGATTACGGCATTTACCTGATTCCAACGCACACCTTTATTTTTATCAAGGAAATTCAACTACGCTGTGCAATCGGAAAAGGAACCGAAACCGCTTTCGCAACTTTTGTATGCTTTACCGCATAACACAAATGTTCTGCGTGAAGCTGACTTTAGGGAACCGCCAACATTGTGCAACACACATTTTTATTGCTAATTGTGTGCATGTTAGATTTTTACTTGGTGTAGGTGCTTTAATGTAATGTCTACGTTAGTTTTCTACTTTGGACTTATAGAAACTGGCCTCACGTTTGATTTGGGTGTCGTATTAGACTGGCAAATACTACTAAATGAATTGGCAGTTTTTTTTTTTTTTTTTTTTTTTTTTTTTTTTTACTGCAAAGCTGTTAAGGGCCAGTTTCCTCAGGATCGTGTCCGTGTGTAGACACAAAATCCCAAAGATAGTGCCATGCCGCGCCGACTCGCTGCGGAGGTGAAGCAGGCGTTAAGCACTCCCCATACATGGGCCGATCCCCAAGATGGGGCAATACCTGGCCGACCCACAGCGGAGGTGAAGCAAGCGTTAAGCACTCTTCATACTTGGCCCGATCTTGAAGACAGTGCAATGCTTAGCTGACCCGCAGCGGAGGTGAAGAAGACGTTAAGCACTCCCCATATGTGCGCCGATCCCAAGGATAGTGCAATGCGTTGCCGACCCATGGCGGAGATGCAGTTTGCTATTAAGAGGCCCACATGCACAGCTTCACTGGTCATCCTTCTTCACAGAGTAAAAGGGCACTGAGTTTTTTTATGCACCTTGTTTGATTCGAACCCCCTGATGATTCAGTCAATTTTGTCAGTCCTGTCAAGGTCAACTTAACAGAAGTCGACTGTTGTGGCTCGAGGTAACGTTTGGGCGAGGAATCCACCAAGCCTGTTGAAGAGTACGTCCGGTAGTAGGAATGAAGGAAAAATGGTTTATTTTGCATTATTTACATTGGTTCCAGATACAGAAGCCTACTACATGTAGGAGCATAATAAACAACTGAGTTCACATCACGACACGTCAGCCCATCTCTCTCTCTGCACCAAAGATCTCCACTTTTAGTCCAGTTGTCTTCCCTAGGAGACTCTGATGGGAATCTGATGACCGTATCTTGGCGAATCATAATCATCATCATAATATCCCTTCCAAGATGTCACATCGTTCCGCTGGCTCCGCCACCTATGTTGCACCTTCACCCCCACATATGGTGCAAGCGAGTATCAATCTGGGAATCCGAGGTCAACTCTGTTCCCACAGTAGCCTTCGACATTGGCCCTTTCATCAATTAGTTCAGCTTGTCAAGGTCAGGTTCAGGTAGAGTGATCTTTGTGGTGGTTAAAGAGAAAAAGGGGGTTAACCGAGAGGCCCGATTTTTATTAGTCATATCATAAAAAGTCAACAAACACTGACACCAAACACAACATAGGGGAAATTACTTGTGCTTAATAAATGAAATAAAGAAACGATAAATTAACGGAAATAAAGTGGATGAAAAAACAACTTGCCGCAGGTGGGAACCGAACCCACAACCTTCGGATTTCGCGTGCGATGCTCTACCAATTCAGCTACCGCGGCGCTGTTTCCCCATCTATTTTCTTGGGTATTTATGTGTCCTAGTAGAACCCTGGGAGTGTTAGCCAGCGCCACCACTCACAGACCTTGGCAGCGGACGTGGATCGGCATTTTTACCGCAGGCGTCACGAGAACGTGATCTTTTTGGGTGAAGGCAACTGGTCAATAAACTCACATATGCTACCTGAAGGCATCAATGTAGCCGGATTCGAGACCCTCGTTATGTAATAAACGAGAAGAAAGGGAGTTAACCGAGGGGCCCGATTTTTATTAGTCATATCATAAGAAGCCAACAAACACTGACGCCAAAGACAACATAGGGGAAATAACTTGTGCTTAATAAATGAAATAAAGAAACGATAAATTAATGGAAATTAAAGTGGATGTAAAAACAACTTGCTGCAGGTGGGAACCGAACCCACAACCTTCGCGGTAGTTGTCACTTTGAAGTGAGCTCCTTTGTTTGCACGTTACAGTATGCTGGGGCTGCGTTGACTTTTGGATAGGCGTTGTTGAATGGGGTTTGCCTGGTGGGAAACGTCTAAGGAATGCTCATAGCCATATATTTATTTATTTTATTTGTTTATGCAATACTGAAGGCCCAAAGGGGGGGCCCAAGCAGGAGGGGCAGAATACATGAATACTCATATGCATATACATACACATCAAAAATGAAAACGATGACTAAACAAGATTAATTGAAAATACACTGAAGGAATAAAACTTCACATATGTTAGAGGAGTATCAGACAGAGCTCAAGGCATCAGAATAAAGGCAACGAGTACCAGTATAGCAAGTTGAATGAACATTGCAGAATACTGAGAATAATTAAGGAAGATGTGGAATGCAAAACAATTTTCATGTGTAAAAAAAAAAATAAAAACGCAGAAGCAAGGTTTGCCAACATAGCAATTGCGTTAACATTAAAGACTCATGCATTCAGTAGAATCAAGTGTTTATCAATTGCAATAATGGCAAGCTGTTCCAGTCTGTTACAGTGTGCGGGAAGAAATAAAACTTGGAGGTTAGTTTGGGTGTTATAAGGTGTCAAAGAATCAGCGGGACAATGCAATGTTCGATGTGCTGTAAGCAGTTTAACACAAGCGTTTGGGTGTAGGGGGGGGGGGGGGGGGTGAGGAAGAAAAAAAAAAAGGAAATTTCAGTCTGTATTTTCCTATGTAGCTATAGCGCCTGAATATTATGTGTATTCATTAGGCTAGTAGGAGAGTCACTTAGCCTATACAGTTAAAACTCGATCTCACCTAACCCAATTTTACAAAGTTCCCTATCTAACGAAAAAATCTCCATTCTCCAACAGGTACCCACATGATTCAATGTTGTCATCAACTTGAATTAACGAAGCTAACTTGACCGCCAAATCCGATTTAACAATGGGTGATTTCTTGCTAATTTTGACAGAGATTTTTCTTTGAGTGTGTGCTGTAATGCTATCGCATTAAAACATCTAAGTGCCCTAGTCACAGCTTTAGCTTTATTTTGATGAGGCTGCACGCCGCGCTCATATACGGAACAATGGACTCTGCAGTCAGTAGCGCTCTTACTACCAGATAGCTCTAGGGTAGTGGTGGTTGCTTTCATTATTTCATGGTTTATGCGACAGGTGGCACAGATCGTCTCGCAACTTTCTTGCTTGGCTTGCTTGCACAATCACTACATTTGTCTTTGCATATCAGCAGCTTGTCATCGCTCCACGTGACCGTCTACCTGGCCTGCATCGTCTGGACATTGAGCCTCCCAAGGAGAAAAGGAAAGAGCTTAACCTCAATGAAAAGGTGGACATAATTCACGCTGTCACAAGTGGACGCAAGAAATGTGACGTGGCAGCTGTGCATCACATCCTGGCCAGCACTCTTTCAACCATCTTGAAAGGAAAGGACGCTATCATTCGTGTCGATGCGTCTGGAAACGTATCCGAAAAAACAAAATTCACCGACGATTACGATACTCCCTATTGCGAAATTTGAGCGCAGCCCTATACGTGTTTTCATTTCGCGATATATTGTCGCAAACAAATTGTCTCCTGCGGCAGATTGCAAACGGAGCAAAGTGTGGCGCACCTGCCTGGCTAATCGGGAGATTGTGAGAGGCAGCGTGTGGGTGAGACAAGGGTGCGATTTACAGCAGCCAGCACAGACAGACCTCCGCTCATGCAGCGCTTTGTTTGCATACAGACGATGCGTGCTTCTCTGGCACCATATCATTGCCATCGTGGACTGACCTCAGCAGCAGATGCGGGAGACAAGCATAGTCCTCCCCACCTCACAGCACTCTGGGCCCCCCCCTCCTGGAAGAGCAGATGAGATCACCCTTACGGATGCCGTGACCGCCGGCAACTCAGCACATGCGCAGGCTGTCTCCCCTCCGCTCATCCTCCGCTTTCCATCTCCTGGTTGTGTTGCACCCTCCTCTTCATGGCCTTTCTTTTATCTGCCGCTGCACTGTGTGTTTGCTTTCATTCTTCACGGAACTCATTCGCTCGGTTACGCCGACGCTACCGACCCTCGCCGTAGGAATGAGCTGTTAAGAGCTGCGCTCTAAAAGAACTTGGAGACCACACCATACGAGAAGCTGGAGGCAGCCCTCTTTACATGGTTTATGGATACATGAGCGAAGAACGTTTCACAGACCAGCGAAGTTCCAGTGTAATGTACTTTCCTGGCAGTTGTAACTCAGCGACACCTTTGGGTGTTGCTACATTACAATGGGTGCATTACATTACAATTACAATGGGTGCAGCGGTGGCGTAGAGGTAGAGCATCCGCCTCGCGTGCAAGAGGATCGTGATTCGAATCCCAGTGCCGCGAAATTTTCCACTGTATTAAAAAAAAAAAAAATCCGCATGTTGATAAAATTGCGTAAACAGGCCTGGAGTGCAGCCTGATCCCGGTGACCAGAACTGGTAATGTACTCCCTCACCGGAGCAGGATTGGCCACCCTGGTGCAGTACTTGGCCGTAACCTTCTATATGAATACACAGGGTGTCTACCAACCGGGAAAACCAGGAAAACCGGGAATTCTCAGGGAATTTGAATAGTCTGGAAATACTCAGGGAAAACTCAGGGAATTTGTGTTTATATCAGGGAAAATGAGCTGCAATTTTATTGAAAGGGAACGAAAGTCGTGTTAATGCTGGCTTCAGTAACAGACGAATCGCAACGAACTGTCGTTGACGTGTGTCATTGGCACAAGGTATTGCCAGAGTAGTTAACGAGTTATTTTCCAGATGCTCGATTTTTCGTACGAAATTCGCACGGCTTCGCGGCACCACCACGTGCTCCATAGAGTCAATGTATATTGCCCTGACTGCAGGTCTGAAATGGTATTAATCAAAGCCACCACCGCCGTCATTTCGATTATCTCTCCGCCTCGAACCGGTGCTCTTGCACGCAGATCCGCTGGCAGCCGCACCGCGCAACGTTAGGCCTAGCTGCCTCTACGTTCGCTAGCTTCTTGCCGTGCAGTGCCATGTTTTTCATTGAAAGAATTCGCCACTGTCAGCAATGGCACCCACTCCGCCTTTGTAGTCCTCGCGATTGGCTTCGAAGCTCGCAAAGCACAGAACGTTGCGTAATGCTAGTTTTACAGTTAGCTTCGCCTCAATACAGAGCTGTTACGCGGTGAAGCATAACAACCGTGGGAAGGGGCACTTGTCACGGGACACAGTATGTATTCCTTAAACGTACACGCGTGCACCCCCATCTCCTGCCACAATACGAGCACTGATATGCCTTATAAGTGTACTCGCAACCCTTGAGAGCTTTTTCAGACGTGCCTGTGCCAATTTGAGCCCTTAACTCTTTCGTTACCGTGAGAAAATGTTAATTTTTTATAGGTCCCGGTAAAAAAAAAAAAAAACATTTACCACTACAAATAATATTCTAGCACACATTGCAGCATAGCATGTTTTGCATAATGAAATTCTCTTTCCAAAAACGTATGTCGCCAAACAAAAAATTTTTTAGGTAAAACAAAATTCTAGAAAGCACCATTTTGGCGGCCAGTTGATAAAAAATAAGAAGCGATATCTGCTAAAAGATTAATATCAAAGGAAATTCAGAATACACATTTCAAAGTTAAATAACCCAGGAATAGTGTCTGAAAAGAACGAAGGCTCAGTACACCGCCGTTCTTCGGATACAATATAGAAACTAAGACCAGTACATCCCTCAAGCCATGCGGTGAAGCAGTTCCTGGATGTTGTGAAGCATAGATGCGTTCTGCACTTTTCCCAAAAAATGTCTGGTATTTTTTCATCTTTGTGGTCCTCGTTACACATTCTGCAGTTCCGTTTTTTCAGCATCTTCTGAGGATGGTCCGATGAGAAGTCCAGGGAACGTACTTCACCAGTTTGTCTAGAGTCATGCACCTGACCTCTTCCAGGACCAATCGCTCTCAGCGTAGCTGGGCGACTACAAGATTATGCATCCAAGCATATCTGTTTGCAATTTTGCAGATTGTCTTTATCACTACCACAGAGAAGAAGAGCAGAAAGAAATCCCACGCCGTTGCAAACTGCCTTGCGCTGATCCACAGTGCTGTGCCGAGATGTGCTACAGGTGGCCTTCTTGGCGTGAACGGAAGTTCCTTTGCTGCTGATGGCAGGACATCATAACCAAGCAAAGTATACACCCTGAAGATAATTAGGAGAGCTCTCAGGTTGTGCAAGAAGATCGGCAGATAAGTGCGCACAAGGAAGGAGACCGCTCAAGGCCGTAATGGAAACTCGCCGTTGGACAGTTGTGGATGTCCCATGCCGACTCAAAACATCGTCACCATCAGAGCTTTCATCTGTTTGCTATCATCTTCGAAATCATAAATCGAATGCTCATTACTAAATTGAAGTGCGGGTGCAGCATAGTTTCGAGCACGACGCTTTTCTCGTGACGCAGCCGCGCGGGACGATGCCATGGGAGCCACTTTCAATAGCTACACAGTCACACCGGCAGCACCCCTTGCCTGGATTTTACTAGAGAAGCGAAACCGATAATCTTGGAAACTGGTTGAAAATGCCAGGTCCACATGCTAGACATGTGGCGGACTTTCAGAAATACACTTTGTTGCAATAAAATGACTCGAACTCCAAACCAAAGCGGACTAGGGAATAGCTGGTGTCATTTTTGGTTAATTATCACCGCTCAGCACTGTCGGACGGCAAAGCCGGCGATATAATTTAATTCTTGACTTACTGGGAGTCATTTGATTACAGAATTTTGATGCTAGTGCAGTGTAATTGTGAATGGCATGATTTTTTCTCAAGCGTGGCAAAACGTGACGGCCACACATCTTTTCGCTACAAGACACGCGCATTTGTTCACAAAAAGGTCCATTGAAAATCGCAACATCACCGGAACGCAAAAATTTTAACTGATTCTGACAGTTCAGTGCCTGTACTAACTACTGGATGGCCTTAAGTGGGTATGAAACGGCTGCAACATGTCGATATCGGTGATCTAAAGTATAGATTACCGCTGATCGGTTTTAATAGGCATGGTAACAAAAAAAGTTAAGGGCAGTTTAAGACATGCATTCATTTTTTTCGGGCTGCCCGATTTTTCGGATGTTCTCGCAGCCCCTGGGGAGTCAGAAAAATCGGACGTTGACTGTACAACTGATCAAGAGGATGCTTCAAATGATCCATTGGGCAAATGCATGGCGGAATGAGGATGAGAACAGACAAAACCGACGCACTGAGGAATTAACAAAAAGGGAAGCGGGCCGCCGCCTCTTTGAAGGAGCGTGAGCTCAAGAAAACAGTGTTGGCTGATGCCGAGATGCAAGTGTACCTCATCCAAACCAAAATAAACTCTTTAAAGCAGTGAAACCCAACACTGAGATATTGTGTACGGGCTGAGAGTATGTCAGGACAGCTGAGGTTGACTTCCCAGCTGCTGAGAGACAATCTTAGTTGTGACAAAGTTCAGGCTCCATACCGATGAGCTTGCTATCAGTTGGTAGAAATAGCTCATATTTGAAAATATTTACTTCTGTATGCATCTCCTTTTCATCCGTATTTGAAAATGTTATGCTCAATTCGGAATGGGTTTTACCATTTTTTCCGCTGTGCATTTTACTAAAACCTTCTTTCTATTTTCTTTTTGAATGCAATAGATATTGATGAAGAAATTGCGGTCACTGACCAAGTCAAGGTGAAAATAACACAGAGACGTTTCGGGACCCGTACGGGTTCCTTGATCACACTAAATGTGTATATATTACTCCTTACTATTCAAAGTGGATTAAATCATCTTTTTCCAACATGCTTACTAGAGAGTGACAGCATCGGGCAACATGGTGTCAGCCCGTCTAGACATAAAACTAAATTCTGGCTCATTCAGGGAATTTCGCGAAGGTGCTCAGGGAAAACCTGGAAAACCCAGGGAATTTGGAAATGTCAACTTGGTAGACACCCTGATACAACAATCAAACTCCGGCCCTCAGTCCCCAGCAGCTACGAAGCAACTCACCACGGCGGCAGTCAGACCTGCGACGCAGAAGAGGGTGCTAAGAATCCCTGGTTTTGGACCGGCCGCCATTGGAATCTGAACCTGGCAACGTTTAACGCTAGAACGTTATCTTGTGAGGCGAGTCTAGCAGTGCTATTGGAGGAATTACAGGGCAGTAAATGGGATATAATATGGATCAGAGAGGTTAGGAGGACAAAAGAAGCATATACAGTGCTGAAAAGCGGGCACATCCTGTGCTACCGGGGCTTAGCGGAGAGACGAGTACTAGGAGTCGGATTCCTGAATAATAAGGATATAGCTGGCAACATACAGGAACTCTATAGCATTAACGAGAGGGTGGCAGGTCTTCTTGTGAAACTTAAGAGGTACAGATTGAAGGTCGTACAGGTCTACGCCCCTACATCCAGTCATGATGACCAGGAAGTCGAAAGCTTATATGAAGACGTGGAATTGGCGATGGGTAAAGTCAAAACAAAATACACTATACGGATGGGCGGGTAGGCAAGAAGCAGGCTGGAGACAAGTCAGTGGGGGAATATGGCATAGGTTCTAGGAATAGCAGGGGAGAGTTATTAGTAGAGTTTGCAGAACAGAATAATATGTGGATAATGAATGCCTTCTTCCGCAAGTGGGATAGCCGAAAGTGGACGTGGAGGAGCCCGAATGGCGAGACTAGAAATGAAATAGACTTTATACTGTGCGCTAACCCTTGCATCATACAATATGTGGACATGCTCGGCAAGGTGCGCTGCAGTGACCATAGGATGGTAAGAACTCGAATTAGCCTAGACTTGAAGAGGGAATGGAAGAAACTGGTACATAAGAAGCCAATCAATGAGTTAGCGGTAAGAGGGAAAATAGAGGAATTCCGGATCAAGCTACAGACCTGGTATTCGGCTTTAACTCGGGAAGAGGACATTAGTGTTGAAGATATGAACGACACTCTTATGGGCATCATTAAGGAGCGTGCAATAGAAGTCGGTGGTAACTCCGTTAAACAGGAAACCAGTAAGCTATTGCAGGAGACGAAAGATCTGATCAAGAAACGCCAATGTATGAAAGCCTCTAACCCTACAGCTAGAATAGAACTGGCAGAACTTTCGAAGTTAATCAACAAGCGTAAGACAGCTGACATAAGGAAGTATAATATGGATTGAATTGAACATGCGCTCAGGAATGGAGGAAGCCTAAAAGCAGTAAAGAAGAAACTAGGAATAGGCAAGAATCAGATGTCGTGCTACGAGACAAAGCCGGCAATATTACTAATCAGGATGAGATAGTTCAAGTGGCTTGTTCTATAGAGATTTATACAGTACCAGTGGCACCCACGACAATAATGGAAGAGAGAATAGTATAGAGAAATTTGAAATCCCACAAGTAACGCCGGAAGAAGTAAAGAAAGCTTTGGGAGCTATGTAAAGGGGGAAGGCAGCTGGGGAGGATCAGGTAACAGCAGATTTGTTGAAAAATGGTGGGCAGATTGTTCTAGAAAAACTGGCCACGCTGTATACGCAATGCCTCATGACTTTGAGCGTACCGGAATCTTGGAAGAACGCTAACATAATCCTAATCCATAAGAAAGGGGACGCCAAAGACTTGAAAAATTATAGACCGATCAGCTTACTGTCCGTTGCCTACAAAGCATTTGAAAAGGTAATCGCACATACAATCAGGAACACCTTAGAGTTCTGTCAACCAAAGGACCAGGCAGGATTCCGTAACGGCTACTCAAGAATAGTCCGTATTCACACTATCAATCAGGTGATAGAGAAATGTGCGGAATATAACCAACCCTTATATATAGCTTTCATTGATTACGAGAAAGCGTTTGATTCAGTCGAAACCTCAGCAGTCATGGAGGCATTACGGAATGAGGGTGTAAACGAGCCGTATGTAAAAATATTGAAAGATATTTATAACGGCTCCACAGCCACCGTAGTCCTCCATAAAGAAAGCAACAAAATCCCAATAAAGAAAGGCGTCAGGCAGGGAGATACAATCTCTCCAATGCTATCCACAGCGTGTTTACAGGAGGTATTCAGAGACCTGGATTGGGAAGAATTAGGGATAAGAGTTAATGGAGAATACCTTAGTAACTTGCGATTTGCTGATTATATTGCTTTGCTTAGTAACTCAGGGGACCAATTGCAATGCATGCTCACTGACCTGGAGAGGCAAAGCAGCAGTGTGGGTCTAAAAATTAATCTGAACAACAGTTTACCATAGGTAGTGACGCACTGGAAGTGGTAAGGGAATACATCTACTTAGGAGTGGTAGTGACTGCGGATCCGGATCATGAGACTTGAATAATCGGAAGAATAAGAACGAGCTGGGGTGCCCATCTTTAACAGTCGGTTGTTGCGAAATGTTTGGCTAGTTGAGATCTTCGAATATACCGAATAGATCATTTTCGAATACGAGTACGAATAGAGTGTGTAACATTCGATTCTTAATCGAAATCATCCCTATTTAGGAGGGCTGCATGTTAACGATTACGCCGCTGCCGACATGTTTTATCCGGCAGCTATAAGTAAAGTTATTATCCCTCAAGAGAAAAGTGTGTAACAGCTGTGTTTTACCAGTACTCACGTACGGGGCCGAAACCTGGAGGCTTACGAAAAGGGTTCTATTTAAATTGAGGACGACACAACGAGCTATGGAAAGAAGAATGATAGGTGTAACATTAAGGGATACGAAAAAAGCAGATTGGGTGAGGGAACAAACGTGAGTTAATGACATCTTAGTTGAAATCAAGAAAAAGAAATGGGCATGGGCAGGACATGTAATGAGGAGGGAAGAGAAACGATGGTCATTAAGGGTTATGGACTGGATTCCAAGGGAAGGGAAGCATAGCAAGGGGCGGCAGAAAGTTAGGTGGGCGGATGAGATTAAGAAGTTTGCAGTAAAACCCTATAATTTAATTTTAATTGCCGCTGGAGCGGCGGTTTGATGAGGGCGGGCATCGGTTGCGCCTGCAGTGCAAGCCTTGGTCCTCTGAGCGAGTTCGTTAAACTGAAATATTCACTGTTCCGAAATTCGTTTAAGTGAAACATTTTTGCATAGAATCTATAAGAAAACTGCCGAGGATTTTTAAAAAGTTCGTTATTCTGAAATATTCGATAAACCGACGTTCGTACAACTGAGAGTTTACTGTATCATGGTCTTCATGCTCTTTGAAAACATCTGGTCCTTGCACCAATAAACTTAAGTCATCATCATCAAGTTTCTTGTTTGCTGCTTGGAATTGAGGTGTTTCATTGAAGACGAAATGGTCCTTGCTGCCGATTACCTCACTTTGATCGGTCTTAAGGATTTCAGCTACGAAACTGCGGAAATCGTTGTGCTGTGCGTGCAAATGTCCAGCTTTCCTAGCGAGCTGCATCAGTCTTTTTGAAGACAAAAGAGCCTGTTTTCGACCTTCATAGGCAACTCCGCACTGTGACTTGTGTTGCAGCATATCACATAGCATCCCACAATATATAGGGAGTACCATCTGTCTTGCTTTCAGGAGGTAAATACAGATATTGTGCACTGATAGAATGAGGTTAAAAGCTTTTAAATTACCTAGTCAATGGGTCTTTAGATAAATACTACAAGTTCTGTTTGGGAGTCGGGGTGCACCTTTCTTCTTATAGTTCACTGATCTGTGGGATTATGTAGCCTGCGTCTGATGACTGGCGATTGTTTGTGCTTGCAATACGCAGTGTTTGAGGTAGGGTCCAGGCTTGGGAACACAGCAGACACCTGTCCCTCGTAGGAATTCTCAAACCCTGTTGAAGTATGAGAAGTAATAATCACCAATTTGACGAAGTTGCTTTTCTTCCAATGGGTTTTCAGAATTTAGCGAGGGTTTTCTTCTGAGCAATGTCGTTTGTACTAGTGTAACTGCATGGCTTGGAAATGAATCGAACCAGTTGTAATGGAATTGGGCTGCGTGCACAGTGTCGGAAAGCAAACTAGTGGCTCTGTGACCAGGCCAAAAGCTCCAAAGCTGGAACGAGCACTGTTTGCAGTTCCTTCTAAATTGCTTCCGAGCAATTAAACTGATGACTCACTGTGCTGAATGAGAAAACGGCACCTCCTTACACTGCTAAACTAAAGCATGCTACCAAAACGATATGTCACATCACTGCATAAGATGTTTCATATTTCATGATCAACTTGAGACCTTGCAAGCTTATTATTGTTCCTGCTACCGGTGCCTGCAGACAAAAGCACTTTAGAGAGAATATTCCTGCTGCTTAAAAGGCATTAGTAACACTAATCCTGGTGGAAAAAACTAACCTAACCAAACCAAATGAAGCTTCAGCCTATATCACTAATTTAATAAAGTGCCTGCCTAAACAAAGTATGCTCCACGAATTGAAATGCCGGCAACATATTTGAAAGATATAATATGAAAGCGCTGGCCTACATGCCAGCAATAATTAAAGAAGCCGTCCCGAGTGAAGTGTTTCGTGAAAAACAAAACAAAAGGACACCATAGTGTCAGCCACCTTTTTCCCAGTGTGCAAGCTTCTTATCCATGTCATGTCGCCTGCAATTTTTGGGAAATGATAAATGATAAATCGCTGTCTTTCTACCGCGATGACACGCCACAATGGTACACAGGAAAATTCTTTAGACTCCCCTTTCTTTGGGGGGGGGGGGGGGGGCTTCTGCGTGGCGGCATCACGACGATTTGAGAACTACGAGGCAATGTTGCGGGGCACGCTGTAATGTGAGGGCCTGTGGTGGGAGAAATAATTGTATTGTCATTATGAGCGACATGAATTTGCAGACGTTGGTTGTGTTGACAAATGTATTCACTTTATTACGAGTTGCAGACAGATCGCAAGGGCCGTCGGCCTATACTGTTTCCCTGTGATCGCCAGCTCACCTGGCTTGCTCGTTCGCTACTGTCAGCGTTGATAAGCGGCACAAGGGGACCAAATTAATGCGTACCACTGGATGCTTAGAATGGACCCAGTTGAAAAGAAGCAAGATTTGCTCGCTTCATTTGGAGTGTGCCTGTTATCAGCAAAAACTGCCAAGCTTAGCACAGTCCGATGATTTTCCACTAAGGATACGTATCTCCAAGCCTGGTGCTGTGCCGACTATTTACCAGTTAATCGTTTCTACCCTTTTGTGATAGCTGGTATGCTATTGTATTAACCCTTTCGCTGTCACGGACGTACCGGTACGTCATCGCGCTTCCCCCCCACGGTGTCACTGACGTACCGGTACGTTTTCTATCGTGCGTTCAAAATTTCGCACCTAAGCGCAAAGGTGGCGCTCCTGAATTGGCCACGCCATCTGTTGACTCTTTCTACAAGTTCGTATATTCTCCCCGACCTGTGTTAACCCATGTATTGAAGAGTACGGTGCGACTGCCACTCCCCACTTTCTCTTTGCTGAGTGGCGCGGTGGCTCCGCGTTCGCTGGATCATGCGTCGCGCGCGTGTGGTTATGGGTTCAAGGGTTGTTCTGCCATCTCCACTGGTTTGAAGGTTTTTATTTTTCTTCTGTTGGTGTGTCTGCGACGCCGCGTCAAGTTCAGGCGCACGTGCCGTTGCCTCCCTGAAAAGAGTGACTCGATTGCTGCTTTCGCTCTCTCGCCGAACCCTCGCTTCCGACTTGCAGCAGTAAACGTAAAGCCCTTCGAACTTTGTTTAGCCTTTTTCCATCTCCCTCTGTCTTCTTGATCACGCAATGTCCCATTTCTCCCCGTTGTGCCGGCGACTGAAAGCGCATCCTCCCAGCGCGCGGTTCCTTTCGGATGGCTGAGCGCGCGGGACCTTCGTCTGCTCATTGGTGCGGTGGCTCAATTCCGATTTAGAATACGAGCCGAGCTCGGATTCGGACTCTGACAGAGTCGCATGCGAGGAAAAGGGTTCCGCATCGTCAGATTCGGATGTTGAACGGATTTTATAGTCAGGCTGATTATGATGATGTATACTAACAACAGCTGCAGAACACTGAAATGTGCATATAGCATTGACTACGTTATTTGTACACCAATCATAATCAAAAATAAATTGCTATGTTCATTCCCTGTTATGCTCGTTCCCTGAAACCAAGCCGGCACTGGGCGTGCGTCACGGCCAGAAAGGTCCGACAGCGAAAGGGTTAAAAGCATTTCATTCTCTGACTTGCTTTTGGATACAAGATAAGCCAGCATACTTTTGCTGCCTCTGCATCACATGTTGCTTTTTGGAGCTTTTTGGATTAGAGCTAAATTCTGATACATATAGCTGTGTGTATGAGCTTTGCTTTAATGAATAAATTGCAATTAGCTTGGAGTAGAATGAATAAATTTCTTGACTCTAGTGAAGGTGTTTCAGGCCTACTGAGCTTGTGTTAGATGAGGACACGGATAATCTCCAAGGCAGATTTGGCAAATATGTTCAACTATTTCGTATCTTTAGAACAGAGAGCCCAAAATGCTACGGCTTATGCTAAATACTTAACCCTTTGCGTGTCGGGTGTTTTCTTTGATAATATAAAACAAACTCAGCAGTTTGTTTTTGGTTATGCAGAAGGAAAAAAATTACACAGATAATTGAAAAAGTTACATTGGTATGGTCCTCACATTCCTATTTGACAAAAAGAATGAAAGCCCATAGCACAAAATAAATAAAATCTGCAGCAAACTCAACAACATCGTTCGCAGCACTTTTGCACGGTCTCCGGCTTAGAATTAGACGCAGTTGAAGTTGCCTTTTCCTCATTCGACAAACTGTCATCTTTACAGTCCAAGCTCAGCTCTTATTTTGAGCTTCAAAAGCCTCCGCTCCAATCAACAGTTTAAGTTTAAGCAATTATGCTACAATGCTAGAAGAAGGAGCACTTTCGTTTATTCAATCCTTACCGGACAAAGCAAAGAGAGCAAAATATGAAACATAGAACAGCAGATGAAACTTGTACGACAGATAGCAGAACCATCGTTGAGGAAGCACACTGATGAATGGAGCCTCTTCGTCGCTGGAATGGAGGTGCGCCTTAGTAGTGAAGATACTAGTAGGAGACGGAAAAAAAAAAAAATTATAAACATATGACAGATGGCAGAAACATTCAGGAGTGGCGGTCTTCCTCTATGGCGCCAATATTTGAATGCAGAATCGGTACCATAATGGTGTACAAAGTTCGAGAGCTACCCATCCTATTTGCAGATGCACGCACTCAACATTGTGCATTGAGTGTGTGCATCCAAGTGCAAGTGTTTTTCTGAGCTTAAAAGAAGCCCGCAAATACACGCAAAGTGCTTCGAGAGGGCAGTCGTGCGTCAATTTTGCATCTATTAGTGGGCTTCTTTCACGCTCGAAAAAACAATTTTATGTGGCACGTATTGAGCAAAAAAAAGCCGTATCGGGAGTTTTCTGGTTGCTCTACAATTTTCTCATTGACACTTCTATGTAATTATAATAATTGAGAAGTTCAGTATTAAAATAAGATTAATTACGTAATTCAGTGGAATGCAAAATATCATCTGAGTATCTGCAAGCAACTGGAAACATTACCTTGGTTCTGTCCAGCTACGTGGCATTTGCGTATATTTAAATCTTGGTGCATGATAGTTGGGACACCCTGTATATGTACAGTTTAATCTCAATAATTCGAACTCAAAGGGGCCAGAAAATTTGTTAGAATTAAAAGGAGTTGTTTTTTAAGTATTCGTGCACCATAGCACGATGCACGAACGGTGCAAGTTGCAAAATACCGAGTAGCACAAGCATACAGCGAGCGAGTACCACAAAACTGCCCACGCCAGGCAACACTTGCTTCCTGATAACAGGAATTTTTTCTGTGCTCTGTAGTTTAGCATTTATAGGGTGATATGTTTATATTGCCTTTATTATTGCTAAATGCATATTGCGTGTTTCCTTTGGATGATGCACGTGGGCGCCCCGACGAAGAAGACAAACTGCTCCTGAGCCACAAGCTGTCAGCTGGACTTGCCAGTGCTGCAGTTGTTATTGTAACTACAGTCGAATCCACTTATAATGATACCGGTTTTAAGAATATATTGGTTATAACAATGAGAAGCTGCTGCACCGTCAACTTTTGTATGTTTTGCATGGTGAAATAACCCTCTCACTACAATGCCCTGATTCCGCATTATCGGTTATAATGAAGAAGTCTGGCTGCTCGGTGTCTGAGCCGAAAAGTAGTGAAATGCGAAATCCTTGAAAAGAAAAAAAGAAAACGAGAAATTCGAGCCGCTGCACGATGGCCCGCTGCTCGAACAGCCGCCGCGCGCTCATTTTCATTGTTTGCCATGAGCTCGAGGCTGCAAGTCCAGCCCCATTCCATCCACGCCCACTTGACTATACCACTGACCAATCAGCACGAGTGATTTCTCTAATTCAGGCAGTTGTGCGGCAAGAATTTTCCAACCTTGGTTTTCCTGCTGCCTGCTCCGTCCACCGACCTGATGCCAGGTTGGTGCCGACAACTGTGCCTCGCAGTGTCCTGTATTCTCCTTCCAGATTCGGCTATTTACTGAATGGAGAACTCTGGATGACAACCAGATCTGTTTCCATTGCCACCGAATCGGCCACGCTGCTCGCCGCTGCTGGACCTGGATGTCCCCGTATTGAAGCTACTTTTCCCCCTCTCCTCGAGCATATGCCGATCTTCGGCGCTAGTCGCCTCACCGTATGTCTCCTACCTTTGACGTTCCTTTCGATGACACTCGTACCACTTACTCGCATTGACCTCAGTGCCGTCGGTCCCTGCAGCCCCAGTCACACTCCTGTTCATCGCCAACCATTTATGGGCCATACTGGACGGAAAACTAGACAGTGGAGCTCTCGAGGGTTGTGCTGCAGTATTTTCATCGTGTCGTAATCCTCTATTGATGCTCCCAACTAACCAGAACTTACTTGATGTTCACTTCGACGGTGTTGCTTTGACACCATTAATTGATACTGGAACCCAGGTTTTCATAATGAGAGCTAACCTCCATTGTCAGCTCAAGGTGTTTACGCCTGCTACTGCCCAATACGTACACTTTGCCGATGGCAGCACTGTTGCCGTCACTGGAATGTGTACTGTCTGTGTAAACATCACCAGCTGCCACACTCCAGTTATATTTACAGTGCTGATCAATTGCCCTCACGACCTTATTCTTAAACTAGACTTTCTTACGGTGCATTCCGTGCTGACTCACTGTTCTGCCGATACGCTTTGCCTTGAACTTCCTCTTCTCCCGCATGTTTGTGCCAAACTCCCAAACAACTTTAGTACGACCGCCTTCGTCTGTCTTCCGCATAAAGCCTTGACTTTCGTCGATTTGCAATCATCTTTCCCTGTGTCCGATGGTGATTATATTGTCACACCTGTTCCTGATGTGCTTTTCATGTGCAATATCATTGTGCCCCACTGTGACCATTGCCGATAACTGGACATGCCTCCCCGTCAACTTTGGCCTGACAAAGCAAGTTCTGCACCAAGGCTTATCGGTTGCCATGCTGCGTGCTATAGCAGACGACCACGTCACTGCTTTTTCAGTAGACGTTTGCTCCAATTCTTAAGCATGTCCACAGGATTCAGTTTTCCTTGACGCCAAATTTAGTCGCATGATTCCTGCGGCCTTATTGTCTGTACACGCAACAGCTCTATGCCGCCTTTGGTTTCCTACCCCGACATCTTCAACCTTAACAATCAACAATTGGGTTAGACTTCACTTGCTAAGCATCGCATAAATACTGGTGATGCTAGCCCTATTCATTGCCGGCTTTATCGAGTTTCTGCATTGGAATGTAAGGTCTTTAAAGGTGAAGGGAACAAGATACTTGCCAAAGGCATTGTTGAGCTCTCAGCGAGTCTTTGGAGGCAGGGCTGGGCAAGGATACTTTGGAATTGTATCATGATACGATACAAGATACTCAGGCAACAAGTATTTGAGGTACAGGTACAAGATACTACGGGAATTATTGTGATCCGATTTCTATCTTAATATACTTTGATACATTAGCAAATTTCTTATTATAGATCTTATTATAGATTTGCCTCCAGTGGCTCAACGGCGGAAGTTGGCTAGACTTAAATTTCTTTTTTTGTTATCAAAAGGCCACTTCAATATTGAAACCACACCCTATCTTGCTCCCAGGTAGGCTAGAAACGTCAGATCAAGCAATCATTGCATGTTTTCAATTCCAAAAGCATATCTGGACATGTACGCTTATTCATTTTTTCTGCGAACGATTAAGGAATGGAACAGTTTGCCGGCGTCTGTTTTGCAGTTGAGTAGCATCAAAATCTTTGAGGAACGCATTAAAACCCTTTTATGAAATTGAATCTTAGTGGTGCCGTGCAAACATTGTCACACTATTCTAGAAATACATACAATAGTCTTTCTTTTATGCTGCTTCCAATATCACTGTCACAATGTTAGAACATGTATTTCTTTGCCAAACTATTGTATTTGTATTTCGTTATTTGTTTTGCATTGTATTTCCAACATTCATTGCTTCATGTCCTATTTACGTTTGTAAAGTGTTTACATTTTTTACGCTATGAGCAAATCTGCTGTACCCACCCTGTTACAGCCAAGACGGCCAACAGTATTTGAAAATAAAATAAATGAAATAAATATGATATATGTAGCAACAAATGCGGATGTGCAAAAATGTTTGCTTCGAAATTTCTTAGCTCCGACCAACCTTGTTTCATTTGAATTAAATGTCTGTTACTATCTCACAATTTTTGTCTTTCTTGCTCCAAGTATAATGTTTTTAGTGCGAAACAATTTGTAAAAGCCACTAGACCTGGGCCAACCCCATTCTTGTATTCTTCGGACTTCGTAACAAAGCAGCAGGCACGAAATCTTTGATAACAACACTATAGTGGCATTAGAGTTTAAGCAAAAGACGCCGCATTCATTGGCGTATGCAGCACAGCAGAGTGGCTACGAACAAGTGCCATGGCAGCGACGCAACTAGAAACAAAAAGTCAAGTAAACAAAAGGACGGCTGCATGAAGACATTCGTCCACTCATTTTTGCTACGACGGCACTAACGCCATCACGTCACTCTGCTCCACCAATAGCGACGCACAGACCTCATTGCCTGTCCTTGCTGGACGACTCTAGCGGAAAGATTAAAGAATGTCCCTGCCTTTAGTTTTATTAAGGGCTTAGTGGCAGCAGTATCAACTTGGGAAGTGGAGTTCAGCCAAAGTTTATAGTTTCACACAGCGATGTTGCGATAACATTATCTTGCATCTTAAGATGCACTATACATCATTTCATGGATCGAAAATGCAGATACAGATACATGTCTTGCCACTCCTATCATAAGGATACAAGATACCCAAAAAAGTATCTAAGATAGTATCTAAGGTACATGTATCTTTGATACCGCCCAGTACTGCTTGGAAGTTGCTCGTTGTGCATGTAAAAAGAAAGATGGCACGTGGCGTTATTGTATAGATTATCGTCATCTCAATCGAATTACCAAAAAGGACTTCTGCTCCTTGCCTTACATTGACGACAACCTCGATTGTCTCCATGGTGCCAACTACCTTTCATCAAGAGACCTGTGGTCTGGTTATGGGCAGATTTCTGTGGACGAAAAGGACCAAGAGAAGATTGCGTTCGTCACTCCCGATGATCTTTATCAATTCAAAATTATGCCATTCGGTCTAAACAATGCGCCAACAATGTTCAAACCTATGATGGACTCTGATTCAAGGGTTCAAATGGTCAACATGCCATTTGCCATGCCATCAACAGGACGTTGTCGTATTTCTCCCTTACATTTGAGACGCACTTTGAACGTTTATCAGCTATTCTTCGAGTATTCCAGAATGCTGGGCTCCAGCTGAATTCATTGTAGTTTCCCTTCAGTCGTCGGCAGATTACAGGGCTCGGCCACCCTGTCGACACTTAGGTATTCAGCCAGACCCGAAGAAAATTCGTGCTGTCACGTATTTTCTTGTACCTCAGTCTGTCAAAGATGTCCGAAGTTTTGTAGGACCATGCTCCTGCTTCTGATGGTTCGTGAAAGATTTCGCAGCGATTGCCCAACCACTTACTGACCTTCTAAAGAAGGATATGCTGTTTACGTGGGAACCCGCTCAAGCTGCCGCTTTTGCCCACCTCACCACTATTCTCACCAACCCACCTTTACTAGCCCACTTTGACCCGTTTTCTAGAGACGACGTCTGTACCGACGTCCCTGGTCACGGAATCGGAGCCTTCTTTGCCCAACGCCAACGGGGACAAGATCGTGTGATTGCCTATGCTAGCCGCCTCCTCACAGCATGGGAGCACACCTATTCAATTACAGAGCGTGAATGCCTGGCTCTCGTCTGGATGATTTCTAAATTTCGCCCGTATTTGTATGCACGCACTTCTCGGGAATAACAGACCATCACGCGCTCTGCTGGCTTTTGTCACTCAAGGATCCTGCCAGTCTGCTTGGTCACTGGGCTCTGTGGCTACAAGATTATTCATGCATAGTAGTGTACTAGTCGGGCTGCCTACATCGAGACGCAGACTATTTGTGACGTTATCCAGTGGACAAACCCTCAGCTATCACAGGCACCGATACCGAATCATGCATTTTCTCCGTTTCTGAACTGCTCCATGTCGCCTATGAGCAAAGCCATGATGCCACCTTGCATGCCATCATTTGTTGCTTGGAATCTTCGTTTACCGATTCGTCACTTCACTCGATTGTCCTCCGGGATAGTGTATTATACCGCCACAACGTTTGCCCCAATGGTCCTGCGCAATTCACTACTTACCAACCGCCAGTCAACTCGGCGTCTCCCAAATTTTTGACTGGGTTCACCAGCGCTTCTTTTTCTCGTTCCATCCGCAAATAGGTTGTGGCGTGTAAGAAATGCCAGCGCCAAAAAACACCAACTCTCCCTGCCAGGTGCCTTCAACCATTTGTGTCCTGTCGAAGCCGTTCTTTTGCATTGGCTTACACTTACTTGGCACTTTCCCTCTATCAGCGTCTGGCTACAAGTGGGTGCTGTGATGACAGATTACACCATATGCTACACAATCACCAGAGCACTTCCAATAAGCTGCATTACAGATGTCGCCAATTTTCTCTTACACGACATGATTTTACAACATGGAGCTCTGCGTCAACTGCTCACTGACTGTAGCCGCACATTCCTTTCAAAAGTGATCGCCGACATTTTGCAGTCCTGCTCAACCAGGCACAAGCTGACTACATCTTACCACCCACAAACTAATGGTCTTACGGAGTGTCTTTATCGAACCCTGAGAGACATGCTTGCAAAGTATGTCTCATCCGACGATACTGATTCGGACCTTACTCTACCCTATGTCGCATTTTTATATGATTCTTTGCGTCATGACACTGCCAGTTATTCCTCGTTCCTTCTGTTCGAATGAGAACCAACATTGCCACTGGGCACATCCCTTCCATGCGCTGCAGCAGAGACCAACGAATATGCACTTGTTGCCATCACCAGGGCAGCACAATTATGCGAAATTGCCCACGCTCCCCTCCTGACTTCCCATGAGAACCAACGGCGTTTGTACAATAGGCAACAAAGCGACGTGCACTTTTCGCCAGGATCTCTGGTACTGATGACCCTGACCCGTCATGTTGGGCTGTCAGAAAACTGTCTTGGTACACAGGCCCATATTGAGTGCTGCGTGCCGTGAGTGCAGTTGCATATGAAATCGCCCCAGTTAATACCAGTGGCTCATCTACCTCACATGCCTCTGATGTTTTGCATGTCGCACCCCTCAAACCCTACTCCTCTCCTGTCAACACCGATAATTAGATGCACAGGGATGGTGCTTCCACCGCCGGAGATAATGCTATCTGCATATTGTGTGTTTCTTTTGGATGGTGTGTGGGGGCGCCCCGACGAAGTAGACGGAACTGCTCCAGAGTCACGAGCTGTTGGCTGAACTGGCCGGCGCTGCAGTTGTTTTTGTAAATATACATTGTAACTAGTCTTTAGTGTTTAATCCATCATTCGGATAACAATATGAAAGGGTTTAGAGAAAGTAATTCACAAGTGCATGGCTTGATTCCTTGAGAAGCACCATATCAGTATTTGGCAGTTTGGCTTCAGGAAAGGTCACATTTATGTTTTATTTTGTGCATTAACTATGTTCTTGCTGTGCTGTTTTCCTGTCCCTGCCATTTGTACTGGGTCGTGGTCCTGGTCAAGCTCGTGTAGCGGCTTTTTGACCACGGGCCTCAGCATCCCGGACATTGTAATAAAATTTGAATTTGACCTTAGCTTGCATTCACCTAGCTTATAATATCCCTTGACCTTATTTGTACAACTCTGAATTGAGCACTCAAAATCCTAATTTCATGCACCTGGTCTTTTACAGGCACTCATCTTCATGAAGGAGTTGCTGAGGGACAATGTGGTAAAGGTGAAAACAAAGACCACAATTTCCCAGCAGACCACCAACTTGGTAACAAGTTGCCACGTTCTCGATTCTGGCCTAGACGTCTTCGAAGAATTGCTCAATAGAAACTATGCTAAGGTATGCTGGATACCTTTGGCATATACCGTATGGTCTGATGTGAAAGCTGCACCCTTATTTTTTTAGGCCACAATGTGCAAGAATGATGTTGCTGAGGCCAGTTCCTAGAGGAAGAAGTCTGAGAGCATGCTTGTTGAGGCTCATAAACAGCAGAGTGTTGACAAAACCTGCTATTTAGTTATTTTCGTGATGCAGAAATCGATCTTCTGACATCAGTAGACTTGTCAGAGGACAACATTGTTGCTTTGGTTTTCTCTCACCCTTACCATGACAGGAAGTTTGTTTTGAATGCACAGTGCTCGTGTACACTACTCGAGTACAACACACAGCTGCTTACAGTCGCTAATAAAGCCGGTAGGCCTAGCTAGCTGAACGCTGCAATTATGCTCAACGGCACTTCTGATCTGGCTGCAGCTCGTCATAGCCTGCTTACAATTATGCATGCCGCAAACTCTTCTGAATTCGCTGTAAAGATTACATATTTGGGCTCTGGGAATGGCAGTGGCTCAAGGATGCAGAGCACTGTGGTTTAGACACTCTGGCAGGTGTGCTGTGCTGTCATCTTGGTCAGCTATTTGGAAATGGCCAGGACTGTATTTGATAACACAGCGAATACGTGGTACCTCCTGTGGGGTCTCAAGCATGCTCTTAGGGCAAAGAAACGACAATACAATAGTGGAAACGAAAGGGAACTTATTGCACCTTCTAAAAATAAGCAAGCTAACTAGCGCATACGAGCAAACTGGAAGGTGTCTGCATGGCGGTACTGCAGAGCACCCTGTTGAGCTGCTTGTGCAGAGTTCCCACTGCCAAAGACGAGGAGGCTACTTGTGCACCGGAGTATCCCCACCGTGAAATGGTGTGAATCGTGGATGCCATCTCTCATACAATTGCACAGCCAGCAATGCCGCATACGCTACGTGAGGAAGCCGGATTCCAGGAGACACGAGATCCATGCGGGTAAAAAATCAGGGGACACGAGGCAGTAGAGTGTCCCCCCACTTTCTAAAGTTAGCTGAAAAATATATGGCACTGGTATAAACTATGGGTGTAGGCAGAGGTATTTCAAAGAAAACACCTTAGAAAACATCCCTCACTTTCACCAAAATGATACGTGAAAGAGGCTGGCGCAGAGATGCAAACAGGTGTGTATTTAAAGGAGATAGAAATGGCACCCAAGCAGCAGCCACAGTCTTCGTTCTTATTCTCTCGAGACACCTTCATTGTTCTCTTCCTTGTAACAATATTGTTGGTGACACAGTAAAACCATGTTAATTCGGATTGCATGAGACCCAAAAAAGATCTTTGAAATACCAAATATCAAATTATCGAAGATATCAAGAAAAATATAAACCAGTGCTTACTACATCAACATGCTTATATTTGCTGAATCAATAACCAAATCCTGTTTCTATTTTGCGGAAAAGCAGTGCAGCAGTTACAATTCTTTTCATCTTGGGACTAATCAGCACGCGCAGCGGTGAGGGCGTCGCGAGTTCCTTCGCACTGCCACTGTATTGCAAAACTCCAGTCTTCATCCGAGCCATGCTTTTCAGAAATCTACTGTGGGCACATACCAGTTTGCATCCTCGACAGTTTACATTATGTTTGACAGTGCATGCGCATTGCACTGAATCAAAATGAAAACTACTGCTTGCCACAACTGCTGTTGATGATGGCGTTGTTGCTATCGCTGCTATCACAGATGTAGATTGTGCAGTTATGGTACGATCACTTCTGAAGACAGTTTCACTTTCGCATCACTTTGGAAAGAACCACGCCTGTTTCTTTCCAAAGTATACAGCGTCTAAGTATACAGCTGACAGCGCTTTCGGCATTGTGCGACGAGTGTGGCCCAGCACCAGAAACGCTGCAAGCCGTATACAAGGATGTGTACGGTGATCAGTCTTGTGAAATCTGGCGAAAGAAAATAGAGTCTCTGAAGGCACACAGCCAACGCACACTGATGTTGAATTCCAATGGCGGAGTCGGAGCAGCCGACGGACTCTGCGAGCGAGCACTCGACTCTGGCGTAGAGCAACGCCTCCAAATCCGCGAGTGGAACACAACCTGCGCCGCCGGAGCAAGGCGGAAGCGGAAGTTCTATCTCAGAGTTACCCAGGATGCCTTGCGTGTTGTCATTTCCTTCCGCTGTTTGCTCCCAGCACCGCTGCACCGGTCACTTGTCTCTTCAGCGCCGTTCACCTGTTGTTTTTAAAAGTGCGGAATGGATATCTCGCCAAGCTTGCAGCAGCTTTTGCTTCCTCGCGAGTCGTGACCGGTGGCGCCTCCCAGCAGACAAACGTGGTAAAGGAAATACGTCACGCAGAGTTCCGGCCCACTCCGCCGATTTTGGCGGAGCATCTTTTCCTGCTCCACGGAGTGACTCCCGCTCTGAATCCCCTCTGACTCTCTCATTGGAATACCGTACTCCCGCCCTCACTCTGTCATTGGAACAAACTTGCTCCGAAACGAGCAGAAAAACTTGCTCCGACTCCGCCATTGGAATTCAGCATGAGTCAAAACAAAACAATTGTTTGCCGCAAGCATGGTAGGTATCCTCGTGATCATGGATGGAAACTATGCAGGCCTGAAGGCATGTGGCCAATGCCATGTCATGTGCAGTGGTGAATGTAAGAATAAAGGCTACAAATGCGCAAGTAGGCATGAAGCGTTTGGTCCTGTCATTTTCGTACATTTTTTTTTTTATGATGTCTGTGGTGATGCGAGCTCCTCTGCTTCATTTTCGTTGGATACTAGTGCCACTTTTGCTCTGTTGTATCGTGCATTTCCAGTGTTCCGTGCTATCGTGTTTCAACGGTTGCCCAAAATAACTGTTGTGCAGCTAAATACATCTGAATTAATGAGAGTTTGATGCTATTAAATAATGCATACGCCTGTCGGGACAACAGGATGAGTCTACATTATCTGATTTTCTGAAATAATGCTGTTTTACTGTACTACTTAAATTTACACGAGTACATTTCCATGTCGATGTATTGTCATCTTTTGTCTCCGCTCTTTAGTTTTTGTTAACCTTTGCCTCAAAGAATCCATCAATATATATGTAGTAAGTGCTTTGTATTTTTGCGCTTTATTTTCAGAAGATGCAGCCAACTAAAGATGCAGCACCAATTGGTAGTCCTGGCTTACAACGAACTGATGAAAATCCGGCACTTTCATGTGCATCTTCTGGTTCTTCAGTGATGTCACGGTCTCCCAATTGGAAAGGTCAACAGCAGATCAGTTGTGTAGAGAGCAGTCACGACAGAGGCTACCAGCGTACACCTGAGCGTAGCACCTATCCTTCTCGTGACCGCAGCTATAGCTGTGATCGTGGCTATAGCAACGAGCATGATTATCAGCATGGTTTTGGACGAGGCTTTAATGGAGATCGTTGTTACGGTCCTGATCAGAATCGCTACTTCTCAACACCATCATTTAGACCCATTTACCCTGGATGTGATGGCATCAAAAATGGTGGCCGGTGAGTGTACTGCACTTAATTGTGATATGCAGTCAAGCCTTGATATAATGGACCTCGATTTAATGAAATCCATGATGGAAAGAAATTATTTCAATTTGCAATTTAACAAAGTAGTTTTATGACGCAGTTTGGATTTAACAAAGTTTTCTGCCATTTCAAGCATTTACTCTGAAAGCCTGTGTGGCTGTTAAATCTAACAAAGAAAACGTTAAAATGTTGGCCGAGGAAGGAAGTATTTCCACGCCTCGTTTTGCATTAAAAGTGGTGAGAATGCCATTGAAGCGCACATGCACGCAGAAGGCGTGCACCCTTCACCCCCACTTGGGCACGCGCTTCCTCCTCAACCCTGACTGTGGCTACACCTGGCTGACCAAATGTGTAGCCACAGACATGGCGTGTGACTGCATGCTTGGGCCACAGGCTGCATCTTGGAGATGCCGTAAAAACCCGCGTATAATACGAAGCCACATATAGTATGAGGTGAAATTTTTGGGACGCGAAATGGGGAAAAAAAAAGTTTTATCCGCGTATAATGCGAGTTCAAAAAACTTAAGGAAAACATTTATTTAAATTGCACTCCGCACTTCAATCACTGTTTTCCTCAGCTGCGCTATCTTCGGATAGTTCCTTGTCGGACATATCTTCGCAAAGGTACTCATCCTCTGTGCCATCCAGCACGTTCGAGATGCCGTACTTCTCGAATGCGTGATGCACAAGGTCCTCTGGTATGCTGGCCTGTGCGTCCACAATCCACTTGCAAAGATTGGCTGGCGAAGCCCGCTTCAGCAGCCGGGCGGCGTCACTGCAGGCTCACCTGAGCGCATCCAATCTGCATAACACCATTTGACCGCGTCCTTGAGCGGCTTGTTCACGCAAACATCTAAAGGCTGCAGCCAAGACGTCATCCCACCCGAGATAACGACGAGTTCAGTGCCAGATTCGCGCAACAGCCTCTTCATTGAGTCGGCCAAATGGCAGCAAAATGCATCCAGCATGAGGATGGACGGGAATGACAACGGTGCTCCAGGCCGCCTACACCAGACGGACTTTATACAGTCGAGCACAAGATTCCCGTTCATCCAGCCTTTCTCATGGCATCTCACGACCACATTTCTTGGCAGCTCCTCACCTTTAGGCACTGTCTTGCGTTTGAAGACATAGGGCGGGAGCTTGCGTCTGTCTGCCGTGCACGACAAAATGACGGTAACTCGTGTTTTTTCGTTGCCAGTAGACCGGACATAAACTTGTTTAGAGCCCTTTTCGTGCACGGTGAAGGGCGATGGCATGTCCAGATAAACAAGCATTTGGTCAGCATTGCCGATTTGCCCTATCTGGAAGTTCTTGGACTTCTGCAGTGAAATAATGTGGCGCTGGAAAGCCACAAGCAGCTCTTCGAACGATTCGGCAGCTTTTGCGAAATCAAAGTTCGGCGGTGTGAGGAAAATTCAGCACGGCACATGTAGCGATAAATCCAGTGCTTGCTCGCTTCGAAGGCGAAGCTCAGTCGGCCTTTTTCTCTTGCAAGCTCCTTAGCTTTTGCCTGCATAAGCTTCACACTCACAGCTAGATACGTGGCTCGCTGTTGGCGTATGAACTCCGTCAGGGCGAGTTCGATTTTCGGAAATGTCCCACTCTTCGGACCGCAATAGCTTCTTCGCGATCCACTGCATGCGAAAAGGGTGTTCTTCTTTCGACGCCATCCGCAAATGCTTCCCTCGTTGACGCCAAACTGCGTCCCAGCTGTACTGTTGCCGATGTTCTGTGCGGCTAAAATAACCTTTCTCTTGAAAGCAGCTGAGTACTGTTTTCGTGGTCTGGACATCTTGGTCGTTCAATGTGGAATAAAAAAGATGCACTTCGCAAAGCACAGTTTGCATGTGTGCTGCCAAGTGCGCACTCAACAATAAAGAAACGATGCTGTAGTCACGCAGCAATAACAAAACGAAGCCGTAGCCACGCAGCAATAACGAAATCAAAACTTATAGCCCAAATTTCTGACTGAAATTTTCATTCGGATCTGCATATAGTACGAGGCGAAAATTTGGGATGCTAATAATAGGAAAGGAAACTTGTATTATACGCTGGTTTTTCGGTAATCTGCAACAAGTGCAAAGACTGAGCCGAGATGGTTGGTACCTTAATGCATACCATAGTTCTGTGTGCGTAGTGTTGGAGATAGCGTAACCTAAATTTCCGAAATGCGTAGAAGTGAGAGGCAGCACGAGACGTTCACTCCTGGTAGTTGGCGCTCATTCATAACAGTAGCATTGTGATAGCGAGTGTGAGATACTATCTACCAGAAATGTTCTGGGAATTTGTGAAATTAGTTTTTTCCTGAATATATGAATCTCTTATATTGAGGTTTGACTGTGTTACATATTCTTCTTGATGAGCACAGTGGTAGAAATGCTGCACCTGTGGGGCCAGTGGCATTTTGTTAAGGCTGCTACATTGATGCCGCATATGAAACTGTGCCAAGAGAAGCTGTGGACAACACAGGTGGCAGAGGAGGATACGCGAATGATTTTTTGCAACTCTTCATACCATTCATTAGCTAGAGGGTTGCAGCTGTTTTTTATATACTGATTTATTTCCTGGTAATCTGCCGTTCAGTTATAACGTTTAGTGTTGGTAATATAGTGTCCGGGGAATTCATGCTTTATATCTGCAATCGCCGACTAATTCTATAGACGCCAGATTTTTTTTACTTTCTCGATAATTTGGGCATCACAGCAGCACTGCCACATACTGCATGGAACCAAATGTAATAGCGGCCGAAATTTCAAAGGCTGCATACCCTTTCACTGTAAATTTACGACATGATCTGCCTGTGTGATGTCACATCAGTAGCAGATGTGTGCAAAGTTGTCAGTATTCAGATTAACATTCAGAAGTGCTTCGACAAGGCTAGTTGGTCAGGCATTACCTAACAGTGCGAATTACTAAATTGCGCTGCTTAGGTGGCATACGGAAGGACGCTGACAACACGTAAACACAGTCTGTGTCAGTTTTCTGTTTACATGGCAGTGTCACTTTGTGCAGCATCTAAGCAGCACAACTTCAACCGTATCTTTAAGATATTGCCATTATCCTTGTCCTTCGTGAAGCATTATTTTGACCTGTTTGTGTCCTCTTATGTGATACCACGTGCTGTCATAAGTAAACATTTTCTTTCTGCGTTTTTTGCCCATCTCACACCTCCATACTGCTTATCCACGTCAATTCGATCATAAAAATCATGCAATCGTTGTTACTGTTGTTGTCTTGCAGCTGTCGTCTCACACAAACATGCGCGTTAATTCTAATTCAGTGTACTCGCAGTATACACACACATACTGGATTTACACAAACACATTGGTCAGCCTGGTAATGATTTGCGAAACCCCAAACAATGTTGCATAGCTAGCTGCCTGCAAAATGCTTTTCATAATGTCAATTCCCACAGTGGGTCGGATATGCACAATGTTTTGTATCTTGAGTCGGTAACTAGTCAGGAAAACTTGCCCTTCTGAATGCATGTGCAAAAAGGCATTGGTGCCATTGGTGTTCCATGCTCTGGTGGGAAGTGCATACAAATATTTTCTGTAACTCATCCGCTGTACCACTTTGTCAGTCGTGCCTCAGTCTGTTTTACGAGGGCAGTGGTTGCATATAACTTTAAATTGAGACGGTCGAAGGTCAGTGGGACAAATGAGTCCCACCTTTCGAAACAGTGTTGTGTCCGTGGGATAAATGCGGCCTAGTAATTCAAGATAAATGACTTCTTGTACAGAAGTGAAATGGAGTTCTGGTTCATGAGGGAAGTAGTCTGAAGGGTAATTTTGCATTAACAACCTAGAGGGTCAATGGGACATAAACATCCCACTTTTTCAAAGACCCAGTGAACATCAGTGGCACAAATACATCCCACTTATCTAAAATAAACGGTTTGGTGTAGAGGAGTGAAATTTGTTGTAAACTATTTCTAAGCACCTCATTTGCTCAACCACACGAAAGATTTTGAGAGTTTTGTAAAAGATGTGTACTGTCCTACAAAGAGTTAAACAGCATTTACTTCATTCCTATGGTCATTTAGACATATTTCTGTCATGACTAAGCCAGCGTTTATTTCTGAAATTCTTCATGGGTACCCTTTCTGTTGCAATTGAAAGTGTACATATATTTAAATAAACTAGTATAGTTGTGTGTTAATTTTCTTTTCTCCCTCTTGGTGTCTTGCTGCAAAAAGGGGAGGCTATAGCTACAAATTGCAATTTTGCCTGTTACAAAATTTGCTCGAAAACGGTCTTTGCCATTCTTACCACTTGGAGCATTTTCCTACTGGGACATTCCGTGCGAAACATCCCAATCCCTAAAAGTGACCATTGCCAATACTTTTGGAAAAAAATTGGGACAGTTGGTGATTGCTTGAATGTGGTTTCAGCAAAGTATTTTTTCTTGAAAAAATTTCTTGGTGACATAAGCCATTTTGAAGTTTCTGCAAAAAAAACTAAAAATAGCTTACACCACCAAGAAATTTTTTTCAAGGAAAATACTTTAGTGAAACCACATTCGCACAATCACCAACTAGCCCAATTTTCTCTAATGAACGACCGTACTGGAAAATAATTGGTGCTTTCTAAAAGAATTAATAGTAACATTAGGGCTAAATTTACTGTAGGTTTAGGGCTCCTTTCTACCCACGTGAGCCAGGGACTCTGCATGGATCAGGAGGGCGGCCATGGATGATGAACCAGCCTGAACTCCGCATGGTTCCAGCTCGAAGTATGCGCCTAGTTGCACCTGGAGGTGGTGATACTTCCACAGCTGCAGTGAAGCAGCTGAGTGATGAGCGTAACTTGCTAAGGTCTCAGCTGCAGACTATGGAGGATCGAATCAAGGTTTGTTCTTGAATTTCTTTTGAAAGCTTGAAAGTTGGGTATAACGTACAACATAAATTCTTCTAGAATAGTTGTACGTGAATTTTGACCATTTTGTATGATTGTACTGCTGGGAAAAGTGTCCTGAGGGAAATAGATTGTTGGGGTGCACAGAGTTGTCTGGCAACATGTTTGTCATTAAAATGTTGATCTAGTGAAAAGACAAAAAAGTAATCTACTGTAGCTTAATCAGATCAGTGTTGTCACGCAAGTGTAACATGCTTGTAGTGCAGTGATTTAAGCGATGCAGCCATGGCTGCCACAACCAAGTTTATTGTGGCCTTCGCCAAATGATATGCTGTACATTATGACCTGATACATGGCCTCCAAAACTTGTGCTGCTGCGCTGACAATTTTGGATGCCATGCCCAATATCTCTTTTATCCTCAGCATCTGATCTAGTGTTTCTCTTTAGTGTCCCTTTAAGTTGTTATGGTTACCTGGGAATTCATGCTTTATTACTGTACTAGTGTGCTCACTGCTACAGTGAGTGATGTGGTTAATTACAGTCAGCCATAAATTTTTCCGATATGGCCAATAATTCGGGTGACTTTGCGGCACTGCCACGAACCTTAGAGAGCCACTGTAGACCGACGTCTAAAATTTCGGAAGCGAAAAGCCTTTTCTGATGGGTTTTGTGGACTTTTATTACGATAGCAATTATATGGACACTCCAGGCGCATTTCTGCCATTGCTGTGAGGTTCCGTATAAAGTCCAAGGGTGATAAAATCGTTGCCATGCTTCGTATGCTGTATGTGCGAGCGAAAACGTGCGAGGGTGAGCTGGCGATCGTGACTCAGTCTCTCGCATGCAAGCAAGGAAAATGGGGAGGAAGCATGCCATGTTCATTTGCGTGCAAGGCTCCAGGAAAAGGGGGAGGGGGAGTTCTACTCCTGTATCTTGAAATCCATCTGCAAAAAGGAAAGATTCTGCCTCATGCTGTGTTTTCGCTGCTTAGTTCGGGTTGATCAGAGATGCAGCACGAAGGTCAATTCAGTTGCTGCTGCTGCCGCGCTTCCTCACTCCAATGTTTTGACAGCAAGTTTTCGTGGTCATCCACTGAGATGTGCTCATGTTTGCTTGTCGGCGTGTTACACCATGGTTGTTAATTTACCGTATTTACTTATTCTAACACGCCCTCGATGGTAATGCGCACCCGTTTTCCATGAACAAAAAAAAAAAAAACAGGAAAAAAAAAAACCTATCATTTTTAACATGCATCCATTTGCCCTGACTTCAAAAAAAGAAAAATCCTTTACAGTACCGCGCACCTCATTCTGTCATACAGGAATACAACTTTCTCTCATTTGGAAAAACAAAAGTTTACTACCAATACACTAAAGCTGCGATAAATTAAAAAAGTCGCAGTTTTGCCCAAAAGGTGAAACATCGATTATGATAGCAAATTCGTAGACAGCTCTACGAAAAGTAAGAATAGCAGTTTTATCGGCCGCATAAACTTTAAAACATTTGTTTACTAACTAAATTACCAAGCACGGTGTCGCGCGTACATAAGCAAGCATGAACACGTCTTGCGCAATGACCGCAGGAACTTTTTATCAATGACCGCAGGAACTTTTTATCAAAACAAGAACACAGCGCAGTGCGCTTAGGTGCGTAGGCTCTTGTCTCTATCGCAGATTGCTTTCAAGATATGGGCAGTGCCGCACATAGTAGTCACCGGAGTAGAAAGCTTTTCCTGTTTTCACCAGTCCTGCACGCAAATTTCGGGAACTCCGAATGCCCGTGCTGTGGCCCAATTTCCGTCCGTCTCCGCACACGTGATCACTTTCTTTTTAATTGCGGCATCGTGATGAACTCGGCATGCCTTTGCTGTCGGCACTTCCATGCTCATAGAGCAAACGCAGAAAACAGGAAGACAGACAATGCACTAACCTAAGCCAAAGGAAGCATTGCCTAAGCACACGTACTACAGCACATGGGGAAGACTATGGCAGCCCCGCTTGAAACACGTGCGAGGCAGCCATTTTGAAATGATGATGGCGATATGGTAACGCAGATTCAGGATCGTACTCGATTCTAACGCGCAGGCTATTTTTGGACCAGTTTAATTGAAAAAAAAAGTTCGCTTTAGATTCGAGTAAATTCAGTAGTTAGTATGCCTAAGTTTACAAGTTTATATAGCCCACAAAACTACTACTCTTACTTTTCGTATAGCCGACTACTAATTTGCTGTCATAATTGATGCTTCGCCTTTCGGGCGAACCTGCGACTTTTTTTATTTAACGCAACTTTACTGCATTGGGAGTAAATCTTTGTTTTTTCCAAATGAAAGTTGTATATCTGTATGAAAAAATGAGCTGCGCTGTACTGTATAGGACTTTTCTTCTTTTAGGTCACGGCAAACGGGTGCATGTCAGAATCGAGTGTTGTGTTTTTTTCGTTTTTTGGGGGGGCGCGGAAGACAGGTGCACGTTACAATCGAGGGCGCGTTAGAATTGAGTAAATACGATATTTAAAGCAGTGAAGCACAACACTGAGTCGTCATGCGGGGTCTGAGAGTATGTCAGGACAGTTGTGGTTGACTTACGAGCTGTTGAGAGAGAATCTAAATTGTGATAAAGTTCGGGCCTCATACCACTGAGCTTGCTATCAGTTGGTAGAAATAGCTCATATGCGAAAATATTTGCTTCCGGATGCTTCTCCTTTTTATTCGTATTTAGAATGCCCAACTCGATTTTTAATTTCTTTTAAAGACATTTTATTTGCTGTGCATTTTACTAACCCCTCCCTTCTATTCTCTTTTTGAATAACAAACACTACTCCTTAGTATTCAAACTGGATTAAGTAGTCATCTTTTTTTTGACATGCTTACTAGCGAGTGACAGCATCGGGCGACATGGTTTCAGCCCATTTTTACCTAAAACCTAGTTCTGCCTCACTCTGGGAAAACCTGGATAACTCAGGGAAATTGTAAATGTCAACTTGGTAGACACCCTGTTATAGCAACACTGTATAGCTCGGAATGGCAGCACTTGCAGGAACTCCTGTTACGTCTACTTGTTAGGCTCGGTAGGCGGCTGGCATTGCTGCTGAAATTAAGCTTAATGGCAGCAACTTCCTTCCCCAAACTACCTGATCATTAAAACATTCGATTACAGTAGACTCTCATTACAACGGACCCTGATAATCTGACAAAAAATGCCCATTTTATCCGAAACGCCTCACTTCTGAAACTGTGGTCGCAATGTGTAACAACATTATAACCAAGAGTGAGTGACGAGCACCCAAAGTAAAAAACAAACAAAAGAACTCCCAGTTTCACCCAAAAGGCAAAGCATCGATTGCGATAGCAAATTAGTGGACAGCTATGCGAGGAACGGATAGTAGTACTGTAGGCCATATAAAATTGTAAACATTTGCTTACTAACTAAATTAACAAGCACGGTGTCACATGCTCGCAGGAAAACGTGAACAAATCTTGCTTGATGACCACGGAAAGTCACTGTCAAAATGTTGGATAGAGGAAGCATGGCAGCAACAGCGAGCAAATTGACCTTCGTGCTTTCTCTCGCTTCAACGCAAACTAAAAGACTAAACGTTGAAAGCGCAGCGCATACAAAGCTGCCCGCTGTGGGTGCACTTTGTCCACATAGTAGATCGCTAAAATGAGGCCTGTGCGGGCGTGCACTTTGTCCACATCGCAGATTGCTTTCAAGATATGGCGCCTGCTGGCGCATACTTTGTCCACATTGTAGATCGCTTTCAAGATACGGTGGCCTCGCTGTAAACAGCAGCCGCTGGAGTAGAACCCGCCCCTCACCCTTGCCTCACCCCTGTGCCTCGTACACCCCTGTGCCTCGTACACGAACCCGCCCCTCACCCTTGCCTCACCCCTGTGCCTCGTACACCCCTGTGCCTCGTACACGAACCCGCCCCTCACCCTTGCCTCACCCCTGTGCCTCGCCTTCCTCCAGCCCTTGCGCGCGTGATATTGAGCCGCGATCGTCGGCTGACTCGCAAGTCAGTTGCCAGCCCATCTCGACACGGCAAAAGTTTGATTTATATACCCGATTTTCACAAAAATTGCCGCTAATTTCGTCTGCTGTAGCCGATAGTCCGTTGTAGTGCGGTCTATTAAAAGCGAACTTCGTTGCATTAATAAAATAGGTAGAGCAAACTAAGCTTGAAATATGGCCCATTATATCCCAAAGCAGTCCTTCAATACTTTTCTGGCCACGAAACTCCGCCGTAACGCTATGGGAGAGCTTGCTATGCTGCCGCAGCTGCCACGTGGCAGCGCTGGGAGCACGGTGGGGGTTAGACGAAAGCTGCGCACTGCGTCAGTTAGTTCTTTATTCTATGGCTGGGCGCCCAAGTATTCCGGCGGCATCGGTAGTCAGTATTCCTCATTTAAAGATATAATTTGTTGATCTATACCGCGTTGTCACTTCGGCAACAGAAGTCCGAGCGAAAACGTATCGTTATTTTGTTTGCCTAGTGACGCCGATGAGCGGGTGAAGTGGAAACGTGCAATACCGCGACAGGAAGCTGGCGGCTTTACCTTCGACTCTCAACACGGCAGAGTGTGCCAAAAAGATTTTTACACCACAGACGTTGTTAGAAGCGATAAGTTCGTTGTGAAAGGAGACGCTGTGTCCTTGCCCGGCACCGTTCCTTGGCTGTTCGAAGGGCTGCGGGTGTACTAGGCACCACGGCAGAAATTTTTTTTTTTTCTCAGATGCCCTCTGCACTTCATCACAAGGGAAAAGAACAAACTTGCATGAGCAAGTAAGCGCGCAACACGCCCAGCCAGCAGGGGCAAGAAAGTGATATATGCTGAATTGCTTCCTTAACGGTTTCAGCCATGCAAACAAGATTTTTTTTTTTTATTTCCCTGCTTTTTCTCAATGCATTAGATAATCGCAATAAAATGCATTTGCCTCTTTTCATTCACTATTATTTAAACCATGTTCATTTTTCTGTTTTTAAACAAGTTCATTAGAACTGCTTCATAGCTTGCTGTTTTTTTATATGCTTTCCATCATATTATGTATTTTGCATTCCTACCTTGTTTACTGTAAATTCTTTTTCACAACAGTGTCATGTTCACGAACATTTCTAATAAAATGTGCTATTGTACTGAAGCCTGTGACGCAATGGGCTTTAGTGTCTCCTCGGCTTGCCACGTTTTGGGATATTTGCCCCATGTTATGTGGTTCACATTCTGAATAAGTCGGCAGTGCATCAGCATCATGCTCGTGAACACGTGCCTATTTTTGTTTAGATTATAGTGACATGAAACACGGTTTCGATCAGTTTGTCAAGTCTCCCCAGTGCAGTCTTCATTATGCAATCTCACGCCATGCAAGCGTAGTCCACCCAAGCAACACACGTCATTATGAAGCATGCCTAATTGGAGTGAGGTAATAGCAAGACTCGTCCCAGAAGATGAGACATTTGTGAAAGGTAACCAATGCGAGAATTGGAGCTGGCTTTGCGAAGCTGCGCAATGTGAAGTGAGATGCACTTTTGCTCGTGCAATGCCTACGTAACATGAACTTCTCAAGGTTGCACGTTGGAAATGAACAGACGGTGGTTGCAAACTCGGAGTTAATGCTAGGTTAGAGATTGGCGTGTATTCACGCGACACAGTGACGTTGCCTTGAGAAAGCTTCGTCTTTCCTGCTTTAAAACTTTGCCGACGCTCTCTGCGATAGGTTGCAGCAAAGTGAAGTTAGCTTGTATGAACTGCAAACACTGGAAATCTAGTAGCTTTTCTGTTTTGTAATGCGGCAGCGGCAATCTCCCGCGGCATAGACGGTCTCATTGCAAATAGCTAGCGCGATCAGCGCTGCTTCAAGTCTCGCTGCAAAGCTTAAATTTGCTAGTAGTTGGCGAGTTTCTTAGGCTTGCAGAGTGTCACAAGAACAAGCAAACAACCCATTCTTAAATAAATAATCTCATGCTCCTCTGCCTGAAATAAGGAACTGCGCTGCAACGACGCATACATTCAATATTGTTGCATCGGTACGACTGCCTCCATCGTAGCCTTGTTATCTTGCAAAGGTAAGCAAAAGTAACTTTTTAACGCGCACATGCAATAACCGCATTGTAAGGCGAAATATGAGTGGTAGTAGAATGTTAGCTTTTTGATGAAATATAAACAATTGCTTCGACCCGGTACAGGAGTTTCAGCCGAGTGCGGTGCGCACGGACAAGGAATGCCCCCACGCTAACAGCAGAACAGCAGCCACCCTAGCAGTAGCTTCTGTCCCTGTATAAAACTGCGGGCGGAGTTTCGTGACGAGAAAAGCATTGAAGGACTCTGCCGAAAGTCTGTTGTACGTGGGTCCGTTGTCACGAGCGCAGACTGTATTAAGGGGGGACACTGCTATTAAAATAATGTTCATCTTTTCCATCAATATTAATGAAACTTGACGGTCTTGTTAAGATTTTTGTGCTGATTTCAAACATATATTTATTTTTCTAATAGGCCATGTAGTTCTGAAGATAAATGAAATTCATTGTTCATCATTTGCAGAAACCATTAAAAAAAACGTGCTACAAAAATTCATATTGGCACACGCCTAGGTACTAGAAAACATAAGGAACACAATGGTAGGAATACTTTTTTGATATATCAAATATTCGTAATTTTATAGCAATTCAATCATCCAAAGCAGAACTGAAAAATTTTAAAGCATAAATTCCAAAATCTGTTCCTACCATTGTGTGCTTTGTACACTCAGCTCCGAGCCACAACAAAAATTATGCCTCCACCTGCCTTGAAGGCAGAGATATTGTTGCCACAAATTGGCAAGAAGTAAAAAATTGGTGTTTTGCGAAAACGAGAAAAAAAAAATAATAAATTCACTTCTAATCAAAAGTGCAGAAAAAAATTGTGCACTATTTTGCAGTGAAAGTGGCTAAAAGCCACCAGGAATGTAGTCACTTTGACTATGGCCACCCAAATGGCATTTTCTGAAAGCATTCTGCATGTCCGTAATGGTCTTGCGCTTTGTTTGCAGATGCAACTGCTCGGCGGTGGTCCTTCTCCACCATGCGTTTCATGCTTGGTATTCCAGGGTTGAGGTGCAGCTCTTTCAATATTGCTGCAGAGGTCGTCTCGCAGCCAGCGTTGCCTCAGCTACTGCAACTTGCACGGTGAACAGTGAAGCATGCTGTTCCTTTAAAGCCAGTGCCCATATCAGGGAGTAGAGAGACTCGTTGCTGTTCTGAGTACTGCCCTGTAGGCACTGCTCAAGGAGCTTTTCATCAGACAGGCGCTCATAAATGGGCAACAGGGCTTCACAGACATGTGGAGGCAAATTGTAGTGGTACTTAGGGGTTGCCTCAGCCTTATTGCTTGCTGTATTTCCGGCACCACGAGCTTGGTCCTGGTGGACAATAGCTGTGGTCTGATACCAAGTCATTTGATGTTCTGTGGTGATAAGTTGCCATAACTGCCCTTTTCATTCCCTGCACATCACCTTTGTGAGTCTTCAGGGCCCAGCCATTGTATCGTGTCAGCTTTGTGACTAAGTCGGTGGTCAGTTTGCCTTAACCACCAAGGCTCTCCAATCCACCTAGGTCCCTTATGCTTTGTGATAAGGTTTTGCAAGCTTGTGCCCATACGTTTCTGTACATGGTTTGTACAGTCTTTATTTTCCACTGAAATGTATCCATATGCTCTGGCCTCCTGCAGCGCAAGAAAAATGCGACTGTCGCCATACGAGAGTAGGGTGGTGTACCTCAGGTTATGCCGTTAGAGTGACCTCTGGAAAAGGATGAGGGCAGCTTCAACTTCCATTTCGCCGGCCTTCTCGGAGGTGTTTTTCTGACAGGCATGGCTCTCCTTCCAAGCTTTATAACTCGGGTCATTATCCTTTGGTCCACGCTCACAACCAGCGCACAGGTTGCTGAGTACCACATAGTCGATGACTAGCCCCGTAAACAGCTCTATGACGGCGCCTACGCCAATGTGAGACGAGTGGCCACGCGTCATCCAGGAACTGTCGTTTGGCACAGCAATATTTCTCGGATTTCCAAGCTCCAGTTCGTCGCACAGTTGCCAAACCGATTGCGCACACAGTGCCGTCTGCTTCTCGGCCGCAAGTGCCGCCACGGGTGCCAATTTGCTTTTCACATACCTCTGCCACGTTTTGTTGTGAAGACCTCGGTGGGAGATGTCCATTATGGCAAAAACATTGTTTAGCACCGTTCGCGGATTCCCGGTGGCTTGCATCGCGCGCGCGGCAAGAACGTTCACAACGAACGGGTTGCTATTCTGATCACCGTTCACGTGGGGCAAGCTCCGCGCCGACGCGATATCACCGCAGTACGCGCACGTGATAACAATCTTTATGGCAAGGCCATATTCTCGTTCGCTTTTGCCTACTGTGACGCTACCGCCGCACACCTTGCACTTCACAAACGACATCAGTTCATTCACGGAGTCCAAACTAACGATTCGGTCATTCCAGCGACTATAGGCGGCGCGACGGTAGGTCAAAATGACTGCCGAGATGGTGATAAGGTGATCTTGCAAGCATATGCACCTCGAGCAGCAAAGCACCTGAGGCCACCTAGTTTAGCTGCAAGCCATGGTTTCTCGAGTAGGTGGCGTAGAAACTTCAGCCAAGGGTGAGGAACGTAAATTCTTTATCCATCAGATGCACTGACAGAGCACTAATACAAATGTTAGCGTGAGTGGGAATATGACCTGCCTCGACGATTTGCTTTTCGAGTCTGCCTTTGGATCTGCTTTTAATCTCGGTTTTATCGAAAAGGGGCTTACAGCCACAATCCTTGCAGTGCGCAGCAAGGTACAAGGAATTGCTCAGGGCCTTTAAAAATGAAGAATGTTCTCTTAGCCTGTCGTTTACAGCACCCCGCCTGCCCAACGTAATCTATCCCACACCCTGTTGGTATCTTATATACTCCTTTGGTAGCACAGGAAGCAAGCGGTTTCGTGTGTTTCTTTTCACAGATCTTGTTCTTATGACTGTTTTGCAAGGGCGCACAACTGAGAAAGCTTGAGAGGAGCTGTGAAGATGAGGTCAATGCTGTGTTCTTTCCCGGTCCTTTTTAAGGTTGTGAGAAAACATTTTGTCTCCAAAAATATACTTAGTTGCAAGTGAGCGTGTTTCCTGTCCACGTCTCCTTTTTCCACAACGCTTCTGTGCTCCCCTTTCCAAAAATCATGTCAAACCAACTAGCCCAACAGCCTACTATTCCATTAGAGATACCGAGGTCAGCGTCGAATCGCTCTGCCTGCAGACGAGTGCACTCAAGGGCCTGCCGCACTGCGTTAACACCGCAGTACGTGAAGGTACAGGCTTTGTAAAGGTCATTATGTCGTTACTAGCCTTGAAAATGCTCACGGGCATGAAGCCATATATTTTTAAACTGCGTAAACTTAGTAAACGCAAGTGCATACTGGTAACGGACATTAGTTTCAAGCGCTCTTGTTTTTAACAAATTAATCCTGTGCAGTACGGAAGAAACTCTACTGCATTTCGAAATGTAAACTAAAGAATAAAACAGCTGTGAAATACAACAATTTACGAAACTCGTCGCGTACAGGGGTGATCACGCTCGTCTAGAGCCTCGAGCTGTGTACGGCGGAGCAAATGAACTGAAATTTAGTGTAGCGGTTTGACTAAGCACAAAGTGCTTGTGCCTGAATGGGCTTCACATTTTTCCACTTGAGTTTCGAGTTTTTTCTTTGTAACTTAGCACCTACCTTAAAATTTGTTTCTTCCTTGCGCAGAGCCCGGCTCGATCGCTGTAGACAAGTGGGTTCACCTCTGTAAGCGATTCAGTTTCATGCAAATGTAGTACGAGCTTCGTAACTGGTTCCAAAGCCTCAGGACGTTACGCCTGTCTTCAAGTACATTTTAAAGATACCTTAGCTGTGAACACTCGCTGCGGCACGGTTCGAGCACTGTGGCACGCTGCATATGCGATTACTGTTCCCTTTTTCCTCATTGGCGTGTCAGTGCATACTGCAGACCGAACTGCCGAATACGTCGCAGATTTCAATCACTGGGTGACTCCTTCGGAGGACGGCCGCGTGGCACTGCCTGCGTCGCTCGAATGACCGAATAGCGAAGCCTACCTCCGCATCGACTGGTGCGGCCACAACGTCGTAAGCGCAAGTGAGGGAATCCAACTTCCGTTTTGTTGCTGGCATTGAAGCAAGAACATGAAGTTCTTTTTTTTGGGGGGGGGGGGGGGCATTCATTTCCCTCTACAGCAAATCCGCACGTTGCAACACTGCAGTGTCACGCCGAACACGGCCGCTGTCCGTAACGATGTCACTCGTTGAGCTGGCTAGGCCTACTTCGGCATCGTTCGCGGTTGTTGAGCTGGCTAGGCCTACTTCGGCATCGTTCGCGGCTTCAGAATCACTTGCGGTTGGCGGCGGGCTATTCTCGATATCTTCCGAAGGAATAGAGCGCTTCTGAAAGTTATGAGCTGATCGCTTCTTCTTTTTGCCGAACTTGTGCCTTGTGGCGAACTTCCCCAGTGGATCGGACATAGTTGCGCATTTGTCACGAACCTACGAGCACAACGAGACGCGCCGTCATGTTACCTGCAGCCTGCAGAGTGTAGCAGATGACGAGAACCTCACGCAGCCAACCACAGGACGCATTTTAGGTCACGTGCGCTAGTCAACGAATCGGATCGTGCGTTTGAACTTTTTTTTTTCCTCCCCGGATTTTAGCGTCACTGCCGAACCGACACAGTCACCTTTTACAGGAAATTGAAGAAGGAAGGCTCCTCTTTCCAACGAGACCAAGATGGCTGCGATCGCGTGCATAGAATAAGAGCTATGCGCCGCAATAAAAAGGGCTGTTTTCACGTGGTATTCAGCTCGCAGTGATGTTATGAATTGATATTGTGGACAAAATACTCTCCCGTGAGATTCGAAACTTGGTGAATTAAAGGAATATTAGCTGTAGATATTAAAAATTTCATTTTAAAAAAATAAACTTTTTTTTTTTTTTCGATTTTTTTAGTCGCAAGGAGCCGTGTCCTCCCTTAATACCTATCAAGGAGCACTACCCTCACAAGGACCCTTGAACGCGAGGGCCTGGAGGCGTGTGCTTGGCGCTCTTTGGCCATACCTGGCGCTTGCACCACTAAACACTATACATCATCATCATCATCTACCTGATCGTTAGTTTCCCAAAAGGTTGACGCACCGAAGAAACTTGAAACTTTTTCGTTCAGTGCAAAGAAAGCTTTTCCTGCTATTTAATTCTTTTTTATTTATTTATTTTATTTGAGTACCCCAAGGGCCCGTTCGAGCATTACATAAGGGGAGATGGAAAAAGTCAAGCTTAAGTGGAATGCGTAGAAACTAAATAGTATAGGAAGTAATGAAATGCAATAAAAAAATTATGTAGACGTTGAGCACGAACAAAAATAAAGAAAAAAAAAGTTTATACAATATCTTGTTGCACGAAAACATTTAAACGAACTCAAAACTCTATAGAAATGACCAGTCTCCATCAGAACTTGAGTTTAAAAATACAGTCGAATGAAATACGTAAACACCATACAGAAGTACCGTATTTAGTTGCATAATGATCGCACTCTCGTAGTGATCACACCCCTGAATTTTTCGTCAAAATTAGATTTTTTTCCTTTCCCGTGTAATGATCGCACCCCGAACTTGCCACAGCAATATGTTTCGTGCCAAGTCTAGCTAATGACGATCGCATTTACTATCTGTCGAATGCAGTCGAATGCTACGTGAACGACTCTTCAAGACATACCAAGCGGTCTGCACGCACCAAACATTCTTAAGCAGATGCCCCATTTCATTTCTTTCATCACTTTCCGCACTTCCATTAATTGACGCGAGAGGTCGATTAATTGAAAATTTTCTTTTTACCTCTAGTGCCTGCCTGTTTAATAAGAAGGAGCCGACGTATTACAGTGTCCAACACAACACATATTCAGCAATAGATCTAGCAATTGGTTCTTCTCTTCTGCCCCACCTAGAATGGTCCGTGATCAATAAATTGTATGGAAGTGACCACTTCGCTGCGAATTTAAACGTGATAACTCTGCATGAGAACCCTCCGCATATTCCTCGATGGAAATTAACATCGGCGGATTGGGAGCATTTTAAAGAATCATCTTATTTACCAGCAGATTTTATAATTTTACTATAGATGATGCCATTGCATATTTTGCTGCTTTTATTATTGATTCAGCCGAAAAGTTTATCCCGCAGACGAATAGTGGTTCACTAAGCAGACGTGTTCCTTGGTGGAACGAAGACTGTAGAGAGGCTCGAAAGAGACAGAACAAGGCATGGGGCGTATTGCGCAGATCGTTTAATGCCGAAAATCTAATTCACTTTAAACAAATTAAATCACAGGGAAGGTGGACACAATGTCAGGCAATGAGAGAAAGCTGGGTGAGGTTCCTCTCTGGCATTTATTCATACACCCAGGAGGCAAAAGTGTGGAATGGCCTGAGAAAGCTATAAGGGCAACAAATCTATCCGTTGCCTATGGTGAACGACCAAGGGGATACCTTGCAAGGCTATGCGGACTCTCTTGAGGAACACTTTGAGCGTGTGTCGAGCTCAATACACTATTCTGAATCTTTCCTTAAATACAAAGAAATAGAAGAATTTAAGCCATTCGTACGTAAATGCAGACACGATGAAGCGTATAACCGGCCATTCAGTATAGCCGAGATGAGAGCTGCCTTGATCTCATGCAAAAGCTCTGCATCGGGACCTGACCGAGTCATGTATGACATGATCAAAAACTTGCACACTGACACACAAGTTACACTGCTTGCACTGTTCAATACTATTTGAGCTGCCGGATACCTTTCACACACATGGAAAGAAACAATTGTGGTCCCTGTTTTGAAGCTGGGGAAAGACCCATCCCTGGCGGCAAGCTATCGCCCGATAGCTCTTACAAGCTGCCTGTGTAAGCTTTTTGAAAAAAATGATTAATCGCGGGCCCATACATTTCCTTGAACTCAACAATATACTTGATCCCTATCAGTGTGGCTTCAGAGAAGGCCGGTCGACAACAGATCATTTTGTACACATTGAAGGATATATTCGTGATGCGTTTGTACATAAACAGCTTTCCTTATCAATATTTCTTGGCATGGAGAAGGCATATGACACAACATGGCATTATGGTATCTTGCGAAACTTGTCTGAAATGGGCATCTATGGAAATATGCTGAAAATAATTGAAAGCTATTTGTTGAATCATATCTTCTGTGTGAAAATTGGCAACGTATTGTCGCGACCTTTCACACAAGGAACAGGTGTACCCCAGGGAGGCGTGCTTAGTTGTGCGCTCTTTATCGTGAAGATGAACACGCTTTGTGCTTCATTACCACCTGCCATTCTTTATTCCATCTGCGTGGACGACATTCAAATCGGCTTCAAATCCTGTAACCTCGCAGTATGCGAGAGACAGGTGCAGCAGGGCTTGAACAAGGTTTCCAAGTGGGCAGACAAAAACGGATTTAAAATCAACCCCCACAAAAGTTCTTGTGTTCTTTTTACTAGAAAGAGAGGCCTGGTTCCAGATCCTTGTGTTCAACTGTATCGACATCAAATACCTATCAACAAAGAACACAAATTTCTAGGTATTATACTTGACTCCAAGCTTACTTTTATCCAGCACATTAAATATATTAAAGAAAAATGTCTAAGGACAATGAACTTACTTAAAATTCTATCCGACACAACATGGGGTAGCGACAGGAAGTGTCTGATGAATGTTTATATGAGCCTAATTCGATCACAATTGGACTATGGTGCCGTCGTATATAACTCTGCTGCTCCGAGCCCACTAAAGATTCTAGGTCCTGTCCACCATCTAGGTATCCGCGTAGCCTCTGGCGCTTTCAGGACAAGCCCTATTGAAAGCTTATACGCGGAATCAAATGAATGGTCACTCCATCTACAGAGAACTTACATCAGCCTTACATACTTCCTGAAAATACACTCCAATCATCAACATCAATGTTTTAACGCTGTTAACTATATGACGCGTACTACACTTTTCCATAACCGTCCCTCTGTAAGACAGCCTTTCTCGCTTCGTGTGAGGGAGCTTAGTGATGAAATGCATGTCCCACTCCTCGAGCTTCGCCTAATCCATCCAACCAAGCTGTTATCACCTTGGGAGTGGCAGGTGATAGAATGTGACATATCCTTTTTAGAAGTAACCAAACACGCACCAGAGATCGAAATGCGAATGCATTTCCTATAACTCCAGCACAAGCACTCCTGCGCAGAGTTCTACACAGACGCTTCGAAATCAAATGCCGGGGTGTCCTATGCTGCCGTCGGCCCATCCTTCTCAGAATCCGATGTACTGCATCCGGAAACAAGTATCTTTACGGCCGAGGCCTGCGCATTACTGTCTGCTGTGAAGCATATAAGAAAAGAAAAACTTCAAAAATCAGCTATATATACAGACTCCCTAAGCGTCGTGAAGGCCTTGATGTCACTCTATACAGTGAAACCTCGTTAAACCGTAGTTGGCCTGAGCTCGGAAAAAGTATGTACTAAACGGTAGTACTGTTTAACCAAAATAGCATAAGATCGCCCACGAACCTGTCGAAAACACAACTCAGAGAGAGTGCGACGAAAGGGGGAAAAACATGCAGTATTTATTCACTGCGTGCGACAAAAGCGTTATTTTCGTTTGATGCCACGACGGCCTAGCACGACGACAGCTGCCTCAAACTTACTGAAGCTGCGTGCCAGCTTTTCAATTAGCCCCCTCTTCTCGGCAAACACTTGCATGGCAGATTCCTCGTTGGTGCGACCTATTTTCCGTGCACGCGCGCAGTAGTGCTGCAGAAGTCCCAGGGCTCCTTTTTCATTTCCGGGTGCCGGAGTTTGGAATACTTTTAGTTTGGAATAGAGTTACGTTATCGCGCCCCTGTTCTCATCGCGACAATTGCATTGATGAGGCTGACGTAACGTGCAGCTTCTGCCACTGTCGGGCTTGAATCGCCCGTGCTGTCGCTTTCCGTGTCGTCCTCATCACTGTCGCTAGTCGACGCTTCGGCAACAACAGAGGCAACGAGGGCGAAAAGTCGAACCTCGTAGCCGACATCTCTTCGCGGTCGCAGCAGTGCTGCCGAGCAACTCTTTCGCATGCCAAATGCCACACACCATAGTAAACAGCAGATCCCTGTCGCGTGCCAGCGGCGGCTTCTTCGTGTCATGTTCGATAGCACAGATGATGTCTAATTTTTCTTCTATGCTGAGCACCCGGCGTCCTTTTTATCCGAGCTTCGGCATGACGCGAGTCCTCGCTAGCATGACGCCACAACGCTCTCTGGCACGGCGTCGAAATGATGTTGATGTTAATGTGGCTTCACGCGCAAACGCACAGGGTACTTGGAGGCCATTGTTACGATCTCTGAGGCTTGTTCTGCCGGGCCGCCTGATGGAGACTACGCACCGCCATGTTTGCGTGACGAAAAGGGGAAACACTAAGTTTTAACCGATGCATACGCAATAAGCTGGTACGGTTTATGCGGATGCGAAACACATTATGTTCAATGGCTGCTGAGTTGGGGATTTGACCTTACTACTTTTAAAATGAAACTACTGTTTAAGCAGGTACGGTTTAACGAGGTTTTACTGTACACACAAAAATCCAGTACTTAGTGAACTCTATTCCGTCTTGTGTAAAGCGTACATATCTAACCAGCATATCATTATATGCTAGGTCCCTGGCCATAGGAGCATCGAGGGTAACGTTCTCGTGGACGAGATGGCCACGTCAATCATATCGCAAGCTGTTAACCCTACTGCTGAGGTGCCTGTCACAGATCTGAGGCCTTTCTTACGAAAGAAACTGCGAAGCCACTGGCAACGCACGTGGGACGCGGAAACAAATAATAAGCTCCACCTGATAAAGCCACAGTTAGGATTCTGGCCCTCTACTATAAAATCGCGCCGAACAGATGTCCTATTCTGTCGTCTCAGAATAGGACACAGATTTGGCACCCATAATTTTCTACTCACCAGAAGTGAGCCTCCAACCTGTGGTAGATGCGGGGAGAGGCTGACCGTACTCCATGTCCTCCTGGAGTGTCTGGAAGCCGAATTTGAGAGAGACATTTTTCCTTAGCATACCAGCAGCACATTCCTCTTCATCCTGCAATATTCCTCGGTCCAGTACCGCTTTTTAATACAGACCCAGTCCTGAGTTTCCTCAGAGATGTGGTCTTACAAGGTATTAGTCCCATACATTCGTAGCGCTTCCTCTCTTTAGAGCATGCCGCTGGGATAGTTGTACTGTAGAGCACACGCCTCCAGGCCCTTGTGTTTCAAGGGCTCTGGTGAAGCAGTTGTGTTGTAGCTAATTTTTGCATCTTAGATGTTCTCTATATCATATCATTCTTCCGCAATGCAGTGTAAGGCTCATAGTACTCATCATTAGTCATCGCCATAATCTTATTGCACATAGATTTTACGCACTTTACAGCGACTATATTTTTAGGCCCTTTTACAGCCACGTCACATCAACTTCACAGAACTCATCATTCCACTGCGAAATCATTAACACTGTCTTGGCGATTTTTGGCCATACCTGGCCCTTGCGTCACTAAACAACACACATTCAAAAGAAGAAAGCTACAACCAAACTTGCCTTGGCTTTATTATTTGTAGACTTTATAGTGGTTGTAGTCAACAACAACAAAAAAGGTGCCTTTCAATTCCTCTTGTCTGCTCTCTTGGGCAAGCAACAAATCGCGAGCGGCAATGATAGTAACCACGTTTACACTGATACGTTCGAAGTGTACCCTATATATACACCGACGCTTGTAACACAGCAAAGATATTTACCCACCCTTAGCGGAAATGTGCTGTAATAGGATAGTAGTGAAGACGCCGCAGTTTTCGCAGCATGCTTGCCATGTGTTTCAATGTCACTGGCAGCTAAGCGCGCCCATCTCTGTTTCTGTCCCCTCAAAGTGGTCACGCCTATGTCATTCCCGCAAACTTGCCGATAGTGACGATATTATTCATTACTTATACGGAAGAAACTGTTTCAATGCACGCAATGTACTCACGAGAAGAAAAAAAAGTCCCGTTCGGCGCATTGGCGTGCTCCTCCGGCCGCGATTTTTATTTTGGTGTCCCGCACTGTTACAGCGGCAGCTGCCTGTTGACCTGTTATCATCTCGCAGCAAATGCGGGATAAACACATTTTTTTTTTTATTTTGCAGGAAATTTTACTCGCGTAATAATCGCACCCCTGAATTTGCAGCAATCTTTTTGACAAATAAGTGTGATTATTATCTGAGTAGATACAGTAGGTCCTACTTTTCTTGTGTAGAATTAAGGTAGTTGTGGAATCTCAATAGATCTTTTCCAAGGTATGTACGTAAGTGGTGTGTACTCCTTGCTTTCGTAATGCCTTTACGAGTGCTTATGATTTCTCGATAACCTGGTTAATGACATGGATGTGATCCATTGTAGAGTATCCCTTCCTGAAGCCAGCCTGGTCCCTTGGTCGACTGAAGTCCAGTGTTGGCCTTATTCTAATGGAGATTATTTTGGTGAATATTTTATTTAATACTGGGAGCAAGCTAATGGGCGTATAATTTTCAATTCTTTAACGTTTCTCTTTTTTTGGATTAGTATAATGCTTGCATTCTTCCAGTTTTCTTGGACCCTTGCAGTCGATAACACCTTGTAGAAAGAGCCGCCAGTTTTCCAAGCATTATGTCTCCTTCATTTTTGATTAAATCGACTGTTATTCTATCTGCTGCCGCTCCTCCTTGATTCATGTCTTGTAAGGCCTTTTTCCTCTCATCGCATGTTATAGGAGGAGTTTCTGTATCTTGTTCATTACTGTTTCTAATGTAGGTATCCTGACTCCACTGGGTACTGTACAGGTCAGTATAGAAGTCTTCCGCTGCTTTTACTATACCTTCGAGATTGCTGATGTTACCCTGCTTATCTTTCAGTGCATACATCTTGGTTTGTCCTATGCCAAGTTTCCTTCTCACTGATTTCAGGCTGCGTCCGTTTTTCACGGCTTGTTCAGTCTTTCTCATGTTATAGTTTCGAATATCACTTATTTTCGCCTTGTTGATTAGTTTTGACAATTTCATGAATTCTATCTTATCTCTTGAGTTGGTCACTTTCATTCTTTGTCATTTCTTTATTAGGTCCTTTGTTACTTGGGAGAGTTTGCCTACTGGTTGGTTGCCTTGGTGCTTTGCCTCCCACTTCAGTTGTTGCCTCTGAAGTCAACCTCATTACGGTTTCATTCATTACCTCTGTCATCATCATCATCTCTCTGTTCTAAGGCTGCAAATTTGTTTGCAAGTACCAGCCTAAATCTTTCTGCTTTTACCTTTACTGCCTCTAAGTTGACTTGTTTCTTCTTGACCAATTTTACTCTTTCTCTCTTCAAATTGAGGTAAATCCTAGCCCTCACTAACCTATGATCACTGCACTTTACCCTACCCATGCTGGGATCAGCAGAAAGTATGAAGTCAAATACATTCCTTGTTTCATCATTAGCGCTTTTCCAGGACCACTTTCTCTTGCTACGGTTCATGAAAAAGGTGTTAATTATTCTCAGCTTATTCCTTTCTGCGAATTCTATCGGCATGTATCCTCTAGCATTCCTAGAATCGACGCCGTGGTTGCCAGTTGCTTATTCCCTAGCCTGCCTTTTCCCCGCTTTTGCATAGAAGTCGCCGATTACTACAGTATACTGAGTTTGCGCTTTTCGCATTTCTAGTTTAACATCTTCATAAAACTGATCTACTTCATCATCATCGTGACTGGACGTTAGAGCATAGGCTTGTACTGCGTTTAATCTACACCTCTTATTAAGTTTGATTACGACTACTGCTACTCTTTCAGTAATACTGTAGAATTTGTCAATTTTTCCCTCTATGTCCTTATGAATTAGGAATTGTATTGCTTCTTATCAGGGAGACCTCTAAGGCAGAGGACATGGGCATTATTCAGCAATGTATAAGCCTCACCAGTTCTTCTAATCTCACAAAGGCCGATGATATCTCAAACAATGTCTAATAGTTCCCCTCAAAAAGTCCTGCTAAGCTAGCCTCACTCGACAGAGTTCGGCTGTTAAAGGTTGACAGGGTCAGTTTCCATTGGCTTCAGTTTTCAGATAAGCTTCAAATAGAGATAATTTATATTTTGAACGATCAATAGGTCAAACTATTCCGCGATCCCCTTTGAGTTCTATATATCCTGGATCGACTTTATATGCTTTAATGCCTTTAAATGCTTGGTGCAAGTGCACTTGTTTGACTTTCACAGACAATTTTGAAGACAAAGTTCTGCTCTTCAATGTAGAAAAATGAAGTTTCAGTTTAGTGCATGTGAGCAGGCTGAACTAATAGACAGCTAACTAGCATTATTTTATGAGACTGTGTTCTGAGATCATTTCATGGCTATCAGATAAGAGATATTTTCTGACAATATGTTTTTGAATGTACAGAGACATTTTAAAAGTTCCCCACCCAATTATTTTTTAAAAAATTTGTCTAAATCTTTTTATGTGTCTAATTGCTCTCATTCCCACGTGGAAAGGTAAGAAAGGAAATGATTTTACGATGAAGCTTCATTGTTGCATTTTATTGAGCATGAGGACAAATTAAGCTGAATACCTTTAGCTGTAACCAGCTGTGCATTCGTCGGGTTATTCCTTTAAACTAAAAGGCTCTGTAGCCCAATTAGCCTGCCTGCATTGGAAGGTGTGCTATTTTATTTTCTTACGTTATGCCACATTTTTTGTGCTCAGAGAGGTTACGCTTATGAGCTACACAAGAAAGAAGCATTTGTTTATAGCCATTACTTAAAATATTTTAATAAATCATGCACCTGATCTTTGACACCTTGAAAACAATAATGAAAGGCAGTGTGTTTTGTTACTTGTATTGTACACTGCGTCTTGTATGTGCAATATCTTGTTTGCATAATGGTTTGCATTGATACTGGCATTGAAATGCAATATAACTTGCTGTATCTCAATTACCTATGACCATATTGAACATTACTGTGGTGTTTTGTGCAGGCTTTAGAAGAACAAATAGCTGCTAACGATTCTCTTTGCCAAGCCAAAAACAACTCTCTTTCAAAGGTGGGTCATACAGTACTCTTCTGTTGGTGTAGTGCTAACTTTTTTTCCTCTATAAAAGGAGATGTAGTTGGTGAAAACTATGGTATGTTTTGGAATGGCCACCTTTCGAAATTTTTGCTGCTGTGTAACGCTAGGTTATTGCATGTGCTGTATGTAGGATCGCCAAGCCATGGTACAACATTTTGAATGATTGGAAACGTGCGCCTGTATCAATGTTTGCTTCAGCTTTTAGTTTAGCCAAGCTCTGGCCAAAGTGTTCCACGTTGGCAAAGCGTATGCACTCATACCTTCTTGCATGCTGGTTCCCAGTCAGATCAGAATCTGTACACATGTACCTCAATATGAGCGATGAAATTGATAATGAGAAATTGCAGCATATGTTTCAGGAATATGTGTCCACCACTCGCTAGGCTGTGTGTTATGGCAGTGCGGTAGGCATGCAAAGTTTCAGTGCCTAGTTGCGCATGGCGTTTGCTGCTAAGCACAAGGTCGGGGGTTTGATACTCTGATGCAGCGGCCACATTTCGATTGGGGTGAAATGCAAAAATGCTTGTGTAATTAGATTTAGATACAGATTAAACAACCAAGAACTATGGCGTTATGTTCACATCGTAATTTTCACACATAAACGCCCATAATTTTTCAGAGCTTTGCAGACAAGTATCTCGCGGTACTAACTCTCTTAGAGATATGAAATAGCAATCAGTTTTTCCGAGAATATTGAATATAAAGGGCACATTTGCAAGTGTGAACATGTGACAAAAAGCTATGCGAGGCTAGTATACTCTTGAACCATATTGTGGCCATAGTGAAGTGAAATATCAGTTCTTGTGGAAGCCAAGGGTAGGCAGTATAGTAAATGAAATTTTTAGAAGTCATCATAGATGTGAGCACCTATAAAATGATGCTAGGTGGGCTTCATTCTGAAAAGGTGTGTTTTTTTTTCAAATTTTCGGTCACTGTCGTACATGTTTAATGACCATTTGGGACTTATCTTTGGTGTCTTATATGGGCTACGGGGATGCCAGAGGGTTGATGTGTGTACCCCAATGCCCTGCCAAATGCCTTTTGGTGCACTAGCTTTTTCCTCATGCTGCGTTCGCAACATTTTGTTTAGTCCTTCCCCCTTTGTAGTGGGGTAAATAAACGAGTGAATAATTTCTAATCATGCTCATTGTTCACCAGCTTTATTTAGTTCTTATTTTCACTGCAGTTGCCAGATATTTTCATGCTTTTGGAAAAAGTGAAGCTTCAGAGAGAACAGTTCTCAACTGACCCTGATGTCAAGGACATGGTTGAGATGGCTTTGGATATCTACGAGACCTGCCGGCAGATAAACGAGCCAAATCACAGCGTGGATTCTGCAGTCGCTCGCTATCAAGCAGCTCAGGAGGCCATCCAAAAGTGCTATGATTTGGTACTATACATATTTACAGTTTTATTTTTATAAGATTCAGTGTTTTTTTGTTCATTTCGTCAAATCCAAAAGTGCTATGATCTGCCACTATAGTGCAACCCCGCTTATATGCTCTTCCCCCCCCCCCCCCCCCCCCCCCCCGATTTCGCGGTGTCCTTGGTTTTACGACTGATTAATGCAGTCTCAGCAAACTCGCCATAGAGACCGTGAACCCAGCAGACGACACGTGAGAAGTACTGCCACCTGTCCTCTCTGTCAGGAAAGGGAGAGCACCACTTTGCATCTGGAAAGTGACTGGTTTCTGGGCTCCCTGCTAGCCTTCGTTTACCTTCTCTTGCATTCTCAGCCCTCTCATTGTTCGTTTCCCATCCACTTTTTCACGTCGCTCAACAACTGCCTGTTTTCATTCCTTCGTTGCCGTCTCATTGTGCTTTCTCTCTCTTGGCATTTTCTCTCAGAAGTGCCTGCTTCTGTCAGTGGTTTCGGCATTGTGTCAAGCCTGCTATATTTGTACACTGCCAAGAGTGCTTTCGGCCGCATACTTCAACACGTCTATTGGCTAGTCTCGTGAAAGTGAAACTATCTCTGAAAGTGGTTACCTAAGAATACTGCCCTAGGTTGTATAGAAAGCAGAAAAGCATGTACAAAGATTGAACCTATTTGCCACCAGAAGGCCCGCAGATCATATCGGAAGTAAGTGTTCACGCACACAGTTCGGAGCTTTGTTTATACACGAGCATGCAAGACTTCTCACATGTCTGTCGCTGGGTTTTGGTCTCGCATGGGTCGTCGTATTCGACACAGCTAGGTGCCACGTCGGACAAGTACATCAGTACAGAAGTTGCTGTGCTTGTGCCTATGTGAGCGAATGTGCACACTACCATAGACAATATTTGGAGATTTGCCTGTGCAGGTAACAACGTCGTAGGTGACTTCTTTGCAGACATAGCTGAGCTTGAAAGACGGCTCTTGCTGCGTGGCTCAAAAGAAGGTTATAAGATATTGATCGATTTTTAAAAAGTCTGTAATTCAGCAAAGAATGATGTAGCATCGCAATACACGCTATGCTACATCTCTCCTATAAAGCTTGATTGGCACCTGCAATGCAGTATCCGTTTTGCATTTAATATTAGTAATAATTTTTTTTTTGCTGGTTTTGGTTTTCAAGTCTTGCAGTGTATTGGCCTATGACAAATTGAAGCTCCTCACAACTGCTTCATGTGACACCACGTATTCATGAGAGAATTCTTGTTTTTCAGATTATACAACATTTTTGTGTGATCCTGAGAAGGTCATGTAGTCAGGGTTCCACTGTTGTATATTTTTAGTTCTAATTTTGAAATAATTTTTTTTCTTCATTTTGTCCATAATATGTTTTAACTTCTTTTCGTAATTGTTTGCATGGAGGTCTTTCTGTTTCTTGGTATTCTGTATTATTTCTGTCTAGGTCTCTAAAATAGAGACTGTAGCTTTCATTTTCGTTCATTGGTGTAAAATGTTCTAAGAAATGCAGTGAAACATTGCCTTCATGGGATGTGCTTGTGCATCATATAGGGTTTGTTCGTAAAGTAGTGAGGCTGCCTGCTGTGTGGTGCTGCAGACACCAGTGGCATGCTCCCCGGAGGTGGGGTTTGTGGTGGTGGTTCTAAGTCAAGTAACGCACCAGGCGGTAGTCGCATCCGAGCTCTGACGTAGTTAAGATCTGAAGTGATGCAAAAGCTGTTTTCGTGTTTTTGTCATGGCAGAAAACGTAAAAAAATGTCAACGGCTGGAGCAGCGGTATGCAAATAAATTTTGCTTTTAAACCTGGGCAAAACCACTTCCAAAACGCTTGCCTTGGTTAAGGAGGCTTACAAAGACGACGCCCGTCAAGGGCCCTGGTTAACGGTGGTTCAGCGTGTTCAAGAACGGACAGGAGACCGTTGAAGGCATGGATTAATCTGGACACCCTTCAGCGAGGGGTTTGGATGAAGATGTCGCCGAAGTAAAAACTCTCCTGGAGTCAGACCGTCTTTTGAGTATCAAATTAATCACAGAAGACCTCATCATGTGCAAAACAATGGTTCAGAAAATTATTTCTGAAAATGTTAAGATACGGAAGGTTCGTTCAAAATTGGCGTCAAAAGCGACGACTGATGAATAAAAACGACGACGAGTTGACATTTCTCGTAAGATGCTGTTTTAATTAGAAAGTGAATGGGACATTTTAAACGGATTAAAAAAAGGTGACGACTCATGGATGTTTCAATCAACCCTGAAAGCAAGTGCCAAAGCTTGGAGTGGCACACCGCGAACTTTCTGTGCCCCCAAAAATTAAGAACTTTGAAGTTCAAGGTAAACACAATGTTCAATGTTTTTTTTTTTTTTTTTATTTCTTTTCGACAAGCATTGGGGGCTCCACAAAGAATTTCTGCCTTCGGGATGAACTGTCAACACAGTGTTCTAGAAAGAAATCCTTGAGTGCCTTCACAGAACCGTCAAGCAGAAACGACCGGAGATTGTCGATCGCTGGAAGCTCCACCACAACAACGCTCCAGCCCACACCACCTTTGTTGTGACCGCCTACCTGGCCCGGATAGGAGTGGCAACCTTGCTGCAGGTACCGTACAGCCCCGATGTGAGCCCTGCAGACTTTTTCCTGTTCCCAAAGCTCAAGAGAAGCCTTAAAGGTCACCATTTCGACGATGTTCCCGTTATCCAATGGGCTGTCACAGTCTCTTAAAGAGGTTAGGCAGCTGACTTCGAGAGAGCCTTTGCAGCATGGGAACTGCATTGGCAGTGGTTTATCGATGCCCAAGGAGACTGTTTTGAAGAATTCTAATATGTACCGATCGGATCGGTAAATTCTTTTGACCAGACCCATTTTGATTACTTTACGGACAAACCCTTTATATACCACCCAAGTAAATTTGAAATTGCTGCAACAAGATTTGCAAAGTTATGGTGTGATGGTTGCATCGAAGAGCATAAGTTGGCAAAACTCCCTGAGATTCTCAAAAAATATATCTTTTGTTTAAGGCTCACTCGAACTCGGAACTTTCTGGCTTTGTGTTACAGTTGGGCGGGTGACATTTTTCTCTTTATGGCAAAGAATGTTCTTGACAAATAGATTATAGGGCATAATACTGAGACTGTCTTCCTGCAGTCAAGAGTGGAAAATAAAGCTGTACTTTCAGAAATGTAATTTAGGTTGCGATGAGATAATAATATTATTTAGCACAGGTAAAGTTAATTTCCTTTATGATAGAATGCAGTCGTAGTCATGTAAGCATCTGGCGTACACTTTAGTCACACACACACACACAAAATTTGTTTTACTATGTGTAAAATTGATCATAATGTGTGACACAATCAGTGCTACTTTTACTTTATGTTGCAGGGCCACTTGCCAGCACTAAGAGCTGAGCGTGATGCTGCTTCTGAGGAACTTCGGCAGCAGTTGCAAGCCCACAAAGAGATAGTAAAAGATGCTGACCAGGCGAATAGTCGCAATCTTCTGCATATCAAAGTGAGCTGTTAGTGCGGGTACTTCGTGTTGGCTTTCAATGTGTGTTATCTGCAAATTGTATTGATCAATTTTTTTTAACTGTGTTTGCTTGACACCATTATGTTGTGCAGCGTGCAGGTCATAAATATGCTATGTAGAAAAGGAAAGCAGCATTTTATAAATAATATCTTTAAACAAGAGGATGGTTGTTTTTTTTTTCTTTTCTCTCTTTCTAATGGAATGGTGTTGAAAATATTTTTTTTACGTATATGTAGATCAGGGGTTCTGGCTACCTAGGGCTTATGGGAATGGCATTTTAGGATTCCGCAAGTGGCCAAAATCCTGGGAAGGCAGGTGGGGTTCTCCAGCTTCCTGAGAACTCTTGTTCCCTAGCATTGCATTTAGATGGTGGCGCAAGGAAGTTTGGGATCCTTTGATGTAGGTAATCAAAGTGCGACATAAGAACTCCGAAGAAATATGTTAGGGAAGAGGAACCAAAAGAAAGCATAGGACAAGGTGAGAGGAACCCGTCGGGGTTGCTTAGTGGCTGTGGTGTCGGGCTGCTAAGCACGAGGTCGTGAAACGAATCACGGCCACGGTGGCCGCATTCAGATGGTGGCGAAATGCGAAAGCACCTGTGTACTTAATATATTTAGCTGCACGTTAAAGAACCCCAGGTGGTGCAAATTTACGGAGTTCCCCACTACGGCTTGCCTCATAATCAGATCATGGTTTTGGCACAAAAAAACTAATAATTTAATTTTTAACAAAATGAGAGAATCCAATAATAATGGATTTTAATTTGAGGTATGCGAATACCGAATAATAGTTTTCAAATCAAATCAAGAAAAATAAATGCTGAATATTCGATCGAATATAGAATATAAAAAAAAATGGTCACAAAACTTAATGGTTACAAATATTGTGCAAAAAAAAGACTGCTTCATACTAGCATTGCATAACAATGTAACAGGCTATCAGTAACTTGGGTAGACAGTAATGAACATGTACTGTACAATCTACTGTTATTAAAGGGAACTCCAAATTAGTATTCCAGCACTGATTGCAGATCAGTTCTACTATACGAAGGCCTGGAAAATATTTTTTTTATCAATAAAATGTCTGTTGAATAGAATCAACCGCTTTTTTCCCTCTGAAGCTTAACAATTATTGACGTTATGTTCTACTGAATACCAATGAGGTTCTCAATTTAATATTGAACTTCTGTTTTATGGCAATCTTTTATTAGAAAGTGTTGATCTTCAGTTTTCCTCCAGAATATAGAAGCGCTTTCTCATCTTTATGGCAAGGGGGTTATCTTAAGGCCAACCTGCACGTTGGACAAAAGTGCAGACTTTGCATGACAGGACTCAGTGACTGTGCCCCATGTAGCCATCGTTGGGTCCATGCGGGCTGACTGCAGTGAACGCCGATAGTAAAGAGCAGGTGCCTCATCAATTTCCCACCTGTCAAAAATTCTGAAATCTAGAGGGTCACGGCAAGATCGCCAACTATGTCCAATCTTCGCAGCGTGCTGGCATTGGGGAACACATGCAGTAGTTGAGAATTGCTTGCAGAAACAGTCTGCTACCTTGTCAGCCAAAGCAGCCCATCCTCGACATGCTCGGTGGTCCTTTTGTGCCGAAAACAATGTAGTGAGGCACTCACTTGTACGACATGAGAGCATGAGACACTCAATTGCGCACCCAGTATGCGGCACTGTGCAGGTCTCTGTACTGGATACAGTCGAACCTCAATATATCGAACAGCGCGGTGATCGCGAAATAGTTCGATATAACCATAATTCGATATATAAAATCATGTAAACAACATGTCAAAAACTGCTGCAACTCAATCAATGAACCAAGGGCAAGATCGGGGATCGTTGTCCAGAGGGCGCATTTGGTTGCACAGCACGCAATTAGCCTAAGCGGCGCCGACTTCTTCAGCCGCGGTAAGTCGGCGCGGCCTAGGCCAATCGCGTTCTCCGAACAGCTATCCCCAATCACGCCGCAATCGTGCCACAGTAAATAGTCACTTGAAGCTTCACACAAAGTATTTATTTATTTGGCTGAAAATACTGCAGCAGTGTAGCCTGCTTTTTATTGGCAGCCCTGTGCTTAAACATGGAGTCCTCAACATAGTCTAAACGATTCACAAGCGATAGGCCGGTGCCCTCTATTGCGCCGCAGTAGCAGCATAGAAGGGCCAAAGCAGCTACATGATGATGGTGATCATCATCATTAGCCTATTTTATGTCCGCTGCAGGACGAAGGCCTCTCCCTGCGATCTCTAATTACCCCTGTCCTGCGCCAATCGATTCCAACTAGCACCCACAAATTTCCGAATTTCATCGCACGACCTAGTCTTCTGCCGTCCTCTACTGCGCTTCCCTTCTCTTGGTACCAGTTCTGTCACCCTAATGGTTCAGCGGTTATCTAATCTGCGCATTACGTGACCTGCCCAGAGCCATTTTTTTCTCTTAATGTCTATTAGAATATCATCTATACCTGTTTACTCCCTGATCCCAACTGCTCTCTTTCTGTCTCCTAAAGTTATGCCTAGCATTCTTCGTTCCATTGCTCTTTGCGCGGTCCTGAACTTCTCAAGTTTCTTTGTCAGTCTCCAGGTCTCTGCCCCATATGTCATCACCGGTAAAATGCACTAGTTGTATGCTTTCCTGTTCAATGATAACAGTAAGCTTCCAGTCAGGAGCTCACGATGTCACTTGTATGCAATCCAACCCATTTTTATTCTTCTGTTAATTTCAGTCTCATGGTCGGGGTTCCCTGTGATAAGTTGACCAAGGTAAACGTACTCCTTCACAGACTCTAGAGGCTGACTTGCGATCCTGAACTCTTGTTCCCTTGCCCGGTTATTTATCATTATCTTTGTCCTCTGCATATTAATCTTCAACCCCACTCTTACACTCTCCCTTTTAAGGTCCTCAATGATTTGTTGCAACTCGTCTGCAGTGTTGCTGAATAGAACAATGTCATCGGCAAATCGAAGGCTGCTGAGGTATTCACCGCCGATCCTTACTCCTAAGCCTTCTCAATTTAATAGCTTGAATACTTCTTCCAAGCACGCAGTGAATAGAATTGGAGAAATTGTCTCGTTGTCTGACCCCTTTCTTTATAGGTATCTTCCTACTTCTCTTGTGTAGAATTAAGGTGGCTGTGGAATCTCTGTAGATATTTTACAGGGTATTTACGTAAGCGGTCTGTACTGCTTAAATTACGCCATGCCTCTATGACTGCTGGTATCTCTACTGAATGAAATGCTTTTTCGTAATCTAGAAAATCCATATAGAGAGGCTTATTGTACTCTGTGGATTTCTCGATAACCTAATTAACTCTTTGAAGGTTTTTGCCATACATGTACGGCGGCGGTTTCTGTCCCACAAGGCCTTTGCCGTACATTTACAGTTTTGACCCTCCGTTTGAAAGTTCGCGCCATAATGACGATATGTGCTCACTGGGAGGTGCTGCCACCTCTTAGGACTTACAAGAAGCATTTGGAATTTGTGCTACCTTCTTGCAGAGATAAACAGAACTGATTTCTAGCTTCACCGCCTCGCGCAGACTGCGGCAACACCCCTTTCGCAGTTTCGGTTTCGCCGCGTGATCGCAACAGAGGCGTGCGAAATGTGATCTTTCTTTTTGTCGGCACTCTCTTGCAGGGGTTGCGGAAGTTGATTTCTAACTTGATTGGCACTGCTCTAGCTTGTTTATCTTGCTGCTCGCGAGGTATTCTTGCTCTCAGCGGCAACGCGCTTTCGTGGTTTCGGTTCCACCACGTGATCGCAACGGATGCGCGGGAAACATTTTTCTCTTTGTCTGCACTCTCTTGCAGGGGTGGCAGAAGTTGATTTCTATCTTCATTGGCGCTGCTCTTAGCTTGTTTATCACCGCCATTCACGAGGTATTCTCGCTCTCTGTGGCAACGCGCTTACGCGAGAGGGTGCCTCAGACCTCTGCCCAAGGCAGCCGCACGCAGAGAAGACGTCATGTGTGTGCCAACACAACTCATCGCTCCAAGAGGAGAACAGACACGCATTTTAGGTGTGCAGACTGCGATAAGGCGCTGTGCGTAGACCCGTGTTTCAAGGAGTACCACACTCTGAAATACTATTGCACATTTTGCAGTTCTGAGTGATGCCGACACAAAAATACTGTTCCTAATTTTTTTTTTTTTTTACTATTTATTCCCGACTTCATACATTTTGTACATTCAAGATCTGCAATAAAGTAATTTGACCACCTGGGAAAGTTCTTTTCAAAATAATTTGACCCTCAAAGGGTTAATGACATGGATGTGATCCATTGTAGAGTATCCCTTCCTGAAGCCCTACTGCTAAAGCAGCTACAGCCTCAGTTAAAGTCGGGAGCGGGGCAACATCAGCACTTGCGGAATCAACCTCGGCAGCGTCTTCGTTTGGCCACTACTTCTGCTGCGATCATTCATGTGTTTCAGTCGAAGGATTTTGAAGCACTGTCAATAACATAGTCTTAAGTGGCATCGGCCAAGGCATCTATGAGTGAATGAGCGCTGCCGCCCGTCATTGCGGATACAAACCGCCAACCCTCGCGAAGCGCGGCAGGCGCCGAGCGCGGCACTGAGGAGAGGTCATTGTGGGGAATGTAATTAATGCGTCGTTGACGTTGTCGAACTAGCCAAGCTGCCCTGTGCATACGCAGCTACGTTCAAATGGCACCCCCGGAGTGATCAATGTGAGCAGCTATGGTGCGCAGCAGTTGGGAATGCCCATCGCGCCACCACTATCTTGGCGGTTGTTGCAGGAAATCTCATCGCCTGTCAACAGAGTGCATGTGGTCTGGGGTGACGGAATTCAATATATCCATTTTACATAGTCCTATAAGTGCTAACTCCTATAAAATGCATGCGATTTTCAGCTAATATAGAAGAAAAGTTCATTGTTCGATTTGGGGATATTCGAGATCAAAAAATAACGTACAGCGCGAAGGACAAGGACAACGATAGACGACATACACAACGCTGACTTCCAACAATATTTTATTGCGTTGCCACATCGTGTGTATATATGCAAGAAGAGGCATGCGCAGAAAATGTACGACAGTCACATGGGGTGTTCTAACAGCAAGTCATTGAACTAAGAGCATGGTCACCTGAAAAAATAATATAAACAATTAAGCATTACGATTTCTATCTGTTTAGATACGAGACTTCACCAGGGGTCAGCGCGATTGAGGGCGCACTAACGCAAATATTACCAAGTTTTCTGATGAAATCAGCTTCCACAATTTCCCGGGTGAGCTGTGAGCTGTGTCTCGCTAAAACTTCAGTATCTTCAAAGAATGGCACGCAGCCGCAGTCCTGGCAATGGATGCCCAAGTTGCCTTGTACAGTGCTGCGGACGTTGTTACAATGCTCTCTTAGTCGATCGTTTAAGCACCTGCCTGTTTGTCCTACATATTTACTGCCGCAAGACAGGGGAATTTGGTAGACTACATTCGTTGTGCACGTCACAAACCGTTTTCTGTGCCCGACAGAACAACAACTCTGATGTGATTTAGGCGCGTTTACACGCTTACAGAGCCTTGCCAATTTTTCCAGGGCTGAGAAAACGACTGTGATTCCTGCACGCTGCCCAATTTTCTTTAGCCTATGGGATACATCATGCACATATGGCAGCACTGCAAACCTGCGTCTTTCAGCCCGCTGGTTCCCTGATTGAGCGGGATCATCACGTTTTGTGTGCCTCAGAAGCTGTTCCGCTATGGCTGAAATTAAAGCCAAAGGGTAACCAGCCGAAGGAGGGCGATCAACCTGAGCAGCAAGACTATGTTGCATCTGGTGTGGGCACGATTTATTGAGGCTGTTAACGAGACACAAGTTTATAATACCTCGTTTAACGAGTTTTGAGTGTGCGGAGTTAAAGGGCAAGAGTGGCTTCTTACTTCTCGGTTCGAAGCACCAGCACACATGTTTGTTAGCAAGGCTCAGCCTTAGATCTAGAAAGCGCAAGGAATAATCCATGGGGACCTCATGCGTAAGTTCTAGAGGCTCCAGCTCTTTCTTAAAGATCTCCAAGACTTCAGAAACAGCAGGCTCAAAAGCGGGATTAGTGCAATCAATAAATATCAGGTAGTCGTCGACAAACCTGCACACCTTGACAACAGGGGACGTGGCTAGGTGACCATGAATATTGCGATCATGATGAGCTAGATAAATATCACTTAGTACGGGTGCCAGACATGATCCTATACAAACACCACCTTTGTATGTAATTTTGTTCATTCCATGAGATATAAGTTGATTTCAAGTAGAAGGTGAGCAATTCAAGAAAGCCGCTAACAGAAACACCTGCAGCATTCTGAAAGCCAACTGATCCAAAGTCATCAATGCATTCTTCAACAACCAGAAGCAACTTGTCATGCGGAAGTGAATAGTACAGATCTTTAACGTCGATCGAGAACATCTTGAGTCCCTTTTCATTCTCTTTTAAAAAACTAATAACTTCACCAGAATGTCTAACGAGAAAAGGATCATCAATGATTAGAAGGTTTAGTTTATCTTGCAAAAACAAGCCAACAGTTTTCTGCCAAGTGGCTGCTTCAGTTACGATAACCCGCAGAGGGCAGTCATTTTTATGCGTCTTCGCTGAGAAGAAAATATCTAGGCTTAGCTTTTTAGTTTTCTCAATCACTTTTGCTAGCTTATCAAGGCTAAGGGATTTGCATAGTTTTTTTGCTTTCAATTTCATGTTTGCAAGGGAAATTGTGGAAGCTGATTTCATCAGAAAACTTAGTAATATTTGCGTTCGTGCGCCCTCAATCGCGCTGACCCCTGGTGAAGTCGCGTATCTAAACAGATATAAATCGTAATGCTTAATTGTTTATTTTATTTTTTCAGGTGACCATGCCCTTAGTTCAATGACTTGCTGTTAGAACACCCCATGTGACTGTCGTACATTTTCTGCGCATGCCTCTTCTTGCATATATACACACGATGTGGCAACGCAATAAAATATTGTTGGAAGTCAGCGCTGTGTATGTCGTCTATCATTGTCCTAGTCCTTCGCGCTGTACGTTATTTTTGATCATGAATTAAAAACTAGCCCAAGCAACCACCCTAGATATTCGAGTATTTGCACACCCCCAATTTTCTTGTGTGGCATTAAAACCATGTATAAACCTGCACACGTAAAATAAAATTTGTTGTATTATTGTCACCTAAATTATTATTTGCTTGTTTTTTTTCTTGAAGGAAATCTCTGACGAATTCAAATCTGCAGTAAAAAAAATTCGCTTTCAAAGGGTTAATAAACTTTTCTATTTATATGTATTTGTTGAAATTGTGAAATTGAAACCAAAACGTTAGTGAAGTCATTTCTTCTTGGAAAAACTCTAGACTGGCATCATTTTCGAGGTATCTGTCTCCAAAATTAGGTACTAATATATGCGTTAGCGTTGCAGTCATTAGACAGGCTCTTGCAAAACTAAACAGGAATGCCAATATATTTTATACTGTGTTTTGGAGAGGGAAATGCAGAAATTAATGGTAGTGTTAGCATTTACGCTCGGCAGGCATGAATTCGCACCTGTTGAAATACGTAATTTGACCTTCATGGTGGCGTAGTGGTCATGGCGTTGTGCTACTAAGCCCGATGGTGTGGGATTGAACCCCAGCCTCGGCAGCCGCATTTCAATGGGGGTGCATTGCATAAACACCCATGTAGAGTGCATTGGGTGCGCATTAAATATTCCCAGGTGGTCAAAATTTATCCAGAGTCCCTCACTGTAGCGTGCCTCATAATCAAGTATGTAAACACGTAAACCTATGTGCACGTAAACCCCAGATTTTTTTAATTACATAATTTTAACATTCAAGAATAAGTGAACGGATTAAAATATTAATTAGTGAACCTTTTCAATTATAGCTACCTGGATGTTTTGATTTGCCATGCAAATAATGTCCGCATCTTCAGATTACCCATTGAACAAGCTAAATTACAGCACATATTGCAATTTACGAATTTTAGCTGCTGAGTTTGCAAGACATATTCACTTGAAATGAGTTTTCAGGATTACACCAGTTTCGAGATATCATTTGCCAAAATATGGGACAAAGTACATGAGCATTCTTACTTTTGTTCTTCAGTGCATTAAATAGTGTTTCATTAAAAGAGTAGGTGGAACAACAGTGCATTTTTACAAGTTTGATGTGCATTTCTTCAAGCTTGTGTCATTCTGGAAATTTGTTCCAAAGGAATACGCCTTGCATACTCACCAGATACATTTTGTAAATTGTCATATGTGCCGTATAGAAGTAATTAAGAAGGCAATTAGTGAGTTTTGTTAATTAGTTATTTGTGTTTCGATATCATGTGCACGTAATATCCATTTTCTGAATATTCCAGCTCAAGGACAAGAATAATGTTATATGCAACAGACAATTTTTAATAATTCCGTAAAACTTAACGTTGAAGATTGCATACTAATTCCATACTGTGCATTTCTATTCCAACTATGGCCTGTCTTATGCCTACTAATTTTGTCTTACCGTCTTACGCCTACCAATAGCTGCCTACCAAGGTAGGCAGTCATTCCTTGGGACGTAGCCAAGGCCATCGTTAATGTAATTAGTAATGGTGTATATGCGAGTATGCTGACTGGGATTATTACGTGAAGTACACTAAGGTTCCTATGTGAAGTCACAACCGAATTTACAGTGCTCCTTATTGTATATACAGTTTACTCTCGTTACAGCGGACCCTGATAATCTGACAAAAAATGTCCATTTTATCTGAAGTCTGTAATATGTGAAATGCCTCAATTCCGAAACTTTGATTGCGATGTGCAATATGTTATTGCAAAGAGTGAGTGACAAATGTGCAAAGTAAAAAACAAACCAAGATTTCGCCCGAAAGGCGAAGCATGATTGCGATAGCAGGTTAGTAGTATAGAAGCATATGTTGCTGGGTTAGTCGGTTCATATTGCTCAGTAGGCTATAAATATTTATGATGGCTTATCACAAACAAGGAAGGATGGAAGGGACAGTGCTCCCCTTGCTCCCTTCCGTTCTTTCTTGTTTGTGCTAAGTGATCATAATTATTTAGGGTCTACTGAGCAAATTAGTAGTCAGCTATGCGAAGTAAAGATAATAGTTTTATCGCCCGTGTACAGTTGCAAGCATTAGCTTACTAACTAAATTAACAAGCACCATGTCACGTGCGCACAGGTAAACATAAACACATGTCGCTTGGTGACCGCAGAAAGTCGCTGTCAAAATGTTGGAGTGAGCAAGTGTGGCAGCAACAGCGAGTGAATTGACCTTCACGCTGTCTTTCACTTCAACGCGTCCTGATCGTCGGAAGCACAGCACATATGAAGCTACCGGCAGGGGGCGCGCTTTGTCCACATCGCAGATCAATTTCAACATACGACACCTGTGGGGCCGTGCCGTTAGCAGCAGCCACTGGAGGAGGACAACCCACCACCCTGTGCCTCGCGCGCACGATATTAAGGTTGGACATGCGTTGTTGAGATAACTTCGTTATTTATTGATCAAATCTGATAAAACTACATATGCTCATTCAGTATTTCGTGTTTATTTTAAATATCTAATTATATTTTGCATATATATAGTAGTTACTGAGATAAATAATAGTTACCTTCTATTGTTTGTTGAAACAATTAAAATTTACCTGCTTAAGGGAAAGTTGCAAACAACATATAGTTGGATACTAGAGGGCATAAGAATGCCAACATTGAAAACAGATTTGAAATTGAACAATTATTTGTAATTTTTCAGCCCATTGAAGTTCTATGTTCACAGTATCAATAATAAGAGCAAATTTAAATGTAAATAAAAAAAAAATTGGATTCGAAAGTTAAAAAACATTTGCTTTCAGGGTTGCGTTCTCAATATATTTAGCTTTGTGGTGCAAAAGAAATAACTCTAGCTGTCCTAGATCCAAAGATATTGAAACAGCGAACAAGCAAAGTGACCAAAAAATCATGTTTTGTGAATAATCAGAAAAAATAAAAAATGCTTAGTGTAATGCCGGGGCATTGCTAGTTACATAATTTTATTTAGAATCGACTCGTAAGCCTCATACTAATCTGCTTGCAGCACTTCAAGCTTAATTAAAGGTGCAATAATGTTCCCACAAACAGGCGAGCGAAAAGCTTGTGTTAAAAAAAAGCAGTTGATTTATTGAGGAATATAATGAAGTATTTACAGACTACCAGTTAACAGCTAGTGTGCCCCTAGCACATGCCCCAGCATGTGTGCCCTAGTGTGAAACGTTTGTTATAAGGAGGAAAAAAAAAGTTTTTTGCCAATTGCCATTGCTCCGCACTTCACGCTCAGCGAGATTGTTCACGAGGAATGCGTTGCATGTTTGGTTGACGCAGCACCGCCGCAGATCGCGCATGAGATGAATATCTTTAATTGGAAAAAAAAAAGAATCCGTTTAATGTCGTTTGCCTATTAACGGTGCGCTGCATTTCGCGCACAGCGAGAGAGTTCACGAGGAACGGGGTGCACATATGGCCGCCGCTTACGCGTGGCGAACTCCACGACGATGCGACATCGCAGGACATTGCACACGAGATGATTACGTCTATGGGGAGACCGCAGTCACGTTCAGCTTTGCCCGCTGCCGCACTGCAACTTGCGTTTTACACAAGATGGCAGAGCAATTATAGAATCGTGGCTTACGATAAGGACGTGCCCCTACCACGCATCCGAGCCAGCCGCGGCCACATCAGCGTGAGCAAGAAAATACGGTAGCCGGCGTTGCATTTTACATGATCGGGTTGCATTAGTAGTGCGGGAATGCCACATGAACACCGACCCCTGCCAGAAGTGCTTTCATCTGCTAAGCCTATTCCGCAGTCACAGGGGGAGACCCCGCCGGGGCTCGGCACGGGTAGCAAACTATTGACGGCATCCTGCAAAGCTACTGCGCACTTTTGAAAGTTTAAAACTCCTCCTTTCTTTTTCTGTTCGCCGAATTTATGGCTTGTAGAAAACTGAATTTGACATAGTTTCGTGCCAAGTTTCGTACGCCCAAGCAGACGACGGCGAAAATCCGCCAATAGGATGGCGTTATTACGGTCACGTGCCTCAGTTGACGAATGGAATTGCGCATGGGGACTACTCTTTAGCGGGCTTTCTCGTCATAGCCATTCAGCGCACAGAGTAGCATTGGCGCGAAAACTAAATGAGAAGAGTTGCCCTTTCAAACAAGACCAAGATGGCTGCAATTGTAAACTTATAATGGCAACTGCGCGTCACGGAAAAAAACTTTTATTGCGTATTCGTCATTAAAAATACAGCTCACCAACGCAATACAAAACGCCATTACGACCAAAATATTGGTCCAAGATGTGTGAAAATTTTGAAAATAATGCATCCCGTGTCGTCCCTTAAGCCGTGATCATCGGCTGACCCTCGCAAGTCAGCTGCCCGCTCGTGTCAACACGCCAAAAGTCTGTTGTATACGCCCAATTTTGACAAACATTGCTGCTAATTTCATCCACTACAGCTGATAGTTCGTTGTAGGGCAGTCCGTCAAAAGCGAACTTCTTTGTATTCATAAAATACGTAGAGCAAACTAACGTTGAAATATGGTCAGTTATATTCGAAAGTCCGTTGTAAGCATGTACATTGTAACGAGCATAAACTGCATTAAATGTTCTGTGAGTGCCTCCGATAAAAATATTCTGAGTTTAATAATATTAATATTAATTCTGTTAAGCTTTTACGAAAAAACACTGGGAATGAAGTTTTGTTGTATATTAAATTACAAGGTTGTCATCACTTCCAAAAGAAAGTGACTGTATAAGTCAATCTTTCTTGGACATAGATCATTTCTCCAGGTTACCACCGCCTGACCTTTATAAGTTACATCATGGAGCAAAAATAAATACCGTTTATGAAGAAAGACCCGTGCATCACAGCTTGATGACAATGCCTAGTAGGTTGTTGTGAGTTGTCATCTGTGATAAAGATAAGAACGGTAGCTAGTCGTTCAAAAGTTACTTGTCACACTCCGTTTTTCTTTTTTTTCCTCATAGATGCGACTAAGGGTTAGAAGGGCATTTCCGACCTTGACATGATGCTTGCAGCCTTTCGGGTGGCCGGACGAGCGCATTCTTTGTGTGTACCTTTCTTTTTTATATAGTAAGCTTCCATCAGCTCACATGCTTTTTGAAATCTACTTCTGCCAAGAATCCTAATCTCAGAAAACCGTGGTTTGCACATGCAGGCCTTGCAGTGCGCAAGCAAATGTGCCACGCCATCTTTTATTAGATTTAGTTCGTGTTCCCTGGCTCGTTCATTTATGCAGCGTCCAGTGTGTTCTATATAGGACTTGCCGCATTCAAGGGGAATTTCATACACCACGCCTGTAGCGCATCTCCCGTAGGACGTGCTATGCTTCTTGCCACACCCTTGCGAACCGGTCTCCTCGCGTGTGGTTTTCGAACAGAGTCGACCCAGTTTGACGGGGCAGAAAAGGCAGTGGGTGCACCACAACGGCCTGCCACCTTCTTGAGGTTATGGGAAACCTTATGAACATAAGGAATCACTGCAGGTCTTATGGTTCTGGCTCTTTCTTCCTCCCTTGTGGCGTTGGTACCTTTAACCTTCCGTAAAAGGCTTTCGGTGACTGAGGTCACTGAGTCAGGGAACCGTGCTGCTTTCAGTCGCTTAATCTGATTATTGAACGAGGCCTGCATTGTGTGTACACGAAAATTGTTTGTAAATTGTGTGTATTTCGGGAGCATGGCTTCAAAAGACTTAAACCTGCAAACAGTGAAAGTTTTTCATGCTTACTTTGGTGGCTGCACATAAAGCGCGGACTATCAGTACGCTTTTAGCACACGCTGTGAAACAAGAAACATATTTACAAAAAAGGGGCTGCTATAATAACCATGGCGAGAAATTGATCCACAAATTGCCCCTTACTATCCCAATGTATTGATGAGCTGCATTCTGTGGCCTCTGTTCCATATTATGACTAAAATATAGTTAGTGCTTTGTCAATTGGCTACATGTAAAATTAGGAAATTCAAGTCAGAGTCACATCAACTGTTATACATCATGGTGACTTTATTATGATTTAAGCCTTACTCCCATTATTGAGAACACTAACGCATTTAACGTCTCGGCTCTACCACTAGCAATTCGGTTATGGAATTCACTTCCGAAAAGCACTGTTGCGCAAATAAGCAATGATAAATTCAGACAACTACTGAACCCGCAGTTTTCATCATAGCAAATATATTCATCTGTACATATGTCATGATATATAATACGAGTCACATATGTGCCATGTCTCTCTCTCTTTTTTTCAATTTGTTGTTTCAGTTTTGTTTGTTTTATGTGCTCGCGCTATGCGCATTATTTTGTGCGAGTGTACCGTGAACTGTACTTTTCATTCCTTTCCTGACAACTCTTTTTATTGCTTTAGCGTTTTTATTTGTAACATTGTTTCGCAAGCACGTTATCATTGTAAACATTTTGAGCTCTCATGTATCAGTTTTCTGTTGTCATTTCTTCAACGACGCACCCCTTACTCAATGCTCCCCTTGGGGCCTGTAAGGTACATTGAAATAAATAAATAAGTAAATACAGTGAAACCTCGTTAAACCCCAGTTGGCTGGAGCTCGGAAAAAGTACGTACTGAACGGTAGTACTACCTAACCGAAATAGCATGAGATCGCCCACTTACCTGTCAAAAACGGAACTCTGAGAAAGTGCGATGAAAGGGGGGAAAAAACATGCAGTATTTATTCACTTCGCACGACAAAAGTGTTATTTTGGTTTGATGCCGTGGTGGCCTAGCAGCGACAAAGTGCGCAAGGCAGCCAATCACAGTTGAGAATTCCGATCCGGATCGGGCTTGATCGTGATCAAAAGTGTTCACTGGTATTACTGAAGCTGTGAGCCAGCTTTCCGGCCCCCCCACCCCACCCCACTTCTCGGCAAGCACTCACATGGCAGATTCCTCTTTGGCATTGCATGCTCTCCGTGCACGCGGGCAGTAGCGCTGCAGAAGTCGTGGGGTGCCCTTTTCATTGCGGGGTGCTGTTCTCTTCGCATTGATTGGATTCATGAGACTGACGTAACGCGCAGCTTCTGCCACTATCAAGCCTGAATTGTCCGTGCTGTCGGTTTCCTTGTCGTCCTCATCACTGTCGCTAGTTGACACTTCGGCTACAACAGAGGCAACAATGGCGAAAAGTCAAACCTTGCAGCCGACATCTCTTCGAGGTCGCAGCAGCGCTGCTGAGCAACTTGTTCGCATTCCAAATGCCACACACCATAAGGCTGTTTCACATGGCCCGACTGGGGCGAAAAAAATCGTTCTGCCACGCACGTCGCAGAGCAATTTTCGCTGACAGCTTTCACATGCGTTTGCGGCAGCGCTATATCCATCGCAGCGATGCACAAGGTTGCCTCCTGCTCACGAAGTATCCGTGCCTCCATCGTTAAATAAAAACAACATGAAAACTAGTCAAATATTTGAATTTTCCTATTTTTATTCGATAATAGAATAGGTACACCATTTTTAACATTTAAAAGCGTTGAGACTTTACGACAACTTGCAGATACGGTGAGTGAGGCGCTGCACAACACCGCAAGTATGAGCGTGTGGCTTGTGCGGCGTCGGTGGGGTGGTTCCGTTTAGTATGCTCTAGTTTCGTTGTTACGGTGGAAGCCACAACTTTTTTTCCTGGATGAGTATTTGCTTTTGTAGAACCAGCTACTATTGAGTGTGCATGTATAAGCAGCTGGCGCAATTTGTCGCGATGAAGAGGTTGACGACGGTGGCGATCAAGTGAGGCCTTATGTTGAACTGGCGTCCTTCTCCCGACCTGGATAGTGTGCAGCTTCTCCTTTCAAACGAATTGTGTAAGTGGAAGAAAAGGAAAATGTTTATGAAGCTCCTAAGCCACAAGCGCTGGTGGGTACGCCCTTAACATAGCTAAAATTGGCGCGCAACATTGCTCCACAGAGGTACCAATGCGCGGTAAAACAGGAAAGTGCCTATTTTGACGGCTCTTTGTTTCGTCACACACATTGCCCCTCCCAAATCGCGCCGATCGCTGCGACTGAGCGACGGCGCGACCAACTTGTTGGAATCCACTCGTGGAGAGCCCACAATGTCGCGGCGGTCGCTGAATGACGGAATACGCTGTGTCACTGACTGAAAATCACGCCATGTGAAACAGCCTATAGCCAACAGTAGATCCTTGTCGCGTGCCAGAGCCACCTTCGTGTCACGTTCGATAGCACGAATGATGTCTATTTTTTCTTCTATGCTGAGCGCTCGGTGTCTTTTTTATGACGCAAGTCCTTCTTTCTACGACGCCTCAACGCTCTCTAGCACGGCGCCAAAATGATGATGTGGCTTCACGCACAGACACACAGGGCGCTTGGAGGCCGTTCTGATCTCTGAGGCTTGTTCTGCTGGGCTCCCTGATGGAGATGATGCACCTCCGTGTTTGCGTGACGAAAAGTGGGAAACGCTGCGTGTTAACTGATACGCATGCAATAAGCTGGTACGGTTTATGCGGATGCAAAACACATTATTTTCAGTGGCCGCTGAGTTGGCGATTTGACTTCACTACTTTTAAAACGAAACTAGTGTTTAAGTGTGTACGGTTTAACGAGCTTTTACTGTATATCATAAATTGCAAGAAAGGAACCTGAAACTGCTTCATAATATTCGCGAGGCGAACTTCGATGAATGTATTGATTTCAATTTCTTATCTGCTCGAGGGTACAAATACGCTGTTTAGGTGATCACAGAGTTTAATTTTGCAAACATCCATAGGAATATTGTCCTTCAACATGTATTCCACTTAGTTATGCACATTTCTTTTCCGTATTATATATGGTTGAAACATAGCTAAGTTGAATTGGGAATCATTTCCAAATTAAACTCCACATTTAGGGCAAATGCCATAGGCACTTTACAATCTAATACTATTACACAAATGTATTTCTTGCATAATCTTCCTGGCCATATGCATTAAATAAAAATCTCAAATTTATTGCCCAGATTTGTCTGTTCACAGCATGCATCATGCACTGCATTCTTAGAACAGTGCACCAATTTTGTTATTTTAACGTATGACTAAAAAATAAATAAGCAATTTATTTTCAGATATAATCCGCGATTGCGATATTAGTTTAAGGGCACAGGGTAAGCCCTATACCTCCCATTCATTTTTGGTCTTGGTGAGGAACATAATTCTTGCTAACTGATAGCGTTATCCTGGTAAAACATACATCAGTTTGTTCCAAATTTTGTCCACTTTTATCTGAACTAGTTATCAAAACATCTTGAAAATTAGATTTTTAATCAAAATGTTAGGTCTAGTGTATAAATTCTTGCTTTTTTCGTGTATTTAAAAATTTGTAAAGAAGAAAGTTCTGCATGTAATTGTTTAATTCTAGTTCCGTAGCTGCCAACGCTTGTTTAAATGGTTGAAAAAAACAATTGGCACTCTATCTTCAAAGGAATAGGAAATAATGGTTCCTTTCTATTAAAAAAAACGTTTCGAAATACTTAAGCCTAAAGTAAAAGAAGAGGTGAAAAGCAATTTTTATTTGCACTAGAAGCATCACTCTTTGGTTTAATAGGCCCCGGCTTCGTAGTCACTGTCGAAGTCATTTTTGCGCTTTTTGGCTTCTCGTTTTGCTTGCCTTGCCTCTTTTTTGAGCTGTCGTGCTGCTCGGTACACAAAGTACATTCGCTTGCGGTCTAGTTCCTGAGCCACTTGATGGTGTTGCGCCCAAGGTTCAATGGTGTTGCGCCTAAAAAGTTGGCTTGTGCGATGCTGTCATCATTGAATGAAATGACAGCATCCAGAGCTGCTATCCTTAGTATCTAAAGCACAACAAACACGTTCTCTTGTGCGCGTCCCCAAACATGGTTGAACGACTCATTTGCGTTTTGAGTTTGCCCATGAAGGCACTTCTCCAGGAGCTCAGCTTGTGATAGCTGCCTATACGCACGTTTGATCTCCTCCAAAAGAGATGCAGGCAAGCTGGTGGGTTCTGCGTTTGGCATCTCGCCGCATTGCGTGCACCTATTTGCTTTTTCAAGGCGAGTGTAACGACATGGCCGCTGGATAAAAAAAAAGGTCAAGCGGCCATGGTAATGGTTACCGTGAAGTTCACGTTTGTTGGAGGTCTTCCTGGCCCTGGGAATCTCCACTTATCAACCGTGACGAACACAGGCACAAAGTATGATACTCCCACAAAGGAAATGCACTCGAACGCAGACGACGCAGATATTCGAAGGTTGCAGAATCGCGGAAAAAACATGCGGAGTGTCTCACGGTTTTCTTGGCTAAAAAAAAAAAAAAAGGCCGATTTGCCATAGTTGCCAGACCATTATTTATATGTTGCTAATTACAGATGAGCTTTAAAGTTTGGTGGTGAAAGTTTTTGGTTCAAGAAATTGACAATAAAGCGAAGGGTATCCGAAAAGAATGCGTAGCCGCTCATTACATTGTTTCGGAAAAATTGTTCTTCAGCCCACAGTATGACTTCCTAAGAAAAGTGTGACTATGAAACATTTAAGAAATAGATGAACTTCTCAAATTCTAAAAAAAGAAAAAAAGAAAAATATTTTTTTCCAATTTTTTTCTTACCCTGTGCCCTTAAATGCTGGTTCATTAGCTAAGTTGTCATTTCACTAATGAAGACGAGAGACTTTCATGCACAGACAAAATAAGCGGCCAAGAGTGGCAACTAGTTGGTTAACTTAGACAGGAAAACTGAGTTTAGCTGGGTGTTTAACTGCATAGCTTTAAATATTACACATATTGTATGCAGTGCAAGGTGACTGCCCCTCAGCCAAGAAATGTTTTAGTTTTATTTATTTATTTATTTACGGCAGCAGGGCTGGAAAGTATTACAAAAGGGAGTGGTTTGAGCAAGCTAGACCAATAATGCGATGAGTAAACAGTTGCTTTCTAATCGTACAAGTTTGGCTAATGGTAGATGCAAAAAAAATAAATGAGTGCACACCTAGAAGGCAGCTTTACAGTTATACAGTTTAACCTCATTTTGGAAAGAATTAAAAAGGAACATGGTCAGTAATTACCACATTCAGGCTACACAGTGTAGGCTAGTTAATGTTGTATGATACTTGCAAATATTATTATTGTTTAGGATTTCTGTGTGAAGGCGATTCCAGTCACAGAATGTGTGAGCTAAAAAAGAGCGTAAGAAAGCTAGTGTGACTAGATTTGATGCATCAAATCTAGTCACACTAGCTTTTTTCTCTTTTTTTTTTTTTCCAAACTGTTTGTGGCTTATCGTGTCCCACAACAATAATCTTCATCTGTCTTGCCCACTTTTCGTTTCTTTAATGCTGCAAGCATGGTACTTCCAAGTGACGAACGGCTTGTACGTTATCAGTGCGACACAGCATTCTGAACAGGAAAGTAGCAAGCAAGGCTGATAATTATTGTTGTAGGAGAAGATAAGCCCCGATGGGTGTGAACTTTTGTAAGAGTGTATATGTTGCAATGGAGATATCAGTTAAGATGTCTAAATTGAAGGTTAGTTTTGTTTGCTGTTAGCGGAGCAATTCGATCATAAGTTGAACATATAAAACGAGTGGAGTAATGTTGAGAAGTCTTAATGTGGTAATAAGGTTCAGTAAATTGCAAACGGAAGATGCATACTCTATTTCGTCTGTATTCGAGTTTGCTGTAGTAGTAACTTGAAATAGGATGGTGCATTATAAAAGTAGTGGCGCAAATAACCCAAAGTTCTATTAGCAATGTTAGTAATTCTTGATATAGGTTGAGTAGGTCAGATTAGCAATGATCATCATCAGCCCATTCTTATGTCCACTGCAGGACAAAGGCCTCCCCCTACAATCTCCATTTACACATGTCTCACGTTAGCTGATTCCAACTTCGCCAGCAAATTTCCCCTTTCCATCACCCACCTACTTTTCTGCCGTCCTCGACTGCGCTTCCCTTCTGTTGGCACCCATTCTGTAGCTCTAATGGTCCACCGGTTGTCTATCCTGCGCGTTATATGGCCTGCCCAGCTCCATTTCTTTTTCTCTTCATGTCAGCTACGATATTGGCTATCCCGATTTGCTCTCTGATCCACAACGCTTTCTTCCTGTCTCAACGTTACGCCTGACATCTTTCGTTCCATCGCTCTTTGCATAGTCCTTAACTTGTTCTCGCGCTTCTTTGTTAATCTCCAAGTTTCTACATTATATATGTGGGGTCTCGCACGTCGTCTTGGGACAAAGGAACACAGTAGTGCAAGCAATAGCAAGAGCATTTAATGAACCTTTCATACACCAATCTAGTCAGCCGAAATAGAACGTGCCGATGGGCGCGCGACAAATTGAAGTAGTTCAGCTCACCACAAGCGGATGGCAAGCGAATATGTTCACCTCCACACTGGACACCAACGCCTAATCGTGCGCATGTATGGTCATGTGAATGGTGGCACGTTAAGAGGATCTTGTTCGTCCATTATAATGTCCTGCTCCTAAGCCTTTCACAGGATGGTCGCGCGAAATCTCCACGCAGCTTCCTAACCTGAAGCCAAACAGGAACAGTCTACTCCTGTTTTTCTCTGAGTGACCCTGCCTTTAGGTGCCGTTAGCAGGGCAACACTCTAGTCTACAACCCCACCGACCCTCCACTGGCACTTAGCTACGTGGAGAAGCCGAATTGTGGGAGACTGAGAGACATGCAGAGAAAACAACATCAGGGGACACATCAGTCTAGTGTCCCCACATATGTTAGCATTGGCAGAATGTAATAATTTTCAACCTTTTCTTTTCAATCACAGTGCTAAGCTCCCAGTCAGGATCTGATAATGCCTGCCGTGTGCACTCCAACCCAGTTTTATTTCTCTGTAAATTTTCTTCTCATTATGAGCGACCCCTGTGAGTGATTGACCTAGATGAACATACTCTTGCAGACTCTAGAGGCTGACTTGTAAGCCTTCCTAGTCTAATAGCTAGAGCACTTCTAAGCATGCAGTGGCGAGATTGTGTCTCCCTCCCTGATCCCTTCTTGATAGGTAATCTTCTACTTTTCTTGGTGGAGGACCAAGGTAGCTGTGTTACCTTTGCAGATATACTCATGTATGCCTACTGTACTCCTCGATTACCCAATGCCTCCATGACTTCTGTAATCTCTACTGAATTAAATGGCTTTTCATATTCCATTAAAGCCATATAAAGAGATTGCTTGTATATACTGCAGATTTCGCAGTTATCAAAATGATGAAATGGATGTGATCCTCACTAGAATATCTCTTGAAGCCACCTTGTTCTCTTGGTTAATTGAAGTCAAGTGTTGCCCTGACTCTATTGGACATTATTTGGTTGAATATTTTTAGAATACTGAAAGCAACCTAATCTGCAAATAATTCTTCAATTCTTCAACATGTTCCCTCTTATGGATTAGTATAATGTTGGCATTCTTCCAGCTCCCTGGTACACTTCAAGTTTTGAGGTGTTGTGTAAAAAGGGCACAACCTTTTCAAGTATATTTCAAGTATATTTTCAAGTATATTATTAAATCGACTGTTGTGCCATCTTCTGCCGCTTTTCCCCGGGACATGTCTTGCAAGGCCCTTCTAACTTCATCGCTAGTTATAGAAGGTGCCTTTGTATCTTGTTAATCACTACTTCCAGTGAAGGCTGCTCTGAGTACTCTACAGGTCAGTATAGAATTCTGCTGCTGCGTTTACTATATCATCAATATTGCTGAGGACATTACCTTGCTTAGCTTTCGCTTCATACATCTTGGCCTATGCCATGCCAAGTTTTATTCTCACTGATTTCATGCTGTGGCCATATTTTACTGCTTCCTCAATCTTTCTGAAGTTGTGATTTTGTATATCGCTTTCTTCTTGTTTACAAGCTTTGACAGTTCAGTGATCTCTTGATATGATTTGACAGATATTATTTCTTGAGTTTTGACGCTTTCATGCTTTGTCGTTTTTTTTATTAGGTCCTTTGTTACTTGGGAGAGCTTACTTACTGGTTGCCTTGGTGCCTTGCCTCCCAACTCGATTGCTGATTCTGAAATGAGCCTAGTTCTGGCTCTCTTCAAATTGAGAGCAGTCCTAGACCTCACTAACCTATGGTAACTGCCCTTTACCTTACCTAACACTTCGACATCCTTCACTACGCTGGGATTGGGAGAGAGAATTAAAGTTATTTCATTTAATGTTTCTCCATTGGGGCTTTTCCAGGTCCTCTTCCTGTTACTGCACTTCCTGCAGAAAGTGGTCATTATTCAGAGTGTATTCTTTTCTGCAAATTCTATCATTTCTCCTCTACTATTTCTAGAATCGGTGCCATAGTTGCCAATTGCTTGTTCTCCAGCTTGCTTTTCTCCCACTTATACATTGGAGTCGCCTATGACTACAATATAGTGAGCTTGTACTTTTCTCATTGCTAATTCAACATCTTCATAACACTGTTCTACTTCTTCTTCATCATGACTGAAGGTACTACCTTTAATCTATATCTCCTGTTTAGCTTTATTGGCTGGAGACCCTCCTCGAAAAAAACATTTCTTTAATATTTGTACTAGAGATCTGAAAATCCACCCACTTAGAGAGCATTTCAAGCAGATTTCAAATATGTCATTAGTTTCTGTGTAGCTCCTATAGTTCTTAAGTTAAGTCCTACACAATGGCAAAATAGTGATTTTGCGGGTACTTTATCGTGTAATAAATTTTGAGCTCTTCAGTTAAGTCCTACACAATGGCAAAATAGTGATTTTGCGGGTACTTTATTCAGTAATAAATTTTTTCAAAACGCTTTGTGCTATGGCTTATTTAGCTCTTTGTAGACTGCAAAGTGCCAATGTCTATTCAAACAACGTGTACAATTACTGGAACTATTAAAAAGAAATTAGGACACTTCAACTAATTTCTTTGCACAATCACATCAAATTAACCTTGTACACTTACCATTGTCTTGTACTAACAAATTTGGCATACATATTCTTGAAGATATGTACTGTGCGTTTATCTACTTGAAATTGCAATATCTCCAAGCAGTAAGTTGCAAAAGTACATCGTTATATTTCAGAGAATTGAAAAAAAAGTTACTTTAGATGTTCTAGTTTTTTTTTGCATAGTTTCAGTAATTGTACACTCCGTTTAGCTAGATATCGGCACTTTGCGATCTACAAAGAGCTACGCAAGCTTCAGCACGATGCTTTTTGTGAAAATTTATTACATAAAAAAAGTGCCCATAAAGATGACTATATTTTGCCATTCTCCACCACATAACTCTAATACTATAACAGCTACACAAAAAGTAGTGCCATATTTGAAATCTTCATAGAAAACTCTATACTTGTCTGAATTTTGAAACTTTTAATACAAGTGATAAAAAAAAGTTGTTTCGAGGAGCATCTCCCGTTAAGGCGACTGCTACCCTTTCATTTATGCTGTAGAATTCACCAATGTTGCCCGCTATGTCGTTATGAATTAGAAATCCTACCCCGTATTCTTTCTTGTCTGGAAGACTTCTGTAGCAGAGGACGTGGCTGTTAGCACTTTATGAGCCTCGCCAGTTCTTCTAACCTCACTAAGGCTAATAATATCCCAGGCAATGCCTAATAATTCAAAGAGCCCAGCTAAGCTACCCTCACTCAAGAGGGTTTGTGTGTTACGCGTTGCCAGGTTTAATTTCCAGTAGCAGCCTCTCTGGATCCAGATATTCTGGCACCCTGTGTTGTTTCATAAGTCTGACTGCCACCTTTGTAAGGTACTCCACAGGTCCTGGGGACTTAAAGCCATGGGTTAATTGCAGGAGTCATGAGGGAAGTAGTGGCTGTATACTGCAACAGAGGCCAATTCCTGTTTTGGTAAGGGAGTGTCTTTTTTAAATGGTAATGGGCCTTCCTAATTTGGTTGCACCTGAACTACTATAGCCCCACGAGCATTTGGCGAAGTAGCACATGTGCAGTAGATCCAAAGACCATTCCAGCGCTTTGTTTCCATATATGGTATCGGTGGACGCGCTCGCCGCATGCCTGGTTCCCGCCATGGAGCATGTCTCGTGCTGCACACAGCTTTCCTCCTCACCTTTTTGCCATACTGTCCTTAGCTTTCCTCCTTATGCTTTCATTGTGCCCTTCTCCTATGCTTTTCTCCTCCCGCTCTCTTCAATTTCGCAATTTTTTATCCCCTGCTGAACTGTGCATTTGCTCTTTCATCCTTTGCTGTGCTTGTTTGTTCCATTACGGTGAAGGATACCGCTGCTGCTCAACACAGGAACGGCCACCTAAGAGCTGTGCTCTAAAATGGTGTGTCACTAATTGCATGTAACTGAACATAAATGTGTACATGTTAGCTTTACTAAAAATATTAGCAAAATCAAATATTCAAGTGGCCAAGAAGTAAAAAATAATCTATCATCCAAATATTTAGGTGTTATGCTGTCAGAGCATGTCTTTTGGTCAGAACATGTTAATACTTTTTTTGTAAACATTTCTTTAACTGCGCGAACAAATGACCACAGAGAGCAGACAAGGACAGGCGCAGTCCTTGTCTCCGCCTGTCCTTGTTCGCTCTCTCTGTGATCATTTGTTCGTGCAGGTAAAAAAATGGTTGCTAAAATACACCAACTCGCCCAACAACAAGTTTATTTAAACTACACATTAATACGATAGTTAAAGGTGCAGGGCCTGCCCTTGCTTGTTGCAACGAAGTTTAAACATGTAAGCTTTGATGTAAAAAAAAGCAGCATATAAATCATGCTTTACCAATATTGTAGTATGCTCGGCCTGTGTGGGATCCGCGTTGTCGTTTGCGCATTAATGCATTGGAAAAAAAACTAATCCGCAGTGGCAAGATTTGTCCTAGGGAGTTACGACCACTTTCTTAGTGTAACAGCAATGAAAAGGAACTTGGTCGGATCCCTTCGTTTGAATGTTGAAGCAGGTTCAGGGTGTCTACCTACCGTGAATTCTCAGGGATTTTGAATCGTCTTGAAATAGTCAGGTAAAACTCAGGGAAATTGTGCTTCTATCAGAGAAAATTAGCTGTCATTTTAGCGCGAGGGAACGAAAGTCGCCCTAATGCTGGCTCGAGTAAAAAAGAGGAATCGTAACGCATGACGACGTGTCGTCGGCTAGAGGAGTTGCCAGTGTACAGTCAATGACTGATTTTCCAAACGTCCCATTTTTGGGACATGCCTGATAATGCGGATGGCTTCGTGACATTACATGCCCCATGGAGTCAATGTATAAAAACGTCTGAAATTTCGGACGCAAGAGCCCTTCGGCCATCAGCCATCAGATTTTCCAGATTTTTTGCCACGACCGCAGATCCAAAACGGCTGCAATCAAAGCCAACACTGCTATTTTATCTCGCCACCTAGAACCGATGCTGTCGCACGCAGATACGCTGACAGCCGTAGCCACCACCGCGGCAGCACAAGGCCTTGCTAGGAATAAAGAATAAGGTTTAAGTAACATATAACAGAATCATCAGTCAGTCGATGAACGCCGAAGAATTTTTACATAAGCACACTATGGTGTCATCCTTACAAAATTCAAGCCTAGCTTGCTGAGTCACAGGTAAAAGAATCAGAATAGATGGAGTAGCAATTGTACTAAAGACTTCAAGCCTTCTGTTAGCACTTGCCATGTTTAAGCTTTTCTCGTCTTATCGTCTTACAACAGTCTTCCTTTGTTTTTCAAACAATAAATTGTTAACAGATCCTTTAAATATTGCTTCTTTTAGGTTTAGGTCACGTACTGAATCGATAGCGATACAATTGGTTGATCCTGATGACGCCAGCATTGCGAAAAAAATTAGCAGTTGCTTCCCTGCGGCACCAACTTAGTTTTCTCTGGGTTAATTATGAACTCCACAAATAATATGTGAATACTGCTTTTTTTTCCTTATTTTCATACGTATGACAAGGCATGTAGTAGGCATTCCCATTGTCCTCGATCAGCGGAACTGGGGAACGATTTCATAATTTTCGAAGTGGCTCACGTTATGCCAGGTATGCGCACAAAGTTTCATTCGTGTCATTTAAAAACAGCGTTACACAAGTGTTAGACGCTTGTATTTAGGTGTCTTAACAGAAGGAGATGTGACGCTGGTGTTCAATGTAGCAGAAATGAGATTCAAACGGGCACACTTTGCAAAATGATGTGCGGGCAATGTTTTAAGCTGTGTGTTAATATTACAGGCAATTCAAATTCCTACTGCAACTGCTCGACAGAAACAGCTTTGCTGGAAATTTCGCTGGATTCTGTAAGGTCGCACAAAGACTGCGTTTTTTAGATTGTCACGTTATATCTAGATAATATTTCAGCCGTCTATTAGGAATAATTAGAGAACAGGAAGTCTGTAAATGCAATTTGGAGCATAGCGCTTTGAAATTTTCCGGTGTGTATGGCCAGTAGCATCTCCTATATTATTTAATTTAAACACTATAGAATTCGGAAGGAAGCGTTCAGTGATTTTTAGTCAACCAGATGCTCTTGTGATTAACATCCATCCCATGCATCATGGCATACACATGGTGAGAATTTCAAGTTCTACAAGGTCGATTTGCCACAAGGTGGCAAATAAAAAAAAAAAGGAAACTGTACGAAATGTCCGTAATTTGTGGGTATGAATCCTGTATATATTCTTTTTAAGGTGTGCCTAAATGATTGCAGTGTTTGTGTACACAGCCGCCAATGAAAGTCTTGTTTATATCTCCGTTTCCATCGACGAGCTAGACAAAGCCAGATGAAGCAGCCAAATCGTGCCACCATTTTGCTAGCTGATTCACACTTCAGCCATCACGGCTCCATTGTAGAGCCCTCGGCTCTTGAAATGCCTTGCAGGGAATAAGTTTCAGGGATTTGACTTTAACAGTATACCTTTGGCTTAAGTCAGAAACTACTTACAATCATGTCAGAAATCAATTGACATCATTGCAATGGGAAAGTCATCTTAGAAAAGTGACCTGGGGCCGTGTTCTGTAGCGGTTTGCTTTGGAACCAGTTCGGTCTGGCTGTTACGTCTGGATTACATCACTCGGAAAAAGAGTGGAACGGGGCGGGCGGTGTTATGCAAACAACTTGCCTCGCTTTGTTTACGTTTTGGACTTGTTCGCGCGCCGAAACCGAAACGATGTCATCGCACAAAGACAGGTGGCTGGGTCCTCATGTTTCAGCGAGGCAGCGCGAAATACTCGTTTCATTTGTCGAGGAGCGCCCCTACCTAGCAAAGTCGTCGTGTGTGTTGGGCCAGCACAGCTGACGGCGGCTTACTGTTTCGCGGTGGATGGGAATCTAACCCATCCTTTTTCTTTGCCCACAACCATAATGGCCTTGGCGATGGCTGTAATGATCCGGTTGACCAAAGGCTGCGACAATGCAATCGCTTCTTCATTCCCAACGCACTGTTGAAAGCTCCCGGTGGCAAAAAACCACAGCGCGCACAGCACTTTCATCGCAGTGTCGACACCACGAAATCTTTGAGGTCCGAGATGTTCTTCCAGCTCAGCGCAAAGACGACGCACTATGTCTTTGGAGAGCCTAAAATGCCTTCGAAACTCTTCTTCAGCCATGCCGAACGCGTCGCGTCATTGTCTTTCGGCGCTCGCCAGCAGCACAACCTCGCACAACCAAAGGAGCCGCCATTGCCGTCTCTGTCTCGTCTCGTCTAGGTGCCGGCTCGCCAGCTGGCGCGAGACTAGCCGGCAGCCACGGTTGCCCTAGCAACCCTCGACATCATGCTCGCCAGCGCGCGCGACCCTCGAGCGAACCACTTCTCCGCGGTTCCTCTCGTAGCAAGGGACCGGTTCCTTTCCAGATAATTGACAACCTGTGTGACGTCAACAAAATCAGGGATGACAACAACGAAGCGCCGACCAATGACAACAGCCAGACCGAACCGGTTCCAAAGCGAACCGCTACAGAATACGGCCCCTTAAGAACTTGAAGCGTGTGTTAACTGAGCAGCCGCTTAGCTTCAAGAAATTGCGGCTAAGAAGATTTTACTACTTTTTGTGTATCTATACGTATAAGGTCTGTTATCCCATCTTGTAATATTTTTGGCATTCTTGAAATCCTTGAATTGTCCTTGAATTTAAGTAAATGTATCTGTATATGTAACGCACAAGTTTTCACCGTGCCATGGTCATTAGGCTGCAGCATCTGAGCATTTCACATGATAAAAACCAATTCTTTCACAAACGCTTCTGGAGCTGTTGGAAAATATCTTTTCCTTCCCGTTGAACGTTAATCACCCACGCCGACATGCGATAGTCCTGTGTAATGATTCACTTCTTTTTTCTTTTTTGAATTCTTTTGTTGTCTCTTTATTTGTCATAGGTAAGCTGTGAACCACAGTGTGGCTAAAGCTTCCCTTAGGTTGCTGAAAATTGTGCAGATCTAAAGCACATATTGGAATTAATGTGAAGCGACCCTTTAAGGATTGGTGATGCTTATTTGATGCTATGCAAAAAGTTGTTTGGTTTGGCTTGGTGTGATAAGTTTGATGTAGGAGATGTATGGGACAAGCCCACTCTGGAGGATTGGCCAAGAATGGACCCACACCCAGTGCCACATGCCGAATGGCTAAATGAAAGAAAATAAAGTAAATCAAAGAATATGTTTAATGTAATTCACCATTTTATTAACAGATTGGTATTCTTTAGAGATGTTTGTGAACCAACATTATATGTTCAAGTTTTTTTGTAGGCAGTGGTGTTCTTTCTTTCTTCTTTTTAAATGCAGAACACAAGTGAGGGTACTCAGTCAGCATGCAAAGGTTATAATAAGGCACTTGACGAGTACTTTCATGTAACCTTTGTGTTTATATCCACAAATATATCTGGTAAGATAGTGATCGACCCATCAGCCAAGCAGCCACACCAAACCTGGGAAAGTAAAAAATATGAATTATGGGGTTTTACGTGCCAAAACCACTTTCTGATTATGAAGCACCCCGTAGTCGAGGACTCCGGAAATTTCGACCATCTGTGGTTCTTTAACGTGCACCTAAATCTAAGTACATGGGTGTTTTTGCATGTTACCCCCATCGGAATGCGGCCGCCGTGGCCAGGATTCGATCCTGCGCCCTCGTGTTCAGTAGCCCAACACCATAGCCACTGAGCAACCATGGCAGGTACCTGGGAAAGTAGGCAAACAAAACTTTGCCTTAGAATTTCGTTATCAGCCCGCTGCCTTTTAGTTACGACGTGGCTGACATAGCAGCTGCACCTACATGACCCTCACGCTACGTCAAGTCGATTGTTGTGCCAGGATTTCCACTGGTGGCACCCTGCTTCATAAAATCTTTTGTTGGTCACTTTTTTTTTCCTTTGTCCTTTTTTTTTTCTTCCCGCTATGTAATCATCATGCTAGTGTGAAGCTCTACATTTTTGTCTTAATTTCAGGTTATGCTCCTACATTTATTTTTTGGACAGGTTTCTATATTTGCTTTATTGCTATACATATTGTCTTTCTGGTCTTTCCTGTCCCCTCTAGATTTTTTACCCACATCTGTGAATGATGGGTTTTTAAGACTTTCGAGTGCTTCACACTATGTCATTTTGCAACTATCTCCGAGTTCATTTTGATTTAGTCAGTGTATGTGGAGGATGTGTAGCATTGCTGTACGGCATTAATTATGGTGTTAACTGACATTAATTATAAAACTTCACTTGAAGTTTAGAGTGGCTTTTTCTGTTGAGAGCACTATGGCTAGTGGTTTAATTTTTTTCCCCTCTCCTCCAGGCTGCCTTAACTGAGCTAAAACGGGCCTATGGTGAGCTACTGGAGGTTTCTGGAGGTGCCCCATTGGACATTGCAGCTGTTCCTTTGACCTTTGATGAACTAAGCCAAAGCATTGCCAAACTGAAGGTGAGAGGAATATTTATAGTTGTTTCTTTTAATAATACCCTAAAGAGAAATGAACTAAACCTGATGCATGAAGCTTAAAAGGTCACAATACCTAATGACTAATTAGTGTTTAGTCATTTACTCTTATATAACATAATGCTATTGTTCCCAGAAAGAAAGATCTCTGAATGAATATTGAGGATTAGTGACTTATAATAACACAACCGGGAAGCTTCTAAAGTTAATTTGGATAATTTGAAGCTCAAAATAAAATATATGTAAGTTTATGTTCAAGTTAATTCACCAATAATGTCACTTTAGCATAAAAGTATGTTCATTTTGCTTAATACGCAGTGCACCTCTAAATTGGGAACTTGCAGACATGTCCCCATACAAAAACAAGATAATATACCATATTTACTTAAATGTAACACGACTGTGATGGCATACATATGAGGGGCAACCTTCCAGCCACGGGAAATTTAAAAATAATAATAATAAATAAAACCACAAATTTAATGCAAGATGAGCAGGAAAAACGATGTTACCAGGGGTGGGACTCCTGCGCCAAACTGTGCTAAACACAGAAAATATGCCGAAATTGTGCCACACTGCACCAGAACGGCTTCAGCATGTGTGCTCCGCAGTGGCTGCGAACGGCGAGCAGATTTTTTCCCAAAAAGGAGCGCAGCCGTTCACAATCCTCACCGCGCAGTGCCGCCTCCGGCATAGTTTTTCGTAATTTTCCCATTTCTAACATGACTTTTCGACGCTTCCGGCAAGTGGTCAGCACACTCGCAGCAGCTCCCAGCTGTCATTGCGCTGGTGTCGGAACGGCCAGGGAAGCTGTATTTAGAGGGTATATGAATATGGTTGAGTGGGCTGAGTGGCACGGTGCACCCTATAGCCGAGACGCAAAACAGCGAAAAGTAGGCTGAGGGTGTTGCGAACAGACTAGATATTGGGGAGGTGCGCGCTGCAGCGGGCTGGCATCTGTGTCCCCAGAGCCTGTATAAAGTGAAACTATTTCAATCTGGGTTTACGCCTATCACAAAGGGCTAATGGCAGATTTGGAATAAAAACAGTGAATAATTTTACCTTATACCAGAAAGTTAAGTATTAGGTGCCTTCCTAGAATGGTGAAACCGTCTCCACATTTTTCTTGAGTAATTGGCATGCTAGCACCACCAGATTGACCGAAAGAGTGCTCCAGCCACAGCTTGCATGTTGCAGTTCATAGTGAATACTATAGTACATGCAGAAGGAAGCCTGTAATTTCTCTCAGAAGGCTGCCCCGTTTATCCTTTAAATTTTTTAGACATTACTTCTTTTTCACATTTATTGTAAAATATGATTGTTGAGCAAATGCACTTGCTAGTCCTGAATATCTTCAGACATCACAGCTTCTAATCACTCCCTATGACAAGGGCATAAATGCATACCTGCCAACTACCCCACATTTTCTGGGAAGTTTATTAATTTTGGCTCGTGTAACAAATTTACAAATGTGTAAAGCTTTACAAAAAGTTCATTCTGTTTGCAAAAAAGTTTCATTGGTCTCTTAACATTCTGTTGAGTCTTCTGGTGGTGAAAGAACACTAGAGGGGCTCTTGCTTCAAGTAACTTTCAGCACGACGATGACATTACACTGCTTTCAGTCTTTGGTTACGAACTCTCATAAAAGAAAACATATTTTACATGATAAGCTAGCGGCAGCAAGTTGTTTTTTACGTTCCAGAGAATTGCATGCACTGCAGAATGAACTAGCAAGGTGGTTAGCCTAGGTGTGGACCACTATCTCATTTGGAAACATTACAGAGTATTTTGATAAATGCAGATAATTAAACGCATAAAGGACCATACAGAGGATGTGATAGTGTGGTCTTTAGGCAGTGATAAAGTGCTGAGAGTGACATCACTGGACATTAAGGCTATGTTCACATTTGGTCTCGGAACAGGCAGAAGCGGCACAAACTTGACAAAAGCCACCTGTCTAGGTGGCAAAATGGGCGGAAAACCAGGTGGCGAGTCCAGTCGGTCTCAGACCAATTTTTTTTGCATGGCGAAGCGGAAAGCCATTCTGCTTAACTGTCTTCTTCCTCTTTCATGGTAGATGAAAGGACGATACAAGCAGTTGCGCAAAATGACAGCTTTTAATGACTGATAGGTCAATGAGTGACCATGCCATTTGAAATGGCGCAATGAAGAGCGTCACCACGCAGACAAAAAAATTGGAGGCTTATCAAGGTTAAGCCCAGTGGATGCGAAGCATGTTAAGCAGCTGCCTCAGTGTGGATGGGGCTAAGTAACGGAGACGTGGTTTTAGGTTAATCGTCGTACTTTATTCTTTGCAGCCCGACAAACACACTCTTATGGTCCGTAAATGCATGACTCTTGGTTTGCACGTCACTTATTCTGTATTGTCTTTGAGCATTTCTACACAACACCAAGTCTAAACTGTTTCCCCACTGAGTCCCGGCGCAAAGACGCTGGCGCGGTTGCGGCACAGAGACTGACGCGACGGCGGGCGCGCGCCGCTTCATCCCTCGCGTGACATCACATATCACGTGATGCAGCGATGGTGGCGCCGCGTCGCGCGCGACGGCGCGAACCGAAGCGTGGAGGCCTCTGTCGGGCGACGTCCGACGGCGCGATATGAGGCCCCATCTGCAGCCGGTGTGACGTCATCACGTGACGTCATGTCACGTGACCTACTTGAAGGTCACTTGAAGGTCACTTGAAGGTCAATGGTGGCCACCGTCGGGAGGCGACCGACGGCGCGATATGAGGCCCCATCTGCAGCCGGTGTGACGTCATCACGTGACGTCATGTCACGTGACCTACTTGAAGGTCACTTGAAGGTCAATGGTGTGCCACCGCCGGGAGGCGACCGACGGCGCGATATGAGGCCCCATCTGCAGCCTGTGTGACGTCATCACGTGACGTCATGTCACGTGACCCCACTTCAGGGTCAATGGTGGCCACCGCCGGGCGTCGCGCGAAGGCCCGAAACCTACGTTAATGTGCTTCGCATAATATATGCACACTAGATGGAGGGGAAAGCAGCAGTGGTTTCCGCTGCAGTGGCGAAACAAATGTAAACATCTTGGACATGCGCAGAAAAGGTTTTCCGCCTGCTTTGGCCTTTCCACCCACTTGCCGTTTCCTAAGTGGGAACGTAGCCTAAGTGTAAATAAATTTTCATTTATTCAAGGTAAAGTTTGATACCGTCCGCATGAGGCCGGGTGGTCGTCCACCTCGGGGCTTCACGCTTTGGCACACATGACATGAGCGGGCGTAGCGCATCACGTCCCGTTTCATGCCTGGCCAGGTGGCGAGGCGACACAACTTAACGTAAGTCTTGGGGCCGCTCACGTGCCCAGCGATGCACGAGTAGTCATGAAAGTAGCGTAGCAGTGCTCCTCGCAACGCGCGCGGTATCACCACCTTAAACGCCTCACTTGTGTCGTCCTCGGTGGGAATATACCTGAGCAGGACGCCGTCGAAATTCAGCAGATAAGAATCCAGCGCGCTCACAGCATTACCAACTGTTCCCGAGCGCTTAGCACCGACAGCAATACCAGCTGCCTCCATGTGTGCGGCGGCTGCGGCCACCCTGCTCCCGGAGCTCGTCGAGCACTTTTCGACAAAACGGATCCTTCTACTGAGCCTCGAACAGCTCCTCTCTGCTGAAGACAACTCCTGCAGAACCGACCGCATCTACGTGGTTCACGCTCTCGCCCAGGATCAACGGTTATTCCGCGTCCCTTACTCGGGCTACGACTTCGATTTCTCCATCGTCTCGGACTAGCGCTCGCGAAAGTGCGTCAGCTGGGGCATTGCTTCTTCCTTTGCGGTAGTGCACGATGAAGTCGTAACGCTGCAGCAGCAGTGCCCAACGCGCCAGGCGGCCACTCGGCTCGCTCAAGCGCCTCAACCAAGTGAGAGCCATGTGGTCAGTCTCAATCTTGAATGCCACTCCATCGACGTAATAGTCGAACTTTCGCAGAGCGAAAACTATCACGAGGCACTCCTTCTCTGTCACCGAGTAGTTCCTTTCTGCCGGCGTCAATGAACGACTCGCGAACGCAACCGGTTGGAGATTGCCTCCGTGCTCCTGAAGCAAGACTGCACCTAAGCCTAGGTCGCCTGCGTCTGTTTGAATCACAAACTCCCTATTCAAATCGGGCAGCTGCAATTCGGCCGTGTCAGCGAGCACCTTCGTGAGGCCACGCAGTCCCGCCTCCTGCTCTTGACCCCAAGTCCACCGAGTGTGCCATCGTGTCTCTCTCCTCGCCTGCGCCGATTACGGTTCGCTCGCTTGGTTGTGGTTGGGTGTGGCCCACTCGCGCCGCGCCCGGAGACTGGCGTGTCTTCGCTGCCACTGGCGCTTTCCTCAAGAGCTCCGTCTTTCCTAAAGAGCTTCGTCAAAGGCGCTTGCACTGCCGCGCAGTCTGGAATGAATTGGCGATAAAAGTTCACCAATCCCAGAAAGCGCCTAAGTTCGCCGATATCTTTCGGCGACGGGTACCTCAGTATAGCCTCGAGCTTATCCTCACTCGGCAGGATGCGGCCGTTGTCCAGCGTGAATCCCAACTGCGCTATTCTGCTCGTAGCTATCTGAGCTTTGTTCGGGTTCAGCGTGATACCCGCGGAACTCGGCCTGTCTAGGATGTCTCTCAAGTGGCGCAAGTGCTCCTCGAATGTTTTCGAATAAACCACTATGTCGTCCAGATATGTTAGGGCATGTTGCCACTTCGCGTCTCCTAGCACTCGGTCCATCAACTTTTGATAAGTAGCGGGAGCTCCGACCAAACCAAAAGACATTCTCTTAAATTGAAAGAGCCCCCGGTGACAAGTGAAAGCCGTTTTCTCTTTGTCACACTCGTCCATTTCGACCTGAAAGTATCCACGACTAGCATCGAGCGTCGTAAAGTACTTCGCCCTGCCTAGGTTAGACACTAAATAGGAAACGGAGGGTAGAGGGTGCGCATCCTTCTTCGTAACCTCATTCAACCTGCGGTAGTCTACACAAAGGCGATAGGTATCGTCCTTCTTCGGGACTAGAACTACCGGTAAGCCCCATGGGCTGTTCGACCTTTCCACCACGCCTGTGTCAATTAGTTCGTCTAAGGCGCTATCAAGTGCTTTCTGCTTAGTCAAGCTAATCGGCCGAGGATTACATTTCCATGACGCAGCTTCACCCGTGTATATCCTGTGCCTGACTAGCGTAGTGCGGCCCGCCGGACGGTCAGTGAAAATCGCGTCGTATTCATACAACAGCGACGACAGTCGTGCCCGTTTTCTCTCCGGCATATTGACCTCTGACAAAAGCGGGTGCATTACTCCTCGCCTGCGCCGATTACGGTTCGCTCGCTTGGTTGTGGTCGGGTGTGGCCTACTCGCGCCGCGCCCGGCGACTGGCGTGTCTTCGCTGCCACGGGCGCTTTTGCGAAAAGCTTTAAAGCACCCGTTCCGTTCTCTCGGTAACCTCCGTTGCCGATGTCTGTTACAATGCCCAACTTGACGAGAAAGTCTCGACCCAAAATAACAGGCACTGATAAACCCGGGAGATGTACGAGGCGTTGTCGCCTGACGCGTTTCTCCCAACGGATCACTAACCTAGCTGCACCGCTTGCTGTGCCAGAAGCAAGTCGGAAGGTGGTGTCATTATCTCTCAAGCGGATATTGTTCTCGCGGAGATGATGCAACACCTCGTCACCAAATAATGAAGCGCTTGCTCCGGTTTTCAATAATGCAACGAATTTCCTTCGGGCTATCGTTAGCTCGATGAACGGTGCCTGCGAGTCCGCAACACCTCCTACGCGACAAGCCGAAGGCGCAAGTAACTCGCCACCACCGGCTATGTTCAACATCGCCGCATGGGACCCAAGGTGGATCACCGGTGGCCTCGCCCGTTTCCCAAACCACGCGCTCGGCCTCGGCCCGGCGTGCGGCCGCAGTCACGGGCGATGTGCCCTGGTCGGCCGCATTGGTAGCAGCGGCCGCTGAAGCCTCGGTGGCCTGTGCGGCCGTCGCTCCACTCCGGCCCGCCGTAGCTTCCTTGAACTGCGTTCGGCGTGTGCCGCTCCTCCAGTCTCGCATCGACCTCTCGTTCCTGTCGCGGCGCGCTGAGTGCGGCATTAGTCGGTGCTGTTCTCAGCACGTAGGCGTACGGGTCCAAAGCGCAGTCTGATAATTCCCAACTACGTTGGACCTGCTGCTCCGCGAACGATGCCGACGCGTCGACTCTAGACGAGTGGGAAGTGATCGCGCCGCCGTTCCACGATCAGCGAGGCTCGAGTGACAGTGCCGCGGGTGGAGGCGGACGGTATGCTCGCGCCGCGAGAATGTATCCCTGGTTGCGCTTCGCCTCGGCGGCGAGTTCGTCTAGGTCTCTAAACCTACGCCCTCTGAAATAGGCCACGAAAGTGGGGTGCGCCTGCCGTGTGACGCACTCAACTTTCTCTTCATCGGTGGCGAGAGGGTTCGCGAGACGATAAAGTTCGTCCATCGCTCGAACATATTCCAGCAGGGACTCATCCGGATGCTGGGTACGAAGCTCCAGCTCTCTCCTCAAACGCCACTCGTAATTGGCCGGAAGAAATTCTTCGCAGAAGTTCGCGCGGAACTCTTCTACTGTGCAGCATCGGTGTCCAGTCAGTCGGAACCATTGAGCCGCCTGGTCGGTCAGTGAAACCGGGATCACGCGCGCGACTAGTTTGGCGTCTGAAAGCCCGGTTGCCTGCTGGTAATACAGCAGACATTCGAGGTACTCACTTGCACTCGTGCGATCGTGGTACCCACTGTAGGTAGGCATGTCTACCTTAATCCGTGGTCGCTCGCTCTGCGACGAGGCCTGCATTGTGCCTTGCAGGGTGCCGGCTAAGCTCTGCATGATTTGCAACGCATTTTGCAGCATTGCCTCGCTCGACGGCAAACTCTCGCCCAAAGGGCCGGATGCCTCCGCCGTCCGGGTCGAGTTATTTAGTGGCATGTGTGCCTCTGTGTCCGCATCGCGATGCGGCGAGGGGCTCGACGTGGTACGCCTCGTATTAGGGTTAACCTCTGCCCACGTGGCATTTGCACCAGCCTGACTCTTCCGCGTGAAACACTCAAAACCAAAGCTGCTGGTTTGTTCAGCAGCGGCCACCGCGTTAGCAATAGGCTGCTGACTTTGCGTCGCTACATTTGACAACATGAACAAATCTGAGAGGTCAGACAAGCCAGCCGCCATTGTTCGCTGAAACGTGGGTAGCCCTAGCGCCAACACACACCAGAAGACTCACCGTGTTGCCGAATTCAATCCACGTTGGTAGCGCCAAATGTGGGGGTTCCACTCTGCGTGCGGCTAGGGCTGAAGGCGAGCTCTGGATCTAGCCCCACGCAGTCGCTTTGTGTTACTCCCCAACCCGTAGCTCGGGAATCACGGCTATGTCGGGTTCGAACGAATAAGGCAACCAGCGGCGTCAACTGTAAGAACGTTTATTGCTACCGGCAATAAAGAACACTGGCAGAGGGACGTCCTCTCTGTAATAGTAATAAATAGGCTGGCCTCGTTGCCCGGGATAGTCAGGCAAACGTGGTCACTCACGGGTTGCGGCAGGTACTCCAGTCCGGCAGGTTAAGGGTCAGGCCTCAGAGAGAGAGGGTCTCCCTCGCGTCAGTTACCTGCCCGCGAGTCGGGGAGGAAGGGCGCGTGCGCGTCGCAAGAGCAAGGGAGAATCGGGAGAGGGCATAGTGCGCCTCTCTCCTGTCTATGCCGGCTCTCGACGCGACGGCGCGGGGGAAGATAGGCGTGTGTGCTCCCCACAGTGTACAATATGAAAGTTAGGCTTGTAGGAGTTGGAGGAAATCCCACCGTTGCCACCAGTTGTAGGAGTTGGAGGAAATCCCACCGCTGGCGCCAGTTGTAGGAGTTAAGGAGGACTTTGAGATGAAACACTTGGGAGGTTTATTTACATTATTTACAGTGAGCGTATATTAACAGTCTTAAAAGTCATTACGGGCCGGCAACAACTCGGACGCTGCGGCCCGTCGCAAGAAGTTCGAGAGAGATGAATCCAGGAATGCTCTAGGAATGCTCTCCTGCTGCTCCCGGTCTGCGTCTTTTAAGCCCTTCGGTGTCTTGGCTTAAAACGACGTTCGGCCAATGGGCAAGCCCGCTCAGATGACGCTATTTTCGGCCAATGGTAGGCGCCCGTGCGATGGTGTCATACCCGGCGAAGAGAGTCGCCGGTTGGTCCCCCTGCGGTCTTGCCTTGCTGACTTACAACTCGCCGTCACAATAGCCAGGTGGGGGCGACGGCAGACCAAGGCGGGCAGAATTTCACGGTGTCTTACTTCTCCCTGCGGTCTTGCCTCGTTGGCTTGCAACGCGTCGGCACAATGGGCGTATGGGGGCTACGCTGCCAGGCCTTCCCGGTACATCACAGCCGTCTTGCTTCGGGACCCACTTTACTTGCAACAGTGCCGGGCTATCCCCTCGCTTTCTGGAAGAGTCAAGCATTGAATAGCTCCACCGGCGGTGTACGAAGTGGGGGCCTTCAACTTGTTTGCACGTGCGCGCCTCTGGAATGTGGCATCTGCTTCTTCATTCCTTACTTAGCTGTGGTGCAATTCGATGTGGTCTGGGGAACTCGAAGTAGGCTCAGGAAACGGCCCCATATCTAACAGGCTGCTCAGACTCCTCCCCACGATGGGCGACGAGGGGTATGCCTCCCACCGCTCTGATTAGCCGTACACCCCTTTGAGGGGGAACTTCGCAATCAGAGTTGTCGACTTATAAAACCTACATTCTTTCCTTTTTTTCTGCGATTTCTAAGTGTTCTTTTGTCACGTAGGAAATATTAGAAAGCAATCTAAGTTGAAGTGGAGAAAAATTCACATTTTTAGTATGCTGCCAACAAAAACCATATGAAAATCCCAATTGGGAAATTCTATCAGGCACGTGGATACGCAGCTTTCCATTGACCCAGTGGCACCATCTTGGTACTGTACTGCCATAGAAAGGAGAAACCAGAGCTTCATATAGCCACAGCATCGTATTTCACCACGCAAAACTAAAAGAAAAGAAGCGAAAAGAGAAACTGGTGCCATGATTCATTACTGCTGCCACAAATGGGAAGTGCTTGTACTGGCTGCCACATATATTATTTGCTGGTGCAGGTGTTGTGCAAATTTTGACAGCGTGAGCTGTGCATTTTTTTTTATCCCAGCAATAGTTGGTGATCTTAGTAGGCCGTGTCGCTGGCTTGCATTTCTTTTGTAATGCATCCCAATTGCAAAATTGTTGAATGTACCAGTCAATATAGCAGAATAGTCATATCAAACAGGCCAAGGAAAAAAAGACCCATTTATGTGTGAACCCTTCCCCTCCCATCAAAATACATATTAAGGGGGCTGAAGATCATTCCATAGACGGTCATATTGGGGGTGCCTTAAATTGCATATGGGAATGTTGCAGTTTGTGTCTTGCTTGTTCACATCTGTTCAGAAAAACTTGCCCTTCACAAATTTTTCGCAACTGCAATCGCAGATGGAAAAAGGGCCAGACTTCCAGAGGCAAAGGCAGAAGACTGATGCTGCACGTGCTCGTCTCGTAACTGTTCTACAGGAACTGGAACAGGTAAGAACAAAGTGAGATTGACTGAGTAAGGGGAGATGAGGGTCATGAAACCTTCTTTTTTTTTTTTTTTTTTTTCAACACATGTTGCTTAACTTTTGTGTGCAGATATATTGTAGAATGCTGATAGGTATTTAGATTTTGTGGGGATGCGCGACTCTCACGCATCCCCTGATATGCTGTTTTCCCGCACGGCTCGCGTGGCCTGGCGCCCGCGGCGCTCGGAGTGGTACAAGCGCGGTGCGAGAGATGGCGCGACCGTCGCGCCGCGGCGGGGTTACTCGGGCGCCGAGGGACAAGGCCCGGCTCTTTCCCGGCGGGGCGGGGGACAGCGTGGACGTCCCGCGCGCCGCCGACCCATGCTTCTGCGAGACCGCCTCGCGTGGCCGCCTTGGAACGCGCCACCATTCGCGTGACTGTACACGCGAACGACCAGGCGTCGGGATCCAGCATGGGGCGAACATATTCGCTCGCAATGCGGTCGCGGTAAGTCGGACTTCTAGATTTGTCGCGCGCCCATCGGCATGTTTTGGGGATAGCAACTCGGCTAACAGGCATTGATCTATGAAAGGTGCAATAAATGCCCTTGTGATTGTTTGCACTACTGTGTTGTCGTTCCTTTGTCCCAAGAGTACGGAGGAGAACCCCCGGATCTCCCCACAATTTCCAGTATCTTACTTGGAAGAAAAGATATGACAGAATACAATAGTCCTAATTGGGTCATTTCTTACGGGCCTTTCTAGTAATTTCTCATTAAAATAAAGTGTGTTTAAGAAAATGCAGACATTTCCAAAGGCCCACTGCACATCCTAAAGCTAAGCAAACAACAATAAAGTAATTGTGGTAATAACAAATAAATACCAAAGTTGGGAAGAAAAAACAGTGTGGCAGTAATTAGCCTACATTTGATCTAAATAATAAGCTATCACCTTTAAGAAAAAACAACGGAAAGCTTTAGGGTGTAGCTGTACCCGCCATAGTTGCTCAGTGGCTATGGTTTTGGGCTCCTGAGCATGAGGTCGCGGGATCGAATCCCGGCCACGGCAACCGCATATTGATGGGGGCGAAATGCGAAAACAGCCATGTACCTAAATTTAGGTGCACGTTAAAAACCCCAGGTAGTCAAAATTTCCGGAGTCCTCCACTACGGCATGCCTCATAATCAGAAAGTGGTTTTGGCACGTAAAACCCCATAATTTAATTTAAAAATTTTTAGGGTGTAGCTGTGATATCACTAAAAAATATGATTCCTAGTTCACTGAAATCAGTTGATGCAAACATTATCAAATCATCCTTAAGGCAAAAGCACTTCATGAAAAAAAGAAAGTTGAAAAAATTGCATTTAAAGTTTTACTGCCACTACCTCTTTTGTCTATTGAACATATGGAAAACCTTTAGGCTCTAGCATCTTGCCCAGGTGTTGCTGAGCGCAAGAACACCAAATTTACTGAAATCGACTCAGGAAAATTTTTATCAAACCTTTCATAAGGCAAACATACTTGACGAAAAAACAAATCCAGAAAGTCACTTTTCACTTTCATACGTCATCCCTTAACCCTTTCGCTGTCGGACCTTTCTGGCCGTGACGCACCCCCAGTGTCGGCTTGGTTTCAGGGAACGAGCATAACAGGGAATGAACCTAGCAATTTACTTTTGATTATGATTGGTATACAAATAACATAGTCAATGCAATATGCACATTTCAGTGTTCTGCAGCTGTTGTTGGTAAACATCATCATCATCATCAGCCTGACTATAACATCCGTTCAACATCCGAACCTGACGATGCGGAACTCATCTCTTCGTCGCATGAGTCGCTGTCCGAGTCCAAATCCGAGCTCGGCTCGTATTCTGAATCGGAAGAGCCACCGCTCCAATGAGCAGACGAAGGTCCTGCGCGCCTCAGCTATTCGAAAGTAACCGCGCGCAGGAAGGATGCGCTTTCAGTCGCCAGCACAACGGAGAGAAATGCGACGTTTTGTGATCAAGAAGACGGAAGGAGATGGAAAAAGGCTAAAACAAAGTTCGAAGGGCTTTACGTTTACTGCTGCAAGTCGAAAGCGAGGGTGCGGCGAGAGAGCGAAAGCAGCAATTGAGTCACTCTTTTCGGAGAGGCAACGGCGATGCGTGCGCCTGAACTTGACGCACCGTAGCAGACGCACCAACAGAAGAAAAATAAAAACCTTCAAACCGGCGGAGATGGCAGAACAACCCTAAAACCCATAACCACACGCGCGCGACGCATGATCCAGCGAACGCGGAGCCACCGCGCCACTCAGCAAAAAGAGAGGGGGGCGTGGCAGTCACACCGTACTCTTCAATACATGTACTAAAACAGGTCGGGGCGAAAATACGAACTTGTAGGAAGAGTCAACAGATGGCGTGGCCAGTTTAGGAGCGCCAGCTTTGCGCTCAGGTGCGAAATTTTGAACGCACGATAGAGAACGTACCGGTACGCCAGTGACACTGTGGGGGGGAAGCCCGATGACGTACCGGTACGTCCGTGACAGCAAAAGGGTTAAACGGAACTGCTGCTTAAACCGAAGACCAGCCTCAATATTGGTTGGTTTTGTATTCATGCAATGCTCTTGAAACACGAAACCTTCAGGACACATCTAATCTTGTGTGCTGCTTACAAATATGTGAATTAAATTTTTTCTAAAGTCATTAAAAAAAGTAGTTACAGTTTTTCTTGTGTTAAAAATTTGGCATGTGATTTGCAAAAGATGTGCTACGACAGGATAGCTAAAAGTAAGCAGGTGTGGTCCTGGACGTTCAAATACTGCAAGTTAGTACTTGGATGTTTGTATCTGTAATTCAGAGACCTGGATTGGGAAGAATTGGGGATAAGAGTTAATGGAGAATACCTTAGTAACTTGCGATTCGCTGATGATATTGCCTTGCTTAGTAACTCAGGGGACCAATTGCAATGCATGCTCACTGACCTGGAGAGGCAAAGCAGAAGACTGGGTCCAAAGATTAATCGGCAGAAAACTAAAGTAATGTTTAACAGTCTCGCAAGAGAACAGCAATTTACAATAGGCAGAGAGGCACTGGAAGTCGTAAGGGAATACATCTACTTAGGGCAGGTAGTGACTGCGGATCCGGATCATGAGACTGAAATAATCAGAAGAATAAGAATGGGCTGGGGTGCGTTTGGCAGGCATTCTCAGACCATGAACAGCAGGTTACCATTATCCCTCAAGAGAAAAGTTTATAACAGCTGTTTCTTACCAATACTCACGTACGGGGCAGAAACCTGGAGGCTTACGAAAAGGGTTTTACTTAAATTGAGGACGACGCAACGAGCTATGGAAAGAAGAATGATGGGTGTAACATTAAGGGATAAGAAAAGAGCAGATTGGGTGAGGGAACAAACGTGAGTTAATGACATCTTAGTTGAAATCAAGAAAAAGAAATGGGCATGGGCATGGGCAGGAAATGTAATGAGGAGGGAAGATAACCGATGGTCATTAAGGGTTACGGACTGAATTCCAAGGGAAGGGTTGCATATCAGGGGGCGGCAGAAAGTTAGGTGAGATAAAGAAGTTTGCAGGGACAACGTGGCCACAATTAGTACATGACCGGGGTAGTTGGAGAAGTATGGGAGAGGCCTTTGCCCTGCAGTGGGCATAACCAGGCTGATGATGATGATGATCTGTAATTTAGCCAAAGTTACGAAATCCTAAAGTTGCATGCAGCTTTACAAATGTGAATTCTCGTTGGTGATTTCTACAGGATTTCAAAATATTTCAGTGTCCTAAGACCACGGTGTAAGAAGAACAGGTGATCCGACGGCAGCGCGCAGCGTGTCTCACTAATGCTGGGGAGCCGCAAGTTGGTGCACGCGGCTAGGAGGCTGGTTAGGAGGCCGGGCACTGGAGGCTGACATGCCCCGAGCGCACGCGTTTCAGCCTGAATTTTTCAGAGTGCGTGTAAGTGTTAGCGCTCTCATATTGAGGTTACTGTATTAATTTCCCGAAAGCTTATAGAGTTAGTTGACATTGCTGCAACGCTTGCTGCATTTTTTAATCAAAAACGAATATTTTGCTAAACGCAGTGCTCACAGTCCTCATTTTTGTTGTACGATGTTCTCCTGCGTGTGTATAAGTGCTTTTGCATAATGCAGTGGTCTGTACTATCATTGTTGTGTATACTCAAACGAAAATGAAATATTGTGCATTTTACATACGGGCTCCGTGAATAGTGGAGTTCTTAAAGCACCAATGCAAAGGCTGCTTGCTTCTTATGAATCATGCTCCTTACTAAAATGTTCATGACAGAAGACGCTGATCGTGTTTTTTTTTTTTTTTAAATTCAAAATTCACGAGGCAACAGAAAACCAATATGGAATCAACCTGCAAGCCAAGAGAAAGGAAGTTCATTGAGGTAGGATAGAGATATCCCTGTGGCATTCTTCATCATTCTTCATCGTTCTTGTGTTGGCAGTGCTAATCTGGTTCTGGCCACCTTCTATTGGCAAATCTGTTGCTAACTCCTGTAACCTGTGATTTACTACATTTTGCTTTCTTTTTCTTCCTTTTAATTTGTATTTTCTGCCTATTGCTTCTTCTTTCGGAAGTGCTTCGCAAGCCTCAGTTGTCACGGAACACCGTTCTTTGAAAGTGAAATGTGAAGAAGCAGGAAAATTACTCAGCACAGCCTCTCTACCTAGAGAAGCTCTTCGGGTCGTGCTGGCTAAAACAACTCCACTGTGCACTGCCGTCCATGTTTTTGTCACATACACTGGGTCAAAGTGCTTTTCGCACATATAGTCGCCTTGTTGCGGGACGCAGTCTTCACACTGTATGGCATCCCGCCATGCTTGCAGTCAACTCTTCTCTTTAAGGACACTGAACCTCGGTACTTTGTCTTTACACGGGTCATATTCGTTTTTGCAGTTTTTAACGAAACACTTCTTGCCCATAGTCTGGTTCGATCCGTCTCTGCCAGGCAACGTCTCCTCTCAAACGGCAAATCTCTCTTCTTGCCTCTCTTGCAATTCTGCTTATTTGTCCTTTTCCATTATTTCCATTATTAAGCGTCTACCGAGGACAAGGATGACTGATTGCTCAACGGTAAAGCAAACATGGCAAAAAAAGAAGAGAATGTCTGCCCACACTGCTTTTCCGCGAGTGCTTCCGGGCTTTGTCAAACGCCATCTGCTAGAACATGGGACGCGACCTCAATGTTGGAGACATTATTGTCTATTACGGCGCCTGAGGAACTTGGAGGATTATAATGAATGAAAGACGCGCTAAATAAATTTGTTTTTATTTCTTTCAACACATTTTATGTGCAGTTATAGTTATTTACCCTTCCAAATTTCCCGCCTTTTCAGCCTCCTTACGTGTGCTGCCGTGCGGCAGTGCAGACGTGAAACACAACCATTAATGAGATGTGTTTCTCCCTTGTGGCCCCCACGTCATCGGATCACCTGTTCTTCTTACAACGTGCCTAAGACACTATATCATAGTTTTTGTGCACTCGCTGACTCGCCTGCATTCAGGGGAAAAAGAATGACGATAATTGAATGAGTAGAAGGGACACAGTGCTGATGCCAACATTTGAGACATTAAAAAAGGTATACATACTTGAGAAAAACAAACCAATAAACTAGAAAAAAAAAACTGGGAAAATATAAATTTCAAGCTTCAAATCCGGATAATAATAATTAATATATACAGTCAAACCCACTTATAACGGTACCGGTTTTAAAAATATATCGGTTACAACAGTGAGACACTGCTCCACTGTCAACTTTTGTACATTTTCCATGGTGAAATAACCTGCTTAATACAATGCCCCGATGTCGCATTATCGGTTATAACGATGAAGTTTGGCTGCTGGGTGTTCGAGCCGAACCATAGTAATATGCGAAATCCTTGAAAAGAAAAAAGAAAAGCAATTCGAGCCGCTGCACGATGGGCAGCTGCTCCAACAGGCGCCACATGCTTATTTTCTAGTCATCCTCGTGCGCCTCTCTCCCGTCGCCCTTCCCCCCCTCCGAACACAAATGAGCTGCGCCTACAGCTCTACGCCACCCCACCCTCTGAAACACAAGTTTCAACTGCACTGCTTGCAGGGTCCTCATAGAATAAAGAACCAACTTTAGAGAAGGGAAACTGTACCTTCCACAGTGGTTCGAAAACATGGAGGAAGGAAACTGACGAGAGGCCCTACCCTCTCCGTGCGCTAGGAGAAAAGTGAGGAGGAAATGACGTAGTAGGTTCTCCTTTCTTTGCTGATGTTTTTTTTTTCTTTGCTGTAGCGGCCACGCCTTTCGGGCCACATTGGCGGCTTTGTTATGGTTCCGTGCGCTCACACGTGTTGCTCCCTAGGTTTCGTACCGTGGCAAAGGTGCCGTGTGGGCGGGTTTGCATTGGTCTCCGTGTTTTGTTGCGCTGCGTTATCTGGACCGTGCTCTACCAGATGTTGCTGTGGCCAGGTGGGACAGGAGGAACTAAAGTTCGTAAAATGAGCGCGCATGCAACACTGTACGCAATGTACCGCGCCACAGCAACGGCAACAGACGAAGGAATATCCACGGGAAATTTTGCCTTCTTTGGCGGAATCATGCTAACGTGCCAACGATTGTTTAGTGTTGCTACGGAGCGCGCGCGTCCGAGCAGCCTGGTTGTGTGCCGCGCGGCGTGGTTTCGCGAGAGATGTAAACAAGAGAGGAGAGGTGGCCCGATAGGCGGAGCAACGCCATGAACAACGCCAACTTCCGGCTTCACTTCAGCTTCATAAAGAGTGACGTCAGGGCCTCTCCTGAGTTTCCTTCCTCCGTGTTCGAAAATAAGAAGTGGCAACGCATGGAACTTAGCAAGGGCCCGACAGATGGCGCTACTTAAACAGGAAGCGTAAATGCCTTTTTTTTGTTTAGTGCAATATTTCATATGGCTGCTTTTTACCGGTGGCGTACGCTGTGTACGCGCTGTGCTCGCCTTGTTGGCTTTGCGGCATGTCTCAGCTGCCGCGTTTTAATCGCCAGGAGACTAAAGAGCCTCTACTGACACCCATACAAGCAAGCCACAAGTGAGTGAACAGGACGAGCGACTTTGTTGGCACAAGGAAAGCAGTGCACCTTCTCGTACAAGAGCAGAAATAAAATTTGCATGTTGAGATGCGCTGAAACCATTAACGCGAGCTTATAAACTGCTCACTTTCGTCGTCGCACATGGCGATCTGGTAACAAGCGACAATCAGTAGCGCAAGCAAATTGGGCAGTGCACCACCTGTTTGCATCGACAGTTGCCGTAACTTGCCTTGCGAAGCAATCAGGTGATGCAAGGCATCTGCTGCTGCAACCAACACAGCGGCATGGACTACCTGGCATTTTAGCGTTACATCCTTTCGAACCTGCACATTTATTTTTGTTCTTTCAGGGGCCGCTAATGTGTATACTTAGTGCCCCACATTCTCAATATGGGCATCACCATTTTGCAGCCACTTTTGCAGGCCTTTCCACCTATGTGGCTATCAACTTCATACACTTCGGACCATGTAATCACGTGTGCTGGTCTCCGTTCACGCCACATCACGGCCGATGAAGGCCCACAAGCATAATTTGCTCGCGGCTGCAGCAAGCCAATACAGCATAGATCATGCATATTTATTTCTTAACCAGGTGTTGTTTACCTTGTAGTAGCAGCCAAAGTCCACACAATGACCTTGTTGTAACAGGCAGCAGCTTCCGTTTAGTGCTTGGAGTGTGTTGCTTTATACTGGTGCCGTCCTCATTACTGCATGCCTGGAACAGAAATTTTGACTGCATCAAAAGTGGGATAAGCACAATATTGCAATATAAAATGCGAAAAGGTGTGACATATACATTGTAATGGTTTGTGACTACAGAACACATGCAAATGTACACTGTTTGTTCTAGGGTTCTTAAGCAGCATGGTAAATAAATATTGTTACTCTCCGTAAAATTGATGCCTGCCTAACTACAATGCATGCCAACAGCTTAAGTATTATTAAGATCACAAATGAGAACATTTGTGCACTCGTTTATACTCTAGAAGAGATCACACTGCTGGTTTCACAAGCAAATAGATGAAAGACATGAAGCTATTAGAAATGATGCATTTTCTGCATGAATGTGATGCACCGCGTCACTACTGCAAAAATAAATGTCCTGAGGTAAACCAACCTGAAAAGCAAGAACATTTGGAACCCACAGGTACGAAACATGGGTGAGTTATCATGCGTGCAACTGTTTAATACATTGAATTCAGTACTTTAGCTTCAATTTATCAAAGGGTTATTCAGTTCTGTGAACGAAAGAAGTCTCCGGCGGACTCGAAAAAATAAAATATATATGGATAAGGCTACTTAGTCACCCATGGCTACGGCTACAATGAGATGAAAAATGTGACGCGCGTTCCGATATCGCTTTCTCTTTCTTGAATGTGTGTATAATGATGGCCTCGTAACTGAAAGCTTATTTCGGAAACAGCTACGGAGGGTCCTGACTGCCCATACGTAATGCAGCATCTAGTTCGTTAACTTGCCTCCGTCTGTAAGTTAACTAGATGAATATATTACGCAGCGATGTTAAACGACTCACCGGTATTGCTGTCCCCAGTCACAGCAGGACCCGGCTCCCATTGCGATGCAGACGTGTTCCATATGGCTCACGACTGAAACCTAGCTTTCGGGCTTACACCCCAAGTTAAATAACGTGAGATATCGAAGCGCAATAAACTGGTTTTAGCACAAAATAACCAACTGATGTACGAACCAAAGAATCCGTACCGGCCGTGCAGCAAACATACCGGTAAAAATTTTAAATCTAGGCCAGAGGTCACGTGGGAGGTCGATGATGCTGAACGCTATTTTGCGTTTAAAATGGTAAAAAACGACAAATTTGGTATTAAAGAGTACAATGTAAAATTAGGAATGACAATTTTGTACTCTTTGTCATGTAATAACGCTTCGTTTATTCTCGAAGAAAGATATTAGGTTGAAATTGCACTTACTACTGCGCCTCTAGCGGGAGATAATGCGCTCACGGGGGAACCTTTTTAATTGGTGTACTATGCCTGTTTCTTTAGCAGCGCCGCGCGGTCGATTTTTTTCATCCTCTGTGGCCATTTGTTGAACTTGAGAGTGTTCGGGGCCTGGGTTCCTCGCATGTTGCTCGCTGGCTCCTCATTCAGCGATCTGCAAACAGTTTAGTCACTCTCGTTGGTCTTCATTGTTCGCGTCACAATCATTCCTGGCCACACGGCTTCTCACCGCCGAAACGGAAGATGGCCTATCATTAGCAATGTAAGCAATGTACGACGTTGCCGGTGAAAAAAATGCGCACGGCTGTAGATTTGGAAACTAAGTGCTGCTAACCGATGAGGCGATCGTCACAACCGTGCTTGCATCAGACAGCGACGGCAGCGATGACGTGATCGATGCAAACGCGCTTGCATCAGAAAGCGATGCAACAACGGCAACGATGACGCAATGATGCTATCTTCGCGAATGTGCTTGCATCAGATAGCGACTGCGACAACAGCAGCAATGATGCAATTGTCATGAATGTGCTTGGATCAGATATTGACGGGGCGACGGCAGCGATGACGTGATGATGCGTTTGTCGCGAATGTGTTTGCATCATATAGCAACAGCGACGACGGTAGCAGTGATGCGACGGTGACGGCAGGGATGATGCAGTAAGGCAGGCTGCCTCAACGTTGTCTTCACAGGAGGCGCGGCAGATGATTCACTCGCTCCTGGGTTTTGTTTTCACGAGGAACCTTCCGCTGCACAACATGGAGCACCTGGATGCCTTGGAGAAGAATGTTGGCAAGCTTCACGTAAAGCATGCAAGGCTGTGGGACGTACAGTTCAAGCCAGTGAGAAGTATGTATCGAGATGCTTGTGGTTATCTCACCTCACCATTTCTTCTGGATGTCTCAAGCCGACAGGCTGCCACGGCAGCGTTCTCGCAATTTTTAAAAGGCCCCTTTTGGGGCCACCAAAGGGATGCCTCGGCGGTACAGTACTTGGATATCTCTTGCCACCCGTGACACCTCTTTGCAGTTGTTATAGCAGTGCCATTCTTTAACGCCGAACGCTGCGGCTTGTTCAACGCGATCGGAGGAGCGCCCAGGAAGCAGTTAACTAGTGAACACAATCAGCAGCCGGATGGAGGAAGGTGGTGGTGAAGGGCACTGGCCTGCCCGCCGTTATAGTTTTCTCACAACAGCTCTGCCATGCCCCCATTTTGATTTTTTTCATGCAACCCGGTTATAAAAACTATCGGTTATAACAATAGAAAACTCCACCACCAAATCTCACAGCAGCCCGCGATGCGAAAAAGAAAATGGCCATCGCATGGAAAAACAACAAGCGAAAAAAAAAGACAGCAAGGAATTGCTACTTTATTCACGCCAAATGGCTCATCACTGATCGATCAACAGCACACCAGCTGGCGGCTCACTTCGCAGAAAGAAAGCCTTTGATAGATTTTTGCTGCATCTTCTTCAGGTTAATGGTGGCTTTTTCAGCTGCAGCCACTATTTTGAATCCTTCGTCGCCATCATCGTGAGCGTCGAAGAAGCAATGCAGCAAGTCGGCCGCATCCAGCGCTTTTGCGGGAGTCGGTAAGTCGGGTTTGCCAATATTAGGCTCCGGGCTGTCATCGACACATTCGTCATTGTCGTCATTAAGCACCCCCGTCACTGCGCGCAAAATTGACGCTTCCGTTAGCTCTTCCGCCGTCACTGCGTCAGCATCGGCACTGGCGTACGTGCAGAAGGCGTCAAGGAGAGCGTCCCACGATGCTAGGGGCTTGGTCGCCCGCGGCACTCTCATTGGTGGCAGCACAGAGATCTTCGCTGTAACCGCCGCTGCTGACACCAAATGAGGCATACCAAAAGCAATTGGCGATCGTGCTTGCCAGTACAGCCATCCAAGCAGCCTGTAGCATCTCGATCGCCATGTACAAGTTGATTGTGGACTCGCACTTCATGCTCAAATTGAACAGAATCCGGTCGATCACATGCTTGTGGTAGCCCGACTTAAAGTTCATGATAACTCCTTGGTCGAGGGGTTGCACAACTGCAGTGCAGCTCGGCAGCAAGAAGCATAGCTCGATGTTTTTGAGCACAGCGGCAGTGTGGTGGGCCACACAGTTGTCCAGCACGAGGCATATTTTCCAGTTAAGCTTGCCCAGCCTCTCGTCCCACTCCCACTGCCATTGTGCTAAAATTTCTCTTGTCATCCAAGCCTTACGGTTGGACAGATAACTCACTTGGAGCTTTCGTTTGCCTTTGAAGAATCGTGGTGACGCACGTTTTCCTGCCATGAAGGCCGGCACCTTTCTTTGGTCTGCCTAATGCCATCCTCGTTGCGGCGCACGCAAAAAGCTGCTGTCGTTGTCCCCTCCAATGATGGACATTTTTCTCGTCGACGCCGAAGTCCCGCCCGGCCTGAAGGTTCGACGATGCCTCTGCAGCTATCACAACTTTTCGCTTGAAAGCGGCACTGTAGTGGCATCTCCTGCTTGGTGCCATCGCAATAACACTGCGCCTCACATCGATACGGCCGATACGACACAGGTCAAAACGGTGACCTCGCTTGTGTACACTTGGCTACTGGCATGGCTAGTAGTGGCTGCGATACTGACTTTTCTAGATGGCGCTAGCTATGCACCATATTTAGCAGTTTCAATGAAAAACTGACGCGTTTTTTAAAATCCCCGAATCTAAGCCGACCCTACAGTTTGGAATAGGATTATTTGAAAAAGACTATCAGCCTAGATTCGAATAAATATGGTACGTAAACTTCCTAATGCGAAATTTGAGTTCAGCTCTTAGCTGTTTCGGTTTTCTATATAGTGAGGCAAATAATTCGGGCAAGACGTATGTACAGTTACAAATTTTTATTCATTACTTCTTCAAGAAACACTCCGCTCGCTGTTCTTGATTGTCATGAAGGTAGCTTTGTGGTCGGAGAAAAAGATGGATATATGCTAGACATGCTGCACCAATGCCTCATTTGGCGTAGCTGTCACGGATGTTCTGAGAGATGGAGTTGGCAGACGCAGGTGAGCACAGCAAACAGATTTTACTCAAAACAAACCCAAAATAAAACACACTCAAAACTCGGTTAACTCCAAATAACATTCCTAAGAAATGAAACACCATAAAGAGACATCGGCACGTTTGTCACCTACTTTACGGTGACTAAATATGTCCTAATTGCCGGCCGTGTCGGTCCCTAGCGCCTTCTAGGTGAAGGTCCGGCAACCCTAGCTTATGGCTGCGACACTGACAAAAAAGAATGCTCTTACAAAGTTTTGTCGTCGCACGTATCTCCAAGTCTGAGGTGTGTCAGCTCTTGGTCATAGCCGGTGCTCCTGCCGACTCCGCAAGCTTTGCTGCCTTGGTATCGGCCGGCCCGCTTGTCCGTCTCAGATGTCGGTGTCCCGAACTCTGTTGGTGACGTTCCACTCTGGCCTCCCTGGCTAGGCCTAACGCCGGGTGTCGCCGCTACTTTTTCGAGTGCCGACGAGATGCCCCAGGGACTATCGGACGTGCTGGTCTGCCTCTGAAGCGGGATCCTTCCTGGAGTGCTCGGCACCGCCGTGAGAGGCTGCAGCAGGTCCAAGGAGCCTCGCTCGAACGTCGCCGAGGTTGATGGCCACACCCTGGATCGTCAGCGTCACGGGCTTGACCAAACCTCCATGGCTCCTGTCGCCAATACAATGCTGACGCTCCAACCTTCTTGGCCCAGAGCCACGTCGATAATGCCAGCTCAGCGCCACTTCTCTTCCGATCACAGCTCGGGTCATGCGCCTCGAGGGCTTGTGCCGTTCGGACGGATCCGCAGACATTGTCCTCTTCCTTTCTTTTTTCACTGCATGCCTCTTATATATGACAGTAGCGCACCTCTGGATTCTGGCGGTGACGGGGCTGGGCCTCTGCTCGGGCAGCTCGTTTAGCAGCAGCGGCAGACGGACTTTCACCAGTTGCCTCGTTCATGGCTCAGAAAGAACTGGCTGAGAATAAACTACTTATATAGGCAGATGGATTAGATTATAATATAAACCATCTGCGAGCCTCAGACAATCCGTCTGGCGCAGAACATTTCGTACCAGCCACCTCAAACAGAGCGTAGCTTGGTGCAGCTGTCTCGCTTATTGGGAGGTTGCAGGAGGCAGCGCGTAGGCGCATAGAAATGTTGTGCAGCGAAGAGATGGCAGCGACTGACTGATGCTGCTAGCGAGTCAACTGAAGGTGACTTTGTGTTTCGGCTTGGGAAGCATGCACCGTGATCCGCTAATACGGAGCGGGCACTTTGGAAACCGGAGAACACCGCACGGTCGCCGCCACGGAGGAGAGGAGGGGGGAAGGGGCACACGCAGTGGGGAACGGCGGTGGCTGTGCGTTTCGGCTGGTGCAGCAGCACATCATTGAGATCAGCTGCCACCAAGCCGGCGCTCTGATTGCCGCCGCACATAGGTGGCATTCGAGGAGGAGTGAAGATTGCAAGGCTTGCTCTGTGCAAGAGAGATAGCGCGAGGAGTGCGCGCAGCTAGAGCAGTGCGCTGGCCCCGGCTACGGAGCTGGTTATGGCGAGGTATGACAGCGCTGCAAAACGCAAGAACGGGTGCCAAAAAAGGTTCGTTATACCCATTGAGAGGAAATTTTGGCTTCGTTAAAACGAGGTTTTCAATGAATGAGCATCTATCGGAATTTCATGGAGAATCACTATTGCTTCGTTATATCCATTAGTTCATTATATCCTGTCTCGTTATGACGTGGTTTTACTGTAGCTCCGTGAACACCGGTCTTTCTGCATGATTTTGGGGTCGTTTCTCAAAGTCCGCTCCGACAAAATAATCGTATGCGGTTCAGGGCAAATCATTTTGATACGGTGTAGATTAGGCATTACAGATGCCGAAGCAAGTAATTCCAAAAAATCTTTTTTTTTTTTTTTTCGCGATTTTCGGTTTTTAAGACCTGCATCCCCCCTTAGACCTTGAAGTTTCATTAGTCCCTGAAGGGGCACTGGGGCACACTTTTGATGAGATATGTTTGGTGTAGATTCGATATGGCAGCCACACATTCCAATTTTAATCTGATACTGCTAGGTTAGTAGTTTAACTAGTTTCTGGAGTTCCGTTTTGGATGACATTTTAAAAACCCAAGCGATTTATCAGTAGAATAAATGACGTTAGGAATGTGTGGACGCCAGGATCAGTCGTTAGAGATCGTGAAACCTAGGTATTTATAAAGGTGAGCAACACGCATGGGAATGGAGTTGTGTATTTGTAAGAATGCATTGCACCGATGAGAAAATAACATTAGGTTGAATTTTTTTGGATTAAGCTTCATTAGCGAACAGATGCACCATTGCTGTGAACAGTTAATATCCTCCTGAAGTGAGTCTTAATTAGAACAGCTAGTATTTGTAACTGTTCTATATATTATGCAGTCATATATATATTATGCAGTCATATATATATTATGCAGTCATATTATGCGTGCGGTCGTTTTCACATGAGAGGGGCGGCTATATACTGTTCTCGATCACGCGTGTTTCGTGCCTTTTCTTGTTCACAGGGGAGCTAGCAGCCGGAGAACATATACAATCGCAGTCTGCAGCAGGGAACAGCGGTGCGTTTCAGTTGTCGGCTATTAAAAGTGTGCGCTACGCTTCCGACGGCACTATGCGCTGTGAAACCGATAGGCGAACATGCTTATCGCAATAGGATTGGCGGTGATAGCTTTGAATGCCGCGTGCAATGATTTCGGAGAAGATTTGAGTTGCCGAAATGAAACTAAGTGCGTACCAGCGTTTTCATGTGAGATGGGCAGGCGAGTATTGCGGTGAAGCTGTTGTGGCAGGCAGCTATATACTGGTCTCAATCGTGCATACCTCGCGTATTTTCTTGTATACATGGGATCTAGCGGCCGGAAAACCTATCATACAACCGCATTTTGGCGACGTACTGAGTGTCGGTGCCGAAGGATAGTGTTTTCTGGGAATGTATGAACGAGTAAACAATAACCGTAACTAAATTGGGTCATTTGTAGTGATCTCAATTGTGAATGTTGGCGCCGGGAAAACGTACGCAACGGGAATGTATCAACGAGGTTCTACTATATTGCCACTTATATGTAGTGGTAAGCCATTCACAGATCAGATCAGATCTTTGTATTTCACTGGTTAGAGGTGTAGTGTTTAACTGAAACAAAGTGACATTTGATTGTATTGGATTATGTATTCCCTCCACTAAGACTTTTCAGTGGTAAAGAGTTCTCTTGCTTGAGACACAGTCTTCAGCTGTCAACCTTTGCTTGATGCTTTATCTTGGGTTCTGCAGTACTACGTAGCAGGAAGTTGATGTGTTTTATGGAGTAACCTGGCTGAAGAAATGTGAAATTGCATTGCGTGGTATTTTTTGTCAGTAACACAGACCAAACATTTTTCCACAGGCCCTTCTATGTGCTAAGGCTGAATCTGGTGGAAAGCAGTTCTCTGTTAGTTGCATAGATGGATGTGTGGAGGACCTTGAGCACTGTCTCCAGGCAGAGGTGTCTGCATGTAATCTGGTATGTATACAGCTCTTTAGAAGTCATAAGCATTGTTCTGTTAGTTTTCTAGATAAGTTCCATATATGTTTATTGTCTATGTTTGGTTACTTCAGATATCCTCTGCCAATTGTGGGCATCTTGGCGTTCTGGTTCAGCAGCTGGTGGCAGAACTTCAAGAAACACTAAATCAGGCATCTGATGCTGTTCTTGCACAAGATCGCTATAGCAGCCTGCTTCAAGAACTTGGCTTGGATAGTTCACAGCATGACTCTAGAGATTGCGAATACAAAGCCATGGAAGCCTGCCAGCTGCAGCGCAAGCTGCGTAAACTGAAATCTGCTTTGCGACATCGTTTGGCTGACCTGGAGGATATTGAGGTAAAGTGTGCTTAACTTGTCACTCTTCAGCACAAATTTTGCTACTTTAATATTTTGTAATATTCTTAGCAAAGAATTGTCTGTACATAATCTTACTCGAAATATTGACCAAATTGGCTGCACCAATGTGAAGTGTGCATTGGATGCTGGTAACCTTAGTGCCATGTGTCGGTGGTTTGTTATGTTTATGATGCTAAGTGTATAGTAGAGCAGTGTGGGGCCTCGCATTGTGAACAAGTGCCTCTGTGCAGATGACAACAAATCAAGTAGGCACTGCCGTATTGTTTGAAGAAAACAGTTTAGCGCATCAATGTAGTTTTGGTTTATTGTTTGTCCTTATGTCAGATCTTTATGGTGTGATATGCCTTTAGCATTTAAAAAAGAAGAAAGTGACAAGCACGGTCTTTTTTTATGGTAGTCCCTTCACTTTTTTGTTGGTGAAACCACTGTGGCACTTGCGCCATATTGCGCGAAGAGGAGTCTTCTGCGCTATCCTGCTCCAAAACCCCATTTTAGCGGAAAGTTGTGCCAAGTTAGTGCCAAAGATCCATAAGAACGAAAGGTTTATTGTGTTCATGCTGTCTTGCTACTGAAACCTAAGGCAAGCTATCTTCTTCATCATCATCCTAATCCTGGAAATTGACAAGAGTGGCCATAGTCATCGATATAGCTGATGCCATTGGTCCTCCAACGCTGTTTTCACGCTTTTGTTGTTTCTTTTTAGCAAAAATTTCAATGTGCGGCCGCTGTGCAGTTTTGTTGCTTGTGCCATTTGTCCTGCAGTTCTGTATCCTACATACTAATGTGGCACAGAGAGCTTACCCAAAGAGACTTTTGAATCAAAAAGAGGCCTTGGATAACATCCAGGCACACATTGTTTAGCATAGATGTTGATGGTGCCTCTTTAGAAATACTTCGCAATACCGTAGTTACTCTAAGCTAAGCTAGCCCCAATTCTAAGCCAACCCCCAAAAGTCCGAAGCTAGGAATAAAAGAAAAAAACTTACCTTGAATGCAAACATCACTTACAGTGCGTCATGGACAGGGACAAAAACATTTACAAAGACAAGCACTTGTCTGTCGTTTTTTTGGTCCCTGTCCATCTACGCGCTGTAAGTCATGTTTGCAATGGAATACCAACTAGCCCATACCCAAACCCTGCTTCAGTATATTACATCGAATGTAGGTCGAACAAAAAAGCAAGGACAGCGTTCACAAAAGGAAAACAGCATTTATTGAATATGAACACGCCGAGCTCATTCTAGGTCACTATCTTCCTTATTGTTGTCATCTCGTTATTGCGGTTTGCGAACGCAAAAAGCATCCCTCGTTGCCCCTTTTCCAATGACGTACATTTTTCTCATTGATGCTGAAGTACCGCCCGGCTTGAACATTTGACGATGTCCTGCGGCTAGCACAACTTTTCCTTTGAAAGCGGCAGCATTGTGGCATCACATGTTTTGTGCTATTACGATAACGCCACGCCACACGCCGATATGACACAGGTTAAAATAACGACGTTGCTCATGTACATCAGTTGGTTACCGGCGCCGCTAGTAGCGGCTGCGATGCTGACTTTTCCAGATGGTGCTTGCTGTGCACCATATTTATCAATTTCATCTAAAAACTGGCACTTTTTTTAAAAATCCTGAAATCTAAGCTGACCCTAGAGTTTGATATATGAGTATTTGAAAAAAACTATCGGCCTAGATTTAAATAAATACGGTATGTGTACTCAACTATAAATGCATAATTCTGTTGTAAGCTAAACTGCTTTGACATAATCGAGCACACAGTTATACAGGAGAGATTTGGCATGTTAGGAGTAAAGAAACCTGTCAATTCTTTCACTGGGACTGACGTTTCTTCAGGCATGCTATAGGGTGTAGCATTTCTTACACAATCTAGTGCTATGATCTTGTTTTGATCTATTGAAATGTGCTGAACATGCAAATGTTTGTTGCAAGTCGAAGAATATAGAAGTGACTTGGCAAAGCTATGGGGGGTGATCATTTTCAAGTTATACAAAAGTTTAAAAATCGGCTGTGGCAGGTAGCTTAATTTTAGGCCTTGAGTTAGATTATTCAATGAGGTGGGCATTATTTGCACGAGAAATCAAAACACATAATCAATTGATTGACGAAAATGAAAGTGATAGCAGTGTTTACGATAAAGGAAGTGTATGTCTTTCCACATTGCAAAAGGTAATATCGACAACAGCAAGAATAAACTCTAGGAAGAAGAATGCCAAATTCCTAAAGACTATGCAAAGCAAACATTAATGTGGATCAAGGCTGACATCATCAAGTTTCATTTGATACTAGCTGGAGCTTTGAGGTATACACACCATTACCTATTGAATGTATAAAGTTTTTGCACTGGTTCTGATTTTTTTCTTTTTTGCAAGCTTTCTGCAATTCGAATGACTTTTTGCATGGTCACAAAATATACCCATATCTGTAAGCCGTATAATATATGATACACAACAATTTCGACTCATAAAGTCACAAACAAGCGTTTTTTTTAGAGAAGTGCAATTTGTTTAGGAATATGTGGCCTACTGTAACTACCCAATTCTAACACGCCCCCAAATCTAATGTGAACCCAATTTTCTTGTGGTTAAAGTAAGAAAGTAAAGGTGCACCTGAATGTGATGTGCTCCTGAATGTAACATACTCACCATTTATAAAATAAAAATATAGCATGTCATGTTCGCGATTAGAAAAAAAAACAAGACGTGCAGAATTTACATTCAGAGAAGAAGAAAAAAAAAAACATCTTTTTAATGAGCTTTCATAACAGAAACGGCGTGTTGTCGATCCCATTTGCGCATCATTGGCCAAGAATGCCAAGCATTGAGAAGTGATAATCTGGAGCTATCACATTTTGAGATACTGCTACTATCAATTTTGGACTCAACGAAGCATGCATCCAACAGTGTTGTTAGCAATGTGTGCAGATAACAGGCTTGGATCCACAGCACCAGAAACACTAGCGACCGATTATGCCGGCACATCCAGTACCAACTCACGCGAAATGTTCTGAAAATGTTAGTATTTGTAATAAAAAAGCGATAAGTTACTCGCTGAAAATGGTGCTAAAGATCGTAGTTGAGCACAAAATGAACTGACACCAGCCTTACAAAATCATGCTCTGTTGCCATTTTATAATAGTAATGACGCTGTGTTTGACAGCTCCAACAGTAGGCTGTTGCCAACACCACGAATGCAGGTTTGCTTTCGTATCCAATTGTATCATGCAGGTAATCTTTGGACCCATTTTCTCGGAAAAATGTTGCGCATGTGTGACGTTTCCTCAAGAAAATAAAAATTTGTGCAGTAAGCGGTTAACCTAATATTTTTTTGTTTCTCTTTAAGATTTGTACTACAATAAAAGAAAAGAAACATGGTGGCTCTAAGCTAAGGCCATTTTTGGCCACAAGTATAAGTTCATTGACTGATTGCATTTGCTGCTTTACAGCTGTGTTGTAAGTTTACTCACTACATGAACAGCAGTGTGTTGGATATGGGCATGGTTTTCTCACCAATCCGACATTTCCTTTCATGTTATTCCTTTCAGTATCATTACCTCTCAGTTTAAATAGAACTTATTTTACGGTAAAGTGTGTTGCTCACATCCAGTGTATTTGGATGTTGACAATTTTTCTGGACTGCAATTTCAGCCCTTTGACGAGTTTGAAAGGGCCAAGGTCACGGCAGATATCCATGCTGTGCGTATCAAGCTTCAAGGTGTCTTCATTGAAGAGGAACGGCTTTTGGTAATTTTTGCATTATTTTGAATTATGCATTGCATTATTTTGAAGTAGGGGTGGGTGGGTATTAAACATATTGAATAGTTATTGCTATTCATATTTGATTCTGAAATTCACTATTTGAAGTCACTGAGCATGTGCTGGTGGCTGAGTTGGTTATGCATGATTGCAACGAAGGCGCCAAATAAAACAACGGACGAAGGAAGGAGACTTGAGACAACCACGTAGGCGCACTAACAACCGAGCGTCTTATTTCTTGACACAGGAATAAATACCTGCTGTCAAGGATCAAAACAACAAGAAGAAACAGGGCCGTTATCTGCATTGCACAAGGAAACCACAATACAGAACAACTTCTAAGTGCTGCTCCTAAGATATGCCAGTTCCTTTGTCGAAAATGAAACTGAGGCTTTACTGATGCAATCATCACCACGCTTTTTGATCTCAAGCGCTTCCAATATCTTCCTTGTCAGTTGATCATCAGCTCTGTTCAAAACACTGGTTCTATCAAAATCTTGGATGCACTTGTGAGCGTTACACTGTGCACTTATGTGACTGGAGAGGGGGTTTTGCTTCTTATATCGATGCTCATGCAATCTGTCATTCAGACATCTGCCCGTTTGGCCTACATATGATGAACCACACGACAAAGGAACCGAATAAACTACTTTCTTTACACGTCTGACGTGCTTCTGCCCATGTTTTTTTGCACACACCTGTTTATTTTCCCGATGACCTGCGTTCACCTTGGCACATGTCAAACCAAGACGTTTCAGAGCGGAAAATAAAACCCGAACACCAGCTCGTTTGCCTACTTTTTCCGATTGTGAGATATGCCGTCAACATATGGAATGATAGCACACCTGGTTTCAAAAGGGCCTGTTCGACCCTGGTTTACAACGTTAGGTTCTTAGCTGCCTGAGCATTTTTTCTGCAACAGTTGTGATCACATGGTGAGGATAACTTGCCCCTTTCAGGCGGCTGACCTGACAAGAAAACTGCTTTGCAGCCGATGCACACATGACTTGTTAAGAGCGTTGGTAAGGCATGATTGAATGATTCCTCATTTTATTACTTTTGAGTGAGCTGAATGGTAGGAGAGGATGGGTTTGCTAGCTCTTGGCTTGAGCTACCAGCACACAAGACACAATGAGAAAGTAATCTCCAAATCTAAAAATCTTAAACAGTTATCGGCCGGAAGCTAACTGTTTAAGCTCGCACTGTGCTGTGTAGCACGGCTGCAACTCCATTGCTGTCAGTCTCCATTGGGGAGTTTCATGTCAAGAGTTCGCGGCTGCCTGTGTGACAGGGATATAAGAGGATGCTTCAAATGGTCCGTGGGGTTAACGTGTGGCGGAAGAAGGGCGAAAACAGAAAAGACCTACGCATTCAGGAATGAATGGGAAAGGTAGTGTGTTGCAGCTTCCTTAAAGGTACTTGAGCTCAAAAAACTGTTGCCTGACGCTGAGATGCCCCGCCCTTCTGTTTTCTTTTTGAATAAAATAAGCACTAGTCGATCCTTACTGTTCAAACTGTATTAAGTTGTTCTTTTTTATTTTTTTAACATGCTTACTAGACGGTGGCAGCATCAGGTGGCATGGTGTCAACCCGTCTTGACATAAAACAAGGTTCTGTGTCACTCAGGGAATTTTGCAAAGGCTCTCAGGGAAAACCTGGAAAGCTCTGGGACTTTGGAAATGTCAACTTGGTAGACACCCTGGTAAAAATTAGGACTGTTGCTTTTACTCAGCTAGACTTTTGGCATGTGAAAAAGCACTGTGATTGTGCATGTTGTAAAATGATAGTTTACCATTGCAAAAAATTTTTTAAACTGTATAGGATTACTTGCCTCAACTTCTTTTACTTGATTTTTTGTTCACATAACTCATAATTTGGTCATCTTGCAGGATCAATTGTCTCAGCTGCAGATCCGGCGGTTTCCTGAATTGGCACTCCTTTTTCCAGAATTGGAGTTAACAGAGTATCAGGTAAAAATTTTTGCCTCTAATAATTTTATTATTTTACCATTGTGACAAGCAAAATAACAGGGATGAGACCTGGACGCACATGTCTGATCGTTTTTAGCTGTGGCTTCAACTGTGCGAGGCAGTGCCCATGGCTGCTACTTATGCCACCGAACACCTATACAAAAATAGAGAAGGGAAACTGTACCTTCCACAGTGCAACGGAAATAAGAGTAGCAGTGGTGTTGTGAACTAAAGTATGCAACCAAGAGATGGCGCTGGCAAATCAAAACTAATATCGTCATCGTCATTACGTGGTGAGCAATATGCCCATTACGATAGTGGCTGCTGGGGTTTGTTGCGCTGCTCGTTCGCTGGTTTTGGGGCGTTTTGCTACCACTTATGGAGCCGTGTTTGTGTGTACAATGCTCTAAAATGACTACCGATACCTTTATTATATCGCCAGGTGACCGAGAGGGCTCAACTGGCAAAAAAACACGTCAGACAAGTAAGCTTACATTGTTTGTAGTCAATCGTGAATGAAGCAGTACATGCCCACAATTTTCGTACAGGTCAGGTGGAGCTAATGCTGTCAGTCACTGAGTTTACAACATACAGAAACACAGATAGTAATCTATTTAGCGAAATTAAAAACTGAAATCTAGTGTAGTTTTCTCATCCTGTTTGGCGTGCCGCTAAAGCAAGGACAACGATATTGTGCTCGGCTACACTCGTACTTGTGTTGCATACAGTGCTGTTTGACTTGTTTAATACTATACGTATGTTGTCTGCCTTCGACGATTCCAGCTAGATTCAAAAAAGAAACATAAGAAGTGCTCGGCAAAGATGTACTGTCAGTAAGGTAAGCTCGAGCTGCAATGTCGCATTAGTTTTCATAACACATTGGCGATAGGCACGAAGTGTAGAGGTAAAAAAAACTTTATGCTAAATTTTAGACCACATATTGTGTGTTCTCGATATTTCTGCTGCACATTTAGTGTTCAGGTGCAGCAGTAAAGGCTTTGACACAAGTAGAGTACTCGTAGGAAGGCGAGGAACGTTATGGAGACAACAGTACTTACAAGGACCTCTTCAAATCTTGTGTATAAACAAGGACACTAAATAAACATATAAGTATGCCCAACTAATGCTCACGGATCCTTGTAAAATGCAATCTCTTGTTTCATGTTGAAAAAACATCTCGGTTTGCGTGTTCAAACAATGCAAAAAGGTTACAAGGAGAGAACACTTCAGTTGAGTAACAGAGGAAAGCAAGGGAAGCCTCAGCCTGTAGCCAACGTTTCAACAATCAAACATATTTGTGAGGGCCGTGATGAAGATAAGTTGCCATGCTGAGGCTTCCCTTGCTCGTCCACTGTTGATTGGCTGAATGTTAAACCAAACTTCGAGTATATTTCAAAAACGTTTTGTGAACACACTGCCCTCAAGTATGTCATCTGGTGTTTAAAGAGAAACAAAAATTGATTTTATTGGTTTGTCATGTTTGAGAAGTGGGGAGTAGGCCAGTTGGGTGAAGTTGCCTGTTCTAGCTGCAGGGTACCGTTTGCCAGCAAAAACGAATTCGTGCCCACTCGTCTCTTCACCTGGATCGGCAAAGAAAACTTTTGTTTCGTCTTTGGTCCGCCTTGCTTTATTTTTACGAAATCTCCGGGCTCAATGGTAGACGCTCTGGCACCTCGTTTTTCATCGGTGTACTTTTTTGTTCGTTGTTGCTGCTCCTTAATGCGCTGTTTCAACTTTTCCATGGCGACATGCGGCTCCTCGAAAAATTCCCTTTCTGGGAGGCCAACAACATCCAATCTTGTTCTGGGTCTTCTTCAATGCAGTAGGTAAGCCGGTGACGCTCCTGCAGATGCATGTGGGGTGGCCCTGTAAACACCCAGGTAGTCCCAGATTGCCTCCTTCAGTGGTCTTCGTTCCAATGCCGCAACCTGAATATATTCCTTGAGAACGCGGTTGAACCTCTCAATCTGACCATTACATTGCGGGTAATACAATGTTGTAACGCAATGCTGGATTCCCCGATCTCGTAAAAACTGCTCAAAACATGTCGACATAAACTGACGCCCATTGTCAGTTACAATGCTTTTCGGGTACCCTTCTCTCGCAAAAAGTTCCAAGAGCATTTTCACTACTGCCTGTGCAGTGACTGTGGACACAAATGCCACCTCGGGCCACTTGCTGTGGTAATCAATAATAGTGATTGCAAACCTGCACTCCGGAGGGGCTCGCTCCATCGGCCCAACGATGTCGATTCCAAGCTTTTCCCTTCAGCTTCTCGGGCCACTTTACTGGCTCCGGGGCCATTACGGTTTTTGCAGATTTATCTGATGCTTTGCAGATAGCACAATTCCTAACCAGCGATTCAACATCACTGTCCATTCCGGGCCACCAGTACTGTTCCCTCAACCGTTGTTTGGTCCTTACAATGCCTGGATGCGATTCATGTGCCATCATGACCAGCCTGGAAGTGAGTGTCGGTGGGGGAACGACACGTTCAGCGCGAAACAGTAGCCCGTCTATCACCGACAGCTCTTCTTTTATACGAAAAAACAACCTTAATTTTCCAGCTAAACAGCCCTTTTCCGGCCATCTGGACGTAACATGCTGCGCCACCTCATTTAGTAATGAATCCTCAGCTGTTGCTGCTTGCAACTCGCTCTTAGTGATCATGCTGGAAACCACAGCAACTACTTCCTCCACCGGTTCGTCCTCTGCAGAGGTCAAAGGTAACCTAGAAAGCGCATCCGCAACGACATTGGTGTTCCCCTTTGTGTACTGCACAGTTAAGTTGTATCTCAAAAGTCTAGCACACCAGCGTTCAATACCCAGTGGGCGTCTTCCAACCCCATTTGTGGACAGCAGTGTCACCAAAGCCTGATGATCAGTTCGTAAGACAAACTTGCGGCCCCACAGATAAACGTGCCAATGTTCACACGCCCATAAACATGCCAGCACCTCTCGTTCCCCGGTAGAGTACTTGCGTTCTGTTGGAGTTAGTGTCCTCGAAGCGAATGCCACTGTACGTACTCCTCCGTCGACTACCTGCTGTAGCACAGCTCCCAGTCCATATGCCGAGGCGTCAGTGGTCACTTGTACAGGCAAAGACTCATTGAACATAGCCACCACCCCGCATGATGACAGCATCTCCTTGATCCTGCAAAAACTCTCCTCGGTGCTCTGATCCCACACGAATTTCTGTCCTTTACGAAGAAGCCGTCGCAGCGGCTCCACCACCTCTGCATAATTGGGAAGAAAATGGGAGTAATAGCCTACGAGCCCAAGGAAAGACCGCAGCGAGACTACATCGGCAGGCGTTTGTGCTTTAATCACAGCATCCACCTTTGACTTGCGTGGGGCAAGACCACTTGCACTCACACGATGACCCAAAAAGGAGAATTCCTTGACAGCGAACAAGCATTTCTGATTTAGCTGCAGCCCCGCCTCAGCGATCCGATGCAATACATAGCGAAGGTTACGGTTGTGCTCGTTTTTAGTCTTTCCAAAGACTATGATGTCGTCGATATAAAACGACACGCCCTTGCAGCCTTTCAAGATTTCTTGCATCATTCGCTGAAACGCGGCTGGTGCCGATGCGAGGCCAAAACACACTCTGCGGAACCTAAATAAGCCTTCGTGCGTAACAAACGTCGTTAATTCGCGACTCTCTTTGGCTAATTCCACTTGATGGTAGGCTGCAGCAATATCCAGTTTCGAGAACCATGCTGCTCCGCTCAGCGCATGCAACAGTTCCTCCATGCGCAGCAAAGGGAATCCATCAATGACTACTGCTTTGTTCGGCTCGCGCAAATCGACGCATAGACGAGTAGTTCCATCCTTCTTCTGCACAACCACTATGGTGACACCCATTCCGCAGCACTGACCTTTTCTATAATGCCTGCATCCAATAATCTTGCCAGTACAGCCGCTACTTTCTCTCGCAGCGTCAGGGGCAAATGTCGGACCTTCGCTGCTACTGGTTTTACATCTGCGCACCGCTTCACAGAATGTACAATGTTTTTCGCTAATCCCAACTTATCAGCGAAAAGAAAGGAAAACTCACATAATTCAGGAGGAAGCGACTGGGGGCTGACCGAGACTTGCAGACACTCCAGTGTAGAACCGATGATGTGCAACTCTAGCTTGTGGACCCCATCCAGTCCAATAATGCCATGCCTTGGGGAATAACGTAAAATCGAAGGCAAGCCGAGTTGTTCCCGCTTACAACTCTGGCTGTGAACCATCCCAAGACTGGAATTTTCTTCTGTGAAAAATCCCGCAGCGTCACTGAAGCCGCAGTCAAAGGAAAACTGTTGGCGAACTTTGCTCGATAAACGTGGTCTGGCAAAATAGACACCGACGACCCAGTATCTACCAGCAACTGAAGTGGCTCGTTCTCAATAACGACGTCAACGACCAAAGTCCTTCGTTCCACTTGTCTGACTGCCAGCACAGTGAGCACGTCCTCCTCGCTAGCGCCGTCGTTTCGGACCGTCCGCACGTCCCGCTTCGCCGACCTGCCACAGACCGCTCGGAAATGTCCCATCCTGTGGCACTGGGCGCAACGTTTCCCCCGTGCTTTGCATTCCTGTGAATTAGCTAGGTGCCTTGTAGAGCCGCACCAATAACACTTGCGCACCGGCGTCATTGCCGCGTCTCTGTCTGGGCTTCTGCCTCGAGATACATGCTGCACTATGTCCGTTTGTGACGACCCTTGGTCATAGACCGCAGCACCCTTCGCTGCCTGCTCGTACGTCTGCAGCATTTCCACTGCCTCTGCGAGCGTAAGTTGTGACCCCTTCACAAGCAATTTCTGTCGCAACTCAGTGCTCCGTACTCCGTCAACAACCCTGTCTCGTAGAGCCGCTTCCAGGAATTGCCCGAAGCCGCACGTCTCTGCTAACTGTCGGAGAGCACTGACATACTCTCATATCGGCTCATTCGGCAGTTGCCAATGTAACGTGACTCGACGTCGCTCGACCAGTACGTTGACGGTGCTTGAGAACTGCCGATCCAATAGGCCCAACGCCTCCGTGTAACTTGTGGGAGATACGGGTGGTTCTCCTCCGTACTCTTGGGACAAAGGAACGACAACACACAGTAGTGCAAACAGTCACAAGGGCATTTATTGCACCTTTCATGGATCAATGCCTGCTAGCCGAGTTCATATCCCCAAAACATGCCGATAGGCGCGCGACAAATCTAGAAGTCCGACTCACCGCGTCCTCGCGAGCGAATATGTTCGCTCCATGCTGGATCCCAACGCCTGGTCGTTCGCGTGTATAGTCACGCGAATCGTGGCGCGTTCCAAGGCGGCCACGCGAGGCGGTCTCGCAGATGCATCGGTCGCCGCGCGCTCGCGGGAGACGTCCTCCGCCGCGCGCCGACCCGCCGGGAAAGAGCCAGTACCTTGTCCGTCGGCGCCCGAGTAACCCCGCCGCGACGGTCGCGCCATCTCTCGCGCCGCGCTTGTACCACCCGACCGCCGCGGGCGCCAGGCCACGCGAGCCGTGCGGGAAAACAGCATATCAGGGGATGCGCTATGCGGGAAAAACATCAGGGGACGCGCGAGGGTCGCGCAACCCCACATCCCCCCAACCTTAAATCACTTCTTATTCCGGCGAAACATGTGACACGGTCTAACATCAACACGTGCTTCGCGAACAAGGTGGTACATGCAACAGTGGCCGCGCCGGGGAAATGTCCACACGCTGTCCATAACGTGCGAGCCGACTGTCCTTGGGTACACCGCTGGCGTCCGCCGGTCACAGCAGCAGCTTTGCGACTCGACGGCACGATCCCAGGCCAGGACTCCGGAGACGACGACGCAGCAGTCGGTACGAGCAAGCGTCGCTCGCGCCGACGCGCCCTGCTGGCAAGAGCCGCCGTAGCTGTCGGTGACCGCTGGCTCCTTTGTCCGCCGCCGAGGGTTGTGAGCTGGATGCAGGAGGCCGCCGAAGTCGCTGCGCCGAACTGGCCACAGCATCACCATCGCCCGGGGTGACTCCAATGACGCTGCGTAGACTCAACACACTCGGCAAACACTACAGTAGTGCAAGGGAGAGGAATTCTGCATGCGCATCGCCCAAGTGGTACGATGTTCAACTCGGCTAGTAAAAGATCGGGCAGCTACTCAGATGCTAAGTTCACGTGAACGAAGCTCGCTTTCTTGAGTCGAACGAGTAATTTCAATTCGTGCGAGGCTAAATAGAATGAGGGGAGCAAATTGCAACGCCTCAACGCCACGGTCCACCAGGTTGTGTCCCTCCACGTGCGACAGGCAGCTTCGTAAAGCCTTAGGCCTAAAGCGTCGCTACTCTGACAACAACCGGCATCCAAAAACAACACCCAAAATGGGCGCAAAACAGGCAGCCGCGAGGAGACGTCAGCTCTATTAGGTGGTCCTACTCCGCTCGGTGCACACAGCATCCGAGTTGACGGCGCCCACCGTCCCAGACGGTGTCGGAGCGCCCAGTGCCAGGCCGCAATACCAGTCAGCCCGTCGTGGCACCCGTGGCCCGCGGCCACCCGGCTCCCAGAGCCGCGACTTCATCCGAGTCAAAGAGATAGAAGAAGCTATTTACATAAGAAATTCGGACCACCCACGAGGCTTCCGTACTCACTCGCTTCAGGCTTGCCACTGCTCCGCGGGCACTCAGCCTCGCTCTCCTAGGATGCAGACCACGTGGCTCTCGTACTGACGAATGTCATTAAAAAAAAACACTTGCGAAAAGGCTTAGCATGTTGACAAGTCCAAACACACTACCGCCACCGTCGCCTCTCTCAAGAAAGCACGCCGCCGACGCTAGCGATCAAAATCCACGCTAGGCCTACGCTTCGGTTCAAACAAAGCTCTCGAACGAAGCAAAACTGTTTAACTCTATCGTCCGATGCCCCAAGAGGTCCACGTTGGGCAGCCAGATGTGGGAGATACGGGGTTCTCCTCCGTACTCTTGGGACAAAGGAACGACAACACAGTAGTGCAAACAGTCACAAGGGCATTTATTGCACCTTTCATAGATCCATGCCTGCTAGCCGAGTGGCTATCCACAAAACATGCCGATGGGCGCGCGACAAATCTAGAAGTCCGACTCACCGCGAGCGAGCGAATATGTTCGCCCCATGCTGGATCCCAACGCCTGGTCGTTCGCGTGTACAGTCACGCCAACGGTGTCCAAGGCGGCCACGCGAGACGGTCTCGCAGAAGCATGGTCGGCGCGCGCGCGCGGTACGTCCGGCGCTGTTCGCCCAACCCGCCGGGAAAGAGCTAGTACCTTGTCCCTCGGCGCCCGAGTAACCCCGCCGCGACGGTCGCGCCATCTCTCGCGCCGCGCTTGTACCACCCGACCGCCGCGGGCGCCAGGCCACGCGAGCCGTGCGGGAAAACAGCATATCAGGGGATGCGCTATGCGGGAAAAACATCAGGGGACGCGCGAGGGTCGCGCAACCCCACAAACTATCCCCTTCACTTGCCTCCGTCTTGTCTTTTCCTGCTGGTTTGCCTGTCTCCGGCCCGGCTTTTGTCATGTTTGACTTTCGTGCCGGCTCTGGGCCCAATGTGCGAAAAACACGGCGTCCCTCGACCCCAAGACATTGCAGCAGAATGACCTTTTTCCGTAGTGGCGGTTGCGCGTCCATCCCCGTCGCTTCAAGGAAATTTGTGAAATCATCGTGCCACTGCTCCCATGGAATTGTCGCATCTCCAGGAGTCTCCAGGAAAGGCGGTAATGGCGGTAGTCCGTACGCTGCCATCTCGTAGGTGACACCCCTTGGAATAGCACGAAGCCAGGTAAAGGAAAGCAGTTCGTCGCTAGCTCGCTAGCTCCGCCGACTGCGCCAGATTTTAGTGACGAGAAGCACCGAATGATAAGACAAGACTATGCATTGACGGGGAACCACGGAACTGCCCTTTATTCTGATGGCAATCGCTTATATACAACTGATACACAACAGTGTCCTTGTGCGGGCTGTGCTTAGTGAAGCCTTGACTAAATTTTTCGCCAGCAACTAGGTAATAAACACAGTAATTATGTATCAAATGATATTGATCAAACTGTATCACCGGAAGTACACTTGCACTAATGTGCTGTGAATTTATCGCAGTGTTTTATTCATGCAGACGCAGCCAAAAACTATTTGTTTTTTATACTGTACTCCGTGTTAGGAATTTTAGCAACGTGGCAAAATAACAAGAGCCTTGTTTGAATTGCCTTTGAAGAGCAGTAACTTTATTATGATTTTACCCTTTGAAAAAAAAATGGACTACAGTAATCTGTTTTATTCGCCTCGCATCTGAAGAAATTGAAAGTTGAAAATGCGAAGCAATGTTTTTTTACTCACCGGTGCACACACCCAATGACTGCAAGGTAAATCTGCTTTCCAGACAGACTGTGCTCAGTTCCAGCGACGGGTTTTCACGCTAGCTAGTACATTTTTTTCAAGCAACCCGTCATGACGCGGCCAGAGGCGGCAGATCACTGACAACGGAAGCCGTGTAAGTAGCCATTACGCCAGGGAAACGCCGCAGCTGATAAAATTCACCGTCTTTAAGCATGTTCGCCTAGTAGTGACTATCGAATGTCAGACGCACAAACTGGCTGAGGTATTATTGTTGTCTAATTAAAACGAAGCTGCATGATGCTGCACAAAGGAAACAACCACTCCGTTCGCAAATATAACCGCCATACAATTTGAATCTATAAACGGCAAAGACTGCAATCGATACCAGTGGGTTGCTGCTTATCACATGTCAGTGTGGTCTCAAAACCTTTATTCAAGTAATAAAGCACAGGTTTTAATAACATAGATTTAATAAAAACAATTGTCTGTTTATTTTGCAAAAAATTGCACGTTAACTATGTTTGACAGTTATTATATGTACATTTCTAGATCCAATATTTAGCCGCGTTGAGCGCCCCTAGCGGAAAAAATACAATTAAAGTATGCGACCAAATTACAGTAGCTTCACTTTCGCACTTATGCTGGAATGCACTGCGGTTGATTTTTCCTCCTCTGTGGCGATCGCTGGAACTTGAGAGTGTGCGGGACCTATTTATGCACTTCATCTTCATTTGCAACACTCCTGCACCTACCAAAATTGGCAGGGACACCAGCTTCAAGAACGTAAACTTTCTGGACAGGATGCTCGGTCATGAAACTGAAAGCTTGCCTCGGGCAGCACGGTCACAACACTATGTCACATCAGTGACGCAATTTGATCAGCCATGCTAGTTTCCAAAAAATAGGCAGTCAATCGTGATTGTCCACCAGGGTGACGTATCGTGCAGGCTTTATGGTGGTATGTCAGGGGTGCAGCGCAAAAGCAGCAAGTAGTAACACGTACCTGGTGGGAACATGTCATAACTATGCACTAACCACAAAGTACAAATTTGTGTTGCTTTAAGTGCACCACCACCATTAAATAAATGCAACACCACTTCGAATGGTGTCTGCAAGACTCCTTAAGAGTTATTGCTTTTTGTAAAAGGGGTGAAAAACACCTCTGGCTTTTTTTGCATGCTCCTGCAACAGAGAACAGGGGACACACATTGAATTTTCTTTCTTTCTTGGGCTTTAGTGACAAAAAAAAATCTGGCTTTTTAGCGTGACTACAATAGGGTGCCTGCAGCACCTAAACGCACGCTGGAGTACTGCGTTAGGGCCACCTACGGCCGTTCCTGCAGTATGTGTTTTCCTGCATGCCACTTTCCGCCTTTACTAGCTATGCATCTTCCTGTCCATGGTCTTGTGTTCATTATTTCTGAAAGCGGATCAGACTGTATTGACATAGTTCTTCACCAGGCCCATTTCAAATTTGTTTTATATAACGTGCAACTTGTACAGTGCTGTGTAGTGAGCATTTTACTGTAAATTTTTTGAGGTTAGGTCAATAATATAGGAGGTAGGAGAAATATAAAAGGTTGCACATCAATGCTGCTAAGAGGGAAGCTTCACTGCCAATATAGACATTCTCACTTTTCCTTTGACTAGCATCCACAAGCGACATTCTTTCTTTGCCTTCTATCATGCCGAAGCCAAAGAACTGCATGACATTCTTGTCGTGAGCCTGGCTCCTTTTGTTTCTCTTCTCTTCGTTTTTTGCACTTCCAGTGGTGGTCTTGCCTATACTGCATTGGATGATTTACCGAACTCGCATGTCATAATCAATGTCATTCCGGGTAGTGCATCTCACGAAGAGACGTTTATGCGCGTTTAATTCTTCAGCAGTATGTGCGGCTCCCTCAAGAGGAAGGGTGCACAGGGTTTTATTTTAAATTTTAGCTGCCTTAATGCCAATCAGCAGTTTGAAAATTTATGAGCACAATTGTCAGTATTTGATCTATGCATCGTGCTTGTTAGTTTTGTATGCCAAACTCTGTGAGGTGTCCTTTAAGAGGTTGAAACAATCACAGCAAACAAAAATGGGGCAAAATAAATGGTGTTACGCACCCCTCAAAAGGTTGACTGTGAATACTGGTTCACATGTGCAAGAAATACACTTGAACCTCATTATAACAATGTTGAAGGAGATGCCGAAAAGTGAAATTTTGAAGTTTTATATGCCAGAACCACAATCTGATTTTCAGGCATGCTGTAGTGGGGCATTCTGGATTAATGTTGACCACCTGGGGTTTCTTGATGCGCACATTCCATATTTACTCAAACCAAAGCCGATACCTCTTTGGAAAAATAATATACAGTCGAACCCACGTATATCGAACTGAAAAAAAAAAAAAAGACTGCAATCAGTCCAATATACAGTTAAAGGTTGATATAACGAAGTATTTAACTTTTTATAACCTGTTGTCCTTAAACACCACATATTTAGAACCTCAGTATAAGGAAGTCCGTTTGTATGCGATTTCAATATAACGAAATTTCTCTTCTGCCACAAATGAATGTCGAGACAATAAACAAACTTCCATGGACAGAGATGGCAAAGGATTATAAGTGGTTGCTTGTAGACGCACCTTTCAAATCGTGCGCGGCACTACAAGAGCGACCGCTGAAGGGTAGCTGCATCATGTTCCATGTAAAGTTCAATTGCGATAAGACCCTATCGCACCCTGTGCACTTTGTGCTTTAGGTACGAGTGAAAGTGTGCAAGTGAAAGTGTGCGAGGGTGAGATAAGAAAGCCGATGGCTTCACGAGTGGTGCCTTACTGCACATGCAAAGGGATATAGGGGGAGGAGAGCTCGCTCGCGGTAACGTGATAAAGTGCGCGCGAGGGGCAGATGGTGGAGGCGGGGGGAGAAAGCGCACCCAGCCATTTACAGCGTGCGTCTTGGCCGTGGCTGGCCGTGAGGTACACAACATGAATGACATAGCATACATGTCATGTCATTTATGTCATCATATAAATGACAAGCACGCATGGCATGGCATGAGCGACATGCGTACATATGACTAATGACACAACAAGATGACACGAATGGCATGCATGCATCACGTGACATTAATGACGCATCCAGACATGAACATGAATGACATGTGTGCAGGACACGACATGGACGAAAAAATTTGTACACGCTCAGGAAATTGCTTACCTCGCATATGGCCTGAACAGTTGCCCTTCTGTGAGCGTTTGTTTCTTTCTCGAAAAGTGTACCAAACGATGTCGCGGTGATACTCTATGCTGTTAGAAGCGAGATAGAAATTTCTTTTCACATGCACCATAAACCTAAGTGGCACGTGCGTTGATTGTGCGACTTTCTGTCCCTGGTGGCAGCATTAACCTTTCAGTACATAGGCCAGCAGGAAAAATTGTTGGCTCATACAACGCAGCCATAGGGATCATCGAAGTATCATCGCCAAAGAAGTGCACGCCACCAATATTTAGGCGCGTCGTTGGCTTCCATTCAGTTCCTTTAGGGGTGTAATGTAATTAATCAACTTGTAAGAATGTTCTAGCTGCACGCGCATGAAGGCGCTACGATGCCCAGAAACGCTAACTTCACGCGGTGCACGCTCCTTATCCATCGCCCTCACTGGTCGCGGAAGTACGGTCACGGAGAAATGAGAGAAATTTGTTCCCGGGGGATTTTTATTTTTTTTTTTTTCTTCGACCATTTGACAACGGGTGAGACGTTTCGACGCTGCTACTGAAGTACACGCACTCTTTCATTATGCGTTGACTGCAACAACATACACGAAAAAATTGCTGACGATTATGTTACTTCGTAATGCGAAATTTGAGTGCAGCTATTCAGCTGATTCACTTTTAGATATATTGAGGCAAAGAATTCGAGCAAGACATGTATGTACAATTACAGACAACTTTTTATTCATGACACATATTCCCTCTTCAAGAAACACTGCACTCCCAGTTCTTGATTGTCACGAAGGAAGCTTCGTGGTCGGAGAATTAGATGGATGCATGCTTGACTTGCTGCACCAATGCCTTGTTCGGCGTAGTGCACCTCTGGATTTTGGCGGCGACGGCGTTGGGCCTCTGCTCGGGCAGCTCGTTTAGCAGCAGCGGCAGGCGAAGGACTTCCACCGGTTGCCTCGCTCATGGCTTAGAAAGAACTGGCTGAGAATAAACTATTTATATAGGCAGACGGATTATATTACAATATAAACCGTCTGTGAGTTTCGGCCAATCCACCTCGTGCGGAACATTTCGTACCAGCCGCCACAACACTTGGCGCAACTTGCGGCTTGGCGCTTGGCGCAACTGCATCGCTGCATTGCTGCAGTAGTAGACAATGCAGCACCACCTCCGAAGGCTGCATTTCTTTGTTTTCCGAAAAGTTGCGGCCAAAAGCCACAGGGGACGAAAGGTGACGTGGCTGCGGCGAACGGGAAGATGGGCGACGTGTTAGCGGTGAGCACGACTAGTGTCCGCGCGGCGATAGTGAGCGACTGTACCACATGCTCCTAACAGAGTTGTCGGCGCTGTTGAACTCGGCGGTGGGCGAAACATTGCGGGCATTTCCATTAAAACGGCTCAGGTTGGTTGGCGCTCAAGGGGTTGAGGGCCACAAGTTGCAGCAGTATCGAGCGACATGACCAATGCGATGACAGGTGAAACATATTGGCTGGTCATCCACAGTTCTCCACTCAGTCGGGTTGCGATAACACGGAGAGAAGCGTCAGGGTGGTAGTGAAAATAGTAGAAGGGCATTTGTCAGCGCTGGGATTGGCGACAGCACATATAGAATGTAATCCAATGTTTTCAAGTTCCTGGCGAACAATGGCTTGTTCAAGGGGAACCGAAAATGTGGTAGCATCCGGGCTACGCGAACAGAAAGCTGCAGGCGCCATCGCATCCTGTTCATGTCGAACGATTTGCACCACGTCCTCTGATGGCGACGCATGCTGCTGTGCGGGTTGATCTTCACATGTCGACGTTGCGGCAGTAATGGTAAGTCTGGCGAATGGTTGCGAGGCGCGTCGGCTTTTTGCCTGCTCAAATTGTCGGCACTCTTTAATGATGGCATCAGCTGTAAATCAGCTTTTGCACAGGAGCAGATTAAAGGCGTAGCAGCAATGCCCTTAAGCACATGCCCGACCTTTTCTGCTTCTGTCATGTCGCAATCGGCTTTATGACAAAGTGCCAGCACGTCCTGGATGTACCAGACATTGGACTCCATGGGGGATTGGACACGGGAGGCCAGTTCCTGCTTTGCGGCAATTTTACAGCCAGCTGGTTTGCCAAACAACTGTCAACTTCTCTTTGCATTGGTCCCAGCTCGTGATCTCCTCTTCGTGGTTTTTGTACCACACCTTTGCCATGCCTCATAGGTAGAACAACAGGTTGGCTATCATAAGCATAGGGTCCCATCTGTTGATTTCACTCACATGTTCATACATAGCCACCCACTCTTCAACGTCGGCACCGTCGGTCTCGCAGAAAGTTCCAGGATCCATGGGTTGGACAACCACAACCGACGACGACAGCGACGTAGGTGGCAACAGTGACGTTGGAGGAGGCAACAACGTTGATCCCGCGTGCTCACCGTCATTCATGGTGCGGACGGTGATGCGACGTCCACTGCGGAGCTCCGTTTCCAGCCGTGGTACCCCGCACCTCCCACCAATATGTTAAGGGGATGTTGGGAGTATATAAAGACTATATTTACAATATATATACAGGATGAGTCAGCGTAGACAAGATGGCTGACCACCAACAACACGCAGCAGCCAGCGTCTCGCGATCTTCTTCTTCCTCTGTCTTCTTTCATCCTTCCGTAACAATATCATAATTCCCCAGTGGAGGGTCAAAAATCAAGTGAAATATGTAATGCTTGTGGTGTCTTCCTTATGAAGGTTTGCGAGGTTCTCTTTTATGTACTGATGAAGTGAATAGTTCTGTTTGTATATCTAACAACGCTGGATCGATACTTGGTGTGGCAGTAGGTGCTTCAATTTTGCTTTTCTAGGCACCCTAAACTGCGCTGTAGTACCTCGAGTATACTTTATCTATTGCAACTGGAGCTGCAAAAAACTGCTTCATGGTTTCAATTTGAAGTTTTAGTGAACTGATGGGTTTCGCGAACAATGCGTGCCTCGCCATAAAGACAGTCTGTTGCTACCATTGCGCGAGGAGTGTGCCATATTGTTGATAAAGGCTACTAAGGGCCACCATGAAACAGTTAATTGCTTGCAATTGATTGGCTCTCGATCTTAACCACGAAACTTTTCTTTCAGGTGATTGCTACTATGGTATTTGTGAATTAATTATGTAAATACTCTACATGACGCACCATCGTGTTAGCAGTCACGAGAAATTCGTTTTATGGGGCCTGTTTCAGAGAGCGGTGAAAGTAGCAGCATACTTTTTATATGAAATGCATGCCTAACTCTTTCTTTTACACATTAATAAAGTGGCCATATTTGACTAGAGCAACTTACCAGAGTAATAAGAATCATGACAGCTTCGATGGGCGTTGTCTTTCTAGCACGGATACCAAGACACTAAATACCGAGATTTTTCTTCCATGTAAAATGGAGTGTCTCTCATAGCTAACTACTAAGGGAATGTTAAGTGTTTAGCGAAGCATCATACACAACTTCGCGTGTCGAATTTGCGGACATTCTTTTTACGCAAAAGTTATGGACAGACACGACGCATATATGCATTGTAAAACCAGTAGATCCCTTCAGTGTTACATTGCTTGCAATATCAAAGCCACAAATTTTCTCGACTCGTGCGCTTTTGAAGAAGGAACTGTGGTTCAGCCATAGTAGCAGAAAGAAGCCAACATAGTATGGCTCGAGCCACCCATGCAGGCATACACGAAGGGAACGAGCGCGCGCGGCACCCGAGCGAGCTGGAGCGAGCGCCGTCTTGGCCGTGACGTCACTCGCGAAAGGGCACCACTCCAAGTTCTAACTGCTAGTAATTCCCGGTAGTTCCCAGAGAATTGCCTGTGTGCCCGATATCCCCACTACATTAACCGCCAGCTTAGCGCGTGTGCATAATTTCGAGTCCAGTTGCCGAAGAGGTCTCTGCATTGTGAGAGGGAGCATTCCGCGACAGCTCGCTGCCTAACACTTCGTTGGCCAGGCGGCGCCGACTTTTAGTCGTGGCCTTATGCTGCTAGGCCTAACCAGCGCCACCAGTGTGCGGAAGCTCCCTATAGACCGTTTTATCGAGGGCGCCGCCATTTTGCAATCACAGTGCCGTGTATCGTGCGGCGCCATGCTGGTATGGAGGATAGCACTGGAGGGTGCACAGCGAACGTGCTGTTGACGAGTGGCAAGTTTTCGCGCTTTCTCGAGAGTTGTCAACAAGTGGTTTAGATTGCAATACTTCTTAGCGGGTCGTCACTAAGCTTTTAGCTTCGATATAGCCGCAATATCGAATGTCGACGGGCTGTGAGGCGCTCCGGCAGCTCTCTCCACGATCAAAATAGGAAGCAAGTCTGAACATTGTTGATACATAATGTGTACGTGCAACGTGTTATTATTGTATGTCTAGCCTTGAACTCTATTAAGGTATCACTCAGGCGACAACAATCAGAGGTGTCTCCATGTGTCATGCGGTGTGCCACACCAGCATACGTCCCTATCCAGGTAACTGCAAAGCTCCGAGGAAGCACGTTTTGCTAGCTTTCGTGGTCCTAAAATTTTCGCGGTACGATTTTCTAAACCTTGTTTATCTGGCACCCGGGCTTCAAACTTTACAAAATAAGGAATTGTAAAATAACTTGATCTAAAGGGCTGTTAACATGGATCAAATGAGCTGATGATAGTGGCCGCGAATACGCCACAATCAACCAGACGCACGCGATGCATTGAAAGATTATGCGCACTCTTAGGTCTCAAATGGTGCCTATCCATGCAAGGTCACCTCGCCTACTCGAGAGAGCTGAAAAACTAACAACTTCTCTTTGCAACAGCAATTTTATTTTCTGCATTAGTACAGCGCACAAGGAGTGGCGTTGACAGCTTGCCGGTGAGATTCAGAAGCACGGGAGAACCCATGTGAACTAGGGCCGGCCGACACACGCTAGGCGTGGCTTTAGTTGCAGGATGGAAAAGAACACACCTTCATTTCTTAGTTGGCACGTACTGTTGTCATAATACGTCCTCAGGCAACTTCCACCAGAACGTTGGTTGCCAAGCATGATAATCTTAGAACACGTTTGAACAGAATAAGTTTAATGTGCATGCACAAAAAAATAGTTCGCTTCATCCATTCGCAATAGTTGACTGACCCAAATACACAGCTTTGTTTCATATCCCAGTTTGATCATGGGTGCCCAGTTTGTCGCCGAGCGCTCTCTGGGAGCAAAACCTTCCTAACATACTCCTGATGGCATCAAGCCCTTTCTGTTAATGCTGGTGGCAATACAAAGCGAATGCTTTTCTGCTATCGCAGCTGCGGTGTTCACGAAGTCGCTGCGGCTGAAGATGTACTTCACGCTTGCTTCCTTAAGGTATTCTTACAGCCGAATACAACAGTGGTAGCCCGTCGACCATGAGTGATCCGACGTTGCAGAAATCCCAGACAGAACACGTTCGAATCGCACTAATTCGCAATTCAACCGCTACCTTTCCAAGCTGTCGCTGGGAGAAAACGGAATCCGCACATACAAGTCCGAGGAGGAAAGCGGCGCGGCACGCTGGTTCGAGGCTACGTTCCTCCTCGTTGATAAAATGGTCTATACCCCCCTTAGCACGCTTGGCCACATGCCGATGCGTGGCGGTGCCACCGCTTCCACAATTGGCGGTTGCCTGATATCCAACTGGAAATAATTCACAAACGAAACAATGCCTACATGACATCACTCGTGAGGTCATAAGGTAGAGGGTGCACAGCCTGGAGGAGGAATGTTGCTGCAAAAGCCCTCCTTTCCCACTTCGCATGCAAGCAGGATTAGTTTGTGCTCTCCTGCAGGCCCGCTGTCTGCGTGGCGACATTGGCCAAATCGCGGAGCAGGATTCGCTGAAGTTTGCCGTCTTTAAGAAGCGCTTTTTTTTTTTCTGCCACATTTGCCTTGCAAGCATCTGTCCATTTTTAAAGCACTGAGACATTGATCGTACACACCAGTGCCAAGCAATTATAATGAGAAATATTTAAATGGGAAACCATCATTAACTAGCAAAATTCGCAGTTAAAATGTTACATTTTGTGATTTCGTGAAAGTTATCGCTTTGAAATTCCTAACTTGTGGTTAAGTTTAAGACTACAGTTCAATCAGTCCACAGATACAGACGAGGCTAGCGTAAAGAAAATAACTTCCTGGCACCGACATTTGGTAATCTTGTTTGTGTGTTGTGAAGTGGATCAACTAAGCTGGCCGATTTCTGAGTCAGCCAAAACTCAACACAAATAAAAGCTGAATTTCGTACCTACATTTCGTACATATTGTGACATTTCGTAACATCTCGTACATTTCGTACTAACAACAGACTGACCGCCACGCAGTGCGAAAGTGTGAATGTGCAGAAATATTCAGGGAAAATACACAGCTTAAACCTTCTTCTGTTCGATCAGGGGTGCATCAAAATGCAACAAGGAATTACGTGCGTGCATCAATTCGCCGTCATTACTCTTGAAATTTGATGAAACATCATGGCTGCTTTTTTACTTTAGCCTTGGCTGATCATGTTGACAATGTAAATAGTGAACAAAATGTACAGCCCAACAAACACGCACTCAAGCCCTTCGTTACTAGTATGTCACTGGCACTAGATGGGCTGCCATCATGACAAACAAGTCGAGCAACACTGCTCTTATGTCAGTTCACACAGGCTTGCACAGAGCTGGTTTACTCATGCAAAATGAATACCTGCTCAGAAAATAGAGTGAAATACTTGTACTCACCTGTTGTGATTAGGAAACCTGAAAAACTTTGTAGAATTGGAAATCCTGGTGTGAGAACACCACAGAGCTACACAAGACACATGATACGCCTATTTAGCCATCTTCGTCTAATGCTTGGTAGACTGTCCTCTGTTCCTTGAACGCCTGATCAAGCTTCTCTGTTTTATCTTTCCCATTTTCGTACTTGCCTCAACTGAACGTGATGACCGAGCGCGATCCGACTTGTGATATCGGTGAGCGAGTGGCAAGTGTGAGCGGAGAGAAGCTGGACGGACACACTAAGTCAACCACTTCCTGTGCTTCACCCGATTTAAAATTCACAAAAAGAGATATAAAAAATAACTAAACATAAAGAAGAGTTGTTTGCTGTTCACTCAAATTTCTTTATTTCTAAAAACTTGTGAATGAACTGTGAACATCCACATATACTTCACCTCGTTCCACGTGCTCTTAGGATGTCCAGCAACTGTGAGGAGCGCACATGTCCCTTGAAACCGAAAGTAGCACTCGCCTTCCGGGCGTTGGCACCGCTTTGTCAGGATCTTGCGGTGAAAGTTGCAGTTTGGTGTGGAGTTGGTGAAAATCCCTTAGTAGCTGCCATTTGGAATTTTGAACGTCGAAAAATTGCCAAAAGAAAAGTGAAGGTAAGGGAGACAGCATGAATGGCGGCAACTTTGTTTGCAACAGCTGTGTTTGCCGCTTAGTGTGCACGGATCATGTTTGTGCCGTTATTATACATTGGTTCTGTGGACAGAGGTGGAAACAAGGTGGCCTTGGTGGGGGGGGGGGGGGCGTTGGGGCTGCACATTCAACTTTGTCAGCACTGGAGTATATAAGCACATCTAAGGCAGTGCTCAGAATTTCCCTCCTTTTCTGTATCCACCAGTGCCTATTGTAAGCATGTCAATGCCTGGGGAAGTTTGAATAATCAGAGCAGGTACAAAAAATTAATCAGCAACTTGCATATCGCAATATGACCGATACTTCGGCTAGTTGGATGATCAGGGGGTGTATCAGGAGGTAAGTGTCCACCTAGTGAACATGCCCACTTTGTCTGCTGCTGAAGATCTGATTGGCTGGGGGTGCCCGTCTCTTTCTGACATGTACCCCAGCCCAGCCAATCATGACTTTAGCAGCAGACGAACTGTACATGTCCACTACGTGACTACTTACAGACCCCCCCAATCCTTTATAAACTACTACAACACAATCAAAAACACCACCTTTGTGCCACTAATCAGCCGCAAATGAAAACAATATACATTACATGCACATTAGGCCAATCACTAGAACAAGAACAAACTATGGACAACACACAAATTATCAAATGCCTACACTCTTGAATTGTAGAAAACCACTGTTGCATTTCACTGATATTGTTCATAAAGAATACTCGGAAATTTTAAAATCTAAAATGGCATTGTATTTGTGTATACTATGTAATATATGTTGTTTGATTTCCTTTTTGTGATACTTGTGCATTCTTCATGATGTGTAAACTATTACCCTATCTTAAATTTGTTTATTCTTTTTTTTTTTTTTTTCTCTTGGTTTTTACTATGCAACTGTATTATGGTTCCTGTGTGGGAACTGCCGCCGATACAGTGTTCTGTTGGTGTTTTTTAAAGCCATGAGCTTCATACTGCTCATGTGTATTCGGAGCAACAAACCTCGTCAGGCATTTCCTTTTGTTGTTACTCCATTTTCTGGTCTCAGAATTAAATGCTTAATTCAATTAAGTGCCTTCAGCCCTCTCCTCCACGCACATTATTTCCACTTCGTGGCATATACCATGTGTACTCACATAATGAACACACTTTTTATTCCGAAGAACTGAAGCAAAGTTGGGCGGTGCATTTATTTTGTTGGGTAAATATTATGGAAAATTTTTCAAAACTTAAATTGAGAAGTCAAATGGTAGTGACTTGAAAACTGCATTAGATAACTTACCTATACTCTACTACACATATGCTATTTGCAAACTGTAACAGCATTTTTATCACGCTTCACTCTGCATTGGAACCACCAGACCTGTTGTCCAGGTCGCTGGCTGATTCAACCACATTGTTGTTCCACAATAGCTCATCCTCGCAGGTTCTGGCCATCTACCGTTATCGCAAGCATCGCATTGAAGTGCTGCTTTTCGGCACCTGTCGTTTTGACGAGCTTGCTGTGTGCGTCTCTTTCCTTGACCGTCCTGCTCATCGGTCAAAGTTTATTGGTGTCTGATCAGCATTTCCGTTTTGTGACCAGATATACTCTATGTCCCGTAGCAGGCATATAACTTGACTTTGGGCCCATCGCACACAGCGAAACCAAGGACGGGCAGAAAAGCGAGCAATAGACACGCAAATTTGACACTATGCCAGACTATGCCCACTATGTCAACAATGTGCTGCCTGCCCTTATTTCACTTGGACCATAGTTACTCTATGCTTGGGCTTTCCTTGCGCCGTGCCCGGCTGCGTGATTTACTTTATGGCAGAGTAAAATCCAGTAGCCATTCTTTTCCCTCATGAGTCTGCGAGGTGCCTTTGCACTGGCACTGACATCAAGCATGTGGTAAGAACGGTCTGAACATTATTGCAGTTGCTCTTTCCATCAGGTCCCAAGTGACCATGATAATGCACAGCCTGTTCTTGCCGCATGCTTTCCACCTGTAATCTCTCGTCATGGATTTTACATCGACAGACGTGTGCGAGAGTGAAAGATTCTAGCCTCTCTGAAGAACCACAGCACGGCCATTTCATCATAGGTCGGTCTTGTCGCAAAGCTTGCCTTGAGGGGCGGGTCAATGGAGGCGAGTGCGATTATTGCACAGAGGAAAACAAAAATCAAAATTTTCAAGAGAAAAGTTGGGGGCGGGTTTATTATGCAAGTGCATTCATTATGGGAGTATACCGTATTTACTTGAATGATCGCACTCGCGTAATGATCACACCCTTGAATTTTGTCGTCAAAATTCAATTTTTTTCCTTTCCCAAATTTCTTCTTTTTCTTTTTTTCGTCTTTCTTTCCTGTATAATGATCGCACCCCGAACTTGCCGCATCGATATGTCATGTACCAAGTCTAGCTAATGATGATCGCACTTACCATCTGTCAAATGCTGTCGAATGCTACGTGAACGACTCTTCAAGACATACCAAGCAGTCTGCATGCATCAAAGATTCTTAAGCAGATGCATAGTGTCTTATTCCTTTCATCACTTTCCACACTTCCATTAAAAAAAGCAGCTACAACCAAACTTGCATTGGCTTTATTACTTGTAGGCTTTATAATGGTTGTGGTCAACAACAACAAAAAAGGTGCCTTACGATTCTTCTCATATGCACTCATGGGCACGCAACAAATCACGAGCGGAAATGATAGTAGCCACGTTTACACTGATGCGTTAGAAGTGTACCCTATTCATACGCCGACTCTTGTAACACAGTTAAGATATTCCCCCACCCTTAGCGGAAACGTGGCGTATTAGGATAGTAGTGAAGACAAATGCCGCAGTTTCCGCAGCATGCCCGCCATATGTTTCTATGTTGCTGGCAGCTAAGCACGCACATCTCTGTTTCTGTCCCCTCAAAGTGGACATGGCTACGTGATTGCCGCAGACTTGCGATTATTCATTACTGATACGGAAGAAACTGTTTCAATGCGCGTAATATAGTCACAAAAAGAAAACAAAATCACCTTCGACGCATTCGGCTTGCTCCGCCGGCCGCCATTTTTGTTTTGGTGTGCCGCACTGTTACAGTGGCAGCCGCCTCTTTGTTGACCTGTTGTCATCCCGCAGCAAATGCGGGATGAAAAAAAAAGTTTCTTTTAGCGGGAAATTTAACCACCGTAATGACCGCACCCCTGAATTTGCGGCAACTTTTTTGACAGAAAAGTGCGATCATTATGCGAGTAGGTACGGTATACATTATTCATGAGGTGATGTACAAAAGTTTATTGTCTACTAAATAAGAATCGGTTTGCAACATACTGAGGCACTCTTTCGTGGAAAGACAAGCCTCATTGTTTGTGCTCTCTGACCTTGTTTCTTTGTTTACTGTAGAGCAGAATTTACTTTTAGTGCAGTCGTAAGATTCTGCACCAAATGCTTTCACACTCTTGAACTGCTGCAAGTGATTTGAATCATTATTTTTTCTACTCCAAAAGTACTCCAAAACAGATCTTTTCCTGCTCTAAAAATTGCTGCAAATCGGTGACTGGCTTGACCACTATTGATAATACTTAATTGCATGAAGGTTTTATGTAACTGCCCTCTAGCCCAACTGCGTCTCAAAAAAGAGCGATAATCAAACAAATTTATTAAGAGCCCAGGGTCTGTGCTTTATTATGTGTTGTTCTAATTAATATTTTTCAGAGGTTCAACAGCGTTCTGAAATCACAGTGGGAGCTCATAGCTTTCGATACCGAGACCTACGGACCACAGTTGAAGACAACATTCTGCGAAGAGGACATGCTAATAATTGTATGTGTTAAGATTTGTTCCCTTTTTATGCATAGCTGCAATGCTCTGGTATGATTTTTCTTGGAAATATGCTTAGGTCATGCTAGGTACCATTGTGGTTATACAGTTAAGCCTCGATATAATGAACTGCAATAGAATGAAATTCTCAATATAACAGTGGTTATCTTTCTATAACTTCTTGTGCATACTGCACCATGCATTTAGAACCTCAATAGTGTAGAACCTCATTGATATGATCCTGTTACATACGATTTCGAGGTGCCAACTTTCACAATCGAGAAAACTAAAGATGACCCAATAGAGTTGTACCTATTTTTTTTACCGGTTTGTACGTTCCCTGGGAATGCAATTTTTCGGCAACAACGTTCAGTACATCGCTAAACTGCGATCGTAGGATACGTTTTCCGGACGATCTGTAGATACCATGTAAACAGGAAAATGCACAAGGTGCACAGGATAGAGAATAGTACTTTAGAAGAACTTGTTGTTGGGCGAGTTGGTACATATTAGCGAACATTGTTTAACTGCTCGAATAAACGGACCACAGAGACAGCATGGGACAAGGACGGGTGCCCGTCCTTGTTCCATGCTGTCTCTGTGGTCCATTTATTCGCGCAGTTGAACAATGTTCGCAGAGAATAGTACATAGCCTCCTGCCGTGGCAGCTTCTTTGGCAGCTTCACCACAATACTCGCCCACCCGTCTCTCATGAAAATGCTGGCACAGCCTCAATTTCTTATTCCGGTACCAGGAAACCTCTTCCCAAGGTTGACGCACGCCGCATTCACAGCTATCGCCCCAAAACCTATTGTGATAAGCATGTTGATTTATGTGTTTTACAGCACGTTGAGTGTAGTTGCGTACTGCATGCTTTCAATAGGCGATAATCCAAACGCACCTGCCGTTCCCTGCTGTAGGCAGCGTGATGTGAGGATGTGAGCGTCACATTTTGCTTTGTCGACATCCGGCGCAACCACCAGCTTGATTTCATTTTGGTTTCCTATCACCTTCTTAAAACACTACGTAATAGGAAAACAACAAAATGTGTCGCAGGCCGCCGAAGTCCCAGCAGTCAACGTGTGTTGGCGTCTCGTTCCTTGTGCACAACAATTCGCATTACATACACATCAGCTACAGTAGAATTTGTCAAATTTTTTAGTTATTTTGGATTGTACATTTTTTCTTATTTTTTCCCCGAACTAATGAATGAGGTTCGACTGTATAATGAAGTGTGTATACATGAGTTCAATGCAAGGAAATTTCACTGCTGCCGCGAACGAATACCAAGATGATAAATTGATACTTCCACAGACGCAGATGATCAAATGCTTGAATTGGAAGCGACCGCTTGTGAACGCACCTTTTAAATTGCATGCCACGCGACCAAGAGCGACTGCAAAGATGCTGCAACGTCGCAATCCATATAAACTTCAAGGGCGATAAAATCCTGTCGCAACTATGGTGCTCTCTGCATTGAGTGCAAGTAAAAGCATGTGAGGATGAGTTGAGAAGAATGGTGGCTTGAAGAGTGTCATCTTCCGTGCGAGCAAAGAGAGGCAGGTTTTCGGGCGTCTCCTTTTCTAGCGCTGCAGCGGCTTTGCATGGCTCTCAGTGCAGCTACGGTGGCTAGAAGGAGATGGTGGGAGGAACACGGGTGTCGGAGCGCGTGGCACATCTAGCAGTGATTCATGACGGTGAGTGGCGGCACGCGCGTCACATCTGAGATTCCTCCACAGCAACTACGGTGCTGCCAGAGCCAGTGAGAGCGTTCGATCGGCTTGGTTCTGTTTGCTTCTTTTTGCTCCATTGTCGTTTCTTTTCGCACTGTGCGATTGCGCTTTCTTGTGCTGTCTTTATTTTTACACATTGCCATGCCGCAATAAGGAATGGAAGTGGCAGGAACCTCAAAGATGCAAAGGTTCTCGATGGACTGAATGCGACCGATGCATTCACCATGAAATAATGCTAGAGGCCACACAAATAAGTTGCTTATGAGTATCTTTGTGACTACAATGTGAAGAGTGAGGAGAGTAAAGGGCAGCACAGAACGATTGCATCGCAGGAGTACATCCGAGGGTGTAAAGAGCACTGTACCATCATAAATAGTGGCACATGACATAGGCACAAGGATGGAAGAGCACAGTGGAACGGTGATTGTTCAGATACAAGAAGTTTGTCACAAAGATGGCGTGTGTCGACAGCGTCAACATCATGTAGCGCAGAAAGTTCACGTTCGGTGCAACAACAGTCAATAATGCTGTTGTGGTTGTGGCAAAGAAGTTCCAACCTAAAGTTATATCATGGGAGCACAAGCAGAGCACAACAAACTCAACGGTATGTATAGTCGGTTACAACTTTAGAAAAAAAGCGGGATGCACACGAGCCTCCACCAGTGGGCGCGCACTCTAGACCGACATCACGAGCCGGATGGCGGTGTCCTCACTAATGAAGAAGATGGCTGCTTGCACTTTGAACTGGGTTGAGTCGTGTCAGTCGTGTGTGCCTGCCCGTCGTCAGAGTGAATCCCCAAACTGTTTGTGGTGGTCTACCATGCCGGAAATATTGCGAGCTTACGATGTGCCATTCATGCCGCGTGCATTTATTCTGAGCCATGATCTGGCGATGAAAGATTGCAGCGAGCATCGCTCAAACTGCGCTACGCTTTGTCTGAAAACAGGATCCCGCAGCGACACACCACTACAAACATACTGCATGTTTGGTCCATGATGTTTTGCTCCAAATTGAAGCTAGGACGAGGAAAGTTTGCCAAAGTCTGGTCCCTGCTGATAGCTACGGGTTTTTTCACATACTGTGTTGCTGTACAAAAAGAAAAGTGAGAAGGAACAAAAAAAGACCTATCAGTCCTGAAAATAAGTTTTTGAAAACGCAAAACCAAAAGAAATATAAATCTTATGCTATCTAAAACCAAGAGTATTTATTTAAAACGATGAATGAAGCATTTTTGTACCTTTCCTGCCGCGATCGTCTTCTCACCCCAGGTTGGTAATAGTTTTGATAAATGTATTTCTTTAAAATCCTTGTTAAATAGCAACTGATTCATTTTAAGCTCAGAAAAGTAGTAGTAAGCGTGCCGTGTACATATAAACAAGTGCAAAAGCCATGCAGAGCGGCTATTTCTACTTTTGTCCCTTGCAATGAAGCTACAAAGGAGACGACGCGCAGCGTTGTAGAAGGCACAGGGTTATTTTTCTCTTGCGATTTGACATGTGCTGTAGCATTCCAATCATGAGAGCTCCACCAAACCAGTCATCAAAATAAGAAAGTCTTTATTTATACCGAGAATTACACGTTTTAGAAGCACGGTTTTTTTGAGCAGGACTAATTTGGTCGCGGAGGCAATCGGCTGTCGCGCTTCGGTCATCTGGATAGGGCCTACCCTTTTAGAAGTCCTTTAATGAGGAGTCCAGCAGTACAGGCAGTCAGAGGCAATATTTTTTATGCGCTTGCCATTCAAAGAAACAGGTCCAACAAAGCCATCGGAACTTTGCAAACTAAACAACATAGTTTCGTGCTCATGACAGAGAGTGGCTCCTGTATCGAGAAGTGCAAGGGTGACTCCTTCAACAGACACTTCAGTAATGTACGCTGGAGAGGGACGAGGACTCGTGCTTTGCAATGGGGGATGCAATTCGTGCCTCAGGATCCACGAGCAGATCGTCAGTTTTCTTGCTCAGTGACTAGGTACAGTGACACATCGGAGGAAGCAAGCATCGATGTGAAGATGGCAAGCGACTGGTAGGCAGGGTTGGGCGATGAGGGTAAAATGAAGGAGCAGGAGTGCTGGGAGGTGCTTAATTAAAATTAGTAAGGTAGGGTGGTGGTTGCCGGACGTTCGAATAAGGAAGTATACGACAACGGCCGTGGTGTCACAGCACCAGCACTTCCACAAGCGAAACATATCGGATGATCATCCAAGGTGCGCCACTGCTGAGAGTGTGCTCCGAGTCGCGGCTGGAAGGTCGGGATGCAGCTGTACTGGTAGTGGCATAGTTGCTGGCAAGAAAGTCGGCGGTCGAAGTCGAGCAACTGTTTCTGCGTATGTGAGAGGGGCAGTTGCTGACGGCAGTTCATGGGCTTGAGGGGTGGCTTGAGAGACTTGCTCTTGGACGATGTTCCGGAGTGTAAATGTGAATGAGGGTGGCGGTGGCATGTAAGAGACCAAAGACAGCTGGCAAGGGACCTCTGCACGAGCAAACTCCTGGATCTTCAAAAGCAGAGGGGCATGGTCATCTGCAATGACAAGGCTTGATAGGGTATCGTTTGGTTTGGAGGCGTTGCCTGCGCAACTCATCGTAGCTTTGAGAAAGGTGAATTACTTCAACGATGGTGCTAGGACTCTTCGATAGCAACATTTGGAACGCGTCCTTTTCAGTACCCTTCATGCTATGCTTGATTTTATCCTCTTCGTGCATCAACACCCACACGTTTGCAAAGGTCGACAATGTCTTCTGTAAAACTTAAAATTTTCACTAACTTGCTGGCATCTTGTGCTCATGTAATGCTCTGCGTGAAGCTTTTGCACTGCTGGGCAAATGAAAACTTTGGTGAAGCTGGTCTTAAAGACAGACCATGTAGTAAGGTCGGCTTCATGGTTAAAAAACCATAGCTTGGCAGCGCCTGATAGGTAAAAAATTGTGTTCCTCAGCTTGGTATTGTTGTCCCAATTATTAGGACACTCGCTTGTAGGATCAGATCCAATCTTCAGTGTCTTTGTAGTCTGTGCCGATGAAGATGGGGGGATCTTGCTAACGGAAGGCACCGGCACCTACCAGAGTGGGTGAGGCCGTCAGAGGAGCGATGTTTGCGGCGTCGGTCTTGAGAGATGGTAGCTTGCGATTTCGGAGTTTCAGATAGAGCGAAGCCCAGCATCTCCACCACTTCAAATGCTGTTCGTTGCAGTGGGACATGGGCGAACAGTTAGCAGCAGTCAGAGAAAGTTCAGCAAAGCACAAGCGACCATGAGCTCATACAGGTGGTGATGGTGCACTCACAGGCCACTCTTGACTAAAGTAACTTTATATAATTTTGCTAAAGTGAGCTGTTGCAATTTAGACTTTGCAAACATTTCCTGCATATTAGTGAATCTATGAATCTATGAATATATATATATAGAAGGGACAAATGAAATAACATGGTGAAATCTCTCAACATAAAATTTATATTCACTAAGGTGCGTTGTCTATTAATTCAGCCTTGCTCTGTGATCTGCTTGCCTCTTGGTTACCTTGGATGCTGGAGCGACTGCCCTGGAAAGGTGTTGGTCCTAGGTTCAATCTCTGTATTAAGATTAATTTTTCTTCAGCCATGGAGCTTGCTTTCTCAGAAACGCGCATAAGTTTCCTTTGTAGCTTCGTGCTGCAGTCAAGTCGATGACAGGCATTCCTTTCGCAAGAACTGCAATAAATAGAAAAATAATCTATCTAAAAAATACTTTGTAGTTCTTGACCAAAAGCAAACAGCTAAATATATAGGTCTCTTCTCTTCAGCTATTCTATTGCGTTTCTCTGCACCTTCTGCACCTAGCCCCTCGATTCCCCAAGTTGCAGCGGTGCATCCTGCACCCCTGTCCTCAGTTGCTTGGGGTGCAAGGCGTGGTGTAAGAATAGACGGGTGTCCCAACGACGCCGCCTCTCTGCAGAGCAGGCTGGCTTCGACTGTTTGCGCTTCCTTCCTTCACCGGCAGGAGCGCTATGGTATTGGAGGTCATCATTTTCTGTCATCTGCTAGCAGTGTGAGACCCTGTGCTAAAGTATATTGCTGCAGATGCCCTTATGATGCGCACCGTTACTTCTTCTGTGGCACTACTAGCTCTTGCCGATTCTGTATTACTCCATACCATGCTACTTGAGAAGAAAAAATGAACATAAAACAAAACTGCATACTGAACTCCATGTTAGATCTTGATTTGAAGTGAATTCATCCAGCATCCTTAAACTTTTTAGTTGGTGCTTTTCAGACATGTTTCCACCTGTGCTTGCCTAGATGTGCTTGTGTTGTGTGTCAGGTGAAAATTACTGCCCCATTGCCAGCAGCACTTTTTTGTCTTTTTATACATTGTTCTGGTCACCAACAATTGTTTCAAAGTTGCTCTTGCTATCATGTGCATCATGCAAGCATAATTGTCACATTGGGATTGTGTTTTTTTTTTCTTTTAGTTCCGGCGCATAGTGTTCACATCAATAGACAGTGCTTTGTGTGGACACTTCTCCACGTAAATAAAAGATTAGTAGCTTGCACGGTTAGCATGCATGCTAACAACGCACATTGCTGCACTCGCTAAAACCATGGTCCCTCGCTTTGTGGGTGCAACTTGGAGAACGGAGTAGTTGCAAAACGTTTCCCAATAAAAGCAAGGCATAAGCACGACCTAAACAATGCTCAGAAGTGCAATTCGGAGAGCCAATTTGCTAGTGTAACCATAAATCACTAGGAAACTGCCTTTTTGTGCTTCTTCCTGCATGCGATGTAAAACTGTACCAGAAAGCTCTGAAACTGTGTCCTAGTACTCCCGCGAATTACTTAATTGTGACTCTCCAGTAATCACTTAAATGGGAAATGTAATAAAGTTGCATTAGAAATAGATATTTATTACCATAGTTTAACACAATATTCTTGTTTTATCAGAAGTTTTTAACATTTTTATTCACAGTTGTGGCGAATGCGCCATAGAGTTCCATGCTCTCACAGTCAGTGAAAGAAGCGGAAACTACGAACAAGAAAGAAACCGATATTGAGTGTTGTTGAGACACCTGCCTATTCTTGCACCTTGCAGCGAGTGGGTGCGGTGTGGCACACCCCAACCAGCATACCAACTGCACCTTTTTTGTTCGTGGTGCCATGCACCTTTTTTGAATTGAACAAACCTTATAATCCACTCACTAAGCACCCATGACACAATATTTTAGTGGTATGGGGAGTTGTCAGATGAGTTACATTCTTAGCATTCCTTATCATGTTTAATTCTGACTGTCTCTACGTCGTGTGTGTAAACTGGCTCACTAACTCAAAGGAATGCCACGTAAATGCTATATAAAAAGCCTACAGTTACATAAATTTGCCATGCTGTCACCAGTTAATAATTCATATTTGACTGGAACCGTTGGAAAGTCTAAATAATTAGGAGTCTGGAATATTGGATCTACCAAAAAGTATGTGACTTCTTTTCACAAGTGGCCATAAAAGTTTGTCAATGTGCTGCTCTGCACACATACAATTGCCTGCGACCTGGTCACTCCATATTTACGCCAATGTCGTGCTGTCGCAACAGAAATAAAGTACACTATGCACCAAATCTCCATCCCCAAGTAACATAACAGAAGTTAACTGTGCTGCAATAGCTTAATAATTTCGGGTTCTTCACAAATCATATTCCAACACTTCCCTCTTTAAATTGCGACATTAAAACAAAAATATCGTGTTTTCTGCTTGACTACATAGTCGTGCAGGCGAAGCTCAAATTATCAAACAGCATGATTGAAGGTGTCCGAAATTTCGGTTGTCCATGGAGTTAGTAGCGGCACTGCAAAACTCCAATGAATTGGTCAGCAACTTCATTGCATAGAGCACTGCGAAACACTCTGCTCTCCATCTTTATTGGGTTGTCACTGCATTTGCCATAGTCAATTTTCATGGAGCCACAATCGTGCTGAAGAAGCAACAACACTCAACAGCACAACCAGTGCTCTATTATGCTTAAACAGCAGCTGCCCTGAGCACAAGCAGCATCCTGTTTGATGATGCTCAGACTAGGCAGTGTGCACTGGCTGTGCACAGTGTGCAGTTGAGCTGACCTTGAGCAAGATACTGCAGTGGCGGCATGCAAGTTCACCAAAGAGTCGAGAAATTTTACATTATAGCATTCTTTCAATGTTCTTGTGGCAGCTTGTTCATTGGAGATTAACACAGTCAACTTCTGTTGATTTGGCCCTGATTGGACCGACAAAATTGATTGAATTGGGCGCATCAAATTAAACAAGATGCAGAAAAAATGGTCACAGGTCTAATATGTGTTGCACAATGGCGGCCGGTTTCCTAAGGTCAGTTTAGCCACAACACACCTGTGTTATGTGGTAAGGCATACATATGCCACAAAGGCGGTTTTGATTTCATGTCCTATTGCTATGTGCAGGCAATTCTCGACACAATTTTCTTGAAATAAATAAGAGCTGCTTCTTAGAATCGGGTAACTATTGTAGTGAGGCAGATTGTGAGCTACGGTTATTACTGGAAAATCTTCCTAGAGCAGGCCAAAAATAGGCATTTTCGACGAGATATTTTTCTTTACGTGTTCAACGCATTTGCTTTTCCGTAAGCTTGGCCAAGACAGGCACTACCACTAAAGGGTTCGCTACTGGCATCACCATAGTGGTCAGGCACATGTGCGCTGACTCGTCAAGTTCCGGTTATCTGGCAAGAGCAAATTTTACCATCGAAATAAAAGTTTGGGCCCATATAAATGCATGGGTGCCACCTGAGATCAAATTGACCGAAAAATCAAATCAACCATAATCAAGTTAATGGAAGTCGACTGTATAACAAAATTTCCAGGTAAGGGTGATTTGTGTGCCCCCATGTTGCTGCATATAAATGAGGATGAAATTTTCGGCATTTCATTAGGTGCATCTGAGGATGTTGTTTCATTGTATTACGATGTTGCACATAATGCTTGCAACCCTACGTTTGCAGGAGTATGCAGTGGATTTTTCTGGAGACCTGGATGTACTTCTCATGAAGATTACACAGTACAGCTATGCCCGCTGCAGTCACCTTCTTCCCATAAGGGCAGTTTTTGTCTCCAAGGTAAATGGTCAGCTGTGTGTTTGCAAAATATATAAAAAACATTGACATTATATAAGTACTGATTTATCGAATGGAAAGTAGGATTAATTCACAAGTGCTTACTGCCAAGATGTGCCTTTGTTTAGCAGACAAGCTAATAAGGGGTGTACAGGTTCTTGAAAGCCATGAAAATTCTTGTATGTTTTGTGCAGCACAGTTACTAATTTCAGACATGGAGCTGATAGCAAATCTTAAGCTGCGAGAGGACTTCTTAAATGGTCATATATGCTTATTTTCTAATAATAGAGAAGATGATCAGTCACAGAGGTAAGACTCTGGTTCCATTAACTTCTTTGTTACTGCATGGCGCACTCTATAATTTGGAACACGTTAAAATAATTGAGCATTGCTTCGACAGAACGTTTTTTACTAAAAAGAATAACTCCCCATACTTTTAAATGATCCTCTACTCAAACGAGCCCCTCGTCTGAGAAAGATGCTACACTTCGCAATAATTGAGGTGGAGCGTCGTTGAAGAGCAGTGACCACTTCTGTCTAGGGACAATGCTGCCATCCACTTCTTCGAGTCAAGGTGGGGGAATGAGTGGAGAAACATTCACCATATTTTGCAACACTAGGTAGAGCAGAAGAATATTTACAGAATTTCGATACTCAAGGCCAGCAGATATTTTGCGTTCACCTGTCAGGCAGCACAAGGGTTTGCTGTAAAAATACCACAAATTGCAGATGCTGTGTGCAGCTTTGACTGTGTGATGCTGGTACTTCTGGCAATGTTTAAATTAATTTTGGAGCCTTGAGTATAAGTTTATTGATTACAGGCTCTTAGGAATATACAAATGAAGCGGAATATATAGGAAGTGGTCCCTTGGTGAAAACATTGCAGTGGGCACTCTTGTTGCAATACACATAGCATAAGGATAAAACAAAAGCAATTGCAAAACAAACACTTCAAGAGTACATCTGTCGCTTTTTGATATCTTGATGTAACTTACATATGAGAATTAAAACCATTCAAAAGGAAATTGGTAAAAGATTATCATGTATATTTGAGAGAGAGAGAAAAGTATTTTTGTACAAAACAGAGTACTTACTAATATAAAGCCTTAACTTGATGTGTATAAGAGGTACACTTGGCATAAAGATACAAAATGCAAAACTTAATGGTCAGACGTGGGGGGGAAGGGGGGAGATAACATTATATGTTGGTTACAGAACAAGAAAAGGCTAGCATAAATTACATCGACTCGACTGTCTCTGCTTGTTATAATGTCATCAGTACATGCAGCACTTCATTCAATATAGCATGCAGTGAGTTACAGTGGGATATGGGATCATGTCGAGAAGTGAAAATAAATAGCATAAAAACTAATCGAAATCACCGGTTCATAAATGAGCCAACTGCATGTTTAAAAGATAATAATACGGGCGAGTTTTTAAACCCCATAGTGTTTCATACCTTAATGGCAGCCGAACTCCCGTTTTCTGTCCATAATTAGTACCTGCTTTTGTCTGTAAAACTGTTATTTTGTAAGAAGAAATGTGTAAATGAGAAATTGTGATAGAATTTGTTCCTGTAATATAAAGAAGGTTGGGGTTTTGTACCATGCAGTAAGCAATAATACTTAGGTTGTAGGAAATTACTTTTGCAAGTAGATTACTTAGTAGATGAAAGAGTGGAACTGTGTTTTTGCACGTGCTCCAGTGAACCTCGGTTTGTATTATGCATGAGACCCCACTATTTGAAAAGTGACTATGAATGAAAGCATAATTGAGAATAACTAGTGTACGGAGGCTAAAGTATTGCCAGGCTTTGTGAAAAACACGAGTGCCATTTCCTGTTTTCTATTTTCATTGCTTATCTTGTGCATTAGAGCTTAAAAAACTGCCAATCTCAACACCAAGAAGTGTGCATTGGTCAGTGGGTAAAATTGCTTGATTATTCACTCAAACTGGAAGTATGTTATAAAGCTTTTTTAGCTGCGAGCTTAAGATTACAAATTTAGTTTCTGAAGTGTTGATTACTAGCCTGTCTATATGACGCCATGTAATAACATTTTAAAGATAGCTTTATAGCTGCATTGTCGGGCTTTAGTGGAGTCATGTGAAGTGAAAATGGTAATGTCATCCACATAAAGTAATCTCCCTGTCTCTGGTGACAAGCAATCTGGAAGATCATTTGTGTAATTGAGAGGTAATAATGGTCCTAATAAAGATCCCTGTGGAACTCCTATGTCGATAGTTTTGGTGTGTAAAAACGCACCTTAAACACAGATCGTCTGTGTAGGATTAAGTAAATACAGCGGAATCTCCTTGATACTATCTTCACGGGAACCAGAAAATAAAACGCATCATCCAAAAATTGTATTATATGTATTGTATTATCCTATGGGACATTAACCCGCCGTGGTTGCTCAGTGGCTATGGTGTTGGGCTGCTGAGCACGAGGTCGCGGGATCGAATCTCTGCCACGGCAGCTGCATTTCGATGGGGGCGAAATGTGAAAACAACCGTGCACTAAGATTTAGGAGCACGTTAAAGAACCCCAAAAGGGTTCTACTTAAATTGAGGACGACACAACGAGCTATGAAAAGAAAAATTATGGGTGTAACGTTAAGGGATAAGAAAAGAGCAGATTGGGTGAGGGAACAAACACGAGTTAATGACATCTTAGTTGAAATCAAGAAAAAGAAATGGGCATGGGCAGGACATGTAATGAGGTGGGAAGATAACCGATGGTCATTAAGGGTTACAGACTGGATTCCAAGAGAAGGGAAGTGTAGCAGGGGTTGGCAGAAAGTTAGGTGGGCGGATGAGATTAAGAAGTTTGCAGGGACAACATGGCCACAATTAGCACATGACCGGAGTAGTTGGAGAAGTATGGGAGAGGCCTTTGCCCTGCAGTGGGCGTAGCCAGGCCGATGATGATGATGATGATGATGATGATGATAAAGAACCCCAGGCGGTCCGAATTTCCGGAGTCCTCCACTACGGCGTGCCTCATAATCAGAAAGTGGTTTTGGCACGTAAAACCCCATAATGTAATCTCTAATTGATGGGACATTGGCTGGGAATGTACAGAATCATACCGAGATTCCATTGTAGTGAATGTGCTGTAGTGTTGTAGTGGGGGCCAGTTATACCATAAGAAGAAAAGTGTGTCGAGAAGAACTCCATGATTGATAGGGTCGAAAGCTTGACAGAAATCATTGCAAATCGATTGGAGGAACTTGCTGTTATAAATAGTGCTTTTAATTTTATCGGTGATTTCAATTTATACAAGGTTAGTGAAAAGACCTTGTCAAAATATTAATGGATGTGGCAATATTAGCTTAAATTGGTCATGGTATGCTGTAAGACATACTGCAATGAATTTCTCGGCAACCTTACTAAACCAAGGAATAATAGTAATTGGCCTATAGTTATTCACGACTGTTCCAGCACCCTCTTCTCTCTCTCTTTCTCTCTTCTTTTTTACAGGTACCACTTTGCTTGTCTTCATTTCAGTACAAACAATGCAGTACAGTCGAACCCCGCTACAACGAACGCCGCTTCAACGAAATTTTCACTTCAACGAAACATTTCCAATTCCCCGTCAGCTAGCCATAGAAGTCAAAGCAAAAAAGTTCTCGCCACAACGAACAATTTTTCGGGCTTGTTTTCGCTTCAACGAAATTTTCGCTCGGTTGAGCTGGGCTTTAAAATTTGCTTTGCGATAAAATAAACATAACCCCAATCGTCTGCAATTTTTCGTACATCCACGCCGCTTAGGTTCACCGAAAACGTGCGCCCACTGCACCGTCACCGATAAACGAACTCATGGAGAGGCGCCATTGTTTAGTGGTGATGACGATGGGGCTAGCCGCCTTGCGACAAGGCACAGGCCCACTTTGCCAAACGGGAGCCACATCCAATCCGTATCCATCCTAGGTCCCGTGATCGCTGGCGCAACGCGGCAACGCAGATTTTAGTTTGTGCTTGTGCGTGCGGCCAGCATGGCGACAAAGCGGAAGTTTCTTTCCTTGGAGGTGATGGCGCGAATCATCAGCGAGGCTTCGAGCGGCAGAAATAAAGGAGACGTCGCAGCAGAGTTCGGCATCTCCAACAGCACGCCGTCGACAATTTTGAAGTCGAAGGACGCAATCACCAGTGCTCTTTCTGTGGGGGCATCCACCAAACGGAAGAAGTTGACTCAAGCTTCACACGAGGATCTTGAAAAGGCGTTGTTTACGTGGTTCCTTGATATGCGTGCCAAGAAAATGCCAATCAGCGGAAGCATGCTGCAGCAAAAGCCACTTAACTATGCTTGCATGCTCGGTATCGAAGATTTTAAGGCAAGCGCAGGTTGGCTGACCAGCTTCAAGGCCCAAAACGACATCGTTGTGAAAATGTTGTGCGGCGAACAAACTGCATCGGCACCGCCTTGTGCACTGGATGTAATGGACGCTTTTGACGTCATTCCTAATTTCATTGGCACCCACGACGACGTCGTAATGCAGCTGCTGACCGAGTGCAAACATCGCACCGCGGCGATGATGACCAAAGGAAGGAGGCAAACATAGATGACCGACTTTTTTTTGGAAATGAATGACGTTTTTCAATGGGTGTAGTCAAATCTGACAGTGTTTTGGGTCAGATTTTGCCACAACGAAAGGTAACCGACTTTTTTCGGAAATAAATGATGTCTGTGAGTGTGTAGTCAAATATGAGTGTTTTGAGGCAAATTTTGCCACAACAAAATTTTCGCTTCAACTAAATTTTTCGCGCGTCCCATGAGTTTCGTTGTAGCGAGGTCCGACTGTACTTAAAAATTGAATTCATTATGTGTGCAAAAATAGGTGCTATGACATCGACAGTGTACTTTATGTAACAACTGGAAATATTGTCATTACCAGGGCCAGTTGATTTCAGATTCATGATAGTACTGTGTACCTTGCTGGGAGTGGTTGGAAAAGGATGGACTGCGGCAAACGGCGAGTGTTGTTAATGCGCTCTTGACAGGAAGTTGTTAGCAGGCTTTAAAAAAAAATAAACTGAAGGCATTTGCAAGGTCAAGGGAAAATTAGCTGTAATTTTATTGAAAGGGAATGAAAGTCACAGTAATGCTGGCTTCAGTAAAAGAGAAATCGTAAAGAATCTACTTTGATGCCATGTTGTCGACTGGAGGAGTTGCCAGTGTACAGTCAACGACCGGCACCATCACCTACCCCATAGAGTCAGTGTATAAGAACGTCTGAAATTTCAGACGCAAGAACCCGTCGCCATCGGATTTTCCAGACTTTTTCCAGGTCCCAAATGGCATTAATCAAAGTCATTACCGTCACCATTTTGATTACCTCGCTGCTTCAAACCGGCGCTCTCGCATGCAAATCCGCTGGCAGCCTAGCCACCACTGCGGCAACTTTAGGCCTAGCTGCTTCAACATTCGCTGCCAAGCTTTTTGCTGTTCGGCGCCGTATTTTTCAGTAAAACGATTCGCCGCTGTTAGCAGTTGGCGCCGACTCCGCCTTTGTAATTCTCGCCCAGTGTCTTTGAATATCGGGAAAGACGACGCGTTGCATTATGGTGGTTTCCGAAGGTCAGCTTCGCCTTAGTAGAGTAATGCTACGCAGCGAAGCGTACGCCAGACTATTGCGGTGAAGCATAATCGTAGGAATTGGAGGAAGGGGCAATTGTCACGGGACACAGTATGTATTCCTTACACACGCGTGCACCCGCCATCTCCTATCACAGTACAAGCACCGATATGCCTAATAAGTGCACTGGCAGGCATTCAGAGCTCTTTCTGATGTGCCTGTGGTGATTTGAGCCTTTAAGCGGAGTAAAAGACATGCATTCATTTTTCGAACTGCTGAATTTTTCAAACGTTTTCGTGGCCCCAAGAAAGTCCGAGAAATCGGATGTTGACTGCACAACTGACATAGAGGATGCTTCAAATGGTCCGTGGAGCGAACGTGCGGTGGAAGGTGGACGAGAACAGGAAGGACCTACGCATTGAGGAATGAACTGGAAAGGAAGTGTACCACTGCTTCTTTGAATAAGCTTGAGCCCGAAAAAAAAAAAAAAAAAAATGTTGATTGACATTGAGATACAGGTGTCCCTCATCCAAACCAATATAAACTCTTTAAAGCAGTGAAATGCAATACTGAGGCATTGTCCGTGGACTGAGAGTATGTCAGGACAGTTGAGGATGACTTAACAGCTGTTGAGAGAGGGAATCTCACTTGTGACAAAGTCCAGGCCTCATACGAATGAGCTTGCTATCAATTGAACTAGCTCATATTTGAAAATATTTGCTTGTGTATGCATCTCCTTTTTATTCGTATTTGAGAATGTTTGACTCGATTCGCAATGGGTTTTAGCTTTTTTTCGACGGTATTTTATTTCTGTGTATTCACTAAGCCCTCCTTTCTGTTTTCTTTTTGAATAAAATAAACACTACTCCTTACTATTAAAACTGGATTAAGTCTTTTTTTATATATATTTTATGATGCGTACTAGAAAGTGACAGCATTGGGCGACATGGTGTCAGCCTGTCTTGACATAAAACAAAGTTCTGTGTCATTCAGGGAATTTTACAAAGCCACTCAGGGAAAACCTGGGAAACTCAGGGAATTTGGAAATGTCAACTTGGTAGACACCCTGTATATTTCTTTCATGGCAGATTTCAGTAATATTACTTGCAGTGCTAGTTTTATTTCGAAATGAACTTAGTATGCGCCACTACTCCATTTACATGCAAACTTACACAGTTCCATGACTAACAGACAAACTTGAGTTCTCGGTAGTTGCCGACTGGTTGCCCAGGTATTTCAATGGCACCTGTTCGGCCGTCGGTTGATCTCGTGCCTATGATCTCAGGCCCAGCCCCAAAAAAGCATTAGTCCCTAGTTCACTTTCTGTAACAGGAGAAATTTTTCTCCAACCTCAAAGCTTTCTTTCTGAGAAACGTTTTTTGTAGCTTTGTGGCTATTCTTAGGTAGATGACAATTTTTCCATTTCATCAAACTTCCTTTACTTTTTGCGAGTTCCACAGAACTCGCTTGCTGACAATAGTTCGCTACTCCCTGCTGCGTAACCCTTACTGAAAATGCCTGCACAAAGCTTTTTCATATACCATTTGTTCACACTCTGTGACCTAAACAGTGGGAGTGGGTGCAAGCTCATATAAAATGCAGATTGATCAAATAAGTTTCCCCAACTTTCAGGTACCCAGTATTTGAAGAACAAATACTTTGATGTTGCACATATTGCAATGCACATCTGGTGACTGCAAATCTGCATATTTGCATAATAGCATTTACTATTCCTTTCTTTTTGGTGCAATAACTTGAGAGAGACACTGCACTATTAGCACCACTGCTGTGAACAGCTTGTGAATGTAGAGTGCAACCTACTATAGGAATGTCATTTCAGATGTTGTGAATAGAGAATGGTGTGCCTGCAGGACCAGCGCCATGTGTACATCATGGTTCCCTCCGTGGGGAAGCACCTGGCGAACCATGCCCGACCTGTCCTGCCCCATCTGACTCTTCTGCATGACATTCTGAGTGCCCTCCACGTGCTGCACACTCCTTTTGAGAGCAAACCTTCTATTGGCCATGGCCGTGTACATCCTGCCTGGATTGTACTGCCTGCTGATGGCCAGTCCATCGTACTTGATCTACCAGACTTCAGCGCCTATATGCTGGTGCAGTCATCACATATACTTTGAGTTTTTGTTTTCACAATGCATGTCATAACTCACTTTTGTACAGTAGAACCCCACTATTTTCTAACAAGTTGGGCTGGTTAGTGCTTATGCAGGGACTGGTGCATTTTAACTGTTTTAAAAAAGGAACGAGAAAAGAATGGGGCATTACTTTAGCATATTGTCTTGCGTGCTTCTCCTTTCTGCTGATTAGTCTTTTTGCCCAAATTTTGATATTAGTCCTTACTTGACTAATTAAGCATTGGGTTTATTTATGCCAATATTCACAAAAGTAAAATGCTAAGGATGTTCGAATAGTAAGCTTTTCTAATGAAATCAAATATGAATGTTAAAGAAAAAGAACCTCTGAATATTGTTCATTAGTGTTGAGGGTTGGGCGAGTTGGTATTGCATTCTTAAACTGGTACAATGCAACATAAAAAGGAAGAAACAAGTTGAGCTGGCCAGATCAAAGAACAGAGCGCTGGCTTCCAACTGGTTTGTTGGCAAATTGCACGAAATATATAGCTCCAAAAAGGCATCCGGACATGTCGTCACAACACTTCACAAAATGTTACACCGATAAAAGACTACACCATCATGAGTCACAGAACGTGCAGTTCTCTCATGCACGGTTAAACTGATCAAGAAATACTTCCTGTGAAAATAGGCAATAAGATGGCGTGCTAACACACGTGCTGCCAGCCTTTGCTATGAGATCAGCTTCAGTGATCTCCCGCATAAGTTGTGATCGGTTTTGCACTTCACACTGATAAAAATTCGGCTTACATCCACAGTCACGACAGTGAATTCCTAAGTGTCCCTGTATAGCTTGGTGCACATTGTAATCATGTTCTTTTAGCCTTTCATTAAGGCAGCAACCAGTTTCGCCTATATATCTCTTCCCACATGATAGTGGAATTGAATAAACAACCCGAACGACACAAGACCCAAAATGCTTCTTGTGCATGGTCGAACAGACAGTGCTGTGCGGATGGAGCAGATTTATGGCTGTACAGAGCCTGCGTAGCGTATCCGGCGCAGGAAACACTACTTCCACGCTACCCCTGCAGCCAATCTTTTTTAATCTGTGAGAGACGGTATGCAAATATGGTATGACTACTGGCCTCTTGTTAATTATTTATTTGTTGGGCTTCTGTGTGACTGTCCTTCTTTATCTGCTTTAATAGCTTTTCAGCTATAGCTGGCAATAGTGTAGCCAGGTATCTGGCACACAAAATTTGATCAATTTGACCTGCAAAACTGCACTGCATGGCATGATGACAAGATTTCCTGAGGGCATTAGTAACACAAAGATTACTGATGCTTCGCTTAACCAGCTCAGAATGGATTGAGTCAAATGATAAAAGAGGTTTCCCACTTCTTGGTTCGTACATCCAGCATACATGATCACATGAAAGAAGTAAAATGACTAAGAACCGTAAGCTGTTGTCGGTAGGCATTTCATGGGTGAACACAAGCCGATGAAAGCAATTGTTAAAAGTTTCCACGATTTTGTCTGATGTGTGCTAAAAAGCAGCATTGTTGCAATCTACAAGGATCAAAAAATCATCTACAAAATGGTCTACTTTCATGACATTTTGTTTATGTACGGTGCTCAATAGCAGCCTGTCATAATGAGCAAGGTAGGTGTCACTTAGGACTAGGCATGAGCCAATGCACGCACCACTGTTTTGAATGTTGGTCCGGACATTAAAAGATACAAACGTCGATTTTAGGTAAAACGATAAAAGTACAATGAGGCTGCTGTTATCAACACCAGTGCGATTCTGGAAAGCTATCGCACCAAAGGAATCAGTGGCGTCATCAACACACTGCAACAACTTGTCATGTGGTAACGAATAATATAGATCTTTTATGTAGACTGAAAAAGCTCGTTAGCCTTTGTTATTCTCTTCGAGAAAGCTTGTCAAAGTGTCTGAGTTTCTTATTAAAATAGGGTCGTCGACAGTAAGCAAGTTAAGTTTCTCTTGTAAAAACAGGGCCACAGATTTTTGCCACATCCCTCTTTCTGTCTTAATAACCTGCAGGGGGCAGTCCATTTTATGCGTCTTCACCGTGAAAAACATGTCAAGGCTAAGTTTCTTGCACTAATCGACTGCTTTGGACAGCTTCGACTGCTTTGGACAGTTTTAACTTCGTATTTATCTTTTGGCAACGAAATGGCTACCACAGGTCGAAAAACAGAATCGACGGCAGTGGTAGCTTTTGTGAGGAAGAAAAAATTGGGCCAAACCACAAATCCACCTTCTTTGTCTAAAAGCAAAAGAACAAGGGAACAAGTAACCTGGGCTCATCATGTATAAACTTTTATTAATATTAGTTTCATCATAAAAAATGGAATGAAAAAAGTTTAATTACAAAAATGTTCTTCATTGCTGAAGAGGCTTCCAAGCTAATTCATTCTTCATGTGAGTTATACTGGAATTAAAGTTACAATTACCACTGACAAAGCGTGCAGCGCGGTTTTATATGCGTTCAAATTTATAGATTAGCATTTGGCCATGAGGATCCCATACTCTACAAGCATATTCAAGGATTGAACATATATTGGTGACATACGGAGCTTCCTTAAGGCTTTTTGGGGCAGATTTGAAGTTCCATTTTATGAAATTTAACACACCATTGGCTTTACCAGTTACATAGTCGCCTATATGTTTATTCCATGATAAATCAGAAGACAAGTAGACACTGTTAAGAATGGCCGTACGGGGTGGCAACGTGCCAGCTTTCAGCCCGCTGCACGTGTTCCAAGCCCACCAGACGGGGCGCCCTTCGGAGAACTGCGAAGAGCCGGCAGCCACGTGGCACGCGATCAACTCAGGAAATTGGTACTTGGCCGAGCCATCCGGTACGGAGCAGAGTTCCACGAAGCCCTCTGACGTCGGCACTGAAAGCTGGGCGGTACCGAGAACTGTCCGGCCTTTTCACCTGTGTGTGCGTGCAACACGAACATTTCCATCCACGGGGCCCTCGAACGTGTCAGCCTTTGTGTGTGTGGGCCGTACTGCGGGGCGGCGGCAAGTTTACAATGACTGGACGAGCGTTTCCGTCCACGGGGACCTCGAAGAGTGACGTCGAACGACGACGTCGAACTATGACGTCAAGCGGAGAGCTTATAAGCAGCGTTTGCCGGCTGCTAGAGCGTGCTCGTGTCGTGCTCGTTGTCGGGAGCTGAGTGCTCTTTGTCAGGCTAGAAATGCACTAGTGAGCTGTGTGCTCGTAAGCTGTTTGCTGTATGTTAGTCTTGCGGGCTCCATATGGGAGTCGCGCTAGACTGCCAATGTATCTTGCTTAAACTGTTAAGATGTAAATAAATCCTGTTCACCGAGGTCCTGTCTACGACCTTCATCTCCTTCAAATGGTGGCAGCGGCGAGATACTCCGACGACTCCTACATCTGGTTGACAGCGGTAGGATCGTCCAACGAATCTAATAACACCAAGGTATTTCAAATTTTCAGCGTGGCCGATCGATGTACAAGACAGGCTATAACAAGAATGGAAAAGTTTGTGTTTCCTAGTAAAACTAATAAAACAACACTTACTTATATCCAAACGCATTTTCCATTTTTTCCACCACGATACTACACTGTCAAGATCACATTGTAAGATATTAATATCATCCATGCCATTTATAGATTTATAAATTTCAGAGCAATCTATACTCTTCGAAGTGCAGAAGATGCTGCAAACACTCACTTCAACACTAATTGCAACGATTGAGCTCATCGAGGTGGCCAAATAAAAATGCGCCACTGGCATGCCCGTAATAAATTCATAAGGGCGTTTCACATCGCTTGTCAATGCATGCGTCCGTGGCATAATGGTTTCTATATTAGGCCTCTGTGCTAGAGTTCCTGTGAGAGGTCCATCGGAAAATTTTAATAATGTTTATTAAATTGTTTATTACGCAGTACATTGTGGAAAATGACGAGTTTACAATCATGAAGTCGTTTGAAGCCAGAAGGACTAAGTTTAGGCAAATCCATGTACTTCCCTTGATTCCCCTGCTGGGCCTGTGTGCGCTACCCGATTCTTGGGGGCTGCCATGTTGGATCTCCTACTGGCTTGGCAAGGCCAGGCTCGGCCTTTAGTGACCCGCTCTATCGCCCTCAAGATCAAAACACGCACGCTTACAATAGAGAGCATGCGACATCCTCCAGTCTCGGAGGCCATGCCCGCTCTTCCTTGGCTGACAAAACACTCTAGTGGATGGCACTTCTTGTTTATTTCTTTTTTCTGTCAGCACTATCATTTTAACCACTTAATTCGCGATCCATTTTTCTTCATTTATTTATATTAAAGTTTCAGTTGTTATTTGCATGTGGCGTGTACACAGAGCAGGTGTGTCTCAGAGGCGACGCCGCATCTTTGTGTGTGTCCGTGCAGCTTCGGATTTGTGTGATTGGCACAACCTTGTGTGCCTTCATGAGAGCCAAGTGGTGTGAAGAAACGTGGCTCGTTTCTTTGATCTCCAACGGAGATTGCCAACGTGGTGACGCTCTTGTCAGACTGTTTACGCAGATGATATCACTCTTGCGCAAATCCAAGCAAATCTGATCGCCTCCAAGTGTAGTATTAGGCAGGGCGTTACAAGGTTTTTTTATCAGTTGCTCTAAGCTTAATATATTTTATTTTTCTGGCTGAACAAGATTTTCTGACTATTTTTCGGTCCCCGCGAAGTCTGGAAAATCGGTCGGCGACTGTACTCCTCCAGGGATGTGTGGTGAAAGGAAGGCATGCCACACAAGCATGCAAGTCAACTCAGTAAACCTATAAAAAGAATGAAGCAAGTGAGAAGTTTGCAGTAATCAATTGTTTAATCACTAGATCAGATTCTATCATTTTTCATGTGTCTTGCAATAAGAGGTGCAAGCGCAGTAGTATTGCCGATTTGTGAGTGCCCAGCTGTAAACTAAGTGATTGCACGGTACCTATAGAAGATCCTTGAGGGCGAGCAAGTTGCAGTCATGGTTTGAGGGATAAGAAACAAGATATAGATTAGTGTTCCTGGAAACCATAACTCAAAATAACACATGCGAGAATGCTGAATGTGCAGTGCTTAAGCACAGGCGTGAGCACACAGCAGTAAACTAGGCAAGCAAGAATACTCGTACACTATGATGGTGGCAAAGGAAGGAAAAAAAAAAAATCGGTTCTGGTGGAAGCCGAGGGGTGGCAGTCCTATAAGAAATGTTTTTAGCAATTGCGGAAGGTTGTAGCAGCTTCGGGGTGATGCTAGGTGGCTCTTTAATGACAAAAGGCAGAGTTTTTCAAACCTTCGGCCTCTGCCACACAAGTACATCTATGACTGCTTTGTACTTGTTTCCTTTCCTTGACCTGTATAGCGTTGTAGAAAAGTGGCAAGCTTTGTAAATTTTGTGCATTGTTGCTGTAACGTTCCCTACAAGGTCCATATGTGATAACATCGTGGCCGCGCGCCGTATGCTGTAGGTGTGAGTGAAAGCTTGTGAGGGAGAACTAAGGATGTGTCTTCTTGTGCTCGCAAGGCAGGAGAGCTGGGAGGGTTTGCGGCATCTTCTCGTTAGTCATTAGCAGACCCTATATATATATATATATATATATATATATATATATATATATATATATATACAGGGTGTCCCAGCTAACTTGGACCAAGGTTTCGAAAAAACCTGTGCGTTCTGCTGAACAGAAATCCCATGGATGTTGTTGGCGTTTAGTATCTAAACTTGCAGTACCATTTTTTTTTTCTCGTCTTTTTTTTTTCCGTTGAGTAATTAGTCAAGATAAATTAACGTTTTAAATAAAGCTTGAAACGTTCAGGCGTCAATAGGAAAGTTGTGGAGCTCCACAAATATTGCCCAACCCAGGTATTTCCAATGAGATAGGCTTAGCGTGGCCATATTTATTCGGGAAAAACGAAAGCCCGCGGAGTTTTACAAATACCACGTGACAGCGAGCTCTGTGTGCTCGAATGTGCGGCGATTACAGTGCTCTCATGAGTGATTTGTAAAAACATTGTCAGCGCTGCGCCTTTCCTTCACTTACGAGAAACGGCTTCAACGTTTGCTCGCCTCTGACATTACCGGCAGCAGCTGGCGACCGCGCTTTGAAAAAGCGATTGATCAGCAGCCGCTCGCGCCTGTCGCTGAGGAACGAGCCGTCAGCAGCTGTTTATTCCAATATGATGAGAAGAGCGTCTTTTTTTCCAGGGTTCAGGTCGATGCGGAATATAAAAAATACACACAAAACATGCATCATACGTCTAGAACCTGTGTGAGAGAGAGCATCATTTGTTACAACGCCGCTTTTCCATAGGCTTTTCTTCCACGCTGCACGAGCGGCTAGATACATGTGAGCTCGACTGTCTTATTAGTGTTGTGCCGTGCAACTATTTCGAAGAAGTTGTTTGCAGTGCCTAAGGCATGCCATACCCAAGCGAGCAGAAGGCGAACATGGTCTTATCCTTGGGAGCGGCACGGGACGACAAGAGGAAAGCTGCCAAGGTATACCGAAATTGGAAATGTGGGGGAAGACCTAGCGCGAACACAATTATGAGAAGTTACTTGATGCTGAAAGAAACAGGTACCTTCAAGAAGACGCGGCACAGAAAGTGGACCATCAGTGAAGAGGCTGAAGGAGACATTTTGGCTTTCATGACTGCAAACCCTCATTCCAGCGTGCGTGATGTGAGTGGTGAGGTCGGCATTTCAAAGTCTTTAGTGTCAAGAGTTCTTATGAAGGCTGAAATGCATCCGTATTACCTCCAACTGCATCAAAAGCTGCAAGAAAGAGACTTGGAATGGCGGCTTGATTTCTCAAATTGGATTCTTGTGAACAGTGACAAAATACCGGATTTTGTTGACAAAGTGCTCTGGACAGATGAGGCGACCTTCTCCAGAAATTCTCAAGTCAACATCCATAATGCGCATTACTGGAGCGATACGAACTCGCGTTGGGTGGCGCAGACCAGACACCAGTACCAATGGTCATTCAGTGTGTGGTGCGGTATCTTTGATGGAAGAATAATTGGACCCATATTTTTTGACCACATGCTCACTGTTCAGCAGTACGAGAACGACATCTTAGAAGGCCTTGTGGAAGATTTTCGCTGTGATCTTCCTCTTGCGTTTTTAAAGCGAACTTGGTATCAGCACGACGGTGCACCAGCTCACAGCAGCAGCCTTGCCCGAGCCGGGCTTGACGAAGCCTTCAAACGCCAGTGAGTCGGGCGGCATGGACGATGCAGTGGCATGGCCTGCAAGGCCACTGGACTTGACACCTCTTGACTTCTTCCTGTAGGGACATGTGAAAGACCGAGTGTACCGCGAACCTACAACTACACCAGAAGCGCTAAAGGCAGAGATTGCTGAGGCCTGCAGCGAGATACCGTCTTGCGTCATCAAAAAAGCTACACTGCACGTGCTGAAAAGGTGGCAGTACTGTATTATGGCAGAGGGCGACTTGTCTGAACACATTCTTTAGACAGACATCACAGCGAATAAATCTCTACAACCGTTATCCATTAAAAGAGCCATCTATGTGAAACTTTTGTACGACGTGGAAAAGGCACGTAAGTAATATAAAATTACAAATTCTCTGTCGACAGGGAATGGACAGGAAGCTAAAAAGCAACCTTCCGTGTCAGTTTACAATTTTTCCTTTTATGACAACCAGCGCAATTCACACTAGACATTATCAAGCTTGTTATAATGCGTGTTTGCTTGTTGGGGTCTTGCTCCCAAATTCAAACTCATGAGCTTGTCATTTTTCCTCCTCATGCATTCTGCTAGCATGAGAGTGCAATTATCACGACAGAAACGGGAGCCGCACTGTATTTCAACTGCCGCCCGAACCCACTGGCGTTTATCTCGGAACTAAGCACAACGCGAAGCTCTGTCGTGAGCAGCACGAAAGGCGCGAAGCGAGCGATGTTTTTTTACAAAGCACTGTTGAGAGTGCTGTAATCGTGGTGCATTCAGGCGCACAGAACGCGCTGTCATGTATTTTTTTAACTCTGCAGGCTTTCGTTTTTCCCGAATAAAAACAGCCACGCTGAGTCTGTCTCATTGAAAGTGCCTGGGTTGGGCAATATTTGTGGAGCTCCACAACTTTCTTATTGACGCCTGAACGTTTCAAGCTTTATTTAAAACGTTAATTTATCTCGGCTAATTACTCAAAAAAAGACGAGCAAAAAATGGTACTGTAAGTTTAGGTAAACGCTAACAACATAACATCCACGCGATTTCTGTTCTGAAGAACGCATAAGTTTTTCAAAATCTTGGTCCAAGTTAGCTGGGACACCCTGTGTATATATATATATATATAATATGAGAAAGTGCACTTAGTGTAGCAAGTTGCCCTTCATGTGCTTTATTTGTTTTAACACCTGTTTGATGAATAATGACGGAGAAAGAGTGTGGCAAGGGCACCTGTGCACATAGCCGCTTCTGTGGTTATGACGACACAAGTGTCGAAAGTGCCAGCGCGGCTGCAGCAGTGGTTGTGGCGATGGTGCCTGTGCATGTTCTGTGTGTTTCTGTCGTTCTAATGTCACGCACGTCTGAGGTGCCCGTGCAGCTGCTGCAGTGGTTGCGGCAGGTGCATGGGTGGTGTGGTGACCGCGGCGGCACTTGTGTCAGCGTAGTGTGGTGCCATATATAAAAACAATTAATGATTTCATAATGTATGCAGCCTAAACAGCTTCACTGGTAATCCATCCCCATATGAATGTTGTGGCCTCACAAACTTTTAAAGAGGCTTACTATGAACATGTGGCGTGCAAAATCAGTGATGACGATGAGCCACAATGAACAGGCGCATATTTTTACTGAGCAGACAGCTCTAGCTGGCCATCATTCCTCGATGGATGATCCCCAGGCCCTTGCCGGCCATGCGTGATCTCAGCCACACACCCGCTTCACTTCCTAGGGAATGGCCTGTCCCTAGCCTGCCGCCGTTCTCCTCATCTTCCTCGATATTGATGCTGCTGCAAATGGATAAAGTTTGGGGTGCAGTGTTTGCTTTTCCTATTCCTTCTCCAGTGCCCCCTCTCTGCCTTGTCCTGCTTATGGAAGCTTTCTTTCCACAGCAAGCTTATCACCTTTCGATATTTTCCTCTGAAAAAGCTTCCTGAAAGCTATGAGCCAGGCAGAACATGGTAACAATCATCCCTGTCATTTATTATTTAACTTTAACATAGCTGGAAGAGTGCAGATGTGTGCGAGCGTGTGTGCCCTATATATAATAAGAAATAATTTCGCCTGTGGTAGGTGTCTGTGAACATTTGTAACCTGATGTCAGCTGACAGCTAGCCTGCTGTTCCAGAAATGCAGGGTGTCTACGAACGAGGAAAACCGAGAATGCTCAGGGATTTAGAACAGCCCGGAAATACTTGGAGAGAACTCAGGAAATTTGGGCTTCTATCAGGGAAAATTAGCTGTAATTTTATTGAAAGGAAATGAAAGTCACGGTAATGCTCGCTCGAGTAATAGAGAGGAATGGTAACGAATAGTCTTTGACGCTGTGTCGTCGGCTGGAGGAATTGCCAGTGCACAGTCAACGACCGACTTTCCAGATGCCCAATAATTGGGACGGTTTTGTGGCACCACCACGTACCCCATAGAGTGAATGTATAGGAATGTCTGAAATTTCGGACGCAAGAACTCTTCGGCGCCCGATTTTCCGGACTTTTCGCCATGACTGCAGGTCCAAAATGGCCTCAAACCGGCGCTCTCGCACGCAGATCCACTGACAGCCATAGCCACCACTGCGGCAACGCTAGGCCTGGCTGCTTCGACGTTCGTTATTAAGCTTCTTGCCATTGGGTGCCATGTTTTTCATTGAAAGAATTCGCCACTGTTAGCAATGGCACCAACTCTGCCTTTGTGGTCCTCGCGATTGGCTTCGAAGTTCAGAAAGCACGGTGCAGTGCATAATGCCGTTTCCCAAGAGTCAGCTTCGCCTCAATACAGTAATGTTATGCTATGAAGCAATTCGGGCCTCATACCAATGAGCTTGCTATCAATTGATAGAAATAGCTCATATTCAAAAATATTTGATTCTGTATGCATTTCTTTTTTATTCGTATTTGAGTGTTTGACTCGATATGCAATGGGTTTTACCACTTTTGCAAATATATTTTATTCACTTTTCATTTTACGAACCCCTCCCTTCTGTTTTCTTTTGGAATAAAATAAACACTACTGCTTACTATTCAAACTGAAATAAGTTTTTTTCTTTTATTTTTTTTTAACATGCTTGCTAGAAGTAACAGCATCGGGTGACATGGTGTCAGCCCGTCTTGACATAAAATAATGTTCTGGGTCACTCAGGGAATTTTGCAAAGGCACTCGGCAAAAACCTGGAAAACTCGGGGAATTTGGAAATATCAACTTGGTAGACACCCTGAAATGGCAAGTAGGAGCACTCTCTTGTAAAAAAGTTATGTGTGATTTGTTAGCTCAGTGCACCACATATGCCTGTGATCCTTGGCTGAGATAGTTGCACCTCTGTTCTCTATCCTCAGATAATTTTAACTCGTGAGGCTCAAGCCGTGGTTTCTGGCCCCTTTAACTTTCATTACCGCGAGAAAATGGTCGTTTCTTTTTAGGCCTCGGAAAAAAGTTATTTACCACTACAAATAATATTCCAGTACATATTGCAGCATAGCATATTGTACATAATGAAATGCTCTTTCCAAGAACATACGTTGCCAAACAAAAAAATTTATTAGGTGAAACATCAAAATTCTAGAAAGCACCATTTTTGCTGCCAGTTGGCAAAAACAATTAAAAAAACTTGATATCTACAAAAGCAGTACAATCAAAGGAAATTCAAAATGTGCATTTAAAAGATAAATAACCCAGGAATAGTGTCTGAAAAACTAAAAGCTCAGTACACGGCCGTTATTCGGATACAACAAAAAAAGAGATTAAGACCAGTTCATCGCTCATGCCATGTGGTGAAGCAGTTCCTGGACTTTGTGAAGCATAGGTGGACTCTGCACTTTTCCCGAAAAGAGACTAAGACCAGTTCATCGCTCATGCCATGTGGTGAAGCAGTTCCTGGATTTTGTGAAGCATAGGTGGACTCTGCACTTTTCCCCAAAAGACGTCTGGTTTTCGTTAAACTTTGCTGTCCTCGTAGCACATTTTGCAATTCTGCCTTTTTGGCATCTTCTGAGAATGGTCAAATGAGAAGTCCAAGGAACATGCTTCATCAGTTCGTCTAGAGTCATGCACCTCTTCCAGGGCTGATCACTGTCAGTGTAGCTGGGCGACTACAAGGTTAGGCATCCAAACATATGTGTTCGCATTTTCGCAAATTGTCTTTATCACCTCTGCAGAGAATAGTAAGAAATTCCACGCCGTTGTAAACTGTCGTGCTGATCTATAGTGCTGGGCCGAGATGTGCTACGGGTGGCCTTCTTGGCATGAATGGAAGTTTCTTTGCTGCCGATGGCAGCACATTATAACGAAGCGAAGTATGCACCCTGAAGATAATCAGTAGAGCTCTCAGGTCGCGCAAAAATATCGGTACAGATAAGCGCCCACAAGGAAGGAGACCGCTCAAGGCCTTAAAGGAAACTCTCTGGTCAACAGCTGCAGATGTCCCATGCTGACTCAAAACATCATCGCCGTCAGAGCTTGAATCTGCTTTGCTGTCATCTTCGGAATCGTAACTCGAGTCCTCATCACTAAATCGAACCCCGCAGGGGCATCTGCGTCAGCAGGCGTTTGGTGTGTTGTGACACCACGTAACCGAGCACACGAGAGTTGGACCCTCCCGCGTGTAGCCGTGCACGGCTTAGCCATGTCCGGGGAAAGGGGGATCCTCGGGGTTGAGCCGATGCCAGGTGTTCGGACCTTTATGGCCCCCCGGCTGAGGCACCACACCTCTTTGGCCTCTGCTTCACGTAGACGGCACCCCAGGACTGACCCACCTGGGGGAAATTGGCAGTCGCCTTTTCCTGCTGCTCTCTCTTCACATCTCCGTCTTTCTCTCTCACTTTCTGGCCTTTCCTGTCTTCTCTCTTCCATTTACTTCCTTTCTCCTTGGTGGCAAGGGTTAACCCTGTGTGGCTATCCTACCTTGGGTACACCATATTTGGTTATAGTGGCGTCGTACGACTGGCGTGGTGCAGGCTTGTATGCAAGCTCTGCCGCGTCCCCTCGTTGGGCTCTTTGGTGGGCGGTCGGCGCTGTTGCCGTACAAATACATTTTCTTATGGCAGCGCAAACTTCTGTCTATAATCTGCATCGAAAAAGATGCTGCACCGAAGCTCCGTTTCAGTTATCCTTTTGGAGCAACGCCCCATCATTCCCCAAATATTATGTAGTCCACAGTGAAAACAGCATACCAGTAAGGAAGCTCTCTTCATTCCTGGTGGCCAAGTGTCTGAAAGACAAAATTGGACCGACATACAGAGCCTCAAAAATGACTAGTGGGGACCTCCTCCTAGAACTTAATGACAAAGATCAAGCCCAAAAGCTCTCGGAACTTACCAGTATTGGCGACGCGACAGTGACAATTTCACCTCACAGAACACTAAATACAAGCCAGGGTGTGATATCAGAGGAAGATTTTATTGGCCTGAGCGATGAGAAACTCCTTGAGGGTTTCCAGGAACAAAATGTGACAAAAGTACAAAGAATTGTCTACCGCAGAAATGACCAAGAAATCCCGACAAAATGTGTCATGCTTACCTTTGGAACAAGCCTAATACCTACCTCGCTGGATGCAGGGTGCATAAAAGTAAACATCGGACCATATATCCTGAACCTAAGACGGTGTTCCAAGTGCCAAAGGTTCGGACATGCTTCACATGCACGCAGAGGCCAAACAACCTGTGCTAAATGCAGCTCCAATGATCGTCAATCTGACAACTGCACTTCTTACCCACATTGCATTAACTGCAAAGGAGACCATCCAGCTTACTTGCGGTCTTGCCCTTGCTGGAAAATGGAAGAATAAGTAATTGCATTAACTGTGAAAGAAAAACTATTGTTCTATGAAGCCAGAAAGCGACTATCGTACCTTCCGTGAAGATGTTATGCCGATGTGACGCAGAGGGGGGCAAAGATGGCGCATTGGTGCCACAGTGACCCCTCCCGCCCCTGCGGGTGAAGCAGCCAGTGCTGCTCCATCCTCTTTGAAGGGCCTGCAAATACCAGTTCCACAGGGCCCTAAAATCAAACGAGCCCCAAAGCCCGAGACACGTGTCTCGGTGCACAACTCTCAGTCCTCCAGTGCTTCAGAGAGAGCGATGGAGGTCGACCCAAAAACCCTGGTGTCATCAACACCGAAGGACAAGCGCTCTCTCGAGCGCGGAAAGAGGGACAAAGTCCCAATAACCATCTGAAATAAGAAAGCGATGACCTAAAGGTTATCGCCCCTTTGTATTAGCCTTCTTTAAATCTGTCACCTAAAATCTTATCTATTATTTTTTCGTAATGCCATTTTCTACCTTTCAGTTTCATAATGGCTTTTATTATCCAGTGAAATTGTAAAGGTCTCTTAGACAACTTGGGTGACATCAAAGACATGTTAATTAACTTCTCTCCTGTGGCCCTGTTCTTGCAGGAAACAAACCTAGATGAAAAACAAACATTTTAAAAGGTTTCACTGTTGTATGGCGCGACCGTACTCAGGCGAACCGGCTGTCAGGTAGTGTAGCCATTGTTCTGCAGGTTGGTATTGCAGCTAGAGAAGTTCCCATTAACAGTCGCATAGAAGCCGTTGCTGTCATCGTTTTAGCTCACAAAATCATCACCATTTGTTCAATATACATTCCGCCGCATTCACATTTTACTGTAAGAGATCTATAGTTAAGCTTAAACCAGCTACCTGAACCATTTTTAATAGGAGCTGATCTTAACGTACATAACATGTTATGGGGGTAGTAAAACAACTGACACCAAGGGTCAAACACTTGAAGATTTTATCCTAACAAACGACATATGCCTTTTAAACACCGGTGTGGCAACTCACTACTCCCCAAGCATAGGAGCTATGAGTTGCCTAGATATGGCACTGTGCTCTCCATCTCTCTTTGGCAATTTCAATGGAGTGTTATTGATAACCCCTATGGTAGTGACCATATGCCTGCTATCATTAAAAAAACATCTAGTTTTCCTACTATACCATTAATACCACCCCGTTGGAAACTCCATCTAGCAGGCTGGCCTCTCTTTACTGAAAAGGCCACTCTGGATAACATATCAGATGAGTTAACCATAGACTCTGAATAGACGCATAAATGATAAGATTATCGCCTGTATACTTGTTGCAGCAGAACAGACCATCCCACAATCCTCTGTCTTCCTAAGAAAAAACCTAAAACCCTGGTGAACGAAGGAATGCACGCAAACAAAAAAACTACAAAGCAAAGCGTGGCGTATCTTTCAGCAATACCCAACACAATATAATCTACTCTCCTTCAAAAAAGCAAAAGCGAAAGCCAGGTACACACGCAGACAAGCCGAAAGACAGTCCTGGAAAAATTGTCTCGTCAATAAATAGCTCGATAACTTCCAAAACAATGTGGGATCAGGTTCATAAGTTGAGAGGCAACTACGGTCCTTACACGATTCCCATACTTTCACCCCCAGGCGCACAAACAAATTTAGTAGAACAAGCAGACATATTAGAGCAGCATTTTCTTGATATATCAAGCTCAGTAAACTATTCTGCTACCTTTCTAGAATATAAGCAATCAGCCGAAAAGCTAAAGCTTCCGACCACGGGAGGCTCAGAGAGATCGTATAATGCCCCCTTAACCTTACCGGAAATCAGTAGAGTACTCACCACTGACAAAAAAAAAAGCAGCAGCTGGTCCGGACAGAGTACATTACGCAATGCTCGCTCATATATCTCCTAATGGAGTTGAAACCTTGCTTTGTTTTTTTAATATAATCTAGGAAACTGGAAAAACGCTGAATGAGTGGAAGAAAGCCATCATAATCCCTTTCTTGAAAACTGAAAAACCTCCCACAACAGCAACCAGCTACAGACCTATAGCACTCACAAGTTGTCTTCAAAGTCTTATGATGCCATTATAAACATAAGATTGACATACGTCCTTGAAACGGAGAACCTTCTAGATAACCATCAGTGTGGGTCCAAGAATAGTTGCTTTACAGCAGATCACCTAGTCTGGCTAGAACACGAGATATAGGCGGCCTTTCTACCCAAGCACTATAGTCTCAATGTTTTCTTTGATCTAGAAAAGGCGTACGATACAACGTGGAGGTTTGGTATTTTAAGGGACTTGGCAGATTTAGGAATCTGCGGTAGAATGCTCAAATGTCTAGCCGATCATGTCGGACCGAACATTCCAACTGCATTTAGGAACGGTGCTGTCACGTGTATTCATTAAGGAAAATGGTGTACCACAGGTATGCATATTAAGCACAACATTGTTTGTGGTGAAAATAAACTCAGTCAATTATGTAATTCCATCCTCTGTAATGCATTCATTATATGTGGATGATCTACAAATTGCGTGCGTGCATCGAACCTGGCAACCTGCGAATTGGGAAATAATTGGGAAATAAGCATTCGATTACCACAACATGCCTCTGTCTACGCAGCCGAAGTCTACGAAATATGGACTGTAGTTAAAGAGATCATCACTGACAAACACAAAAACACAGTAATATACACTACGATGAGCAAAACGTGAACAAGGTGAATGCAGGAGCCAACGTTTCGACAAGTGGACTTGTCTTCTTCAAGGCGACGTATGCTTTCCTCGCCACAGTATATATAGGTGGGGTTCTTCTAAAAAGGAGAGGGTGTAAGGCGGGAGGGTGCGGCAACGAGGGAAGGTGTGTTAGCCTGTCGAATTGAGAGTAAAGGAACGCTGTGCACAAGGCCAATGCCAGGGCCACCCCCCCACCCCGGTCTGTAAACGCACGCGTGTTAGCCGGCGTGTCAAGGGCGCCTGACACGCCGGCTGGAAAAAAAAAAAAATAAGAGGAATGGAAAGGAAAGGAAAAAAAAAGACGGGGGGGGGGGGGAGGGGAAGGAATACGTTTATGCCTATTGGTTGCAATGTCTTGAACTTATTTCTAAAGCTCCCTTTAAAACGTTTATGCCTATTGTCTTAGTAATATACACTGATTCATTAAGCACATTGAAGGCTCTACACGTGAAATCCGAATGTGAACCCCTGTTAGGGGATATTTTAAACATGGTAACATCAAACAAATATGGCATATCAATTAGGTTTTGCTGGGTACCAAACCATGTTGGTATACCGGGTAATGAAGCAGCAAATAGATGTGCATCAATGGCAGCGTATGAATACGCAACAAACACAACGCTTCCATATAAGGAAAGTATTACTGCGATTAGGAAGGCCTTGATGACAAAATGGCAACAAGAATGGGACAATAGTATAAGCAACAAGCTTCATCTTACTAAACCCGTAATTGGTGAGTGGAAGTCCGTGCACTCACCAGCAACGGTTCTTTGAGGTGATCCTGTGTTGACTTCAGATTGGACACACACATCTAACGCATAATTTTCTCCTCCGAAAAAAAAACCCGCCGACATGCAAGAAATGCAAATGCAGTAATACGCATCCTTATGACGTGTCCACACTTTGCAAAACACAGAAATGGAAGCTTTTACAAAACCTATATAATTTACGTATACCTTTACACCCTGCCCTATTACTGGTAGATGACCCGCTAGTGCCATATACTGACTTGTTTTACTTTTTAGAGACTACTGGCTATTTACATCAACTATAACGCACAGCAGGTTTACGTGATTTAGTGTTGCGTTGTGTTGCAGACTTGTGACTGGTGCAGCATGGCCTGGGTAGCCTTTGCACCATCAAACCCCAAATAACCAACTAACTGACTAAATTGAAGTGTGGGTTCAGCATAGTTACAGGGACGACGCCATGGAAGCGACTTTGGATAACTGCGCACTGACACCAGCAAGACCCATTGCCTGGATTTTACCAGATAAACAAAACCAAAACCCTTGGAAACTGGTTGAAAATGCCAGGTCCACATGTTGCACATGCAGCGGACCTTCAGAAATACACTTTGGCTGAATAAAATGACTCACTCTCCAAACCAAAGCTCACTAGTGAACAGCTGACGTCATTTTCTGTTAATTATCACCATTGAGCACTGTCGTTCGGCAAAACTGGCGATATAATTTGATTCGTGATTTGCTGGGAGTCATTTGATTACATTTATGCTAGTGCGGTGTAATCGTGAGCGGCATGCTTTTTTTCTCGAGTGCGGCTGAAGGTGACAGCCACGCCTCTTTTCGCTAGAACATATGCACAATAGTTTGCAAAAGGGTCTGTCAAAAATCACAGCGTCTGAGCGTGAAAATTTTAACTGATTCTAAAAGTTCAGTGCTTGTACTAACTATTGGATGGCCTTAAGTGGATAAGAAACTGCTCCAACACATTGAAATTGGCAATCTAAAGCATCGATCACGGGTGATCGATTTGATTAGGCATGGTAAGGAAAGAGTTAAGAGGGTGTTCTCGTGGAAATTTAAATTAATTTCTGCTGTAATAGCATAATGTACGAACCTGCATTGGCTTACAGTAACCTTTTGCTATACAGTCGAACCCACTTATAACAATATTCAAGTGCCATGAAGATTCCATTGTTATAACGGATATTTGTGATAATTTGGTTGCATGAAAGAAGAAAGAAAAGTATGGGGATGGCAGAGCTGTTGTGAAAAATCTTTAACCCTTTCGCTGTCGGACCTTTCTGGCCGTGACGCACCCCCAGTGTCGGCTTGGTTTCAGGGAACGAGCATAACAGGGAATGAACATAGCAATTTATTTTTGATTATGATTGGTATACAAATAACATAGTCAATGCAATATGCACATTTCAATGTTCTGCAGCTGTTGTTAGTAAACATCATCAACATCATCAGCCTGACTATAACATCCGTTCAACATCCGAATCTGACGGTGCGGAACTCATCTCTTCGTCGCGTTAGACGCTGTCCGAGTCCAAATCCGAGCTCGGCTCGTATTCTGAATCGGAAGAGCCACCGCTCCAATGAGCAGACGAAGGTCCCGTGCGCCTCAGCTATCCGAAAGTAACCGCGCGCAGGAAGGATGCGCTTTCAGTCGCCAGCACAACGGAGAGAAATGCGACGTTTTGTGATCAAGAAGACGGAAGGAGATGGAAAAAGGCTAAAACAAAGTTCGAAGGGCTTTACGTTTACTGCTGCAAGTCGGAAGCGAGGGTGCGGCGAGAGAGCGAAAGTAGCAATCGAGTCACTCTTTTCGGAGAGGCAACGGCGACGCGTGCACCTGAACTTGACGCGCCGTAGCAGACGCACCAACAGAAGAAAAATAAAAACCTTCAGACTGGCGGAGATGGCAGAACAACCCTTAAACCCATAACCACACGCGCGCGACGCATGATCCAGCGAACGCGGAGCCACCGCGCCACTCAGCAAAAAGAGAGGGGGGCGTGGCAGTCGCACCGTACTCTTCAATACATGTACTAAAACAGGTCGGGGCGAAAATACGAACTTGTAGGAAGAGTCAACAGATGGCGTGGCCAAGTCCGGGAGCGCCAGCTTTGCGCTCAGGCGCGAAATTTTGAACGCGCGATAGAGAACGTACCGGTATGTCAGTGACACTGTGGGGGGGGAAGCGCGATGACGTACCGGTACGTCCGTGACAGCGAAAGGGTTAATGGCTGGGAGGCTAGTGCCCCTCCCTGCCACCTTCTTCCATCCAGCTGCTGATTGTGTTGACTCATTTAACTGTTTAACTCTTCTTGCTGTGTGCTCCGATTGCGTGTAACAAGCTGCGGCTGTCTGCGTTCAAGAATGGCACTGCTATAACTGGAAAGCGGGGTCACGGGTAGCTAGTGGCAAGCGAGCTCCACCAATGCATCGCTTTGGTGGCCCCAAACGGGGCCTTTTAAAGAATGCAAAAAGGTTCCCCACGACAGCCTCTCAGCTTGAGAAATCCAGAACACTAAGGTGAGATCGCCACAAGCATCTCGCCACCTACTTCTCACTGGCTTGCACGAGAAAACTCCATGTCCGTCTGCCTTGCTTGCTTTACGCGAAGCTTGCCAACATCCTTCTCCAAAGCATCCAGGTGCTCCACGTAGTGCAGCGGAGGGCCCCTTGCGACAGCAAAACCCCGTAGGAACTGAATCGTCTGCAGGGCCCCCTGCGAGGACTACATTGAGGCAGCCTGCCCTACTGCGTCATTGCTTCCGTCATTGCCATCACTGTCAGCAGCGCTATCAAGCACGTTCGTGACGATCACCTCATCTGTTAAAAGTTCTGATGTTTCTAGTGCGTCATCCGTATGTAGAAACTCTTCTTCTCCTGAACCATCCTGTTGACTGCGGACCAAACTTCAGGCATCACTTTGTCGGTGGGAGCTTCGTAGGCTTCATATAAGTCACTGCTGTCTCAGACAAAGCATGCTTTCCTGAAGCATTTTCGCAACGTAGAGGCGCTTACTTCAGACCACGCACCAAAAATAAACTGCACAGCCATCATTAGATTGATCTTCAAGTCTTGTTGCTCCCCGCTTGTTTGCATGGCCATGTTCTTGTTCAGGATGCGGCGACTTTCATGAGCTTAAAATTGCCGGTCACGCCATCGTCCATGGGCTGCAAGCCTCCGTCGTGTTCTGCGGCAGGAAACAAGCTTCCACGTTTGAGAGCTTAGGCATGGAGTGGAGAGTACTACAACTTTCTAGGATGAGTGCCACCTTCCTGTTACATCGCTAAATACGTTGATTAAACTCCAAGAGCCACTCACGAAAAAGTTCTTGTGTCATCCATGCCTTGTGGTTGTGACAGTAGTGTACCAGTATTCTGGCAGCACCGCGGGAGCAGTGGGGCTTTTTTTATTTCCCAATGTCAGGTGTGGGGCACTTGTCGTTCCCATCCCTGTTGGCGCACAAAAACAGAGAGGCGCAGCTTGCTGTTTTTGCCGTCCTTATATGTGTCTCCTTTGAGTGCTTATCATGATATCATGAGTGCATGCATCTTGGACAGCAACATCTGGAAGAACAGTCCCGTTTCATCACCATTATATGCATCGGTGTCAACGTAGTTGTCGAGGATGTGGGGCAGCGTTTCCTCCACCCACTTCTGCTTGGCCTCCACATCAAGCGAAGCTCCCTCGTCAGTGATGGCTTTATAAACTATTCCATGCTTCTCTTTTAAGCACTGTACTCAGTCGCCACTTGGGTGGAATTCCACATTGTTGATGAGTCGGGCAAACTGCTTCGCCTTTGTGGCCCTAATTGGCCGGCCCAGTGGTGGGCAAGTTCATGGCATGGGCACCGAGAAACCATTCATAGAGGGCCTCTTGCACCTCCTTATAGGCTCTTTGTCAAACGCATTTGCACCCGTTGTCTATTGAGCAGTTTTCTTTGTCGAACTTCTCTACCGAGCAGATGATTGCTGACACTGTGAGTTGCAATAGTCCATTGTTCTTCACCAAGTCACAAATTTTTTTACCGTTTTCGTAGTCCTTCACGATACTGCATTTCGTTTCGGAATCTATACCAGTGTGCTTTCTTTTCACCGGCAACGCCGTGCATTGCCAGTGATTAGCGGGCAGATCAGCCATCTTCCACTTCGGTGTCGAGTCTAACGAGGTGGAAAGCCACATGGCCACTAACGACTTCAACGCAACCAACAAAGACGAGCTTGAGCGACTTTATCTGTTGGCAGAACTGTGCAGAATGAGGGGCCAGTGAACAATCTGGAAGCACCGTTGCCAGTGCAGTTGGCACCATTGTCAAAAGGGAAGAGGATTTGGCACCTGTAGGCACCGCATCCCGGAGCTTACATGTACTCATCAACCTAACATCATTTGGTACATTGGCCCCCCATACCCATGTTGACTAGGTGGGGCTGCTTTGGTTCATGCGAACTGTCCTTCCCGGACAAGGAGGCCGGAGCTGTACAAACTGAGTTGCTGCGCTCAATACACAAACAGCCATGTCGGTCTTCAGGGACACGAGCCCAGCAGACCCTCGGATTGCCTTAACACAAAAGAGGTCAAAGCAAACTTGCATGGAGACCACAAAGGCCGTCGCCGGGGCTATGCGACCGCATTCAGGTGTGCCATGACTGGTTCTGGCTCTGTGTTCCACAATTACAAGAATAAACATGTGGATCAGCTGGCACACACAGCCAAGTCGAGTGGCCTAAGCGCATGCATTATAACTTGATGGAGAGCTTTCCATCTGACTCATAAAAATCACAGCAGGGTGGGCCCACACTTAGAGAAACTTCTCGCCTAAGTGACGCCGCTCCTGGTCGAGATGGAACTAGACCTCCTTCGTGCTTTTGTAAGCACTTCGTGAAGGCCCGGTGCCCTCCCCCCAAAGACTGCATCACAGCGTGCAAACCAAACTTGGTATAAACATTCGACAAGAAGAAGCACAAATTGATTGATCACCTACTTAGGCAACGGGTGCAAGAATGCGGGTGCGAATGGAGCACCTGAGAGGCCAAAAAGACTAGCTCTCTCTTGAAGGAAAGCTGCAGAAAGCGAACACTGACAAAAAATATGGACCGTATCCTCACGACTACCACAATAAGGGCACACCAGGAGTTGGAAGCAGGCCGTGATGAGATTCCAGCTTGGTCTGTGGAAGGACAGATCTTATTGCTGACAATGCGGAGGGAGACCTGGGGTGAGGATATCAACTAGTTCCAGAATTGGAGTGGAAACTACATCGATAATTAGGTCAACCTTGTGGAGGCAAACCAGAAAGTTGGCAGCCGCTGCGTAAATGGTGAAAGGGGATCCTGAACGAGGCACACAGTGAGAAAATGTGCTTTGTGAAAGACTTGTGCAATGCTGGTGATGTGGAGAAGGCTGGAAAAAAGGCTCTATCGTATGAGCGCACGGCAACCGGTGTAGCAGTGGTCAAGGGCGCAGCGGCTCGAATTTTTCTTTCGTTTTTATTTTCTAGGATTTCGCATTCCATTACCTTTTCATCCAGAGTTCATTCTTATAACCGATAATGCATCATGAAGGCATTGTAGTAAGCGGGGTATTTCACCATAAAAAACATGCAACCATGCAAAGCTTCTCATTGTCATAACCAATATGTTGTTAAAACTGGCATTGTTAAAGTGGGTTCAACTGTAAACCATGGTTTTTCAGGGCAAGAGCCACCAGTTGCCTATTGCTGGAGGGATTGACTTCACTGCCCCAGAGCTACGCATCATGAATGTCGAGCCACAACCAACACCTGCCAGCGACATGTTTGCTTTTGGGTGTCTGATGCTATGGGTAAGTTGCTCACTCTCAAGTGGCAAGAGTCCTCATGGGGCCCTAAGCATTGCTCTTGCTCCACAAATAGTCAACCTTTCTCATGGCTTGTCTCCCATTTGCCCACACTTGGTCTGACAGACCTTCATGGAGATGTAAGAGTTTCGTGGCACAGTGAAATCCTGGTGATTTGAAATCTGTTCATTTGAACTGAGGATTAATTCGAACTGATAAGTAGGCCCCAGTAGAGTCACATGTACTTAAATTTCTAAAACCGTGCAATGGTTATTTTGACCAAAATTTTTCGCTCTCACAGATCAGCTCTGGCAAACCTCAGTCAAAGGCCAAAGTTCAATGCAGCACTAGCCACTGTAACAATTTGTACCGTAAAAATTTAGTCTTTTTAGCATTGCGTGGTACAGTGCACACAAGCTGCATTTTAGCATACTGTTATCACATGCCATTCTTCAGCAAATAAGAAAAAAGAAAGAACAATGTTGTGAAGAATTAGACATTTAACTCTTTCCCTACCATGGGGAAAATAGGTGTTCTTTGTAGATTATGCCAGATTTTTGTTGTCTGAAGTAACTACTACACTCAATATATTGTGTAATACATAAACAAAAAGCAGAATGAATGCACTTTCTACGCATAAAAGTTTTATTAATAAAATCTATGTCATAAAAAGAGATATAAATTGCGTGAATCAAGATTGTGGGATAAAATTAAAGTTTGTAAAGACACCATTGTATCTACTTAGAAAACTATGTGACAGATTATCAGATATACAAAATGTATTGTCATCTAATAGGTACTATTTCCAAAAAAATCGAAATTTTTCATTGAACAGGTATTCTATTACAAAAATTTAAATGCAAGCACAACAGTTTAGTGTGCCGGGCTGCGGCTGCCGATGTTCCGGGCTGATTTGCGTCGTCGTCGCTCTCAGAGTCAAAGTCCAACGAATAAGCAGCATCCTCAGAGTTGATGCTGCTCAATCCATAGATAAAACCAGACGCAGCAGACTGGCGAGATATATGATCTTTGGAAGCGCACGCACCACTCCCAGAAGCGGCTATTTTTGCTTTCTACTTCCACAATCGTAAAAAGCACTTTCAAAAATCGCTGCCAAAGGGCAAAAAGCTAGCAAACAAAAATATAGTTCTCCTTCACGACCGTTAGTGCAATGTGTCCGTCAGTGGAGTGGAAGGTCTCAAAAGCGGCGTTTCAAACCATCATTAGCTGGCTGACGATGCCCAATGGTCATGGTACAGAAAGAGTTAAGGCATTCTGTATCTCCACTGACCAGTGCTAAATGCTCTGACATTATCCTATAAGCATGTAGTCCAAAAGGCACAGCAGTGCAATTATCATTGTCTTTGAATTCCCAGCTCAATTAAGCTACTCTCTCTCAGTGATCCGTAATTTCCAAGAAAATGGTTCCGAAATTCATGGTAACACACTTGGCCTCGGTGATACAGCACAGTTTCCAACAAATTATTTGGACAGCTTCAAGTAGAAATATGGTACCTTACAGTGTGCCACTCAAAAATTCAGACTCCTTCCCTCTCCACCTACACAACCACATGTCAGTTCGGCCACCAAGTTGACCAAGTCAAGCAGAAAAGCAATACAATAAATCCCTTCTAATGTGCTTTCCATAGCACTGCGCAAAAAAGAAATGTAGTAACCGGGAAATTTGCTGTAGAACCTCATTCATACGTTTTAGAAAAAAATGAAACGCAAGGAAGAGCTTACTGACCAGAATAACGTACAACCCAAGGTCTTTCAAACAATTTGGCCGATTCAACTGGTTGACATCTGCATAATGCAAAGCGGTGTGCAAATGCTTTCAACACAAGACACCGCCACGTATCAAGCCTGTGGGACCTGAGCAGCCTAAGATGTGCGTTGTCACCTCACTCTACTCTGGCGGCGCCTTATGGCACGGCTGAACGCGGTTTCACAGGATCTATCTTGAAAGCGATTTGCGATGCGTACAGAGTCTAGGTGCACCAAGGGCTGATAGCTTTGTGTGTGCTGTGTTCTCGCCGCTTAGTTTGTGTTCAAGCAACAGGCAGCGTGAAGGTCAGGTCGCTTGCTGCTGCTGCCGCTCCACCTCATGCCAGCGCTTTGACAGCGAGTGCAAGTGGTCATCTAGCGAGATTGTTCATGTTTGCCTGTGCACATGTGACACCATGCACATTGTTTAGTTAGTAAGCGAATGCTTGCAAGTTTATACAGCCAATAAAACTACTGTCCCTGCTTTGTATAGCTGTGTAATAATTTGCTATCACAATCGAAGCTTCACGTTTCGGAAGAAACTGCGTCTCGACAGGGCCTGCCTGTAACGACCAAAATATCAGATTAGTCAGAAGATGACTGACTAATTGCATGTGGGGTCGAAAAAGGTGTTCCATATTCTTGGATGATCACTTTTAGGGATACCTTCACTTTTCGGATGTGTGGTTGGTACCAGACGCATGAGCATCTACAAGCAACTGCGTTTTTTCCACAGCACCAGGATCACTGTTGCCCATCAATGCATCCAGTGCTTGGAAACTAAATGTATCTTCGAGAGCGATTATCCGACGATACAGGCCAAGTACACTTGACTTCAACCTGGCCAGTCTGTAATTCAACCATTTTCATGCTGTTGCTGGGACGAAAGTACAGTCAGTTCGTGCACTGAATCTTCATCCCTTCGCAACATAACAGAAATTGACCAAGCTATGACAGCCAAATCATCATGAGTTTTCATGCTCATTGTCAGGTAAACCTCACTTAATCACCGCCTTCGTCAATGTATCGAGGGTGGAGTTGGTGTCACATTAAGCTGCTTGAAAAAGTTGCGCAGCACTGTGGCACTATTTCTAAAAGGACCCTGAAACACTTTTTGAACAAAATAAAATGTTGCTGATCTGTTAATGATGCCCTCGTGAACATGTGAGCCAAATATTATTTCACTGCATGCAGCTGGGAATTTACAATCTCATGTCAAAAGCAGGGAAAAATCGCTTGATCTCTCCTTCGCAATGTCATCATGCAGCGTCATCGCCAGCAGGGGAGCCCAAAACAGCTGTTGGCAAAACAATCTCAGGAATACAATTACCGGTATTGACCTTTTCAGTTAAATACATGAAAAATATGTCTGTGATCTCAATAAGACGAGAATTGCGGCAGGACCTGTCTAATGATGGCACTAGTGAACGAGTTATGTATGAAACGGAACAAGTTATGTATGTAGCATGAACTGCAGTGAGACTCCTCTTTCACAATTCCCTACAAACACTTGGCGCTATGTAGTGCCGCCACCGCGAAGCCTGTGCATAGCCTCTGAAATGAAAGGCGCATCGATGCGTGCAAACACTGAGAAACATGTTATGTGGCAACTGGGCTCAACTTTTGCGCTTCATTCTGGACACACATAGCAATCTAGTGACACTACCGAGAAGTACATGCTGCATGGCCTCCAAGATGAGAAGCATGGCACACTGGCACCTGCAAATGCTGAGGTTTGTTCCCTTGATTTCTGCACACTCAGTGGCACATACTCAGCGACCCAAGTTAGCGAGAAGTTCATTGAAGAGTGGCACATGCCCAGTGCATTCATGGCGCAGCTCGCTAAAGCATTGGCATGAAAGACATTCATTGAAAAGCGGCACATACCCATTACGTTTGTGGCACAGCCTGCTAATGAGATGGGTTCTGTTTTTGAGTAACCCTTGTGACATGGGTTCGATTCCGCTTAAATCGGAGAAATTTCAGTGATCTTTTTCGTCATTGTAGGGCGGCACATTCGCAGTGGCACATTGCGTGGCCTGCAGCAGGGAACGGCACTGCATTTGGATTATCGCCTACTAAAAGAGTGCAGCACACTACCAATGGCACTACCCTCCGCACACTGTAAAACAGATAGGTGAAGAAGCTTATTGCAATAGGTTTGGCAGCGATCACTATGAATGTGGTGTGCGACGACCTGGGAGGAGATTTGCTGGTACAGGAATAAGAAACTGAGTGCTTGCCGGCGTTATCACGTGAGACAGGCGGGTGAGCATTGCTGGAAAGATGGTGTGGCGGGCGGCTACATATATCAATCGTGCACGCCATTTCTTGTTTACACTGGATCTAGTGGCTGGAAAAGGTATACGATTGCAGCCTGCAGCAGAGAATGGCAGCACGTTTGGGTTATCGCCTATTAAAAGCGTACAGTACGCTTGCCATGGCCCCACATGCTGTGGGGCCATGGGCGAAGATGCTTATCGCAATAGGGTTGTCAGCAGTAGCTGTAAATGCAGCATGCGACAACCCGGGAGGAGATTTGCTGGTACAGGAATAAGAAATTCAGTGCATGCCGACGTTTTCACATGTGACGGGCAGACGAATATTGTAGGGAAGCTGTTGTGAGGTGCGACTAGGCGGGTGGGCGAGTATTGTGGTGAAGCTGCCGCAGCCGTCGGCTACTGTTATCAGTCGCACGCGCGTCTCGCATTTTCTTATTTACATGGCATTTAATGGGAAAATGTATCCTATAATCGCAGTTTGGCGAGGTGCTGAACGTTGGTGTTGAAAGATTGTGTTTTCTGGGAACGTGTGAACCAGCAAAAAAATCAAGTTGCTTAGTTTTTTTCTGCTTTTCTTTCTTTTTCAGTCTTTTATTTATATGGTTACTCTTTTCCCTTCTTTTTCCACAAGCACCATTTTCTGCCATTACTTTCATTCTCTCTTTCAGAGAGATGATAGTTCACTGACCTCCAACAGGGGCAAATAATCCCCCACCCCATCTCATCGTCCAGGCCCCTTCCACAAAAAAAAGGAACCTATATTAACACGTCAACCAGTTGACACACGACGCTTCCTCACATTCATCAACTGACGTTGACTAGCACACCTTTCTTTTCAGTTCTACACCCTCACCACTAACACACCCTCGTTTGTTGCCCCCACCCACCCGCCTTATCACCTCTGCTTTAGAAGAGCCATACCTATATATACCTTGCTGAGGAAAGCATATGTCACCTTGAAAAAGACAAGTCCACTTGTCAAAACATTGGCTCCGGCTTTCACCTTGTTCTCACTATGCTCATCGTCTTGAATTTCCACCTCCCACCTTCCCCGTGTTTTTCCAAAAAAATATGAGTAACTCTAGCGTGTCATTTTTTGTGTGTTCTCGATCGCGAAAGTTGGCACCAGGAAATCGTACATAACGGGATCATATCAACGGGTTTCTACTGTATTAGCTTTGTGTTTCTCTGCTTAGTCCTGCGCCGCCAGGTGGCTGCACCCTGCAGACAACTCACATTTTCATATCCACCCATCCAGCGAAATGCCCAGTCCGCCTGCATTTACCAGAACACCGGACACGCTAAAATTCTCTATTGTGGTAGTAATCCTCCGGCACGAGGTGACGGCTGCAAACACGTAGATCTTGGCGCCGATTGGATACTAACAGCTTGATGTGCTGCAGACACTGCGCTCGCACTATGTCACAGCTTGACATGTCACCAATCGCTTGATTTGCCGCCTACACCGCATCAAGGGCAATTCATGGTATTCACGAAATGAAACCTCGAGACCAACACTGACCGCACAGCTCGTATCAACACGGAGCACATAATACAAAGAGACGGCAGTTGCTGCATGCCAAAACTGCTTGAGTGTACTGATAAATTATTGTTGTGTATTCTCTTTCTGTTACTTTATTTTATAGAAACAAATTAACCAATATTTCAACTATTACAAGCAACATTTGTTCATCATAAAGTTGGAATAAATTTGGAGGACGCTTAAGCTTTGCCTTTAAGAGTGGAATGCGATAGCATTCAAAGATCCCTGAATGCTTCCCACGCTTCCTGAAAATTGGAGCGTATGTAACCATAATGTTTACCGGGAAACTCTGACCACGAAAGCTATGCACGAAGGCAGGCTTTCTGGTAGAAACGTGGCCTCTTGCGTGGGCCGCGAGCGCCATTTGGAGGCATTGCAAGGAACCAGACGTGCCGCTCCGTGGCCCCCCGAGATACTCACACACCAGCACACACAAATGGCAGATGCCGCGGCCGGTTTGTGAATTGTAGAAACGCTGGAAAAGGGGTTTCTTTCATTTTCATGTAGCAGTAAGGTAATTTATACCTTATGTGTATTTCTTATGTTGTGTACAAGGGTTCTGCAAAAGCTGTATTTCCATATTGCTGAATTTTTTCAGATCTTAGTGTAACGTATCAATTTTGTCCTCATCAAATTTGGTTCAGTGGTGGCCAAAAAAAAACGAGTTCTCCTTTTACATTTATTTAGATAGGGGCACCCGAGCTAAAGCTTTCTCTTAATGCTATCGTGTTAAAATTATTGATGATGCAACATGGGCAGCCAGTCAGATAGTTGCCTGACTGACGTCACATGCAGCCGCTACCTAGATGCCGACGATGCTGCTAGAAATTGGGGAGTGGCACTGCTGCAGTAAGTAGCAAGGCAAATCTCTAAAAACTAGTTTACAAGTTCCCGCCATGATCGGTTACATTCACATGGAGCCAAAATGCAAGGAAAGCCTGGGGTAAATTAAGGAACTAATTTACCCTATGCTTTCCTTGGTTTCATTGTCTGTTGGTTTCATGTGATTGTGACTAATAAATATCGGGCCTCTGTTCATGCTTGGCTCCTTTTCCTAACAGTGTTTATAATACCTCTTTGCTGGGTGTAAATGTGATGTAGAACGATCAGAGAAAGTTTACCTTTCTTACTGCTGCTATATAATCATGTTTGCCTGCTTTAGCTGATGTTCCCTGGGGCAGTATTCAAGCGAGGATGCCTGGAAACCCTTGGACCTGCTGAAGAGATGGTATGGTTTCTTGAAACATTAAAGCATGCTGTGTTGTTTAAGAGGAAACTTGAGCTCATGGCCAACTCCAATTTCCCCAATTCAAATGTATGTAAAAAGTAGAAATTCTCTTTTTACACGACAGCTAAACCAATTTGCATGAAATTTTTTGCAGTTGAGAGGCAACTCTAAGAAGCATTATTTTATTTTGGAACTCGAATTTATTTACAAGAAAGACGAAAAATCCTAAAATTTAAAAGAGTGGATGCATTAAGTTTAAAATAGTGTAACTCTCGACCGAAAACAGATTTCGCAGTTCGGTAAACTGCTTCTGTTTAAGCACCTGAAGTGGATAAATGTATTATACGAATTTATGGATAACGTAAAATTGTTGAAATGTTTATGAGGGTGTAGCTTAGGTCCTACTCACAAATTACCGTTTTAATTTTGCAATTTTCATACGTTTTTCTGAAGCAGTTATTGGCATAAATTTAAAATCCACTTCCTATAATTACATTATTCAGTTGATTATTTATTATTCTTTAAGTACAATGAATTGGTAAGAGACAATATACACACAATTTTAACTTCTCTTAAACGTAACAAACCTCATCAAAATTGGTGTAGTGGTTGCCGAGAAACTGGTTTCTACGTTTTCATGTATTTAGATAGGAGCTCCCGAGCAATAAAGCTTCTTCATAATTTCTGACCTAGCATTCAGAGCCCAGCGTTTTTACTTTACCGTTATGACCAGTAGAATAAGACTGCTTGTGGAACGCCAAGAAGTAATGGGTATTAATAATTCACGCTGGATTACAGCATTCCATAATTAAATGCAGTTTTGTCATTGCTCAGTATTGATGCTAGTTATGTTCTGTAGTTTTTTTGTTTTTAGGGAAGGTGCAGGTCATAAAAAAAACTGCGAGCATGCTCCCCTCCCCCTCTTTCCCTTTACTCCTGCTGGAAGACGGCACTCGTGCATGAAGTCATCATCTTTCTTTCTCGTCCTCGCACACTTTCACTTGCACTAAAGTACAAAGTGCATGGGGCACAATAAGATCTTATCGCACTTGGACTTTATACAAAACACGATGCTGCTCCACCTCATGCCGCGCGCAATTTGAGATGTGTGTTTGCAAGCAGCCGCTTGTAATTCAATCATTTGACCATCTCAGGGTCTCTACTAACCGGGAAAACCGGGGTTTCTCAGGTATTTTGAGCAGTCAGGGAAAATTCAGGGAATTTGTGCCTCTATCAGGGAAAATTAGCTGTAATTTTATTGAAAGGGTTAAAAGTCGCGGTAATGCTGGCTCGAGTAACAGACAGGAATCGTAATGAATCGTCTTCGACGCCCTGTCGTCAGCTGGAGGAGTTGCCAGTGTGCAGTCAACGACTTTCCAGATGCGCGATAATCTGGACAGCTTCGCAACACCACCACGCACCCCATAGAGTCAATGTATCAGAACGTCTGAAATTTCTAACACAAGAACCCTTCGCCGTCCGATTTTCCGGCGCTTCTTGCCATGACCGCAGGTCCGAAAGGCCATTAATCAAAGCCACCACCGCTGCCATTTTAATTACCTCGCTGCCTCGAACTGGTGCTCTCGCATGCAGATCCGCTGGCACCCGTAGCCACCACTGCTGCAACGCTAGACCTAGCTGCTTTGACGTTCTCTGTTAAGCTTCTTGCCATTGGGTGCCGTGTTTTCCATTGAAAGAATTTGCTGCTGTCAGCAATGGCACCGACTCCACCTTTGTGGTCCTCATGATTGGCTTAGAAGCTTGGAAAGCACGGTGCGTTGCATAATGCTGGTTCCCGAGAGTCAGCTTTGCCTCTGTACAGAAATGTTATACTTGGTGAAGCATACGCAAAAGTATTGCAGTGAAGCATAACAAGCATAGGAAGGGGCTATTGCCATGGGACACAGTACGTATTTAATTGTGCACGCGTGCACCCGGTGTCTCCTGTCACAGTACGAGCACTGATATGCCTAATACGTGTACCGACAGGCCTTCAGAGCGTTTTCGAATGTGCCTGGGGCGGTTTGAGCCCTTAAGGGGAGTAAATAACATGCATTTATTTTTTCCAACTGGCCGATTTTTCGGACGTTTTCGTGGCCCCTAAGGAGTTTGAAAAATTGGACGTGGACTGTGCAACTGACTAAGAAGATGCTTCAAATGGTTCATGGGGCGAAGGAGTGGCGGAAGGAGGACAAGAAGAAAAAGGGCCCACGCATTGGGGAATGAAAGGGAAAGGAAGTGTGCTGCCGCTGTTTTGATGGAGCTTGAGCTCAAAAGACAGTGCTGGCTGATGCCGAAATGCAGGTGTTCCTCATCCAAACCAAAACAAACTCTTTAAAGCAATAAAGCACAACACTGAGATGTCGTGTGTGGGCTGAGAGTATGTCAGGGCATTTGAGGTTGACTTACGAACTGTTAAGAGAGAATCTCAATTGTGAAAAATTCGGGCCTCATACCACTGAGCTTGCTATCAGTTGATAGAAATAGCTCGTATTCGAAAACATTTTCTTCTGTATGCATCTCCTTTTTATTTGTATTTGAGAATGTCCGACTCAATTTGCAATCTTTTTTTCGAAGACATATTATTTGCTGTGCATTTTACTAACCCCTTCCTTCTATTCTCTTTTTGAATAACACAAATACTACTCCTTAGTATTCAAACTGGATTAAGTCGTTTTTTTTTTTAATTTGTTTTTCATATGCTTACTATTTAGAGAGTGACAGCATGGGGCGACACGTTTTCAGCCCGTCTTGACATAAAACATAGTTCTGCGTCACTCAGGGAATATTGCAAAGGCACTCAAGGAAAACCTTGAAAATTCAGGGAATTTGGAAATGTCAACTTGGTAGACACCCTGCATCTGCATCCTTGGAAGTTTCCATTTATTGTCTCGGCATTCCTTTGCTGCAGAAGCGAAATTTCATTATATTGAAATCGCATACAAACACACTTTGTTATATTGAGATTCTAATTACATGGCCTTTTATAGACAAAAGGTTATGAAAAATTAGATACTTTGTTATATCGAGAATTTCGTTATATTGAAGTTCATTATATCGAGGTTTAACTGTACCTCTGAGTGTGAGCGGGCGTGGGTACGAACGTGAGTGAGAGCCGGTGTGTGTGAGTAGATATGAGTATGAACATGAGTGAGTGCGAAGCCTGGAAGTAATGGGGAGTATGAGTCAGGGGTGCTCACTTATACTGCCGACCTATGCGAGAGGCTGAAATATGAGAAGCTGGTGTCTAGCTCTGCTCAAAGAAAAACCCAGAATGCATCTTGAGTTTCAACAAAAAGATTTGGTTGCTGTGCCTGAAAACGAGATTTGCTGCACGTACTTTTGTGGAGATATGGCCACTTCTGTTGGCAACTCCACAATCCGCTACTTGTGCTCGCAAGACTGTCTAAATAAACAGACGGCTACAACATCCAGGGTCGCAACAGCTCTTTTCCTTGTTGCTGCGGTCACATTTCTCTTTTGTAGCGTCGAATTGAGCCATTTTGTGTAAGCCAAAAGGGTCCTTGCTGCCGATAACCCTATTTACATAAGCATTTCATTGACAAAATTGCAGAAATAATTGCGCTGCACATGCAAAGGTCCAGCCTACCCAGCGAGCTGCATCAGATTTTCTTAGAGACAAAGAGCCTTTCAAGCGAGCAGGAGGTTTAAAAAATTCACAGACGGTTAGGATACTCCCTAATGCAAAATTTGAGCACAGCTATATACTGTACGTGTTTTCATTTCGCAATATTTGAGGCAAAGAATTTTAGAGAGACATGTAGCAGAGTCGGCGATTGTCAAAAATCTGATCTGCATGTCAAGCACATCGAGTTTTATAGATAACTCCTTGAAGGTTCAAGTGTGATCGCTGGTGCTGCATGGCTTCCAGGAAGTACTACACAATTCGCGTCGCGCATACAATCAGATTACAAAACAGTCTCAAACCATGACAATCGAAATGAGTGCGAACGAGACCATACCAAGTGAACCAAAGGAGCGAGAGCTGACGCGAGGAGAGGATAGTACAAGGTGAGCAGTCTGGCTGAGACCATGTTACGAATATGCATCGAGCGGTTGGGTGGGTCCGCATGACACTAGGGGAGGTATTCTGTAAAAGTTCACTTAGTGGACTGTCCATTATGGCCGCTGCAGATTTGCTGGGGCCGCTCGTATCCTCCTCGCTCGTACAGCTGCATACAATCAGCAGTGGCCGAAATGGACAATCGACTAGGAGGACTCTTATAGAATACCCCCCAGTTTCCCGTGCGCACCGTCACTGAAGGGGCCTGGCCACTCTCATTAGTCTCCGCATTCGCGTACTGCAGGAACGGGTGCCTAAGATCTGCGCTCTGAAATGGAAGTGGTTGTGCATAGCGAGCTTCTTCGAGAGATGCAATCATTTGTTCGCAGCATTGCTCCACTGCTACAAGTACAATACTCAGCTGTTTTTTACTTTCATAGACAACTGCACACTATGACTTGTGTAGCAGTGTATCACACACGGAGGAAGGAAACTAAGGAGAGGCCCTACCCCCTCCGCGCGCTAGGAGAAAAGTGTGGCGGAAATGACGTAGTAGGTTCTCATTTTCTTGCTGCTTTTTTATTTTTTTTTGTATGGCCACGCCTTTTGGGCCACAATGGCGGCGTTGTTATGGTTTTGAGCGCTCACACGTGTTGCTCTGGTAGGTTTCGGGCCGTGGTAAAGGCGCTGAGTGGGCGAGTTTGCGTTAGTCACCGTGTCTTGTTGCGCTGTGTTACCTACACCGTGCTCTGCCAGATGTTGTGCGAGCGCGCGCGCTCCGCGCGCGACACCACGCGCAGCGCGGCGTGGTTTCGCGAAAGATGTAAACAAGAGAGGAGGGTGGCCCAAAAGGCGGAGCATCACCATGAGCCACGCCAAATTCCAGCTTCACTTTTGCTTCACAAAGAATGACGTCAGGGCCTCTCCTTAGTTTCCTTCCTCCGTGGTATCACATATAGCATCTCACAATATATATGCAGCAACATCTGCCATGCTTTCAGAAGCTAAATACAGATATTCTACACTGATAGAATGAGGCTAAAAACTGTAAGGTTACCTGGTCAAGTTGTCTTGGAATAAAAACAAATGAGAGTTCCATTTTTTGGCTTGGGAACACAGCAGACACCTACCACCTGTAGAAATTCTCAAACCCTGTGAAATGTGAGAGGTGAATAACTACCAATCGGGCCAAGTTGAGTTTCTTCCATCAGGTTTCTAAAATTTAGCGAGGGTTTTCTTTTGGCAAAGTCTTAGTGCAATTGCTTGACTTCGAAACCAATTGAACTACAGTCAAACCCGGCTATATCGAACTCGCAAAAAAACGCCTATCAGTTCGATATAGAGCATAATTCGATATAAGCCTGCTAAATAATTGGATGTCATAAAAGCACATACCACTTATAAAATCACTTTATTAACGAAACTAGCTTAGTTTGGCATAAATTAGTCCTGCATTTTCTTCTGCTTGGGCAATTTCGCTGCCTGCAACGCACGCACTTCCCCACGTTGTCTAAGGAGTCGGAGCAGCTGAGGCCGCAACCTTCCGCATTGGCGCAGAAGCGCCGGACTAATGCGAGTGCACCAATCACTTCGGAGGATGTGGGCAAAGGACCGTAGTTGCTTTCCTCAATGTGCCTACTTTCATTTGTGCTCGGTACGATGTCGGCGATGTAGTCTTCGTTTCCGGGCTCTACCGTGGTCGCGACACCATCGTCTGCACTCACAAACTCGTCCACCGTTGATTCGAATGTCCCGAAAATTTTGACAGCTCGCTCCAAACTTCGGCAACACGGGCAACGGCTTCATCGCATTCATCAGAATTTACAGTCCTCACCGAGCACGCGGAAACCGGCACGTATGAACAACGCCTCCTTTACTAGATGCCTGCCGCGTGAGCCGAGAAGCTGGTTCCTGCCACTCTCCTCTTTACTCTTCCCGACCCGGGTTAACCCGGGTCGGCTGCGAGCGCTAGCTGCGGTGGCCATTGCAAACCTAAATCACGTAGCCCTGCCTCCGAGATTTTAGCAGCGTCTGTGTTTGATCTCGGAGGCAGGACCCGCGGTCTCTCGTCAAGCCATTGGTAATCTCTCGCCAGCCTAGTAATCGTCACTTCCTCCGCAACAGGAAGTGGGTCGGCTGCGAGCGCCGTCTCTCCGGGTCTACCCTGAACTACGGGAACCTCCGCTCCAATGGGAAGACTAGCGACGCGGCAGGCATCTAGTAAAAAAGGCATTGGTATGAAGACCCCCTCGTACACGTCCGTGCGTACGCGTCGGGCGCCATGGGCACCGGGTTGCGAGTCTGGCCACTTTAGCCCTAATCGTGCCGAGAGTGCTCCTCGGAATCTTGCACGCTGTGGGGACATCAAACTTCTCATCGCGTTCGACGCGGTTTGATTTCGAGCTTCACGACAAAAGGCGAATTCTGCCGCTTCATCACGGCAACACTGCGGGAGAAGGCCCACAAGGCGCAAACACGATAAACCAGAGAAGCAGCCAGACAACTCGCACTTTCGCCATCTTGCACGAAGAGAGCACAAGAGCCTCTGATTGGCTGTGTGAGCCACGACCTACTTAACTCCAGACCTGCACAGATCTCCCTCCTCCAGCACACCTGGTCTAGTTCCCCCCTTTCGCCGCTAGGGAAAGAACGTACAAGCAGAGTGGCGCTAGTTATAACCTGTTCGCTGTCGTCTGCTTCTGCGATCTGTTCAGTGCTTGTCTTGCGATTTCGGCAGGCACAAAGCGCTTGTATTGGCGGTAAATGAATAAATTCGCAAATAAACAAAAGAAACCATATGTGCGAATGCTTTGCGTTTGAATAGTGCAACTAGAAGAGGAGGAGCGGTGCAAGAAATGTAAACAACGAGGATAGGTGGCAGCTGCAATGCTAGATCGACGGCATAAATTTCCCTTTTCTAGCCTCCGTAAGAGAATGGAAAAATTGTTTAAAAAGATTCATAGGATAATCTAGCTTTTTTTAGTTGATTACAGATAGCCTAATGTCGTAGATGACGTTAGGATTTACCGCTGTGTGCCGTAGTGAAAGGCAGATGACCTGATAAAAGTATAGTAAAAGTATTCACGACTAAGTCCTCCGCCCGATATGTGCAATAGGCTGATCGATTCTGTTTCAAGGGAAGGTGAGCATATATTGATTTTAATGTCGTTGGATGTCTAGCTCAGTAGAAAGCTTGCAAAAAATTAAGCGATCCCAGTGCTTTAAAACGTGCTGCACTGCAGGCCTTAAATCGTGTCACGGAACTCTTTTCAAACTGTAAAGCTAGCTTTTCTGCGTGGTACGGCTGCAGCATAACGGTGGTGCTTAAGATATGTATGCAGTGAAGCCGTGTGTGTAATTCACTTTTTGAACTCACGACCCATTCACGGACAACTTTTAAGAGTTAAAATGAGTGGTAATCGTTCTATCGTCGGACATTACGGTGGTTTCAAGTTTCTAAAGAGCGCAGAGGCGAATTTTACAACGTGTACAATGAAACTGTTGTGTACGTTGCGAACTCTATACACAATGTGATTTATAATAATCTGCTTGAAAAAGGCAATAGGAGCGGCTATTTAACGCTATTTTAGAAAGCAGCGGGCTACACGCTCCGACATGTTTTACATTCGGGCAGTCAACTTTTGGAGCCAAGTGACCGATCAATGCCTTGTGACATCACTGTCACTGTGTTAGCAAAAATCGGTTGGACTGCAGAAATTCAGAACTTCCTGGACTGCGGAGAAACATCTACGTGGCTGACCATAGTAGAGGCCCCAAACAACAGACCTAATGCAACGCTACACCTTGCCATCGCTGTCAGTGCTTCACCCTTTGGAAGCAGGCTGTTGATGCTATATTACTTGCCATGATCTCATCTGTCTGCCGATATCTCTTGCATGATCCTGCAAGTCGTGCTGATAGTTTTGCTCTATCTCTGTCGCAGCAGATTCACAGCCAACAAGAAGTTCCGGTAATACGTTCCCTGCTGAGAGAAAACCCTGCTGATCGGCCAACAGCAGCACAGCTTCTTGAGAACCCTGTTTTTGCTGGGTTCAGCAAGGATCAAAGACCCAGCACTGCTACTTCAGTGGCAGTTAAGCCAAAGTTAACCGTTGCTCAAACTCTCTCCCGACCACTCGAGCACTGAAGTGATGTGTTGATTTGCACCAAGTCGTGTTTTGTATTTTGTAATGAGAGTGTACAGTTAAATCTCCATTACCACTACCTGTCTGTGATCGGCGCGATAATGCGTTTTTAAGCCCATTTGTTCTCATTAATGTACCACAGTCTTTCAAAGCATCTGTATCATTTGACATTTTGTCTAAGCATATATAGTAAGAAAAAAAAAAGTTTGCAGTTAACACACACAAACTGTTAGCTCTCATATCCCCATTGCCTGCTTGGCTTGTTCTTTTTAACCTCCAAACGTCACATTTATGGCATTTGTTTTTGAGAGCATTCAAAATAAAGTTTGCAATTTGTTTATGCTTTGTGTGAAGTCATTTATTGCTGCTTAGCATTGCCTTGCAATACATGTAATAAGAATGCTGTTTCTTACGCCTTGTCCACAATCTGTTGTGGGTTTACTGCACCTTGTTGCATTCACACAACATTCCGATGAACCGCAGTAAAAACAAGCAAAGTCCATATGGAGATCCCTGTACATGTTGCATTTCTGCAATATTCATCTGAAACACACACCACCTTGTGCTGCCATCTGTGCTTACCCTTCGCATCTTCTACCAAAACAAATGTGGCGGAGCTGCACGCGCCCGCGAGCAGTGATACAGGCAAGTTTTGCTCTCCATAAGAAAAAGTGCAACAAAAATGTTTTGCGCTAAGCTACACACCCTCCAGACTCTGTAGATTAAAAAAAAAAACATTATCTCGGGACAGTTTGTTCTGACAGTGAAGGCAGCGACCTTTCCGGGAGTGCTGACGACCCCGAGTGCAAGTCCGTTTCAATTCAGTAGAAGATGCTTTCTGGTTGGTTGAATTCCCCCCCTCCCCCCCCCTTTTTTTTTCACCGCAAAAGGATGTGGTGCATCCGCACGCTACAATTGCTTGTTGTTCCACACTAAAACATGAGTGCACCAATGATTGTCACATGCAAATTAATGAGTATTAATCGCACCAAGTCTATCTTTCACCTTCAACTTCTTTAGTTGCATGTTGTTGCAAATACACAGCATACCCTTCTGCAAATTCAAACTACAGAAATCTTAGTTTCCATGGGAGTAGTGCTACTGTTATGCATCCCTGTAACTCCATGAATAACATGAGGAAACAAAAAATTGTGCAGTAAAGGACCTGGCTGTTTGCATTCAAGAAGACCTACTGCTGTGGCTACGGTGTTCTGCTGCAGAGTATAACAGCATTCCTGGCTGCATTCTGAAGTGCGAAAATGTCTATCTACAGAACTTTCGGCACACACTAAACAAACCTTAAAAGCCTTCATTACATCTCATTCTGCTTTGGGACATTAAATCCAACTGATAATAATTTAAGTAACTGAGTATGGAGCACTGAAATTGCAACGACTCCATTTTCACCAGTATGCTAAATGCAGTTCAAAGCAGGTTTTAAACTTCTGTGCCAAGCATAGCAACATAAGCGAAACATGATACTGCAGTGTTTTCACAAGAACTGTCCAAATGTACACAGACGACATTTTGGGAGTATTTTAATTCTGTACATCAGCCACTTGTAAGGATGATGGAACACAGACAGTCAGCCATAAACTTTTGCTGTGCACCGACTCAGTCCTGGAGCAGCAAGTAGGAAATACCGGCACCAAGAGCAGCAATAGCTGCACTCGCAATTGGAACTGAAAAATAAAGTCATTTTTCAAAACAATCTTGTAACATTCACAGTATGTAGTGATGTGATTATTACACCAAGAGGTGAAACTTGCAACATTTGGGCAGAAATTGCATAATATGCACCAAGGCTGCACTAAGTTTCTTTTTTTCCTTCAGAGAAGCAAAACCAAAGTTGGCCATTCAGTTGTCACTGCAGGACAGATGTAGCTTACCATGTTTTTAAGTATAAGTACCGTTCAGGCTACAGGTGAAAAAGATAACGTTGCCCATCGCAATTGCCTGAATCACTGATAGCTAGGCTACAAAGAAGTGTGCCTCAACATTTCTCAAATGCCGTTACCAGCATCAAGACGCATGCCCTGCCGCGAACTGTGAGTTGCGTCCATGTAAAATTGGCTGTCAGCACATGAAAACATACAAGCTTGCACAAAGCTTCACATGCTGACAGCGCACAAATATAATTACACTGTATTAGGTCACAACCACCATTGTGTCAGCCACGCTAGTCTAAGACCAAGGGCATATGTACAGCATCAACCAGTTTTTGTTTTCGTGAAGGATTCACTTGTACTTTATGTGAAGTACACAAGAAAGTCGCACTGTTCAAGATGTGCAAATCAAGTGCTCGCAGCCATCTTGGGTGAACTTGCATGCACCTTGTGGGAACCCTTGGACCCCTGTCACCTACATGGTCACTGGGGACACTCCATTCCAGCCTTATTTTGGATAGCGTACGTTCCCCACCGGCATGATGTGGAGCTTGCTGCTTGCGTACATGGCCCACATTACACAGTGCACCGCGCGTATTAACAGTACCCGAAGAGCTTCGACATCTTTTTTTTTAGCATCCGAGGTACGTGGGCACCTTCGCCTGGAAGTTTCACCTTCAGTGCCCTTGGCTGTCGGATGTGCGGGCCCCTTGGTTCCGCGCCCCTCTGGGCAAGCAAGGTTGCCCACTTTGTGTGGCTCGGCGGACTTACGCGGAGCTTTCACCTGTAGTCTGCGACTGCTACCCTAGTGCTGTAACTCCTGTATGGTATGCATCTTTGTACTTAACAGGGAATAACCCTCCTTTCTTTTGTAACACGGGTGAAGTCTCTACGCCTTGCCGGTGAGTAAGCAAACCTGGCACGGTGCCCCTTTGCGTGCGCAGCAGAGTGGGGATGAGCTCTAAGGTTAAGGTCTTCTTAGGCCTTAACTAGCCTGTATTGAGCATATTGGCCTGAACCCCACAACCTACACACGTAAAACTGGATGGAGAAGGCTACAAGTGTGGCAACAGCGTGACACATGCTGAGCACACCTATGGCCCGCAACAAAACGTACTGCGACAGCGAGCAAGTCTGACGCTAGCACGTGGGTACAAATTGAAGTGCCTTTTACTTTGCTTGCGAATGGCTTCCGTAGCCATCTCACACTGAATTAAAATAAAACTATAGACTACCATACTTGACAAAACAGCACTAAACAGACATGGATGAAGAAAGGTAGATACACAATCATGCTATTCGTCCTCGTCTTTTTAACATATGAACATTCATCAACTAGTCCAAGTTGTCTGCCATTAGGCAATAGCTCACATATGTTAACAGAAACGTGCGAGTGTGTGGCCATTGATACCTAAAGCACTGTCTCGTCACAACCACCTGTGTTATCGACAAGGGTACACATCTGCAGATGTCAGCCAGCGAGAGACAATGGGCCATGGAAATGCTTTCATCGATATCGGAGCTGGTTGTCACGAGACTGTGCTGCAGGTATCGACAGCCATGCACCTGCAAGTTGCTGTGTTCAAATACGTATCTCGGCTCTTGCAAAGCCATATCCTGACAGTAGGTGTGCGTCTTTTTACCAAAATGACGAGCTGGACTTCAGCTAGATAACAGCTGTGCTTTTGAGTTGCACCTTTACTATATGTGCCAATCCTCGATCACAGGGCTTGGCTAAATTAATATGTGCATGACCAAACACTTCCAAATCTTTTACACCGTGGAATAATTGGTTCAGGTGAATATGGGGAGACAGCACACAATATAAGTCACCAGAGTCTCGAATATCCGCACTACATAACCAAAACAATTTTTTTCAAAGGCTGTACATTTGCAAAACGTGGATGAAAGCAGCTGCAACTATCCAAGAATTAAAACATGACCAGGATATTTGCATCCGTTTAAACTTGTGTTGAAAGTTGCACGCGCACGTGCCCGGACCACCACTTTTCAAGCATCATTTCTTATTCGAGCATCAAGGGACTGGAACAGCCTTCCACACGCCATCGCAGCCATCACAAGCCCATTTGCCTTTACTGAAGCTGTTGTCACCCATATCTCAAAATGAACGCCTGTTTCTAATGTTTATTTTATTAACCACCCCTTATGTAATACCCCTCCAATGGGGTTTTTAAGGTAATAAAGTGAAGTGAAGAAAAGTTAACATCCAAGGACCCGCAGTCTGCATGGAGCAGGCAAAATAACACTGAAAAAAAGTAAGTTGCTGACTAATTTTTCGGACATGTTCGATCATTTGGCCTTCCCCGCAGTATCACCACCAAATCCACAGAACCAATGTAGAACGATGACCGAAATTTCGTACCCTTTACGGTCTAGTACGTTGTCTCGGATTTCTCAGACAGATCCGCGAGTACCCGATGCCAAAATATGGTGACTGTGAATGAATTGCTGCCATTTGAGTGTTGCCTGCACCACCACTTTTGTTGTCGAGGTGGTTCATCTGCTTCTAAAGTGCCGTACAGCCACTGCAACATGTTTTGTTGACTCCGCACCAAACCACAACTTTGGTCTTCGACTCTAGACAGGCCACATTGGTTAGGCCTAGCCGGCATGCGATCCTGCACACAGGCTGAACTGACAGCAGAGTGCGTGAAGCAAGGCTTGGTTTCGCAGGCAATCAGCCGGCAAGCACTGCGAACGTGTAAGAGTTTGTATTTGCTGGAAAGAACGGTGAAAACTCGTGTTGTGGACAATTCCTCCGAACTGAATTAGCGAAACACAGCTCAAGACTAGCCTCGCAGATTGAAGGTCGCACACGCGATGGGCGAACGCAAGATGCGCCTGCAGCCTCGACCGTCGCGAAATTTTTGGCGACCCTGTCCAGTTTCGGAAAAAGCAGTTGGCTGCAGCATTTACTTACTGCAGCCTTTTTTACGCTGAGCCGTGCTCCCTGCAAGACTGCAGAAGATAATGCCAACCCTTTCACTTCCTCACACATATCCACTCCTCTATTTACTTTCCGCGCACAAACTGAAAAGCCAAAGAGGGGCGTGGTTCGCTCCATGTCTAGTTGTCCTGTTGATGATGATAACTTATTGGCATTCCCTTTGATATGGGACGGTGACAAACAGTCACCTAGCCAGCTTGATTTAATCAGGTATGCTATACATGTTTTTCAGCATAGCATTTTGGTATGCATCTCCTTAACCTTTCTTCCTCAAACCTTCTCTATCTTCCTTGTACCACTACCTATTCCTTTCCGTTCGGTATGCCTGCATATCTTTTGGTTATCAAAGTACGTCGAAACACACGAGGATGAGAAGCCTGGAAGGAGCACCTGCACTAGTGCCTGATGGGTTGCACGGGATTCCTTTCATGCTGCATCAGCCAGAAAAGCGGTCACCAGGTTTCACTGAAGAAAAACAAGACAATGCACAGCAACAAATGCAGCCACCATCGTTTCGACATTTCGTCCCGCAAAAGGGCACCTAAGGAAAGGAATACAGCCAATGTGCCCAATCTGAAGAAGCCCGGAGTTGTTCTAATCTTCGTCCAGGAGCCACAATCCACACACACAAAAAAATTAATTTTACAAACCCTACGCTTGCCGTGCACATAAAAAGTGCAAACACGGCAGCAAAACTGCAGCAATGAATCGGCGAGCTCCACACGGACATGCGTGACCTCCGCGACAACCATAAATGCTGATCCCGGAGGCCTTGTATTGTACCATTATGGCTCCGCTTGCCAGCAGTGACTTCAGCCTGCAGGGACAGATGACGCTGCAGTAGACCAGAGTGCTCCAGCACCCCAGGTTGTCATTGCAAAAAGAGATGTTTTCGCCCGTGGACTACGCACTGCCCTATTCCAGTACACCATAACGATACAATGCCAATGAAGATGATGGTGGTGATGATGACAATGACGATTTATTGGCATCTCCTGTGAAATGGAGCAGTGATGAACGGTCACCTAGCCTGATTGATTTACTAAGGTATGCCATACATATTTTCCATTATAGCAATTTTTATACATCTCTATAATCTTCTTTTTCTTCCTCAAGACTTCTCTATCTACCTTGTACCGCTCCCTATGCAACTGCTACAAGGCATGCCACCTGGTGTAATATGCAACTACAATGCAAAGTGTGCACGTATCGACACTATGCGGCAGGCATGGCTTGGTGGTAGAGTAGCTGACTCCCGTGTACCGGGCACGGGTTCGATCCTGGCAGGAACTGGTTTCTTTTTTTTTTTTTTTTCATTCCCGCCGATAGCTGCAACGAACACCGGTGGCGAAAAACATTGCCAACTGAAATGGCTATTGAAATGAGCCCATAACAGCTTACACTGTAAAAGAAGGCGGGGCCCATGACGTAGTTGTCACAGGATCCTAGAATATGGAAGAACCCAGGGAAGGGATTTCGCTTGCGGAGGATAGACAGGGCAAGTGGAGAGAGTGTCTATGTTGGCGGTGACGCTCGCCTCCTGAAATTATGGGTTCGCGCCACTTCAAATATTTCAATCTCTGCTAGTATTAATTAACTAATTTGGAAAAAAAATATTGCCATAGAACACTCCTTAGAGGGCATGTAACAACTTCCAGCGTATAACCAAAATTTGCTATCTGGCCTGGTAAGGGGCCCTTTAAATATGTGCCAATATTAACTGTATTGGGCACGTGTTTGCATTGAAGGCCTGGTGTAGCAGGATTGAATGACCTCCACAGGAAAATGAGCAGCAATAAGTGTACTTCATCCTCTGGGATTAATCCTAGACAAGTGTATGCATGTGCATGATATACTGATTCTCATTGGAGAACATGGCAATACTGCTCTAGCTAGAGTAAATATTTGTGTGGGAAAATGTGTGCCTGGTAATTGCACCAAAAGGTTTATTTGCTGCTTCAAAGTGGCCTGGGCCAATCACATTACTGAACATCTGAATGCAATTACATGGAGTAGCTACAGTAAAGCCTCACTAATACGTAGTTGGCGGGGAACATGGATCAGGTACACAGTAAGTGATGTTCTAATTAACCAACAATGGCAGATCAGCAGCTATAGACTTACCGACCAAAAAACATGGGTAATCCTCACTCAAAGATATGCAGACAAGTTTTATTTGCAAGCTGGCAGCAAAATAATCAGTGATTTTCACTTGCCACTGCAGTGGCTTTGCAGCAACGGCGGTATTCTCAAACTCAACAAGGCTGCAAGCCAGTTTCTCCATCAGGCCCTACTTCTCTGTAAATGCCCTCATGATGGTCAACACACAAGCTGCATTGGATACGGAAGGGCCATCATCCATGACGACAACATGGAAGCGCTAGAAGCTATGGGAGCAAGAAAAGCCATGGCTACCATGTTTTGGCTACCATTGCTAGGATCATGGCTACCATGTTTTTTTGACACTATCAGTGATGACTGCAGTCCGAGAAAGGTACGTGTGCTGCAATTTCGCTATCTATGGTCTGAACACACAGCATTTCAGCGATTCCACGCATGTACGTGTCAAAAAATGAAGTAAACACTACACACTAAGAATTTGGCATGCATTAAGAGACTACAGCTTAAGCTGTCCGCCAGTATGTTAGGTTCAATGGCAATAGGGCATAGGATTCATCGCGACTATATTTAAACCAGAATTTATTATTAGGAGGGTATAAATTAACAAGGCTTTACTGTATACAGAACCCTTTAGAAGCACTTCTAGTCATAAATGCCTATAGTAACTGCAACACAATTGAAGATTGTGAAACAAAAGTTTTCGAAGAATGCAGCCTATAGAGAATTACTCATTTATCTGTTAAGTACCCTTTTTTTCTGTCTCTCTCTTTCTCTCTGTTAAAATAAATGTACTTTGAAGTTTTCATTTAAAGTTTCAGTGCACTGCACACACTCTTTCGACTGTTCTGCCAATCCCAAGTTCACATAACATGGCACTATCCATTTATTGAGTAGGTTGTAAGACTTCAGATGGTTGCAAAGAAACCTTTGCATTTCTTTTTTTTTTTTTTTTTTGCTTAATGTTTACAAGACAACACAACATATAACAGAAAAGCAGCCAAAGCACTTACTGAGCATGTTGCGTCCACGTGAAAGCTGTTCTGTGGCCTCAGTAATAATTTCTGCTGTCTCAACACCATCTATAACCTGCTGGTTGCTTTCTGGCAATAAAACAAGCAAAGATGACACATTTTGCTGCCCATCATCAAAGGAGATAAAGAATGCACACTGAATAAATGAGATTTACATTAGAATTCAAAATCCACACATTGTTAGAGCTATGCAGTGTGCTATAAAAGTCACACAGCACAAGAATAATGGTAAAAATGTTTAGACAAATAAGAAATGCACACCTGGTGAGTGCTCTGTGTCAAGCTCAATGTCTCCTGCAGAGACATCAAGGCCGAGCAGTTCTTGAAGGGCCTCAAGAGAGTCGCAAGCTGCATCCCCATGGAAGATGTAATCGCACAGAGTCAAGCCACGGTCACCCAAAGGTGCAAACACTCGCTTTGGGAGCTCATGCACCAGTGAAGGGTCTGCATAAAACAGTGCATTCTGCTGTTTGAAAACGTTTGAGACAAAGTTCTCTTCCCTTACACACAATACACATCCTCTCAAAGCTGCTTTTTAGTCAATGGCACTGGTGTTCCAGTAAGATGGACTAAATATGAAAGAGGCATCAGTGGTCAAATTCCAGAAGCACCACCAATTCACAATTGGCTTGGCACATGAAATGGAAAACATCATAGAGAAGCGTTCATATGCAAATCATTATCAAAGTAACACATAAATGTCAAAAGTAAGGAAAATGCATACATTATTTGTTATGCGTAACATAATGCAACAAAAGGTAAAGGCTGAATGCAACAATGTACCAAGCAAAAAGACTAAAACATTCAATCACAGCTGCATTTTATTTCATGAACATTCCAGCAGCACTACAAATACCGGGTGCGCAAAGTATTTGAGGACATAATGATGACTTCACGAATAGCAACAATATTTCAAACAAGATTCAATATTGTTACGGGTATAGCATGTATTTACAAATTTTTACTACCTACATAGTTACAACAGCCCCAAGCAACAGCGACAGATGCAGGACTATTGCGTGCCTCTGGCCACTTCGTCGCTGTCATCGTCATCCGACCGACAGTAGCAGCCCCTTTGCTGTCTCGTGGCACAACCCCCCCAGGCGAGATTGCCGACCCGGTGCTTGTTAGGACAGACCAGAGGAGGCCGTCACGTATGGCTTAGGTCTCACAACGTGCACAATAGCAGAGTGTGGTCGCATAGACCGCGCTGGCTTGATGACTGCTTTAATTTCGTATGTAACGTCGGTGGCTTGACGTAACACCCTAAGGACCATCGTAGCAGGATAATAGCTTTTCAGAGAGACCGATACAGGACAGAGACCACAGTAGGATGAGGGAACCTGGGGAGTAACAAATTCCTCTAAGGTGATGGTCATACAGGGCTTTTTGGGAAGCCTGGAACACTGTGAGCCGTTCACGAGTGATCTGGTAAGCTGTATTGGTGTGCGCTATGACATCACAAACATACGTAGTGGATGAACTTAGAGCAGTGGGAAGTAAAGTATCGAGAGGCAGAGAAGGTTCGTGTCCGTAGAGAAGATAAAACGGTGAGTAGCCAGTGGTGTCATGCCTGGGCAAGTTGCAGGCAAAAGGTGCTAAGTCCATTCGTTTGCGAGTGATAAGCAGTTGTGAGCTTGTGGCAGGTAGAGTATGAACAAAGGATGTCTTCGATGACATGACACAAAAAGTACCGGCCTTGGTTGGTCAGAAGCTGTTGAGGAGCACCATGATACAAGATGATGTCATAGAGAAGAAAGTCGGTGACATCCGTAGCACAGATGGTTGGGAAGAGGTGGGTAATGGCATATCATGTCGCATAGTCGGTCGCGACAGTGACCCACTTGTTGCCCGATGTGGAGGTTGGAAAGGGACCAAGAAGATCAAGCCCAACACAAAAGAATGGTTCAATGAGGATGTTGATAGGATGATGCAGACCAGCTGGAAGCATAGCTGGTCACTTGCAGTGTTGGCATTGGTCGCAGCTAGTGACATATGGTTGCACGGAGCGGTAGAGACCAGGCCGGAAGAAACGACGCTTGACACGATCATGAGTGCGGGTAAAACCAAGGTGACCAGCGGTTGGCTCATCTTCACGTGAAGTTGGCGGAGGACAGCTGACCATAGATGGGCAGGCACGACGAGAAGGCATTCAGGGCCATCTGGATGCACATTGTGGCGATATAAGGTGCTATCGTGAAGGCAGAACAAGTGGAGTGAAGGGTCAAATGTAGCAGAGCTAAGACTGTTGATGATAGAACATAAAGTCGAGTCTCAGTGTTGTTCGTCCCCTATATTAAGGAGGTCCGAGATAAGTCACAGGCGTCGGTGTCTTGTTCGGTGATGTCAGGGGAATCCATGGGATGCCATGACAGGCAATTGGCATCTTGATGAAGCTGGCCGGACTTGCGCACTACCAAAAACGAGTATTCTTGGAGGTGGAGAGCCCAACGACCAAGGCGGTCTGTAGAGTCTTTCAGCAAAGAAAGCCAACAGAGGGCATGGTGATTAGTTACGATGGTAAAGGTGCAGCCAAACAGGTAGGTACAAAATTTGGTGACATCCCGGACAGGAGCAAGTCACTCTCGTTCTGTTATTGAGTAATTCTCCAGTGCGGACAGCATGCAGCTAGCATACGCAATAACAGTCATGTCCGCACTGACACTGAGTGAGAACAGTGCTGATTCCATGGCCGCTGGCATCTGTACAGAACTTTTGTTGGTGGGGTCGGATCAAAATGCGCTAACATAGGAGAAGTTGTGAGGGCATCGATAAGCGCCGAAAAGGCAGCAGCTTGGGGCGAGCCTCCGTGTAAAAGCAAGATCCTTATTGAGGAGCACAGTAAGAGGACGCGCAATATCGGCGAAATTACGGATGAATTGGCGGAACTGGGAGCACAATCCAATGAAGCTTTGTACGTCTTTAGCCAAACAAGGTTTTCACGGCGCAAACATTTTTATGATTGGGATGGACACCCATGTGTTGCCGAGATGGCCGAGTACAGTTATTTCATGACGTTCGAAACAGCATTTTGAGGAGTTGAGCTGGAAGCCAGCATTGCGGAATACCTTTAGAATGGTGGAGAGGCACTGAAAATGGCTGTCGAATGTTGGTGAAAAAACGGTGGCATCGTCAAGGTGGCACAAGCAGGTTGACCACTTGAAGCCACAAGAAGCGAATCGATCACGCGCTCGATGTGGCCGGCGCATCGCAAAGACCGAAAGGCATGACTTTAAAATGATAGAGAGAGGCCATCCGGAGTTACAAATGCAGTTTTTTTCACGGTCCAGTAGATGAACAGCAATCTGCCAATAGCCTGAGCGAAAGTCAATAGACGAGAAATATTGGCCACAGTGAAGACAGTCGAGTGCGTCGTCTATGCAGGGCAAGGGAGAAACATCTTTCTTCGTTATCTTGTTGAGGTGTTGATAATCAACACAAGATCACCAGGTGTTGTCCTTTTTCTTGACTGGAACAACAGGACATGCTCATGGACTAGGGAACAGTTCGATGATGTCCTTGGCCAGCATTTTCTCGATTTCTTCTTGGATAATGTCACGTTCCGTGGCAGAAACATGATAAGGGCGCCGGTGAAGGGGTTTGCATCGCCAGTGTGGATGTTGTGCTTAACAACTGTGGTCTGGCCTAATGGCCGAGAGATGGGCATAGGATAGCACGATCCAACAAAGATCTTCTGCTTCCATAAGCAGGAAGTCTGCAGATATCATTTTGTCAAAATCGGCACATGGTGACGCGATGATTGTGAGAAAGCTTGAATGACTCTGAAGGCTGTCAACAGCTAACACAGAAATATCGCATTCCTGCAACGACGACACAGTGGCAAGTGTGTATCGGCAGGTATCACACTTGCCTGCTGTTTTTTTTCCGCTATGGTGACCACAGCATGCGGGAGGATGATAGAGTGCGTAAGGAGCACGTCGAGGATGGGGGAAACAATGTATTCACCATTGCACACAGGAGGAGAAAGACTAAACGGGATGTACCTTGCGGCTTGCGGTGGCAGATGAAGGAAGTCTACAGAACATAGGCGGCTGGGAGTGTCGGAAATTATATGAGTGTCAAAAGGGAGTTCCAGTTGATGCCCACCATAGAGTTTCCTACAATTACTAGAGGGAACTCTGGCATTGCAATCACTCAGCCACCATGGGATGATGGGAAGTACATGGATTTGTCTGATCTTCGTGCTATCCTTGTGTCGATCTTCGTGTCGCATCGTCGGCTATCCCCTTCAAAATGTGCAAGATCTTGTCGGATTCGGTCATATTTGTGTCAGCCTTTCGACAAAGGCCCAGCACATCCTGTATGTAAGAAATGTAAGATTCAGTGGTCACCTCGATGCAGGATCTCTGCTCCTTTACAGTGGTCTGCTGACAACTAAATAGTCTGCCAAACAACTCACAAAGCTTCGCCTTGTAAGCGTCCCAACTTGTCAGATCCTCTTCATGCGTCTCGTACCACATGCGTGCCATTCCTTTCAGGTAGAATATCATGTTGGCTAACATCAGTGTGGGTTCCCACCTGTCGTGGTCGCTGACGCACTCATACATGTCGAACCAGTTTTCGACATCCAAGTCATCTTCAGTTCAGTTCAGTTTATTATTCTTTAAGTACAACGAATTGGTAAGAGACAATATACAGACGAGGGTCCCAAAGTCAAAGACTGCATCGGTGTCAGAAAAGGTTCCCAGGTTTCATGGGTGCAAAAGAATAACAGGAGCCTGTGGCTGCTGCGCTGTCGTTGCTTTGTTGGTCATCGCGGAGCAAACAAGACGGAGACCACTTTGAAGTTCCGTGCTTAGTTGACGGAGTGGGCAGGCAGACAGGCTTACCCCACACCTCCATCAAAAAAAGATGTTACGAAAATAGTGTGTACTTACAAATTGTTAGTATATAAAAGGTTACAACAGCCACAAGCAGTGGTGACGAATGTAGGACTATCACATGCCTCTGGCCACTTTGTGGCTGTCGTCATCATCCAACCAACAGTAGCAGCCCCTTTGCTGTCTCATGGCAATATGGTATTCATTCAAAATTTTGAACCTTGTATCTTTTTCCTGTTCTCTAAGGATGTTGTATAAACCCTTTTGAGGTTCAATTATTGTCTGAGTTCTCCTTTGATAGCAGCTGCATGCTTGGAACAGATAGTAGGTGTTGATGTTGGATAGCGCTTCCACAATAGCGGCCTTAACAGCCTTAGCAGCCATAAAGAAAGCTTGGCAGTTGACTGTGCCTCTTTAAGCTGCTCTGCGACGGCTTTATTTGGCTTTTCAGAGTTCTCACTCATCATGGCCTCTACCTGCTGAAGAAACAGCCTCCCAAATGGTGTCTGTCCACTGGCAGCACTTATTTCTTGCTTGTTTCTCTTTGTCTTCGATGATAATTGGCCATAAACTATTGTCTTATCCAAAAAGAAAGGATTTGGAGGCATTCACAAAAGTGCCAATCTCGAACTTGCTGTGGTCGGCATGTAAGGTGATTGGACAGTGTACAGATTCATGTCGTGTGTCCAATTGGAAGCTAATACCCGGTAGCATATGTGCTAGACTGGTGGTAGAGGGTTTGTGGAAGACGAAGTCAAGCATCTAGGCAGATAAGATGCAAATACTAATGTCTATCTCAATTTGAAGCCATGTGCTCAAATACCTCATGCAGCCTGTACACCAACAAAATCGTACAGCCAAGACCACTTATAATAGACATCACAGTTATGCAGAATGCATTTGTTATAGCTGAGCACTTGTAATAGGTGTACAAGAAATAACCAACAAAATATAAAAAATATTTATTGTTTTCCAAAGTAATCAATAAGCTTGCTTGGCATCACGGCTCCTAGATTGTTCAAAGAAGACAAGTGCTCATCACCGAGAGCTTCAGTGGAGATGAACTGTTTCAGCAACACAATAAACTCAATCATGATTCATGCGCTTACAGGTGGTGATATTGCTTCGTGATCTCCTCACTTCATTTAATTTATTGCTGACAAAGCCTTGCAGTTCAAGTGCTATCCGCATGAGGGAGAAATCCACTTCCCCGTAGCAAGGAGAGCACACCACATGACTACTATGTCAAGCTTTTGTTAGGCTGCACGGCCCCTAAGAGCTCGCCGTGGGGATGGAGGAACATTTGCTCGAGAGCTACAAATGCTACCCCATCTCTGGGAAGAGAGAAGCACTCAGCCTTCGCACGTGCATCTGCTCAGTAGTGGCATGCGAACTTGGTGCTCGCCGGAAACATCACAGATGGCCCCACCCATTATCCTTGAGAGTATACTGCTTCACGAATGATGCCCTTCAAGACACTGGCTTCGTCATTCATATCGATGAAGTCATCCCAACTGATGTGAGCAGCAATTGACTGCACTTCAACCACGTGCTACCATAAATTCAGGCCAGTCATCATTGCTTCCAAGCTCCACAGTTACAGGCTCTGATGCCCCAAACAAGAATCCAGCCATGTGAAAACTGTTCTTCATACAATTCGTGTTAACCTTCATCCAAGCCTCCTACAGACCGTTTTTCATGATCGCCATCGTATTGGCCAGGCAGTGGTACCATCTACGAGCCGTCAGTTTTGGCCGCCATGCCAGCTTCGGTTAATGCTCTGTGTTGTATGCCAGAGATACGCTTAGCGGCAGTTGCTAGTGTTTATTTTCCGGCTCGCACAGTCTACATAGTGTGACATGGCATCTTCTATATTGGAAACGGTTCTGTGAGAGGTACTGAAGTGATTTAAGTCAGCATGGCCAAAGTTTCTGCTGCCTTTGTGGCAGGTGGAGCACCCAGCGCGATGTGTGCACACATGTTTGAGCTTACAATGAGCCTTGGAGGCCAGTTTTGTATTTCTAAAAATTCATTTAATGAATGTGCCCTTTGTAGAAAAAGAATATATGTGCAAAGGCAGACACTGAAGTAAGAAATGGGAACAAAAAGCAGTTGGCATATTGGTGCCGAAACCTCCATGCGGACACGTATCCTTCTACGCATGCCTCAAGGGACCTTCTATTCGACCACTTTGTGCTCCGGGCAGCGAGGACTGAACAACGCATTGTTCGTGATTGGTGCAAAATGCCACACCTCTGTCTACCTGGATCTCATCACCTACTGTGATGAAACACCTCAAGATCAAGCGATCAGCTTGGCAAGCACAGAATACAAAGATTCTGCAGCAAGCCCGATCACTTTCAGGTATTTCCGGCCATCTGTGTTCTAGCAACGCCAAACTCTCAAACCTTAAAAGGCCCCTTACCAGACCACATAGCAAATTTCGGTTGTACGCTGGAAGTTTTTACGTGGCCTCTAGGGAGCGTTCTGCCACAAAAATTTTTCGAATTGGTTCATTAATAGCCGAGATAAACATACTTCAGTGCCGCAAACCCATGATTTCAGGAGGCAAGGGCCACTGCCAAGAGAGACATTCTCTCCACTTACCCCGTCTAGTCTCTGCAAGCGAAATTCTTTCCCTGCTTTCTCCCATACCGGAGCTTGAAGATCGCGTGACGCATACGTCATGGACCGCGCCTTCATTTTTTTTTCTTCCCCCTCGTTTTTTTGCTGCACAGTGCACTTAAACCAAGGCGTTGCGCACGAGCTGTTCCATTTGTCTCGTTTTGCACAGCACATGATTTTGCACGCCGTGCACAAGAACACCTGACTAACGGTATAAGTCGGGGCAGATACAAGCAGATCACAGAGCATGATCGCACGCTGGAACACAGTGGAAAATGACATGGTTTCGTTGTCTGCGCGTGCAACTGCACGACATGGGGAACAAGCAGGCGAAATGTAAGTACATCTCCCTTGCTGCGGGGCGAAGTAAAACAAGAATGCGCAGGCATTCGGTTTGTGTTTTATTAGTCTTTTAAACTTTAATTCATCTATGAAGCAACGGATTACACAAATAAAAGATACTCCCTTGACGAATTCTCGAAATCACATGCCACTATGAGCAACATCACAGCACTGCCATGTACGTAGGCACACTTGGGTGATATGCATCGGCTCTCTGGCTGGAAATGCGGCGCCCATGAGGACAAGACCAAATGGCGTTCGGTTTTAAATTTCAGCTCTTTCAGCAGCGCATAGCGATGCAATACTGAGCAGACACAATTGTTAGCGTGCATTGTATGCACGGTGCTTGTCAGCTCAAAATGGCCAGACCTGGCGAGCGACCCTTTAATGTGGCTCTCGAAGAGCACATTGCCGACGACAAGCTGGAAGCAGAATACGTAACTGTTGCAGAGTATGAAAATCAAACTATCAGCATGCTTGCCGAGATTTGCTGCAAAATTGCTGTTTGGAACACGTACACTACTTCACAGAATTATACATAGGCAGCTCCTGTGGCTATGCTCAGAATTGCCCCATGGCTACTGAACCTTGATGTGCCAACATTCATAAACAGTCAGGTTTCTGGGAGCAGTACGAGCAGAATATTCATCTGAACAACGCTCTATAGACAAAAAACAACTTTTTCCATCTACGGCATTACCCTTGCAGGCGAAGCGGTGGCAGTGATTGCCAGACTGTCAGATCTCGTTATGAGGGGTGGGACTGCCTAAAGTCATTTTGGAGCAAGAAAAACTGTGTTTTGGAGCAGTTTGGAGCAGACAAAATTGCATTTTGGAGCAGCTTGGAGCAGACTAAATTGCAATTTGGAACAGGCCAATCTGAATTTTGGTAGAATAATGGAACATGCAATATAGAAGTGCACTTCGAAACCACTACGAAGCAGAATAAACCAACACGAGCGCTGTAGTGCAACTGCCTTAAGCAACGTCTTAAGCTGAACTTTCAAGCAGATAACCCCGATACTGCAACCGTCTAGTACATGCGAATTTTGGTAATAGTGCCTATATATCTTCAATTTATGGTAGCAATCACAAAAAAACATGCATTCTGCATTAGTGTGTCTGAAAATTTTAAAAATAGCACATTTTTTATAAACACATTTTTCTTTAATGTCTCGACAGTGTGGGTGAAGTGCCTGGAAATGCACTTCACCAACAGACCATACGGAGAAGGGAGAGTTACGAACTACAGTGCTTTATTATGGCGATAGCAATTATATGGACACACCAGGTGCATTTCTGCTGTTGTCATCGCCATGGTGTTCTGTATAAAGTCCAAGGATGACAACATCGTTGCCCCGCACCGTATGCTGTGTGTGTGAGTCAAATCATGCGAGGGCGAGCCGAAGATGGCGGCTCAATTTCGCGCGTGCGAGAAATGAATGTGAGGAGAAAGCACACAGTCTTTCGTCGTGCACAAGGTACCGGGGGAAGGGGAGGAGCAGGAGAGGGTTTTTCAGCGGCTGCTGCATATGGCAAGGCCGCGCGGGCCCTATCTTGAAAGCGATCTGTGATGGGGACAGTGCATGCGCCGAGTGATGATAGCATTGTGTGCGTTGTGTTTTCAGCGCTTATTACGCGTTCAAGCAATAGGCAGCACGAAGGTCACTTCGCTTGCTGCTGCTGCCGCGCTTCCCCACTCCAGCGTTTTGACAGCGAGTACACGCGGTGATCGAGTGAAATGTGTTCACTTTTGCTTGTGCGTGTGTGACATCACGTTTGGTAATTTAGTAAGTGAATGTTTATAAGTTTATATGGACAATAAAACTACCATCCTTACTTCGTATAGCTGTCTACTAATTTGCTACCGCGATCAATGTTTTGCCTTTCAGGTGAAATGAATATGTGACTTTTTTTTAGTCATTTCTACATAATAGACCAGGGCAATTTCAAAGCACCTAATGCTTAACTTTCTGGTGGTATAACATAAAACTATTCCAATCTGTTTTATTTGAAATCTGCCATCACCCTTTGTGCCAGGCCAAAATGGCATAGGCCTCGCCCATATGGGCACAAAAACAGACTGGAATAGTTTTACGCTATACCAGCCTTGGTACAGAGATGCACGCCCGTTGAACTCGCTGCAGCGTGCGCCTCCCTAAATCTAGTTAGCTTGCAATGCCCTCAGCCTAGTTTTCATTGTTTTGTGCCTCAGCTAGGGAGCACCGCACCGCTCGACCTACTCAATCGTATTCACGTACACTCTAAATTCTACAATCACAGCTGCGCAGGCCGTTGTGACAGCAGCCCGACAGCAAGGAGTGGCTGCGTCGTGCTGGCCACTTACTGGAAGTGCCAGAAAGTCCATTGCTGCAAATGCGAAAATTACAAGAAACTCTGCGGGAGGTGCCGTCGCGCGGTGTGCGGAATTTCAACAGCTGCACTCTTTTTTTGGAAAACGAATCCGCTCACTGTTCGCGGCCACTGCCGGAGCACACATTCCCAAGACATTCTGGCGCAGCGTGCCGCAATTTCGGTCATTTTCTGTCTTTGGCACAGGAATCCTACCCCTGCGTTATGCCAATGTCATCGAACTTTCAATGAACATTTTGGTGATCACAAGAAGTTAGGCCAGCACCACCTGTCAGTGCTTTGTAGTATACCACATGTAAAGTCGGGAAGAGACATACAAGGCTTGGGAAACTGTATGGTGCCATGCAGCTAAACATCTGCTGTCTAATGGCACTAAACATACCAATGCTCAGTTTCTCAGCAATGCTGATTGATATGCTACAGGAAGCTTCGCCATACAAGATTGTCCTTGTGTATACACTGAAAAGCAGACCCAAGCTTTAAGACAGTGCATGTCTGGTACTCATCAAAACATCTCGGAACAGTGGCAGCTGCAACATTGGATGCTAAGTTAAAGGAGCTGCTCACATTCATACAAACGTGTTGAGTTGGAAAGCGGAGCACAGTGCTGCCCAACAACACAACGATCTCTCAACGACTGTGCTGAGAGGACCCGAGGTGCTAGCACGACTTCTGTACTGCACAGTACCTCGTCCAGCTGGAGTGAATGCTTCTTCTGTCAATTGAAAGAGCGAGGTACGTGCGCCTGCAATGCCAAAATCTCTCTTGCTACTAAGAAAGGACAGCTGGCCAAAGACAACTGCTGCTACAGATGTACTTCAGAAGGTCAGCAGGCACGGTCTTGCCCCGTAAAACTTGTGTGTTCATTTTGTCATGAAAGACACGGATTGAGCATGCGTGACACAAACTACACAAAGAAAGAACAACAGCGGAAGTTTCAGGAAGCAGAATAGCGGTCATCTCGTCACTATCGGTAATGCTATGCGACAGAGTCATTGAATGTCATCGCAAGGACGGGCAATAGAGTTTACCTGCAGACTTTCTGCACTTCTGTTGTTAAGAACACCAGGTCCAAGTAAATGAATCCTAGATGGCAGTAGTCAGAGATAATTTATTACAGAAGTTCTCACTGCAGAACTCTTGACTACAGACACAGTGGAATCCCAATTAATTACTTTTTTGGGATGGCGCAACACATCATCTAATCCAGGTGTCATATAATTGACCAACAAAAATTATGTCTATAATACACAGAGTTGTATGACAGAGTTGTGATAAGCTTAATTCAAACATAGGCTAACACTCTCCAGATCTCAGAATCCAAAACCACCAAAAAATAAAATGTGAAAAGTATACTGGAGTGCAGGTGCAAATCACACTTTATAGAATGAATTGAGCATACCATGTAGTACTGCGATCCGCATCCACCAGCATGCTAAAACATTATGTTTTCCTTCACCTAAACACTATAAAAATATCAAGTCGGTTTTTTTATAGACTTTCTTTGAACCACGCAGCAAGAGCTTTCTTTCAAGTACAGCGACTTCCGCAAGGAGGTCACCTACAGCGTCGACTGTTGTCGGTGCTACATAGCACATCTGCGAACATAGACACAGGCACCGCAGCATCTGTGGAGACATCCTTGTCCAAGGTTGCAGCCAGCAGCATCAGCATGAGGCAATGCCTCCTCACACATCCCATCTTATACAACATGAGATGGGATGGACGTGGAACGTGTGTAATCTCACGTCATGTAAAGGTTTTTAATGCATTGTCTGTATGGGGATTCCGCCAGGACTACACTAATCCGTTGTAAAATCCGGCACTTCATAAAATCAAGGGACACATAACAGAGGTTCTACTGTAGTAGGCGAAACCAGAATTATGGTTCACATGTTTGGCAATGCATCCTCAAGCCCTGATGAAGAACTAAGGGTCATTGGAAGTCCCACTGTGTAGCCAACACAGCTAAGACATGCATGTCATGCAAGCAATCATGGTTCCAGTTACCTGGCACTATGTCGCCGCATCATCAACTGAAGCCAACTTTCTTAAGAAGCTGGGAGATGAAGGCGAATTTCTTCTGATGAAAGAAAATTTCTTCAGGCAGATGCAGGGCCCAGTCTCAACTGGTTGAATGGAGCTGACCACCTTTGGAAGATCCCGACAGGAGAAGTTATACGGAGCAAAAATAGTACATGATTAGTCTCAATTTGGCACTTGGTTGGACACTACAGGGACTGATTAGCCAAAAGAAGTTTTTCGAGTTCTATACTAACTTGATTGTCTGCGAACTGCGAGCAGAAACAATTGCTCTCAATGAAGCATCATCGCAGACTCTGCTGTTCATCTGGCAAAGCAATGAACATCTCCGGTTCTGGTGAGCTTTCTTGAAATGAGTGCCTCGTTGGCTTCCAAAAACAACCGGCAAGTATATCAGCAGGTGCGTTGTTGTGCTGCCATGGAAAGAAGAAGGGAAAGAGATACTCCTCCGCTACTGTAACACAGCATTGTTGCGAGCGGGAGTCTGAAGATGTGGAAACTTCATTAATCATGGTGGAGTAAGGAAAGTGGGGCTGGGCCTGATATCCAGGACATTTTAAAATGCTCACTTGTATTTACATTTTGTACAACATATAGTAAAAATGCAGAGAAAATGTTCAAGCTGAAGCTGCCGATCTCTATCACCAAGTGTCCGTCTTATAGAATAAGTTCTGTTTAGTTTGACAAGCGTTCAAATTGTTACCTGCGGATAAATTGCGTGCATGCGGTGTTTCCATACGAATAAAATAGTTTAATTAGTAATAACAGCGTACAGTACAGTGTGAATCGTACTTGTCTATAGAGTAATGAAGCATCTGGCTGCAGACTGCGCGAGTGTGCAAAGCAGCTATTTAGCAGTAGTTGCTGGGTTATAGATTTGTTTGTTTTATAACACATAGGCCCAGCATGCAGCATGAACACGCATGGTCTTATTGTAATGTTAGCTATCTTTTCTTTTTCTTTTTTTTTCTTTTTCTTTTTTTTTTCTTTTTTTATTTAAGATGACGGTCAGTCAGCCAACTGGCCACTTTAGATAAGTATGATTCACACTGTTCAAGCCTCAAGGAGATGAAAAAAGTAATTAAATTCTATGGTTCTATGTGCCAAACCACAACCTGTTTCTTTATTTATTGACTGTGTGACCACAAAGAGCTTAGCGCCTTTAGTGTGGTGCACTACAGTACAAGCGAATGGTCTACGTAAGTGCAAAAAAGCATAATAAACACAATGCATGGAGCAAAACAAACTTAAAGATTATGATAGCAGTAGTGACAGTAAATGAAAGGACGGATAAAATAATGGTAAAAAGAAATAGAGAGGTTGCACATGGCGGGTTTCCTTGCTGGTTTCCACATAATTATTATGTTAACTAAGAATCAAGTAACACATCACAGATTTTGACGCGCGAGACTAAATTGTCATAAAAATTAAGAAGAGTTGAAGGCCGAGATGGCTGCCCTGAGGGTGCCTTAGGAAAAGTGAAGAAACTCAAAGAGGCAACCTGATACATGTACAGCATTTGTGCAATGAGGCAAGTAACTAGAAAACAATGTCAGGTATTTCCTGCATATGCCATACAAATCCGTCTTGCATAGGAACAGAGGGTTAGAAACCAAATCAAAAGCTTTGGACAGGTGGTGGTGTCCATCTGAGCTCTGGTATGAAAACCAGGTGCAAGTCTGTGAAGGAACATACACAGGTTAGTGGCAGTGGAGCGGTTATGACGAAAACTGTGTTGCTTATGATACAGCTTGGGATGAAAATAGGCATAAGACAATCTCCATAACCTCCAAAATGAGAAAATTAGCGAGACAGGTTGATAAATTTTTACCCTGTCGGGGGGCCACCGGACTTTAGAATCAGAATGATGATCGAGTGTTTCCATGCTGTGGGAAAGATACCAGTCTCCAAGGAACAAGTGAATATGTGTGTCAAGATCAGACATGGGCACCCTTATGAGGGTGCCCATGTCTGATCTGCAGCTTAAGTGTTTTAGCTCAACCTCCACAATGCCTAAAACATTCGGCAGGAAAAACACTAGCAATTTATTAGAAAAATGACAGTTCTCAGTACACACATTCATGTTCCATCTAGTTTGCCATCCACAGGCATGCATTGTAAAAAGTAATGGTCAGCTTCATGCTGTTAACAAACATACTGATAGAAAAGTATTTGCTTCAACTTTTCAGTGCATTAATGTAGACTTATTTACCTACCAGCAAAATGTAGTAATTACTACTAAAGCTTTAATACAAAAGCATTATATGCCCCATTACACAAAAATTTGTCGGCACAGTCTGCATGACCGAAAGATGGTACCAAAAATGGCAGACAGTGCAAGGAGTAAAACACGTCACAATATGCTCGGATTGATGTCGAATATCTCAGGGAGGTTCCTGTAAACAAAGTATAGGAAGTCGTGATGGCGGCCCACTAGCCGTGCTGTCGTCCCTACATTTATTTCGGCAGAAGGGCGAAGGTGGCGAGCGAAGCGGTGGCTGCGGCGACCATATTCGATTTGCCCGCCTGATGCAAAGAGCTCAGCCGCATTTCATCATCATCATCACCAATGTAGCAGGCTTCCAGAACAACATGTGTATGCCGAGCTTGCGCCTGTTCCCAATCCCTGTTGGTTGGTGTGCCGGCGCTGGCACATTCTTGCCAAGTGTCCTCTAGTGCCGCATCTCCGGCACACCTTCACGACACGTTGGCATTCGTATGCCGAGTGACTTGAGCCGCATCTCCAGCACGAAGGGCGGGCGTCTCGTCTATCGTACCTGCTGTCAGTATTTCGTCCACTGCCACGACGCCGTTGAACGAAGAGCATATTGCTAGCGTCTTTCTCGCCATCTGCATTCCTCATGGAACGGACGTTACAGTCAGCCGTTTCTGAAGACATTGCGAATTCCTCAGCTTCCTTTGCATCAGCAGGAACCGCCTGGCATCGTCGTCCTGGATACCACAGACTGTCCGGTCTCATAACATTCTGTCCGGAAAACTGCCGAAGTTGCAATCTTTCGCAAGACGTCGTAAGTCGGCCACGAAATCTTCAACTGTCTTGCCATCTTCTTGCTTCCGTATGAAAAATGTGCGACTTGCCGCTGTCTCATTCACTCGCGGGCTGTAGTGCTCTTCTAACACCTTCACAACTTCGTCATACTCTAAGCTGTTCACGGGCGTCGACGGGCATCGTCCCTGAAGAACTCGAACTACGCTGTCACTGAGTGATGCTGCCAAAAGCACCCAGCGCTTCGATGAGTCCTTAATATCATTGCCTTCAAAGTAAGCCTTGAGGCGAACAAGGTAGGCATCCCAACTGCTTGCTGTCTCGTCAAACTGGGGTGCCCTCAATCCCACCCTCGTCACCGCCGAAGTGACGCAACACAGCAGCAGCAGAATACTGATCTTTATAGCTCAGTACTTGAGCTTTTAAGTTACTGAAAAACCATGTGAGTAGCGACACCCGCTACGGCCGACCATATCGTTTCTTGCTGGTAGCTGATAAGGAACTAGGCGCACAAGTCTGCTTTATCGACAACGCTGCAGTGTCAGCAGCCAGAGGAAACATTGGAAACACTACCTGTACCCCACTTGATGCCAGGCATGTTAATGTCACCATAGATGTGGACGCGATGCTTGCTAAAATGTATGAGCTGTTCAACCTCCTAGAAGTGCTGAATAAACTTATCAATGTCAAACAAATGTGGGAAGTAATAAGCACACAGCAGTTAGCTGGGGCAGTCCTTCGAAAGGATTTCAATCCAAACCCATTCAATATATGACTCAAGGTCAAACATGCAGTGTGTAATCCATGAGGCGTCCACCAATATAAGAACGCTACTACCTCGTTTAAGACGCATGGAGTCATAATCATGATCACTATGAGACAGTGTAGTTGGATGTGAAGCACTGGTCAGAAGGTATAATGCCATCAAGCCACGTTTCTGTAATGCACAAAACAGGAGTGTTCAATGCAATGAGGTTAGAGTAGAAGGCTTCAACTTTAGCACGAAGGCACCTCACATTCTGGTAGTAACAGTTCATACTACGCTTGTTTGAGTGGTCTCGTTGCTTGCAATGGTCTGTCCACGTACTGTTAGATATGGAGCTGTTTCCTGCGCCTACTTCGAGTTCCCCCAGACCACATCGAATCGCAGCACAACTAATTGAGAAGCGCAGAAACACAGAAAGCACATTCCAGAGGAGCGCTCGAGCAAACAAGTTGAAGGCCACAAGTTCACCGCCGGTAGCTATTCACTGCTTGACTCTTCCAGAAGGCGAGGGGATAGCCCGGCACTGTTGGGAGTAGGTGGGCCCTCGGACAATGGAGCCCAAGCGTCCCCCTTCTCCGCCTTTGAAGAGCGCATTGCAAGTCTGCAAGGCAAGACCGCAGAGAGCCGCCGGGTGTGACACCGCGACACGGGCGCCAACCATTGGCCGAACATGACGCGACTTCCAGTCCTCGAAGGGTTTAAAAGAAGCATTCCAGAAAGACCAGAGCATTCCCTGATTCACCTCTCTCAAACTTCTTGCCGCGGGCCGCAGCGTCCGAGTTGCTGCTGGCCCGTAATGACTGTACGACTGTTACTTGACTCTCACCTCTCTGTATATAATGTAAAATAAACCTCCCAAGTTTTCATCGCGAAGTCCTCCTCAACTCCTACAACAGGCGCCAGCGGTGGGATTTCCTCCTTCAACTCCTACAACTGGTTGGCAGCGGTGAGATCGCCTCCGAATACAACAGCTGGTGGCAGCGCTACGGATCAACCTTCGTCGAGAGAGATCCTAAGGAACCGGGAAGAGCGAAGAAGAGAGAGCCTTCGTCGAAAGAGGTCCGAAGAAACTGGGAGTACCGAAGAAGAGCGAGCCTTCGACCCAGGGAGTCCGGAGGAACCGGGAACAGCGGACAAATGAACCGGATGGCACGGTGCTGCAACCGTAAGTGAGCGCGTGGTTTTTTTCCTTTTGATTCGCCAGACTCAAATGTTGTGCGTTCATTTTGATAGTTCTGGGAATCGGGAATTTGATGCATTGTGTACTTGCACAAATTAATTAAGGAAAACAGTTCTAACCACCTGTCGGGGCAGCTGCCATGGATCTTAGAAGGTTGACGAGGTTAGACTTGTTGTTGGTGTGCGACGATTTGGGTGTTGAGGCGGACGAACGGATGAAAACGCCAGCTATCATAAAGGCGATTGAAGATAGTGGCAATGATGAGGAAAGCATTAAGATTGCTTGGGAGGTGATACAAGAACCACGGGAGCGTGAGCGTCGTGAACGTGTGCGTGAGCGTCGTGAACGTAAGAGTGAGCGTAAGCGTCAAGAACGCGAGAATGAACGGAAGCGTGAGCTTCAAGAACTTACTCTTAGGTGTGAGCGTCACGAACGTGAGAATGAACGCGAACGTGAGTATCAGGAACGTAAGCGTGAGCGTGAGCAAAAGTATGAGAGAGAGAAGGCAGCACTGATCAAAGAGACAGTATTGTGATCAGTTAATGGCACAGAGACAACGACTGTCTGAGAATTCTGTAGGTAGTACAGAGCGAAAGAATGAGGCAGCATCGAGCGGATTTTCGCCAAAAGCCGACGAGAAGAGTAGTGCCTGTGAGATTGGCTGCAGATTCAGAAGTGAAGGGAAAAGGCTAGCTGCTAACGATGCCTTAGTGGCAACAGAGGCCGTTAAAGGCCGCAAGGAGAGCGACGAGGTGCTGTGCCAACAGATGACTGTAGAGACAGCTAGGCCAGCTGCGAACAAATTGGCACAGTTACCGCGCGTGTGCGTCGCTTGTAATGTTAGCGAGGTTGCTAGCGAAGAAAAGGGTACTGCTGACTCGACAGACGCGAGCACCCATGTAGAGCCAGGTCTGCGTGCAGAAGTGAAGTGCGAACTGGACGATGCAGTTGAGAGTAGTTCTCGGGATGGCGAGCTCCGTAGTTCACGAGAGAACAACTGCATTGTCCAGGGATCGGTGCGGCTCTCCGCCAGTCTAGATAGGGATGATTCCGTTGTTAATCATTCGGACTGTGCGCGTGAGACAGCGATCGATACCGACGGGCTGTGTGCCAATGCACAGCGTGAGCTGGGCAATGCAGTAGAGGGCAGTTCGCAAGAGTGCGAGTCGCATAACTCGAGTAAAGCCTGCTGCATTGTGCCAGAGTCGGTTGAGCTGTCCGCCAGTCGAGGCAAAGTGCGAGTAGATTTAAATGTAAATCACTCAGACTGCGCGGGTAAGAGACCGATCCAGGCCGATGAGAGGTGTACCGGCCAGCACGAGGCACGAGAAAGCGACATGAAAGCGAGTGCAAAGAGAAAGCGCGGTAAAGACCGAAAGACGGTAACTAATGTAGCGCCGCCAAAGATGGCGAGAAACCCAAAAGGGCAGGGCGTGAGGAAAAAGGTGCGGTCGTCACGGACGATGTTGACGCATCCAAAACGTTCGAGCCACCGGTCAAAGGGGGACCGCGAAGCATGTTCTGCACGGACGCGGACAAAGGGCACGGGGCAGTTAAACTCCTCGTCGTTCCGTAGTTCTTTTCAAAGCTCAGCGTGCAGTACGAAGAAGCGCAAGGTGGCAGGACGAGACCAGGTGGGGAGTAGCGACGCGGTCAATCGAGTTTGTGAGGAAAGCGGGGCGCCAGGACGCAAATTGGCAGGAGACCGTAACGTCTTGGGGGAGCTGATAGTGAGTCAGCCCTTTTGTTGTTCCTCGGCAGCCAGAGTAGCTTTCAAACCGCGACCACCTCGGGTACGGCTCAAAGTATGAGTCAGACATAAGCGTTTGGAAAGGGAGGCGAGGCAAGAGCGCTTCCGTCGAAATGAAGTGAGTTTTCGCGATTTGAGACTAGTATTTCTTTCAATGTGTAAGGTATGAGCTTTGTTTGTGCTTTTGTTCGAGAAGCTCCGAGATTGGAAAGATGCGTTTTATGTAAACATTAAGTCTCGCGAGATGTTGATTAATAAGTAGATAGGCTTTCTTTTTTTGTGTGTGTGTAAGTAACCTGAGTGTCAAGGTTATTGTTGAGAGGCCTATCGTAACGCGCGTGTGTTTTAGTTAACCTTCTTTTTTTTATAAGCGTTTTTTTTATTTTCTAAGGTTAACCGCGTGGGTTTTCAGTGAGTGCATGATTTGCACCGAGAAGCGTTCTTAGTTCCATTAGCGCGTGTCCTGTGTGGACGGAAGGAAGCAGATTTATGACTGGGTTGCTCGTGTGTTGAGGGCAGCCGTATTCTGACTTCTCTGAAAAGTATGCGTGGAACGAGTTATTAGAAGACGCATTATTTTAAGGGTTCTGCGGAGTGTGTAAGTCCCGCAAGTTTAATTGTTCGTTTAAGTCACGTGTCCTGTAGGACTTTCAGGGAAGAAACGTGAGTAAGCGTAAATGAAAAGTTTGCCTACTACGCAAGTACGCGTTCTGTTTAGTGACCACAAGGCTAGTGCGTTTGTGATTACGTACTTGTGAGGTTGACCAGATTGTTCAGTGGCACCAATACGTGTGATAAGTACGCCACTGCGTTAGATTGGAAACATGCTGTTCGTGTAGTTAGGCCACTTAAGTTATGTTCGGCTGTTTTCATTTGTTGTTTGCAACGTCAACGACCCTTTGTTTTGCAACAACAATAGTACTCTGGTCTTGTCGGCATTCGAGGAGAAATGGATAGCTGTTTGGAAGGGTGGTTGGAACTGCTTTGTCAAAATTGGGGAAATAAAAGATCAGGGTTGATTTTGGCTCAGTAATAGCCTGGCGAGTCAGGGGTGAACGGCCTGCACTTGCACGTGGTGCAGCGCTGTGTTGTTTTGTTTGTTTGACGTCTGTTCTCCAGGGCCCAGGATCCCAAAGTTCGTCAATCGAGGCTCGACACCAATACCCTGCAGGTTCTTTCAGCGTTCCTCATGGCCGGCGAATTGAGTTCACCGGCCATTCAGAACAACCGGGGCGAGGACGAGCTGTTAGATGTGGAGCTGTTTCGTGCGCCTACTTCGAGTTCCCCCAGACCACATCGAATTGCAGCACAACTAATTGAGAAGCGCAGAAACACGGAAAGCACATTCCAGAGGAGCGCTCGAGCAAACAAGTTGAAGGCCACAAGTTCACCGCTGGTAGCTATTCACTGCTTGACTCTTCCAGAAGGCGAGGGGATAGCCCGGCACTGTTGGGAGTAGGTGGGCCCTCGGACAATGGAGCCCAAGCGTCCCCCTTCTCCGCCTTTGAAGAGCGCATTGCAAGTCTGCAAGGCAAGACCGCAGAGAGCCGCCGGGTGTGACACCGCGACACGGGCGCCAACCATTGGCCGAAAATGGCGTCATCTGAGCGGACTCTCCCATTGGCCGAACATGACGCGACTTCCAGTCCTCGAAGGGTTTAAAAGAAGCATTCCAGAGAGACCAGAGCATTCCCTGATTCACCTCTTTCGAACTTCTTGCCGCGGGCCGCAGCGTCTGAGTTGCTGCCGGCCCGTAATGACTGTACGACTGTTACTTGACTCTCACCTCTCTGTATATAATGTAAAATAAATCCCCCAAGTTTTGTTTCATTCCGAAGTCCGTCCTCAACCCCTACAGTACTCACAAAGTACCTACGAATGGTCAAAAGATACAGCCCGGTGGCCATACCTCTGGTGAGTTTATGCTTTCAAAGTCATGTTCTGCGACAGCCACGTGATAGATGTGTAGCTCACGTGCCGGGACGCAAGCTTGTTGTAAGTCACATGCACGTTTCCCAATATCATCTTGAGTGAAGCCACAATGTCTGATGGCGTTGTGTTGGAGCCAAGTTGCCACACAATCGTCTTCGGTACACTGTAGCCGGTGGTGTTATGAGGCACACCTTAGCGGCGGCATTCACTTAAATTTAAGTGCACAAGGGGATGAAAACTGATGTTTTTGTTTGATTTTGTTTGGCCCGTCCATGAAGTACTCACCCTTTTTGCAGAAACTGTATATGTACAAATAGACATTGCATTCTTTTTATGAGATCCCCAATAGATATTACTGTTTTACAAGGCACAAAGAAGCAATGCCCAAGCACAAAGCTTACATATCACAATGGTTTACCAACTGCAGTGATCGCTGCATTGAAAAATGCCAAACGGAACCAAACCCGTCTAAGGGCCTCTACTAGATGGCTCTCACATTCCAGTAGTGGCACGCAGAAGTACGCAGGATGCGAACATTTGCCAATCCATGTGTGCGTGCAGCATCGGGGCACCGAACACAATTGCTTCTCCGATGGGAATTGTTTTCCGCAAATTTTGGGCTGCCAAGTTGGGGGTGCAGCCCTTCCACGGGTGTGGCCCTTACACGAGTCTATACGGTTACTGCTGCACCCAAAGGCTACACAGTGGTTCTTTGATGACCTTGTATGAACTGACATCACATAAATGTTTTTAGAGAACGAGCTAGAACATCTAAAAACAATTCCACAGCACGTGACAGCAACACATTCAAGCAGCCCCGCACCGGCATGCACAAGCCAGAGAAAAAAGGCTCGCAGCACACCAGTTGCCAGACCTTTCCTCTTCACCCAATAAAAAGATCTATATAATTTCCACAGTCGTAACACGCTGTTCACTCAGAGGAATTTGTAGCCGTTAAACGTTAATTTTATTTGAGACAAGATGCTATAGGCCACATCGAAATTATGAGCATCATGTTATCTTCATTCATAATAATCAAGCATTTGTGAGCTCGACTGTATACAGGTTCAATATTCATCAGAGGATGTCACAGAAATAACAAAAGTGCCACAGAAATGCCAAGACAAAATGACAATTTCAGGTTTCTCCACCATGTGACTTTGCTTGCCAATATGTGACCAAAAAGTCCAGCTGAGAACATGGCACCATCTATCAAATGAAATTCAAATTGTCTCGTGTGGTCACAAACACAATCAGAAAAGCTTTGTGCCTTGATATTCTGTACACCATGCTGTAACGATAACGTGCCGTGGAAGACTCACAAAGGCAGCTGGAGAAAGACAGGTGCTCCTGAGCTAAAGCTTCCTTTTAATCACTGACCTCGTGCTCAGCACCAGAGTGCCAGAGCCATTGTGGGGGTATAAGAACTTCATCGCCTGGGCACATTTTCAACTTCTGAAATTGCCTTGCAGGCTACACATCATATCAAATGGAAAACAGTAAAACTTATCTTTCACCTTGCTAACAGCATTAAGCTTTTTTTTTTTACTGTTTCTCATCTTCATCACCGTCTTTGCAGGAAAAATTATAGCAGCACCATCACAATTATGGTCAAGATTTAGACTGCCAGGTGTGACAAAGAGCCAAGCAAAATACTTACTCATGTTATCACGTAGTAACACAAGAATGAGACACGAGTGCGAAAAGAATTTATGCATGAATGAAAAAACTTTCCTGTTTAGAGCAGCATCAGGTTTTCCACAGCAAATGCAGCTGCTAAGTTTGCATAACAGTTATTGCTGTAATAATATAATAATGATTACTTGAGCAACTGGACTTCAAATCCCATATATAGTAAAGGGCCCCTGCCCAGGCCCCATAGCAAATTTTGATTATACGTTGTAAGTTGTTACATGTCCTCTGGCGAGCGTTCTGCCGAAAAAACTTTTCAAGTCGGCCCATTGATAGCCGAGATAGAAATATTTCAGTGCCGCGAACCCATGATTTCAGCAGGCGGGCTCCACTGCCAAGCAAGACGCTGTCTCCACTCGCCCCGTCTAGCCTCCGCAAGCGAAATTCCTTCCCTACATTCTCCCTTACGGGACCTCAAGGATCACGTGATGCATACGTCACAGGCCAAGACAAAAACCTTCTTTTTCGCCTTCTTTTTTTTTTTTTTTCTCCTCTTTATTATTATTATTTTTTTTTTCAGTGCTACGCACTTACGCTGGCAGCGTCGCGTGCGAGCTGTTGTCTCATTCGTGCAGGGCACGATTTTGCACGCTGTGCACAAGGAAACATGACTAGCAGTATAACACGAATGCTGAGGCAGAACAAGTGGAGAGCATGATCACACATTGAAACACGGTAGAAAATGGCATAGTTTCAGTACCTGCGCACGTGACCACACGACCGTGGGAACAAGCAGACGAAGCGGAAGTACATCTCTCTTGCTTCGGTCCGAAGTAAAACGAAAAACTCGCAGACATTCCGTTTGTGTGTTTCATTATTTCTCTAAACTTCAATTTGTAAATTCAAGCAACAGATCACACAAATAACAGATGTTGCCTTGAATAATTATTGAAGTCACATGTCACTACGAGCGACGTCACACTATGGACACGAGCACGTAGGCGCAGGGACACGAGGACGTCACCGTCCAGCTTGGAACGCGGTGGCCGTGAGAAGGAAAAACAGCATTCAGTCTGAAATTTCAGGTCTCTCCGCGGTGCGTAGCGATGTAATACTTTGCAGACACGATCGTTATCGCGCAATGTATGCTCTGCGCTTGTCAGCTCAAAATGGCCAGACCTGGTGAGGGGCCCTTTAAGGGAACATTTAGCGAAAAGATTAAGTCAAGCTAGACTGAAAGATTAGGTTTCTGTAATAACTAATTAGACATTCGTAGCGAGAACAGAGCTTTTCGTAAGCAAGAAATTGAAAAAAATGAAAAATTGGGAGTGGCACCACCCGTTTTGGACTATGGTACATCTCATGTGATGTTAGCACTGGCTGACCACAGAGAGCAGCTGTGGGGACCCCTTGGACCGCCGTCTCTGGTTCACCTGTGCGATTGCTGAGGACACGCCATACCAGCCTTATTTCGGACAGTGCACTATCGGCACCAAATGAAAGCAAGCAATGGAGCACATGGCCGAAGAATAGCTGAAGGTATAGTGCATGCCATCCAGTCATCACCATTGACAGGTGCACGCACCCAATTTGACTGCACTGTGTGAGGATGCTCCCCCATAATGCGATATCTTCGTTTCTCTTCTGGTTCTCTTTCATTTGAAAGTGAGTAAAGAAAAATCAAGGATAACAGAAGCTAAAATATTGCAGTATAGGTTGAGTATTATCACATAGTGCAGAGAAACTGGATGTGCTATCGGCATTAAAAAAATGCAAACAGCGGTGCGCGTATAAAATTTTTTGCAGTCACCATCAAAGATAGATTCGCCCATCCAGTTTCACCGCACTGTGCAACAATACTCGCCGTATACGGCGACATTATAGCTTCTGTTTTATTTGATTTTTCTTTTCTCGCTTTCAAATAAAAGAGAACCAGAACAGAAACGAAAATACTGCAGTACAGGGGAGCATCATCGCGCAGTGCGGTCAAACCAGATGTGCGCAACTGTCAATGGTGATGACTCGGTGGCATGCACTATACTTTCAGTTATGCTTCGGCCATGCACTTGCTGTTCGCATTCCATTTGACACCAATAGTACCTTCACCACAGACAGAGCCTGCTGCTTGCGAACGCAGCTCCAATTATGCTGCGCATACGAACAGTGCCCGAGGAGCGGGCCCCTCTCACCCTTTCCTTCAACATCCGAGGTATGCAAGTGCCTCTGCCCGGCAGATTCTCCTTCGGCACTATTGGCTATCGGACGTGCAGACCCACCTGGTCCCATGTCCTTCTGAGCAAGGCAGCCCCCTTTTGCGTGGCAAAGTTAGCTTGGAAGAGCCTACATTGCTGAGCAGACTTCCCAGGAACTTCCACTCGTAGTCTACGACTGTCACCCCAGTTCCATAACCCCTGTATCATACTTGCCTTATTACACATAACAGGGAATAAACCCCCTTTAGTTTGTACCACATGCTGGATTCCTCTACGCCTTGCCAGTGAGTTAGCAAACCTGCTGCAGTGCCCATTTACACGCAGTGCGGAGTAAGAACGAGCTGCGCATCTCCTTAGACCTTAGCTAGCTGGTACCGCACACATTAGCCCAAAATCCCATACAGCAGAGAGGAAGATCACAAAGGGCTTGCGTCAGCTCGTCCTTTGGTACAAGCAATTCAAACTGACAAGCAGTACTGGGACCTTCGGTGGCATCTTCTATGCACAAAGTCATATATAGGCAGAAAGAAAATGACGATAGACTTCTAGACGAATAACCTCTCCATTTAACTCTGCTTCATATCTTTCTTTAGTGTCCGTTTAAACTTCCAGAAACTGCATTTGCTGTAACAAAGGATACTTGGAAATTGATAACATTCCTCATGCCAATTTCTTGGCTCCACTTTTTGTGGAACAGGATATTATTCTGAAAATTCATAATAAACATCTCAAACTTTTCTCTTTGCCTTCTTTAGAACTACTGATCCAATATGTCTGTTTAATTTTGGTCAAATTCAGTGGGTACTTAATGGAACCTATTTTTCATTAAAATAATTACGCCATTATTCGCATGTGCTTTATGCATTTTCCGACTTTCCGTACTTTGTCTTTTTTCTTTCTTATTTAAAGGGTACACTTTTGCAGCTATACTTTCAAACATCCCAGACAGAGAGGACAACGCCCTAGGCTTACAATTCTCTCTGGTCTTTGGAAACATTTACGGTGATAGCAAGATAGATAAAAATAGAATCCCACCAATGCATTGAATGGTGTGCAAATTGCATCCAAAATCCCCAATCTTCTGCGAGCTTTCTTCCCACCGGCAAGATGCTTTCACTCTACTTCAATCAATTTTATTCGCTCTTGTGTCTTTGGAGCTGTCAATCTATTTTGTCCAGTTATACTTTCTGCTGCTGTGCTATGCATTTTCATTCCTGCTTTAATTTATCGTAAGCATTGCTACGTTCAACATGTCTAGTGTGTGAATAGAAATTGGAGGAGACAAAGTACCTGGTTTCTACATTCAGTCCCAAGTGCAAGCTACTTTGCAACATCTCTGCACCCTAGTTGCATGCTTGAGCAACAGCCATGCATGCTATCTTACAGAACCACTACTCACACATTATGTACTGGGCCAGCTGTAGGATCCTTATGTATAGTAAACCCTCATTATAACAAAGTCAAGATAATGGTGAAAAAAATTGGATATAAGCGGCAAAGTCATAAAAGCAACTACTCCATAACAGTTAAGAAGGTAGAGCTGAAATAACGCAACTCCGCGGAAGCCTAATATGGGTGTCACACAGCACATTTTCAAGCACAATCGAAATCGATTGCACACAAACACAGCAGAAGTAAAGTGTCTTCATTCGGGTGACCTTGCGCACATCGGGCATGCGGAAGCCTGTGCCGAGTAACATTTGCCTGTTCTGTTGTGCACTACTTCCACAGCACCATGGCGGTGACACTCCTCACTGATAACGCACAGGCGCAGCATGGAGGACGCACAGGCACCGTGATGGTGATAGCTGGCAACGGTGAAGACTGCTTGCTCGCTCGGTACAAAAGGTGCAGAGCACTGCCGTGAGTGCACACCCGCACCTGGCTAGTTGCTGTGGCTCTGTAGCAGCGC